>NC_044031.1:167089878-168404878 GCF_901765095.1 Microcaecilia unicolor
GCAAAGTCCTCCTATCAAAGGAATGGGAGGATACGCGTACAGAAGACCCTCCCCCAAAACAGAAGAAAAACATCCGACGCTAGTCTGCCGTGGGCCTGCAGCCTGGACAGAATGAGGGACCTTGTGATTGGTCTGAGTGGCAAAGAGGTCCACGAAGGGGGTGCCCCACACTTGGAAGATCTCGCGAACCACTCTGGAACTGAGCGACCACTCGTGCGGTTGCATGATCCTGCTCAATCTGTCGGCCAGACTGTTGTTTACGCCTGCCAGATACGTGGCCTGGAGCCACATGCCGAACCGGCGTGCCCAGTGCCACAAGCTGACGGCTTCCCGATACAGGGGGCGAGATCCGATGCCCCCCTGCTTGTTGATGTAACATAGCAATCTGGCTGTCTGCTGAATTTGGATAATGTGATGGGACAGCCGATCTCTGAAAGCCTTCAGAGCGTTCCATACTGCTCGTCTCCAGGAGGTTGATCTGTAGACCTTGTTCCTGGACGGACCAAGTCCCCTGGGTGTGGAGCCCATCGACATGCGCTCCCCACCCAGGAGTGACGCTCCGTGGTCAGCACCTTTTGCAGCTGAGGAATCTGGAAGGGACGTCCCAGGGTCAAATTGGATCAAATTGTCCACCAATGAAGGGAGAGGAGAAACCTCGTGGACAGACGGACACGTCCTCTAGGTTCCCAGCAGCTTGGCACCACTGGGAGGCTAGGGTCCATTGAGCAGATCTCATAAAAAGGCGGGCCATGGGAGTCACGTGAACCGTGGAGGCCATGTGGCCGAGCAATCTCAACATCTGCCGAGCTGTGATCTGCTGCGATGCCCGCACCGAGGAGACAAGGGTCAGCAGATTGTCGGCCCTGGTCTCTGGGAGGTAGGCACGGGCCGTCTGGGAATCCAGCAGAGCTCCTATGAATTTGAGTATCTGAACTGGAAGAAGGTGGGACTTTGGATAATTTATCACAAACCCTAGCAGCTCCAGGAGTCGAATAGTCACCTGCATGGACTGCTGGGTTCCTGCCTCGGAGGTGTTCTTTACCAGTCAATCGTCGAGGTAAGGGAACACATGCACTCCCAGCCTGCGCAGAGAAGCCGCTACTACAGCTAGAAATTTGGTGAATACCCTGGGCGTGGAGGCGAGCCCAAAGGGTAGCACACAGTACTGAAAATGCCGTGTTCCCAGATGAAATCGAAGATACTGCCTGTGAGCTGGCAGAATCGGAATGTGCATATAGGCATCCTTTAAGTCCAGAGAGCATGGCAATCGTCCTGTTGAATCATGGGAAGAAGGGTGCCAGGGAAAGCATCCTGAACTTTTCCTTGACCAGATATGTGTTCAGGTCCCTAGGTCTAGGATGGGACGCATCCCCCCTGTTTTCTTTTCACAAGGAAGTACCTGGAATAGAATCCCAGCCCTTCTTGCCCCGGTGGCACGGGCTCGACCGCATTGGCGCTGAGAAGGGCGGAGAGTTCCTCTGCAAGTAACTGCCTGTGCTGGAAGCTGAAGGATGAGCTCCCGGTGGCAATTTGGAGGCACTGAGGTCAAATTCCGAGAGTACCCTAGCCGGACTATTTTGAGAACCCACTGATTGGAGGTTACAAGAGGCCACCTTGTGTGAAAAAATGTTAACCTCCCCCGACCGGTAGGCCGTCTGGCACAGGCACTGGAACGTCGGCTATGCTCTGCAGGAGCCAGTCAAAGCCTGCCCCTGACTTTTGCTGGGGAGCCGCAGGAGCCTGAGGCGCGCGCTGCTGACGAGAGCGCGCACGCTGCGGTTTAGCCTGAGCAGCAGGCTGGCGGGAAGGAGGATTGTACCTACGCTTGCCAGAAGACCAGGGAACCGTCCTCCTTCCCCATAAAAACGTCTACCCGAAGAGGTAGAGGCTGAAGGCGGCTGGCGGGAGAACTTGTCGAAAGCGGTATCCCCGCTGGTGGGAGCTGTTCAACCACCTGTCGACTTTGTCCCCAAAAACATTGTCTCCCCGGCAAGGGCATCCGCAATTCGCTGCTGGATTCGATTTTCCAGGTTGAGGCACGCAGCCATGAGGAGCCTGCGCATCACCACACCCTGGCAGCGGCCCTGGATGCAACATCAAGAGTCAAAGACCCCCCCTGGCCAGGAATTTCCTACACGCCTTCAGCTGCCTGACCACCTGCTGAAAATGCTTGGCCTGCTCAGAAGGGAGCTGTCCACCAAGTCCGCCAACTGTCGCACATTGTTCCGCATGTGTATGCTCGTGTACAGCTGGTAGGACTGAATCTTGGCGATGGCATTGCAGAATGGTAGGCCTTCCGCCCAAAAGAGTCCAAGGTTCTAGAGTCTTTGCCCGGGGGCGCCGAAGCATACTCTCTAGAGCTCTTGGCCTTCTTGAGGGCCAGATCCACCATACCAGAGTCGTGTGGCAACTGAGTCCGCATCAACTCCGGGTCCCCATGGATCCAATATTGAGATTCGATCTTCTTGGGGATGTGGGGCGTAGTTAAAGGTTTCGCCCAGTTCGCCAGCAACGTCTTTTTTGAAGACATGATGCATGGGTTACTGTGGACGGATTCTTTAGGATAGTCCAAGAGCTCCAGCATCTCAGCTCATCCTCCGTGACCACGGGAAAGGGAATTGCCGTAGACATTTCCCGGACAAAGGCCGCGAAAGAGGACTCTCCAGATGGAGAAAGCTGTCTTTCAGGCGAGGGAGTAGGATCAGAAGGAAGACCGTCAGACTCCTCGTCAGAGAAATATCTGACGTCTTCCTCTGCTTCCCCCGAGGCCTCCTCCTCAGTGTCGGACACCAGCTGGTGGACTTCGGTGCGAAGCTGCGCCTGCCTTGACTCCGTGGAAACACGGCCACGGTGGGAGCGTCAGAAGAGGACTCCCGTGGCGGGGGGCGACGGAGCTCCCCTCCATCGACGTCGCGGGGAGCCTTCCTGGGAGGCGGGCGGCACCTGCACCGCAAGAGGTACGGGCGGGCGCCCTCACCGCAGACGAGGGTCCAGCCGTTCGCCCGCTCGAGGGCACCTGTGGCGCAAGCACCCCCGGTAACGGAGAAGAGCGAAACATCTCCTCCAGGATCCCCGGAAAGGACGGCCCTGAGGCTCTCCTTCAGAGAGGCTGTGGAGAAAGGTGGTGGGGCCGGTACCCGGCGTCGAGCTGCAAACCTGTTCAAGGGATGGAGGCGGTACGGGCTGTCCACAGGGGAACGCATCGACACCTCCTGAATGGAGGATTGAGCCGGTCCTCCCGATGTCGACGCTCTCGGTACCACGCTTGGAGGGTGACCGATGCCGGTGCTTCTTTGCCTTCGCACAACGCACGGCATCGGTACCCCCCGGTATCCGAAGAGGAAGACGTCGAATCCAAACGCTTCATCGGGTCCGGGTCCGAAGAGGGTCAGTCCCAGGGGGGGGGAGGGGGGGCTGTACCGCGGGAGCCCTCGAGACAGGCGGAGACCTGCTCATGGGCTCACCGCCACCAGCAGGGGAATGGACAGCCCCTCACCTGCACTCCAGACATCGAAGCACCCTCCGACGACATCCTCAGGAGGAACGATCCCGGTCTCGCAGCTGCACCCGACGATGAACTCGATACCGTCCGATGAACGCGGTTACGAAGTCAATGATGGGCGCGGTACCGAAGGCTCCGATGCCGAGGATCCGCGGAACTGAAGATGTCGACGCGCCGGATGAAGCCCCGAACAAACTGTTCCACTGAGCTAATCTCGCCGCCTGAGTTCTCCTCTTCAAAAGAAGACAGAGATTACAGGCCTGAGGACGGTGCCCAGCCCCCAGACACTGAAGGCAAGAAGCGTGCCTATCAGTGAGAGAGATTATCTGGCCGCACGGTTTGAAGCCGCTGGAAGGCTTCGATGACATGGGTGGAAAATCTCGTCGGGAAAATCGAAGTCCACGATGGTGAAAAAAGGGGCACCAAAAGCTCACCAAAAACGACTAGCAGGGCGGCGAAAAAAGCCGCACTCGACCACAAAAGAAACTTACGGGCCAACACTAGCCAATAAAGATAAAAAAGACCGCGAATCGCGAGGGATCTCCAAGGGGCGCGGAGCAACCGAAAAAAGACAGCTGTCCCGAGACGCGGGAAAAAAGGAGGACTAGCGAACACGAGCGATTTCGGGCGGGAAGACGGCCACGCATGGGCGCATCGCGGGCACGCGCGACGACTAGCAAATTCTGTTGCTAGGAAGATCTCCGATCGGAGGGGCTGCCGTGACGTCACCCATTTGTGGAGAACAAGCAGCCTGCTTGTCCTCGGAGAACATGAACTTTCCACACAGCGAACGAACGCCCCAGAAGTGTTGTTACATTTGTACCCCACGCTTTCCCACTCATGGCAGGCTCAATGCGGCTTACAAGGGGCAATGGAGGGTTAAGTGACTTGCCCAGAGTCACAAGGAGCTGCCTGTGCCTGAAGGAAAAATTGTGTCTTACCCGATAATTTTCTTTCCATTAGTCCCTCAGATCAATGTCGAGTCTCTCTCTCAGAAGTTCCCTCTAGAGGGCATGTGCAGCCACAGTAACTTCAGTATACACGATACCAAAGCAGTATGAAAAGCCGAATCATGGTCTCCTGCCTCTGTAAAAGCAGCCTCAACCGGGAGAATCCTCCACGCTGCCACAGATATACTTAGAAAAAAAACATTTTTTTAAAAAACTTGAAATCGACATTAACCGAGCAACCATTCAACCCAAACCAGAACGTGAACAGAACTGATTATACCGACTATCTGAAATCACGAAGACGAACCGCAGTAGCTAATATCCTGATCTTATCTGAAATTACGTAGGCGAACAACAGGGAGGGCCTCTGGATTGATCTGAGGGACTAATGGAAAGAAAATTATCAGGTAAGACAATTTTTCCTTCCATAGTGTCCCCAGATCAATCCAGAGACTTGTGGGATGTACCAAAGCACACTTCAATCAGGGTGGGACCGACCTACACAGGCCGCCAACACTGAAGCCCCGAAATTCGCTTCCCGACGCGCCGCTACATCAATCCGGTAATGCTTCGCGAATGTACGCAGAGATGACCAAGTCGCTGCCTTCGAAATGTCTTCCGACGGCACCAGTCGAGACTCTGCCAAAGATGCCGCCTGAGCTCTTGTGGAATGTGCCCTTATGTTCAGTGGAGAAGATTTTCCCATCAACAGGTACGAGGAAGAAATGACCTCCTTCAGCCATCGAGCAATGGTCGCCTTCGATGCCATACTGCCCTTCTTACTTCCTGCAAACAGAACAAAGAGATGATGATCTGATTTCCTGAACGTATTAGTCGCTTCAAGATACGCCAAAAGAGCCCTCCGAACATCCAGATACCGGAGAACTCGAAAATCGTCAGGATAATCTTCCCGCTTGAAAGATGGCAACACTACCTCTTGATTCACATGAAAACGAGAAACCACTTTAGGCAGAAAAGACGGCACTGTTCTAACTGAAACTCCCGCCTCCGAAAACAAAAAGGGATCTCTTGCACGAGTGCTCTTGAATTTCCGATATCCATCTAGCGGACGCCATAGCCACAACAAACACTGTTTTTAACATTAAATCCTTCAAAGATGCCTTCTTCAGAGGCTCAAAGGGAGGGCACTGCAGCGCTCGAAGTACCAAGTTGAAATTCCACCCCGGCACCACCAGCACTCTCGGAGGCCTCAAACGCCCAACTCCGCGCAGAAAACACACTACATCTGGATGGGAAGCCAGGGAATGCGTCCCCAACTGGCCCCTAAAACACGCCAAAGCCGCCACCTGCACCTTCAACGTGTTAAGCGGCAACTGCTTGTCCATGCCTTGTTGTAAAAACGACAATATAGCTCCCAGAGAAGCAGATTGCGGAAAAATCCCAGCCGCTGAACACCAGGCTACAAAGGTTCTCCAAACTCTAGCATACGCAGTGGAAGTAGATCGCTTACGCGCATGCAACATCGTGGTAATCACCTCCTCCGGGTAACCTTTAGCTCTCAGACGCAACCTCTCAATAGCCAGGCCGTAAGCCGAAAGCGAGCGAGATCCTGCATGACTACCGGACCCTGCCACAGGAGTTCCGGCAGATGACCCAAATAGAACGGGTCGTCGATGAGGAGACGAATCATATCTGCATACCATGGACGCCGTGGCCAATCCGGGTCAACCAGAACCACCAGTCCCGGATGACTAGCTATCCTGCCCACCGTCCAACCGATCATCGGCCACGGAGGAAAGACGTAAAGAAGTTCCAACGGCCTCTGCTGAAGCAGAGCGTCCAACCCTTCGGACCCGACCTCTCTGGTTCTGCTGAAAAACCGAGCCACTTTGGCGTTGGAAGGACGAGCCATCAGATCCATCACCGGCGTGCCCCACCGATCCGAAATCTGCCGAAAGACTGACGGGACAGCTCCCACTCTCCGGCCTCCAAGTGGTTCCGGCTTGAGACAGTCGGCCTGCCACATTCAAGACCTCCGCCCAACGACACAGTACTGCCGCTTCTTTCGCCAGTGGAGCACTCCTCGTCCCCCCCTTGATGATTGACATAAGCCACCGCCGTCGCATTGTCGGAAAGGACCCGAACTGGCTTCTCTGCCAGCAAACATTTGAACGCCATCAGCGCCAGTCGAATCGCCCACAGCTCCAGAAGATTGATCTGCAGTTTTGCTTCTGATAAGGTCCAAATCCCTTGAGCCAAATGTTCGAGACAGTGAGCCCCCCAACCCGACAGACTGGCATCCGTCGTCACTACACACCAGTCGGGCGTGTACAGGGGCATTCCCTGAAGCAAATTGTCCGCCTTGAGCCACCATCGGAGCGCAAAACGAGCTTGCGGAGACCAGGGAACCGCATATTCCTCGGACAAAGGAGACCAATGACTGAGAAGATGCCATTGAAGACGCATATGACTCCATGCCCATGACACCACCTCTAGCGTCGCCTGCCATTGACCCCAGCACCTGGACATAATCCCAAGGCCGGATTCTGCAGAAAGGACGAAATCTGCTCGACTAGCTTGAACCGTCTCTGAGTCGGAAGAAAAACTCTGCCCTGAGCGGTATCCAAGCTCACACCCAAGTACTCCAACGTCTGAGTAGGTACGAGATGACTCTTGAAATTGATAACCCAACCCAGAGACTGCAGAAGATCTACCACCTGCTGAGTGGCCTGCACGCACTCCTCGTAAGATGGCGCCCGGATCAACCAATCGTCGAGGTAAGGGTGAACCTGTAACCCTCTGGTCCACAAATACGCCGCAACGACCACCATTACCTTGGAGAACGTGCGCGGGGCCGTGGCCAGCCCGAAAGGCATGGCCCTGAATTGGAAATGCTGCCCCAACACCACAAACCGGAGAAATCTCTGATTGGGGGGGGGGGGGGGGGGGGGGGCGGCACATGGGAATATGCAAGTAAGCTTCTTTCAGGTCAAGGGCCGTCAAACTCTCCTGGCTGCACCGCTGCCAGTACCGAGCGAAGCGTTTCCATTCTGAAGTGACGTACTGCTAGGGCTTTGTTGACCGCTTTGAGATCCAACACTGGGCGAAAAGTACCTTCTTTCTTTGGCACCACAAAGTAAACAGAGTTGCGACCCTGTCCCACTTCATCTGCCGGTACCAATACTACCGCCTCCAGGCGAAGTAACTCTGCTAAGGTAGCCTTCACCGCTACAGCCTTTGTCGCCGACTTGCATGGAGACTCGAGAAAGCTGTCCCCTAGAGTGCGAGCAAACTCCAATTTGTACCCATCTCTTATAATACTCAGGACCCAATCGTCTGTAGTCACCCTGGCCCATTCCTCTCCGAACTTGGACAGCCGTCCTCCTATAGGCTGAGAGGGCTGGACCAGGGCCCCATCATTGCGGACCTCTGGCCCCAGGCTGTCCTCTGGAAGCTGCCTGAAGGATTCTACGTTCCTGACAAAAGGGCTGTTGCTGTTTCTGAGAAAACCAGGGCTTTGCAAAACCCCCGAGCCTACCAGGCCTGTACTTCTTTGTCTCCTTAAAATGTGGCCGAAAGGCTTTCCCTGGTTCTTAGCCTTTTCCTCCGGAAGCCGCCCTTTGGACTCACCAAGATCCTTAATCTGTTCTAGCTCCTGACCAAACAGTAGCCTACCTTTGAAAGGCAACCGAGCTAACCCGGACTTAGAAGGCAAATCCGCGGCCCAATGCTTGAGCCAAATCCACCTCCTAGCTCAGACCGCTAACGACACCCCCTTGGCTGAAGCTCTAAGGATATCATACCAAAGGTCAGCCAAATATGCCAGCCCCAACTCCAATAGAGGAAGAACCTCAATTAGCTCAGCCGGGGACGTTGCCTTCTGGACCCACGAAAGGCACGCTCTAGCCACATAAGAACACGCATACCGAAGTCAAAGCGGCTACTTCAAAGGAAGACTTAACTGAAGCCTTGAGTTTTTTTCTCTTGAGGGTCCCAAAGGGCCGCCCCGCCCTCTATGGGCAATGCGGTCTTCTTAGCCACCGCTGAAATCAGCGAATCCACGACCGGCAGCCGCAAGGAATCCAAATCTTCCTGTCGCAACGGGCACAGCTTACAGCTATTATGATAGCACGAGTCACCCTCAGACTAGCCTCAGGTTAAGTCCCATTGAGCCCGAATGAGGACCTGCATGGCCTCATGGCTATAAAGGACTTCGGGGGGGGGGGGGGGGGGGGGGGGGGCTAGTCCCTGACATATTGAAGAACTCACCGCAACCGGTACGAGGGTTTGGGCGCAGACAGGTTCAAAACTTGCAACGCCTACACTATTAAAGGAAGCAGTTCTCTTCTAAAGAGTCTCGCCGCTTTGGGTTCATCCCCCTCAGCCGTGGCGAGCTCTCCGTCCTGCAGATTCTCTGTACATGACTCCCCTGAACCCTGTTCATCCTCACCCTCTGAGCGGCCTGAATCCTCACTCAAGGGCTCTGGAAGCTCCACCCGCGACCTCTTGGAAGGCCTCTGAAGGAGCTGCGAGCACGAGGGCACCGGACCCTCTAAGACGCCCGCTGGGTGACGTTCGCCCTCCGCGCGCATCAAAAACGCGTCGTGCATGAGAACAAACTCCGGAGAAAAGCCCGCGCAAGCAGACGGGTCCGACCCCGAAACCGGGCCGGAATGGGCTGCCGTAAGTCCCGCTGAAGTACTCTCCTGCCCTGCAGGCCCCTGAGAGAAAATAGCGCCGGCGGAGGCCCGCGTCGACCCGAGCCCCGCTTTTCCCGCCATAACTGCTTCGCCGCCCAAGGGCTTGGCGCCTATGGCGCGGTCCTCCACATCCATTCCGGACTTAGTAAAAGAAGACGCACAAGCCTAGCAAACCCCCGTCGCCGACTTACGAGTTCCACAGAGCTTAACCGACTCCGACGGCACAGACATCGTAACACAGCCTGAACTACGTCCCAGACTTAGCTCTGCTCACGCTGCAGGCACGCCGAACTGAAGGCTGCTCAGTGCTAAACAATGGCAGAGCTGGGAGTGAGGCTCGTTTAAAGAGAATTTTTTTTTTTTTAAAGAGGCAGGAGACTCACAGTTAAAGCCAACACTGGACGTCCAGGAAATCTTTAGGCTGACAGGGGGAGAAGGGTAGGGACCTGGCACCACCAGGTGTATCCCAAATGTGCTTCAGCACCTCAACCCCACCAATAGCTCAACACACCTGAGGGAACGGGATAGGAGCCTTGGAACACAGAGCTGCACAGTATGCTCCTTCTACCTGCTAGATAGAGAGAATACTGAAGTTACTGTGGCTGCACATGCCCTCTAGAGGGAAACTTGTGAGTTCTCTCTATCTAACCTGCTAGAGGAGGGCATAACCCACAAGTCTCTGGATTGATCTGGGGACACTATGGGAATTGAACTCAGTTCCTCAGTTCCCCAGGACCAAAGTCCACCACCCTAATCACTAGGAGCAATAACACAAAGGAAGGACAAACAACCTCCTGTAGAAACAGAAATCCTGGAGACTGTTTTCCAACTTCTCCCAATGAGGGAACATGTCTGCAGGAAAAACTGAACACAAAACAGAGTCAATCAGGGAGGGATCATGGATTCATCTGCTGTGACTAAAGGAAAGAAAATTACCAAGAACCTAATTTTCCCTTCCTTGTCATCAAGCAGATGAATCCATTACGAATGGGATTTATCAAAGCAATCCCTAGATAGGGCGGGAACAAGCCACACCACGCACAAGCACTTGTGCTCCAAAAAACGCGTCCCTCCTGGCAACCACATCCAGCCTGTAATGACGGGCAAGAGAGCTTAGAAGCCCAAGTAGCTGCACTACATATCTCTTTAAGAGAGAGTGCTCCCGTCTCAGCCCAAGAGGAAGAAATCGCTCTTGTGGAATGTGCCTTAAAGGCGTCAGGCGGAGGCCGGCCAGATAGCAGATATGCAGAAAAATGGCTTCCTTAAGCCAACGGGCTATAGTGGCTTTAGACGCTGGAGACCCTCTGCGAGGACCTGACAACAATACAAAAAGGTGATCAGAGATCCTAAAAGCATTAGACATCTGCAGATACTACAACAGAGCCCTGCGCACATCCAAAAAGTGCAACTGCCCAAAAGATTCCGGAAACTCTTCCCTAGTAAAGGAGGGCAGATAAATAGGCTGGTACCACATTAGGCATGAAGGAAGGCACAGTACGTACCGTTACTCCGGACTCTGAGAATTGCAGAAAAGGGTCTCAACAGGACAGCGCCTGGAGCTCAGATACCCGTCTCACCGATGCAATGGCCACCAAAAAGACCGTCTTTAGAGTCACATCCTTCTCCGATGCTCGCTTCAGCGGCTCAAAGGGCGAACACTGAAGAACCTTTAATACTAGCCCCAGGTTCCAGGCCGGGCAAGGGGCCTGCACAGGAGGCCGGAGCACCCCTCTCAGAAACTGTGCAATGTCCAGATGTGAAGCCAGGGAGAGGCCAGCGACCTTCCCCCAAAAGCATGACAATGCTGCCACTTGAACACGCAGGGAATTATAGGCCAAGCCTTTTTGTAAACCATCCTTGCGAAAGTCAAGTATCGGTGAGACAGATGCCCGCATGGGTGTGATCGCTTTAGAAGCACACCAAGCCTCAAACTGGCGCCAGATCTGAGCATAGGCAGACGCTCAGGACGGTAGTCCTCTGTCACAGCCGTGACTAGGGCATCTACTTTAGGCACTGCTAGGCGCGCCAAATGCTCCTCACCTAGAGGGTATAAGTGACCCATTGCCCTGGCAACTTTCAAAGGCCCCTCGTGGTCAGCCTATTGAGCCGAAATAAGCTCTTGGATGGAGTCATGCAAAGAAAAGGCGCGAGCAGGCTTCTTAGTACTTGCCATCCTCGGATTACCAGAGGAGGCTTCGCCACTCTCAGTATCTTCAATAGAGAGGACTTACAAGGCAAGGTGGAAAATTCTCACCGCAAAAGGATCATCTAGATCCGGTGGCAATCCTGCACCTTCCTTTGGCTCTTCAGACCACGAGGGCCTGCCAGACCCCTCAGAATCCTAACATCCTGACCACGGAGGGAAGGGGGGGGGGTGCGCCACTCTCTGAGGGGGAATTAACCCTTTTGCACTTGTCTTGCGGCCAGCTGTCAGGGGAAAACGCTGTCAGGGGAATCCGAGGCCACGCTCCACTGGAGGTGGAACAGTTAGCAGGGCAGAATGAGACCCCTGCGGGAGAGCTCTTTTTAACATGAATGCTTTATGCAGCAGCAACAAAAACTCAGGGGAGAAAGGCTCACCCTGGCCTCCCGGTTACAGTCCGGGGATAGAAACTCTCCTGTTAGCCTCCACACAAGGCTCCCCTCCAGGCTCAAACCCCTCCGCTTCTGCGGGGGTTGCGCCATGCGGCGTGTCCAAAATGGCACCTGCTGCCAGCTCCACTGAGCGGGAAGAAACATCGCTCGCCATGCTCGTGCCGGCCGTGACGTCTGAAGAGCACGATTTACAGAGCCCTGCTGCTGATCTGCGCTTGCCACAACGGGAACAACGCTTAACAACCTCCGCAGCCATCGCTGAAAACAGCGGAAAATTCAAAATGGCGGATTCGCGCCAAAAACGTCCCTATGGCGGGCCCTCCCCGGAGGAGCTACAAAACGCTCTTACCCCACCAGACCGAGTCCCAGACCTCCGGTCACGCTGCACAATCAGAAGAAAACCTCTTTTCTGAAATCGCAGCACCAAAGCGCGATGCGACTTTTTTTTTTTTTAAACGCTATGAGGAAAGTTAGAGGCAACAGCAATAGAGGCAAATTTCCAACTCTGGAGGGTCAGAAGAGTGGGAAAGGTAGGGAAAAGACGAACCAATGTGCCTACATCCACAAAGTAGAGTGTGGGAAAAGACAGGGACAGGGCAAACCTATGTGCCTTTAAAGTGGAGCTGCAATAGCCCCCAACACCCCTGCTACCACTGGCCAAAGCACAGGAGCCACCCCAGGCAGATTTTTTGAAGGAGCTGAATAAGCTGCGACCACCCTGCTGGGGAGATAGAGAATACTGAAGAGGCAGATGGAGCTAGCTGGCCATGAGGCACAATGGTTTTTCAGTGCTATCTCCCCCTGCTGGTTGATGGACACAACCCATTCGTAATGGATTCATCTGCTTGATGACAAGGAAACAGCAGAATAAAATACAAAATCACCCCTCCCCGGAGGAGCCGAGTACCGCTCTTACCTCAAAGGACCGAGTCCACCGAGCTCCGGTCACGCTGCACACGTCAATAAAAGCATTTAAAAAAAGCGCATTTTTTTTTACGCTGTGAGGAAAGTTGGAGGCAAACAGCTACAGAGGTACTCCGGAGGCAGTGGAGGGTGGGAAAGGCAGGGACAGGGCAAACCTATGTGCCTTTAAAGTGGGCACCACCAGCCACAACACCCCAATTCAACTGGCCAAGCACAGGAGCCTCCCCAGGCAGAAATTTCAAGGAGCTGAACAAGTTGCATCCTACCCTGCTAGGAGATAGAGAAATACTGAGAGGCAGATGGAGCTAGCCGTCCTAGAGGCACTATGGTTTTCAGTGTTCTCTATCTCCCCCTGCTGGTAGGTGGACACAACCCATTCGTAATGGATTCATCTGCTGCTGCTGACAAGGAATTTGAGTCCTTTATTGATGTGTTAATCTTCTTTATTCAACACCATAGGAGTTCCTATGGTGTTCAATAAGAAAAGTTTATTGGGAGATTTTTTGGCCAATGATGAATTTAAATTCCGCAGGATTGAGTACCTTTTGTGAAAAAGTACCACAGACCAAGGCCTTTTCCTCCATTTTTTTGAATACAATTTGACAAGTTAACGCAGGGTGTTTTTGACCCACAATATTTGAATTTGTGAAAGTTTTCATTTAGTAATTTTGAAGGTAAAATTATGTATCATACCTGATAATTTTCTTTCCATTAATCATAGCAGATCAATCCTTAGACTGGTGGGTTGTGTCCATCTACCAGCAGGTGGAGATAGAGAGCAATCCCTTTTGCCTCCCTATATGTGGTCATGTGCTGCTGGAAACTCCTCAGTATGTCGATATCAAAGCTCCATCCGCAGGACTCAGCACTTAAGAGAATTACACCCACAAAGGGACACTCTGCCCAGCTCACCACCGCCGAAGCGTGGGGAGGGGAATCCGTCCAGTTCATCCCCGCAAAGCGGGGGAGGGACACCACACCCGCCGATGCGGGGGGATCTGGCTTATCCTGCTACCGCAACTACGGGAGGAGCTGGCTTACCCAAACACCGCCGAAGCTACCCTACACGAAGCGGGAGGGAGCGCCGGCATAATTTAGTTATCAATCCAGCCACCGCCGATACGGGGGGAGAGGAAGATCCAATTGGAAGAACTTGAACACGAAGTCCTCCTGAACAGGAACTGAAGATTAAACTTGAACCTGAAATACAACCAGAACAAAAACAATACAGATATCTGGGCGGGGCTATGGATTGATCTGCTATGATTAATGGAAAGAAAATTATCAGGTATGATACATAATTCTAACTTCCATTTCATCAAGCAGATCAATCCATAGACTGGTGGGATGTACCGAAGCAGTACTCACCCAGGGCGGGCCATGGAAATCCCTGAACGCAACACTGAAGCTCCAAACGGGGCCTCGGCCCGAGCAGCCACATCCAAGCGGTAATGTCGTGAGAAGGTATGAGCCGACGCCCAAGTTGCCGCTCTACAAATCTCTTCCAAGGAGACGGATCTGGACTCTGTCATCGATGCCACCTGTGCTCTAGTAGAGTGCGCCTTCAGCTGAATAGGCAGAAGCTTCCCTGCAGCCACATAAGCTGCCGCAATCATCTCCTTGATCCAACGTGCCACAGTAGGCTTAGATGCCTGCAGACACTTACGAGGGCCTGCGAACAGCACGAACAGGTGATCCAACTTCTGGACGTCATTGGTCACTTCCAAGTATCTGATGATGACTCGTCTCACATCCAGACATTTGAGAGCAGGGTACTCCTCTGGGTAATCCTCCCTATGAAAGGAGGGTAGACAAAGCTGCTGATTCACATGGAAGCTACAAACGATCTTCGGCAGAAAGGAAGGCACTGGGCGAATTGACACTCCTGTCTCAGAATGGCTCTCGACACGAGAGTGCCTGTAGCTCGGAAACTCTTTTGGCTGAAGTGATAGCCACCAAAAATACCGCTTTCAACGTCAGGTCCTTCAGTGATGCCCTCGACAAGGGCTCAAAGGGCGGCTTCTGCAAGGCCTGTAGCACCAGATTGAGATTCCACGTAGGCACTAGGGAGTGCAGAGGAGGGCGCAGGTGTAACTCCTTTGAGGAATCGCACCCTTCAAGCGGCTCCTGGACTTTCAGAGAATTGAGCGACAGGCCTTTCTCCAGACCCTCTTGCAGGAACAACAACGCTGAAAATATTGAAGCAGTGAAGGGCGACAGAGAGCCTGCCTCGCACCACGATGCAAAGGTACGCCAAACCCTGGCGTAAGTAGTAGAAGTAGAACGCTTCCTCGCTCTCAGCATAGTGGCGATGACCTTGTCTGAGAAGCCTTTCTTCCTCAGCCACTTCCGCTCAATAGCCAGGTCGTAAGACCAAAGGGGGAGGGATCCTCCATCACCACGGGACCTGATGCAAAAGGCCCCGCTCCACTGGCAGCCTTAGAGGGCCGTCCACTGAGAGCCTGATCAAGTCCGCATACCAGGGGCGTCTGGGCCAATCCGGACCCACCAGGATCACCCGGCCCGGATGCTTTGCCACCCGGCTTAGCACTCTGCCCATCATGGGCCAGGGCGGGAACATGTAGAGAAGCTCCAGTGCCGGCCACTGCTGGAGAACCGCGGCACTTGGCAACTGGCCGAGGACGCCATCAGATCCAGGCTCGGCTGGCCCCAGCGTTCCGTGATGCCCAAGAACGCCTGAGCCGACAGCTGCCACTCTCCGGGATCCAAATTATGGCGACTGAGAAAGTCCACCTTGACATTCATGACTCCCGCAATGTGAGCCACCACAGCTGTTCCAGATTCGCTTCCGCCCACAAGCATAGCTTCATGGCCTCCTTGGCTAGATGGACGCTCCTGGTACCTCCCTGGCGATTGACATAGGCCACAGCAGTGCCATTGTCCGACAGGACCCGTACTGGCCTCAGCGCCACGATTGGGAGAAACTCTAGAAGCGCCAACCGAATGGCTCGGAGTTCCAGGAGGTTGATAGACCACTTCGCCTCCGCAGGAGACCAGAGCCCCTGCGCTGTCCTTCCCAGGCAGTGGGCTCCCCAGCCCGTCAAACAGGCGTCCATTGTGACAACCCACTCCGGGGTCGTGAGAGGCATTCCTGCGGACAGCTTGTCTGGCCTCAGCCACCAACCCAGCGCCTTGCGAACCGCTGGATCCAAGGGAAGGCGTACAGCATAATCCTCCGAAACTGGAGTCCACCGCTGCAGAAGAGAGTGCTGTAGTGGTCTCAATATGGGCCCTGGCCCAGGGCACTACCTCCATCATGGCAGTCATGGAGCCCAACAGCTGCACAGTCTCAAGCCCGAAGTGCAGAGGATGCCAGGAACATTCTGCCCACTTGGGTGTCAAATCGAACTCCCAGAAACTCCAGGGACTGAGTCGGACGCAGCTGACTTTTCTCCCAGTTGACGATCCATCTCAGGGAGCTCAGAAGAGCAATAACCCTGTCCGTAGCTCTCCCACACTCTGCATAAGAGGGGGCTCGGATCAGCCAGTCGTCCAGATAGGGATGGACTTGCACTCCTTCCTTGCGGAGGTAAGCCGCGATGACCACCATTACCTTGGAGAAGGTCCACGGAGCAGTAGCCAACCCGAACGGAAGCGCACTGAACTGGAAGTGGCGGCCCAGGACTGCAAAGCGCAGGAAGCGCTGATGAGGCGGCCAGATGGGAATAAGTAAGCCTCCTTGATGTCCAAGGATGCCAGGAATTCTCCTTTTTTCACCACAGCTATTACAGAGCGGAGAATCTCCATCCGGAAGTGCCGTATTTTCAAGGCACGATTGACTCCCTTGAGGTCGAGAATAGGCCGAACAGAATCTCCCTTCTTTGGCACCACAAAGTAAATGGAGTAACGTCCCTTGGCAAGTTGATCCACTGGCACTGGGACCACCGCGCCCAGGCGGACCAGGTTGTCCAAAGTCTGCTGCACTGCCGCAGCTTTGACTGGAGACTTGCAGGGAGAGTTCACAAACCTGTCTCTCAAGGGCCGGCAAAACTCCAACTTGTAGCTGTCTCCGATGACTTCCAAAACCCAAGCGTCTGAACTTACCCTGGTCCACTCTCCCAGAAACGAGGATAGCCGTCCTATCTGCTCTGGGCCATGGACCAGGGCCCTGTCATTGGGTACGAGACCCTGGGGGAGGGCCGGAGGACGAACCTCCGGCACGGCGGTCCCTGCAAAAGGGATGCTGCTTGGGGGAGAAGTTCCGCTTGAAGGAAGAGGAGGTCGACTTGCCTGGGCGATACCGACGGGTTTCCTGAAATCGGCCCTTGGAGGAACCAGGGCGAGCACTGCCGGCCCATGCCCTGACCTCCGGCAACCTCTTGCCCTTAGATGTGCCGAGCTCCATCACAATCTTATCCAGTTCGGCCCCAAAGAGCAGCTTGCCTAGGCGAGATTTTGAGGCATGGTCAGCAGACCAGTGCTTAAGCCAGAGCCACCGCCACGCAGAGACTGTCTGAGCCATACCTTTAGCCGAGGCTCTCAAAACGTCATACAGCAAGTCTGCCAAGTAGGTCAAGCCCGACTCCAGGGCCAGCCAATCCGCCCTCAAGGAAGAATCCGAGGGGGAAGCCTGCTGCAAAACAGTCAGGCACGCCCCGGCCACATAGGAGCCGCAAACCAAGGCTTGCAAACTCAGGGCAGCCGCCTCCAATCTCCTGTCCTGAGCGTCCTTCTGGGCAGTGCCACCTTCCACCGGCAGAGCAGTTTTCTTAGTCACCGCAGTGATTAAAGAATCCACCGTAGGCCAGATAAAGGCTTCCCGTTCCCCCTCTGGAAGAGGATACAGACGAGACATAGCCCTGGCTACTTTAAGGCTCACTTCAGGGGAATCCCGTTGAGCCGAAATTAAAGTCTGCATGGCTTCATGAACGTGGAAGGTTCTAGGCGGGCGCTTAAGTTCCCAGCATAATGGCAGAGCCAGCGAGAGGGCCTTCATCCGGAGAGGAAATCTTCAAAATGCTCATGGCCTGCACTAACAGGTTGGGCAAATCCTCTGAGTGAAAAAGCCGCGCTGCAGAGGGGTCATCCGCTCCATCCGAGAGAGGAACAGTCTCCTCCATAGAGTCCGCTAAGGACCTCTGGGAGAACCCAGACACGCTGCCCTCATCCACATCAGAGGAGACAGAGTCCCCTAGGGCCTGGAGATCCACCCGAGGGCGTTTGATCATAGAGGCCTCATCACCCTTATTAGACAGGGGAGCAGGGGCAGCGTTTTGCATAAGAAAAGCCTGACGCAGCAGCAAAATGAACTCAGGGGAGAAACCCCCCAGTCTATGCACTTCTGCAGCCTGGGCCATGGCCCTAGAGGCACTCTCAACTCGCGCTCCCAAGAGAGGGGGAGAGGCGCGCTGCGCATCCAAAACGGTGTCCGTCGTGACACTCCACGAAGGAGCCGCGCGGGAAGAATAGCGCTTTAATTTCGCCGACTTTATACCGTCGCCCAAGTCAAGGGCGACCATACTATTAAACTTCTCCCACCTTGAGGGCGGCCCAAGAAGAAGCCGTCCGAGCAGCGTGGCCGGCCACATCCGGGAGGGCGGCCAGCGGGGGATGGGCGCCTAAGGCAGGAAAAACCGCCGCAGAGGAAAAACCGGGGAACTCTCCCGACTCCGAAAAGGCGCCCAAAAAAGGCAATTCTGCCTTCAGGCCCACCCCCCCACCAGACGCGCGTACGCGTTCCGGGGAGCGTCTTTTTGCGCCCTTGCCATCCGACGCCATTAGCCATGTGGAGACCATTCGGGGAACCCCCTGCCCGCTAGTAAAAGGTAAAATTACCTGCTTCTCGCTCCGAGCTGCAACAATTTAGAGTCCCAGTGAGCAGCTGCAAACAAAAGACGTTTTTCTCTCAAACACGTCTATTTTTCTGTTTTGTTTTTTAAACGGAGCCAGAAGGAGGGGGGAGAAAAGGAGGGCCCTGACACCACCAGGTTTACACTTGCTCACGAAGAGCCCTCAATCCCAGGCACTCAACAAAACCTAAACAATTAGGCTTGGAGACCTAGCCAGAGCTGCTGCTTTGTGTGACCATCACCTGCTGAGATAGGGAACATACTGGGGAGTTTCCGGCAGCACATGACCACATATAGGGATGCAAAAGGATTGCTCTCTATCTCCACCTGCTGGTAGATGGACACAACCCACCAGTCTTTGGATTGATCTGCTTGATGAAATGCAAGTGATCATTCCCATAGGAGCCATGAATTGCTTCAGCATCATCCTCAGCCTACCAAGGAAGCAAACAACCATTTCAGTTACCAGCTCAGGATCTCTTGCCATGTCGGTGCACAGCCAAGTCAACTCACATAGTAACATAGTAAATGACAGCAGATAAAAAAACCCTGCAAGGTCTATCCAGTCTGCCCAATGTGGTGGCCAGTGCTGCTGCAGCCACTGTTGTACACAAAGGTCCAGGCTTCTGCTTGTCATATGCCTCTTTTGCTTTAAGACACTTACCTCTCTAGCTACTGCTCTTTTAGGTTCCACAACTCTCCCATCAATTGAATGAGGTCTGGCAGACATGGCTGCATCAACTTCTGTCATAGATGAGAAAGTAACAAAACCAAATCCTCTTGATCGTTTGCTTGCAGGATCCCTCATTACCTATAGCATGAAAGAGATTAATGATTTTCATTATGAATTTTTGTTCTACTGCTACAATCTGCTTAGATGACATGCATCTCTACTGACAAATATCAAGAAAATATCCTCATGAATAAACAAATATTAACTGTTTTGGAACTAAGAACATCTGCTCCATTATATACTTGTATTTTGGTTTACATAATTATTTCGTTTCCTAGTTGTGTTGAGCACTAGATACAAGGCTATCCAAGGCCTCACAGCATGGATAACCTCATTGGCAGAGCTCACATGGTAAGCTACTCCACCCAGCCTAGTAAGAACTAGAAGCTGAGAATTGACCTCACCATATAAGTTCAACAGTTCCTGCTGTTCTCCTTACAGCCTTAACCACAGGTGTCCCCATTCTTCTTAATCCCTGCCCTTATGGCCCAATACAGCTCACTCCCATCATTACTATTTTGCATTCCTTTTATGTTCTGGGCTCCGATAATACAGGCTCCCCTACCATTCTGAGAGTTGGCCTTCTGAATGCCCGCTTTCAAATCTTCACTTGCGCCAACCTTATTTCCTACCATTTATTGGATGTTCTCTCTATAAATGAAACCTGGCTATCTTCGATAGTCACAGCTGCATTGCTCGATGCTTGACCCTCTGGTTTCCTCATCCCATGTCTCACGCATCACAGGGGTGGGAAGGCTTACTGCTTCCTTTCCTCTCCTTAGCTCAGTTTGTGTCCTGCCAAACCCCCCTCTGCTTCTGAAGTACTTATTCTCCACTTAGCATCGCCCTCCGCTCGTACCTATTGCTGCCATTCTCGACCCCCCCCCCATCGTCCTGACACTCTCTCAATGGGTTTTCAGCCTTCCTTTCTGAATGCCCAACCCTATTTCATCCTCTGCTCCTTATCAGCGATTTAATTTACCTCCCTCTGACCACTGTACTTAATTCTCTCCCTTGCTTTCAGACTTGAACTCAATAGCATGTTACTATGCCCACTCATAAGGCCACTAATACCCTTGACCATCTTCACCACTCTGCCTCTCTCCACGCCTCCCAATTCCCTCCTCCTCCCCTTCCCAGTCCCCTGGTCTGACCATGGAGAAATTAGATCTTACCTGATGATTTGCTTTCATTTAGTACCTCCACACTGGTCCAGGTTATGCACTCCTTCCAGCAGGTGGAGACTGAGAACTCTGACTCTAGCGAGCCAAGAGCCCTGGCCATTACTACTACTATAAATCACTTTTATAGCGCTAGCAGTCATACGCAGCGCTTTACAACTGAACATGAAGAAAGACAGTCCCGAGCTCAGAGATCCAAGATGGCGGTCGAGAAGGATGTGTGAACAGCAGTTCCTGACCAACTATTGTTTCCTGCGAGTGAGAAACTTCCCCAATTTGCTATGGGGAAGAGAAAGGGGAAACCCAATTTGCCTACCTCCACAGGCAGGGTAAACCCCTCGTCCACCCGACAGTTGACTTTAGAAGAGTCGGGTATGCTGCCTCCGGGGATTCGAGTTGACGCTTCGAGGGGCCCTGTGGAAATATCGGACCTCAGCGTAGAGGGGGTGACGTTGAGTCCCCCTCCGACGGCAACACCTCCAAGACCAGGAGGAGATATGATGGCCCGGGGTATACAGCCGGCTGTGAACCCCGGAAGTGGAGTCCCAGCGGCTGTGAGTGGAGACCCCGTGGCTACTTCATCGCCTGTAGAAACATTGAACCGGGCAGGTTTGGCGGTACAATCTCCCCTGCCTGTGGGAAGTCGGGGCGAACCCTCCGTGTATCTTGGAGAGATTAAAAGACCACCAGTTGTCATAATGGACTCCATTTGGGAAGCGATCCAGGGCTTAAATGCCACGTTACAGCAAGTAGCAGGTTCCTTGCGAGGAGATGTGGTAGAAATATCAAAGGCCCAGAATGCCTTATCGGGAAAGGTGACTGAGCAGAAAACCAGAAAGGACTCCATAGAAAATGAGGTACTATCTGCTAAGACTTCTGTGATAGCTGTAATCAAGGACAATAACCTCCAAAAAAAAAAATTTGAATATATGGAAAATCAATTGAGAAGGAGTAATTTACGATTTTTGAATTTCCCTAAGTCTCCTCTTGTTCCTGCTAAAGAAATGTTAAAGAAATATTTTGTTGAAGTTCTGGGTTTACCCTCAGAAAATTTTCCCCCATTAACTAAAGTGCAGTGTATTTCTGGAGCTAGAACGGGAAGAACTGTTCAAACTAATCAACCTGATTTAAATTTAACAGAATTCCTTGAGAGCTCTTTGGAAGTTATTACTGAAAGGACAACATTGCTGGTGTCATTTGCTCTAGAGCTGGACCGAAATAACGTATTTAGACTTTTTTTTCGCCACATCAATACTCCTTTCCTTGGGTCTAAGATATAAGTTTTCCCTGATCTCTCCAGAGATACTCAAAAACGAAGAAAAGACTTTTTAGCGATGAAGGGAAGGGTCCTTCATTTGGGAGGGACCTTTTTACTTAAGTTCCCCAGTAAATGCTATATTTCTTTGGAATCCAATAATTATATATTCTTTGATCCGGGAAAGCTGTTAGAATTTATTGTCAGTAAAGCGAATGATACATACCTGTAACAGGTGTTCTCCGAGGACAGCAGGCCGATTGTTCTCACGACTGGGCTGACGTCCACGGCAGCCCCCACCAACCGGAACAAAACTTTGCGGGCGGTACCGCACGCAGGGCATGCCCACCGCGCATGCGCGGCCGTCTTCCCGCCCGTGCGCGACCGTTCCCGCTCAGTTGAATGACAAGCAAAAATGATCAAAACGCAACTCCAAAGGGGAGGAGGGAGGGTAGGTGAGAACAATCAGCCTGCTGTCCTCGGAGAACACCTGCTACAGGTATGTATCATTCGCTTTCTCCGAGGACAAGCAGGCTGCTTCTTCTCACGACTGGGGTATCCCTAGCTCTCAGGCTCACTCAAAACAAGAACCCAGGTCAATGGAACCTCGCAACGGCGAGGGTATAACAGAAATTGACCTACGAAGAACAACTAACAGAGTGCAGCCTGACCAGAATAAATTCGGGTCCTGGAGGGTGGAGTTGGATTTAAACCCCAAACAGATTCTGCAGCACCGACTGCCCGAACCGACTGTCGCGTCGGGTATCCTGCTGGAGGCAGTAATGTGATGTGAATGTGTGGACAGATGACCACGTCGCAGCCTTGCAAATCTCTTCAATAGTGGCTGACTTCAAGTGAGCCACCGATGCTGCCATGGCTCTGACACTATGAGCCGTGACATGACCCTCAAGAGTCAGCCCAGCCTGGGCGTAAGTGAAGGAAATGCAATCTGCTAGCCAATTGGAGATGGTGCGTTTCCCGACAGCGACCCCTTTCCTGTTGGGGTCGAAAGAAACAAACAATTGGGCGGACTGTCTGTGGGGCTCTGTCCGCTCCAAATAGAAGGCCAACGCTCGTTTGCAGTAGAGAGTTGCACGGGGACAGAAATCTTACCTATCCCCGCCCGTCCCTGTTGGAATCTTACCCGTCCCCACTGGAATCTTACCCATCCCCACCCATCCCCGCAAAAATTCAAACCATCCCAACCCGTCCCCGCAAGAATTTAACCCATCCCCGCAAAAATTTAACCCATCCCCGTAAGAATTTAATGGTACATACAAGAAAGTTCCAGTCAGCTCCCACAGTCTCTCTTAGGATTTGAGCCACAGCACTGTAGGCAAGGAAGGAACGGAAGTTGGAACTTGGAACACTCTGGTGCGCACATGTAAGATTTGTCTCTGATTCACTGGCAGTGTGTGCTGAGAGGTCGCCACATGCACATGCCAGTAGGTCAGGTGACATCTGATTCTCATGCCTATGTCAGAGCTGAGGTCTGTGCACCAGTCTGGGAGCAAAGAGGATTAATAGTAACATAGTAAGTGACAGCAAATAGTCCATCCACTCTGCCCAATAGTCACACTCATGATCAATTCATCATGAAATCAACGAGTGTGATATTATATACTTGATTATGGTCTTTCTTTTGTGTTTCTGGAACAAAGACCACAGAAGTCTACCTGGCCCCATCCTTATGTTCCAACTGCTGGAGTTGCCATCGAAGCCCACTCCAGCCTATTCATGTTCTCATTTGTGGGACACAGACCGTAAAAGTCTGTCCAGCACTGTCCTCATGTTCCAGCCACTGAAGTGGCTGTCTAAGCCCTTCCCAGCCCATCCTACACCAGATTGCCAAGTATGAGACACAGACCATACAAGTCTGCCAGGTATCAGCCCTAGTTCATCACAGCCAGAGTCGCCATCTAAGAGTCACTTGACACATCCACACACATGCAGCCATTTAAGGTTAGCTTTTATATAACGTCCATTTTCTAATTAGAGATCCTCTGTGTTCATCCCACGCCTTTTTGAATTCTGTCATCATTTGTGACTCTACCACCTCCTTAATGGAAGACTTTCCACATTTATGCTGTTAAAGCAAGGAAGAAGAGGAGGAGGAGGAGACAGCACTCAAAGAAATTGGTATTCGGTAGATGAGAGGCTGGTGCAGGTGCAGCATACACTTCCACGGGAAGCCCGCAGAACTGCTTCCATCCCCGCGGGAACCCCGCAGGAACTGCCTCCGCCCCGCGGGAACCCCGCAGGAGCTGCCCCCGTCCCTGCGGGAATCCTGCGGGTTCCGCGGGATTCCCGCGAACCCCGTCCCCGTGCAGCTCTCTAGTTTGCAGTCCAATGTGTGCAACTGACGTTCAGCAGGGCGGGTATGCGGTCTGGGAAAGAAGGTTGGCAAGACAATTGACTGGTTAAGATGGAACTCCGACACCACCTTTGGCAGGAACTTAGGGTGAGTACGGAGCACTACTCTGTTATGATGAAATTTTGTATATGGAGCATGAGCTACCAGGGCTTGAAGCTCACTGACCCTACGAGCTGAAGTAACTGCCACCAAGAAAATGACCTTCCAGGTCAAGTACTTCAGATGGCATTAATTCAATGGCTCAAAAGGAGGTTTCATCAGCTGGGTGAGGACAACGTTGAGATCCCATGACACTGCTGGAGGCTTGACAGGGGGCCTTGACAAAAGCAAGCCTCTCATGAATCGAACGAAAAAAGGCTCTCCAGAGATGGCTTTACCCTCCACACGACAATGGTAAGCACTAATCGCGCTAAGGTGATTCCTTACTGAGTTGGTCTTGAGGCCAGACTCTGATAAGTGCAGAAGGTATTCAAGCAGGTTCTGTGCAGGACAAGAACGAGGTTCTAGGGCCTTGCTCTCACACCAAACGACAAACCTCCCCCACTTGAAAAAGTAACTTTTTAGTGGAATCCTTCCTAGAGGCCAGCAAGACACGGGAGACACCCTCCGACAGACCCAACGAAGCGAAGTCTACACCCTCAACATCCAGGCCGTGAGAGCCAGAGACTGAAGGTTGGGGTGCAGAAGCGCTCAGTCGTTCTGTGAAATGAGAGTCGGAAAACACTCCAACCTCCACGGTTCTTCGGAGGACAACTCCAGAAGAAGAGGGAACCAGATCTGGCGGGGCCAAAAGGGCGCTATCAGAATCATGGTGCCGTGGTCTTGCTTGAGCTTCAGTAAGGTCTTCCCCACCAAAGGTATGGGAGGATAAGCGTACAGGAGGCCGGTCCCCCAATGAAGGAGAAAGGCATCCGACGCTAGCCTGCCATGTGCCTGTAGTCAGGAACAGAACAGAGGCGGCTTGTGGTTGGTCTGAGAGGCGAAAAGATCCACCGAGGGGGTGCCCCACTCTCGGAAGATCTTGCGTACCACTCTGGAATGGAGCGACCACTCGTGCGGTTGCATGACTCTGCTCAGTCTGTCGGCCAGACTGTTGTTTACGCCTGCCAGGTATGTGGCTTGGAGAAGCATGCTATGCTGGCATGCCCAGCGCCACATCCCGACGGCTTCCTGACACAGGGGGCGAGATCCGGTGCCCCCCTGCTTGTTGACGTAAAACATTGCAACCTGATTGTCTGTCCGAATTTGGATAATTTGGTAGGACAGCCGATCTCTGAAAGCCTTCAGTGCGTTCCAGATCGCTCGGAGCTCCAGGAGGTTGATCTGCAGATCCTTTTCCTGGAGGGACCACATACCCTGGGTGTGCAGCCCATCGACATGAGCTCCCCACCCCAGGCGAGAGGTATCCGTCGTCAGCACTTTCGTGGGCTGTGGAATTTGAAATGGACGTCCCAGTGTCAAATTGGTCCGAATGGTCCACCAGCGCAGTGAAGTGCGGCAGCTGGTGGAGAGGCGGATGACATCTTCTAGATTCCCGGTGGCTTGGAACCACTGGGAAGCTAGGGTCCATTGAGCAGATCTCATGTGAAGACGAGCCATGGGAGTCACATGAACTGTGGAGGCCATATGACCCAGAAGTCTCAACGTCTGCCGAACTGTGATCTGCTGGGACGCTCTGGTCTGCGAAGCCAGGGCCAGGAGATTGGCGGCCCTCGCTTCGGGAAGATAGGCCTGAGCCGTCTGGGTATTCAGCAGCGCTCCTATGAATTCCAGAGACTGGGACGGTTGGAGATAGGACTTTGGGTAATTTATCACAAACCCCAGCAGCTCCAGAAGTTGAATAGTGCACTGCATGGACCGGAGGGCTCCTGCCTCCGAGGTGTTCTTGACCAGCCAATCGTCGAGATATGGGAACACGTGCACTCCCAGCTTGCGTAGGTAGGCCGCTACCACCACGAGGCACTTGGTAAACACTCGTGGGGCAGAGGCGAGCCCAAATGGCAGCACACAATACTGAAAGTGGCGTGCGCCCAGGCGGAATCTGAGATACTGTCTGTGAGCTGGCAGTATCGGTATGTGAGTATATGCGTCCTTTAAATCCAGGGAACATAGCCAATCGTTTTTCTGAATCATTGGCAGAAGGGTGCCCAAGGAAAGCATCCTGAACTTTTCTTTGACCAGGAATTTGTTCAGGCCTCTCAGGTCTAGGATGGGACGCATCCCCCCTGTTTTCTTTTCCACAAGGAAGTACCTGGAATAGAATCCCTGCCCTTCCTGCCCGGGTGGTACGGGCTGGACCGCATTGGCGCTGAGAAGGGCGGAGAGTTCCTCTGCAAGTACCTGCTTGTGATGGGAGCTGAAAGACTGAGCTCCCGGAGGACAATTTGGAGGCAGGGAGGCCAAATTCAGGGCGTATCCGCACCGCACTATTTGGAGAACCCACTGGTCGGAGGTTATGAGAGGCCACCTTTGGTGAAAAAATTTTAACCTCCCTCCGACCGGCAGATCGTCCGGTACGGACACTTGTAGGGCGGCTATGTTCCCGTGGATCCAGTCAAAAGCCCGTCCCCGGCTTTTGCTGTGGAGGCGCAGGGGGCTGCTTAGGCGCACGCTGTTGACGAGAACGAGCGCGCTGGGGCTGTCCCTGTGCCTGACGAGGCCTTCAGGCCGGCTGGTTGTACCTACGCTTTGCAAAAGAATAGGGTGCAGCCTGCCGTGCCTGGGAAAAACGCCCACCAGTGGGGGCGGATGCTGAAGGCGCCCGGTGGGAGAGCTTGTCGAGAGCGGTTTCCCGCTGATGCAGTTGGTCCACCATCTGCTCGACCTTCTCACCGAAAATGTTATCCCCCCGGCAAGGGACGTCGGCCAGTCTCTGCTGGGTGCGGTTGTCCAGGTCAGAGGCGCGCAGCCATGAGAGCCTGCGCATCACTATACCTTGGGCCGCAGCATGAGATGCCACGTCACAGGTGTCAAAAATACCCCTGGACAGGAACTTTCTGCATGCCTTCAGCTGCCTGACCACCTCCTGATAAGGCCTGGACTGCTCCGGCGGGAGCTTCTCGACCAGGTCCGCCAGCTGTTGCACATTGGTCCGCATGTGGATGCTCATATAGAGCAGGTATGACTGGATGCGGGTCACGAGCATGGAGGATTGGTAGGCCTTCCTCCCAAACGAGTCCAGAGTGCGAGACTCCCGTCCCGGGGGCGCCGAGGCGGTATCCCTCGAACTCCGTGCCCTCTTGAGAGCAGAATCCACGACCGCTGAGTCATGGGGCAATTGGGGCCGCATGAGCTCTGGGTCGGAGTGGATCCTGTACTGGGACTCTGCTTTCTTGGGAATGGTGGGGTTAGTTAACGGTCTCACCCAGTTCCGGAGCAGCGTCTCCTTCAGGACATTGTGCAGCGGCACCGTGGAGGACTCTCTAGGTGGTGATGGATAGTCGAGGACCTCGAGCATCTCGGCCCTCGGCTCTTCCACAGAGACCACGGGGAAGGGAATGGTGATCGACATATCCCGCACAAAGGAGGCAAAGGAGAGGCTCTCAGGAGGTGAGAGCTTCCTCTCCGGTGAAGGCGTGGGGTCCGAGGAAAGGCCCGTAGACTCCTCTGAGGAGAAATATCTAGGGTCCTCCTCTTCCCCCCACGAGTCCTCATCCTCGGTATCGGACATTAGCTCATGTAGCTGAGTCCTGTACCGGGCCCGGCTCGACGTCGAGGCACCGAGGTCTCGGTGTCGTCGAGCGGTGGACTCCCGCGCCGGCGGGGACGGAGCTCCCTCCATCGACGTCGACTCCACCTGCGTAGCAGTCGAGACCGGCACCGCAAGCGGCGGCGGTGTCGACAGCTCCGGCGCCGGGCTAGAGCTCGCCGGCGCCACAGTCATCGGCGCCGAGGGCGCAAGCACCCCCGGCGCCGGCACAGCCTGGCGCATCAGCCCTTCCAGGATCCCCGGAAGGATGGCTCTGAGGCACTCGTCCAGGCCCGCTGCCGGGAAAGGCGGTGGGGCCGGTAAGGGTGTCGGTGCCGGAAGCTGCTGGGAGCCAGGAGACGGCACCGAGGTGCCGGAACCCCGACGCGTCGGTACCTCCACAACCGACGGGGACCTCTCCTCTCGACGATGACGCTTCGGCGTCGACTCCTCTTCAGGATGCACCGAGGGCGTCCGGTGACGACGCTTTTTGTCCTTCTTTCGATGCACGTCACCGGCGCCGGAGGGCATGGAGGAGGAGGAGGTCGATCCCCCTCGGTCTCGAGGCACCGGGTCAGACAGGGTTCGGTCCCGTGGCTCACGAGCTGAGGGAGTGACCGGGGCCGACTGCCCACGCGGCCTCTCAACCCCACTCTCACCGGCGGACCGGCGGGCCGACGGGACCTGTTCTCCTGGGGTCGCTGCCATCGGTGCCGATGTCTCGGGCATCGATACCGGTACCGAAGAACCGGCCTTCGATACCGATGCCGTCGAGGTCGACGTCGAGGGGCCGGCGCAAGTTCCAAAAAGACGGTCCCGCAGAACTTGCCTCGCAACCTGAGTCCGTTTCCGGAGACCAAGACACAAAGCACACGACTTGAGATTGTGCTCCGGCCCGAGGCACTGGAGGCACCAAGCGTGGGTGTCGGTCTGCGAGATCGGCCGGCCGCAGCGACCACACTTTTTAAATCCACTCGGGACCTTCGAGGACATCGACGGAAAAATCGCGTCGGCGAAGTCAAAGTCGTCAATGGTGGCTAAAATCACACCACGAAAAATAAACGACCGAGCGACCACTAGGCCGCAATGTAGCGTCCCCGCTGGAAGCGAGGGAAAAGGGGAGCGCGTGCTCCACACGCGCAGTCTTTTTTTTTTTTTTTTTTGTAAAAAGAAAAGATAAAAGGAAATTAAATTAAATTAACGAAGCGCGATCCGCGTATACGCGATCGCAAGAATCCGGCGGCTGAAGTAGAGAGAGCGGCAAGGCACGACTCTCTCCAGGCGCGGAAAAAAAGGAACTGGCGGGAGCGGTCGCGCACGGGCGGGAAGACGGCCGCGCATGCGCGGTGGGCGTGCCCTGCGTGCCGACCATCCCGCGAAGCTTTTTTCCGGTTGGTGGGGGCTGCCGCGGACGTCACCCAGTCGTGAGAACAAGCAGCCTGCTTGTCCTCGGAGAAACCTCTACTACAGAGGGGGACCTCTCCTCTCGACGCTGCCACTTCCTCGGCGTCGACTCATCTCTGGCACATTTTTACGGTGCCCGTCATCGGCGCTCGGTGGGACAGAAGAGGAGGAAGTGGACCCCCCTCGGCCTCGAGGAATCGGGTCCGACAGGGTTCGGTCCCAAGGGCCCTGGGTAGAGGGAGTGACCGGGGCCGATTGCCCACGCGGCCTCTCACCCCTGCCATCTCCGGAGGACCGGCAGGCCGACGGGACCTGTGCTCCTGGGGTCGGTGCCGATTTCGTGGACATCGATACCGGTACCGATGCCGTCGAAGTCGACGGGCCGGCTCAAGTTCCAAAAAGACGGTCCCGAAGAACTTGCCTCGCTACCTGTGTCCGTTTCCGGAGACCGAGACACAAGGTGCACGTCTTGGTATCGTGCTCCGGCCCAAGGCACCAAGCGTGGGTGTCGGTCTGCGAGATATGCCGGCCGCACCGACCACACTTTTTAAATCCACTTGGGACCTTCAAGGACATCGATGGAAAAATCGCGTTGGCGAAGTCAAAGTCGTCGATGGTGGCGGTAAAAATCACACCTCGAAAAAAATCGACCGCGCGGCCACAAGGCCGCAACGAGACGCCCCCGCTAAAAGACGAGGGAAAAACAAAGTTCAGCGTTTTTTTTTTCACACAAAATAAAAGAGAAAACGGAGAACGAAAGAGAACGCGGCTCTCTCCAGCGCGGAAAAGAAAAGACTGAGCGGGAACGGTCGCGCACAGGCGGGAAGACGGCCGCGCATGCGCGGTGGGCGTGCGGGACCGCCCGCAAAGTTTTGTTCCGGTTGGTGGGGGCTGCCGTGGACGTCAACCCAGTCGTGAGAACAAGCAGCCTGCTTGTCCTCGGAGAACTTGGCATTACCCCTGCCTCATATGCTAAATCGGCTGCGCTAACTCTAATCCCTTCTATCCCTTAGAAAGTGTTTTCCTACATAAATGTAACTGTGTTATAAACCTAAGTTCCTAGTTCTTGGATCTTCTTAATGTGGACTAACTGATATCTACTTTATAGTGCCTGGTTAATAATATTACTTTTATGTTATTATATTTTTCTGTATATTCTATGATTTATGTATTTTGCATAAATGTAAAGTTTAAAATTCAAAAAAAAAAAAAAAAAGAAAGACAGTCCATGCTCAAAAGAGCTTACAATCTAAATCAGGACAAACAGACAGGACCAAAAAGGATAAGGGAAGGACAGACAGAAGGACACATAAGGATAAGATAAAAGTTACAAGTCAGGAGTCGAAAGCAGCAACAAACAGGTAGGCCTTTAGGCCGGATTTGAAGGCTGCGAGGGATGGAGCTAGACGTAATGGCTCAGGAAGCCTATTCCAGGCATAAGGTGCGGAGTCTGGAGTTAGCGATGGAGGAGAAGGGTGAAATTAGGAAAGATTTGACTAGTGAACAGAGTTTTAGGGAAGGAGTGTAGGGAGAGATGAGGGTGGAGAGGTAGTGAGGGGCTGCAGAGCGAATGCGCTTATAGGTCAAGAAGAGGAGCTTGAATTGTATACGGAAATGGATAGGGAGCCAGTGAAGTGATTTCAGGAGAGGGGTGATATGGGCATAATGACTTTGGCGAAATATTAGTCGTGTGGCAGAGTTTTAAACAGATTAAAGAGGAAAGAGATGGCTGAGTGGAAGACATGTGAGAAGCAAGTTGCAGTAGTCTAAGCAAGAGGTGATGAGAGTGTGGATGAGGGTTCTGATAGCGTGTTCAGAAAGGAAAGGGCGAAACGACAGGTTTTAGCAATCTGTTGAATATGGGCCAAAAAGGAGAGGGAGAAGTCGAAGATGACCCCAAGGTTGCAAGCAGACGAGACAGGAAGAATGAGCGTGTTGTCGACAGAAATAGAGAATGGGGGAAGGGGAGAGGTTGATTTAGGAGGAAAGATAAGGAGTTGGTGAAACATCCAGGTAGTAATGTCAGAGAAGCAGGCAGATACCTTGGACTGGATTTCTGCCGAGATTACTGGTGTGGAGAGGTAGATTTGAGAGTCATCAGCGTAAAGGTGATACTGAAAGCTATGTGATGAGATCAAAGCACCAAGGGAGGAAGTATAGATGGAGAAAAGGAGAGGTCCTAGAACAGATCCTTGAGGTACACCCACTGACAGCGGGATAGAGGAAGAGGAGGAACCAACAGAGTACACACTAAAAGTAGGCTGTGAGAGGTAAGAAGAGAACCAGGAGAGGACAGAATTCCGAAATCCAAGTGAGGACAGCGCGTCAAGGAGTAGGCTGTGATCAACAGGATCAAAGGCAGCAGGAAGATGAGAAGAAGGCTAGAGCTTTGGAATTAGCCATCTAGCCCTAGATTCAGTATATAAGTAACAAAGCAGGAGAAAAAAGAAAAACCCCTTCTGTGCCACCGGGTAACTGAGCAACCATCCAATGAGAATCATTATGTGCAAGGTGAGATATTGACACCGTGTCGCTTAGCCAAAGAGACAACTGACCAAGTACACCTCATTTCTTCCACTGTCTTTTTTTTTTTTTTTGCAATACTGCAATGAACAAAGCAGCTCCATCCGCCAGCCAAAACCATAATCAACTGAACCAAGACAACAAAAACATGTTCTTCTATACTATTTACAATAAAACAGACAGGACCTGGATTGGTCCAGAGGGACTAAAGGAAAGCAAATTAGCAAGGAAGATCTAATTTCTCCTTCCTTAGCGTCCCTCTGGACCAGTCCAGGAACTGACTGATGGGAAGAAACAAAGCAGTGCTCTTCAGGGAGGGTACCCCAGCAATCTGGCCACAAGAACCCTTGCTCCAAAAACTGCATCCTGACAACACTGCACATCCAATCTGTAATACTTCGAAAATGAATGCAAAAAAAAAAAAAAACAGGCCAGGTCACTGCCTTACAAACGTCCAATGGTGGAACCAAAAAGCGTTCCGTCCAAGAGGACGCCTGCCCCCTTGTACAGTGGGCCTTGATTCCATCCGAAACTTGCTTGCTGATAGAAGGTAAGCAGGCGCTATCATCTCCAACACCAACCTCGATAACGTTGGTTTAGAAGACGCTAATCCCTTATGGGATCCTCTAAGGAGAAAGACAGTCTAAAAGCCTGAATTCTTCTATAATCTTTAGGCAGTACTTATGGACTTTCCTGGTATTAAGAGTCCGGAGCTTGCATTACATTGCCACACTAGGACAGACCAAAGGTCCAAACCCAGCATCCTGTTTCCAACAGTGGCCAATCCAGGTCACAAATACCTGGCAAGATCCTGAAAAAGTTCAATATGTTTTATGCTGCTTATCCCAGAAATAGCAATGGATTTTCTCCAAATCAATTTAATAATAGGTCTATGGACTTTTCCTTCAGGAAGCCACCCAGATCTTTTTTTAAAACCCCGCTAACCTAACCACCTTTACCACATTCTCTGGCAACAAATTCCGAAGTTTAATTACACGTCGAGTCAAGAAAAATTACTATTTTGTAGCTTCATCGCATGCCTAGTCCTATCTTTGAAAAGAGTAAAGGAGAAATTAGACCTTACCTGTAAATTTGATTTCCTTTAGTCCCTCCGGCCCGGCCCAGAATGTGACTGAGTTGTGCACGCCTTCCAGCAGGTGGAGACTGAGAAAACAACTGTGATTCTAGAGAGAACCAATAAGAGTCCTTGGCAACAAGAGAAAGATCCAGTAACAAAGTACCAAAGTAGAAGTAAAACAATACGTAAATGGTGTGTGTATACGAAAGCCTGAGCAGCCACCGGCACATTGCCAACACAGGGTGTGCGCCACCAACAATAATGTGACCAATGACATGCCACTGCGTATCATGCACAAAAGGTTACATACTGAACCATAGAATTTGTGTTTGGTTTTTCTTAAACAATGAAACCAGAAACCAGCAACACAGCTCCCAAGAAAACAATATCACTTAACTCTTGAAGACACAGAATACCTAAAGGGAGGGATCAGGGCCAGTCCGGAGAGGGACTAAAGGAAAGCAAATTAGCAGGTAAGGTCTAATTTCTCCTTCCTTAGCGTCCCTCCGGACCGGCCCAGAATGTGACTGATGGGAAGTAACAAAGCAGTAAGATTATGGGTGGGACCCTAACAGCCCCGCTGTCAAACTGTGTGCCCCGAAAACAACTTGCTTTGAAAAGGAATGCAAAGACCACCAAGTCGCCGCCATACAAATGTCCTCCAGAGGCACTAGACAACTCTCTGCCCAACGCTCTGGTAGAGTGAGCCTTAACTCTTTCTGGAACAGCTTTCCCAGAAAGAAGGTAAGCTGATACCGAATGATACATACCTGTAGCAGGTGTTCTCCGAGGACAGCAGGCTGATTGTTCTCACGACTGGGTTGACGTCCACGGCAGCCCCCTCCAACCGGAAAAAAACTTTGCAGGAGGTCCCGCCCACCGCGCATGCGCGGCCGTCTTCCCGCTCAGTTGAATGACAAGCAAAGCAATGAGGAAAACGCAACTCCAAGGGGGAGGAGGGAGGGTAGGTGAGAACAATCAGCCTGCCGTCCTCTGAGAACACCTGCTACAGGTTTGTATCATTCGCTTTCTCCGAGGACAAGCAGGCTGCCTGTTCTCACGACTGGGGTATCCCTAGCTCTCAGGCTCACTCAAAACAAGAACCCAGGTCAATTGAACCTCGCAACGGCGAGGGCATAACAGAAATTGACCTACGAAGAACAACTAACAAGAGTGCAGCCTGAACAGAATAAAATCGAGTCCTGGAGGGTGGAGTTGGATTCAAACCCCAAACAGATTCTGCAGCACCGACTGCCCGAACCGACTGTCGCATCGGGTATCCTGCTGGAGGCAGTAATGTGATGTGAATGTGTGGACAGATGACCACGTCGCAGCCTTGCAAATCTCTTCAATAGTGGCTGACTTCAAGTGGGCCACTGACGCTGCCATGGCTCTAACACTATGAGCCATGACATGACCCTCAAGAGTCAGCCCAGCCTGGGCGTAAGTGAAGGAAATGCAATCTGCTAGCCAATTTGAGACGGTGCGTTTCCCGACAGCGACCCCCTTCCTATTGGGGTCGAAAGAAATAAACAATTGGGCGGACTGTCTGTGGGGCTGTGTCCGCTCCAGATAGAAGGCCAACGCTCGCTTGCAGTCCAATGTGTGCAACTGACGTTCAGCAGGGCGGGTATGCGGTCTGGGAAAGAATGTTGGCAGGACAATTAACTGGCTGGTTAAGATGGAACTCCGACACCACCTTTGGCAGGAACTTAGGGTGAGTGCGGAGTACTACTCTGTTATGATGAAATTTAGTATAAGGAGCATGAGCTACTAGAGCTTGAAGCTCACTGACTCTATGAGCTGAAGTAACTGCCACCAAGAAAATGACCTTCCAGCTCAAGTATTTTAGATGGCATGAATTCAGTGGCTCAAAAGGAGGTTTCATCAGCTGGGTGAGGACGACGTTGAGATCCCATGACACTGCAGGAGGCTTGACAGGGGGCCTTAACAAAAGCAAGCCTCTCATGAATCGAACGACCAAAGGCTCTCCAGAGATGGCTTTACCCTCTACACGATAATGGTAAGCACTAATTGCACTAAGGTGATTCCTTACTGAGTTGGTCTTGAGACCAGACTCTGATAAGTGCAGAAGGTATTCAAGCAGGTTCTGTGCAGGACAAGAACGAGGTTCTAGGGCCTTGCTCTCACACCAAACAAACCTCCTCCACTTGAAAAAGTAACTCTTTTTAGTGGAATCCTTTCGAGAAGCAAGACACGGGAGACTCCCTCAGACAGATCCAATGAAGCAAAATCTACGCCCTCAACCTCCAGGCCGTGAGAGCCAGAGACTGAAGGTTGGGGTGCAGAAGCACTCCTTTGTTCTGCGAAATGAGAGTCGGAAAACACTCCAATCTCCACGGTTCTTCAGAGGACAACTCCAGAAGAGGGAACCAAATCTGACGGGGCCAAAAAGGCGCTATCAGAATCATGGTGCCGTGGTCTTGCTTGAGCTTCAGTAAGGTCTTCCCCACCAAAGGTATGGGAGGATAAGCATACAGGAGGCCGTTCCTCCAATGGAGGAGAAAGGCATCCGACGCCAGTCTGCCGTGTGCCTGTAGTCTGGAACAGAACAGAGGCAGCTTGTGATTGGTCTGAGAGGCGAAAAGGTCCACCGAGGGGGTGCCCCACTCTCGGAAGATCTTGCGTACCACTCTGGAATGGAGCGACCACTCGTGCGGTTGGAACTTTGGAAGGCTAAGTGCTTTGAAAATATGCCTCCAGGGCACTCAGCCCAGAGGAGACCTGGTACCACCAGCTGTACACCAAAAATCCCAAACAGGAAACCTCAACCCCTATCCAGGCTCAACTGGTCCCAAGGGAAACACCAGGAGCCAGATCAATCCAGAGATGCACAGTTATGACCCTCCACCTCCTAGATAGAGAGAATACCGAGGTTGAGATGGCTACACATGACCACATATATAGCAAACCTCTGAAGTTCTATTTCCACCTGCTAGTAGAGGGACATAACCTCAAGCTTCTGGCCTGATCTGTGAGATGCTATGGAAGGGCTGGATTTTGCAGCTCCTATCACAGAACTGCAAATGACCAGAGACCCTAGCTTATAAATTACTAAATTACACATACCCACAAATTAAAATTATTTTGGTTTTTAAGCACTGCATGCTATATAAGAGCATAACTAGATACAGATATAAATATAAAACCAAATCAGCCCGTAATATCACATCTACCACCATTTTCTACTTACCACACAGTCTGTAAGTTTTCCCCATTGTTCATAATATTTTCTTAAACTTTCTTCTGTTGTTTCAAAGCTTAGACCACCAATGAACAGTTTGCGAAACTGCTCCTTTTCCCGCTAAATAAACAAATATAAAGCCACATTAACATCTCATTAAACAGATACTTATCTAACCCATTAAACCAAATACACCCCTTCAAAATCCAACTTGTCTTAGTGCTACAAGACATCTAGATAGATCACTGACAGCAACCCAAAATCTAATTATTTACTGCAAAGTGCCATTCCCCCCTCCGAGTTCCAGGGTCCCACCCTCCCTCAGAGTTGAGTCGTCATCCCTCTCTCCCTCCAAATTTTAAAAGTCATCTCTTGACTTACCTCGTCAGGGATGGGTTACGGCGGCCGGCAGCAGCGCTAAAATGCGTGCAGGCTCGGCCCTTCTCTCTCTCTGAGCTCTGGTCTCAGGCGGGACCAGAGCTGAGAGAGAGAGACCGAGCCTACACGCATTTTAATGCTACTGCCAGCCCCTGTAACCCGCCCCCGACGAGGTTAAGTCAAGAGATGACAAATTTGGGGGGATGGAGGGGGCCTGGAATGCGAAGAAAGGGAGGGATGAAGGATGACACTGGAACTCGGATGGAGTAAGAGAGGGGGGACCCTGGAACTGGGAGGCAACAGCGCACGTGCCAACAGAGAGGGCTCTGCATGCCCTCTCTGGCACAAGTGCCATAGGTTCGCCATCACTGAGCTATAGGAATCAACAAGGGTACTATTAAATCAATTTGTGCAACTCCAGATAATTACTTCTTCCCCCACCCCCCCAACACTTATTCCAACAACCTAAACAGCAGCAAATGGCAGTGGTAACAAGCAGCAATCAGCACAGGCCCCAGTTTTATTAGGCCTTTTGCAGATTCAAGTGTTCTCATTTTCACATATTTAAAGTTTAATTCAATAACCCAGAATCAAAAAGGAACGCCCCCCCCCCCTCCCACTGTTTAACCCAAATACAGAGAACACTAGAAAATCAACAAGAAAATCCACACCCTTCTACCGGTTCTACTGAAGTAACCCAACTAGTTTCTGTATCTTAAGCACATCTTGCTTCTTCTAACCTCTCACCCCTTTAAAAACCCACCCATAAAAACAAATTCCTCCTCACCTTCCAAAAGTACAAAGAAACAAGCATTCCAACGTGCTGGTTTTAACTTATTTCTAATTAAACTCACCTAGCTAAAAAAAAAAAAAAAAAAACAGAAAATTATGGGAAAATTAGGTTATCTTATCTTGGTAATTTTCTTTCCTTTAGTCACAGCAGATGAACCCATTAACTGATGGGTTGTATCCGCCTACCAGCAGGTGAAGATAGAGAACACTGAAAAACCAGTAGTGACCTCTTGGACGGCTAGCTCCATCTGCCTTCAGTATTTGAAACTTCAAAAGCAGTGAATCCTCAAAGTAGAATAACATGAACTTTCCTCACAGCGAACGAACGCCCCAGAACAAGAACAATAACCATACCGGGACGATCTCAACCTCCTGTAATAGAACAGAATATAGAAATCCTGAAAACTGTTCCTCCCGATGAGGGAACATACCTGCATGAGAGAACTGAACAAAAAACAAAGTCAGACAGGGAGGGATCATGGATTCATCTGCTGTGACTAAAGGAAAGAAAATTACCAAGGTAAGAACCTAAATTTTCCCTTCCTTGTCATCAGCAGGAGATGAATCCATTAACTGATGGGATGTACAAAAGCACTCCCTAGTCAGAGCGGGAACATGCAACCCCGCGAGCCAGCACTTGGCACTCCAAAATGTGCGTCCTACTTCGCTGCAACATCCAGTCTGTAATGCTGGACAAGAGAGCTTAGAAGCCCAAGTAGCCGCACTACAGATCTCCTGAAGAGAGTGCTCCCATTTCAGCCCATGAGGAGGAAATTGCTCTCATGGAATGCGCCTTGAACGCGTCAGGCGGAGGCCGCCCTGACAGCAGATACGTAGAAAAAATGACTTCCTCTAGAGAAGGAGGGCAGATAAATGGGCTGGTTCAGGTGCAACGCTGAAACCACCTTAGGCAGGAAGGAAGGCACAGTACGTACCATTAATCCGGACTCTGAGAATCGCAGAAAGGGGTCTCGACAGGACAGCCCCTGGAGCTTAGACACTGTCTCGCCAAGGTCATGGCCACCAAAAAGACTGTCTTTAGAGTCACATCCTTCTCCGAAGCTCGCCTCAGCGGCTCGAAGGGCGAACACTGGAGCGCCTTCAACACCAGCCCCAGGTTCCAAGCAGAACACGGCAGTCGCGCACTGGTGGGTGGAGCCGGAGAGCCCCTCTTAGAAATAAAATCGGGCAACGTCCGGAAGAGCGGCCAGGGAACAGCCAGACACCTTCCCTCGAAAGCATGCCAATGCTGCCACTTGCACTCGCAGGGAATTGTAGGCCAAGCCTTTTTGTAAACCATCTTGCAAAAAGTCCAGTACTGGCAAGACTGTAGCCCGTATGGGTGTGATCGCCTTTGAAACACACCACGCCTCAAACTGGTGCCAGATCCGAGCATAAGCAACGGAGGTGGACCGCTTGTGGGCCTGCAAGAGTGGAGATGACTGTTAGAATAGCCCTTGTTTCTCAGTTGCGCCCTCTCAAGAGCCATGCCATAAGACCAAAGCGGCAGGGATCCTCCATGGTCACCGGTCCCTGCATCAACAGGTTCGGCACCAGAGGCAAAGGAAGAGGGGCCTCCACCAACATGCACCGGAGGTCCACGTACCACGGACGCCTGGGTCAATCCGGGGCAATGAGAATCACCACTCCTTGATTTAGCCGAATTCGCAGGAGGACTTGCCCAAAGGCCAAAGAGGGAACACATACAGGAGGCCCGAGGGCCAGGGTTGAGCCAGAGCATCCAACCCCGCCGAGCGAGGATCTCTCAGTCTGCTGAAAAAGCGCGGGACTTTGGCATTGGCGCTTGACACCATTAGATCCGCTACGGGCGTGCCCCATTTGGCACAGAGCTGAAGAAACACTTTGTCTGCCAGTTCCCACTCCGCTGGGTCGATTTGATGCCTGCTTAGGAAATCGGCTTGAACGTTGCACTGACCTGCAATATGCGCTGCAGAAAGAAGCTGCAGATGCAGCTCGGCCCAGTGGCAAATCTGAGCGGCCTCCGCTCTGCACTGCATGCCGCCCTGGCGATCTATGTAGGCCACCGCTGTCGTATTGTCCGACAGAACTGACAGCCAGTCCCTCCAGAGTCTTGTGAAAGGCCAGAAGAGCCTGGAATATCGCTCAGTTCCAAGCGATTGATGGACCACCCTGTTTCCGCGGGTGTTCACAGACCATGGGGCATAGCTCCCCTGGCAATGTGCTCCCCAGCCAACCAGGCTGGCATCGGTTATCACCAGGCACCAAGAAGGAAACGCCAGCGGCATTCCTCGCCGCAGCATGCTGTTGGAGAGCCACCACTCCATACTGAGCTGGGCCGCAGGGAGTCACGTTAGTCTGCGTTGATAATCCTAGGACATTGGAGACCAACGTTGAAGCAGGGCAATCTGCAGTGGTCTCAAGTGCGCTCTCGCCCATGGCACTACCTCCAAAGTGGCCGTCATCGACCCCAACAGTTGGACAAAGTCCCAAGCTCGCGGGCGAGGCATCCACAGGAGCAGATGGACCTGATTCTGAAGCTTGCACCGCCTTTGGTCAGGTAGAAAGACAAACCCTGAGGCCGTGTTGAACCGGACCCCCAAATATTCGAGAAACTGAGAGGGGGGTCAGCTGAATTTTGGGTATACTGACGACCCAGCCTAGAGACTGCAGTACCAAGACCACTCTGGCTGTGGCCAGACGACTTTTGTCTGCCGAATCCGCTCTGATGAGCCAGTCGTCGAGGTACGGCTGAACCGTGATACCCTCTCACCAGAGAAAGGTAGCTACTACCACCATTACCTTGGAAAAGGTGCAGGGAGCTGTGGCGAGGCCAAAAGGCAAGGCCCGAAACTGGAAATGTTTTCCCAACACCGCAAACCGGAGAAACTGTTGATGCAGGGGCCAAAAAGGAATGTGCAAGTAAGCTTCTTTTAGGTCCAGAGACGTGAGAAATTCTCCTGGCTGTACTGCCGCAATGACGGAGCACAGGGTTTCCATGCAAAAATGCCGCACTCTTAGTGCCTCGTTGACTGACCTTAAGTCGAGGATTGGTTGGAAAGACCCGCCTTTTCAAGGCACCACAAAGTAAATGGAGTAGTGCCTGCAGCCGCGTTCGGCGAAGGCACAGGGATCACCGCTCCGAGGTGCAACAAGACTTGTAAGGTCTCCTCTACTGATGCACGTTTGACGGCAGTACCGCATCGGGACTCCAAACACGTCTCTCAGCGGGGCACCGAATTCCAATCGGTAACCTTCTCTGATCAGGTCCAAGACCCACTGATTTGAGGTAATCTCAGTCCATTCCTCGAAAAAGAGGGAAAGGCATCCTCCTACTGCAGGAATCGAGGAATGGACCGGCACCCCGTCATCGAGGGGGCCGCCCCTGAACTCCAGGCCTTGAACCGGGCGCAGCAAAACACTTATTCCTCTGCTGAAAACGGGCCTGTTGAGAAAACCCAGCAGAGCGCCCCGAGCGATACCTGCGAGCTTCACGGAAGCGAGGTCTGGAAGGGGAGAGGGCCACACAGAACCCTTGGAAGAAGGCCTCAGCCTATCCTAGAGCCGCTGGGGCTTAGGGTCCCCCAGATCGTTAATTTTTTCCAGCTCATCTCCAAATAACAGGTGGCCCCGAAAGGGTAGCTTCACCAGCCTGTGCTTAGAGGCCATGTCAGCTACCCAATGCTGTAGCCACAGAAGTCGGCGGGCAGCAACCGCCACAGACAACCAACCAGATCATAAAGGGCATCAGCCAAAAATGACAGGGCCGACTACATCCGCGGTGCAACCTCAGCGAGGGACTCCACACCATCCACAGGCTGCTCCACTGCCTGTTGTAACCAGGATAGGCAAGCCCGGACAGCATAGGAACTGCAAATAGACACTCTTAAGGCGAGGCCCGATATTTCAAAGGACCGTTTCAACGCGGATTCAAGCCGCCGGTCCTGCATGTATTGCAGGGCAACCCCTCCCTCTACGGGGAGGGTGGTCCTCTTAGTCACCGCTGTGACCAAAGCGTCCACATTAGGCATCCCCAAAGGGGCCAAGTGCTCCTCACTTAGAGGGTAAAGCTGACCCATAGCCTGGCCACTTTCAAAGGCCCATCGGGTTCAGACCATTGAGCTGTAATAAGCTCTTGGCTGGAGTCATGCACAAGAAAGGCTCGAACAGGTTCTTAGTACTCGCCATCCTAAGATTACCAGAGGAGGCCTCGCCCTTGGCAGGATCAGAATCCCCACAGCCCAACCACCAGGGGGGGGGGGGGGGGGGGGGGGGGGGGAGGAGGAGGAGAAGGAGCATGCCACTCTCCAACAGCGAATGTACCAGTCTATGTTTAGCGTCCTTCCAACACTCAGTGGAAGTAGCCAGCCCCGGGCCATCAACACCCGGGGGGAAACCAGGTAGCAGTGCAGTGTCAGACACCTGCGGCAGAGCTCTTTTCAGCATGAAGGCTTTATGCATTAAAAGCAAACTCGGGGGAGAAAAACTCACCCTGACCCTCTGTCTCCAAATTAGGAGTAACGGAATAGGAGCGTCTCTGGTAGCCTCTAACCGAGGCGTCCCCCTGCACTCAGACTCCTCCGCAAGAGCGAGGGTCGAGAGATGCGGCGCTTCCAAAATGGCGCCCGCTGCCAGCTCCATTGAGCAGTAAGAATCATCGCTCGCCGTGCTTGTACTAGCTCTAGCGACTAAAGAGCACGTCTTACAGAGCCCCGCTGCTGATGGTAAAATTATGTATAATCATACCTGATAATTTTCTTTCCATTAATCATAGCTGATCAATCCATAGACTGGTGGGTTGTGTCCATCTACCAGCAGGTGGAGATAGAGAGCAAACTTTTGCCTCCCTATATGTGGTCATGTGCTGCCGGAAACTCCTCAGTATGTCGATATCAAAGCTCCATCCGCAGGACTCAGCACTTAGAGAATTACACCCACGAAGGGACACTCTGCCCAGCTCACCACCGCCGAAACGGGGGAGGGGAATTAACCCAGCTCATCCCCACACAAGTGGGGGAGGGGAATCCGTCCAGCTCATCCCCGCGGAGCGGGGGAGGGACACCACACCCGCCGATGCGGGGGGATCTGGCTTATCCTGCAACCGCAACCGCGGGAGGAGCTGACTGACCCGAACACCGCCGAAGCGGGAGGGGTACAAAACTGCCCTACAGCCGCACGAAGCGGGAGGGAGTGCCGGCAGAATTATAAGTCTCAATCCAGCCCCGTAAAACGGAGGGGAGAGGAATGCAGCAGCTCACTGTAACACAAACTCGTCTTAACTCTTGAAGAATCCAAGTGAAAAAACTTGAACACGAAGTCTTTCTGAAGTAACTGAAGAGTAAACTTGAACCTGAAATGCAACCAGAATAAAACAATACAGATATCTGGGAGGGGCTATGGATTGATCAGCTATGATTAATGGAAAGAAAATTATCAGGTATGATTATACATAATTTTACCTTCCATATCATCAAGCTGATCAATCCATAGACTGGTGGGATGTACCGAAGCAGTACTCACCCAGGGCGGGACATAGAAATCCCTGACCGCAACACTGAAGCTCCAAACCGGGCCTCCGCCCGAGCAGCCACAGTCAAGCGGTAATGCTTGGAGAATGTATGGGCCGAAGCCCAAGTTGCCGCCTTGCATATCTCTTCCAAGGAGACGGAACCGGCCTCTGCCATCGAGGCCGCCTGAGCTCTTGTGGAGTGAGCCTTCAGCTGGATAGGCGGCACCTTCCCTGCGGCCACATAAGCCGCTGCAATGGCTTCCTTGACCCATCTTGCCACTGTAGGCTTAGCAGCCTGCAGACCCCTACGAGGACCTGCAAACAGGACAAACAGATGATCCGATTTCCGGAAATCATTGGTCACTTCCAAGTATCTGATGATGACTCGTCTCACATCCAGATATTTAAGAGCAGAGTACTCCTCTGGGTAGTCCTCCCTACGAAAGGAAGGGAGACAGAGCTGCTGATTCACATGGAAGCGAGAAACAATCTTGGGCAGAAAGGAAGGCACTGTGCGAATAGTCACTCCTGCCTCAGTGAACTGCAGAAAAGGCTCTCGACATGAGAGCGCCTGGAGCTCGGAAACTCTTCTGGCTGAAGTGATAGCCACCAAAAAGACTGCTTTCAACGTCAGGTCTTTCAGAGATGCCCTCGACAAGGGTTCAAACGGCGGCTTCTGCAATGCTCTTAGCACCAGGTTGAGATTCCACGTAGGCACCACTGAGTGCAGAGGAGGGCGCAGGTGATTAACTCCCTTGAGAAAGCGCACCACATCTGGCTGGGAAGCCAGGGAAGCACCCTTCAGGCGGCCCCTGAAGCAAGCCAGAGCCGCTACCTGGACCTTAAGGGAACTGAGCGACAGGCCTTTGTCCAGACCTTCTTGCAGGAACGCCAACACTGAAGAAATTGGAGCAGTGAAGGGAGAAAGTGAGCCTGCTTCACACCACGCTGCAAAGATACGCCAAACCCTGGCGTAAGCAGTAGAAGTAGAGCGTTTCCTCGCTCTCAGCATAGTGGCGATGACCTTGTCTGAGAAGCCCTTCTTCCTCAGACGCTGCCGCTCAATAGCCAGGCCGTAAGACCAAAGGGGGAGGGATCCTCCATCACCACGGGACCCTGATGTAACAGGCCCTGCTCCACTGGCAGCCGCAGAGGATCGTCGATTGAGAGCCTGATCAAGTCCGCATACCAGGGACGTCTGGGCCAATCCGGACCCACCAGGATTATCCTGCCGGGATGTCTTGCCACCCGGTCTAGGACCCTGCCCAACATGGGCCAGGGTGGGAACACATAGAGAAGCTCTTGTGTCGGCCATTGTTGGAGAAGAGCATCTACTCCCAGGGATCGAGGGTCCCGTCCTCTGCTGAAGAAGCGCGTCACTTGGCAATTGGCCGATGACGCCATCAGATCTAGGCTCGGCTGGCCCCAGCGCTTCGTGATGTCCAAGAACGCCTGAGCAGATAGCTGCCACTCTCCGGGCTCCAAGGTATGGCGACTGAGAAAGTCCGCCTTGACATTCATGACTCCGGCAATGTGGGCCGCTGACAGCTGTTCCAGGTTCGCTTCCGCCCACTGGCATAGACTCATAGCCTCCTTGGCTAGAGGGGCGCTCTTGGTACCTCCCTGGCGGTTGACATAGGCCACAGCCGTGGCATTGTCCGACAGTACCCGTACAGGCTTCAGCACCAGTACCGGGATGAACTCCAAAAGCGCCAACCGAATGGCTCTGAGTTCCAGGAGGTTGATAGACCACTTCGCCTCTGCAGGAGACCAGAGCCCCTGCGCTGTCCTTCCCAAGCAGTGGGCTCCCCAGCCCGACAATGAGGCGTCCGTCGTGACGACAATCCACTCTGGGGTCACCAGAGGCATTCCTGCAGACAACTTGTCTGCCTGCATCCACCAGCTCAGCGCCTTGCGCACTGCTGGATCCAAGGGAAGACGCACCGCATAATCCTCCGACATCGGAGTCCAGCGCTGCAGCAGAGAGTGTTGTAGTGGTCTCATATGAGCCCTGGCCCAGGGCACTACTTCCATCGTGGCCGTCATAGAGCCCAACAGCTGCACATAGTCCCAAGCCCGAAGAGGAGAGGCTACCAGGAACTGGTCCACCTGAGCCTGAAGTTTGACAATCCGATTGTCTGGCAGGAACACTCTGCCCACTTGGGTGTCGAATCGAACTCCCAGATACTCCAGGGACTGAGTCGGGCGCAGCTGGCTCTTCTCCCAGTTGATGATCCATCCCAGGGAGCTCAAAAGAGCAACTACCCGGTCCACAGCTTTGCCGCACTCTGCATAAGAGGGGGCTCGGATCAACCAGTCGTCCAGATAAGGATGGACTTGTACTCCTTCCTTTCGCAGGAAGGCCGCTATGACCACCATTACTTTGGAAAAGGTCCGCGGAGCAGTAGCCAACCCGAACGGGAGGGCTCTGAACTGGAAGTGTCGGCCCAGGACTGCAAAACGCAGAAAGCGTTGATGAGGAGGCCAGATGGGAATATGCAGGTACGCTTCCTTGATGTCCAAGGAAGCCAGGTACTCCCCTGCCTTCACTGCCGCTATAACAGAGCGGAGAGTCTCCATGCGAAAGTGCCGCACTTTCAAGGCCCGATTGACCCCTTTGAGGTCGAGGATAGGCCGGACAGAACCTCCTTTCTTTGGTACCACAAAGTAAATGGAGTAACGCCCCTTGCCAAGCTGACTTTCTGGCACCGGAACGACCGCACCCAGGCGGATCAGATTGTCCAAAGTCTGCTGCACTGCCACAGCTTTGGCCGGAGACTTGCAGGGAGAGAGTACAAACCCGTCTCTTAAGGGTCGGCAGAACTCTAGCTTGTAGCCGTCTCTGATGACTTCCAGCACCCAAGCGTCTGAAGTTATTGTGGTCCACTCGCCCAGAAACGAGGACAGCCGTCCTCCAATCTGCACTGGGGCGTGGACCAAGACCCCGTCATTGGGTACGAGACCCTGGGGGAGGACCGGAGGGAGCACCTCCGGGACGGCGGTCTCTGCGAAAGGAACGCTGCTTGGGGGAGAAATGCCTCTTAAAGGAAGAGGGGGCAGAAGAACCCGACCTGCCCGGGCGGTACCGACGGGCTTCCTGAAACCGTCCTCTGGAGGTACCGGGACGAGCACTAGCCCGAGCCCTGACCTCTGGTAACTTCTTGCCCTTAGATGTGCCGAGATCGGTCACGATTTTGTCCAGCTCGACCCCAAAGAGCAGCTTGCCTTTAAAAGGCAACCTAGCCAGGCGGGATTTAGAGGCGTGGTCAGCAGACCAATGTTTCAGCCAAAGCCACCGCCGCGCAGAGACTGTCTGAGCCATGCCTTTAGCTGAGGCTCTCAAGACATCATACAGCAAGTCTGCCACATAGGCTAAGCCCGATTCCAGGGCTGGCCAATCATCCCTCAAGGAATGATCCGAGGGGGAAGCCCGCTGCACCATAGTCAGGCACGCCCTGGCCACATAGGAGCCGCAAACTGAGGCCTGCAAACTTAAAGCAGCCGCCTCAAAGGACGACCTTAAGGCCGCCTCCAATCTCCTGTCTTGGGCGTCCTTTAGGGCCGTGCCACCTTCCACCGGCAATGCCGTTTTCTTAGTCACCGCAGTGATTAAAGAATCCACGGTAGGCCACAGATAGGCCTCACGTTCACTCACAGCCAAAGGATAGAGGCGGGACATAGCCCTAGCCACTTTAAGGCTCGCTTCTGGGACATCCCATTGAGCCGAAATTAAGGTGTGCATGGCATCATGCACGTGGAAGGTTCTAGGCGGGCGCTTCGTCCCCAGCATAATGGCAGAGCCAACAGGGGCTGAGGGAGAGACGTCCTCCGGAGAGGAAATCTTCAAAGTGTCCATGGCCTGTAACAACAGGTTGGGCAAATCCTCTGGGCGAAAAAGCCGCGCTGCAGAGGGGTCATCCGCTCCATCCGAGCGGGGATCCGTCTCCTCCAAGGAATCCGCAAAGGACCGTTGGGAGACCTCAGACACGCTGCCCTCATCTACATCGGAGGAGACAAATTCCTCCAAGGCCTGGGAATCAACCCGAGGGCGTTTACCTCTGGGAACCTCAACCTCTTTACCAGACGAGGGAGCGGGGGCAGCGTTGTGCATGAGGAAGGCCTGATGCAGCAGCAAAACAAACTCGGGGGAGAAACCCCCCAGACTGTGCACTTCCGCAGCCTGGGCAACAGCCCTAGGCGCACTCTCAACCGGCGCTCGCAACAGCGGGGGAGAGGCCTGCTGCGCATCCAAAATGGCGTCCGGCGCGAAACTCCGCGAAGGAGCCGCGCGGGAAGAACGGCTCTTAACTTTAGCCGCTTCTGTGCCGTCGCCCAAATTAAGGGCGTTCATGGCATTAATGTCTCCAACCTCAAGGGCGGCCCAAGAAGAAGCCGTCCGAGCCGCGTGGCCGGCCAAAATGGCGGAGGCGAGGAGCGGGGGATGGGCGTTTATGGCGGGAAAAACCGCCACGCCGGAGGAAGGACCGGGACATTCATCGGTCACGAAACTGCCACCCAACAAGGGCGAATCAGGCTTTAGGACCCCCGCATCCCCTCTAGAAGCGCTCAAGCGACCCGGGGAGCGACCCTTTGCGCCCTCGCCCTCCGACGCCATGTGCCACGAGGAGAAGAATCGGGGAACCCCCGCCCGCTATAAAAAGGTAAAATTACCTGCTGTCCGCTCCGAGTTGTAACGACCTGGTGTCCCAGTGAGTAGCTGCAATAGACGCTTAAATAAACGTCGAAATAAACGCCTTTAAAGACGTTTAAAATTTTTTTTTTTTTTTTTTTTTTTTAACGGAGCCAGCGGGAGGGGGGAGAAAAGGAGGGACCTGGCACCACCAGGTTTGCACTTGCTCAAAAGAGCCCTCAACCCCAGGCACTCAACAAAACCTAAAAATTAGGCTTGGAGGCCTAGCCAGAGCTGCTGCTGCTGTGTGTGACCACCACCTGCTGAGATAGAGAACATACTGAGGAGTTTCCGGCAGCACATGACCACATATAGGGAGGCAAAAGTTTGCTCTCTATCTCCACCTGCTGGTAGATGGACACAACCCACCAGTCTATGGATTGATCAGCTTGATGATATGGAACTGCGTTTTCAACAGGAGCAGCGTTTCACTGCCTCAGCAGCCCTCGTCCGACGGAATTATATAAGTAAAATGGCAGCTCCGTGCCAAAACTTACCCCGTTCAGAACAGCGTACGCAGGACCTCCCCGGAGGAGCTGGGCACTACTCTCACCTAAAAAAAAAACCGAGTCAAACGAGCTCCGGTCAAGCTGCACGCTGAAAATAGCCACAGAATAATTACGCAGAATGCGTACCCCGTATTTTTTTTTTTAATGCTGTGAGGAAAGTTGGAGGCAGGCAGCAACAGAGGTACTCCGGTAGGCAGGGGGACGGTTAAGGCAGAGAAAGGGTGAACCTATATGCCTTCAAAGTGGGCACCACCAGCCACAACACCCCAGCTTCAACTGGCGAAGCACAAGAGCCACCCCAGGCAGAATTTTTCCAGGAGTTCATCAAGCTACGTCCACACTTGCTGGGAGATAGACAAATACTGAAGGCAGATGGAGCCAGCCGTCCAAGAGGGCACTATGGTTTTTCAGTGTTGTCTACCTCCACCTGCTGGCAGGCAGATACAACCCATCAGTTAATGGATTCATCTGCTGCTGATAAGGAAACTGGTGATGTCACTGGTATAGTTATCTCTACCTCCTTCTGCTGCCCAGAAAGGGACACAATCTATTGTTGTTATCAACTAGACAAGCAGGATGGGTCCTACAGACAGGAATGTTTTCGGGTCTTTGTTGACCGTTCCACGGTTGGAAATATTCTTCATTCACCTTCAAATTAAGTAGTTTGAGCTCTATTGCAAGCACTCATCTCCCACCAGGAGGTAATTAATTCACTAGTTGATGAGTGCGCACAGTTTTAGTTTAAATTCCTGATATTTCCCCATATGACCACCCACATGGCTCCTTCAGCATTTTTTAAACCATTTCCTCTCTGCTGCTACCTAAACATGTTGATTCAACAGTTTAAATACCAGCAATTTATACCAAAATCTTAAAAATATATTTAGTACCTGGCTAAGTCTGGGGGAGGGAGTATGCACAAAGTTTGCTAATACCTGCCTTGATTAGAGGGCCCTTAGTTTCATCATTAGTCCACCAGAAACTTTACATGCACAGGAATGGCTGTTTGTCAGGCCAGTAATGTCCTTACTGATAAAATGTATATTTGATATAAACAGCTCTTGCTAAAGTCATGTACTGAAGTGTAATAAATATACCAAAAATACTCTCCCTGGTAGTAGACCCTACTCAACCCATATTAAGATTTGGACAAGAGAACTATTTTAAAATCCTTCACCATTTTTTTAAAATTTGTATTAAAATTTTTGAAAATATCCAAAGAAAAAGTTATTTGAATTAGCATAACAAATTTTAAACATCATTGAGGAAAATACCTGTATGATCCACTAAGTACTACATCCAAAGAATGATCTTATTTTAATACTCTTATTTAAAAGACCACTCAATGCTTTATAACCCACTAGTATAAAAGGCCCGTTTCGGTAGGCAATGAAACGGGCGCTAGCAAGGTAACCCCCCCCCCCCCCGCAGCGTCCTTCCTGTCTCCCCTGCCCCCCCTGCAGCCACCCATCTGGTCTCAGGACCCCCTCCCCACCAACCCTCCTCTGCCCCTGCAGCCACGCATGTGCAGCGGCCCTCCTCTCTCCCCTGCTCCCCCTGCAGCCACCCATGTCCAGCGACTCTCGTCTCTCCCCTGCAGCCACCCATGTCCAGCGACCCACCTCTCTCCCCTGCCCCCCCTGCAGCCACCCATGTCCAGTGACCCTCCTCTCCCCCTGCCCTCCTGCAGCGTCCCTTCTGTTTCCCCTGCAGCCACCCATCTGGTCTCAGGACCCCCTCCCCACCTTCTTCTTCCCTGCCCCCCCTGCAGCCATCCATGTCCAGCGACCCTCCTCTCCCCCTGCAGCCACCCATGTCCAGCGACCCTCCCCTCCCCCCCAGCGCATCACTCAAGCCCCTACCCCCCCCCCCTCGGGCACATCAACCCCCTCGCCACCTGCAGCCACCAATACTAACGCTGCCCGGCCGCTGCTGCGTCTCCTGTTGAGCAGCAGCGGCCGGCACAAAAAGAAAAAAGCCAAAAAAAGATTTTAAACCTGAAACACGGCTCCGTAGACAGCCATCTGGCATTGGCTGTCATCTCTGCAGCCGCCCCTCCTCTCCCCTCTGACGTCACTGCGCTCCTCCGGGGTCTTCCTGCAGGGGCAGTGACGACAGCCAATGCCAGATGGCTGTCTACGGAGCCGCATTTCAGGTTAAAAAATCTTTTTTTGGCTTTTTTTCTTTTTGTACCGGCCGCTGCTGCTCCACCAGAGAAGCAGCAGCGGCCAGACAGCGTTAGTATTGGCGGCTGCGGGTGGCGAGGGAGTTGATGTGCCCAAGAGGGGGGCGTAGGGGTTTTGGTGATGCGTCGAGGGGGGTAGGAGCTTAGGGTGTTGCGCCGAGGGGGGGCACTGAGAGCTGATTGGTAGGCAGGTTTTGCAGGGGCTTGGGTGTTGCGCCGAGGGGGGGGGGGGCACTGACAGCTGTTTCCCAGGCAGGGGGAGGAGTAGTACTCGACAAACTAGATTTACAGGGGCCAAATTAAAGTTGGGATTATTCATCCAATTCCAGTAAAGACCTCCACTCCTCAATATTTTTGTTCGGCTCAGATTGCAGAAAAAAAAAAAAGATGGAACTTCTTAGCCTTATGACCAGTGGTTCAAGAGTTGGGGCCTCACTCCATCCCCAGTGGATGGTGTAACAGGTACAGATGCTTCCCCATATTCTGGGCCTCCACTTATCAGTGGCAGTCACTGAAGATACAAGTTCAGCCACTTCCTATGTGGGCTCTCCTTTATACTGTTAATTTCTAAGCAGACCACTGGGGCCCTGAGTACACATTGACACACAAGAGACCCTTGGGGGGGGGGGGGGGGGGGGATGGGGTGTGGTTCTTTTCTTTTATCTAGAATTATATACATATATATTAAATTTGTGCAATACTAAATATATATTTGTGCTATTCAGCTTCAAATGATAATTGATGGAACAGTGCCTTTATTACTTGATAACACTGCTTAAACGTGTATACACTAGGAAAAAAGTAGCAACAGTGATAGCACGATTCAGTTTAATGTACAGAATCTGATTTCCTAGTTAGTAGCAAAAGGGAAGATGAGTGCTGTGAAAAATCTCAGACGTTAACAAGATGACATTTATTGCATTTGTATCCCACATTTCCCCACCTCTTTGCAGCCTCAATGTGGCTTACAATACATCATGGATAGTAGAAATGAGGAGAGGTTAAACATTTGGAATTACAGAAGGGTTTGGGTTGAATGGTAATGGAATACATAAAAGAAACATAAGGCATGAGGTACAGCTTCAGTAAGCTTATGGTTACTATAAGCTTTCTACATCAATAGTTTCTTTGAATTTTCTTTATACAAAAACATAACTGGGTTGTATTTGGCTGAGTGTGGGGGTTCCTGCTTCTGTAGGACTCTTGCTGCAGATGAATCTAACTTTTGTACAATGTATATTTGCTGGATTCATTAATAAACGTCTGGTTTAAAATTAAAAAAAAATGATAGTGAAGGCTCAGCATAGATCCCTGGTGACACATCAACAGTGGTATGGGGGGAGTTATTCAGTGTTTTGCAAAGAGCAAAAGAATATGACTAAAGTGACATGTGTGCCTCTACCACCATTCCATCAGTTCCCTATGTCACTCCCACATTAGTATCGAAAGCCATTAGCAATACATGACTTCTCAAAACTAGAAAAGGCTACTTTGCTATCCAACTAGCACAGTGGTAACTCCTAGATAAATGCACCGCCATCCATGTATGTTAAACTTGGGTTCGATTCTAAAACACCATTATCCCCTACCATACTAGTGGTATCACAACAGTGACACCTAGTGGTCAAGCCAAGGGTTCAAGTTCACGAAAACCACATTCTAGGACTCAAAGCCATTTTAGAAGCAAGCCTTTAAAAACATCCAAAGTCAAAATCCAAAATCAAACGAAAGTGCAACCTCAACCAAAATACAGACTATTCCTACATACAGCATTTAAAGCTCAGTTTTTGCTAGGTAATATACGTCCTAATATAACCTATAAAATAGGCCTAGATCGCACCTATAGGGAGCAGTCTGTTTTGAAAATACTGTATAACGTTAAAACATCAGCTGAAAAACCGTTGACAAAATTAGTATTAAAAAAAACCGCTTCTAATACCATACCTGTCTAGCAAACCAGGAATACAGAATCTCACATACCCAAATGAGAAAGCACTTGTTTTAAGGGGGGGGGGGGGGGGTTGAGGAAGAGGAGAGAACTAGAAATATGTCTACACTCCGTATTAGCCTCGATAAGCCTGCAACAGTGTTGTACAAGAATATTTTTTTCTAAGTTCCCTTGAGTATTTTTGAAGAAAGCCGGTTGCGACAAAAATGGCGGACGCAAAGAAAACAGAAAACTACAGGGAACACGCGAAAGACGACTCGTGGGCCAGCATTAGGAGAGAGAGCCAAAGCCTACGGCAACTGATTCCTAAACTCTGGACAAAATTATTTTCGCTCCAAGAAAAAAATGAAAGTCACTAAGAAATACCAATTCACCTATTAACCGGCTCCACGTGTAAGGTAAGTGCAGTAACCGCCCCCCAGAATCAGGGTTTCTCAAGGACTAAAGGATGCAGAATAACTTTCAAAATTCAGAGGACCACCCGCAGATTAACTCGCGAGAGAGAACTAATGGCCGCCGCTCATAGTCACGAAAAATAATCAAAACTAATCATTCTATATAATAAAATAAAGTTAGGTAGCTTCTTAAACAAAACCCATACTTATTTCTTTAAAATAAAAAACAATCTTTTAAAGCGAGCGCCATAATTACAAAAGGCGGGAGCGAAAACGTCTCACCCATAACGCCACACATCCTGAACACCAACCCAACGCTCGCCATTACTAAGAATCAATCTGTTTCTCTTACCTCCATCTAGACACACCTGAAGAACAATCGTTTAAAATTTAACAAAATTTAAAAAAAAAAAACCAAAACAACCGGGGTAAAAATAGATTTTTTTTTTCTTCGCAATTTTTTTAAGCTTTGCCGAGGCCGTTAACTCTCCTACCAGTACCACACACCGTCACAGCCAGCAAGCGTAAATACTCTCCTTTCTAGAACTTTCCTTCTCTTACCAACGTCTCTTGCCACATCCCTCCGATGCGACGTCACACACGCTACGTAAACACCCTAAAGTACGCCAACGACGTTATGAAAACTCCTTAGACAAACATTAGATTTCTCTTCGTAACCCTGCCGTAAGTTGCACAAAGCTACTCTAGTAACGTACAGTCAGACTGGAGGCTTACACAATCCCCGCCTACAGTATGGCCACTATTGGATACATTTAAACACAACCACGTTTCTATAAATACATATAACAACGCATTACGTTTTTCCACTTTATTTGAAATAACCAGTAAAATGCTTTTTAATGTATTTCTATTTTAAGTTTTAGTACGTCCTCTCCCTTTGTCTCCGTAAGGCTCTCTAGACCTAAACCTTGTAATTCCCTTGTAAACTCCGAACGTTAGGTTGACGTCACAATAGAAGGCAAAAATTTGAAAAAGCTTGATGGAGATCGTTGGCGGGTTTGGGTGGCTGAAAGCAGAAACATTCTATTGTGCTATTGCGAACATTTAGGCTTTTCCTTGGCCCCTCCTCCTCCTGTGGCGCGCGCCATGACAAGCGGTGGCCTTTTTTTTTTTTCGGCGCGCGTGATCTTCTAGGAGAAAACAAGTAAGTGGGAGTTGCATAGGTTGTGTGAGTGTGCGCGCGCGCGCGGTTGTGCCGACATTTCTTTTCAGCTACAAAGCACACCGCGTGCTGCGCCGGGTGAGTTCATTTATGAAGTTATGGTTTGAGCTTCTATTGCTTGGAACAGTTCTTAGACTCGTTCGAATGGGCGTCGGCTTTGGCCGGATGTACTGTTGGAGCGGGGGAATGCATGCAGAGGCTCGACTGTACTGAAGGCCTCAGTGGTGAACTACAGGATAAAGCAGTTTTATTAAAACTGGTCTCTGCCTTATAGGTTTTAAAGGTGTGAGATGAGTAGGAGGAAGTTCCTTTTCCGTATTATTGTATCTTTCGGTTTTTTTTAAGCGTAAGATTTATTTATAGCGTGCATGTTCTACTGCAATTTCTAGCGCGTCAAAGGGCTAGCGGGAGAAAAAAAAGCTGGTCTTAAAACTTAACATGCATATAAGCTTTGACGCCGCTTGCGCGTGGATTTGGCGGTTGCAGAGGGAGGGGGGTTGTGAGTGGAGGCAGTGCTGAGCTCAGAGTCAGATTAACTTGCATTGCGGCTCAGATAAGGATAAGCTGATTATTGGATAGAAGGCGTTGGCGCGACGACGAGACAGGCCAAATCGGCAAGTTTTTAATATATGCATGAGTAAGTGTAAAGTTTGTATGGCTTTAAGGGGTATATTATGGTGATACGCCAAGGGTGCCCCACGCCCTGGCCGGAGGACTTATTTTGTCTTTCTTCTGGGGCCTACGATGCTGGCTGAGCTTGAAAGCAGTAAAATGGTGCTCGTTAGTCATGTTACCTTTTAACTAAAGCGGGGTGTTTTGCAGCAAATAAAAAACATCTTTTTTTTTTTTACGCGTTCACGTTCGCGCACGTCCCGCTAAGCCTGGATAAGTATTGGGGCGGCCTGACAGATCTAAGTTCACCTTTATGTACCCCGTATAACCTCGAACTTTTTAAGCAGGGTTCGGTCTCTATACTGGGCGGACCCGTAATCGGGTCGTCTTTTCCCCCTCGGGCTACTGGTGATGGGGGGGGGGGGGGAGTTCACGGTAAGTAGAGGTAAAGATGGCGCTGGAGATTCGAGGCAAGGAAAGCTAGCAGCAACGCTTTGGTTTGTAAGGAGCCAAGGTTCAAACCATAGAAATCTGAATGCTTTCTCGTCTTTTTTTTTTTTGTACTCTTTGTTGGACTTAGTGATGCTAGTTGTTGTAAACGGATACGTTGCTATGTATGAGTACAGTATATTCAATGTTTTCTAAGCGAACATCCTAAGTTCACGTTCTTTAAGTAGCCAGGGGTGTACAGCAGCCAGAGAACCAGGGGGACGAAAGTCGGATCTCCCGGATTTTCTCAGTACGACCTTAAAAACAGAGCGCTGTTCAATTTTGATTGCCGCTGCTTAGGTACGGTGCGAGGTGAGAGAACCCGTGCTGATATGCTGTATCCTTTTCAAGGTCCCGCCTCCATGGGAGGTGCTCCTGGAACAGGGTACATACTGCCCTTCTGGTCGGAATCAGTGCTGGATCCAGCCCTTGTGGGACGAGAACTAGATCCCATCCTTTGGGTACTGGATCTGTGTGGATTTCGCCCATTGGGTGGGAGTGGGTGCTAGGTCTGGGTGGATGTGGTCATTCAGAATTTCTGAGGAGAATGGGTGCTGGATACAGCTCCTGGGAGATAGGGGTGAGTGCTGGATCAAGGAGGATCCAGCCCTTCTGAGAAGGGTGATGAGTCTTGAATTCAGGTGCAGCCATCCCTTTGGAGGACAATGAGTAAGTGGATCCAGCCTTTCAGCTTAGATTAGTTAAGGGGGTAAGAGTGGAGGAGAGAGCCAGTATTTCCGCAATGTGTCTACTATCCAACATTTTATAAAAGTAAATCTTCTTCCCCTACCCCACAGTTTTCAAATTGGCCACTGTTAGAAGCAGGATATTAGGATAGATGGACCATTGGTCTGACCCAGTGTGGTTATTTTCATGCCTTCAAGAAGGCTAATTATCCAGCTTATGCCCCCCCCCCCCCCCTCTCTCTCTCTCATTTGGCTTCTGACCTCCTTCAGGAGCTTCCTTTCTCCAAGCAGCACCAAGTTCAACTGAAAATTAAGAACCAAGGCACATTGTATTATTTTGACTGCAGCAGATGTTTGGGGAATTTATTAACCACCTTTATGAAGAGATTCACCAAAAATGGTGTACAGCTAGGACAGTTTAACATAAAACTTACAATTTTGTTAACAGCATAACGATAGTAAAATAACCAAGAATGAACACAAATACAATAAATGAGGTAAACTTGAAAATACTAAATTGAAAGCCAATAATAGAACTACAGTGAAATAGTGTAAAAAAAACAGCACTGGAATTCAAATAACAGAGATATAAAATGTTAGCATAATAGCAGTGATGCTGTAAGTCCCTGTGCTGACCTGTTCAGTCACTTTCTGCCATGTCCAGTCCTCCTAGAAAGAGAACAGCATGGGGAGGGGGCGGGACACGCCACAGAATGACTGAGCACATTAGACATACCAAAATCATTAGTGGCAATCAAAACAAAACAGCAATCTGTTTTTAAGCTCATGCTCTTAAGTATCTGGAATATCTATCTTATACCTGAACACCTCCTCTCCCTCTCCCCCCCACCCCCAAGGGGGAATGTGACTCTAGGCAAGTCATTTAAATCTCCATTGGCCAGGTACACTATACCTACCTGTATTATAATATGTAAACTGTTTTGATTGTAATTACAGAAAGATGGCGCATCAAATCCCATCCCCTTTCCCTTTAACCATTGTTTTCTATTGTTTGTTTTGCTATAGGGAAACTGATCTATGATCATTCTAATTTACCTCTTTATCTCTAAACTGCTCATCAAAGTTAATTTACATTTGTCAAAAATAGTGGTGTATTTTTTTCACACAGTTTAGTTGAATCTGATCAGAGCATTTGTGTAGCTATCCTTTTATTGCTTACTGCTTGTGATCACTAGATGGTTTAAATGTTCTGCTTTTTTCTATAGGAAGAAGGCCTGATAAGATGGTATTTGAACTTTAGCAATATGCCAAGCAAATCAAATCCCTAAAGGAGAAGAAAGATTCCACTTAAGATCCAAAAAAAAATAAGAAAAGTTAAAGGAAATGAGAGAATGAACAAGGAGTGCCAGAGATGCCCTAGCTAAGAAGCAGCAGTGTGCAACCAGGATTCTAGTTAACTCTCTTTTGCATTGTCTGTCCCTTTAATGATATGATATTAACAGGGTGGGAAGTCTTCAGAGAAGCTATATATGGTTGGGAAAATATTTTATGCATAACTTGTTTCAATTTGATGTGTCAATTTGATCTGTTCCCTTTGGTTCCCCACTCTCTCTTTCCCTGAAAAACTTTTCTGTGGTTGTCAGGGCTTATGTCCGTCTACAATAGCATCCTCTCTATGAAGAATGCATGGACATACTCTGCCCACTTGCTGGAGGAGGATTTTCCTGAGGTCTCCCATTCAACATAATCAGAAAGAGGCTGCCTGCAGATATGGAACCCCCATGCTGCAGTGTGCAAAACAATGTAGACCACATAAAGAGCTGTAATTCTATAATAGTCCTTCAGGGGCTGATGCTCAAAGGTCACCATTAAATACAGCAGCTGCGGGTGAACTTGCTAAGTCGCAAAGAGGATGACGTGCAAATAAGATGCACAAAGGTCAGCGTTAAATTTACATGCATGCGGTCCCTGGAAGCACCTAACTCATGCAAAGGTCAGGAGTTGTTTCTTGGGGGGGGGGGCAGCTCCTGCACTCACAAAAATAAAACTATGGAGCTCCTGTGGCAGTTGGGTGGGGGACCTGCATAGCCAGTTTGGATGGCAGCGGAAATTTGGGGGCATGCAGCTGAACAAAGGTCAGCAGAGCACCTGAAGTAGGAAAGGGCTTCCAGCACCAGGCCGGGGAGGGGGGTGATCAGGAAGCAGAGAGTGGACAGGGGGTTGGTGTTGTAGTTGCCAGCTCCTGATCTGCCATAAAATGTTGCACATTAAAAACAGGTGCTCCTTTCTGTGCATCACAAGGAATGCTCATCATATTTCATAATACTAAGCTCGTTGCACGCAAAAACACTTTTGTTCATTAGATGCTATTTAATGTTTGCTTTAGACTGTAGTCTAATGCAAATGTTGCAACCACGGTAAGCTTTTGTGCATTGGCCCCTCAGTTATCAAAAATGCGCAATGTGGTAATGCTTCTACCACTTCAGGACTCTCAGGTCAGTTAATACAGTGTTTAGTTGAGCTACTTTTTTTCTCTTTATTTTTTGCTATTTTGTTCATACTAGTCATTGCCAAGAGTTTAAATTTGTGTTTATAGTTACCTTTGTGTTCACAGTATAGCAGTACTTTAACCCCACTAGTGGAGAAAAATTGTGTGCTGAAGCCCTCTCAGTGGTATGTATTTGCAATTGATAGATGCTTTTAACAATAGGCATGCTTATGTAAAACTTCCCAATTCATTCTTGTATACTTTGTATGTTAATTGGTCTTATCCTTTTTACACCTTCTGGATACACCTTGTTATTGCAGAATGGGAGCCAATGAGAAAGATGTGCATATACATACATGCTTTTTACATTAAAATCATCCAGAAGGTGTAGAAAGGATAAGACCCATTTGTATAGATTGGTTAAACATACAAAGTATATAAGAATGAATTGGGAAGTTTGTGTGAGCATGCCTATTGTTAAAAGCATTTTATTACTAGTAAAAAAAGGCCTGTTTCTGTCAGAAATGAAACAGGTGCTAGCAAGGTTTTCCTCGGAGTGTGTGTGTGAGAGATGGAGTATGTGTATGAGAGAGTGTGTGTGTGAGAGAGAGAGAGACTGTGCATGTGTGTGTGATAGTGTGTCAGAGAGTGAGTGAGTGACTGGTCTCAGGACCCTGCCCCCCTGCAGCCACCCATGTCCAGCAACCCTCTCCCCCTGCAGCCACCTATGTCCAGCGACCCTCCTCTCCCCCTGCCCCCCCTGCAGCCACACATGTCCAGCGACCCACTTCTCCCCCTGCTCCCCCTGTAGCCACCCATGTCCAGCGACCCACCTCCCCTGCAGTCACCCATATCCAGCGACCCTCCTCTCCCCCTGCAGCCACGCATGTGCAGCGACCCTCCTGTCTCCCCTGCAGCCACCCATCTAGTCTCAGGACCCCCTTCCCACCTCCCTCTCTCCTGCCCCCCCTCCAGCCATCCATGTCCAGCGACCCCCCTCGCCACCCGCAGCTGCCAATGTTAACGCTGTCCAGCCACTGCTGCTTCTCCTGTTGAGCAGCAGCGGTCGCTACAAAAAGAAGAAAACCCATAAATGTTTTGAACCTGAAGCACAGCAGACAGCCATCAGGCATTGGCTGTCGGCTCTGCAGCCGCTCCTCCTCTCCCCACGTCGCTGCGCTCCTCCGGGGTCTTACTCCAGGGGCAGTGACGTGGAGGCGAGAGGAGGAGCGGCTGCAGAGCCGACAGCCAATGCCTGATGGCTGTCTGCTGTGCCGCGCTTCAGGTTTAAAACATTTGTTTGTTTTTTTTTCTTTTTGTAGCAAAAAATAAGAGAGAGAAGGTAGCTCAACTAAGCAACTTAGCCATCATACAAGCCAATATGTAATGGAGTGAGTGTCAAACATTGCAGCACATCTCACATATGAAACAGCTTATCTTCCTTTTGGATCACTGTGAAATAATGTAAAACCCTCAAATTTTAAGTGAAATGGGGTGAAATAAATGCGCAATTTGTTAAGAGTACACTGTATTGACCCCTTGCAGCCCAGAAGTGGGCAAAACGTGGCCACAACGGACCTTTTTGATAATTGAATGACTCTTAGAATTATAATTCCGTGTGTGATCTACATTTTTGTACACTTTTTGTGCTTGTGGATCCCATCAGTCTCTCCTGTCTTGCTGGCCTTGAGCAGCAATCATGATGATTGTTTAGGTTCTACTGTATTTTGTAAACTGGTCCTAGAGCATCCTCTAGCAGGTGGGTTTCAGTATAACCATAACAAATACACTTTAGAGGTTTATATCCAAATCTTCTCATCTCTGTGGTGATTAAAACCCAGACTAGCTAGGGGATGCTTCAGGAGCAGTTTGCAAAATACTGGGATATTTTCAGCCCTATTCATTAGTAAGATTTGCATCACGAGTATAATTGTGTATGCTTATTTGTCCCAAAGGAGGAAATTGGACATTTTGTGTTCATTTTCTATTGGCAAAAGTGTAATTTGAACATGTACTCCTTGTTTTGTTTTTGTTTTTTTTTGTTTTGTTTTTGTTAATAGAACAAAATGGGAAAGAAGCAGAATGGCAAGAGTAAAAAGGTGGAAGAGGCTGAACCAGAAGAATTTGTTGTGGAGAAAGTCCTAGATAGACGTGTTGTGAATGGAAAAGTTGAATACTATTTGAAATGGAAGGGTTTTACAGAGTAAGATTGTAGTTTATAACATAATATCGTAATCTACTGATATAATGTAATCTAGGATTAGTGTGCAAGGAGAGGTTACATAGGAAATGGGATAAGATACAAGTGCTAGAAAAAATAGCATAGTTAATTCATTAAGATAACTTGACCATGATGGGCTTGGTAAGATAGGTGGGATCTTATCAATTATTCAGTATTTAACTGCTGAGGAGATCAGTGTTACTCTGGGCATTTAAATGACTAAATTGTGTAATCTGTTTTGGAAGTTAGATATGTTGGGGGGAGGGGGTGGCAGGCAGCCCACAGTATGTGGCCGTTTTATACTGTCATAGTCATTGGTGAGGCTATTGATCTGCATGTGTTACATGGTGCCAAATTGAGACTGGGGTGTACAAATGGATCATACAATGTGGTCATTCAGTCCGGAAAACTAGTACTATGCAGAAAATATATATGTAAAGATTTGGAAACATTTTTCAATGAACATTCTGGTTGGTTCTGTTAATGTTGAGTCTGCAGTGGCCACTTTCCTTTTATCTAAAGTGGAAGCTTTTCAGTGGGTAGTACAGAACAGCTGCACTCAAAGGAAAAGAAGTCTGAAAGCCACCAACTTGGTGAGCCATCACTGTGTATTGCACCTTAAGGGGAGCTGTAAAAATTTTTCAAAAGCTGTTTATTCAAATAGTACTTGGAAATTGCCCTCATGATGATAACATGGTGTTTATTTGTGTTTTACAGGATTATTCTGAGATGGGTGGTATTGTAGTGATTTTTTTTTTTTTATTAAGTAAGAAAAATCTCAAATTACATACAAGAATTGCCAACTTTGTTCATTTGCTTCATATAACGTTACAGATTCTTGATTGCTGCTGAATGCTCAACTAACTGGATTATCTATTCTAGTACATTTTACCACTACCGCTGCCCTTCCCTCCCCCTCCTTGGCTAGGCTGACCTTCATTTATATATTGTTCGTATGGCTGCCACATTTTCAAAAAGAAGTCCATTTTACCCCGTCTCAATGCAGTTAGTTTTGACATCTGGTACAAGTATCCCACTTTGCGGAATACCATGCTCATGTCTGGCAGATTCGGCTGTTTCCAGGCTCTTGCTATTGCTATCTTTGCTGCCACCATATATTGTGTCGCCAATTTATGATGAATCATTTTAATCCCTGTGGGAGGAAAATGCAGTAGGCAGTGCTCTATCTTAACGGATATACCCATTGCAATACCGTATTGGCCTGGGCCATCACTTCTTTCCAAAATTTCTGCTCCTTAGGGCATTCCCAGAATATGTGTATGAATGTGCCCTTTGCCCCACAGTCCCTCCAACAGATATCAGAGAGACCCCCATTGATACGTTGCAATCTATCCGGTGTAGAGTACCACCAATAGTATATCTTAAACCCATTCTCCCTCGTGGATTGCGCTAAGGATGGTTTAAATAGTAGTCTATAACATTTCTCCCAGTGTTGTTGTGTGTATGTTGATTGCAAAGTGTCCTCCCATCTGCTGGTATAGATTCTCTATGGGTTCCCCCTTTGAATTAGGGCCTGGTAAATCCGTGTTACACTGCCTCTTCCCCCTCCTTTTCTTAATGCGCCTTCTAGCTTAGTTTCTTCTAATTCAAGCTCTTCCCTAGCGCATGTCCGTATATAGTACCTGACGCTACAGTAAAAGACATGATCTCTAGGGGGAAGCCCATATTCCTCCTGTAGCCTATCAAAGCTAACCATTTCTCCCTTCTCCCACAGTTGGCCCAGGGTATGTAATCCTGCCCTCGACCATTCCCAATATATTTTCTCCGTACCTCCCAGTTTAAACCCCGGCGCCTTTGATATAGATGTCTGGAGGGTAATATTTTCTCTCCGGGAACCACTGTTTCCTGATTTGGTACCACGTGGTCAGTATATGCCTAATCCCCATTGGCAGTCTTCGTGTCACTTCCAGTAGCTCTCTACCAGGAAACCACAGTGTATCTCCTAATGCTTGAGTCCCCATCCATGCCCTCTCCCAATGTAACCATTTCTTGCTCGCATACGGGTTCCAATCCGCTAGAATCCTTAATTGTGCTGCCTTATAATATAGTAGAAAATTTGGGACTCCCATCCCCCTCCCCGGCTATGCGGCTGGAACATGGTTGCCCTTCGCACCCTCGGGGGGCGTTTCCTCCAAATATATAGGAACAATTTACGGTGAAGTCGCTCAAAGAAACTACGTGGGATTGGTATGGGCAGTGCCATAAATAAATATAGCATTTTGGGGAGCAGCATCATTTTTATTGCTTGAATTCTTCCCATCCAAGAGACATTTAGTCCTTCCCATCTATCTAGCTCTGCTAGCAATTCCGCCACCTTCTTTGGGAAATTTGCCTGGTACAATTCTTCCAACCTCGGCGTCACCTGCACCCCTAAGTATCTAATGGATTTCGTTGCCCATACAAAAGGGAGGTCTGCCTTCATCTTAGCTGCTTCCTGTGGCGAGACCGTTAGGTTCAATATTTCAGATTTAGTAGTATTGATCTTAAAACCTAGGTTCAATATTTCAGATTTAGTAGTATTGATCTTAAAACCTGATAGTGTTCCAAAGTGCTCCATTACCTCTGTTACCCTCCTTATTGAGATTGCGGGTCTCGTCAGGGTGAGAAGCACATCATCGGCAAACAACATTAGTTTATGTTCTCTCAGCCCTTTCGTCACTCCCCGAATGTTGGAATCTCCCCTCACTGCGCATGCCAAGGGCTCCATAAAAAGGGCAAACAGCAAAGGCGAGACCGCACATCCCTGTCTGGTTCCTCTATGTAGTTCTATAGGCTTAGTGTATGACCCATTAATTTTTAGTGTGGCTAATGGAGCTTGATAGAGTAGTCTAATCCATCTCAGGTAATTTCCCCCTATTCCCACCTCTCGCAATACTGCAAATAAGAAGTCCCATTCCACGCAATCAAACGCTTTCTCTGCGTCTATCGAGAGAAGTAGGGCCGGCTGCTCCTCCTCCCTCACCTGTTGAATTACATGGAGCAAACATCTTATATTATCAAAGGCCTGTCGCCCTGCAATAAATCCCGTTTGATCGCTATGGATAAGCTTGGGCAACACTCTTTGCAGCCGTGCTGCTAATATTTTAGTGAATATTTTATAATCAACATTGAGTAGCGATATCGGCCTATAAGAGCCGCACTCCTGCGGATCTTTTGCAGGTTTCAAAATCAGGGTTATCGCTGCTAGTCTCCACGATTGTGGAAGTCTCTGCTCTTGCTCTAATGCATTAAAGAATCTCCATAGTAGTGGTGCCAAGTATGCTCTATATTGCTTATAAAATCGAGCCGGGAACCCATCCGGGCCCGGCGCTTTTCCAAGGGGGAGTTCCTTAATAGCCCGCTCGACCTCCTCTAATGTGATAGGTTCTGATAGCATCTCCTGCTCTGGCTGTGTCAAGTGTGGCATATCTATTCCCTTGATATATTCCTCTATCTCAGGCCCCGTGGCCTTCTGTTCTGAGTCATAGAGCTTGGAATAGTAATTATAGAATAGCTCCTGAATTTTTGTTCATTCTGACTAACATTTTGGCCTGCCTGGTTTTTGAGGCTTCCTATATAGGTGCGACTCCTCTGCTGCTTGAGTTTATTAGCTAAAAGTCTACTCGCTTTATCTCCAAACTCGTAATGTTCTTGTTTCGTTTGCTCTAACTGACTTGCTATTTCAGCCAACTGTAAGTCGTTGGGTCTCAGGTTGCATCTATGAAGTTGTTCCCCCACCCCAGAGTCAGAGGGATTCGCTTTATGAGACTTTTCCAGCTGTTTTATGCTCTCCCTTATTGATTCCTCCTGTTCCCCCTTTGTCTTTCCCAGGTGTACCCTCAGCGCTATTAACTGACCACGTAGTACCACTTTTAGCCCTTCCCATAAGCTTACTGGGTGTATTTCCCCTATATCATTGAACTCTATATATTCCCTAATATACTTTTCGACTTCTTGCACATTTTGTGGTTCTCGGAGGATAGTTTCGTCCATGCGCCAATATTTCGTCCCAGTATGGTGGCTATCTATCCCTATTTCCGTTACCACTGGGGCATGATCTGACCACGTGCGCGGTTCAATATTAATCTTACGCATTGCCCCTGCTACTATCCCATCCCCCAGTATCATATCTATCCTAGAATATGAGTTGTGTGAAGCTGAAAAGTAGGTGTAGTCTTTTTCTCGCGCATGTGTTGCTCGCCACAGATCCACCAACCCCCACCTATCCATGAATTTTTCTAGGGCCAGCCTATCCTTCTTTGCGTATCCCACTCCTCCCGTTGAGTTGTCTAAAGCAGGATTCACTGTGAGGTTGAAATCCCCCCCAATCACCACTATCCCTTGTACATGTTTCTGTAAAACTCCTTCCAGTTCTGCCATGAAGTTCCCCTGTCCCTCATTTGGGGCATATATAGTGAGAAATGTGTATAGCTTATTATATAAAGATGCCACCACCAGTAGGTAGCGGCCATTCTTATCCGCTACACTTTTCATTATTTTCCACGGATTAATATCAGAGAAGGCTATTAATACCCCTCTCTTTTTCTGCGAGGTGATGCTCGCAGCATGAAACTGTGGTTCACTAATTTTTCATGTACTTTTCTCAAATGAGTCTCTTGGATCATAATTACATCTGCTTTCAATCTTATCATATCTTTAAACAGTTTCTTACGCTTTATAGGGGTATTTAAACCTTTAACATTTAAAGTGACACATTTAAACATTTAAACAACATCCAATTATTCTGCTTCCTCCTGGTCAGCCCCCACCAAACTTGCCTCCCTTTCCCCTGCACCCCCAACCCCCCTCATCCCTGATTCTATGTCGACAGGCCCCATTACCACCATGAGGTATGTCTCTTGCAGAGGAAGTGTCGTCTCCATCTCTCCCTCAGCCTTTGCTGCTGACTCAACTCTTATGTTGGCTAGTGTCCTACTGTATTCAGTGCGCTATTCTCCTTGTATTTGTAAATCCAATTAGTCGCTTGTTCGCTCTCCTCATTTTCCATTTCGCTCCACCAGTTGTTTTCCCGATTGCTGTCGTCTCAGGCGGCCTCTCCCCTGTGATACTCTGCCATTTCGGCTTGCTGAGTGGTGGTCTAGTTAAGTGTTCCTTCTCGTGGGGCATCCCATCTTCCCCCTGCTGATTCAAATATTCCTGAGCTTCTGATATCAAGGTCACTCGACACTGTTTTCCTTCTTGTATAAATGTGAGGGCAAAGGGATACTGCCATTTATAGGGCACCCCTTCCTCTCTCAGCTTTGCTGTTAGTGGCCGCAGCTCACTTCTTCTCTTCAAAATTGCTGGAGATATATCCTGATATATTTCAATGGGTTAGGTCTCCCATGTTATCGGGGCGGCCTCTCTGGCTTTCTTCATTACCGCTTCTTTTTGCTGGAATTCTGAGAAGCAGGCAACTATATCCCTTGGCTGGTTTGTTTTCCTCATCCCCAGCGCCCTGTGTGCTCTCTCCAGACGTATTGATACTGGAGCACATGGTACCGCTGAGGTAGACAACAGTTGGGCCGCTATCCCCTGCGTGACCAGCCCACAGTCGTTATATTCAGGGAGTTCTGGTGCGCCTCTGATTCGGATATTTGTGCGACGACTCCTGTTCTCAAGATCTTCGACTTTTTATCCAGAAGATATCTTGTCTCTGCTTTTTGATCTTTCATTTGCTGCTCCAGTACAGAAACAGACTCCGCACACTCCTCCATTCCTGCCTCCGTTTCTGCTACACGTGCTCCCAGTTCAGCTATTTCCGCCCTGAGATCCGTTCCCAGCTGTGCAAAGTCCTGGCGCATATCTGTTATGCCAGTTTTAATTTCTTCTATCCAGCCACAGAGTTTGGCCCAAATTTCTGGAGTGGCCGCGCTTTCACCATCTATTATCTCTCGCTGGAGAGGGTCCGTATGCTTTTGGTTCGCTACTGTTGCATGGGCGCCATTTTCTTCCCCCTGCGTCTCTGCAGCTCTCTGGCGCTGCTGGTACGAGAACGCCGACAGATTTGGTTCCTTAGTCCGATTCGCTGCCATATCTAAGGGCGCTCACTATGTCCTCCGATTCCCGTTCCAGGTATCGAATTTTGCTGCTAATTATTGCTTTTTACTGGCTGAATCGCGGGAGCTCCAATTTTATTCAGCCATTCGCTGACGTGACGTCACTTCCTCTCCATATTGTAGTGATTTTTGATGGTTTTTATCTCAAGGCAAAGGGACATGGGGTCTGAAAGTAAATGGAAGGGGTGCACACAAGGCGAAAGGCTTCCCTAGGGTGCTTAACTTGACACCAGCCTCCCCACCCAGCAAAACAGTGCTTTTATTTTGTTTGCTAGCTTCACTCTAAAGAAGGGATTCCCAACACAGTTTTCAGGATTAGTTTTTCAGGATACTTACAATGAATATGCATGACAGATTACATTCATGTATATATTTCCTCTAGAAAAGGCAGGAGTGTGGGGAAGGGTGCTTGGTAGGCCAGAGTACCATATACACTTTGCACCTTTTGTCAGACATTTTAAGACAACTTTTGTATTTATACAGTTAGTGTGGTTGAGTAGTAGGTAAGACTTACTGTGAGAAGCACAGTGGAGCAAGTATTTCTAATACTTATCTTCCTCCACGACCCTCCAGACCGGTCAAGACGCGTGGGTTATGTCCTCCTACCAGCAGAGGGAGACTGAGAAACACTGAGCTTTTGAATACTGTATATATAACCTGTGCAGTACATCCACTAGCCAGTATTTTCTCAGTCTCAGCAGAGGTAGATGGACAGCCTGTGCAGTCTTCAATAGTCTGGTGAGGTAGCTTGATTATACGGTTAAGGGATTTATTCTCTTATTGCCAAATTTAATTTGTTCTGACTATTCCCTGTACGTGGGTTAAAAAAAAAAAAAAAAAGTAAGTGCTTCGGGGCCCTGGGTCCAGTGGGGCCCAGTTTTTCCCCCCTGGGGTGTCACACCTGTGTTCAGGTCCCTCCCCCTGTGCTGCTCTCTTTGGAGACTCTGGCAGCTTTGTGCCTCGGCTGCTTTTCTAATATTGTAGCCTTGAGAGCCCCTCACTTTTCAGCTGCCAAAATTTGGGTGATGTCTCTTTAAGAGCTATCTGAAGCTATTTCTTCATAGGAACGGACGGCAGGTTCGTTCCCTGTTAGTAGCGAGTGAGAGCAGTGCGAGTGCTTGTGCTGGGGAACAGTGAGTGAGAAGTTTCTTTTTGGCGCCGTTTTGCACAGCGTGGTGGGAGCTTCGGGATCATGGCAGGCAAACTCCTTCGCTGTCGCGCGCCGAGGAGTAGAAGCTCCGGGAGGTCAGTGCCGGTTGTGCGGCGAACCGAAGCAGGCCTCGCCGATGGCGGCACCTCCGGTGTTGAGTACGGAGGTCCCAGCGAGTTCGGGGGTGTCGGGGGCGGCAGGAGCATCGGCGGGGACGTTTTCGGCGAATTTAGTTTTGGCGGGAACGTCCGCCATTTTGGATTCCGCGCGTCCGGCGGAATCAGCTGTTTTTGGCCCTGCTGCTCCCGGATCGGCTCCGAAGGGGGTGCCTGAGGGTACAGGAGGCGTTGGTTTTCCTCCGGATTTTGTATGGACCCTCTATCAAGCCTGGAAGGCGGGACCCACACCTTTAGGGGAGGGGCCTAGTTCGGTAGTGACTAAGAGGCCTCGCTTTGAGTGGGACGACGAGGAGGGATTCTCTCCTGTAGGATCAGAAGGTGCTTTTAGTGATATAGGGGACCCTGAGGGATTTGAGGGTCCTCAGGATCCGGAGTTGGTGGTTCCTGGGGAGGATCCCTCTGTAGTGCGGATTTTTCACAGGGAGGAGCTTGCGGAGCTCATTGAGCAGGTCTCTTCCACCCTTAAGTTTGAGCAGCCAGAGGCGGCTTTGGGGGAGGCTAGACAGGTGGACCCCTTGGTTAAGGGGATTCAGCGGCAGGCTAGGTCCTTTCCCATGAATAAGGACCTCCGGGATATGGTGTTTCAAGAGTGGCATTCGCCGGATTCTCCCTGTAAAGTGTCTAAAGCAATGTCTAGACTGTACCCGCTCCCACAGGAAGATAGAGATTCCTTTAAGGCACCCACAGTAGATGCAGTGGTGACAGCAGTTACAAAAGCCACGGCTATTCCGGTGGACGGGGGGACTGCTCTCCGGGATCCCCAGGATAGGAGGCTTGAGTCCTTCCTCAAGCGGAGTTTCGATTTGTCGGCCCTGGCCCTGCAGGCCTCGGTTTGTGGGGGGCTGGTTGCGCGGGCGTGTTTCCGATGGGCCGAGAAGCTGCTTGATGATTCGGTGGAGGTTGGGACCTCCGGGGTGCAGGAATTAGCCAAATTGGAAATGGGATCGTCCTTTTTGTCGGATGCGCTTTATGATTTGCTCCGTGCCTCGGCCAAGAATATGGCTATGCTGGTGGGGGCACGTAGGGCACTGTGGTTGCGAGGTTGGGTCGCAGACGCGGCTTCCAAAGCCAAGCTTTGTTCGCTTCCTTTTAAGGGGTCCATGCTCTTTGGTGAGGATTTGGATAAGTTGGTGCGCGGGCTCAGCGATGCCAAGGCCCCTCGTCTTCCGGATTTTCGTCCTAAGGCGGCTTCCAGGGGTACTTCCTCCCGAGGTCGGTTTAAGGAGGCTCGCCGGTATAGGCCCGGGAGGACTAGTGGCTCCTTTAGAGGTCGGTTCTTTCAGCGCACTCAGTCCTTTCGGGGCAATCGGCGCGGAGGGCGTGATTTTCCCGCAGGAGGACAGGTGTCGGGGCGTAATTCGCAATGAAGGTGTGCGGGCCCAGGCTCTGGTTCGGGTAGGGGCTCGGCTGAGTCTGTTTTACCAGGACTGGGCCCAAATCACTTCGGATCAATGGGTTCTCGAGGTGGTGCGAGACGGATACGCTCTGGAGTTCGACGGCTCGCCTCCCGAAAGGTTTCTGGAGTCTCCTTGTCATTCGAGGCTCAAGCGGGCAGCGGTGCAGGACACTCTGGCTCGCTTGATCAGTCTGGGGGCGGTGGTCCCTGTTCCCCACGCTCAGCGCCACTTGGGCTGCTATTCAATCTATTTTGTGGTCCCGAAGAAGGAGGATGCTTTTCGGCCTATCCTAGATCTGAAGGCGGTCAATGCAGCTCTCAGAGTCCCCTCTTTTCGCATGGAGACATTGAGGTCGGTCATTGTCGCGGTGCAGGAAGGGGAGTTTCTCACGTCTTTGGATTTGACGGAGGCTTATCTGCACATCCCCATTCGGGCCGCTCATCAGCGATTTCTGCGCTTTGCGGTTTTAGGGAAGCATTTTCAGTTTTGTGCTCTGCCTTTCGGATTAGCAACGGCTCCTCGAACATTTTCCAAGATCATGGTTGTAGTGGCGGCGGCCTTGCGGAAGCAGGGTATTCTGGTGCACCCGTACCTGGACGATTGGTTGATTCGGGCCAAGTCCCAGTCGGAGAGCGAGGTGTCTACTGCTCGGGTGGTGCAGTTTCTTCAGTCTCTGGGCTGGGTAGTGAACTTCGGCAAGAGCCACCTGGTGCCGTCGCAGTCGCTGGAGTATCTGGGGGTTCTTTTCGATACCAGGAGCGGTCGAGTCTTCCTGCCGGGCCCTCGGATTCGCAAGTTGCAGGGTCAGATTCGTCTATTCCTGTCGGAGGCGGCTCCGACGGCCCGGGAGTATCTGCAAGTCCTGGGGTTGATGGCGGCCACCATAGAGGTAGTTCCGTGGGCCCGGGCGCACATGCGGCAGTTGCAGTCAGCTCTTCTCAGTCGGTGGTCACCCCTGTCGCAGGGGTTGGACGTGCGCCTTCGGCTGCCGGTAAACCCACGCCTCAGTCTCCGGTGGTGGCTAGACCCAAGAAATTTGGACAAGGGAATGCCGTTGGAGGCTCCACAGTGGGTGGTTCTCGTCACAGACGCTGGTCTCAGGTAGAAGCTCAGTGGTCCATCAATCGGTTGGAAACTCGGGCCATTCGGCTGGCGTTTCAGAGTGTGCTGTTGCGGAAAGCAGTCCGGGTGTTCTGCGACAATGCCACCGCCGTGGCTTATGTCAACCGTCAGGGGGGCACAAAGAGTCAGGCGGTCGCGGAGGAGGCGGCGCTGTTGTGTCAATGGGCGGAGGTTCATCTTCTAGCGCTCTCCGCGGCACATGTGGCTGGAGTGGACAACGTGGAGGCAGATTACCTAAGCAGGCATTCTCTAGACCCAGGAGAATGGGCGCTTCATCGGGCGGTGTTCAATCGCATTGTGTCGGTCTGGGGACTTCCCGTGATGGATCTCATGGCAACGGCCTGCAATACCCAGGTTCAGAGGTTTTTCAGTCGACGGAGGGACCCTCGAGCGGAAGGCATAGACGCGCTCCTGATGCCTTGGCCCAAGGAGTTGCTGTATGTGTTTCCTCCATGGCCGTTGGTCGGTCGAGTGGTTCAGCGCATTGCTCGGCACCCCGGTCAGGTGATTTTGTTAGCCCCAAATTGGCCGCGTCGGCCGTGGTACGGAGATCTGGTTCGGTTGGCAGTAGCGGACCCTCTGCCGTTGTCAGAGTCAGTGGTGTTGTGTCAGGGACCGATAGTTATGCCGGATCCGGAGCGGTTCTCGCTTACGGCCTGGCTCTTGAGAGGCACAGGTTAAGGAAGAAAGGTTTTTCGTCCAGAGTTATCGATACGATGTTGAGTTCGCGTAGGCAGTCCACTTCGTTGGCGTACGTCCGGGTCTGGAGAGTATTTGAGCATTGGTGTGCAGGTAGACAAGTTCTTCCCTTTCGAGCGTCGGTGACAGATGTCTTGGAGTTTTTGCAGGATGGTATGGACAGGGGTCTGGCCTTGTCTTCTTTGAAGGTGCAGGTGGCAGCTTTGTCGTGTTTTCGTGGGAAGATCCAGGGGAAGTCGTTAGCTTCTAGTCCTGATGTGGTTCGATTTTTGAAGGGCGTTAAGTTACTGCGACCGCCCCGGCGGCGGATGGTGCCTCCGTGGGATTTGAATCTCGTGCTGGAGGCTTTGGTGAGGCCGCCGTTTGAGCTCTTGGTTTCTGTTTCGGATAAGGATCTGTCCCTAAAGACGGTGTTCTTGGTGGCTATTATTTCAGCACGGCGGGTGTCGGAACTTCAGGCTTTGTCTTGTAGAGAACCCTTTTTGTCTTTTTCCAAGGAGAAGGTTTCGTTGCGCCCGGTGCCGTCCTTTGTGCCCAAGGTGGTTTCAGAGTTCCATGTGAATCAAGTTATTTCCTTGCCAGTTTTGGGTGATTTGGCGGGGGATGCGGAGCAGCGTCGACTGGCCAAGTTAGATGTGCGAAGAGTCTTGCGCTGTTAAATTTCCAGAACTCGGCACTATAGACTTTCTGATCGCTTGTTCGTTCTCCATGGTGGTGCAAGAAAGGGCGCGGCAGCTTCCAAAGCTACGATAGCTAGATGGTTGAAGGAGTCAATTGCGTCGGCGTATTTGCTGAAGGGCCGCATGGTCCCTAAGGAATTTTCGGCTCATTCTACCAGGGGAATGGCGACCTCCCGGGCGGAGAGTAGTATGATTCCGCCGTTAGATATTTGTCGAGCGGCGGTTTGGTCGTCATTGCATTCGTTTGTTAAACATTACAGAATTGATGTGCATGCCAAGGACGAGGCAGGCTTTGGGGCTGCAGTGTTGACCTCTGGCCTTCGTGGATCCCGCCCTTAGGATGTTTACTGCTTTGGTACTTCCCACGCGTCTTGACCGGTCTGGAGGGTCGTGGAGGAAGGTGAAATTAGATCTTACCTGCTAATTTTCTTTCCTCTAGACCCTCCAGACCGGTCAAGGCCCGCCCTGTCTGTACTTTAGGCCAGGAGGTTGGTTTGGTCTGGTCTCTCTGTTGTTCTATCTTGGCAGCTGTTGAGTGTGGTTTCTATGGTTTCAGACTTTTGTTGGTATGAGTCTGGTTAGGTGTGACCGTGTTTGAGAGTCCACCTGTGGAAGCACACACAATAAAAAGGGCACAATGAAAGATATGAAGAAAGTGTCCAGTTGGCAGTGACCACGTACAGGGTTGTTAGTTGTAGTTGGTGTTTTGGTTTTCTCTGCTTTGTCAGGGTTATACTGGCTAGTGGATGTACTGCACAGGTTATATATACAGTATTCAAAAGCTCAGTGTTTCTCAGTCTCCCTCTGCTGGTAGGAGGACATAACCCACGCGTCTTGACCGGTCTGGAGGGTCTAGAGGAAAGAAAATTAGCAGGTAAGATCTAATTTCACCTTTCCCCCTAAACCAACCTCTCCTCCCCCATTCTCTCTTTCTGTGGATAACACTCCCATCCTTCCTGTCTCATCAGCTCGTAACCTGTGGCTATTTTTTCCTTCCGGATTCTCTCTTGCAGAGTTCAGACAGATATGGGAACACGGAAAGGATTCTGATTTCTGGATCAAATTGCAGTTATTTTGAAGTTCTTATTTGGTTCTCTGTTTTTCATAGTGAGGATGGTTTCTGGTTGTTATTGGTTTCATATTTTTGGCCTTGGCAAATGCTTACGAATGACATACTAACTGGGGGGGGGGGGGGGGGGCCCTGAGTGCCCAAATTTACTTGCTGCTCAGCAGAGTCCTGTATCATTTCTGATTTTGTTTTTTATTTAAGTACACTGGTTTACCTGAAAGAAGAAAAAGGGCTGTTCTGGAAGGCTGTTTTTTTTTTTTTTTTACTCCTTTTGGTTTTCTTTGTCAGACCAGCCTCCATGCAAGGTTGCTGGTGCAGGATAAAAACATGGCACTGTTCTGTTTCTCTTTTGTTGCACAGAATCTCTTGTTAGGACAGAGTTTTACCCTCAACTTTTGTTTTACCTAATGTCCATGTTTTTCTTCTCCTACTGTAGATGTTAAGTGGACTGGGTTGGAAGGGGTAGATCAGGATGATAGCTCCAGAGCCTACAAAAAGCCTAAGAAGGAACTAGACTTAAATTTGGCAGAACAGCAGTTTGGGCATGAGGAAGACATTCTCTTTGAAGGGAATGAAGTTCTACTGGAAGAGGATCCTTCTATGGTCCACATTTTTGATAGGGCAGACTTGGCTATTTAACTTCCCAGGTTTTATCCATTCTTAAACTTCAACGGTAAGTCTCTAGTTCTGCTTCCCAAGATCCCCTTTTGGTTGATATCAGAAGGCCTTCCAGGGTGTTCACTATCATTCAGGTGATATCACTTCTGCAGATTGGGAGGTTCCGGATGATAGCTTTCACATTAAGCAGTTTTTCCAAAGACACGCAGGCCGTTGTATTCTTGGCATCTGGGTGATGTCATCCAATGCTGACTAGTGAGTTCAACAATTTTCTAGCAGCGTCCTGATGTCACCCAGATGTGAGAATACTTGACTTGCTGTCCTTAAAGAACACATTCTACAAGTGAGTAACTTTACTGGTAGGCTTTACCCAGTAATTTCTCAGGAATGTGAAACATTCAAGTTGTGACAACGAAGACTACTATCCCGGTTGAGGAGATCGCAGCATTTAAAGGTCCCCAGAACTGCAGAGTGGAGTCTCTTGAAGACTCTGCACGTAGCAATCTGTGGAAACTATGTATTTTGGGCATCTTTTTCCTTAGCGTCCCTCTGGACCGGCCCCTCAATGGAGGCTGACCTCGAGTGGGCTACTGACGCAGCCATGGCTGACATTGTGAACCTTGACTGACCCTCAAGAATCAGCCCAGCCTAGGCATAAATGAATGAAATGTAATCTGCAAGCCAGTTGGGGTTTTCCCGATGGCAACCCCCATCAAAAGAAACAAAAAGCTGGGTGGACTGTCTGTAGGGCCTAGTCCACTCCATGAACCTTCAGCACAGATGAGGACACTGTCAAGCCCTAGGGTGCCCTCGGTGTCAGGTCTGATGATGACTGGTCCCTGGGCCCAATATAAGCACCCAATGTCGACAGCAATGGAAACTCTCGATGCCAGTGTACTCCAGTTTGTGCGGCCATGTATGTTGATGTTTCTGGTGCTGGTGTCTATGCACCGGACTTTGAGGAACCATAAAAAATACTCCCGGTGTCTTACAAGGGCCTAGCGGCTATAGGGAACAGTGCACTCTATGCCGGTGCAAAGCTCAGTGCTGGCGTTGAGGTTTTGTTTGAGTTTCCAAACACGTTTTTTCTCTTTGAGCCTCCCTGGCCAGCTGAGTCCTTTTCTTAGGCCAGCTGGGAAGGGTGTGTTCAGGCCCGAAAACACTAGAGACACCAAGAATAGGTGTCCTTACCAGAGATGGTCCTATTGCACCGGGCACAAAGCCACTTGGAACCTTCAATGACATGGAAGAGAACAGCCATGGCCAAATGAAACGACTCGATGGTGACCTTAAAAAGGGGCAAATCACCAAGAAAAAGCATAAAGATAAGAGCCCGACCGGAGCTCGGGCCTAATGAGCACAGAAAAAAAATAATAAACTTTTAAAAGTGGGGAAAAAATGAACCTATAAGGAGTAAAAGGAAAGAAGCCCCAAAAGGGAAAAATGGGAAACACTGGTTAAAATCCCACCGGGAAGGCATGAAAAACCCTCCAAAAGAACTAACTGCACCAGATCCAGTGAGGGAGCCACAAAACAGCTCGTCTTCTCCTCACAGCAGATGAGAGAAGCCTGCTGGTCCCGTCTCTCGTAGTATATGGGAAAGCACTCTCGCATGCGCAGCAGGGACACTGACGTGTCTTTGAAGATGTAATATGCGAGGGAGTCACTTGACACTATGCTGAAGGGAAGACACTGATCTGCTCTTCTGCCATCTCCCCAGTGCCTCCGCACTATTACCAGCGTCTTTTCCATAAATTCAGTAATGGAGGGTGATCTAGGCTTTTGTAACCACAGCCCACGAGGCCTGCCATTCTTTTTGGAAACCGCATTGCAGACAGATCAGTCTGAAAGGAAAAGGATCACGGGCGAATGCTGGAATCCAAAATGGTGATGTCTGCTAGCCCCTCCATATCGGCGGTAAGCTTGGTGTGGGCCGTGGAGGTGACTGCAGCTTTGGAAGTTGTGCAAGCCAGGAAATTACAGCCTATAGAGTCAAAATTGGAAAGGATGGAAGCAAACCTGGACAAGTTTAACTGTGAGTTTGTCATATATCAAAAGTGCACGAGCGATTTGGAAGACGGGGTACAAGGAGTGTCTGATAACTCAAGCCAGCTTACAATCTAAGGTTGCAGCGTTGGAGGAGAAAATTGAGGACCTTGAAAACAGGTCACGGAGAAATAACTTGCACTTAATCGGCATGTCGGAATCTATGGGGGCGGGGGACATTGTCCATACGCTCCAGTCTGTTTGAGCCTTCATTCCAGAAATATTCGTTTTTGCACTGTTTATCCAGCCAAACTAAGAGTCATTCATCAGACAAAGACATTATTCTTCAATATGGTGGCAGAAGCACAGAGTTTTTTGAACCAACTTAATCAGGAGGAGCAGAGCTTTGCAGCCCAGGACAACCCTTGAGTTTATGGGACCCTGCTTCCTGGAGCAGCAATTTACAAAAGTGTGGGTCCAGCACCTACTGTTGGTTTAAGATGGACTTTTTAGTCTTCGTCCCTTGATAATTTTTTTTTAATTCTCTCTCTCTCTCTCTCCCCCCCCCCTTACTAAGGAGACATGAAACTGAGGGACCTCTGTGGGGCTTCTTTTAGACTTGGTGGTATCTGTTGTGGAACATTTTTTTTTGGAACAGGAGACCTCTGTGTGGGGTCGCTTATATACCGTGATCTTTACCTTGTATCTCCTGCTGTTTAATAGCACAGCTTTAGTTTGTTGGCAACATTACAGGGTTATTGCTGTTGCCAAAGGCTTTCTGGTGCCTTTGGTAGAAGGATGATTACACTCTGGAGTTTGCTCAGCCTCTTCCCAAGACATTTCTGGAATATCCCTCCACTTCTTGCTAAAAAGTAGCTGCAGTTTGACAGACCTTTATTCAAGTTACTCTAGTTAAAAGGGGGTGGTTCCAGCTCCACCTTCAGAAGAGAGAAAAGAATGTCATTCAACTTGTTTTGTAGTTCTGAAGGTACCTTCCATCCAGTTCTCAAGGTTCTAAGTTTTTGAACAGACTCCAGCAGCTGATTATAACTATGCTGTTAGAGGGGAGGAATCAAATGGACTTAGCCTCTGTTCTTTCTCTGAGATGAAAATCCCCTCCTGAGGGACTCTTTCACAGGTTTTGTGAGGGTGATGGCGGCTGCCCATTTCCGTTCTGCCTCTATTAAGACATTTGCAGTGCGGCTACGTACTCTTCTATCAACACTTTCACTGCTTCCTACTGTCTGAAGCAGTATTCCAGGCGGGTTAGCCGGTTTGGACAAGCAGTCCTGCAGAAACTTTTTACTGTTTAAAATCCAACAGTATCTTCTGGCCCGTTATTTACTTAGTTACAAAATTCATCTTTATTGTGAGCCTGATAGCTAATGAGTTCCATTTGTGAGAATATTATGTCTGCTTGTCCTTGAAGAAAGCTTAGTTACCTGTAGCAAATGTTTTCCGAGGACAGCAGGCATATATTCTCACATCCCACCTCACCTTGGAGTTGTCTTAGTGTTAACACTGTACTGCATGTCCTGGTCCCATGCTCATGCGTTGGGTAGGAAGGCACTCACGCTTGCACGGTGGGGGTACTGCCTCCAAGATTTAAAGTGACACTGCGCTTGGCAGTGTCCACATAGGTTCCATGGATCATGTCACCCATATGTGAAAATATATGCCTGCTGTCCTCAGAACACCTGCCTTAGGTAAGTAACTTAGCTTTAAGATAATTTCCAAAATGTATTTGACTATTGGCCATATTTGTGTGGGTGAAAGTACTGCACAAGCTAGTGGTGCTTTGAGATTCTGTGGTTGTTGGGACTTCCTACTTTAGCTTGGACTGCAGCTGTTCTCTTCTACCCCCCCCCCCCCCCCCCCCCCCCCCCAATGCTACTATCTTTAAGGAGCCACTTAGTTCCTCTAAATTGTTCTTGCCAGTTGGGAGTGTAAAGGTAAGAATTCAGGCAAACCAGATGACTCAGCACGGGCTAATATTCTTGGTCTGCAAAACTAGTCTCTTGGTAACTGGCAAGAAATGTATACTTTTAAACTAAGAATGCCACAGAGTTCTTACTTTGGTTTGTTTTTGCTTCAGTGCTGACAACACGTGGGAACCAGAAGAAAACTTGGATTGTCCAGAATTAATTGAAGCTTTCCTCAATTCACAAAAAGCTGGTAAAGAAAAAATAGACAGCAACAAAAGAAAATCTTTGTCCGACAGTGAAGATGACAGTAAATCAAAGAAGAAGAGAGACTCTGTAAGTTGTTTTTGTGTGTGTGTGTGTGTGTGTATATATATATATATATATATATATATGTTTTTGCTAGCGTAACACTGTCTACTTTTCTTAACATACCAGATGGAACTTGCATGTTTTTATCTGCTGTTATTTACTGTTACTAGCTATCTTGGTTTTATAATGTATATACAGTTTGCCTTTCTGAAACTGATTTGTGTTTGGATATGTTTCTGTGTGTTATGGTAATTTAAGCTCCAAATAGTTGCTTATGTAGTAGTAATGTGTGGATTTTACTGTTTGCTGCGTTTCCATTTTTAGTTTTGGTATAGATAGTGGGTTTCAACATTCACTCCGTTAAAAGCAATGTAGTAAATATTTGCATAATCAGGATTACTACTCTTAAGCATCCTGTTTTAATTCTAAAACTTTATTCTTAAAACAGATTGACAAACCACGAGGATTTGCTCGAGGTCTTGATCCTGAACGAATAATTGGAGCTACAGATAGCAGTGGTGAACTAATGTTCCTTATGAAATGGTATGGGAAGAAAGTAGTGAAATGCAAGATTAACCCTGTTACAACATGTGGGTTAGGAGTTGAGTGCATGTGAGATGACAAATTCATTTTAAATGATGAAATCTTGTTATAGTTTATTGTAGTAGTCTTTGCTGTAAAGTGGAGGCCAAAGCATGCACAGGACCTTGGCAGGGCAAAGCAGCCAGTACTTAGATGTGGGGTTTGAGAAGGCTGGGCTGAAAGTAACTTGTATACAGAAAAGGTCTTCTGTCCATATATACTTAGTTCTCTAACTTAACACATCTCGCTCTAAAGTTTGTGTTACGGAACCTGGAACTCCTTTTTGCATAGAAATGCTTGAGCCATTTTGGGGGGGGGGGGGGGGTGCTTTCTGTGGAACCCTGGACCCCAGGTCCAATTTTGCCCATTTTTGAACTTGTACCATATTTACTGGTGTTCCTTAATGCCAAGTTTTGTCCTGTTCTGGTACATTTTCAGGGAGTTATGTTTCTAGATGGACATATATTCTCAGCCCCTTTAGTGTAATTATTTCCAACTTTAGTTGGGTTTCTAAGGTGGACTTAGCTGGCACACAAACTTTAAGTAAAACAATCACATAATGATATAGATCTGAGTGGACTTAAGACTTTGTTTAGAGGGTATACCATCAATAGGAGATGTCAGCACGCTGGATACTCACATTTCCGATTTCTGTATTTAACTAAAACGCTCAGCCAGTTAGCCACTGTTGATATTCAGATTCTCCAAAACACCTGGATTACCTGGCAAGGTAGACTTTTAACCCATTTTTCTTTCTTGATGTACCTTGAGTTTGAAGAATACAAAGGTACATCAAGAAAGAAAAATGGGTTAAAATCAGAGAATGGAAGCTCCTATAGTTTCCCACTGGGTTTCAGCACATTATTCTCTGGAAGATATGAGATGTGTGGCGCTTATACAGATCAAAATGTATAGAGGTGGTGATATCTCATATCTTCCAGAGAATAATGTGCTGAAACCCAGTGGGAAACTATAGGAGCTTCCATTCTCTGATTTTTAATATTACTAATGTGCTCAGCCAAACCCTGTTTAAATTTCCTACTATTTATTTTATTTATTTGTTGCATTTCTATCCCACGTTTTCCCACCTATTTGCAGGCTCAATGTGGCTTACAATGTATAGTGTGACTTGTGTAGTATAAATCACACGGGCACATAATACAATAAACTACTTGGCTACTTGCACATGTTGTAATATCTCTGAGGTAAAACTTATTCATTGTGTGGGGAATCAAACATATAAATGGCGAGTGACCCGTACTCACTCGCAAATGCGCAGTAGAGACTTCCCTCTCTGCCCCGCCCCCGCTTCAATACAGGGGCGGGACAGAGAGGGAAGTCTCTACTGGCATGCTGCAGACGTCGGAACCGCTCCACCTCCCCCGGAGTTGCCGCCGCCCCTCCACCCGGCCCGAGCAGCACTGTAAACTTACATTAGCACGCAGCAGCAGGCACATCAGCAAAGCTGCCATCGGGCTTCCTTCTCTGCCTTTGTCCCGCCTCGCCGACGTTACGTCACACGAGGGAGGGACACAGGCAGAGAAGGAAGCCTGCCCCGACGGCAGCTTTGCTGATGTGAGTTTACAGTGCTGCTCGGGCCGAGTGGAGGGGCGGCGGCGGCGACTCTGGGGGGGGGGGGGGGCTCAGAACCCCCCTCCCCCATTCCAAAAGTAGCGCGTTTTCACGGGCTCAACATCTAGTATTAACATAATTGATGGTCAAGGCAAATTTACAATACATGCATCGTCCACATGGACTGTGACCTATATCAGACTGCACAAATCTGGATGTTTTTAAAAGCTCACCTATATGTTGGCACTTCTGTATACAATTTTGGGGTGCTCCCTGAGCTCAGAATGAAACCCGAGGACCTGACGGGATGAGAAGCTGCCTCCAAGGTTAGTGGTTCCATGGCCAAAATACTCAGCACCTTTGCCATCAGCGAAGGTAACTCCTGTCTCATAACAACCTGGCTACCGCGGGATCATCACCCTCTTCCGGGTTTAGCTCTCCCTTCACTAAGGGATCCGTCGGGGAGGGGCATGAGGCCTCTGACAAGGGAACATCCAAAGTGTGATCGGAGGACCAAGACCTCATTCAGGTCTCCGTTTCTAGATTTCTAGCAGATTTAAATAGGCAGAGGCGTTTTTTTTTTTTTTTTTTTTTCTTGTTTAGATAAGTATTGCCATACTGGGAAAGACCAAAGGTCCATCAAGCCCAGCATCCTGTTTCCAACAGTGGCCAATCCAGGTCACAAATATCTGGCAAGATCCCAAAAAAGCACAAAACATTTTTTCTCCGAGGACAAGCAGGCTGCTTGTTCTCACGACTGGGTGACGTCCGCGGCAGCCCCCACCAACCGGAAATAAGCTTCGCGGGACGGTCAGCACGCAGGGCACGCCCACCGCGCATGCGCGGCCGTCTTCCCGCCCGTGCGCGACCGCTCCCGCCAGTTACTTTTTTTCCGCGACTGAGAGAGTTGTGTTTTCCCCTCTCTCTCGTTTCAGCCGCCGGATTTTTTCGACCGCGTTTACGCGGATCGTCGCTTTTGGCCTGTTCGGCCTCTTCTTCTTCTTTCTCTTTTATTAAAAAAAAAAAAAAAAAAGAATTTTGCGCGTGTGGAGCACGCGCTCCTTCTTTTCCCTCGCTTTCTAGCGGGGACGCCTCGTTGCGGCCTAGTGGCCGCTCGGTCGGTTACAATTTTCGTGGTGTGATTTTAGCCACCATTGCCGACTTTGACTTCGCCGACGCGATTTTTCCGTCGATGTCCTCGAAGGTCCCGAGTGGATTTAAAAAGTGTGGTCGCTGCGGCCGGCCGATCTCGCAGACCGACACCCACGCTTGGTGCCTCCAGTGCCTCGGGCCGGAGCACAATCTCAAGTCGTGCGTTTTGTGTCTCGGTCTCCGGAAACGGACTCAGGTTGCGAGGCAAGTTCTGCGGGACCGTCTTTTTGGAACTTGCGCCGGCCCCTCGACGTCGACCTCGACGGCATCGGTATCGAAGACCGGTTCTTCGGTACCGGTATCGATGCCCGAGACATCGGCACCGATGGCAGCGACCCCAGGAGAACAGGTCCCGTCGGCCCGCCGGTCCGCCGGCGAGAGTGGGGTAGAGAGACCGCGTGGGCAGTCGGCCCCGGTCACTCCCTCAACTCGTGAGCCACGGGACCGAACCCTGTCGGACCCGGTACCCCGAGACCAAGGGGGATCGACCTCCTCCTCCTCCATGCCCTCCGGCACCGGTGACGTGCACCGGAAAAAAGACAAGAAGCGCCGTCACCGGGAGCCCTCGGTGCACCCTGAAGAGGAGTCGACGCCGAAGCGTCATCGCAGAGAGGAGAGATCTCCGTCGGTGGTGGAGGTACCGACGCGTCGGGGTTCCGGCACCTCGGTGCCGTCTCCTGGCCCCCAGCAGCTTCCGGCACCGACACCCTTACCGGCCCCACCGCCTTTCCCGGCAGCGGGCCTGGACGAGTGCCTCAGAGCCATCCTTCCGGGGATCCTGGAAGGGCTGATGCGCCAGGCTGTGCCGGCGCCGGGGGTGCTTGCGCCCTCGGCGCCGATGACTGTGGCGCCGGCGAGCTCTAGCCCGGCGCCGGGGCAGTCGACACCGCCGCCGCTTGCGGTGCCGGTCTCGACAGCCACGCAGGTGGAGTCCCCGTCGACGTCGATGGAGGGAGCTCCGTCCCCGCCGGCGCGGGAGTCCACCGCTCGACGACACCGAGACCTCGGTGCCTCGACGTCGAGCCGGGCCCGGTACCGGACTCAGCTACATGAGCTAATGTCCGATACCGAGGACGAGGACTCGTGGGGGGAAGAGGAGGACCCGAGATATTTCTCCTCCGAGGAGTCTACAGGCCTTCCCTCGGACCCCACGCCGTCACCGGAGAGGAAGCTCTCACCTCCTGAGAGTCTCTCCTTTGCCTCCTTTGTGCGGGATATGTCTATAAGCATTCCCTTTCCCGTGGTCTCTGTGGAAGAGCCGAGGGCCGAGATGCTCGAGGTCCTCGACTATCCATCACCACCTAGAGAGTCCTCCACGGTACCGCTGCACAATGTCCTGAAGGAGACGCTGCTCCGGAACTGGGTGCGACCACTAACTAATCCCACCATTCCCAAGAAAGCAGAGTCCCAGTACAGGATCCACTCTGACCCAGAGCTCATGCGGCCCCAGTTGCCCCATGACTCAGCGGTCGTGGATTCTGCTCTCAAGAGGGCACGGAGTTCGAGGGATACCGCCTCGGCGCCCCCGGGGCGGGAGTCTCGCACTCTGGACTCATTTGGGAGGAAGGCCTACCAATCCTCCATGCTCGTGACCCGCATCCAATCTTACCTGCTCTATATGAGCATCCACATGCGGACCAATGTGCAACAGCTGGCGGACCTGGTCGATAAGCTCCCGCCGGAGCAGTCCAGGCCTTATCAGGAGGTGGTCAGGCAGCTGAAGGCGTGCAGAAAGTTCCTGTCCAGGGGGATTTTTGACACCTGTGACGTGGCATCTCGTGCTGCGGCCCAAGGTATAGTGATGCGCAGGCTCTCATGGCTGCGTGCCTCTGACCTGGACAACCGCACCCAGCAGAGACTGGCTGACGTCCCTTGCCGGGGGGATAACATTTTCGGTGAGAAGGTCGAGCAGATGGTGGACCAACTGCATCAGCGGGAAACCGCTCTCGACAAGCTCTCCCACCGGGCGCCTTCAGCACCCGCCCCCACGGGTGGGCGTTTTTCCCGGGCACGGCAGGCTGCACCCTATTCTTTTGCAAAGCGTAGGTACAACCAGCCGGCCCGAAGGCCTCGTCAGGCACAGGGACAGCCCCAGCGCGCTCGTTCTCGTCAACAGCGTGCGCCTAAGCAGCCCCCTGCGCCTCCACAGCAAAAGCCGGGGACGGGCTTTTGACTGGATCCACGGGAACATAGCCGCCCTACAAGTGTCCGTACCGGACGATCTGCCGGTCGGAGGGAGGTTAAAATTTTTTCACCAAAGGTGGCCTCTCATAACCTCCGACCAGTGGGTTCTCCAAATAGTGCGGTGCGGATACGCCCTGAATTTGGCCTCCCTGCCTCCAAATTGTCCTCCGGGAGCTCAGTCTTTCAGCTCCCATCACAAGCAGGTACTTGCAGAGGAACTCTCCGCCCTTCTCAGCGCCAATGCGGTCGAGCCCGTACCACCCGGGCAGGAAGGGCAGGGATTCTATTCCAGGTACTTCCTTGTGGAAAAGAAAACAGGGGGGATGCGTCCCATCCTAGACCTGAGAGGCCTGAACAAATTCCTGGTCAAAGAAAAGTTCAGGATGCTTTCCTTGGGCACCCTTCTGCCAATGATTCAGAAAAACGATTGGCTATGTTCCCTGGATTTAAAGGACGCATACACTCACATCCCGATACTGCCAGCTCACAGGCAGTATCTCAGATTCCGACTGGGCGCACGGCACTTTCAGTATTGTGTGCTGCCCTTTGGGCTCGCCTCTGCCCCACGAGTGTTTACCAAGTGCCTCGTGGTGGTAGCGGCCTATCTACGCAAGCTGGGAGTGCACGTGTTCCCATATCTCGACGATTGGCTGGTCAAGAACACCTCGGAGGCAGGAGCCCTCCGGTCCATGCAGTGCACTATCCAACTTCTGGAGCTGCTGGGGTTTGTGATAAATTACCCAAAGTCCCATCTCCAGCCAACTCAGTCTCTGGAATTCATAGGAGCGCTGCTGAATTCCCAGACAGCTCAGGCCTACCTTCCCGAAGCGAGGGCCACCAATCTCTTGACCCTGGCTTCGCAGACCAGAGCGTCTCAGCAGATCACAGCTCGGCAGATGTTGAGACTTCTGGGTCATATGGCCTCCACAGTTCATGTGACTCCCATGGCTCGTCTTCACATGAGATCTGCTCAATGGACCCTAGCTTCCCAGTGGTTCCAGGCCACCGGGAATCTAGAAGATGTCATCCGCCTCTCCACCAGTTGCCGCACTTCACTGCTCTGGTGGACCATCCGGACCAATTTGACCCTGGGACGCCCATTCCAAATTCCGCAGCCCACGAAAGTGCTGACGACGGATGCATCTCGCCTGGGGTGGGGAGCCCATGTCGATGGGCTCCACACTCGGGGTCTGTGGTCCCTCCAGGAAAAGGATCTGCAGATCAACCTCCTGGAGCTCCGAGCGATCTGGAACGCACTGAAGGCTTTCAGAGATCGGCTGTCCTGTCAAATTATCCAAATTCGGACAGACAATCAGGTTGCAATGTATTACGTCAACAAGCAGGGGGGCACCGGATCTCGCCCCCTGTGCCAGGAGGCCGTCGGGATGTGGCGTTGGGCGTGTCGGTTCGGCATGCTCCTCCAAGCCACGTACCTGGCAGGCGTAAACAACAGTCTGGCCGACAGACTGAGCAGAGTCATGCAACCGCACGAGTGGTCGCTCCATGCCAGAGTGGTACGCAAGATCTTCCGAGCGTGGGGCACCCCCTCGGTGGACCTTTTCGCCTCTCAGACCAACCACAAGCTGCCTCTGTTCTGTTCCAGACTTCAGGCACACGGCAGGCTAGCGTCGGATGCCTTTCTCCTCCATTGGGGGACCGGCCTCCTGTATGCTTATCCTCCCATACCTTTGGTGGGGAAGACCTTACTGAAGCTCAAGCAAGACCGCGGCACCATGATTCTGATCGCGCCCTTTTGGCCCCGTCAGATCTGGTTCCCTCTTCTTCTGGAGTTGTCCTCCGAAGAACCGTGGAGATTGGAGTGTTTTCCGACTCTCATTTCGCAGAACGACGGAGCGTTGCTGCACCCCAACCTTCAGTCTCTGGCTCTCACGGCCTGGATGTTGAGGGCGTAGACTTCACTGCGTTGGGTCTGTCTGAGGGTGTCTCCCGGGTCTTGCTTGCCTCTAGGAAGGATTCCACTAAAAAGAGTTACTTTTTCAAGTGGAGGAGGTTTGTCGTGTGGTGTGAGAGCATGGCCCTAGAACCTCGTTCTTGCCCTGCACAGAACCTGCTTGAATACCTTCTGCACTTATCAGAGTCTGGCCTCAAGACCAACTCAGTAAGGAATCACCTTAGTGCGATTAGTGCTTACCATTATCGTGTGGAAGGAAAAGCCATCTCTGGAGAGCCTTTAGTCGTTCGATTCATGAGAGGCTTGCTTTTGTCAAAGCCCCCTATCAAGCCTCCTGCTGTGTCATGGGATCTCAACGTCGTCCTCACCCAGCTGATGAAACCTCCTTTTGAGCCACTGAATACCTGCCATCTGAAGTACTTGACCTGGAAGGTCATTTTCTTGGTGGCAGTTACTTCAGCTCGTAGGGTCAGTGAGCTTCAAGCCCTAGTAGCTCATGCTCCATATACCAAATTTCATCACAACAGAGTAGTGCTCCGCACCCACCCAAAGTTCCTGCCGAAGGTGGTGTCGGAGTTCCATCTTAACCAGTCAATTGTCTTGCCAACATTCTTCCCCAGGCCGCATACCCGCCCTGCTGAACGTCAGTTGCACACATTGGACTGCAAGAGAGCATTGGCCTTCTACTTGGAGCGGACACAGCCCAACAGACAGTCCGCCCAATTGTTTGTTTCTTTCGACCCTAACAGGCTAGGGGTCGCTGTCGGGAAACGCACCATCTCTAATTGGCTAGCAGATTGCATTTCCTTCACTTACGCCCAGGCTGGGCTGACTCTTGAGGGTCATGTCACGGCTCATAGTGTCAGAGCCATGGCAGCGTCAGTGGCCCACTTGAAGTCAGCCACTATTGAAGAGATCTGCAAGGCTGCGACGTGGTCATCTGTCCACACATTCACATCTCATTACTGCCTCCAGCAGGATACCCGACGCGACAGTCGGTTCGGGCAGTCGGTGCTGCAGAATCTGTTTGGGGTGTAAATCCAACTCCACCCTCCAGGACCCGAATTTATTCTGGTCAGGCTGCACTCTCAGTTAGTTGTTCTTCGTAGGTCAATTTCTGTTATACCCTCGCCGTTGCGAGGTTCAATTGACCTGGGTTCTTGTTTTGAGTGAGCCTGAGAGCTAGGGATACCCCAGTCGTGAGAACAAGCAGCCTGCTTGTCCTCGGAGAAAGGGTATGATACATACCTGTAGCAGTTGTTCTCCGAGGACAGCAGGCTGATTGTTCTCACCTTCCCTCCCTCCTCCCCTTTGGAGTTGTGTGTTTCATATTTTTTGCTAGTCATTCAACTGGCGGGAGCGGTCGCGCACGGGCGGGAAGACGGCCGCGCATGCGCGGTGGGCGTGCCCTGCGTGCTGACCGTCCCGCGAAGCTTATTTCCGGTTGGTGGGGGCTGCCGCGGACGTCACCCAGTCGTGAGAACAATCAGCCTGCTGTCCTCGGAGAACAACTGCTACAGGTATGTATCATACCCTATACTGCTTATCCCAGAAATAGTGGTTCCTTGTCATGAACAGCAGATTAATCCATTAACTGATGGGTTGTATCCGCCTACCAGCAGGTGGGGATACAAAACACTGAAAGCACATGGTGTTCCTGGACGCCCAGCCCCCTCTGCCTTCAGTATGTTTCCCAGCAGGTGTGGACGTCACTTTCTCAGCTCCTGGATTTCTGCCTGGGGTGGCTCCTGTGCTTTGCCAGTAGAGCAGGGGGTATTGTGTCTGATGGTGCCCACTTTAAAGGCATACTTGGTTTTCCCTATCCCTTTGCGGGGTAAGTTTTGCAGCACATGCTGCTTAGATGTTAATGCTGGCACGGCCGACGGAGTTAGCAGCGAGCGCCATCTTGGAGTCGCCGTGTGACTCGACCCTCGCGGTTGCGGAGGGGTCTGAGTGCAGGGGGACGCCTCGTTTCAAGGTTTCTAGAGAAGCTATTTCCTCTGCTTCCCCCAATGTGGGGGCGGATGTACAGAGCGAGTTTTTCTCCCCTGAATTTGTGCTGCTGATGCATAAGGCTTTTATGTTAAAAAGAGCACTGCCTGAGGCTCCTGACAATTCCTTTCGGACTGGGTTGCCTCCAGTTAGCGTCTGCTGGAGACTTTATTTCTTTCCCCGAGCTTTTGGCTGATGCTAAGCGTAGACGAGTGAATACCCCATCTGAGGGGGACTTTTCACTCTGTTCTCCCCCGTGGTCTAGTTTCGGGGAGTCTGAGGGGTCTGGCAGGCCCTCACGGACTGATGATCCAGATGAGGGTGGCTGCTTGCCACAGGAGTTGGATGACCCTAAAGCAGTTCGGATTTTCCACCACGACGAGCTGCCAGCTCTAATTTCTGATGCCTTACAGGCCCTTTGTATTGAAGAGCCTGACGAGGGCGCTGCCGCTTCTGTTAATCCTAGGATGGCTAGTACTAAGAAGCCTTCTCGGGCTTTTCCCGTGCATGCTTCCATCCAAGAGCTTATTTCAGCTAAACGGTCTGACCCTGATGGTCCCTTGAAAGTGGCCAGGGCTATGTGTCACCTTTACCCTTTTGAGTGAAAGTCAGTTGGCCCTCTTTGGGATGCCTAAAGTGGATGCGTTAGTCACAGCTGTGACTAAAAAGACTACTCTCCCGGTAGACCGGCGGCTGGAATCCGCGCTGAAGCGGTCCTTTGAAATCTCGGGCCTTTCCTTACGGGCGGCTATTTGCAGTTCCTATGCAGCCCGGGCCTGTTTTTCCTGGTTGTAGCAGGCGGTTGAGCAGCCCGCCAATGGAGCGGGTTCCCTTGCTGAGGTCGGCCTGCGTATGGAGTCTGCCCTGTCTTTTTTTGGCTGATGCCTTTTATGATCTGGTCGGAGCTTCGGCTAAGCAGGTGACGGTTGCTGCCCACTGCCTTCTTTTGCTGTGGCATTGGGCGGCTGACATGGCCTCTAAAAGACTGGTGAGGTTACCTTTTCGGGGCCTCCTGAGGATAGGCTGAGGCCTTCTTCCAAAAGTCCTTCTTTTCCTTCCTCTTCCAGGCCACGTTTTCGCGAAGTTCACGGGTATCGCCCAGGGCGCTCTGCGGGTTTTGGTCAACGTACCTGTTTCCAGCAGAGGAACTCCTTTCGTTCGGACAAACGTGCTGCGGCGTCCGGGCAACGTCCAGGAGATCAGGGGCGTCCTCCAGAATGATGGGGCGCTGGTCCACTCGTTGGTTCCCGCAGTAGGGGGTCGTCTCCCTCTTTCTGGAGGGGTGGACCAAGATTACTTCGGATCAGTGGGTCCTGGACCTGATAGGGAAGGTTACCGACTAGAATTCGCTGCTCTGGTGGGAGATGCATTTTTGGAGTCCCGATGCGGTGATAAATGAGACTTTGCAGGTGTTCCTGAAGCTCGGAGTGGTGGTTCCGGTTTCTCCCGCCGAACGCGGTCGCTACTGTGCCTCGAAAAGGCGGGGTCGTTCAGACCTATCCTCGGCTTACGCAGAGTCAACGAGGCCTTAGGCGTGCGACACTTCCGCATGGAAACCCTGCGCTCCGTCATTGCGGCGGTACAGCCAGGAGAGTTTCCCACATCTCTGGACCTCAAGGAAGCGTATTTGCATCTGGCCGCCGCATCAGCGGTTTCTCCGGTTTGCAGTATTGAGCCAACATTTCCAGTTTCGCGCCTTGCCTTTCGGCTTGGCAACTGCCCCTCGGATTTTTTCCAAGGTGACGGTAGTAGTGGCTGCCTTTCTCAGGCGAGAGGGTATCAGAGTTCACCCTTATCTCGATGACTGGCTCATCAGAGCGGATTCGGCAGACGAAAGCCAACTTGCCACAGCCAGAGTTGTTACAGTTCTTCTGACTCTGGGCTGGGTAGTCAATAAGCCCAAAAGTCACCTGGCCCCCTCTGTCTCTCGAGTATTTGGGGGTCTGGTTCGACACGGCTTCAAGGTTCGTTTTTCTTCACAACAGGCGTCTCAAGCTTCAGAATCAGGGCCGCCTGCTCCTGCGGATGCCTCGCCCTCGAGCTTGGGACTTTGTTCAGCTCCTGGGATCGATGACAGCCACCGTAGAGGTGGTTCCCTGGGCAAGAGCTCACATGAGGCCGCTGCAGCTTGCTGTGCTTCAGCAATGGTCTCCGATTTCCCAGGAATACCAACACAGACTAAGGTGGCTTCCTGCGGCACAGTGCAGCTTTCCGACAGCATGCTGCAGCAGAGGATACCACTGGCTCTTCCTATTTGATGTCTGGTGATAACGGATGCCAGCCTTTCGGACTGGGGAGCTCATTGCTGGGGACGCTATGCTCAGGGTCTTTGGTCCACCGTGGAAGCGGGATGGTCCATCAATCGCTTGGAACTGAGCGATATTCCAGGCTCTTCTGGCCTTCCACAGGATGCTGAAGGGTCTTTCTGTCCAAGTTCTGTTGGACAACATGACAGCAGTGGCCTGCATCAATCGTCAGTGCAGCACTCAGTGCAGGGCCCTGGCTGCGGAGGCATCTCAGATCTGCGACTGGGCAGAGCGCCACCTAGAGCTGCTGTCCACGGCTCACATAGCCACAGAGCAACGTACAAGCCGATTTCCTCAGCAGACATCAAATCGACCCGGCGGAATGGAAACTGGCAGAAGAAGTTTTTCTTCAGATTCATGCCAAATGGGGGACTCCAGGCTTGGATCTCATGGCATCAAGCGTAGACGCCAAAGTCCCTCGCTTTTTCAACAGGAGAGATCCTCGCTCGGCGGGGTTGGATGCCATGGCTCAACCTTGGCCCTCAGGCCTCCTGTTTGTGTTCCCTCCTTGGCCCTTGATAGGGCGAGTACTACTTCGGATTAGCCTGCACCGAGGATTGGTGATTCTCATCGCCCCGGATTGGCCAAGGCGTCCATGGTATGCGGATCTCTGGAGGATGCTGGTGTACGCGCCTGTTCTTTTGCCTCGGGTTCCGAACTTTAGTTCAGGGTCCGGTGACTATGGAAGACCCTTGCCGCTTTGGTCTTACGGCCTGGCTCTTGAGAGAGCGCAATTGAGGGACAAGGGCTATTCTAATAAGGTTATTGCCACGCTCTTGCAGGCTCGCACGCGGTCTACCTCTGCGACTTATGCTCGGATCTGGCGCACTTTTGAGGCGTGGTGTTACTCCAAAGTGTATCTCTCCGACTCTGGCGACAGTCTCGCTTTTGCTGGACCTTTTGCAGGACGGGCTACAAAAGAGCCTGGCCTACTATTCCCTTCGAGTTCAAGTGGCAGCGTTAGCCTGCTTCCGGGGGGAAGTCTCCGGCTTGTCCCTTGCTGCGCATCCGGATATTGTACGATTTCTCAGAGGGGCGCTTCGTCTCCATCCTCCTTTGCGGTCGCCTTGTCTGGCTTGGAACTTGGGGCTCGTGTTGAAGGCGCTCCAGCGATCTTCGTTTGAGCCTCTTATACTGGCTTCTGAGAAGGATGTGACTCTCAAGACAGTTTTTTTAGTGGCAATGACGTCGGCAAGAAGAGTGTCTGAGCTTCAGGCTCTTTCCTGTCTTGATACTTTTCTAAAGTTCTCGGAATCCGGAGTAACTGTTCGTACGGTGCCTTCCTTTCTGCCTAAGGTGGTTTCAGCTTTTCACCTAAACCAGCCCATTTTTCTTCCTTCCTTTTTGTAAGGAGGAGTTTCCGGACTCCCTTGGGCAATTGCGCCTTTTGGATGTCCGCAGGGCTCTGTGGCAGTATCTGCAGATGTCAAATGAGTTTAGGAATTCTGATCATTTATTTGTTCTGTTGGCAGGTCCCCGACGGGGGTTTCCAGCGTCCAAGGCCACTATAGCCCGCTGGCTTAAGGACTTCATTTTTTCTGCTTATCTGCTTTCAGGGCGGTTGCCGCCTGATGCGTTTAAAGCGCACTGTACAAGGGCAATGTCCTCTTCGTGGGCTGAAACGGGTGTCTTTTCTCTTCAAGAGATCTGTTGTGCGGCTACCTGGGCTTCTCAGCTCTCGTTTGTGCGGCATTACAGGCTGGATGAGGCAGCGCGGCAGGATGCGCATTGTGGAGCGCAAGTGCTTGCTCGCGGAGTTGCCTGTTCCCACCCTACTTAGGAAGTGCTTTGGTACATCCCATCAGTTAATGGATTCATCTGCTGTTGATGACAAGGGAAAATTAGGTTCTTACCGTGATAATTTTCTTTCCTTTAGTCACAGCAGATGAATCCATGATCCCTTTGTCTGACTTTAGTTTTTGTACAGATGTTGCATACAGACATTGTGCCTCATCAGGAGTACTTGAAGACAAGCTATCAGAGTTACTACATGCTGTTTTTATTGCAGGAGGTTAACGTCCCTTCTTTGGTTATTGCTCCGGTTCAGGGGCGTTTAGTTATTTTGCCTTTCTTATTCACTCTGCTTTGGAAATTTCATATACAGAAGGCAGAGGGGGCTAGGCATCCAGAAACACCATGTGCTTTCAGTGTTCTCTATCTCCACCTGCTGGTAGGCAGATACAACCCATCAGTTAATGGATTCATCTGCTGTGACTAAAGGAAAGAAAATTATCAAGGTAAGAGCCTAATTTTCCCGTACCGGTAGGTGCCCACCTTATCACCTTTGAAATAATAGTCAAGATGGAGAAAGATGTTCATTCTTGGATTTCCCATGTGCTGTAACTGATGTTATCCAGCCATTTTTTTTATTTTTTATATTTAAAGAGGGTGGGGGGGAGGTATCCAGATGCTGGACTTGGATAAAATATGTATGGCAGGCAAGAAAATGAGTGAGAGGTTGAATCATCAGACTGGGTCCTTTAGATAGTTGGCTGCATGATAAGCTGGTTTACTGTATAAATGTTTTCTGTATTCTTAATTATAGAATTGAGACTTGTTGGGAGAGGATCACATAATTTTACATCATTCCCAGTGTTATCCAGTCACCAATTTCATATGTTTGCAACTTTTTTTATCTTAATTTTTATTTGTATCACAGGAAAGACTCTGATGAGGCAGACCTGGTGCCAGCGAAGGAAGCCAATGTGAAATGTCCCCAGATTGTGATCGCATTTTATGAAGAACGATTAACTTGGCATTCATGTCCCGAAGATGAAGCACAATAAGTCTTGGTGCTTTTTAAAGTCTGTGAAAAAAACAAAAACAAATCTCAACATTTGTGAGAAACTTAGCGTTACGAAGGTTTTTTTTTTTTTTTTGTTACTACTTTTTTAATTTTATTTTTTTGTGGCGGGTGGGGGATGTGAGAACTAGTATGCTTTTGCCATTGACAACGTGCAGGTAAATTTTGTGAAAGAATCAAAGGCTTTCCATAGTACACTTCATTTCTCAGATTTTTGGTACAATTAAATTACTGCTTCTGTAACATGTATTTTTTTTTTTTTATAAGTTAGTGTCTATTGCATCAACCAGATGTGTTTAAACCTTGTTTTATAGTCTTCTTAGTGATGTGTGATTTCTTTAAATCTTTTCCCATCACACACTTGAACATAATGCATGAGATCAGAGTTTGGTTCAACAGGAGCCAGTTGAAAATACTGTCTTTATAGTAAATGAAATACTCCCAGACCTGTATATTGTTTACTTCATTGTAAATACTGGTGAACCATTTTCAGTAAAATAGTTTTATATTCTTCCTTGTATGGATACTTTTTTTTTTCTAAAAATGTCATTCACAATTAAAGTTTCATGTTATTTAAAGCAGACATGATTCTGTTTCTGCTTTTTGAATCTATATGAGGGACCTCTGTGTTTCAGGAAAGCTTAGTGTACTAATGGACATTGTGTGTGATAAGTGCCACGTGGCCCATAGATACAAAACAGGATGTGCAGCAGTAAACAGAATTAGCATGTGCTAAGCTTTGGTAAAAGGGCCCCCTTGTCTTTTTGAGAATTTGTAAATGTAAGATGTCCTGATTTTTATAGAATGTATTTTGTTGAATGAATGATAAGGTGACGTATGGGCACTTAATTTGATGATCTCTGTTTTCAACAGATTGCAAAGCAGGTTCATAAAGTCTATACACTTTAGACACATTAAAGTCAAATAACTCCCACTGGGTTTTGTTTAGCTGTTGACTGCATTTTAATTTTGCCTCAAATCAGCTATTTATAATATCTAGCAACTGCCACTAGAACCCATTGCTGTACATAGTATTTTGTATTCCTGAAGGTTATTTAATATTTCATCTCATACCTCATGTTTCTCAGAGGACAAGCAGGCTAGTAAGGTAGAAAGTTCTAGCAGTATCTCACTGCGCATTCGCGGGTCCTGCAGTCCTTGTTTTTCTGCAGAGCTGTTAGGATGTGTGTGTTCTCTCCCTCGTACTGTGCTGCTCAATTCTTGTGAGTGCCTTCCTGTGTGGGTATTTTCATCCTTTTATTATACTTCAGTTTTTGGTTTTTGCCATCCCCTTTATTTTTTTTATAACGTCTTCTGCATTTTTAAGTTTCCTAATTTTTCGTGTGTTTAGGATGCGGCTCAACAATACCCCTTTTTTTTTCTCAGTTCAAGGTATCGAGTACCCAAAAGTGAACACAATATATATTTTTTTTTAATTGGGCTTTATTAATCACCTTTATGGAGATATTCACCTAAGGTGATGTACAGCATATGCATAACAATACTGAAATGACCAAATGTAAGCATAAATGCAATTGATGAGGTAAACTTGGAAATGGCAGATTGAAACGTAGTAATAGGACTAACATGAGAACAGCACTGTAGAGCATAACAATTATAATAAATGTACAATACAAATGGATGGCTAAAATCAAGGCAAGTTGGGTGAGAGTCTGGTGCCTCAGAACAGTGGATGAAAGCTTCTGATGCCATTTCTCATGTTTATAGTGCAGCAGGTGAAAGGAGGCATTGGGAGCTGTCAGTAACATCTTGAAGCTTGGTAGTACTTAACCCTGTTAGATAGTGGGAAGCGTATATGGTGAGAATACCTGGAGCTTCAGGTAAATCACAGTACAGCTAGCTGTGATATGAGATGAGGCAGATAAGGAAGGGCCATATTTATTTGGAATTGTATATTAGCAAACTAAGGACTGAGCCACTGGACCAATATGCAGCTTTATTTAAGAGTAGCCATACAGTGGCTAATCCAGGTCACAAGTACCTTGCAGAATCCCAAATAGTAGCAAGATTCCATGCTACCAATCCCGGGGCAGGCATAGCAGACTATGGACTTTTCCTCCAGGAACTTATCCAAAACTTTTTAAAAACCCAGATACACTAACCGCTGTTAACTACATCCTCTGGCAAGGAGTTCCAGAGCTTAACTATACGTTGTGTAGAAATATTTCCTCCTGTTTGTTTTACTTCCTTGAGTGGCCCCCAGTCTTTGTACTTTTGGAACGAGTAACATAGTAGATGACAGCAGAAAAAGACCTGCACGGTCCATCCAGTCTGCCCAAGAAGATAAATTTATATGTGCTACTTTTTTATTTGTACTGTCTTCTTCAGGGCACAGACCGTATAAGTCTGGCCAGCCCTATCCTCGCCTCCCACCTACCAGTCCCGCCTCCCACCACCAGCTCTGACACAGACCGTATAAGTCTGCCCAGCACTATCCCTGCCTCCCACCACCGACTCTGGCACAGACCTTATAAGTCTGCCCAGCACTAGTCCCGCCTCCCAACCACCAGCCCCGGCACAAACCGTATAAGTCTGCCCAGCACTAGCCCCGCCTCCCAACCACCAGCTCCTGCCACCCATTCTAGGCTAAGCTCCTGAGGATCCCTTCCTTCTGCACAGGATTCCTTTGTTTATCCCACGCATGTTTGAATTCCGTTACTGTTTTCATCTCCACCACCTCCCGCGGGAGGGCATTCCAAGCATCCACCACCCTCTCCGTGAAAAAATACTTCCTGACATTCTTCTTGAGTCTGCCCCCCTTCAATCTCATTTCATGCCCTCTCGTTCTACCGCCTTCCCATCTCCGGAAAAGGTTTGTTTGCAGATTAATACCTTTCAAATATTTGAACGTGTATCATATCACCCCTGTTCCTCCTTTCCTCCAGGGTATACATGTTCAGGTCCGCAAGTCTCTCCTCATACGTCTTGTAACGCAAATCCCAGTAAAAAATTGATTTCTTGTTCTACACTCAGGATTTTGTAGATCTCAATCAGATCTCCTCTCATTCGTCTCTTTTCCAAGCTGAACAGCCCTAACCTCCTTACTACATTTATTTAGAAAACCTATAGATAAAAACAACTATCTGCATTTCTCAAGCTATCGTAAGACATCTCAAAACCAATCTTTCCTGTTGTCAATTTCTTAGACTTTGGTGTATATGTTCTGAACAAGGAGACTTCCACATGCAGTCCAAAGCTCTAGCCAACAGGTTCAGAGACTGGGTATCCAACAAAATATAGTGAGAGGTTTTTTTTTTTTGTTTTTTTTAAGTGAGAGAACAGTCTCAAGAAGATCTCCTTAAAACTGGGCTAGATAGAAGGAAACCACCAGATTTAGTCTGTACCCTCCGCTTCTCGTTCTTCCTGCGTGACATGTCAAATATCATTAAGGAACATTGGCACATATTGCAATCCCACGATTGTTTCAGAAATAAAAGGCCTATTGTGGCCTACTCCCAGAACTATTCTGTGGAATATGTTGTACCTTCTTCTGTCTTGCCTGATGTAGCTCCAGCTGCACTGCAATGTACCAGGCATGCCCCTTTTGGCTCATGCTCGGTATGCAGACATTCACTTTGCCTGTCCATATTTACCCATCCTTAACATAAGAATAGCCATACTGGATCAGACCAGTAGTCCATCTAACCCAGTATTCTGCTTCCAATCCCGGTCACAAGTGCCTGGCAGAAACCCAAATAGTGGCAACATTTCATGCTACCAATTCCAGAGCAAGCAGTTGCTTCCCCATGTCTGTGTCAATAGCAGACTATGGACTTTTCCTCCAGGAATTTGTCCAATCTTTTTTTTAAAACCCAGATACGCTAACTGCTGATATCACATTCTCCGGCAACGAGTTCCAGAGCGTAACTATTCATTGAGTGAAAAAAATAGTTCCTCTCTTTCATTTTAAAAGTATTAACCATGCAACTTTATTGAATGTCCCCTAGTCTTTGTACTTTTTGAAAGAGTAAAAAAAATCAATTCACTCCTACTCGTTCTATACCACTCAGGGTTTTGTAGACATCAATCATATCTCCCCTCAGCCGTCTTCTCCAAACTGAAGAGCCACAACTTCTTTACCCTTTCCTCATATGAGAGGCGTTCCATTCCCTTTATCATTTTAGGCACTCTTCTTTGAACTTCTAGTTCTGCTATCTTTTTGTGAGATACAGCAACCAGAACTGAACACAGTACTCAGGATAAAGTTGCACCATAGAGCGGTACAGAAGCATTATAGTATTCTCAGTCTTATTTACCATCCCTTTCCTAATAATTCCTAGAATTCTCGTTGCTTTTTTTGTCCGCCACTGCACACTGGGAAATCAAACACAAATGGGCAAATATCTCCCCATGGTATATAAGTTATTGGTTACAATCCTTTCCGGGCCTTGTGCACAGAGTAACTCAACAGTATAGTCCACCTTTGTTCTGTAATTTTAGGAGTGTTTCCAGCCCTATTAATATAAGTGATTGCATCAGTATTTGAAGAAGCATCATACCCCACATACCTTTGCTGCAATAAATTTATGATATGGGTAAAAATGACTGATTTAGCTGATTTTCTATGTAGGTACATGCTTAAGATGGTATTGTCCAACAGCTCATGGGCTATGCTCCAGCTCAGCGAAGTCTAAAGTAGACCTCAGAGCATGTGCAGAGACTACCATGTTGCCTTGCGTACCTCCCCTTTTATTTGTCTTTATAACCTGGATAAGTCAGCAACTTTCCTCTGTGCCCCTTCAGTTACCATAGACTTGTGCTAAAGTCTCCTGGTCTATTTGGCATTTCTTCTCTATTCATGCCCATCATTCAACTCCCATCTGTGTCCCTGACCTTATCTTCCTGCCATGTTGAGCATCTCCCCTCTCAGTAATTTTATTCCTGCCCTGTCCAGCAACACCTCTGTGTCCATATCCCTCATGTTCAGCTTCTCCCCTTATTTCTCCATCCTTCCTGTCCCCCCTCCTCTCCCGTCTTTCCTCCCCTATGACCAGCATATCCCTTCCCTCCCCCTTCTATCCAACACTTGCCCTCTGTTCCTTTCCCATCTAGCCTCTGCCCGCCTCTCCCCTTTCCATCCAGCCTCTGCTCTCCTCTCCCCTTCCATCCAGCATCAGCTCTCTCCCCCTTCTATCCAGCATCTGCCCCCTTTTCCAGCAGCAGTGGCTTGGGTATGGCAGGAGGGAGGTTGAGAAGTCCCAATTTTTTCCAAAAAAATTGGATTTGAATTGGACAGTACTAGTAACCACCTCTGATGATATGGATAGCAAGAGGGAAGGACTTGTTGAATCTAGAGAAATGGTCTGAAATTTGGCAGCTTAGATTTAATGCTAAAATCCAAGGGAATGGTACAGTTTAGGGGGTGAAGAACTTTTATGTATGAAAAAGGAGGGGGACTTGGGTGTGATAGTATGTGATGATCTTATGGTGGTAAAACAAGTAGAAAAGGTGACGGCAAAAGCTAGAAGGATGCTTGGGTGCATAGGGAGAGGAATGGCTACTAGGAAAAAGGAGGTGATGCCCTTGACTGGTGAGACCTCATTTAGAATATTGGGTACAATTCTGGAGACTGCATCTTCAAAAAATAAAAATATACAAGGTGGTCTGTCCAGAGGGCAGCTACTAAAATGGTCAGCGCTCTTTGTCATAAAGCATATGGGGACAGACTTAAAGATCTCAATATGTATACTTTGGAAAAAAGGCAGGAGCAGGGAAATATGATAGAGACATTTAAATACCTATGTGGCATAAATGCACAGGAACCAAGTCTCAGTTGAAAGGAAGCTCTGGAACGAAGAGGCATTGAATGAAAGGGAATGGGGATAGACTTAGAAGTAACCTGAGACAATACTATTTCACGGAAAGGGTGGTAAATTCGTTGAATGGCCTCCCGGTGGAAGTGGCAGAATAAAAAAAAATAGTATCTGAATTTAAGAAAACTGGAGACAAGTACATGGGATTTCTAAGGGAGTACTAGGGAAAGTAGATGGCATGGATTGGCAGACTGGAATAGGCCATATGCTCTTTATCTGCCTATATTTTTCTGTGTGTGGGGTGTGGTGTGTCATCCTGGTGGTGGCAGGTTCAAGTTCCACTGGGCTGCCTTATGATGCAGGACACATCTGATTCCTTTTGATCATGCAGCGCTTGACGTTAAGGAGGAGCTGCTCTGAATGTGTCCACTTAGGGCTCTTTGGATGCATATTCTCTCCCCTCCCTAATTCTACAGTCTCCCTTTCTCAGGGCTTGCATTGAAGCTATCTTTCTCCACCTATTGTTTAGTCTTAACTCTGTGTGAATGTTTGCACTTTCCTATCAGAAATTGTATTTTCCTTTTCTATTTGTAGTATGTACACGCTTAGTCCTGCATAGTCAAAGCAGTATAGAAAGCATGAATAAACTGTGTTTAAACCACAGCAGTTGTCTGCCTTGCAATCAGGGAATGTACACATTGAGTGGAGGCAGAGATCTTTGTATGAAAATAATGGTGCACATTGTTTTCATTTTTATTTCACAAATACAATGGTAATGGCAACCAAAATAGATCAATAGCCTTCATTCAGGCTGCTGCGCCTGCTGCATATCAGTGCACAGGCCTGTGACCTGCCACAGGAGCTGGCCTACAGTGGCTGTGGGGGTGGGCTCGGCCACAGGGGTGGCAGCTGCTTCTGGGGGAGGTGCTAAAATGCAGTCCGATATTGTGTTGCTGCCTGGGGAGGCTGTTGGTGTGCCCCTTCCTTCTTCAGTGGAGGCAAGTCCCTCCAGGAAGTTTTCTCAATTTCCCCCTCTGGGTCTGGCCCTGATGTGGGTTGAGAGGCATCTCCCTGGAGCCAGAGTCCATGACCACCTCCTCCTAGGCCCTCTTAACTGCTGGCTAGTCTAGGGCAAGCTGTGCATCAGCTGGAGTATGACCTGTGTTTAAAAGGTTTGCAATTGAGATCAACATATCCTCCTCCGTGGCTTGCATAGTGGTGCAGCAGGCTATCAGAAAGTACAGGGGCTGCTGGTTTTTACCTGGGGGACAGCTCTGATCTGTGGTACCAATGAGGTGACATAGCAGGAAACCCAAGAGCGAGGGATATGATAGTTGTGTGTCCACTGAGAGGGTTGTCTCCCTACAAACATGCAAGATGGGTCCTGGCCCTGCTGGAGGGCCCTGGGTGACCAGGCACTAGCTGAGAGGTAATGCCACTGCATTGCTGCCTGGCTGGGGCCATTGTTACTGCTTCTCATCAGGGATGCACATCACCATGCTTATGTGGCCTATAGCTGATTGGAAGATGGCAGGGGAGCCTGTTTGATCCTCCTGTCCTTTTGGCCACCTCTGCTGGGAACCCCACATTTTACAAACTGCAAGGTGGGAAACTGAGGTTTGGGGTATCTATCTGTGATGTAATCAGGAAAGCTGTCTTATGGCCCTCACAGATGCAAGTGGCTGCACATTACCCCTTGACTTGTGGACATACTCTTAGGGGGATAAGCAGGGAGAGGGGGGAGAAGGGGTATGCATAGGTCATAGTTTCCCTAAGGAGGGGTTTGTGTGCCACTGTCATGTAGTGTTTTGAAGCACCCCCAGCTTTGGCCTTAAGTGATGTTTCACAAGGCAGCATATGTAACTGCACCTCACAATGCTATATACAATCTGTGGGGCATGGCCCATATGAGTCCAACATTTGGGTTGCAACTTGTGCACTCGCAGCCCTCTGGTCAGTGTACTGTCCCTGCATGCTCCTTTCAGATACGTGTGTGGCATAGACGTTAGGGCTGTGGGTCTCAATGTAGGGGATGTGGGTTTAATTTTCACTGAGGTTCATTCTGGTTAATTGTGTAATGTGCTTGGTAACTGTGTATGAAATGCTGGCTACCTTTCTTTTGGTCACAGGAGGGTGCTGTCCAACATCCCTCCCCACTTTCTTTCCATTTCATCATATAGGTTTGGCTTCAGCACGTTCTAGTAGATATGGGCACACACTAATGAGTTTAGCTGCATACTCGGGCCTTCATTCAGGACACAGCTGTTATAGAGGTGCCATATCAGTGGGACGTCAGGCCTTGTGGCACTCCCTCTTTCACCCGATGAGTTGGTTCTCTATGCCCTATCTTCCTGTACTGGTGCCTGAGTGCTTCTAGGTCCCTATGGCTGCTGAATCATCTACAAAACAAGTTTTTGGTGACAGGGTGCAGGTGATGGGTACAAAATTTTCTTTTTTTTGGGGGGGGGGGGGGGAGGGGGGATGTTGTGGAATGCTTCTCACATAGCCTGTGACAGATAGCCAGATTTTGGGGGGGGGGGGGGTAATACAGTACACAGCCACAAGTCCTGTGTGAGCTGAGGTTGCATGGAGACAGAGGTGGCCTTTTTGTGGAGCATGTGCATTGTTGCTGGGAGGTGGAGATGAACAGTAGAGTAAAGCAGGTGTGTCTTTGGGTTACTTGATGTGAGTTGCTGCCAACATTCCTATCAGTATGTAGGCATGGGGCAGGATGCTGGTGCTCTTGGGGGAAGGGGGTCCAGATATACTACTTTCTATAGTGCTACTAGACATATGCAGTGCTGTACACTAAATATGTAAGAGACAGGCCCTAGACAACAGAGCTTACAACCTAATCAAGATGGACAAACAGAAGAAATAAGGGATAAAGGAATTACTTACAGACATGAGTACTGAACAGGTGAATAGGAGTTAAAAGCAGCCTCAAAAAGGAATGGAGTGTGGAGTTAGCAGTGGAGGAGAAGGGTACAGATAAAGAGATTTACCCAATGAGTGGAATTTCCAGGGAGGAGTGGAGAGGTAGTGAGGAGCTGCAGAGTGAATGCACTTATAAGTCAATAAGAAGAGTCTGAACTGTATGCAGACATGGATAAGGAGCCAATGATGTGACTTGAGGAGAGGGCTAATAGGAATGTAGAAACACTGGTGAGTGAAATAGCTGTAGGGAAGAGTATTTTGCTCTTGCAGTTAGACATGTCCAGTGCCTTTGACGTGGTGCACCATGGCATCCTGCTGCAGCTCCTAGATTACTTTGGTGCCAGCGGAAACGTACTATCCTGGCCGAGAGGCTTTCTTACGTCAAGAACTTACCAAGTAAACATCAACTCCAACTTTCCATCTCACTGGAAAGCAGACTGTGGAGTGCCAGGTGAAGCCACCAAAATCGCTCTGGGCCCCGCCCTCGAGGGCGGAGCAATAGCAGAACAACGAAGGTTGGCAGGGAGGCGTGGGGGGGGTGGGAAATCGCTCTGGGCCCCGCCCTCACGTCAAACGTCATGACGACGAGGGCGGAACACAGAGACACATAAGGAACTATCCCACCAACGTTCTGTGCCTGGTACCGTGCTGCATTCTAAGGTGGACAAGTAGGCTGTGTAGAAAACGTGATGTCAGCAGCTACTAAAACAAACAAGTGCCACGTGCAAGCAAATTTGCGAGACTGAAAGATAATGAGAATAGCTATGTGGAGAGTGATGAACATAAAGTGAACATGCTAAACAATTATTTCTCTTCGGTGTTCACGGAGGAAAATCCTGGAGAAGGACCGTGGTCGGCTGCCGAGGAAACGTCTGGGAATGGAGTGGATACTGCGCCGTGGAAGAAAACGTTTATAAACAGCTTGAGAATCTGAAAGTGGACAAAGCTATAGGGCCGGATTGGACCCAGGATACTGAGTGAGCTCAGGAAGGTCCTGGCGGGACCTCTTAAAGATGTATTTAATAGATCTTTATAGATGGGAGAGGTTCCGCGGGATTGGAGACGAGCAGAAGTGGTTCTTCTTCACAAAAGTGGAGATGGGGAAGAAGTGGGAAATTACAGACCGGTAAGTCTCACGTCGGTGGTAGGAAAAATAATGGAATCGCTGCTGAAAGAAAGGATTGTTAACATTCTAGAAGCCGATGGGTTACAAGACCTGAGGCAACATGGCTTTTCCATAGGAAAGTCCTGCCAAACGAATCTTATTGACTTCTTTGGGTGACCAAAGAACTGGATGAAGGACGTGTGCTAGATGTAATCTACTTGGATTTCAGCAAAGCCTTTGAAACGATCCCCCGCAGAAGACTCGTGAATAAGCTGAAAGGGTTGAAGTTAGGACCGAAAGTGGTGAACTGAATAAGAAAAACTGGTTGACCGACAGGTGGCAGAGGGTGGTGGTAAATGGAATCTGCTTGGAGGAAAGGAAGGTGAGCAGTGGAGTTCCTCAGGGGTTGGTGCTGGGGCCTATTCTGTTTAATATATTTGTGGGAGATATTGCTGAAGGGTAGGAAGGAAAGGTGTGCCTTTTTACAGATGACACGAAAATAGCCAATACAGTGGATACCCTGGAGGGAGTAAAAACGATGAGAAGGGTTCTCCGAACCTTAGAAGAAGGGTCGAGGGTCTGGCAGTTAAAATTTAATGCAAAAAAAATGTGGGAACTCTTATGTTAAAACTGATGTATGTCAATAAATATCAAACAATTCCACCAGTATTTAGGTCTAATATGTCCCTTTAAATATGTAAATTTAAAAAAAAAATTTTTTTTTATTATGCAGTGCTCAGAACTTTACTGGTGTACCCTCTACCATATATTATGGAGTGGGTCAGCAGCAATATACCATCATAGCACTAGTCCTGCCTGCCTCCTATTGTAAAAGATTCATATATCTGTGGGAGACAGTACAACCCAAGGGCTCAATAAAGAAACTGAATGGTTGATAATTTAATTGGTACCATTAACTTGTTAATTAGGGTCATCTGCAGGTTCTTATGTATTTATAGAGCGCCCTTTCGGGCACAGGGTCAATGGAAGTTGGGCAGTGCTTGACTCGAGATCGCTCCCGGTAAGCCGCTAGTTACATTAACAAGAATATACCTTATGAAGATTATAGAAACTCAGTAAGGATTTATTTGTATCTGATTTTGAAAAATGTTTAGTTCAAAATGTTAACACTTGATACCATGTGTTTTCTGCTTTTTCAATGGCTGTGGTTTACATTCCCTTGAGAACGCCATGACGATGAAACGTGGCACCACGTTGGGAATAAAAACAGATTAAAGTTTTAATCACTGAAGCACACAAGGGTGCAGGAGTCCAGCAGCCAGAATGCTAGCCCTGACACAGCTGATTAGACCACCTACAAGATAAGTGATTTGGTTACTTGTCTATAAAATTTACAACTAGAGCCTCCTCGAGTGGTCTTTTACAATAGGAGGCAGGCAGGACTAGTGCTATGATGGTATATTGCTGCTGACCCACTCCATAATATATGGTATAGGGTACACCAGTAAAGCTCTGAGCACTGCATATTAAAACAAAAAAAATGTTTAAATTTACATATTTAAAGGGACATATTAGACCCAAATACTGGTGGAATTGTTTGATAGTTAAAATTTAATGCCAAGTAGTGTGGAGTGATGCACTTAGGGTGCAGAAACCCGAGAGATACCGAATAGGAGGGGAGAGATTAGTAAGCTCGACTCAGAAGAGAGACCATGGGGTGTTGGTATCTGAGGAGATGAAGGTGAAGAAACAATGTGACAAGGCGACGGCTGTGGCCAGAAGGATGCTAGGCTGCATAGAGAGGGGTATAACTAGCACAAGAAAGGAGGTGTTGATGCCCCTCTGCAAGTCATTGGTGAGGCCCCACCTGGAGTATTGTGTTCAGTTTTGGAGGCCATATCTTGCTAAAGATGTAAAAAGACTGGAAGCGGTGCAAAGAAAAGTTACAAAAATGGTATGGGATTTGCGTTGCAAACCGTAAGAGGAAAGACTTGCTGACCTGAGCATGTATACCTTGCAGGAAAGGAGAAACAGGAGTAACATGATACAGACATTCAAATATTTGAAAGGTATTAATCCACAAACAAACCCCTGTGGGGGGCAGTTGAGGATGTCCAAAGTGTTTGAAAGAATGATGTCCACGCCTTCATTATGCCTCCGCTAACACACTCATACCCCCTCCCCCAATCAGGGACCTGCATACTGCACCCCCCCCCCCCCCCCCACAAGGATGGCCGAATTTCAAGTGAGTGGAATGGAGGAGTGGCAGAGTGGCCTAGTAGTTAGAGCACTGGTCTTGCAATCCAGAGGTGGCTGGTTCAAATCCCACTGCTGCTACTTGTGATCCAAAATCCAACTAAATAAACAAAGAGGGTGTCAGAGGCATAGTAAAGGAATGGATGTCCTTCTCACAGAAACATCCACATTTTGGACGTCCTCAACTGCCGTCGCAGGGACAAAGGCATAGCAAAGGACATATTCTTTAAAAAAAAAAAAAAAGACAAAAGTTTTTGAAGTTGTTTTTCTCGGGGTGGGAGGTGGTTAGTGACCACTGTGGAAGTCAGGGGAGGTCATCCCCGATTCCCTTTGGTGGTCATCTGGTCAGTTCGGGCACCTTTTTGATGCTTGGTCGTGAAAAAAAATGGATCAAGTAAAGTCAGCCAAATGCTCGTCAGGGACGCCCTTCTTTTTTTCCATTATCGGCCGAGGACGCCCATCTGTTAACCACGCCCTCTCCCGCCTTTGGTACACTGCCGACACGCCCCCTTGAACTTTGGTCATCCCCACAACAGAAAGCAGTTGAGGACGCCCAAAATCGGCTTTCGATTATGCCGATTTGGGCGACCTTAGGAGAAGGACGCCCATCTCCCGATTTGTGTCAGGAGATGGGCGCCCTTCTCCTTCAAAAATAAGCAGGATGGTAACCCTAGGTTGGAGCTTCAGCCTAAAAGGGCCACATGGAAAAATAAAATAAATTTTAAGGCCTGAAATACTAATAGAAATTAAAAGGGTAACTGAAGAAAGGGTAAGTTATAAGAAAGAGATGATTCAAGAGGACTGAAAACCCGCACAAGAAGGCAGAAGAGAAAAAATATGCCCTTGAGGAGAATATGAAGACACGTCCTCTGTGCTCTACAGAAAAATTAAGACTGAGAGACCCGCACTTGCATGTCAAACAGGAAGACACAACTGCGCAGTGGGACACTAGTAGAAAGTTCTCTGTTAATAATGGTAGTCGGCGTCTGGCTTTGTCAGATTACTTCACCCAGCTATGAGAATACAAAGGCCTGCTTGTCCTCAGAGAATAATTCTTATTGGAAAAATAAGTTTTTTTTGTAGGATCTCTTGCTTTGATCCATATTTTCGTTCTCTAGTGTGTCCGTAGTAGTACAGTTGTCTTTAATCGAGTCCATAATTTCTTTGACCTTGTCACTAAATAAATTGTCTCCTAGAGATGGAATATCGACTACATTCTTATGGATACCCTCTCATAACGCAGAGGATTTAAGCCAGGCCCACCTGCATGTTGAGATTGCTATCACAGCCCTTCTGGAGGCTGTGTTGTATGCATCTGTGTGGGTCTGATTATGATTATCACACATTAGACAACCACCCCGCACAACTTACCTCAGCTGATAGCTGAAGCACTCGCCAGCCTAGTCCTTAGCTTTTGGTTGTTCTGCCCCTGACAGCCAATATTCCTTGCAAAAACATATATGTTTTATGACAGAGACCGCTTACCAATTTTGTAGCTGCACTCTGGAGAGACTCCATCCTGTTTATCTTTCTGTAGCTGCAGTCTCCAGATTTGCAGACAGTACTCCAAATGGGGCCTCGCCAGAGATTATACAAGGGCACTATTACATCTTTTTTCCTGCTAGTCATCCCTCTCTTTATGCACATAAGCGTCCATCTGTCTTTTAACATGGCCTTTTCTACCTGTTTGGCCACCTTAAGGTCATCAGACATAATCACCCCCAAGTCCCGCTCTCCTTTTGTATGCAGAAGCACTTCATCCCCTATGTTGCACTCCTATATTGTACTGTTCCCTTGGATTCTTGTAACCCAAGTGCATGACCCTGCATTTATTAGCATTAAATCTTAGTTGCCAATTATTGAACCATTCAAGCTTCACTAGATCCTTCCTCATGCCATCCACACCCTCCAGGGTGTCCCCCCTATTACAGAGTTTGGTACCATCCACAAAGAGACAAACCTTACCACTCAGTCTTTCCACAATATCACTAACAAAGATGTTTAAAAAATCTGGCCTAAGGACTGATCCCTGCAGTACACCACTGATAACATCCCTTTCCTCAGAGCAAGCTCCATTTACCACTACCCTGACAGCTGCTCTGGAACTTTTATGCTTTCTCATTGATGAGCGAACCACAATTGACTGATGGGATAGTTGTTGTTTGCCATGTCCCATAATATCATCTACCTTGTATTTGCTTTCTAAACTTTTTTTGTAGGCCTTGAAGTAAATGGATTTGACCATACTGACTTGTGATTGTCAAGAAGGACTTCATACACTGATAGTGCAATTATCTCTTCAGTGCATCTTAGTACGCTTAAGAAAATTAGCCCTCCGATCAGGTCATGAGGAAGATGAAATGTCCAAAACTTTGGCAATTTTTAGTAGGAATTTAGGATATGAAGTGTCCTCTGGGTGAGCTGTTTTTTTCTGGGCTCCATTGGCGATAGATCTGAAGGGAGTCCTGGGGTCCCTCTACCCAATTACTCCTCCGAATTTGGTGTTGGAGAATGGGATTGATGATCTGTTGGGGGAGATGTAGAATCATAATCAGAGATTGCTTCTATCTCTATGGATTCAGATGTGGACATAGACCTTGATCTTTTCCTCAAAGGAGAAGGGCGAAGTATATATTGCTCTAGTGTCGAAGAATTTTGTTGACTTGCATTGTTTTGCTCTTGTTGCAGAAACTTTTTTAGTAGTGAGATAATTTCCGATGAAATCGGAGGAGATGAAGATGTTTGAGTGTGAGATGAGTGATGCTTTAATTGTGGAGAAGTCATCTGGGAGCACTGAGATGTGCCAGACTGAGAGGACTTGCTTAGCTTATGGGTGTCATGCACAGAGTTGCGTCTCTCTGACTCATGGTGCTATCTGTGAGAGGAGTGGCTGCCTTTTGAATGCTCACAGTGCCCTTTCCTGTTGTAGCTTTAGGACGTACCCAATTTGCTGACAGTTCCGAGCCTCGATGGCTCCATGGTGACCCATGCCTTGACATTGAGTGCCTATGTTGTCTCTTCAACATCGAACACCTTCAGAACATCGGGTCCAATGTGCTACTTGTGGGTAGAGCTGGAGCGTCGTGATGCACTAAGAGCACCCTGTGAAGGCGGTCTCAGCACCGAGTATTCTTTGGGGCTGGAGTGAGAATTTGAAGAACTAGCCTGATCTCCTTGCTGTTTAGCGGAAGAGTTTACTGATGGCTGTTCTGCTTGATTAGTGGCTATAACAGCCCCTGACTCACAGTGAATTGCGGATGCCACCAACCTGTCTGAAGACTTCACTGAGGATGTTGCGGAGACTGTAGGTATTCTTGCAATTTTGACTCCCAAATGATAAGGGCTCTTGGGAGCATTTGTTTATATTTTGCACAATGTCTGACATCATGTTCTTGTCCCAGACACCTAGTACAACTTTGATGAGGGTCTGTTATGGACATTTTTCAGTTACTGCACTCAAAGTGCTTGAATCCTGGCTTCTTATCTGTCATAACAAAAACAGCTGCAGCTAGATCAAATTATTTTTTTTATAATTAATTGTGTCAGGATAATGACAGGAAAATATAACCAATTTGAAATGTAATGTGCAATGGATACATATGATGGGAACCACCGCACCTGGGCAGAAACCTCTTTCAGAGTTTTCCGAGTTTGGAACTCCCAGGTTGGCTCCATCATCATGATGTCACCCACTCGTGTCTGTAAGATCCCTGTCCATGGAAAGCGTTGTTTTTGTTTGTTGTTTTTACATTATTACTATTATTTTTTGCTGGACAACTACAAAACCATTCAGAAGTAAGAAATCTCAGACGCCAAAGTCACCCCTGGTAGTATGTTTGGCTCTAGGGTTACCATATGTCTGGGTTTACCCGGACTTGTCCTCTTTTTGAGGGCACCGGGGGACATCCTGGCAGGTTTTTCCAGCGGGCGGACCTCAGGGTGCCCTCCCCTCTTGTACCTTAATGTGCCCTAGTGGTCTCTTCGGGGCAGGAAGGAACTCCACTTTTTCCTGCCTGGCGCTGCTGCTGACCACTTGCTGCCAAGACTTCCGCAGATGTCTCGCAAGATCACCGCTTGAAGTCTTGGCAACCATTTTGAAGTGGCACCAGTAGCGAGGTCTGCAGCAGCGCCAGGCAGGAAAAAGTGGGGTTCTTTCCTGCCCCAAAGAGGTCACTGGACCACCAGGGCACGATAAGGTATGAGAAGTGAGGGAAGAGAATGTGGATGGAGTCAGGTGGGTGGAGGGAGCTGTAAAAAAAGGGGGGAGGAAGCCTGGGAAAAAATTGGGGAGGAGGGATGTACATGGGGGGAGGGAAAAGAGGGAAATACATAGATGGGGATGGAGAGGCGAGGACGATATGCTGCTCATGGATGGGACAGAAAAGAAAGGGGAACATGCTCATGAAATGATTAGAAATGTACATGTTTTCATTTTATATTTAGAGTATGGAAGAAAAATACATTTGATTTCTGTTTACCACTATTTTCATTGTTTGTAGTTGTAGAATCTGGCTTTCTTGGGGGGAGGGGGTTCATAGTGGCAGGGGGCGAGGGTGAATTGTGTGTTCTCTTTTTTTGGTCGCAGCAAATATGGTAACCCGTATTTGGCTATCCCAGTCTCAATCGTTTTGAAAAATTGGCGCCTAGGATAAACAGATGCCCGATTCCCTTCGCTTTAGGTCTGTGTTCTTTACAAATTCAGAGGATGAAACCTTCTCTCCCTGCTGCTCTCCAGTACTACCAATGAGTGCCACCAGTTTAAATCCGACTCTTCTCATACAATGTTCACAGGATAATAATAATAATAATAATAAAAAAGAGTTCAATCCCAAGGTCTTCTAGGTAGTAGGCAAGCTTACCACCACACAAAACTGCCGCGCTTACCTATATATATGTGGTCACACGGTGGACGTCACCTCAGCAAAACTGCCGCGCTTACCTATGACTGATGTCAAAGGAAACTCCACACGCGTGCGTAATTAAATACAGGATGGTTCGTAAGGAGCACGGAGGTCTTATTAAACCTCCTTGGGAGCTGCATGTACTTTCAGCACACATTGCAGCTCCTAAGAAGGTTTGACAATCCACGGGAAGTCCCCCGCCCCAACCCAAGGAGGTTTAATATACGTCCCTGCCTCCGCCCATCAGGCTCTCCTGCCAGCAATCGCTAGCTCCACCCCCCTCCAGTTCGAGAGTGCCGGAAAAAAAAAAAAAAAAAAAAAAGCAGGTCTCGTGCTTTGCGGCGCGCGAGGAGGGGCTGCTTAGTGTTGCAGTTCTTACAGGCGCTGGGTGCAATGCAAAGCTGTCTCTAACACTAAGCTTAAGTAGTGTGTGCCTTAAGGGAGGAAGGTGAGTGCGAGCAAAACATGATGGTTTCCTTTTGGTTGGTGCAAGGGGAATAAAAAATGGCTTATTGAACTTCTCTCTTTTTTTGTGTGTGTGTGTTGGGTGGTACACTTTCATGTTCTTTCGCTTTTGTCTCGGTCCAGGCAGAATAATAACTTATTGCTTTGTTTTGGCATAGTTCGTGGTGAGGCTCTAACTCTCTTTCCTGCTGGTGGTCTGAAAGATATTGTAAAAGTAAATACAGTATTTGTGAAATGATCCACTGCCATTGTCTAATGGATGGTTTCTAACCGATGCATTTCTTTAGTAAGTTGTGTGGTGGGGCAAAAGTCAATAGTTATCTTACCTTTTAATTAGGCGTGTTTCGCTCGAGCAGTAGCGCTTCTTGGGAAGACAGCATAAGTACATAAGTAAATTCTGCCTACCATAAATACAAAGATACATACAAGATCATACAGTCACACACCTTATAGTATCTTTCCACATTTGGTACCCGAGCAGATGTGTATTTATTTATTTAGATTTTGCTCACACATTTTTCAGTAGTAGCTCAAGGTGATTTACTTCAGGTACACTGGATATTTCTCTGTCCCTGGAGGGCTCACAATCTAAGTTTGTACCTGAGGCAATAGATGGTTAAGTTACTTGCCCAAGATCACAAGGAGCTGCAGTGAGATTTGAACCGGCCACAGGCCACCTCTGGATTGCAAGACTGGTGCTCTAACCACTAGGCTACTTCTCCACTGCATTTGTGTATGTGTTTACACAAATGAAGGAAGTGAAAATGTGCCTTTTATAAGTGTGCAGTCCAATTTGTTTTTATTTTGCTGTTTGTAAAGATCTAATTGATTTTAAGTAGTCGGATATCAAACTGTACTTGACTATTGTTGTAGGAGGCATGAAGGATGTTATGGGTTGAACAAGCTTATTTGATTCACAAAATTGCATATAGTGTTTAGTGGTGGTTGATTTCTAATCTTGAATTTTCAGTTAGCTAATGAATGTCTATATACTTTATTGAAAATATAGACATTCTACTAATCCAACCATTGTATCTCCATTTCACTTAGGTGTCTTTTTTTTTTTTTTTTTTTTTTACTAAGGCATGGTAGGCGTAGTGTGGGCCTACCATGCAGTAAAATGGCACTACTGTGGGACACGCCAAGGCGTCCAGCAGTAGTGTTCTAAGCACTTGCTACTCCTGCGCTGGAAAATAATACATTTATTTTCTAATGCAGATGTGTTTGGGAGTGGAGAGTAGGTGTGCCTGCTCTAATCGTGTAGTGCATGGACATTCAAAGCATTTGTGACTGTATATAATCACTTCACTTTCCACTGGGGTAACTTTATGTCCTGGTTTCAAAGCCTATAATCATATCACACACACAGAAACCGTTGGATATTTCTCATTAATTTTTATAATTTTTTTCTGCTGTGATCCAACAAACTTTGTGTTTAAATAATATACAAGTGCTCAGTGAAGTGCATATTACTCGGGCGAGTCATCTGGAGATGTAATATGTTTCAATAAACATCATCACACTTGTTCCCTCCCTCACCTCCTATATTAATAAGTTAAATGATAACATTGAAATGGTTTTAAGAGTACTTAGCTGCAGGCAGGCAGGGATAGTGCGGTATGATCTCCTTGTGACCACTTAGTGTTCCATCTTCGCTCCGATATTACGTGAAAAGTGAACAAATAAAACTCCAAGTCCTTGCCGGTATCCTTCACCCGGCTTTTAAAAAGCAATCCATTCGCTCCAAATACTAATATTTTAGTTCAATATTCCACTTTGTTCTCAACACACATGGTGTTTCGCGACCTCGCGCGTCGTCAGGAGAACCAAGGTCCGTCTAGATCTTATTGGCGGTGTACTTGCTTCATTCTTCAGGCGGGACCGCCTCCCATTCAAAAAAAAAAAAATTCAGCACCCCCAATCATTTTGAAAAGTTGTTTCCTATGATATAGTAGTAGTAATAATTGGTAACAGAGTTCTCCTTCCACCTCTGAGTTACCTATTATATCTACCTCTTCATTTATTGCTATATACTCTAATTCTTCTGTCTTATTTTGTAGCCACAGTGGCTGGATGGCTGGAGAAGCCAAAGACAAATATTAGTGGGGCTGAGATCTCATTCCACCATCACCTCACTAATCAGGAGAACTCTCCCTTCTGAAAATGCAGGATATAAACAGGTCACAATACTTTAGTAGAGCTGCTAGAGGCTGTTGCCATCTGTGCAAGACCTCACCCCCATGGTTCTCTGCACCTGATTATCAAGGTTTATTTTTTTAATTATTTGATTATTTCACCATTGGGTTTTGATATGTTTTACCATATTTTGTGCTTCTATGAATAGGCAGTTATTTAAAATTTTCAGTTATTTATTAACTTGTCCCTCCCCCCCCCCCCCCCCCACCTCAGCATCTAGGGTTAATCTGAAATTCACTTCATGAAACAAAAGATATGAGGACGGTCAGAAATAGGCTCATTTTTTACTGGCCACTGGAATAGAAAAGGACTGAAAGCTTTTACAAGTACTGAGCAAAAAATTAAGGTATTTGCAGAATGGACTACCCTAAGGTTAGTAAGGATCTATTTTCTTTCCTGGGAATGTTTGTTACCTAGGTAATGATTCAGAACTCTTAAGATCAGTTAATAAATTAACCAAGCTGTGTTCACTTTAGAGTAGCTATGTTTTACAAACTGGTTTACACAGACAGACCAGATATAAGAGCCATTCAAGTCTGTCCAGTTTTAATTCCTGGTGCAGTGTGATAGGTCTCAGTTGATCTCTGGCTTTTCCTTTAGTGCTTTGTAATTTAAAAAATCTTCTGTGCTTAACCTATGGTCTTTTGAATTATATTACTCTTCTTTGTCACCCAAAATTGCACCATCTCAACATGTGGGTGTTATCCCCTCCTATCAGCAGATGGAGGTAGAGAAAAAGCTAGACTCTTTCAGTGAACTCACCAGTATAGGGTGCTGGTGCTCTGGTTAAGTTCCAGTATTTTTTTCTACGTGTAGCAGATGGTAGGCTGTTCATGCTGGTGCTTCTGGTCCCTGGCCTAAGCTGCCTGCTCTGCTGGCTGAGGCCACCTCGAGGTTGAGCCTAACGGCCGCTCCCAGGTTACCCGGTTTCTGGACCAGGCCTCCCGGTTTCTGGACCAGGCCTGGTCAAATGCAGAGCTTTGCTCCGCTGCCCTCAGTCATGCTTTTCAGCAGTCACTGGGCAACGCAATTGTTTTGGTCCCATGGGTCCCTATCCCCCCTGCCCCTCGTTGCCCTTGCACCCTGAATGTGTGCTGCTCCTCAGACTTCCCCTGCAGCTCCCAGGCTTTGATTGAAAAATTAAATTTAGCTTTAGTCCCTTTATTGGGGAATAAAGCTTTTTGAGCTTTTTGTTTGTTTTCTTTTTCTTCCCAGAGGCTTGTGCTTTAAAAAAACAAAATAATGGACAATGCCTCAGTGGTGGTTTACATAAACAAGGCGGTACCTGGATCCAAGCAGTGAGTTAGAAGCTGCAAGTCTCTGCCACTGGGCAGAGGTGCACCTACAGGCCCTGTCAGCAGTACATATAGTGGGCATGGACTATGTCTAGGCAGACTTCCTCAGTCACTCCCAGTTGGATCCAGGGGAGTGGGAGCTGGGACCAGAGGCTTACCAGCTCATTCAGGACCATTGGGGATACTGGTGCTCAACTTGATGGCCACGAGCTCCAATGCCAAGCCAGAGATTATTCAGCCACTGGAGGGAGATGGCCTCGCAGGGGATAGATTTCCTGTTGCAGCAATGGCTGGTGGAGGAGCTCCTATATGACTTCTCTCCATGGCCTCTGATAGGCCGGCTCTTTCGCAGAGTTGTGTGCCATCGTCATATAGTTTTTCTGGTTGCTCTGGATTGCCCTGCTGGCTGCGGTACATGGACCTAGTTCGCCTGCTAGTGGCGGCTTCTTCTAGGTTTCTGCAGCAGGGACTGGTGGAAATGGAAGATCTGGTCACTGTATCTCAAAAAGGATATAGTAAAATTAGAAAAGGTACAGAGAAGGACGACGAAAATGGTAAAGGAGATGGGACAACTTCCCTATGAGGAAAGGCTAAAGCAGCTAGAGCTCTTCAGTTTGGAGAAAATACAGCTGAGGAGAGATATGTTGGAAGTCTATAAAATAATGAGTGGAGTGGAACAGTTAGATGTGAATCGCTTGTTTAATCTTTCCAAAAATACTAGGACTAGGGGGCATGCAGTGAAGCTACCACATTTCAAAAAAGTTATAGTGGAATTAGAAAAGGTACAGAGAAGGGTGACGGAAATCATAAAGGGGATGGGATGACTTCCCTATGATGAAAGGCTAAAGCGGCTAGGGCTGTTCAGCTTGGAGAAAAGACGGCTGAGGGGAGATATGATAGAGGTCTATAAAATGAGTGGAGTGGAACAGTTAGATGTGAATCGCTTGTTTACTCTTTCCAAAAATACTAGGATTAGGAGGCATGCAATGAAGCTACAAAGTAGTACATTTAAAACAAATCGGAGAAAATATTTCTTCCATATCGTCATGCTGATCAATCCATAGACTGGTGGGTTGTGTCCATCTACCAGCAGGTGGAGATAGAGAGCAAACTTTTGCCTCCCTATATGTGGTCATGTGCTGCCGGAAACTCCTCAGTATGTTCTCTATCTCAGCAGGTGGTGGTCACACACAGCAGCAGCTCTGGCTAGGCCTCCAAGCCTAATTTTTAGGTTTTGTTGAGTGCCTGGGGTTGAGGGCTGTTCTTGAGCAAGTGCAAACCTGGTGGCGCCAGGTCCCTCCTTTTCTCCCCCCTCCCACTGGCTCCGTTAAAAAAAAAAAATAAAAAATTTTTGAACGTCCTTAAAGGCGTTTATTTCGACGTTTATTTAAACGCTTATTGCAGCTACTCACTGGGACACCAGGTCGTTACAGCTCGGAGCGGAAAGCAGGTAATTTTTACCTTTTTATAGCGGGCAGGGGGTTCCCCGATTGATCTCCACGTGGCCTATGGCGTCGGAGGGCGAGGGCGCAAAGAGTCGCTCCCCGGATCGCTTGGGCGCTTCTAGAGGGGATGCGGGGGTCTTAAAGTCTGATTCGCTCTTGTTGGGTGACAGTTTCGTGACCGATGAGTGTCCCGGTCCTTCCTCCGGTGTGGCGGTTTTTCCCGCCATAAACGCCCATCCCCCGCTGCTCGCCTCCGCCATCTTGGCCGGCCACGCGGCTCGGACGGCTTATTCTTGGGCCGCCCTTGAGGTAGGAGACATTAATGCCATGAACGCCCTTAATTTGCGCGACGGCACAAAAGCGGCTAAAGTTAAGCGCCGTTCTTCCCGCGCGGCTCCTTCGCGGAGTGTCGTGCCGGACGCCATCTTGGATGCGCAGCATGTCTCTCCCCCGCTCTTGCGAGCGCCGGTTGAGGGTGCGTCTAGGGCGGTAGCCCAGGCTGCGGAAGTGCACAGTCTGGGGGGGTTTCTCCCCCGAGTTTGTTTTGCTGCTGCATCAGGCCTTCCTTATGCAAAACGCTGCCCCTGCTCCCTCGTCTGGTAAAGAGGTTGAGGCCCCCGGAGGTAAACGCCCTCGGGTTGATTCCCAGGCCTTGGAGGACTTTGTCTCCTCCGATGTAGATGAGGGCAGCGTATCTGAGTTCTCCCAACGGTCCTTTGCGGATTCCTTGGAGGAGACGGATCCCCGCTCGGATGGAGCGGATGACCCCTCTGCAGCGCGGCTCTTTAGCTCAGAGGATTTGCCCAACCTGTTAGTGCAGGCCATGGGCATTTTGAAGATTTCCTCTCCGGAGGACGTCTCTCCCTCAGCCCCTGTTGGCTCTGCCATTATGCTGGGGACGAAGCGCCCGCCTAGAACCTTCCACGTGCATGATGCCATGCACACCTTAATTTCGGCTCAATGGGATGTCCCGGAAGCGAGCCTTAAAGTGGCTAGGGCTATGTCCCGCCTCTATCCTTTGCCTGAAAGTGAACGTGAGGCCTATCTGTGGCCTACCGTGGATTCTTTAATCACTGCGGTGACTAAGAAAACGGCGTTGCCGGTGGAAGGTGGCACGGCCCTAAAGGACGCCCAAGACAGAAGATTGGAGGCAGCCTTAAGGTCGTCCTTTGAGGCGGCTGCTTTAAGTTTGCAGGCCTCAGTTTGCGGCTCCTATGTGGCCAGGGCGTGCCTGACTATGGTGCAGCGGGCTTCCCCCTCGGATCATTCCTTGAGGGCTGATTGGCCGGCCCTGGAATCGGGCTTAGCCTATTTGGCAGACTTGCTGTATGATGTCTTGAGGGCCTCAGCTAAAGGCATGGCTCAGACAATCTCTGCGCGGCGGTGGCTTTGGCTGAAGCATTGGTCTGCTGACCACGCCTCTAAATCCCGCCTGGCTAGATTGCCTTTTAAAGGCAAACTGCTCTTTGGGGTCGAGCTGGACAAAATCGTGACCGATCTCGGCACGTCTAAGGGCAAGAAGTTACCAGAGGTCAGGGCTCGGGCTAGTACTCGCTCCGGTACCTCCAGAGGACGGTTTCAGGAAGCCCGTCGGTACCGCCCGGGCAGGTCGGGCTCCTCTGCCCCCTCTTCCTTCAAGAGGAACTTCTCCCCCAAGCAGCATTCCTTTCGCAGAGACCGCTGTCCCGGAGGTGCTCCCTCCGGTCCTCCCCCAGGGTCTCGTACCCAATGACGGGGCCTTGGTCCACGCCCCAGTGCAGATTGGAGGACGGCTGTCCTCGTTTCTGGGCGAGTGGACCACAATAACTTCAGACGCTTGGGTGCTGGAAGTCATCAGAGACGGCTACAAGCTAGAGTTCTGCCGACCCTTAAGAGACGGGTTTGTACTCTCTCCCTGCAAGTCTCCGGTCAAAGCTGTGGCAGTGCAGCAGACCTTGGACAATCTGATCCGCCTGGGTGCGGTCGTTCTGGTGCCAGAAAATCAGCTTGGCAAGGGGCGTTACTCCATTTACTTTGTGGTACCAAAGAAAGGAGGTTCTGTACGGCCTATCCTCGACCTCAAAGGGGTCAATCGGGCCTTGAAAGTTCGGCACTTTCGCATGGAGACTCTCCGCTCTGTTATAGCGGCAGTGAAGGCAGGGGAGTACCTGGCCTCCTTGGACATCAAGGAAGCGTACTTGCATATCCCCATCTGGCCTCCTCATCAACGCTTTCTGCGTTTTGCAGTCCTGGGCCGACACTTCCAGTTCAGAACCCTCCCGTTCGGGTTGGCTACTGCTCCGTGGACCTTCTCCAAAGTAATGGTGGTCATCGCGGCCTTCCTGAGGAAGGAAGGACTACAAGTCCATCCTTATCTGGACGACTGGTTGATCCGAGCCCCCTCTTATGCAGAGTGCGGCAAAGCTGTGAACCAGGTGGTTGCTCTTTTGAGCTCCCTGGGGTGGATCATCAACTGGGAGAAAAGCCAGCTGCGCCCAACTCAGTCCCTGGAGTATCTGGGAGTTCGATTCAACACCCAAGTGGGCAGAGTGTTCCTGCCAGACAATCGGATTGTCAAGCTTCAGGCTCAGGTGGACCAGTTCCTACTAGCTTCTCCTCTTCGGGCTTGGGACTATGTGCAGCTGTTGGGCTCTATGACGGCCACGATGGAAGTAGTGCCCTGGGCCAGGGCTCATATGAGACCACTACAACACTCTCTGCTGCAGCGCTGGACTCCGATGTTGGAGGATTATGCTGTGCTCCTTCCCTTGGACCCAGCAGTGCGCAAGGCGCTGAGCTGGTGGACGCAGACAGACAAGTTGTCTGCAGGAATGCCTCTGGTGACCCCGGAGTGGATTGTCGTCACGACGGACGCCTCTTTGTCGGGCTGGGGAGCCCACTGCTTGGGAAGGACAGCGCAGGGGCTCTGGTCTCCTGCAGAGGCAAAGTGGTCTATCAACCTCCTGGAACTCAGAGCCATTCGGTTGGCGCTTTTGGAGTTCATCCCGGTACTGGCGTTGAAGCCAGTACGGGTCCTGTCGGACAATGCCACGGCTGTGGCCTATGTCAACCGCCAGGGAGGTACCAAGAGCGCCCCTCTAGCCAAGGAGGCCATGAATCTATGCCAGTGGGCGGAAGCGAACCTGGAACAGCTGTCAGCGGCCCACATTGCCGGAGTCATGAATGTCAAGGCGGACTTTCTCAGTCGCCATACCTTGGAGCCCGGAGAGTGGCAGCTATCTGTTCAGGCATTCTTGGACATCACGAAGCGCTGGGGCCAGCCGAGCCTAGATCTGATGGCGTCATCGGCCAATTGCCAAGTGCCGCGCTTTTTCAGCAGAGGACGGGACCCTCGATCCCTGGGAGTAGATGCTCTTCTCCAACAGTGGCCGACACAAGAGCTTCTCTTTGTGTCCCGCCCTGGCCCATGTTGGGCAGGGTGCTAGACCGGGTGGCAAAGCATCCAGGCCGGATAATCCTAGTGGGTCCGGATTGGCCCAGACGTCTCTGGTATGCGGACTTGATCAGGCTCTCAGTCGACGATCCTCTGCGGCTGCCAGTGGAGCAGGGCCTGTTACATCAGGGTCCCGTGGTGATGGAGGATCCCTCCCCCTTTGGTCTTACGGCCTGGCTATTGAGCGGCAGCGTCTGAGAAAGAAGGGCTTCTCAGACAAGGTCATCGCCACTATGCTGAGAGCGAGGAAGCGCTGTACTTCTACGGCTTACGCCAGGGTTTGGCGTACCTTTGCAGCGTGGTGTGAAGCGGGCTCACTTTCTCCCTTCACTGCTCCAATTTCTTCAGTGTTGGCGTTCCTGCAAGAAGGTCTGGAGAAAGGCCTGTCGCTCAGTTCCCTTAAAGTCCAGGTAGCGGCTCTGGCTTGCTTCAGGGGCCGCCTGAAGGGTGCTTCCTTGGCTTCGCAGCCAGATGTGGTGCGCTTTCTCAAGGGAGTTAATCACCTGCGCCCTCCTCTGCACTCAGTGGTGCCTGCGTGGAATCTCAACCTGGTACTAAGAGCCTTGCAGAAGCCGCCTTTTGAACCCTTGTCGAGGGCATCTCTGAAAGACCTGACGTTGAAAGCAGTCTTTTTGGTGGCTATCACTTCAGCCAGAAGAGTTTCCGAGCTCCAGGCACTCTCATGTCGAGAGCCTTTTCTGCAGTTCACTGAGGCAGGAGTGTCTATTCGCACAGTACCTTCCTTCCTGCCCAAGATTGTTTCTCGCTTCCATGTGAATCAGCAGCTCTGTCTCCCTTCCTTTCGTAGGGAGGACTACCCAGAGGAATTCTCTGCTCTCAAATATCTGGATGTGAGACGAGTTATCATCAGATACTTGGAAGTGACCAATGATTTCCGGAAATCGGATCATCTGTTTGTCCTGTTTGCAGGTCCTCGTAAGGGTCTGCAGGCTGCTAAGCCTACAGTGGCAAGATGGGTCAAGGAAGCCATTGCAGCGGCTTATGTGGCCGCGGGGAAGGTGCCGCCTATCCAGCTGAAGGCTCACTCCACTAGAGCTCAGGCGGCCTCGATGGCAGAGGCCGGGTCCGTCTCCTTGGCAGAGATATGCAAGGCGGCAACTTGGGCATTGGCCCATACATTCTCCAAGCATTACCGCTTGACTGTGGCTGCTCGGGCGGAGGCCCGGTTTGGAGCTTCAGTGTTGAGGTCAGGGATTTCAATGTCCCGCCCTGGGTGAGTACTGCTTCGGTACATCCCACCAGTCTATGGATTGATCAGCATGATGATATGGAAGGTAAAATTATGTATCATACCTGATAATTTTCTTTCCATTAATCATAGCTGATCAATCCATAGCCCCTCCCAGATATCTGTACTGTTTATATTCTGGTTGAATTTTAGGTTCAAGTTTAGTCTTCAGTTACTTCAGGAGGACTTCGTGTTCAAGTTTTTTTTCCACTTGGATTCTTCAAGAGTTGAGACGAGTTTGTGTTACAGTGAGCTGCTGCATTCCTCTCCCCTCCGTTTTACGGGGCTGGATTGAGACTTAAATTCTGCCGGCACTCCCTCCCGCTTCGTGCGGCTGTAGGGCAGCTTTGTACCCCTCCCGCTTCGGCGGTGTTAGGGTCAGTCAGTTCCTCCCGCGGTTGCGGTTGCAGGATAAGCCAGATCCCCCCGCATCGGCGGGGTGGTGTCCCTCCCCCGCTCCGCGGGGATGAGCTGGACGGATTCCCCTCCCCCGTTTCGGCGGTGGTGAGCTGGGCAGAGTGTCCCTTTGTGGGTGTAATTCTCTAAGTGCTGAGTCCTGCGGCTGGAGCTTTGATATCGACATACTGAGGAGTTTCCGGCAGCACATGACCACATATAGGGAGGCAAAAGTTTGCTCTCTATCTCCACCTGCTGGTAGATGAACACAACCCACCAGTCTATGGATTGATCAGCTATGATTAATGGAAAGAAAATTATCAGGTATGATACATAATTTTACCTTCAGTCAACGTGTAATTAAACTGTGGAATTCGTTGCCAGAGAATGTGGTAAAAGCAGTTAGCTTAGCGGGATTTAAAAAAGGTTTGGACAGCATCCTAAAAGAAAAGTCCATAAACCATTATTAAGATGGACTTGGGGAAAATCCACTGCTTATTTCTAGGATAAGCAGCATAAAATGTATTGCACTGTTTTGGGATCGTGCCAGGTACTTGTAACCTGGATTGTCTACTATTGAAAACAGGATGCTGGGCTTGATTGACCTTTGGTCTATTCCATATGGCAACACTTATGTGCTTATCCCTTCTGGCATGGGCGTAGTTTCGGGGGGGGGGGGGGGCAGACGAGCTGCTCCTACCCAAACTTCCTTGGACTAACTCACCACTATCTTCTCTTCTCCCGGCTGCTGCTATGGCAGCCTGGAGGAGCCGCAAACTTCCATGCTCTTCTCTTTCCTTCCATGCCGCTCGCTCACTCTCTCCCCCCCTCCCTGGCAAAACATAATGCAAACGTGTGTGAGGCCGTACTCCTGCAAAACAAAAACATATCAGTGTTGTAGAGCACAATTTTCTCTTTCAGATGATACTGCTACTACTACTACTACTACTACTATACTACTTAACATTTCTAAAGCGCTACTAGGGTTATGCAGCGCTGTCCAGTTTAACAAAGAAGGATAATCCCTGCTCAAAGGAGCTTACAATCTAAAGGATGAAATGTAAAGTTGGGGCAGTCTAGATATCCTGAATGGAGGTATAATGGGTATGTGCTGAAGGCGACATTGAAGAGGTGGGCTTTGAGTAAGGATTTGAAGATGGGCAGCGAGGGGGCTTGGCGTATGGGCTCTGGGAGTTTATTCCACGCATAGGGTGAGGCGAGGCAGAAAGGGCGGAGTCTGGAGTTGGCGGTGGTGGAGAAGGGTACTGAGAGGAGGGATTTGTCCTGTGAGCGGAGGTTACGAGTATGCTCAGAGAGGAAAGGGCGAATTTTGCTGATGTTATAGAGAAAGAAGCGACAGGTCTTGGCTATCTGCTGGATATGCACAGAGGAGAGGGAGGAGTCGAAGATGACTCCGAGGTTGCGGGCAGATGAGACGGGGAGGATGAGGGTGTTATCAACAGAGATAGAGAGAGGAGGGAGAGGAGAAGTGGGTTTGGGTGGAAAGACAATAAGCTCGGTCTTAGCCATGTTCAGTTTCAGGTGGTGGTTGGACATCCAGGCAGCAGTCAGATAGGCAGGCCGATACTTTGGCCTGGGTTTCCGCAGTGATGTCCGGTGTGGAGAGGTAAAGCTGGGTGTCGTCAGCATAAAGATGATATTGGAAACCATGGGATGAGATCAGCGAACCCAGGGAAGAGGTGTAGATTGAAAAAAGAAGGGGTCCAAGGACAGATCCCTGAGGAACTCCAACAGAGAGCGGGATGGGGGTGGAGGAAGATCCTTGAGAATGTACACTGAAGGTGCGGTGGGAGAGATAAGAGGAGAACCAGGAGAGGACAGAGCCCTGGAATCCAAATGAGGACAGTGTGGCAAGAAGTAAGTTGTGATTGACAGTGTCAAAAGCGGCAGATAGGTCGAGGAGGATGAGGATGGAGTAATGACCTTTGGATTTGGCAAGGAACAGGTCATTACAGACTTTAGATAGTGCCGTTTCTGTCGTCTAGAGAGCGAAAGCCGGATTGAAGCGGATCAAGGATGGCATGAGAGGAGAAAAAATCAAGGCAACAGCTGTGAACGGCGCGTTCAAGTATCTTGGAGAGGAAGGGTAGGAGAGAGATGGGGCGGTAGTTGGAAGGACAGATATGGTCTAGTGATGGTTTTTTGAGAAGTGGTGTGACTACAGCATGCTTGAAGGTGTCAGGGACAGTTGCAGTGGAGAGAGAGAGAGGTTGAGGATATGACAGATGGGGGGGGGGGGTGACAGTAGAAGAGATGGTGTTTAGTAAGTTGGTGGGGATGGGATCAGAGGAACAGGTGGTGCATTTCGAGGAGGAAAGAAGGTGGGCGGTTTCCTCCTCGGTGATATCAGGAAAAGAGGAGAAGGAGGCCTGGGTTGGTTGGTTGAGGGAGTGGGTTAAAGGGTGAAGAGGAGGAGGTGGCTTGGTTGTGAATTCAAGGTTGATCTTCTGCACCTTGTCACGGAAGTAGTCAGCTAGTGATTGAGGAGAGAGGGAGGGGGGGATGGGAGCAGAGGGCACTTTGAGGAGGGAGTTAAGGGTGGCGAAGAGACGACGAGGGTTGGAGCCGAGAGAATTAGTCAATTGGGTGTAATAGTCCTGTTTGGCAAGGAATAGGGAGGACTGGAAGGAGGATAGCATGAATTTGTAATGAATGAAGTCGGTATGGGTGCGAGATTTCCTCCAGAGGCGTTCGGCAGATCGGGTGCAGGAGCGAAGGTATCGGGTGCAAGTGGTCAGCCAGGGTTGGGGATTAGTACGCCTTGTGGGACGGGAGATGGATGGTGCAAGTGTGTCCAGAGCAGTGGAGAGAGTGGCATTGTAAGCAGAGACAGCCTTGTCGACAGACTCCGAGGACATGATGGAAGGGAGGAGATTAGAGATACAAGAGGATAAGGTGGGAGGGTCGACAGCCTGGAGATTCCTGAAAGTAGTGGTTAGTTGGGCGGGACTGAGGGGGAGGGTGATGAAGTGTGAAGGTGATCAGGTGATGATCTGAGAGATGAAGAGCAGAGGTGCAGAAATTGGAGGGTGAGCAGGTAGAGGAGAGGACGAGGTCAAGACAATGGCCAGTTTTGTGAGTAGGGGTGGTGGAGCTCAGCTGGAGGTTGAAGGAGGATGTCAGAGTGAGGAACTGAGAAGCGTAGGAGTCTGTTTATAAGCTGATTCAGGCAGACTCTTTTTAAATAATTGGCTTTGAACTTTGGTACATTTTACTATTTGCGCTGACAGTGCCAACTTTGAAGAGATCCTGCAGGGCGGTTATAGATGCTGGTTATTTGCAAATCTGGCCGTATTATGTCCAGCACAAGCATAATGCTGCTTCAAAATTTCAAGTCCGTACCTTTGTTGCATGGAAGTTGTTGCGGTCTGAATATTGGTCCAAATATGTTCCGATGAGTTGCGACCAATTTTGATGCACACTTTGAATCAACTTGTTTGACTGGATTTTGCATCCATAATGTTAAAATATATTTCATCGGAATTAGCATCAAAAACTGTACAGGATTTGAATTTTTCAGCCATTCTTATAAATGTTTGGATTTTATTAGACCCCAAAAATGGCATTTTGGTAAGTGTTGCGCACTCATGGACTGACAACCTTTCAGAAAAGGGGGTCTAGATCTGCAACTATTGCAGTTAGAGAACTCAAATTTTGGGAAACTTCGTTTAACACCTGACTCACGCAACAGATAAAATTTGAACAAAATTGGAGACATGATGGTGGGAAGGTTTAGACCACTTGTCATGGAATGACCCTTACCTCACTAGTTACTCCCATCTCTAGGTCATTTATAAATATGTTAAAAAGCAGCGGTCCCAGCACAGACCCCTGGGGAACCCCACTAACTACCCTTCTCCATGGAGAATATAGACCATTTAACCCTACTCTCTGTTTTCTATCTTTTAACCAGTTTTTAATCCACAATAGAACACTACCTCCTATCCCATGACTCTCCAATTTCCTCTGGAGTCTTTCATGAGGTACTTTGTCAAACGCCTTCTGGAAATCCAGATACACAATATCACCCAGCTCCCCTTTATCCACATGTTTGTTCACCCCTTCAAAGAAATGTAGTAGATTGGTGAGGCAAGATTTCCCTTCACTAAATCCATGTTGACTTTGTGTCATTAATCCATACTTTTGAATATGCTCTGTAATTTTGTTCTTAATAATAGTCTCTACCATTTTGCCCAGCACCGACGTCAGACTCACCGGTCTATAATTTCCCAGATCTCCTCTGGAACCTTTTTAAAAATCAGCATTACATTGGCCACCCTCCAATCTTCTGGTACCACGCTCGATTGTTAAGGATAAATTACATATTACTAACAATAGCTCCGCAAGCTCATTTTTCAGTTCTTTCAGTACTCTGGGATGAATACCATCCGGTCCAGGAGATTTGCTACTGTAATGGAAGATGTAAAGGATTGCTTTTCAACCCTTCTTTGATCGATAATGAACGCTGAAATCTTTTGTCTTTGACCGAAAGTAACTTTCCTTGTAAATACAAAAAGAAGTTGGAATGTGGAAGATAAGGCGCATCTCTGACCAATTCAGTTTGTGCAGGAGGGAAACAGGATATGCTCGGAGTTTAGGAGATGAGCCACCTGGCCCAGTGGTTTGTTTACTTGGGCCGGAAGCATATGACTGCATTCTCATGTACATTCTTGTAATTTTCCTTAGCTCTGAACATGAGTTCTAAGCCTTATAAAAAGGGGAGGTTCTTTCAGTGAAATTGGGAGCTCATCTGTGCAGAGGACTTGTTCCTGTTCTAAAAAGCTCCTGGCTTTCACTATAACGCCCCCCACCCAGCTGATGAGAGCCTGGATGATGTAAGGACCAGTGATGATTGTATGTATAATATGTATATGTATAGTGTATTATTGCTTCTTTTCCTGGTCTAAGAACTCTTAGCATTGCTTAGATGTAGAGACCAGTGATGTAATGATTGTTTATATAGCTAATCATTGTGTATATATAGCTTAATCATTATATATATACATCTTAATCATTGTAGATTTTAGCACCTCTAATAAAGGTTTCATTTATCAAATACGAATCCAAAAGAATCCACGGTAATTGAGTAGTCTGTGTCAGTGAGACAGGCTGTAAATCCATAGCAGTACAGCTACTCTTCAGTTTGTAGAACTGCCCCATTACATCCTCCAGGTTTACAGAGAATTCATTACGTTTCTCCGACTCGTCAGCTTCGAATACCATTTCTGGCACCGGTGTCCCACCCAAATCTTCCTCGGTGAAGACCGAAGGAAGAATTCATTTAATCTCTCCGCTACGGCTTTGTCTTCCCTGATCGCCCCTTTTACTCCTTGGTCATTTAGTGGTCCAACCGATTCTTTTGCTGGCTTCCTGCTTTCAACATACTTAAAAAAAAATGTTTACTATGTGTTTTTGCCCCCAATGCAATCTTTTTTCGAGGTTCCTCTTAGCCTTCCTTATCAGCGCTTTGCATGTGACTTGACATTCCTTATGCTGTTTCTTATTATTTTCAATCTTTTCCTTCCATTTTCTGAAGGATTTTCTTTTAGCTCTAATAGCTTCCTTCACCTCACTTTTTAACCACGCTGGCTGTCATTTGGTCTTCCGTCCTCCTTTTTTAATATGCGGAATATATTTGGCCTGGGCTTCCAGGATGGTGTTTTTGAACAGCATCCACGCCTGATGTAAATTTTATCCCATATAACGATTGCTCCGGTCTTCTTTCTAAAATGCCAATTCATATGTTTATTATAGGGCAGGAAGAAATAGCCAGGGATATAGCTCCTGAAGAAGCATTCGAGAAGCAGAAGCTTGCTGTTGAGCGTTCCCAACGGTTCAAGCAACCGCCCAGATAAGTGTATATGTGATTTAAAAACAGTTGAACCTTTGGAAATAAAAGTTACCTAGGAGGTTTTCTGACTAGTGAGGATTCTGCACCTAGTCCTGATAACAGACAAAATGGTCTATAAAGAACAGGAAGCAGTCTGCGAGGCACGAATGGAATAATATCGTGATTGCATAGAATCTGAAGTCTTTTCTCCGACAAATAAGAAGAGAGAGTTACTTGTTCATAAGGTCTAATTGATAGTGATTTCATAAGCAAGTACCGTATGTATCCCATATACTTCTGCAAGAGTGCTGGACCTGTTAACTATTCTGGGACTACAAGAGATCGTTTTCTTGTACTAGAAGACTGACTTTTGATGACTTCAGGCTGGAACTTTGAAACGAGCCACCCAGGGAACTAAGATAGGAAAGCAACTACTTTTTGTTCAGGAAGAAAATAGTCTCACAGGAGACAAAATAAAGGCTTCTAGAAAGGCTGTCCCTTTTTGAGCTACTGTGGTAATGATGGGTTTGATGGAAGCCAAATCTTTAGAATTGGTCCTGATCTTAAGGTGGGTAGTTTGGGGTTAGGAGTATATTACATTTGGTTTTGGGGGGGGGGGGGGGCATTATCACAGAAAGAGTGGGGTTAGGATTTGATAAATTGTTTAGTTTCTGATTGTATTGAAGTATGTAATTTGCTTCCTATATTAAGATGTGTGGTCAAACCACTATGAATAGATTTATTGATGAACAGTCTAGGTTTGATGACATTGCTAGAGTCGTCAGGGGATGAGGAAGTCAAAAAGACTACCCTGCTGGTGATCTTTGTCCTTGATCAGGATCTCCATAATCATGAAGCACTATGTATGGGAGGGAAGATATGAATGTTGCCCCAACATATGCAGAATGACCCAAGACCAGTGGAAGCAGATCCTAAACTTATGCCAGTAGGTGCTCTCTTTAGGAGCTCAGTTTCTCTGATATTTGTAGTTAAATGGGGGAAATACTTATTTTGTACTTCTCTGAACCCTCCCAACTCTTTTTTTTTTTTTTTCCCTTGGATAAGAAGTGGGCAACTGATGGGGTTTCAGGCCAGTGAGGTATAATACAGTAGAGGCAGTTGATCTCTGAGATATTAGGTGGTTCTGTCAATTTTTTTTCATTAATTCACTCTTCCATGGTAGGTTCTTGGGTCCTCCCTTTTGTGGATTAGCGAGAAGGCTGTGTTTTCTTCCCCCCACAATCATATACAAATTTTCTAGATATGTATTTTTGGAAATCCAAGTTTTAAAAATACAAATTTGACGTATACGTAATATTTCCCACTTCTATCATTTAACATGCTTATGGACCTCTTTGTAACCCAACTAAAAATAGGCATACTTTCCTTGTCATCAAGCAGATGCAGCCATTACAGATGGGTTGTGTCCATCAACCAGCAGAGGGAGATAGAGAGCACACTTTTTTCAGTGCCTCATACCAGCTTGCTCCACTGCCTCTCTTCGGTATTCTCTATCTCCCCTAGCAGAGTGGCTGCAGCTTCTTCGAGCTCCATCTAAAATCTGCCTGGAGGTTGCTCCTGTGCTTTTGCCAGTTGTTAGCAGGGGTGTTGAAGGCTATAGCAGCTTCACTTTAATGGCACATAGGTTCACCCTTTCCCTGTCTTACCCATACCTCCGTGGACGTGGATGCTTAGCTTTCCCTGTCCTTCCCCACCAACAGTGGATGCAGGCACATAGGTTCGCCCTTTCCCTGCCTTTCCCACTCACCTGAGCCTCCAGAGTTCTATTTACCTCTGCTTTCCTCACAGCGTTAAAAAAAAAAAAAAAAAGTTGTGTCGTGCTTTGGCGCTTAGACGCTGGAACTGAGGTTTTTCCTTGCCTTTTTCTGTGGGACCGGAGCTGTGATACTCGGTCCAGTGAGGTGAGAGTGTTTTCTGACTCCTCTGGGGTGGGCCCGCGATCGGGGCGATTTTGGCGCGAACCGCCATTTTGAATTTTACCACCGTTTTCGGCGATGGCTGCGGAGACAGTAAAGCGCTTTTCCAAGTGTGGCAAGCGCAGATCAGCAGCGGGGCTCTGTAAATCGTGCTGTACAGACATTAGAGCCGGCCCAAGCATGGCGAGCGACGATTCTTCGCGCTCTGAGCTGGCAGCGGGCGCCATTTTGAATTTACCACATGGCGCGACCTCCGCTGAGACGGAGAGTCCTGAGCCCGGGGGGAGGCCTCGGAGTGAGGCTGATATGGGAACTACTAGCCCCGGCAGAGATCCTGGTGCCCAGGGTGAGTTTTTCTCCCCTGATTTTGTCTTATTAATGCATAAAGCATACATGCTTAAAAGAGCTCTCCCACAAAGCCCGGCACGGGCCTCTTCTAATGCCCCCCTGGTGGATTCTAGCCTGGGTATGCCCTCTGAGGCGTTATTCCCTGATAATTGGCAGAATATGAAGCGCGGAAGGGCTCATTCCCCTTCAGAGAGTGCTGCACCTCCTTCCCCCCCCCTCCTCGTGGTCGGGCTGCGAGGATTCGGAGGACTCTGGCAGGCCTTCATGGTCTGAGGAGCCAGAGTCTGGTGCAGAAGTGACTCAGGATCTGGGCGATCCCTCCACGGTGAGGATTTTCCACCGTGATGAGCTGCCAGCGCTTATTTCTGATGCCCTGCAGGCTCTCTCTGTTGAGGACCCTGCCAGTGGCACAGCCTCCTCTGTGAATCCTAGTATGGCTAGTACCAAAAAGCCTGCTCGAGCCTTTCCTTTGCATGACTCCATCCAAGAGCTTATTTTGGCTCAATGGGCTTACCCCGAGGGACCTTTGAAAGTTTCCAGGGCTATGGGGCAATTATACCCTCTGAGTGAGGAGCATATGGCTCGCTTTGCTATGCCTAAAGTGGATGCCCTAGTCACAGCTGTGACGAAGAGAACTACCCTCCTGGTTGAAGGAGGTGTTGCCCTGAAGGATATTCAAGACCGTAGACTGGAATCAGCACTTAAACGGTCATTTGAAATTGCAGGTCTCACTATTCGGGCGTCTGCATGCAGTTGTTATGCTGCTAGAGCCTGCCTGGCTTAGTTGCAACAGGCAGTGGAACAGCCCGGGGATGGAGAGGAGCCCTATTCAGATGTGGCTCCGCGGATGGAGTCGGCCTTGTCCTTTCTTGCTGACGCCCTTTATGATATTGTCAGAGCGTCGGCTAAACACATGGCAGTAGCAGTGGCGGCTCGCCGTCTTCTTTGGCTATGGCATTGGGCGGCGGACATGGCCTCTAAGCAAAGGTTGGTGAAGTTGCCCTTTCAAGGCCTTCTCCTGTTTGGTGAGGAGTTGGAGAAAATTGTGAAGGGCCTGGGTGAGGCTAAACCCCAGCGCTTGCCCGAAGATAGGCCTCGGCCTTCCTCTAAGGGTGCGGCGGTCCACTCCTCTTACAGACCTCGCTTCCGTGAAGCTCGAAGGTACCGACCGGGGCTTTCTGCTGGGTTCACTTCTCGTGCCCGTTTTCAGCAGAGGAACTCCTTTCGCTCGGACAAACGTTCCACAGCCACTGGCTCAAGGCCTGGAGTTCAGGGGCGACCCTCTCAATGATGGTGCGCCGGCCCTCTCCTCGAGTCCTGTCATCGGAGGACATCTTTCCCTCATTGCCGAGGAGTGGGCCAACATTTCCTCAGATCAGTGGGTCTTGGACCTGATCAGAGACGGTTACAGAATAGAATTCGACGCCCCTGTAAGAGACGTGTTTGTGGAGTCACGATGCGGTTCTGCCGCCAAACGGGCGGCGGTAGAGGAGACTTTACAAGGTCTGATTCAGATAGGGGCCGTGTCCCCAGTACCTCCCGCCGAACACGGCTGCGGCCGCTACCCCATCTACTTTGTGGTGCCGCGAAAAGGAGGGTCTTTTCGCCCTATTCTGGACTTTAAAGAATTAAACAAGTCCCTGAGAGTGCGGCATTTTCACAAGGAAACCCTGCGCTCCGTCATTGCGGCGGTACAGCCAGGATAGTTTCTCACGTCTCTGGACCTGAAAGAAGCTTACTTGCACATTCCAATTTGGCCCCCGCACCAGAAGTTTCTGAGGTTTGCGGTGATGGGAAAGCATTTCCAGTTCCGGGCCTTGCCTTTTGGCCTCGCCACAGCTCCCCGCACCTTTTTGAAGGTTATGGTGGTAGTAGCTGCCTTTCTAAGGCGAGAGGGTATTCGGGTTCACCCATACCTGGACGACTGGCTCATTCGAGCAAACTCTGCTGCGGAGAGTCAGCATGTAACAGCCAGAATGGTCTCAGTACTTCAATCTGTGGGCTGGGTCATCAATTTGGCCAAAAGTCACCTGACCCCCTCGTAGTCTCTAGAATATTTGGGGGCCAGGTTCGACACAGCCTCGGGGTATGTGTATCTACCCGAGGAAAGGCGGTGCAAGCTTCAGAATCAGGTCCGTCTGCTCCTGAGGATGCCCCGCCCGCGAGCTTGGGACATTGTCCAGCTGCTTGGATCGATGACGGCCACCATGGAACAGGTGCCCTGGGTGAGAGCGCACCTGAGACCTCTACAGTATGCTCTACTCCAAAGATGGTCTCCAGTATCTCAGGATTACCAATGCAGACTCTCTTGGCTCCCTGCGGCCCGACTCAGCATGGAGTGGTGGCTCTCAGCATGCTGCGGCGAGGAATGCCGCTGGCGCTCCCCGATTGGTGCCTAGTGGTGACAGATGGCAGTCTGAAAGGCTGGGGTGCACATTGCAAGGGGAAGCATGCCCAGGGTCTATGGACACCCGAGGAGTCGGAGTGGTCCATCAACCGCCTAGAGTTGAAAGCGGTGTTTCAGGCGCTTCTGGCCTTTCAAGTGACCCTGGAAGGATTGGCTGTCAGAGTGATGTCGGACAACACGACAGCAGTGGCCTACATAAATCGACAAGGCGGCACTCAGTGCAGAGCTCTAGCTGCGCAGGCCGAACAAATTTGCCACTGGGCCGAGCTGCATCTACAGTTTCTGTCGGCAGCTCACATTGCAGGTCAGAGCAACATGCAAGCCGATTATCTAAGCAGGCATCAGATCGATCCAGCGGAGTGGGAACTTGCAGACAAAGTGTTCCTGCAGATATGTGCCAAGTGGGGCAAGCCCGTGATGGATCTAATGGCGACAAGCTCCAATGCCAAAGTCCCGTGCTTCTTCAGCAGACGGAGAGATCCTCACGCGGCGGGGTTGGATGCCTTGGCTCAACCCTGGTCTCCGGGCCTACTGTATGTGTTCCCCCCGTGGCCCTTGATAGGGCAAGTGCTCCTGCGGATTCGGCTGCATCCAGGAGAAGTGGTACTCATTGCCCCGGATTGGCCCAGGAGGCCTTGGTATGCGGACCTCCGACAGATGCTTGTGGAGGATCCCCTTCAGTTACCTCTGGTTCCCAACCTGTTGTCACAGGGTCCGGTGACCATGGAGGACGCCGGCCGATTTGGTCTTATGGCCTGGCGATTGAGAGGGCGCAATTGAGAGGCAGAGGCTATTCCAATAAAGTAATTACCATTCTCCTGCAAGCCCGCAAGCGTTCCACTTCCTTGGCTTATGCCAGGATTTGGCGCCAGTTTGAAGTCTGGTGTGCTTCCAGAGAGATCACACCCCTGCGGGCTCCTGTCTCGCCGATTCTGGACTTTTTGCAGGATGGTGTACAAAAAGGCTTGGCCTATAATTTCCTGCGGGTGCAAGTGGCAGCATTGGCCTCCCTGCGTGGCAAGGTTGAAGGCGTGTCTTTAGCTGTTCATCCGGATGTGGCACGGTTTCTTAGAGGGGTGCTTCGGCTCCGTCCTCCCGTGTGTGCACCTTGTCCAGCTTGGAACCTGGGGCTAGTGCTGAAGGCCCTTCAGGGTGCTCCCTTTGAACCGCTTCGGCATGCTTCAGAGAAAGATTTGACACTGAAGGCCGTCTTGTTAGTGGCCATTACTTCGGCGAGACGGGTGTCAGAGCTCCAGGCGCTGTCCTGTAGAGCCCTTTTCTGCAGTTTTCAGAGTCCGGGGTCACGGTTCGGACCGTGCCTTCCTTCTTGCCTAAGGTGGTTTCAGCGTTTCACCTAAACCAACCTATTTTCTTGACCTCCTTTGTCGAGGAGGAGTTTCCAGAATCTTTTGGGCAATTGCACCTGTTGGACGTGCGCAGGACTCTGCTGCAGTATCTGCGAGTTACTCTTTCAGGACCTCTGATCATCTGTTTGTTTTGCTATCAGGTCTTCGCAGAGCGTCTAAAGCCACTATTGCCCGCTGGCTTAAAGAATCTATTTTTTCAGCTTATTTGCTTGCCGGCCGGCATCCGCCTGATGCCTTTAAGGCGCATTCCACTAGAGGAATTTCCTCTTCTTGGGCTGAAACTGGAGCACTCTCTCTTCAAGAGATTTGTAATGCGGCAACATGGGCTTCTAAGCTCTCTTTTGCCCGACATTACAGGCTGGATGTGGCTGCCAGGAGGGACGCACATTTTGGAGTGCAAGTGCTGGCGCGTGGTGTGGCTTGTTCCCACCCTATCTAGGGATTGCTTTGATACATCCCATATGTAATGGCTGCATCTGCTTGATGACAAGGAAGGGAAAATTAGTTTCTTACCGTGATAATTTTCTTTCCTTTAGTCATAGCAGATGCAGCCATGATCCCTCCCTGTCTGATGCTATCTGCTGTAAATCTATTTCAGGTTCTGTTCGTGTTTCCTGGAGATTCCGTCCTTGGGAGAAAGTCGGAAAACAGTCTTCAGGATTCTTGTTCAATTAAAGGAGGATGACTTAATTCCCTCCAGTTTCATGTTTTGGCGGATGAGTTTATTCCCTCTGGGAGGATGAGTTTATTCCCTACAGTTATGTCTCAGTGGAGGATGAGTTTATGCCCTCCGGGAGGATGTTTCATTCCCTCCATTCTGAGTTAATGCCCTTTGTTGTAGGGCCATCGTTTGCTGTGAGGAAAGCTTATGTTATTCCCATTGCGGTTTGCCATACTGCTTTGGAAGCTTCAAATACTGAAGAGAGGCAGTGGAGCAAGCTGGTATGAGGCACTGAAAAAAGTGTGCTCTCTATCTCCCTCTGCTGGTTGATGGACACAACCCATCTGTAATGGCTGCATCTGCTATGACTAAAGGAAAGAAAATTATCACGGTAAGAACCTAATTTTCCCATAGAAGTTGGCATGTAATTTTAGTTGGGGGGGTGGGGTTGGGGGCAAGTTTCACTCAGGCCTAATTAACCAGATTTATGACTTTGAAAATTGACTTTGTATCAGTACAAAGTTCCTTTAGTGCATTTGGATGACTGCAGTTGCCATGAATAATATAACCATGGAAAATTCCTTCATTCTGTGTCATGAGAGTAAAACCATCTTCAGTCATCCTTTCATTTCCATAATTAAGACTGGATAACTGAGCTATTTTGATACCAGAAGACCAAAATTACTGTACTCAACTACGTTTTTATTTGCAACCCACCGAATCCTGTCAAAAAGATTCCAAAAACCGCTAAAGATCCAGCAGTGCGGGGGGGGGGGGGGGGGGGGCAAGAAAGGAGAATGCATCCTTCTACTACTACTACTACTACTTAACATTTCTAGAGCGCTACTAGGGTTACGCAGCGCTGTACAAATTAACAATTAAGGACGGTCCCTGCTCGGAAGAGCTTACAATCTAAAGGACGAAATGTCAAGTTGGGGTAGATAAGTTTTCCTGAGAAGAGGTGAAGTGGTTAGGTGCCGAAGGCGATATTGAAGAGGTGGGCAGTTGCTGGAAACTAGGAAGTTATTCACGGCTACCCAGCCTTTCAAGTGAGATGAAGTTTCTCCTACAGTGGTGAAGCTTTGCTTGTGATCATTTATTTTATTTTTGTTACATTTGTACCCTGTGCTTTCCCACTCATGGCAGGCTCAATGCGGCAGGCAATGGAGGGTTAAGTGACTTGCCCAAAGTCACAAGGAGCTGCCTGTGCCAGGAATCAAACTCAGTTCCTCAGTTCCCCAGGACCAAAGTCCACCACCCTAACCACTATGCCACTCCTCATCTCATGACACCAGTGTTAGCTCCAGGTTCCAGTATGTGGGGCCTCCTCTCCCTGTAACACCCTAGAGTAGAGGTTCTCAACCCAGTCCTCAGGACATACCGAGCCAGTCAGGTTTTCGAGGTACCTACAGTGAATGTGCATGAGACAGATTTGCATAGACTGGAGGTAGTGCATGCAAATTTATCTCATACACATTCATTGTGGATATCATGAAAACCTGACTGGCTAGATGTGTCCTGAAGGCTGGGTTGAGAACCCCTGACCTAGAGCTTACTAGGGAGCCAAATACGCTTTCACAATAATTGCATTTTAAATGCCTTGTGAAATTATGAGTTTTTGGTTTTTTTTTAATTAATGGTGGAGTACTGTTTTACCTGAATCAGATATATGTGTGGGCTCTGACATCTGGTCACACTAGCAAAATACAAAAGCCAGAAAGAGTTCCTGTGCCTGATATTTTCCAAAATTCTGAGAGATATGAGTTCATAGGGGAAATAGCTGGGTGTATCAAAGAACAATGCTGTCCAAATAGCCTCAAGCAAAATGGCAACCAACTTCCCAAGAACAGAAAGGAATTTCAAATTAGTAGTCACACCTGTGAGTGAGTGGGAGGGAGGGATGTTGTTACCAGCTGTCCTCTGATCCCTAAATGTGCCTACAGTAGCAATGCTCTGTTGCATGGGCCTAACTTACTATTATTTTTTTTTAATATCGCCTGCCGCATCTCCTCTGCAGAGGTCTAGCAACATTTCATGGCCCAAGCCACTGAGAGCACTTAAGAGATTCCTGAACTCTAATCTCAACCGGCTGTATGGAGGACCAAAGTTATGTGCTTGGCATCCACAATGAAGTTGGAGGCTAATGGTATTCTGGGTTGAGTGAGATATCGCTGTCCTTGCTAGAGCTCATCCCTTCTCTGCCTGCAAAGCTGTAGATCTGCCTTAGTAGTGAAAATGACTGTGAAACCCCAAATAGGCAACTGATGGGTCACAGGCAGGGGCTGTGGAGTTGGAGTCAGCAAAAATGCACCAACTCCAGGTTCAAAGTAAAAACTTGAAACATTATAATGTATGGTAAATTTATAATTTTATGCAAATCTCTTAGTCCTGGATGTAAAGTACTGGTAAGTATGTTATATTTACAAGAACTTTACATCCAGAAAATAAAAATGTAGAGCCTAGTATCAGCAGGAGTTGAAGTTGGACAGTAGAAAAATAGAGGAGTCTGAATTGAAGGCTTGGTGTATTGACTCTACAGCCCTGGTCACAGCAATGACCTGAGTAGAGGCAGGGGACACCCACAACATGCACTGCTCCAGCATTTCAAAAATACATTAAGAAAATAAATAACCCTGTCGCTATCATGCACAGCCCCAGCGGACTATGTCAATCAACAAATCACCGAGGACATGGATTACTGAGACCAAGTCAGCATGGCTTTTGTGTGGGGAAATCTTGCCTGACCAATTTACTTCAATTCTTTGAAGGAGTGAACAAACATGTGGACAAAGGGGAGTCGGTTGATATTGTGTATCTGGATTTTCAAAAGGCGTTTGACAAGGTACCTCATGAAAGGCTACAGAGGAAATTGGAGGGTCATGGGATAGGAGGAAATGTCCCATTGTGGATTAAAAACTGGTTGAAGGATAGGAAACAGAGAGTGGGGTTAAATGGGCAGTATTCACAATGGAGAAGGGTAGTTAGTGGGGTTCCTCAGGGGTCCGTGCTAGGACCGCTGCTTTTTAATATATTTATAAATGATTTAGAGATGGGAGTAACTAGCGAGGTAATTAAATTTGCTGATGACGCAAAGTTATTCAAAGTCGTTAAATCGCGACAGGATTGTGAAAAATTACAAGAGGACCTTACGAGACTGGGAGACTGGGCGGCTAAATGGCAGATGATGTTTAATGTGAGCAAGTGCAAGGTGATGCATGTGGGAAAAAAGAACCCGAATTATAGCTACGTCATGCAAGGTTCCACGTTAGGAGTTATGGACCAAGAAAGGGATCTGGGTGTCGTCGTCGATAACACACTGAAACCTTCTGCTCAGTTTGCTGCTGCGGCTAAGAAAGCGAATAGAATGTTGGGTATTATTAGGAAAGGTATGGAAAACAGGTGTGAGGATGTTATAATGCCGTTGTATCGCTCCATGGTGCGACCGCACCTTGAGTATTGTGTTCAATTCTGGTCGCCGCATCTCAAGAAAGATATAGTAGAATTGGAAAAGGTGCAGGGAAGGGCGACTAAAATGATAGCGGGGATGGGACGACTTCCCTATGAAGAAAGACTAAGGAGGCTAGGGCTATACAGCTTGGAGAAGAGACTGCTGAGGGGAGACATGATAGAGGTATATAAAATAATGAGTGGAGTGGAACAGGTGGATGTGAAGCGTCTGTTCACGCTTTCCAAAAATACTAGGACTAGGGGGCATGCAATGAAACTACAGTATAGTAAATTTAAAACAAATCGGAGAAAATTTTCTTCACCCAACGTGTAATTAAACTCTGGAATTCGTTGCCGGAGAAAGTGGTGAAGGCGGTTAGCTTAGCAGAATTTAAAAAGGGGTTGGACGGATTCTTAAAGGACAAGTCCATAAACCGCTACTAAACGGACTTGGAAAAATCCAAAATTCCAGGAATAACATGTATAGAATGTTTGTACGTTTGGGAAGCTTGCCAGGTCCCCTTGGCCTGGATTGGCCGCTGTCGTGGACAGGATGCTGGGCTCGATGGACCCTTGGTCTTTTCCCAGTATGGCATTACTTATGTACTTATGTATCTTCAATCTTGCATTCTTTCACTTTCAAATATATGTGCCCTTTTCATTTTATCCCTGCTCGCTCACCTGCACAAATAGCAGGTGCAAAATGCAACTTTTGTATTAAAAAAAAGTTATTGGTAGTTTTTTCTTTGATAAAACAGCTACCTAGTAAATACCAGCAGATAAGACTGAATTGATCCTTCCAGTGTGCCCATCAAGATGTTCAGAAACATCCCTGGTGCTCTGCATGTTACCTCTTCTCTGCATCTTTTTTTTTTTTTTTTTTTTTTAGGGTTGTAATTTCTATTTCCATATCATCATGCTGATCAATCCATAGACTGGTGGGTTATGTCCATTTACCAGCAGGTGGAGATAGAGAGCAAAGCTTTTGCCTCCCTATATGTGGTCATGTGCTGCCGGAAACTCCTCAGTATGTTCTCTATCTCAGCAGGTGGTGGTCACACACAGCAGCAGCTCTGGCTAGGTCTCCAAGCCTAATTTTAGGTTTTGTTGAGTACCTGGGGTTGAGGGCTCTTCTTGAGCAAGTGCAAACCTGGTGGTGCCAGGTCCCTCCTTTTCTACCCTCTCCCGCTGGCTCCGTTGAAAAAAAAAAAAAATTTTTGGACGTCCTTAAGGGCGTTTATTTCAACGTTTATTTCAAAGTTTATTGCAGCTACTCACTGGGACACCAGTTCGTTACAGCTCGGAGCGAGAAGCAGGTAATTTTTACCTTTTTGTAGCGGGCAGGGGGTTCCCCCATCGGTCTTCACGTGGCGCAAAGAATCGCTCTCCGGACCGCGTGTGCGCTTCTAGCGGGGATGCGGGGGTCTTAAAGTCTGATTCGCCCTTGTTGGGTGTCAGTTTGGAGGCCGGTCAGTGTCTCGGTTCTTCCTCCGGTGCGGCGGTTTTTCCTGCCATAAACGCCCATCCCCCGCTGCTCGCCTCCGCCATCTTGGCCGGCCACTCTGCTCGGACGGCTTCTTCTTGGGCCGCCCTTGAGGTGGGAGACGTTAATTCTATGGCCGCCCTTGATTTGGGCGACAGCAAAAAAGCAGCCAAAGTTAAGCGCCGTTCTTCCCGTGCGGCTCCCTCGCGGAGTGTCGCGCCGGACGCCATTTTGGATGTGCAGCATGTTTCTCCCCCGCTCTTGCGAGCGCCGGTTGAGGGTGCATCTAGGGCTGTGGCCCAGGCTGCTGAAGTGCACAGTCTGGGGGGTTTCTCCCCCGAGTTCATTTTGCTGCTGTATCAGGCCTTCCTTATGCAGAACGCTGCCCCGGCTCCCTTGTCCGATAAAGGGGTTGAGGCCTCCGGAAATAAACGCCCTCGGGTGGATTTCCAGGCCTTAGAGGACTCTGTCTCCTCTGATGTAGATGAGGGCAGCGTATCTGAGTTCTCCCAACGGTCCTTTGGGGATTCCTTGGAGGAGACGGATTCCCGCTCGGATGGAGCGGATGACCCCTCTGCAGCGCGGATTTTTCGCTCAGAGGACTTGCCCAACCTGTTAGTGCAGGCCATGAGCATTTTGAAGATTTCCTCTCCGGAGGACGTCTCTCCCTCAGCCCCTGTTGGCTCCGCCATTATGCTGGGGACGAAGCGCCCGCCTAGAACCTTCCACGTGCATGATGCCATGCACACCTTGATTTCGGCTCAATGGGATGTCCTGGAAGCGAGCCTCAAAGTGGCTAGGGCTGTGTCCCGCCTCTATCCTCTGCCTGAAAGTGAACGGGAGGCCTTTCTTTGGCCTACCGTGGATTCTTTAATCACTGCGGTGACTAAGAAAACGGCGTTGCCGGTGGAAGGTGGCACGGCCCTAAAGGACGCCCAAGACAGAAGATTGGAGGCGGCCTTAAGGTCGTCCTTTGAGGCGGCTGCCTTAAGTTTGCAGGCCTCAGTTTGCGGCTCCTATGTGGCCAGGGCGTGCCTGACGATTGTGCAGCGGGCTTCCCCCTCGGATCCTTCCTTGAGGGCTGATTGGCCGGCCCTGGAATCGGGCTTGGCTTATTTGGCAGACTTGCTGTATGATGTCTTGAGAGCCTCGGCTAAAGGTATGGCTCAGACAGTCTCTGCACGGCGGTGGCTTTGGCTGAAGCATTGGTCTGCTGACCACGCCTCTAAGTCCCGGCTGGCTAAGTTGCCTTTTAAAGGCAAGCTGCTCTTTGGGGTCGAGCTGGACAAAATTGTGACCGATCTCGGCACGTCTAAGGGCAACAGGTTACCAGAGGTCAGGGCTCGGGCCAGTGCTCGCCCCGGTAACTCCAGAGGACGGTTTCAGGAAGCCCGTCGGTACTGCCCGGGCAAGTCGGGCTCCTCTGCCCCCTCTTCCTTCAAAAGGAACTTCTCCCCCAAGCAGCATTCCTTTCGCAGAGACCGCCGTCCCGGAGGTGCGCCCTCCGGTCCTCCCCCAGGGTCTCGTACCCAGTGACGGGGCCCTGGTCCATGGCCCAGTGCAGATTGGAGGACGCCTGTCCTCGTTTCTGGGCGAGTGGACCAGGGTAACTTCAGACGCTTGGGTGCTGGAAGTCATCAGAGACGGCTACAAGCTAGAGTTCTGTCGACCCTTAAGAGACAGGTTTGTACTCTCTCCCTGCAAGTCTCCAGTCAAAGCTGTGGCAGTGCAGCAGACTTTGGACAATCTGATCCGCCTGGGTGCGGTCGTTCCGGTGCCAGAAAATCAGCTTGGCAAGGGAGGTTACTCCATTTACTTTGTGGTACCAAAGAAAGGAGGTTCTGTACGGCCTATCCTCGACCTCAAAGGGGTCAATCGGGCCTTGAAAGTTCGGCACTTTCGCATGGAGACTCTCCGCTCTGTTATAGCAGCAGTGAAGGCAGGGGAGTTCCTGGCATCCTTGGACATCAAGGAAGCGTATTTACATATTCCCATCTGGCCTCCTCATCAACGCTTTCTGCGTTTTGCAGTCCTGGGCCAACACTTCCAGTTCAGAGCCCTCCCGTTCGGTTTGGCTACTGCTCCGCGGACCTTCTCCAAAGTAATGGTGGTCATCGCGGCCTTCCTGCGAAAGGAAGGAGTACAAGTCCATCCTTATCTGGACGACTGGTTGATCCGAGCCCCCTCTTATGCAGAGTGTGGCAAAGCTGTGGACCGGGTGATTGCTCTTTTGAGCTCCCTGGGGTGGATCATCAACTGGGAGAAAACCCAGCTGCGCCCGACTCAGTCCCTGGAGTATCTGGGAGTTCGATTCGACACCCAAGTGGGCAGAGTGTTCCTGCCAGACAATCGGATTGTCAAGCTTCAGGCTCAGGTGGACCAGTTCCTTGTAGCCTCTCCTCTTCAGGCTTGGGACTATGTGCAGCTGTTGGGCTCTATGACGGCCACGATGGAAGTAGTGCCCTGGGCCAGGGCTCATATGAGACCACTACAACACTCTCTGCTGCAGCGCTGGACTCCAGTGTTGGAGGATTATGCTGTGCGCCTTCCCTTGGACCCAGCAGTGCGCAAGGCGCTGAGCTGGTGGCTGAAGACAGACAAGTTGTCTGCAGGAATGCCTCTGGTGACCCCGGAGTGGATTGTCGTCACGACGGACGCCTCTTTGACAGGCTGGGGAGTGTTTGTGCTTTTTCGTGTGGCCTCCAGAGTCTCTAATCACGGTCCACACTACTTACACAATCCAATTCCTCCCAATCGTTATCTTAAGAGCTGGACAGCGGATAAAACTTATTTAGACTGAAATAAAGAAAAAAAGGACCAGAGAAGCGCTTCTCGGGGTTAACACTGGTTTATTTAATTATCCAGAGATTAGGATAAAAAAATTAAGAAGATAGTCATAGGAAAAGTCTAGGATATGGTAGAAGTAAGAACATATTACAGAAATAGAAATTACAAATGAAAAGTAGGCCAGGGCAGACTCCCAGTTCTCTGGCATGAGACAGGAGCACTGCACACTGACCTGCCTCCTGTCTGGCAGAGAGATATTATATAGGATTTCTTTTTCCCTTTCAATACCAGAGGAGCACAGGAAGGGGGAAGGGTTTCTTCTTACCCCCCTTAATTAGCATCCCATGTTCAGGCAGGATCTCCTGACAATAAAGAAATATATAGCATCTGTTTCTATTTCCTTTTGAGGATGCATTTGGTCTGCTGTCCAAGTGTCTTGGACATACCTTTCTTAAACCTTTTAATTAGTATTTTCTTCTATTCTGAAAGAGGAGAAAAAGGTTAATTATTGTTTCCTTATAGACTTGTTATAGAGGTGTTATGTTTCTCTTGTCAATAGAACTATTGCTTTTGACTCCAGGGACCAGGGAGATAGTGTTTGAATTGTTCTAGGCAGAGAAGGAAATAAGGTGTTACCTGATTGTGGTTGTAAAAGGGAAATTCTGTCCTGGATATATTAGCCTTACTTCCAAGGGCATGGGAAAGAGTTCTGTTTCTCATGGGAAAGAATTCTGTCTCTTGGCCATATTAAAAGGGGAGAGATTCTCCCCCTTCTGCAATAATGTTTTCTTATCCAGTCCTTATTACAGGATTTCTATCTCTCTCTCCTCTGTCAACCCTGCCCCCTACACCTGGAACTTCCTTTGATCTGCATCCTAAAAGTCTCTCAAAGGCTAATACACACATTCATGTGAACAGCAAATGGACAACAAATGGCAGGAGCTCATTGTCTTTCACTTGCTTGGTCAGAGGACTGTGGGGGGAAGAGGTGGGGGTACTTGCTTCACCTGGCCTGCTTAATATCATTGTAATTTACAGAAAAAAGAAATTTCCACTTCTCCTCGTCTGTACATTAATTCTTAGATATTAGATATTTAGCAGCACTGAAACTGCTTGGTTCAGGCCTTCATAAGTACAATGTACACCTCCACCAACAGGAGCCCACTGCTTGGGAAGGACAGCGCAGGGGCTCTGGTCTCCTGCAGAGGCAAAGTGGTCTATCAACCTCCTGGAACTCAGAGCCATTCGGTTGGCGCTTTTGGAGTTCCTCCCGGTACTGGCGTTGAAGCCAGTACGGGTCCTGTCGGACAATGCCACGGCTGTGGCCTATGTCAATCGCCAGGGAGGTACCAAGAGCGCCCCTCTAGCCAAGGAGGCCATGAATCTATGCCAGTGGGCGGAAGCGAACCTGGAACAGCTGTCAGCGGCCCACATTGCCGGAGTCATGAATGTCAAGGCGGACTTTCTCAGTCGCCATACCTTGGATCCCGGAGAGTGGCAGTTATCGGCTCAGGCGTTCTTGGACATCACGAAGCGCTGGGGCCAGCCGAGCCTAGATCTGATGGCGTCATCGGCCAATTGCCAAGTGCCGCGCTTTTTCAGCAGAGGATGGGACCCTCGCTCTCTGGGAGTAGATGCTCTTCTCCAACAGTGGCCGACACAGGAGCTTCTCTATGTGTTCCCGCCCAGGCCCATGTTGGGCAGGGTGCTAGACCGGGTGGCAAAGCATCCGGGCCGGATAATCCTAGTGGGTCCGGACTGGCCCAGATGTCCCTGGTATGCGGACTTGATCAGGCTCTCAGTGGACGACCCTCTGCGACTGCCAGTGGAGCAGGGCCTGTTGCATCAGGGTCCCGTGGTGATGGAGGATCCCTCCCCCTTTGGTCTTACGGCCTGGCTATTGAGCGGCAGCGTCTGAGGAAGAAGGGCTTCTCAGACAAGGTCATCGCCACTATGCTGAGAGAGAGGAAGCGCTCTACTTCTACTGCTTACGCCAGGGTTTGGCGTACCTTTGCAGCATGGTGTGAAGCAGGCTCACTTTCTCCCTTCACTGCTCCAATCTCTTCAGTGTTGGCGTTCCTGCAAGATGGTCTGGAGAAAGGCCTGTCGCTCAGTTCCCTTAAAGTCCAGGTAGCAGCTCTGGCTTGTTTCAGGGGCCGCCTGAAGGGTGCTTCCCTGGCTTCGCAGCCAGATGTGGTACGTTTTCTCAAGGGAGTTAATCACCTGTGCCCTCCTCTGCACTCAGTGGTGCCTGCGTGGAATCTCAACCTGGTGCTAAGAGCCGTGCAGAAGCCGCCTTTTGAACCCTTGTCGAGGGCATCTCTGAAAGACCTGACGTTGAAAGCAGTCTTTTTGGTGGCTATGACTTCAGCCAGAAGAGTTTCCGAGCTCCAGGCCCTATCATGTCGAGAGCCTTTTCTGCAGTTCACTGAGGCAGGAGTGTCTATTCGCACAGTGCCTTCCTTCCTGCCCAAGATTGTTTCTCGCTTCCATGTGAATCAGCAGCTCTGTCTCCCATCCTTTCGTAGGGAGGACTACCCAGAGGAGTACTCTGCTCTCAAATATCTAGATGTGAGATGAGTCATCATCAGATACTTGGAAGTGACCAATGATTTCCGGAAGTCGGATCATCTGTTTGTCCTGTTTGCAGGTCCTCGTAAGGGTCTGCAGGCTGCTAAGCCTACAGTGGCAAGATGGGTCAAGGAAGCCATTGCAGCGGCTTATGTGGCCGCGGGGAAGGTGCCGCCTATCCGGCTGAAGGCTCACTCCACTAGAGCTCAGGCGGCCTCGATGGCAGAGGCCGGGTCCGTCTCTTTGGAAGAGATTTGCAAGGCGGCAACTTGGGCATCGGCCCATACCTTCTCCAGGCATTACCGCTTGACTGTGGCTGCTCGGGCGGAGGCCCGGTTTGGAGCTTCAGTGTTGCGGTCAGGGATTTCAATGTCCCGCCCTGGGTGAGTACTGCTTCGGTACATCCCACCAGTCTATGGATTGATCAGCATGATGATATGGAAGGTAAAATTATGTATCATACCTGATAATTTTCTTTCCATTAATCATAGCTGATCAATCCATAGCCCCTCCCAGATATCTGTACTGGTTATATTCTGGTTGCATTTCAGGTTCAAGTTTAGTCTTCAGTTCCTGTTCAGGAGGACTTCGTGTTCAAGTTTTTTCAATTGGATTCTTCAAGAGTTGAGACGAGTTTGTGTTACAGTGAGCTGCTGCATTCCTCTCCCCTCCGTTTTACGGGGCTGGATTGAGACCTAAATTCTGCCGGCGCTCCCTCCCGCTTCGTGCGGCTGTAGGGCAGTTTTGTACCCCTCCCGCTTCGGCGGTGTTAGGGTCAGTCAGCTCCTTCCGCGGTTGCGGTTGCAGGATAAGCCAGATCCCCCCGCATCGGCGGGGTGGTGTCCCTCCCCCGCTTTGCCGGGATGAGCTGGACAGATTCCCCTCCCCCACTTGTGTGGGGATGAGCTAGGTTAATTCCCCTCCCCCGTTTCGGCGGTGATGAGCTGGGCAGAGTGTCCCTTTGTGGGTGTAATTCTCTAAGTGCTGAGTCCTGCGGATGGAGCTTTGATATCGACATACTGAGGAGTTTCCGGCAGCACATGACCACATATAGGGAGGCAAAAGCTTTGCTCTCTATCTCCACCTGCTGGTAGATGGACACAACCCACCAGTCTATGGATTGATCAGCTATGATTAATGGAAAGAAAATTATCAGGTATGATACATAATTTTTCCTTCATGCAGGTTACTTCCATGCCTTTTTATTTATTATTTTTTTATTTAGGTTTATATTTTTGCTCACACCTTTTTCAGTAGTAGCTCAAGGCAGTGGCATAGCTAGGTGGGGTGCAGGGGGAGCGGTCGCTCCCCCAAGCAGGTTTCTAGAAAATATGGTGCCTATGCGCCTCTTGCCCAGTAGTTTGTTCTGCCCCCTCCCGAGCAAGTCTCCAATCTTTTCCTCTGCCCGCTGTCCCCGTCTGCGTGGTCAGTCACTTTTAGTGCCCTGAAGCGGTGTTCTCCCTCTGGCACCAGCGAATCATAGTCAGCTTTCTGCCATTGTCGGGGCCTCTCCTCAGGCGTGTCCCACCTACTCAAATGCAACTTCCTGTTTTCTGCAGAGGTGGGATGCACCTGAAGAGAGGCCCTGACGCTGGCAGAAGGCTGACTGTGAATCACCGGTGCCGGAGGGAGAACAACGCTTCAGGGAAGTAAAGTGACCACGCAGACGAGGAAGAGAGGGAGAAAGATGCAAAACTCGGGGGGGGGGGGGGGGGGGGGGGATGGAGAATGGAGAAAATGCTGCCGACAGCCGAAGACCAGAGTGGAAGTGAGCCCATCTACTCCACTGTAAGCAAGGAAGCCAATTGTTTCCACTTTCCACACCCCTCCTCCTCCCTCACGTAGCTGTCATTTCATTTCACTCAAAACAAAGCGAGCAAACTTATGAGATGCTGCACCCACCTTGTCATTCTTTATTGTTGCTCCATCTTAAAAGGTGGAGGAGAAAAGAAATAACAATTGAATATCACAAAAACAGCTTCAAATTTTTTTGTAGCTGGTAGAAACTGCAATTATAAAGTCTATAGTTTGTGCTCATTTTTCTTCACTTCCTATATATAGATGTCCAGATTTCAGTGAGGCTATCCTGTTTCCTGTTGGGTTCATCTTAACTGTAGTTGTAATTTGCCTTCGGAAGCCTGGTGTTATAAAGATGATAAAATATACTGAAATTAAATGTTTTATTATTTAAGGAACAGTTATCCAATACCCACATCACCCATGTGAAAAAGTAGCTGCCTCTTAAACTTAATAACTGGTTGCACCAACTTTAGCAGCAATAATTACAACCAAATGTTTCCTAGAATTTGATATCAGTCTTTCACATTACTGTTGAAGAATCTTAGCCCACTCTGCAGAACTACTTGAGTTCAGACTCCTTCATAAGTTTTTGTGCATGAACTTGTTTCAGTTCCTAGCGCAGCTTCTCCATTAGGATCAAGTTAGGACTTTCGATTAATTGCCCTACTGGGTAGGTCAAACTATCCAAAATTTAAAATTTTGTTTCTCCTCAGCCATTCAGATGTAGACTTGCTTTTGTGTTTCAGATCATTGTCTTTCTGCATAACTAATTATGTTTCAGCTTCAGCTCATGGAGAGATGATCAGACATTCTCCTTCTGAATTTTTTGATACAGTGCAGAATTCATGTTTCCTTCATTATTGGTACTGAGGCAGCAAATACGTCTCTACACCATCATACTACCAGCAGCATGTCCGACTTTATGCCAGATGTAATGGGACTAGTGGTGTCCAAAGAGTTCCACTTTTTACTAGTCTGTTCATTGAACATTATCCCAAAAGGCTTGAGCATCGTCTAGGTGTGTTTTTGCAAATGTGAAGTTGGATAGCAGTGGCTTCTCTGTTGCTTACTTTCCCATGAATCCCAATTTTGCTCAGTCTCATTCTTATTGTGGAGTCATGAACACTGACTTTAGCTGAGGCTAGAGAGATCTCCAGTTCTTTGGATGTTTCACCACTGTTCCAAGACTTCTCCTTTTGGAGGTAATGTTTAATGAACTTGCTATACCACTAGGCTTTATAAAAGATCAAAGCAGTGTACAATAAACACAATAAAAATATGAAAAGAACTACAACATTGACAGTAAAGTTCATTCACACGAGACCATTGATCAACAGTGGCTCTCACTGTGGATCGATAGAGTCCAGTGCTTTATAAATGAATTGTAACCCTTTCCAGACTGATATTTCAACAACTTTTTTTTTCCTCAACTCTTGATTGTCTTGGTGTTCTTGTAGAATTTTTGTGGTGAGTAATTCACTCTCCTGGTAAGATTCATTATGTAGAGAGGTTTAGATTAAACAGGGGTGGCTGTATCCAATCTGCTGAATCTAATTATCAATTAGATTCGGTCACTGGTTGACTACCTGAGTGGGGGCAGTTAACTGGGTGATATGGGTGTTGGGCAACTCTGCTCCTTAAAGAAATGAAGTAATAACTTAAAAAACCTGTGTTATGTGTTTTACTCTGGTTCCCTTTGTCTAATATTACATTTTGTTAAAAGATCAGAAACCATTTAGTGTTGACACATATGCAGTAATAGGGAAAATTGGGGGAGACATCTTCACATTGTATTTCCTGAGGTTTCAGAGTCTACATCCTTGAACATAAGAATAGCAACACTGGGTCAGACCAGTGGTCCATCTAGTCCAGTATCCTGTTTCCAATAGTGGCCGGTCACAAGTACCTGATAGAAATCCAAATAGTAGCAACATTCCATACTACCAATCCCAGGGCAAGCAATGACTTCCCCATATCTGTCTCAATAGCAGACTGTGGACTTTTCCTCCAGAAACCTGTCCAAACTTTTTTTTTTTAAACCCAGATATACTAAGTGCTGTTACTACATCTTCCGGCAAAGAGTTCCAGAGCTTAACTACTCATTGAGTGAAAAAAATATTTCCTCCTATTTGTTTTAGAAATTGTTTATATGTAAGAATAGCATCAGGAAATTGGTTCTTCCCCCCCCCCCCCCCCCCCAAAACATGTAGTAAGTGGTGGACACAAAAAACAATACATGCTGTAGTACTTACCAACTAACAGTCTGTTGAAAATTGCCCCGTGTATAACCAAGACTTGGAAAACACAGAGGGGTATGTGTGAAAGGACATCCAAGTCAGAATAAGGATGTTCACATCAGAACGTCCCAAACGGATGTCCATCCCGCATGCATTTTCCAACAGAAAATATGTAGAGATTTCCTTTTTGAAAATGCAAGATGGACATCTGTATACTGAGGATGTCCAGCATGAGCAGCAATTTTGCAAACTGGAACAACCAAATTATGAACAGGGATAAACAAGGGACGTGGACATCTGTATGGCAGCATTCTTAGAAGAATGGCCACACAGACATCCATGCAGAGCAGAGAGGCAGCCTAGTGGTTAGTGCAGTGGACTGTGAACTAAGGGACTTAGGTTCAAATCCCACTTTATTTTATTTTGTAATTGTGAGCCCTCCAGGAACAGAAAAATACCCACTGTACCTGAATATGCAACACTTCAATAGCCTTCAGGCCTGCAGTTGGTTTAAATATTCAGGTACAGTAAGCATATTTCTGTTCTTGGAAGGTTCACAAAAAAAGAAAAAAAAAAGTTAAAATGAGAGTTGAACCTGGGTGCTTTGGCTCACAGTCTACTGCAATAACCACTATTCTACTCCTCAGACTTTCTGCTTTAAGAGTGCTCATAATACTTGAAGCTGTTATAGAGCCTGGTATCCCCTTTCAGTTTCACTGTCAGGGGAGAGGGAGGTATCATGCCTTAATCCCTCCAGTGGAGAGCTGTTCAATCAGAGCATCTTTTTGTGCCCTGGTTGTGCCTCAAACTTAGGACATCCTCCTTTTTTATGCTTATATGTTTCTTGCCATTGGGTAATCGCTATTGGATGTGCTGATTTTGTGCCCTCCCTAGTCCCACCCCAAACACTCCCCTTCCCCCCTTTGCTATTTGGACATACTACAGTGTCCAAATCCTGCCTTTGTAAAACTGGGATTTGGATGTTTCAAGTACATGAACATCCATTTGAGCATTTTGACATGTTCATATGCTTTGAAAATAAGCTCCACGATAGCTCATCCCTCACCTGCCCATCACTGAAGTGAGTTTTCAGAGGTTTCTGTGTAGCTAGTACAATTCAACAACTGACAATGTGAAGCAGCTGTGATTTTAATCTGCCAGTAGACTGGCCCATTAATTTGTGTAAGAGTAAGATGTGTTGTATACTTTCATTTTTCTTCCTCTGAGTTTTTTTTTTTTTGGGGTGGGGGGCATGTTTGTCAAAATGGAGAATACACCTATTATTGAGGTATAGTGTCTGTCCATACCTTTCTGGGGATGCTGCAGAACCAACTTTCATAGCACTTGGAGTGGGAAGGAGGAAAGCTTGGCTATTGTGCAATGACATCTACATGCCAAAAGGAGCAAAGAAAGGGGGTAGGCTTCCTCTGGAGTGCACTGAATTTGAGGAAGTAGCCACTGGCTTGTTGGGCTGCTACAGTTGCGTTTTGACTTTTTCCAAAGTTAGTGAGTTCTCAATCTTTAGGACCCCCACGTTCACCTGGTCTCCAGGGGAGCATGTTCTGGACCCAGAAAAACTACACTCTTAATTCTTAGTACTGAATTTCAATTTGGTAATGGCATCATGGGACCTAAAATATTTGAGTCTCTGTAGTTGCCTCACCAGGGTTGAACCAAAACTGTGGCACCAAGAAATGCACATTTATTTTCTTGTGCACTTCAGCCTATTAGGCAGGGAACATTTTTTTATCTTATTTCTTCCAAACCACTCCTTCAAACTACCACATCCTTCTCCTGTCCAGATCAGAAATGTGCATACATACATAGAGGATGGAAATAATTCCATTAGCCATGCTGCACATGCTTTCCTTTTATTTTGTTTTAATTCAGTCATAAGTACATAAGTACATAAGTAGTGCCATACTGGGAAAGACCAAAGGTCCATCTAGCCCAGCATCCTGTCACCGACAGTGGCCAATCCAGGTCAAGGGCACCTGGCACGCTCCCCAAACGTAAAAACATTCCAGACAAGTTATACCTAAAAATGAGGAATTTTTCCAGTCCATTTAATAGCGGTCTATGGACTTGTCCTTTAGGAATCTATCTAACCCCTTTTTAAACTCCGTCAAGCTAACCGCCCGTACCACGTTCTCCGGCAATGAATTCCAGAGTCTAATTACACGTTGGGTGAAGAAAAATTTTCTCCGATTCGTTTTAAATTTACCACACTGTAGCTTCAACTCATGCCCTCTAGTCCTAGTATTTTTGGATAGCGTGAACAGTCGCTTCACATCCACCCGATCCATTCCACTCATTATTTTATACACTTCTATCATATCTCCCCTCAGCCGTCTCTTCTCCAAGCTGAAAAGCCCTAGCCTTCTCAGCCTCTCTTCATAGGAAAGTCGTCCCATCCCCACTATCATTTTCGTCGCCCTTCGCTGTACCTTTTCCAATTCTACTATATCTTTTTTGAGATACGGAGACCAGTACTGAACACAATACTCCAGGTGCGGTCGCACCATGGAGCGATACAACGGCATTATAACATCCGCACACCTGGACTCCATACCCTTCCTAATAACACCCAACATTCTATTCGCTTTCCTAGCCGCAGCAGCACACTGAGCAGAAGGTTTCAGCGTATCATCGACGACGACACCCAGATCCCTTTCTTGATCCGTAACTCCTAACGCGGAACCTTGCAAGACGTAGCTATAATTCGGGTTCCTCTTACCCACATGCATCACTTTGCACTTGTCAACATTGAACTTCATCTGCCACTTGCACGCCCATTCTCCCAGTCTCGCAAGGTCCTCCTGTAATCGTTCACATTCCTCCTGCGACTTGACGACCCTGAATAATTTTGTGTCATCGGCGAATTTAATTACCTCACTAGTTATTCCCATCTCTAGGTCATTTATAAATACATTAAAAAGCAACGGACCCAGCACAGACCCCTGCGGGACCCCACTAACTACCCTCCTCCACTGAGAATACTGGCCACGCAATCCTACTCTCTGCTTCCTATCTTTCAACCAGTTCTTAATCCATAATAATACCCTACCTCCGATTCCATGACTCTGCAATTTCTTCAGGAGTCTTTCGTGCGGCACTTTGTCAAACGCCTTCTGAAAATCCAGATATACAATATCAACCGGCTCCCCATTGTCCACATGTTTGCTTACCCCCTCAAAAAAATGCATTAGATTGGTGAGGCAAGACTTCCCTTCACTAAATCCGTGCTGACTTTGTCTGGTTTACAGGTTTGATAGCAGGAATAGACTTTTCTTCAGAATATTGATATTAGCTGCCATTATGAAGCGATTCACCCAAGGTGAATAGGTATAGCGTGATATAAACATTTCACATTACTATTGTGCACTGTTAATGCAAAATGATCAAATATCAGTGTAAAACAGTTAAAACAACAAGGTAAACTTGGAGATCGGCAAATTAAATCCAAGTAATAATAAGACTGATACAGTATCAGAACTAGGCAAGGGAACAGGAGAAAAACGGTCTGCAGAATCAGCACAAGCAACAAACAGCAGAGGTAGTCCAGGGAAGGAGAAGGCTCCGTTGGTGCTCCATTTCCAACGCATGATAGCGCTGGTGGCTCTACTGACCCCTGACAAAGGCACAGTGCCAGAACTTGGTCAAGTCGGGTCATTGCATAATAAAATTGCATGTGGCAAATCTTGATTGCCATATTCTCTGGACTATCTCTGCTGTTTGTTGCTACAGCATCAGAATTATACACATTAAAACGGCACAGTATAACTTTCATATAACAACTATTATAAATGTTATAAAGGCAACTTGTTAGAACATTCATATAACATAGATATGATAAGATGTCTGTACAATACAATGAAACATCTTAATGGGCAGCAGAAGGGGACAAGTGCAGTTGGGACATGGCAAGATAAAGGCACTGGGATAATTGGGTGTCCAGTCTGGAGGCAAATTGTATGTAAAATATGAATAAGGTCTGTGGAACTGGTCTGAGTTACAGGGTGTAGTATCTAGTCCAGATGTAGATTGGTTGTATAGTGAGTGGCCACAGCTTGGGAGAAGAGCCATGCTTCCTGGTGAGGAGAATGATCTATGGAGGATGTCGCATTGTTTGATTTCATTTGACGAGGGTACAATTTAGGATGCTCCTTGAGAGGAACTTAGAGGCCTTGAAGATATGTAGAGGACTAATCTATTCTGTAGTTGCTCTGGCCCATTTTTTCTCAGGGCCTTGAAGGTCAGAAAGTGTTAAATTTAACCCTATAAGGTATTGGTAGCCAGTGTAGTTTTTGTAGGAAGGGTGTAATGTGATTATGCTGCTTGTTAGCTGTAGCTGTGCTGCACCATTCTGAATTGAAACAGGTTCAAACACTTTTCAGTTTGACCAATGTATAGGGCCTTACAGTAGTCTAGCCATGCTGTTATCATGTTATGGACTACTGTGATCACTCACCTTCCCAATATGTGTAGATAGAAGCAGTGTTGGTTGCCTAAATTTTGGGAATCAAAATGAGTGAGGTCTAGCAGTAACCTAAGATTCTTCATCTGTGATTTTAGGGGGAGTTCCCAAATAGGATTTTGAAGCCAGGTGCCTTCCGCTTGCGTATGTCTATTGGTGTGTATTTGTATAATGTGTGTCTAATGAAAAGAGTTTGTATATAGATCTTAAAAGATCCCTATCCCCTTCCCCATTTTTTGTTGTACTTTGTAAACCACTTAGATTCCCGGTATATAGGTGGTATATCAAGTAAATTGAACTTAAACTTAGAAACCTGCAGATTCTCGGTTTTATTCTGGTTCATGCAGAGTTTGTTGTTTTTGCCCAGTCCTGAATTCCTGTTATTACTTTAAGGAACAAGTACATAAGATAATACATGTTACAATAAATCTTGCCTCACAGAGCTTCCTGTTGTGTTTTAACTCAGAAGCTGAGAGAGAGCTGTGAGATCATGTACTCCTCGATTTTTATAAATGGCGTGCAATCCTGAAATCTGCATGCAAATAAATTAGTTAACGAGCCATTAACAATTATTGACGTTAATTGGCTCTAATTTGGATTTGGTCACACAGCTGGCTATGCTTGATTCAGTGAAGATCTGCGTGCAAACGCAAAAGGGGGCATGGGTGGGTCAGGGGTGTTCAAAGAATTATACACAGTGGTAAAGAATTTGGGGGCAGCTGCCCAAGTTGCTTGCCAGGATTTACACCAGATTTCAGTTAGTGTAAATCCTTGAGCCCAGAGTTGGGCACCAGAATGTGCGCTGTTCTAAAAACCTTTTTTTTTTCTTCCTGCAGGCTATTATTACTCTCCTAAGCATCCAATCTTCCTTCTGGCTTTTAAAACGAACAGGAGGAAATATTTTTTCCACTCAATGAATCTTTAAACTTTGGAACTTGTTGCCAGAGGATATGGCATCAGCAGTTAGTGTATCTAAAAAGGGTTTGGACAAGTTTCTGGAAAAAAAGTCCATAGTCTGCTATTGAGGTAGACATGGGGAAAGCCACTATTTGTCCCTGGGATCAGTAACATCAATTTTGCTACTATTTGGGATTCTGTTAGATACTTTTGTTCTGAATTGGCCATTGTTGGAAGCAGGATACAGAGCTAGATGGACCATTGGTCTCACCTAGTATGGCTATATTCTTATGGCTTTTGACTTTCTCTTTTTCTACCTATTTGGCTGCCTTTAAATTATCGGATACAATTGTCCCAAGTCCCGCTCTTCTTTTGTACACAGAAGTATTTCACCCTCTATAGTGTCTTGTTCCTCGGGTTTTTGCAGTCTAGATGTATCACCCTGCATTTTTTTAGCATTAAATCTTAGCTATCAAATTCTAGCCCACTCTTCAAGCTTCTCTAGATCCCTATTGCAGATTTAGGTATCATAAAGAGGCAAACCTTAGCAGACAGCCCTTCCTCAATATCACTCAAAAAAATGTCAGAGTTGGGCTAATGACTGAACCCTGGGGTACACAATTGGTAACATCCCTTTCCTCTGAACTCTTATGTACCACTACTCTTTGTTGCCTTCCAATCAACCAATTTCTTACCCAGGGCACTAATACAAGCAGATAAGGCAACGGTGAAAACCAAAAGGATGCTTGGGTGCATAGGGAGAGGAATGGCCAGCACAAAAAAAGATGTAATAGTGTCTCTGTATAAGTTTTTGGTGCAGGGGTCCCAAACCTGTCCTGGTTTTCATGATATTCACAATGATTATGCATGAGATTTTTTCATACACTTCCTCCTTGGCACAGAAATCTCTCTCAAGCATAGTCATTGTTGATCGCCTGAAAACCTGACTGGCTTGGGGTCCCCCTCCCTGAGACCGGTTTGGGAACACCCTGCTCTGATGAGACCTCATTTAGAATACAGTGCACAGTTCTGGAGACATCACCTTCAAAAAGAGAGAAACAGGATGCAGTTGGTCCAGAGCGTAGCTATTAAAATAGTCTTTAGTTTTCATCATAAAAACGTATGGGGACAGACTTAAAGATCTCAATATGTATAAGCTGGAAGAAAGGCAGGTGAGGAGATATGAAAGAGGCGAGTCTTTCAAGGAAACTCTGGAATGAGGGGGCATAGGATGAAAGTGAAGAGACATATTCAGGAGAAACCTAAGGAACTACTATTTCATGGAAAGGGTGGTGGATGTATGGAATGGCCTCGCAGGCTGCAGCACAGAAATAGATAAAATGAAGGCAGATGAACACCATATAGCCTATCCAGTCAGCCCACCCATGTCGTCTACTAATCCCTTCCTCTCCCTTGGAGATCTTATGTACTTGTCCCAAGCTTTCTTGACTTCAGATAGCCTTCTTCACTACTACTACTACTTAACATTTCTAGAGCGCTACTAGGGTTACGCAGCGCTGTACAGTTTAACAAGGACTGTCCTTCTTTGTTAAACTGTATAGCGCTGCGTAACCCTAGTAGCGCTCTAGAAATGTTAAGTAGTAGTAGTAGTAGTGAAGAAGGCTATCTGAAGTCAAGAAAGCTTGGGACAAGTACATAAGATCTCCAAGGGAGAGGAAGGGATTAGTAGACGACATGGGTGGGCTGACTGGATAGGCTATATGGTGTTCATCTGCCTTCATTTTATCTATTTCTGTGCTGCAGCCTGAAAGCAAAAGGTAGAGAAAAATCTTCAGACACTGGGACTTGCTTGCTCTTCCACAGTCTTAAATATCAGTGAAAGTATTGGGTTTACAAAAGTTTGCTTCTCCTTATTGTGAATATTTATAGAACTTTTTTAATGTAGTTTTCTTTTTTTTTTTGGGGGGGGGGGGGGGGGGGGGGGAGTGGTACTCGGTTTAGAGGCCCTGTAGCTTGGCTAACTGAAATGAGGTGAACCAAAATCCTCCTTTACATTATAGTGTTCAAGTATAGAGCAATACAATAATTGGGATTTTGACATGTACATACAAACCTATGAGTGCTGCATGCTCCCATTGCTGCTGGCTGATGTACTATATGTGGACTTAAAGCAGCTGAGAGCCACACACCACAAGAAAGGTTAATATATATAGACAATATTTTATTAACTATATCTGTGTATGTAGTAGTACTTCTAATCCAGTGGGTGTTCACGCTGGTCCTAGCCAGTCTGGTTTTTAGGATATTGCCAATGAGTATACATGGCACAGATTGCACACAGTGGATTTGAATCTAACATGCAAATTCAGTTTGGATATCCTAAAAACCAAACTGTGTAGAGAATATGCCAGGACTGGACATTGTTCTAGTCTAGTGCTGCATGTGCATGAAGGTGGTTTATGACAAACTCTCAGGTTCCTGATTCATTTCTCTTTTGATTAGGAGACAACTGCTCAGTGCATGATTTAAAGAAGGTGCCTTTAAACAATTCATGTTTTTTCTGTTTCTGTTCAATGTGGTTCACAATGTAAAAACCTTTGAAATATAATCCAGAAGCAGTCATGAGTTAAGGTTAGAAGCATCATCATACACCGCATAAGATAATCCAAACTTAGAGCTTAACTGAGTGTCACACAGTGATTGATTTGAACCTGCACTGGCCAGCCTTGGCCTGATGTTTTGAACCATGGTGCTAGTGAGTTTGACAAAACTATGGGACACTACATGGTCCAAAACGCCAGACTAATCCCAGCCAGTGATGGAGGGAAATACAAGTAAGAACTGTTCTCCTTCTCCTTATTTTTGGGAGGGATGAGATGGGGAAGAGAAAAGCTTAAGAGTTGATTAGGAAATGGACAGAAAAAAGTTGCTGTTTAAGGTGGTGGAGGTGAAAAAGCATCAAATGAAAAAAGATGCCAAATTAAATTACCTCAACATAATAATTAAAATAAGCTATTGTTGTAGTAGTTGCTCATTTTAATTATGATGTGTACAGCATAGTTTGGTCTAGTTGTTACGGTGCAGGTATATCTAAATAGCTATTGCTACCACCTCTTAAAGTCATCTTACTGCTTAAATGGAAATTGATACAGATTGTTTTTCTACCTAAATTTTCAGCCCTCCCACACACATTTTCAGGATATATTTCTTTCAAACTCTAATCTGTTACAGAATTTTAAACTACATCACTTCTCTCTTCATTCACAGCTATTCAGGCTGTGAAAGATTGCTAACCATTTAATATTTAGTGGTGATTAGGGTAATGCACCTTGCTGACACTGGTTAAGTTGGCAAGCACTTAAGCTTAAATCAATGATAATCAGGGCTTTGAGGTTGACTCTATTAGGAAAGGACAGGATAGGGTCATTTGCATTGGAGCCGACTCTGTGGGTGCTGTGGGTGCTTGAGCACCCCCAATATTGAGAAAATTCCTTGTATGTGTCCAGGGAGGGGTTATTTCCATTGGGCTTAGCACCCCCAATAATTTTGAAAAGTTGGCTTCTATGGATTTGTGGGTTAAGGAGTCTTTGGTGATGTGAGGTGAAGTGCCACACTTAATCTCATCACCCTTTGCTCCAAAACCAGAAAATAGTTGTGGATCAAAGTTGTGAGTCCTCAATGCCTCTTCTGACTTTTGGTGTTAAAGCCCTGGTGTTGTGCGTGCTCAAGGCCCCGAACCGGCCCAGCACCATAACCTCGAGATGGGGTAAGAAGAGAGATCCGGTCGTCTGGGGTGGGTGGAGGAGAGCAATGCCAGTTACCACAGGGGACAGTGTGGAGGAGAAAAGTGGTGATTATTGTGGGGGGCAGGGTGGAGGAGAGAAATTTTGCCTCCATTAATAGCCCACCCTAAACTTCAGAAAACCCAGTGTTTCTAATAATATTCTGGGTGATTATTAGAAAGAATACGGTATGTTGTATACTGGTGTCTAATCCAAGGCTTTCCACAGGGTTGCTTGTGCACAGAACACCTGTCTGCATTGTACATTCACAAAATAGTGTACTAAAGCCATGTGAAACTCCTTGGTAGCCACAGGGAAAACACATTGGACAAGTAGAGAACCTGATGTTGATAAGATTGCTGTTTATTATTATTATTATTAACAGTCTCTACCATGAGCTCAGTACAGGCTATAATAATGTGAGTGTCTGTACCGACTCTGAAAATAGCACTCAGCTTACTGGTAGTTTTAAAAACAATCTACAACACACTGTCATGAGTGGGGGGAACCTGGCCTTTCTTAGCTCTCTCTTTGTGTTTCTTCTCCTCCTCCCGGAAACAAGGACCAGTTCTTAGAAATACACCAAAGTGCTTTATTATTAGTGTGGTTCAAACTTCCCACCAACTCTCTGATTTGCTCTAGATCCCCTACTAGCTGCTCCACCACCAGGACCTTTTCTTGTTGGCTCTCTTGAACCTGCTTCTCCCTCTGCAACATTTCATTTTTAAAGGGCTCCGCAGTTGGATCATTTCAGCTTTTCTCTACCCAGAGCTTCTGTTCCTCTGCCAGCTTGGCATGGAGTGCCTCAATAAGGTTATCACTCCCTTCTTTCTGCCTAGTGGCCTTTGCCTATACTTCCAATTCCTGGACCAAAGATTCTCAGGCTTCCTGGCACTGCCTTTCTAGTGCCACTTCCCTATTTTTGGAGTTCTGCAGCCTGGATACCAACAACTTCAAGGCTGTCTCCTTCAGGTCACCGAATCCTGCCTTTACTTCCAAGGTCTATAACCAGGTCCTATTTTTTTTCCCAAGCTTGCAATAACTTGTACATCACTGTACCTTCCACTGCGGCTAGGACCCTTAAAGCTGCCATATCTAACTTTATTGAGGCTAGTCTCTTTCCCACTTCATTTTGCTTACTGCTCCAGACAGACCCCGTCAGGCCTTTTCTTGGAGCCTCTACAAGCTCCTCGTCTAATGTCGTTTTTCCAAGCCCTTCTGACTTTCAGAAACTCCAGTGCTCTTTCCCTTCTGTGGCATTCATTTACCCACCCTCAGGAAGCAGTGCCTGCCTTTTCCTTTTCATTCGGGTGGCTTATTGGCTCCCCATCTTCTTGCCTGTACACCAAAAACTCAGCTTCCTGGTCCCCCTTGACCAGACAGAACATAAGAATAGCCATACTGGGTCAGACCAATGGTTCATATAGCCCATCCTGTTTCCAACAGTGACCAATCCAGGTCACAATTACCTGGCAGAAACCCAAATAGTAGCAACCTTCTATGCTACCTATCCCAAGGTAAGCAATGGCTTCCCTATGTCTGTCTCAATTGCAGACTATGGACTTTTCCTCCAAGAACTTGTTCAAACCTTTTTTTAAACCCAGGCATTCTAACTGCTGTTATGGCAATGACTTCCAGAGCTTAAGTATTTGTTGAGTGGAAAAATATTTCCTCCTATTTGTTTAAAAGTATTTCAATGTAACTTCATTGAGTATCTCCCTAGTCTTTTTATTTTTTGAAATGGTAAAATTTGATTCACTTCTTCTCATTCTACACCACTCAGGATTTTGTAGACCTCCATCATATCCCATCTCAGTCATCTCTTTGCCAAGCTTAAGAGCCTTAACCTCTTTAGCCTTTCCTCATATGAGAAGAGTTCCATCCCCTTTAAATTTTGGTCGCTGTTCTTTGAACCTTTTCCAATTCCGCTATATCTTTTTTGAGATACGGTGACCAGAACTGAACGCATTACTCAGGTGAATTTGCACCATGGAGCAATACAGAGGCATTATAGTATTCTTGGTCTTATTTACCATCCCTTTCCTAATAATTCCTAGCTTCCTGTTTGCTTTTTTTGGGATAAAGAATATTCTCATTACTATGTCCTAGGACTCTTACTCCTGGGCCTCACTTGTGTTCCTTTCCTCAGGACTGTACCTCCTTTTCTGTTGTACAGCCTACAAAACATTCCTAGGACTACTTCCAGCATAGCGCTCTGAACTCCAGATCACCCTAGCCCCCTGGAACTCCTTGTGCTCCTCCTTGCTGCTAGCAACTTCTTCACTTCTGGCTCCCGAGCACTGAGTTCCCTGTGCCCCCTTGGTAGCAGTCCCCCCCCTGAACACATCTTGCCATGGGCCTTATTTTCCCCTGCCATTTCTCTAACACCAGCCCAGTCCTTTACCTGCTTGGAACCTTCTTTATGGGCCTTGACTACTACGGTCACCTTCCCAGAATTCCTATGTGCTCCTCTAGAATCCTATTGGGGAACAACTTCACCTTGTTACTAAATTCGTTTTATGTCTTTCACTACCACCCCCTTCTCAGTACTACTTCAACTGAAAGGTTGGACTTGAACCTAGAATCCCGGAACAAACTGGACTCTTTCAGTGCATTTATTACGTCTTCCCACATCTGCTTCTCTCCAATAAAGCAAAGAAAAAGAAAACTCCACTTTGTGGATCCTACCACCAGTCCACTACAAATGTCCTTCAGGCTGTATCACTTTTCCAGCAACTCTTGCATGCCTCTGCCACTGCTGCTGTCTTTGTTCTGCTTTCTCTGCTGCACTCCTCTAGAGACAAGACTAGATGTCTATGTACCTCCTGGAATCACCAGTTGGACTTGGCCAATGCCTCTGCGCCTCCTGCTGGACTGTTGCAACAAACGCAAAAAGCACTCTCAAGTGCAGTACTTTTTCCTCTGGACCCCCTGTACTGTCCATTCTGGATTCTTCCACCCCAAGCCTTTACCAATCCAGCATCAGTCCCTTCCAGGTACCCTTGCCTTAGTAGGCCGCTAGAAAGTGCCTGCAACTTCTCTTTTTTTTTAGTTCTGGCTCTTGATAACACCCAGTGGCAAAATATGATGTCACGACGAGCCTAATAAAGTTGTTTGTGAGTGTGATGGGCATTTGAGCACTGTGTTGCTGGTTTGCAGCAGTGATCTTCCTCTCCAAACCTCTATGGTTGAGTGGGGGTTGACTCTTCTTCAAGCAAGTCGGCTTATTGAGAATCATTGATTGTCAAGTGGTCAACGTGTATCAGTTGGTGGACTTTGAGAGCACTAAGTACATTGCAAGCAGGCGATGATTTTTAATCTAGTTTCAAATATCTTTTTATAAACATTTTTCAGTTATGGCTCGCTAAACGATGACTTTTCTACCTCCAGGGAATTGTGTTTTCAGAATCAACTATATGAATTAACTTCAAGAGTACCAGCGCTTGGGGGAGTGCAGTGAGAGTAACTCTTGTGTACAGATTGTTTTAGTGATCTTAGGTTATACTGTTTAGGTTGTTTTGTAATATGTAATAAATATTTATGCACTATTAAGTGATAATTGATTTTGTGGATTTAATTTGTATTTGTGAATGTGGTCAATTTGTTGCTTGAATATTCATTGTGGATATCCTGAAAACCGGGCTGGCTGGGGTGCCTCCAGGACAAGGTTTGGGAGCCACTGTCCTACAGAACACTAAAATCCCCTGTCAATCCTTAGGACCTTCTTCTCCCAAGCACTAAATCCCTCCTAGGGCTCCTTTATACAACCCCAACTGGGAGAAGTGGAATGGGTGCTCTGACTGCTCCTCTCAACACCACAATGTTTAAAAACAAATGTATCAGAGATCAATAAAAAAAATTGTGAATAACATAGCTAAAGGCAAAAATTCCAGAGTTGGTAATGTGAAACTCAAAATTTCTTTTGGGTTGAAGCAAGTCGAGTAAAAGTAGCAGGTGGAAGTTCAAACTTGTTTTTAATGAATTGCCTGTTTAGACAAAGACCACATCTGACCTCTCAGCGTCAACATATAAAATAGACATTGACTATACAATAATTTAAAAACAAACATAAGATCTTAAGTTTCATATGGACCTCAACAGGCAATCAGTGTAAAGCAATATTATTTTATCAAATTTTGATTTCTTTGGGATAGTTTCTTTTTGTTGAAATACATTTAAGTAGCCCAGCTGTAATTTAGAGCAGGGGTTCTCAACCCAGTCCTCGAGACACACCTTGCCAGGCTGATCTTCAGGATATCCCTTATGAATATACATGAGCTAGATTTGCATGCACTGCCTTCATTATATTCAAATCTATTTCATGCATATTCATTGTGTGTACCCTGAAAATCTGACTGGCTGGGTGTGTCCCGCCCTGCACTGACAGCTAGACTCCTCTTGTGTGCTTTTAACTACTGATGTACAATAGATGATTTGAAGATGCTTTCTTAACCCTTTCAATACAATTGGATCAGAGCTGTAACAACTTTTGCTAACTTAACTCTTTGTTTCACAGATTTGCATTTTTAAACAGTTGTGAAGATGTTTCCAAAGGATAGCAAAGGGGTATGTAACTTTTTTTTCCAATTGTTTTAATAAATACAATAGACATTTAAAATTATTTGGCAGCTTTGAAGCAGAATAATTTTTTTAAAGTAACATTGCATAACATAAAGTTGGAGATAATTACCTTAATTTTGGTAGCTAGGTGCTATCTGATAATTCCAAATTCTCCCTGCTATGTAGCAATGGCTTCCAGGCACATTTGTAAGCTGTTTAGGGCAGTAGTTCTATTCCTCTGCTATTAGGTCCTCACACCTTTGACTTCTCCCTTTTCTGAGCATTCCTCCAGAAACCACCTCTGCTGTCTCATCATCTCCCTCTTACATTGCTGCAACCTGCTCCCCATAGGTCTACCACTGAATGATCTCTCTTGCAGCCTGCATGATATCACTATTCTACTTCTGAAGCATTTATGATCATGTAACTTTCATCACTACATTGGCTGGCTCCCTGTTTCCATGCACATAAAGTTTCAAGTTTATATGCTTGCCTAAAAGTTCATTCACTTTGCAAACTCCTTGCAATATCTCTTCTTATTTTCCCCTCTTTCTTAATGTCATTACTTATCTGTCCTGTCTTTCACATCATCAAACTTTCTCTGCCCTTTCCACCTGCTACACCAAATGCTTAGAATGGCCTCCCTGAACTTGTGTTCTAGTCTGTTCTTATCAGATTTTAATCCAGCCTGAAACTCACTGCTTTTTAGCCTGCTATTAATACTTGAGCTCAGGGCTGGTATAAGGGTATTAGTTGTCCCAGGAGAGTTTTCAGCTGTGTCTCCTCCCCTCTTATGCTCCCTCACAGCCCCCTTGCTGCCCAGGGCTGTGAAGTCGGTACACAAAACCTTGGACTCCGATTCTGATCATTCCATTCTTCTAATGTCCAACTCCAACTCTGTCTCCTACTGATATTAAACTTTAAAATTTTTGTTCTGGATCTAAAGTACTGGTAAACATAACATATTACCAGTACTTTAGATCCAGGACAAAGATACATGTATAAAATGATAAATTTACCATGTGTTATATTTTTGTTCTTTTTCTTTTCTTTTCTTTTTTTAATTTTGAAGCTGGAGTCTGTATGTTTTTACCAACTCTGACTCCATGACTGACTTCACAGCCCTGTTGCCGCCACTCTCGTTGTTCTCCCATATGACATGTTCTCTGCTACCCCCAGTGCAGCAGTTTCTACTTTCCTGATGCTGCTCTGCAGCCACCAGAAAGATCCTGTGCTGCAGCCTCTCCTCCATGGTGGCCCTGATGCTGTCAAGCTCACTCTCACTCATGACCAACTGCAGATTCAGTACTTAATACAATGCCGTTTGGGACGATTTTGGCGCGAATCCGCCATTTTGAATTTCCGCCGCTTTCGGCGATGGCTGCTGAGAAAGTAAAGTGTTGTTCCGTTTGTGGCAATCGCAAATCTGCAGCGGGGCTCTGTAAGGCGTGCTTTTCAGACAGTAGAGCCGGCCCGAGCATGGCGAGCGATGTTCCTTCCCGCTCTGTAGAGCTGGCAGAGGGCGCCATTTTGGAACAGCATAGCGCGACCCCTGCTGAGGCGGAGGGGTTTGAGCCTGGAGGGGCGCCTCGTGTAGAGGCTAATAAAAGATCTGTTTCCCCCGGACTGGAACCGGGAGGCCAGGGTGAGCCATTTTCCCCTGAATTTGTTTTATTGCTGCATAATGCATACATGTTAAAAAGTGCTCTTCCGCAGGGGTCCTCTGTGGCCTGCTTTCTGTATCCCTTCCAGTGGAGTCAGGCCTTGGATTACCGTCAGGCGCGTTTTCCCCCGACAGATGGCCGCAAGACAAGCGCAGAAGGGTGGATTCCCCTTCAGAGAGTGGCGCACCCCCTCCCCCCCCCCTTTCCCCCGTGGTCGGGATGTGAGGACTCTGAGGAGTCTGGCAGGCCTTCGTGGTCTGGAGAGCCAGAAGATGGTGCAGGATTGCCACCGGATCCCGATGATCCTTCCATGGTGAGGATTTTCCACCGCGATGAGCTGCCAGCGCTTATTACTGATACCTTGCAGGTCCTCTCTATAGAAGACCCTGGGAGTACTGAGAACTCCTCCGGTAATCCGAGGATGGCAAGTACTAAGAAGCCTGCTCAAGCCTTTCCTTTGCATGACTCCATCCAAGAGCTTATCACGGCTCAATGGGCTGACCCCGAGGGGCCTTTGAAAGTCGCCAGGGCTATGGGGCAATTATACCCTCTAAGTGAGGAGAATTTGGCACGCCTATCAGTGCCTAAAGTGGATGCCCTAGTCACGGCTGTGACAAAGAAAACTACCCTCCCAGTGGAAGGAGGAGTTGCCCTGAAGGACATGCAGGACCGTCGCCTGGAGGCAGCTATGAAACGGTCCTTTGAAATTTCAGGCCTATCCTTACGGGCGTCTGCATGCAGCTGCTACGCTGCCCGGAACAGCCCGGAGATGGAGTAGAGCCCCTTACGGAGGTGGCACCGCGGATGGAGTCGGCCTTGTCATTTTTGGCTGATGCCCTTTATTACGACTTTTGATCTGGTCAGAGCTTCGGCTAAACAGATGGCTGTAGCGGTGGCGGCTCGCCGTCTTCTGTGGCTACGGCATTGGGCAGCTGACATGGCCTCTAAGCAAAGGTTGGTGAAGTTGCCCTTTCAAGGCCTTCTCCTGTTTGGTGAGGAGTTGGAGAAAATTGTGAAAGGCCTGGGGGATGCCAAACCCCAGCGCTTACCCGAGGATAGGCCGCGTCCTTCTTCCAAGGGTCAGGCGGTTCCCTCCTCTTACAGACCTCGCTTCCGTGAAGCTAGAAGGTACCGCCTAGGGCGTTCTGCTGGGTTCACTTCTCGTGCCCGTTTTCAGCAGAGGAACTCCTTTCGCTCGGAAAAAATGTTCCGCAGCAGCAGGCTCAAGACCTGGAGTTCAAGGGCGACCCTCTCAATGATGGTGCGCCGGCCCCCTCCTCGATTCCTGTGATAGGAGGACGACTTTCCCTCTTTCTCGAGGAGTGGGCCAAGATTACCGCAGATCAGTGGGTCTTGGGCCTGATCAGAGAAGGCTACAGAATAGAATTCAATGCCCCGATAAGAGACGTGTTTGTGGAGTCCCGATGCGGTTCTGCCGCCAACGGGCAGCGGTAGAGAAGACCTTGCAAGGCTTAATTCACATTGGGGCGGTTTCCCTCGTGCCTCCCACCGAATGCGGCTCTGGCCGTTACTTCATTTACTTCGTGGTGCCGCGAAAAGGAGGGTCTTTTCGGCCTATCCTAGACTTAAGACAAGTCAACAAGTCTCTGAATGTGTGGCATTTTCACATGGAAACCCTGCGCTCCGTCATAGCGGCGGTACAGCCAGGAGAGTTTCTCACGTCTCTGGACCTGAAAGAAGCTTACTTGCACATACCAATTTGGCCCCCATACCAGAGGTTTCTGCGTTTTGCGTTGATGGGAAAACATTTCCAGTTTCGGGCCTTGCCTTTTGGCCTCGCCACAGATCCCCGAACCTTTTCCAAGGTAATGGTGGTAGTAGCTGCTTTTCTCAGGCGAGAGGGTATCCGGGTTCACCAGTACCTAGACGACTGGCTCATCAGAGCAGACTCTGCAGAAGAGAGTCATCAGGTTACAGCCAGAGTGGTCTCAGTACTGCATTCTCTGGGCTGGGTCATCAATTTGGCCAAAAGTCACCTGACCCCCTCTCAATCTCTAGAATATTTGGGATTCCGGTTCGACACAGCTTTGGGGATGGTCTTCCTACCCGAGCAAAGGTGGTGCAATCTTGAGAACCAGGTCCGTCTGCACCTGAGGATGCCTCGCCCGCGAGCTTGGAACATTGCCCAGCTGTTGGGGTCGATGACGGCCACTTTGGAAGTGGTGCCATGGGCAAGAGCGCACCTGAGACCTCTGCAGTGTTCCCTGCTTCAAGGATGGTCTCCAATATCTCAGGATTATCAATGCAGACTCACGTGGCTCCCTGTGGCCCGGCTCAGTATGGAGTGGTGGCTCTCAAACAGCATGCTACGGCAAGGAATGCCGCTAGCGCTCCCCGATTGGTGTCTGGTGGTAACAGATGCTAGCCTGAAGGGCTGGGGTGCACATTGCCAGGGAAGGCATGCCCAGGGTCTTTGGACACCCGAGGAGTCGGAGTGGTCCATCAATCGCTTGAAGTTGAAAGCGATTTTCCAGGCGCTTCTGGCCTTTCAATTGACCCTGGAAGGATTGGCTGTCAGAGTTCTGTCGGACAACACGACAGAAGTGGCCTACATAAATCGCCAAGGAAGCACTCAGTGCATAGCACTAGCGGCGCAGGCCGCGCAGATTTGCCACTGGGCCGAGTTTCATCTGCAGTTTCTGTCAGCAGCTCATATTGCAGGTCAGAGCAACGTGCAAGCTGATTATCTGAGCAGGAATCAGATCAACCCAGCGGAGTGGGAACTTGCAGACGAAGTATTCCTGCAGATATATGCCAAATGGGGAAAGCCCGTAATTGATCTTATGGCGTTAAGCACAGATGCCAAAGTCCCATGCTTCTACAGCAGATGGAGAGATCCTTGCTCGGCAGGGTTGGATGCCTTGGCTCAACCCTGGCCTCAGGGCTTCCTGTATGTGTTCCCTCCGTGGCCCTTGATAGGGCGAGTACTCCTGCGGATTCGGTTCCACCAAGGAGAGGTGGTTCTCATTGCCCTGGATTGGCCCAGGAGGCCGTGGTATGCGGACCTCCGGCGGATGCTGGTAGAGGATCCCCTGCCGTTACCTTTGGTACCGAACCTGTTGTCACAGGGCCCGGTGACCATGGAGGACGCCTGCCACTTTGGTCTTATGGCATGGCTATTGAGAGGGCGCAATTGAGAGACAAGGGATATTCCAGTAAAGTCATTTCCACTCTCCTACAGGCCCGCAAGCGTTTCACTTCTGTGGCTTATGCCAGGATTTGGCGCCAATTTGAGGCTTGGTGTGCTTCTAAAGCGATTACACCCATGTGGGCTTCTGTCTCGCTGATACTTGACTTTTTGCAGGATGGTTTACAAAGAGGCTTGGCCTATAATTCCCTGCGTGTTCAAGTGGCAGCCTTAGCATGTTTTCGAGGGAAGATCATTGGCCTCTCTCTGGCTGCTTGCCCGGATGTGACACGGTTTCTTAGAGGGGTTTTCCGGCTCCGTCCTCCCGTGCGGGCTCCGTGTCCGGCCTGGAACCTGGGGTTAGTTTTAAAGGCCCTTCAGTGTTCGCCCTTCGAACCGCTTAGGCGAGCTTCGGAGAAGGATGTGATCTTAAAGACGGTCTTTTTGGTGGCCGTGACATCGGTGAGACGGGTATCTGAGCTCCAGGCGCTGTCCTGTCGAGACCCATTTCTGCAATTCTCAGAGTCCAGAGTAATGGTACGTACGGTGCCTTCCTTCATGCCTAAGGTGGTTTCAGCGTTTCACCTAAACCAGCCTATTTTCCTGCCCTCCTTTTCTAAAGAGGAGTTTCCAGATGCCTATGGGCAGTTGCACCTTCTGGATGTGCAAAGGGCTCTGTTGCAATATCTGCGCATGTCAAATGCCTTCAGGACCTCTGACCATCTTTTTGTTCTTTTGTCAGGTCCGCACAGAGGGTCTCCAGTGTCTAAGGCCACTATAGCCCGTTGGCTCAAAGAAGCTATCTTTTCAGCATATCTGCTATCTGGCCGGCCTCCGCCTGAAGCCTTTAAGGCACATTCCACAAGAGCGATTTCCTCTTCTTGGGCTGAAACTGGAGCACTCTCTCTTCAAGAGATATGTAGTGCAGCTACTTGGGCTTCTAAGCTCTCGTTTGCCTGACATTACAGGCTGGATGTGGCTGCCAGGAGAGACGCGCATTTTGGAGCACAAGTGCTGGCGCGTGGTGTGGCTTGTTCACTAGGGATTGCTTTGATTCATCCCACTCGTAATGGATTCATCTGCTTGATGACAAGGAAGGGAAAATTAGGTTCTTACCTTGGTAATTTTCTTTCCTTTAGTCATAGCAGATGAATCCATGAGCCCTCCCTCAGTGGTTCATTATGTGATTTATGTTCCTTTTATGTTCAGTTTTTCCTGTAGATATGTTCCCTGATTGGGAGAAGTTGGAAAACAATCTTCAGGATTTCTGTTCAGTTACAGGAGGATGAGTTCATTCCCTCCTTTGAATTATAGCTCCAGTTTTGGGGCGTTCATCCGCTGTGAGGAAAGTTCATGTTATTATGCTTTGCGGTGTAACACTGCTTTGGAAGCTTCAAATACTTTTCTGCCGTCATCTACTATGTTACTGAAGAGGCAGATGGAGCTAGCTGGCCAAAAGGCACTATGGTTTTTCAGTGCTCTCTATCTCCCCTGCTGGTTGATAGACACAACCCACTCGTAATAGATTCATCTGCTATGACTAAAGGAAAGAAATTTACCAAGGTAAGAACCTAATTTTCCCTTTGGCTGCAATATTTTGCAATAATTGCAACTTATTGATTAGTTTTGAATTTAATCCACCGTATAAAACACTACAATAATCTAACGGAGGCAACGCAATAGCCTGAACCAACATGCAAACATGTTTAATAAAGAAAACAGATCCAATCACTCTTAATTGATGTAACTTAAATATTTTGTCTTCCTCAGATTAGTTAACCTGTAAATCCATCATCAATTGTGTATCCAAAATAATTCCCAAAACTTTTAAAAGATTTTTCAAACTGTAATTGTTCTCCAGAGGCTATAGTCACATTATAAGGAACTAAAAAAACATAATTACAAAAATATAGCAACTTAGTCTTAGCTATAGTTTCAAAAGATGAGAATTAGCCCAAGAGTGGATCAAAGCAATACTATCAGAAATGGAAGTTTGTAATGTGAAAAAGCCTGATATTACTGGAATCAGGACAAATATGTCATCTGCATACTATCAACCACAATGACCAGATACATTCAAAACCGAACCCAAAGAGCTCATTGAACAGAATTGGCGACATGGTGAACCCTGTGGGACACCAAAGTTTGACCTCCAAGTGAATGAAAAGATATTCTTCTTCTTAACACAGTACGATCTATTTCTCAAAAAACCTTCCATCCATTTGTAAACAGTTCCAGATAGGCCAAATTCACTCAACCTATAATTCCTCCAGTACTCCAGAAGGCTCTCAAAATTTAGAACCTTGTTTAGGGCCAGTGGAAAAGTCTAAGTAACATTCCCTCTCCCAGTTCCAGTAGGATACCAATCCATCAATACCAAAGCATGGCCTGACCCAGCATATGGACCATTTCCACTTTAAGTATAGAGGTCAGCAGTTCTCTGATGCCAATTGATAATCTATCTGAGATTGTGTGGAATGTGCTCTTGAGAGATGTTTGTAGTCCTCATCTATGAGGTCTAGTAGTTGACATAAATTTGGGAGCCCTTTAGTTGTATTAATTTTTTTCTTGATGAGTATTATGTGACCTATTCATTTAGTATTAAAATACTCTCCCATTGACAAAAGATGTGTTGATTCAGCAATAGGACTGATAGTTTACTTTTGTCAAATTGGTTGTGGGCATACATGCTGCACAATTGTACAGCCCTCCATGCTAGAGTAGCCTGTCACATAACATAGCTTCCTTCCCCTGGATCTACAGAAATAATTTTAGGTTGGCCAGCTATGCCTTTATGAAGTAATATTTCCCCCCCCCCCCCCCTCTCCTTCTTTGAGCCAGTGATGCTACACTCATCTTAGGTGAGTTTCATGTAAAAACACAATGTCAGCTTTATGTCTTTGAAATTGCTGCAGTATTTTAGATCATTTTATTGGGGAGTTTATACCTCCCATATTCCAAATTATCACCTTTCTCAGTTAAGTTACCACATCCTACCTTGCCGGAGGATGTGGTAACAGTGGTTAGCGTATCTGGGTTTAAAAAAGGTTTGGACAAATTCCTGGAGGAAAAGTCCATAGTCTGCTATTGAGGCAGACATGGGATACAACTGCTTGCCCTGGGATTTGTAGTATGGAATGTTGCCACTATTTGGGTTTCTGCCAGGTACTTGTGACCTGGCTTGGCCACTGTTTGGAAAACGGGATACTGGGCTAAATGGACCATTAGTCTGACCCAGTATGGCTACTCTTGTGTTATGTTTTTATTTTGTATTATCCAATACAAATGTGCTTGTTTAGTACTTGTTTAACAATTGAGACTGTCTCAGTCCCCAGTCTCTCTACAGTGTCTGTCCCAAACTCTCCATTTTCTGATAAATTTCTCCTTCCCCTTTCATCTCTCCATCCCAGATACCCATCAACCCAGAACTTTCCATTTCTGCATGCATGAAGTGTCTCCTCGCCATCAATAACTCTCTTGACCTGTCCTTCCCATTCCCAATCCCTCTATCCACCTATGTCCCATATATGGGAACTTTATTCCCCTTAAACACCCCTTTTATCATGACTCCCCTGTACAAGTTACCATTATTCAATTACCCCAACAATCATACCCTGCAAAAAAAATTTGTACTTATTAAATCCCAACTCCCATTATTCATTGAATTTAAAGGAAAAGAACTCCTGTTAATCGTGCAATAGTTCAGCACCAGTTCTGCACCACCATATTAAATTTTGCTTCCTCCAAGATACTTAGTGGTTTCTGGCACTATAGTATCTCTTAATTGTTTGCCAGCCATCTCTAGCTTTGCAGCAGATACAGTGGCTCCACCTGTCTGCTCATTATGGTCTAATCTCTCCTTCCTAGGTTTATCCAAGACTCTTTATTCTTTGAACCTTGTCAAAGTTGCATATTTACTACTATATAACTTGCCCAGGTTCCTCTCTGCAAATCTTGTCTGTATTAAGTCCATTAGCCAATTCTCAGGCCCAGTTCTCTTGTCTCAATCAGCACACTCTCCACTATCTGCCTCTCCATCATTGGCCTTATACTACTACTACTGCTTATTTCTATAGCGCTACTAGACATATGCAGCGCTGTACACTGGACATAAAGAGACAGTCCCTGATAGAAAGAGCTTACAATCGGGAAGGTGGGCAGAGGGAGGGAGGGAGGCTGAGGGCAGGTGGACAGAGAGAGGGGCTGAGGGCAGGTGGGCAGAAAGAGGAGGAGGGCTGAGGTCAGGTGGGCAGAAAGAGGGGGGCTGAGGGCAAGTGGGCAGAGAGAAAGATTGTGAGAGAGAGGGGCTTGAGGGTAGGTAGGCAGAGAAAGAGAGGCAGACTGAGGGCAGGTGGGCAGAGAGAGAGAGAGAGAATGAGAGACCAACGGAGAAAAAGACAGAGGAGACTGGCTGATGGCAGGTGGGATATATGTGTGTGTGGTGTACGTGTGTGTGAGACAGCGAAGGGGGACAGACTTGCTGCAAGCCTGTATGGAGGTGCAGGAATACTTTTTTCAATCAACTTTTATTCAGCTGCTGCTGCCTCTGGCCACTCTGGCACCTTCCCTTTGCCACTAAAGCCCTGCAAAATGAGGGCTTTGGAAATATTGTGTTGGCAGATGCAAAAAAGGGAACACCCACAATTAACAAAAATAGCTTGTAAAGAACTTCTTTGTTTTGCTTCAGTAATGAACATGAAAGCTCATCACTGGTTACCTGTTTCACAACATATCACCTACAAAATAGCGACCCTCACTTTTAAAACTGCATCGGTTTTCCTGATTACCTTTTCATCTCTCACCATTCCTTATTCACCGCCAAGACTTCTTCGGTCCCTTAACGACTACCGCTTGGTTCTTCCTGGGCCTAGACTAGCAAAATTGGAATATACATGGCGGTCTGCCTTTTTTCTTGTTCCATCTGTTTGGAATAGTCTTCTGCTCACTCTACGTAGCAATCCGATCTTCACAAAATTTAAGTGTGAATTAAAATCCTGGTTGTTTAGCCAGGCATATGAATATGGCACCTGATGGCCTTCAAAATGGAGCTCTCCTGATTAGTTGTTTACTCTTCTTTGCCTTGTCCTTCTTTTCTGTCCCCGCTGTATGATTGTATGCTTTCCTATAGTTATTTGTAGTTCCTTGTCCTTTTCTTTTTATTGTTGTTTTTAATTAGCTTGTACATCGCTTTGTTCTGCTAGCCAGTTTAAGCGGTATAGCAAATTTAATAAACCATAAACCACTTACTTATGTGAAACCAACTTCTTTCATAGTTCTCAAATGTAAAATGAGAAACCTCTTCTGTTTGGAAAGTGACCTGATTGTGGAAATCAGACACTGAAATGGAGATTAAGAATGCTTTTCATCCAAAAAGCCCAGATCTACTATTAAAACTGTAAAAGCAACACATTTGCCTATATCTCCCCATGTTTTAAATCGGTCCACACTTTCAGTTTAAGTGGCTGTGGTTGCATTCCTTGTATGTTCTGAAGACAGTTTCTTCTGTGTCATTACTTCATGCTATTTATTTTTAACTTTCATTTGGTATGTGTATAATAAGGTGCTTTGGTTCACTGGGGCCTATTTATTTAAAAAATAATAGAAGGTACTTCACAAAAGTGGAAAACTTGCACGTAGTGACCGATTAGATTCCGTTTTTCATTTTCCCAGAGAAAAGACGAAACTTAATTGGTCACTCTTGGCAACTGTCTTCGCTGGGTTTAGTAGAAGTTGGTTAGATGAAAGCAAATCAGGACTATACGGACCTTTGATACTAAGAGAATATCGGCATAGTCTGAATCAAAGATGCCAAGGGCTAAGGAATATATTAGAGGAGAGGTGAGAGCACTGAGCCCTGCGGACTCCTGGTCCACTGCCTGCAGTCGTCCCCCCCCCCCCCCCCCCCACCCCCAGAAAAGGATTGGAAATTTTGATGCTAGTTTACCCACAATTTTAATGGCATTATTTTTTTTAAAAACTGAGTAAACACAGGAATACAGATCACCTTCCAAACAGCAATAGAGAATTTGTGCACAAGTATGATTTTATGCCAAAAAAAGAAACCTTACAGGAAAAGAAAGTCTATCCGTCACAAAATTAGGAGAGAGAATATGAGAAAACAAAGAAGTGGAATAAGCATTATGCTACTTTTTTTTAAAGAAGCAGCTTCTCTATAACCAGAAGAGTCTGTTGGAAGAGAAATATAAAACAACAAAGTAGGTCAATGAACAAGAGACTTAAAAAAAAATCAGAAATAGATTTGTAGAGCTTGGCCATCTGTAAGCGGCAGCAAACAGAAGGATCCTTTTACTATGGTGCACTAACAGATTTAGTGTTAACGATTAACGTGCACTAAATAGGATGCTTGTAGGAATATAATGGGTCTATCATTAGTGCACGCTAAATCCAGTAAGCACACCTTAGTAAAAGGACCCCAGAATGACCTTTAGTGATCGGTGCTTTTGACTAAAAACAGTTTGAATTAAATGGACTAGGCCTCTACTGCAGAGCAAACTCCTTGATTACAAAGGAAAAATAGCAGATTATTTTCATAGCCAAAAGATTGGTAGAAAATCATTGCAGCTGAAGATGGCTGCTTCTTGTCTTACTGGCCAAATTTTTGAGAACTTGTGTATTATGAAAAGATTACTATCCTGTTGCCCAAACCCATTGAGGACATGTAATGGCCATCATCAAAACTGAAATTAAGAACAATATGAACAGTGGATATCCTCATGTAAAACTTCAGATACCCCGCACAAATGATTCAAGGGGGGGAGGGGTGGGTGGGACGGACAGAAAATATGAGATAGGGGCAGATGGGAGGATGAGGGAGGGAAGGGCAGGGATGTAGGGGAGAGAGGGGCATAGAGAGATTGGGTTGGAATTAACAAATGTAGATCCTGGTAAGAATGTTCTGTGTTTTAAGTATGTACAAGTTCATGTTAATGTTTGGCATATGAATTTTGTGTTGTAGAACTGCTTATTGAAACCAATAAAAAAAATTTTTTAAAACAAAACTGAAATTAAAGGGGAAGGGAAATGGGACATGATATACCGCCTTTCTGTGGTATTTTGCAACTACATTCAAAGCGGTTTACATATATACAGGTACTTATTTTGTACCTGGGGCAATGGAGGGTTAAGTGACTTGCCCACAGTCACAAGGAGCTGCAGTGGGAATTAACTTCTGCTGAATTAGAAACAATATATAAGTAGAATTTTCATCTATGTCAGTTTTAACATACGTCTGCATGTTAATTTTTAGTGTAATTAAAATTCTGTTAGATTAAATAGCTATTCTCAAAGACCTGAAAGGACGCCCCTCCCCCTTCCAAATGTCTCCTGACCTTAGTCAACTGCTATATTTAAAATGCTTCCTCTTTTTTTCTTGCATGACTTGTTTTCTTTGTAATGATATACGATTACATTTTATTTTTCATTTTCTGTTCTACTGGTTCCTTCTTTCCAAAATAGTTGCAAGTTGAAACTGTCTGCCACATCCTGAGAACTCTATCACAATATTGACCCTGTATTCAGGCTAATCAGATTACTTTATCAGGGCTTGAGCATTTTTCTCCAGGTAGCTTCACCTTGCTTTCTTTAATTCTTTTGTGTGGATAAAAATAAATTATGCAGTGCTGCCCTTCAGAGGATGAATGTTAGTTACCATTTTTATACATCACAAACTGCTAAACCGTTCAAATGGAAATGACGTCCTTGGTTAGGAATTGTCAGACGTGCTGTTTTCTCTTATAGCATACAAAGTGTAGTTGTAATTTGTCTACAGTGTAATGTAAATGAAATGAAATGTCTAGTTTTATGTCTCCTTGTTTATTGTATACCATCTCTCTGTGGTACAAACAAAGCAGTTTATATATTATGTACGGGTAATTTCTCTATCCCTAGTGGGTTCCCAATTTGGGTTTTTTTTGTTCGTGGTGCAACAGAGGGTTAAATTTATTCCAAGAACGTGGAAATTTGAGTTACACAGTCTTGTTAGAACTTGAGATCTGAGGCAGGTCTCAACAGTGCCTTATTCCTGGTTTATCCCTGGTCTGTGAGAATAAGGATGCAATATTTGGTGACAGTCAACTACATGAATAAAAGTGCAGATACGATCTAGGCTGAAATGCAAGATGCTGCTATGGGTGAAACATCAGCTGCACATGTCACAAGATACTAGATTGTACCAAGAGGTAGATGGGTTAAGTAAAACATATTTAAAAAGCTACTCCTGTCTAAAAGTTGTAGTTTGTGTAGCCCTTTAATAATGTCATTCTCTGCCACCTTCTAACCCTGGAGCACCCAACAGCACATCTGTGTGTCTGCATTGCTCACCTTCTCTTGAAATCCTCCAGGGACAGGACTGTACCTGAATGTAACTCACCTTGAGCTACAATTGAAAAAGGTGTGAGCTATATCCTGATAAACTTTTCTAATAACTAGCAAAAGTACAAAAATGTTTTCTACTCATTATCCAGACATTTTAATGTCATAAAGTTTAGCTGTCTTTCCCTTTGTCTTTTTTTTCCTGGTTTCTCTTTCTATTTTACCTTTCCTTCTCTCTTCTTCCTTATACATCTCCCTTACCAGCATTAGGGCCAGTGTAATAAGATGTGTGCTGAGGCTCCACTGTACCATTCTAATTCATGTGAGGAAATAACTTTTACTCTATGCAGTAAACTAATGGCTTGCAAGTAACAGCACACACTTTTGCACTAGCATCTGTCATTTTCTGCATTATTATTAGATGGAAGTCTGACTCTCCCCCCCCCCCCCCCCTTTCTCCTTTCTTGCCAGTGTGTGAGCTAGTTCCTCTTTAGTATAATTAAATACTGAATTTGGGTTGGCTTTCATACTGGCAGGAAGAAAGATCTTATCCCTGAGGCTTTGTGGTCCAGCGCACCCCATGCTGATTTAGCTGTTTTGCATGGCCACCATGCCATTTTCACCCTTTTTTTTTTTTTTTTTTTTTGGTGTGGTGGTTTTACTGTGCCTTTTTCTGTGCCAAAACTCTTATTACATCAGGAGTAAGGTTTATCATGAGAGAATCAGAAGCAAACTGCTGCTGTCATGCTGATCTCGTGCAATGTGTCATTTCCTGCTCACTCTGCAGGTCACACTCTGGATTTGATACTTAGTCATCACCTGGTTCTTTCCAGTTTTTCTTCTTTCTCAGTACCCTGGTCTGATCATTTTCTTGTTTCATTCACTTTTCTAAATAAACCTTTACATCCTCCATCTCCTGCATCTGCTTCTTAGATCAACTACTCATCTGTCAATCTACTGGTTTTGTCACCTTTCTTCTCTAGTTTTTCCCACTGATTACATTATGTACCCACTCTCCAAGCAAGATTCATTTTGGAATTCTACCTTTTTATCCACTGTTAAAGATGCCAATCCAATCCCTGTTAAATCTTCCTCTTTCTCAAATCAACCTTGGTACAATGGTGATCTTCAGTTACTCAAGCATCCGTTATGATGCACAGAACATAACTGGTGTAAGTCAACATCTCAAGAACATTTCTTCCATTATAATCAATTTTACCGTTCTCATCTCAGGAATCAAAGTCCTCCAACTGGCCAAAGAAATTGTTTTCCATTGTTTCTCAGCTTTCCTCTCTGGGTCCAAAATCATCTGACTGGATCACGGCAGATAATCTTGACTGAGTACTCATCAGCGAAACCTGGATCCACGATCACAAGGACCCCATAATCCTAGAACTTTGCCCCCCAGGCTACAAAATTACACACTGGACAAGGAAAGAAAAAAGAGGAGGTGGAATAGCACTAATCTATAGATCCCACTTCACTGTAAAAACAACTGCTGAGTCTATAACACCAAAACTCGAAATTGCCTCAGAATCCACCATGCTACCCTGCTCGACCATCTAAATGTAGTCCTGTTTTATAGACCACCAGGAAACTGGCAAGAATGCCAGTCAAACTTTATGGATTTTATATCGAATACATGTGTATACAACTCCAATCTACTCATAATAGGGGACAAACCTACACCTGGAAGACCCTAATGCAACCAATGCCCGTGATTGCAAAGACTTCTTACAACTATGGGACCTTAACTTGCCTAATAAGCAAGCTACACATGTCAAAGGACACACAATTGACCTCATCACATACAAACTATCCTTAGACTCAATCTTATACTAACAGATACAAAATGGACGGCCATACCATGGTCAGACCACCATAAATTAAACGTAGCCCTACAATGGCGGAAAAAAGACACGCACCCCAAGCAAGAATGCACAACCTACACCACTAGAGGACAGATTGATCCTGTTACATTCTGGCAACAGATCTACAAAAATGAATGGCTAGCACAGACAAACTCCAAACACTATCTCCAAAATTGGGACGACAGATGCAGGAGCATACTAGACGAAATTGCAACACTACAAACAAGAACCACACAAAGACACAGCTTAATAGCTTGGTTCAACGAAGAATTGAAAAAACTAAAAACACAAGTCAGGAGACTCGAATGCACATGGCAAAAAATGAAAAATGAATATACACTCAAAGATTGGAAACAAATGCAAAGAAAATAAAAATATACAATAAGACAAACCAAAAGAGCATACTACAAAACCAAAATAGGACCAGACTACATTGCCTGGACCCTACTCCCGGTGAATACCCAACAGATCGAACCTGGAATGACTTCGATCTGCTAACTGAAGAAACCATCATTCAAGCACTCAACAAATTCTCCAAAACCCACTCCAAACTGGATATTTGCCCCAGTAGCCTAATAAGGTTCGCCCCCAAACGCTTCATAACAGACCTTACATCACACCTGAACTACATGCTACAACACGGACTTTTCCCCAAGGACAAAGGAAATATATTACTTACAGCCATACCCAAAGACTTAAAAAATTAAATGACACAATCAACTACCGACCAGTAGCATCCATCCCCCTGATAGTAAAACTAATGGAAAGTACGGTAACCAAACAACTCACCAATTACCTAAACAAATTCACAATAATACATGAATCATAGTCAGGATTTCGATCCAACCATAGCACTGAAACAGTGTTAACCACTCTCATAACCAAATTTAAGCAACTAATTGCAACTGGAAACAATGTGCTACTCCTACAATTCAATTTGTCCAGCGCGTTCGACATGGTCAGCCACCAAATACTCTCGAACATCCTAGACTACTTCGGGATTGGAGGAAACGTACTAAGATGGTTTAAAGGCTTCTTAACAGCTAGAACTTATCAAGTGATTTCTAACTCAAAAACGTCAACACCATGGAAACCTGAATGCGGAGTACCACAAGGATCACCGATCTCACCAACCCTTTTTAACTTAATAATGACACCTTTAGCCAAATCGCTATCCAACCAAGGACTCAACCTGTACATCTATGCAGACGATGTCACGATATACATCCCGTTCAAACAAGACATAAATGAAATCACACACAGCCTCCAAACAATGAACTCATGGGCGGACGCATTCCAACTAAAGCTAAATGCAGAAAAAACACAACATCTCATCCTGTCCTCACAATACAACACAAACAAACCCAATACCATAAACACCCCAGACTACACCCTTCCGGTCTCAGACAGCCTGAAAATTCTGGGAGTCACAATTGACCGAAATCTCACAATCAAAGACCATGCGAAAAATACAGCAAAGAAAATGTTCTACTCAATGTGGAAACTTAAAAGAATCAAACCTTTCTTCCCAAGGGAAGTATTCCGCAGCCTAGTACAATCAATGGTGCTAAGTCATCTAGACTAATGCAATGCCATCTATGCCGGATGCAAAGAACAAATCATTAAGAAGCTTCAAACCGCTCAAAACACAGCAGCCAGACTCATATTTGGGAAAGCGAAATATGAAAGCGCCAAACCCCTAAGAGAAAAACTACACTGGCTCCCATTAAAAGAACGAATTGCGTTCAAAGTTTGCACCCTGGTCCACAAAATCATTTACGGGGAAGCCCCGACCTATATGTCAGACCTTATAGACTTGCCTATTAGGAACGCAAAAAGATCATCACGCACATTCCTCAATCTCCACTATCCTAACTGTAAAGGGCTAAAATATAAATCCACATACATGACCAGTTTCTCATACATCTGCACACAGCTATGGAATGCACTATCGAAGGCCATAAAAACAACGCAAGACCTAACCATCTTCCGAAGGCTACTGAAAACAGATCTTTTCAAGAAGGCATACCATAAACATCCATCTTAAATACTAAATAATAACACTATATACGATCTATACAAAACCAAAATCTTATCACATGACTGATTAACCTCTTTGCTATTAATGATCAAGCACTACCACCTTAAACCTTATGCTGAATAGGGTCTCTCTATAGTCGATGACCTAATGTATGTTGCAATCCAATTTATTACTCAGGAACCTCATGCAATACCATAATGTATTCTTCTTTACCATGTATATAACATACATGGAACATAACATATATGGAACAGATCATGGTATATATATATATATATATATATATATATATATATACCATGATCTGTTCCATATATGTTATGTTCCATGTATGTTACCATGTATGTATACACCTTAACGCAATACCATTTGTAATTCTGTTACCTGGAAATGGCAACCGCCATTACGGCAAATGTAAGCCACATTGAGCCTGCAAATTGGTGGGAAAATGTGGGATACAAATGCTACAAATAAATAAAAATAAAAAATCTCTCCTAAGCAACTGATGATTTTGCTCATTACTTCTTATCAGAAGTTCAGAATTTGCACTGCACTTTTCTTGCTTCACCTCCATGGTCTGTTAGCTCTCTTCCCCCTCCCAGGCCCCAACTACACTCACTTCCACCTTTGTACCAACCCTCTTATGTCTGGTCAAAATTTAGTCTTTTGTCCCTGTCCATCCTCCAGAAATTCATAGCTTCCCCTTGACTTTATTACCTGTCCACTGGACTCTATTCCTTCCTCCTGGAGAAAAGTTCTTTTGCATAGTGGTCTTCTACTTCTACTAGCCATAATAAATAACAGCTTTTCCACTGGTGAAGTCTCTTATTACTACTACTTATTTCTATAGTGCTACTAGATGTACGACAGAGCTTACAATCTAATTAGGACAGACAAACAGGACAAATAAGAGATAAGGTCATTACTAAGGTGGGGATGATAAAATAAGGGTACTGAACAAGTGAGTAAGGGTTAGGAGTTAAAAGCAGCATGAAAAAGGTGGGCTTTTAACCTAGATTTGAAGATGGCCAGAGATAGAGCTTGACGGACTGGCTCAGGAAGTTTATTCCAGGCATATGGTGCAGCAAAATAAAAGGAACGGAGTCTGTAGTTAGCGGTGGAGGAGAAGGGTGCAGATAAGAGAGATTTACCCAGTGAACGGAGTTCCCGGGGAGGAGTGTAGGGAGAGATGAGAGTGGAGAGGTACTGAGGAGCTGCAGAGTGAATGCACTTGTAAGTCAATAAGAGGAGTTTGAACTGTATGCGGAAATGGATAGGGAGCCAGTGAAGTGACTTGAGGAGAGGGCTAATATGAGCATAGCGACACTGGCGGAATATTTATTTATTTAACACATTTATATCCCACATTTTCCCACTTGGTTGCAGGCTCAATGTGGCTTATAGAATACCGTAAAGCTCCGGTTCAATATTACAGATACATAATAAAGTAGAGAGCATGATAAGAAACATAAGTATAGGCTACAAGGAATGAAGAGGGGGGTGATAATAAAAGTCTAGTTTTGTCCATATTTAGCTGTGTCGCAGGAAGTAAAAGTTAATCTGGATCAGGGGGATAGGCCTTCTTAAACAGGATGGTTTTCAGTATTTTCCTGAAGTTAAGGTGGTTCCGGATAGATCTTACAGCTTTGGGCAAAGCGTTCCACAGTTGTGTACTTATGTAAGAAAAGCTTGATGCATAAGTAGATTTGTATCTAAGTCCAATACTGTCTGGATAATGCAGATTTAAATAAGTATGGGATAGGTTGGTACTGTTTCTGGGTGGTAGTTTTATAAGGTCCAGCATGTATCCAGGAACATCACCATAGATAATTCTGTGGACCAGAGTACAAACCTTGAAGGCAACACGTTCCTTGGTGGGAAGCCAATGCAGTTTTTCATGAATGGGTTTGGCACTTTCAAATAATATAAGTCGTGCGGCAGAATTTTGAACAGATTGAAGAGGAGAGAGATGGCTAAGTGAGAGACCTGTGAGAAGCAAGTTGCAATAGTCTAAGCGAAAGGTGATGAGTGTGAAAGAGGGTTCTGGTAGTGTGCTCAGAAAGGAAAGGGTGAATTTTGCTGATGTAGAGAAAGAAATGACAGGTTTTAGCAGTCTGCTTAGTATATTCAGAGAAGGAGAGAGAGGAGTCAAAGATGACCCCAAGGTTACGAGCTGATGAGACAGGGAGGATGAGAGTGTTATCCACAGAAATAGAGAATGGGGAAAGAGAGATAACAAGCTCAGTCTTGGTCATGTTTAGTTTCAGATGGCAGTGAGACATGCAGGCGGCAATGTCAGACAGGCAGGCAGATACTTTGGCCTGAATTTCTGCTGAGATTTCTGGTGTGGAGAGGTAGATCTGGGAGTCATCAGCGTAAACTCCGTAACGGAGTTGCTGGAAGGTTTCACTATGTTCAGTTGAAACCCGATGAGCTCCAGCCCTAGAAGACAGCACATCTGAGTCTGGAGCCTTTAAGTTAAGTTAAACTTGTGCATTATTTGCCCGTGTATTGCAATAATGTTTATTTTTTGTACAGTAGTATATTTTGAACTTTAAATATATGAACATTTTTTCGATACTACTGGTTGGCTGGAGGTGTTCTATGATTACAAACCTATACAAATCTGTGAGCCATACCAAAAATTGGCGGACACAGTTGTTTTGATTGATATGAGATAACCTCTACAGCCAACATTGTTGTGTTGCAACACACTAGTTTTGTCCGCTAACTGTTGTGTATGCATACATATTTCTGGGATAAGCAGCATAAAATGTTCTGTACTTTTTTGGGATCTTGCCAGGTATTTGTGACCTAGATTGGCCACTATTGGAAACAGGATGCTGGGCTTGATGGACCTTTGGTCTGCCCCAGTATGGCAATACTTATGTACTTATGGTTCACTTCTTACCCAACTGACTTGCACCTTTCACATCTCTCTACCTACTTCTAAATAGAGTCCCTGTTCCTTATCCTGTGGTGTCCTCAGGGCGCTGGTTTGTCCCTCCTTGTTAATATTTTTCTTGGCCCTTTAGCATTATTAATCCATGAGACTTCAATCAAATTTTACTTTTGTCAGTGATATCCTTCTTGTCTGTATTCAGGACCCCTATAATCCTGATTTTTATCCAGTTATAAGACTGTTTGACCTCTATCAATACTTGGTTAACATCCAACCAGTTGGTTCTTAAGCCTACTAAAACTTCTGCTATTTAGATCATGGGTCGTCTGTTTAGCCTTTTTATAACCTTTTTATTGCGTGATGTCCCTCTTACCCTAGTCAGCTCCTTACGTTATTTCTGCAGGTTTCCCATAGTCCCCATCCGTATGCACTTCTCTATTCTCTAGACAGTAGTATCTGGGGTGGCAATGGGGTTGCCCACTCATCCTGCTCTGTGCAACTCTTCGATTTATTTTATTTATTTATGCGCAATTGCGCATGCGCGGGGCATGTGCCTGTGGCGCATTTTAAATTAATATACTCTAGAGACTGCTGGGAAGTGCAGGGGGTGTTTGGAAGCGTCCTTAGTTGCTATGGTGATCTGAAATGGCGTGAATTATGGCACATGCGCAGTACAGTTAAAGGAGACCTGCACTGACACCTGAAAATTTAAAAGTATTAAAAACAATTTTTAAAAAGTGTTTGCATGAGTTTTAATGGTAGAATTCAGGTGCCGAGGGCCTGTACTTGCTTGCCATGGGGTTATGAAAACTTGGATTTTATGCTAATTAGTCTTTTATGAAGTTTCAGTTTGGTTATTTGGGGGGTCAATTTTAATGGAATTTTTAATAGAATAAACGTTAGGGCATTGCTCTGACCTGAGCTATGTAATTAAAATCCAAAAACAAAGGTTTTATATACTGTGTTTAACTAAAAATGCACAATAGAATGTCAGTATGGAAATCTGTTCTCAAAAGGAGCTTCCTGATTGGCTGCGCTGCTCTAGTTAGGGACCTAACTAGCAGTGTTGCCAGGTGGGCGGTTTTACCGCCCAATTGGGCGGTTTTCCGCGACCCGCCGCGGGAAATTTTTGCCCGCGGCGGGTTGCGGTTTTTATGGGCTGTTTTTTGGGCTTCCGGGCGGTTTTTTGTGCGGCTTTTTTGGCCGCGGGGGGCGGGGTTAGTGACGTTTTTGGGCGGGGTTAGTGACGTAGGAGGCGGGGCCGATGATGTGGGAGGCGGGGCCGATGATGGGGAGGCGGGGCCGATGACGTCGGAGGCGGGGCCGGTGACGGCGGGGGCGAGGTTGATGACGGCGGGGGCGGGGTGGGGGTGTCAGGGGCGGGGTTTGTGTTTGGGCGGGTTTTGGGCTGTTTTTTGGGCTGGATTGGGCTGGAAAAAGAAATTTCCACCTGGCAACCCTGCTAACTAGTGACAGTTGGTGGGAGAGCAATGGAAGACCTTATTGAGAGAAGACCTGCATCCTGACCTGTCTGAGTGAAAGGTTTGAGTGGAAGGAATAAGTGATAAAGTTTGAGTGAAATAATAGAGTGATTGAGAATAGTTTAACTGAAAGTACTGAGTTTATAAAGAGGTTTGTAATAAATTCAAGAGGTTTAGATTTCTCTCCTGAGAAAGAAAACTTGTGCTCCACAGGTTTATTTTGAGCTAATTGATAGTAGCTAAGGCAAAGAATAGTTAGAATACTATTTTAAAAAATATTTTATTCTGAAAAGTGCTGGAAAGCATTAGATTTCATTAGCCCTTCAGTGGTTTGAAGTAATTGTAATAGGAATTGATATGATATTGTCTCTGAAAGATGTCTTCTGAGTTTTAAAAATATTTTTAAGGTATTTATTGGAAACCAATAGACTAATATCTGAAGTCTGACCTAGATAGATAATTAAATTATCTAACCTTAGAAAAGTAAAGTAAAGGTTTAATTTACACAAAACCTCATAGGGCTGTGTGAATCCAGTGTGACTGTGTGTGTGAGTGACATGATTAGTTGTGATCATCAAGAATTTAGCAAATTCCTAGAAGAGGAACTGCTCTCTCCATAGTTAGGGTTAGGAATTAAAAGTCTATTAGAATAAGTCAGGAAGTCAGACTCAGAAAATTTTAATTTAGTTTATTGATATTAAAACACTCAGTCCAGGTTCCTGTGACAGGCAGGCTCATCTATAGACACACACTACAGGAAGGCAGATTCTTTCCTTTTATTTTTTTTTTTTTTAAGAATAAGTTTAGGGAGAAGATCAAGTTAAAGACAACCAAGACAGAAGAAAGTTTTCCTAAAGTCTGCATCCTTCGAACAGAAAGGCTACAACCCCAGAATAATCTCCAAGAATATTGCCTCCTCCCTCAAAATACCCAGGTAAAATCTGCTACAGTACAAAGAAAAAAAAGCCACAGACAGAATCCCCCTTATAGTAACATACAACCCAGAGCTGGAAAAATTAAGAAAAATCATAAAGGATCTGCAGCCTCTACTCCAGGAGGATGAATTACTTAAAGAGATATTCCCATTCCCACCAGTGCTGGCTTTCCGACAGCCACCCAACTTAAAACACAAGCTAATTAGACGTAAGCTCCCAACACAGACTCAAAAAGGAGAAAATGGCACACATCCTTTCAATATATCCAGCTGCAGACTATGCCAAAACATTTCACAAGACCCCATAGTCATGCACATAGGAAAAATATTCAACATAAAGGAATCCTTTACATGCTCATCTTCCAATGTGGTTTACATCATTCAGTGTAAAAAAATGTGACGAAGGATGCTATATTGGAGAAACGAGCCAGATGCTAAAGACAAGATTTAATTTACATAGACATCACATGAAAAATGCCAGTGCCAGCCAAGATGCCATGCCTGTGGGGCAGCACTTTACAAAACCAGAACACTCTACCAGTGACTTCATAGTAAGAATCCTGAAAGGTAACTTTAAAACAATACAGGAACGTAAGACCTTTGAAGTCAGAATGATGAAATATTTTGACACCCACCAGACAGGACTTAACAAAGATCTGGGTTTTCTAGCCCATTATAAACCATAAAGTTGTAATGCTCTGTTTGTCTCCATGCATATCTACCTGTCTCTCACCCATCCACCCCCATCCTGTTAGACTGTCACTGAAATGTTTTGATGTTTCCATGCATATCTCTCACCTATCCACCCCCATCCTGTTAGACTGTCACTGAAATGCTTTGATGTTTCACTTATATATACTGTCATCTACCAACATTTGGTTATTTACAATCTGATGAAGAAGGGCAACCTTTGAAAGCTAATCAAGAAATGTATTAAGTTATGTCCAAAAAAAAGGTATCATCTTATTTTCTTTTCCATGTTTTATTTCTATTAATTACTCCTGAAGTCAAGAAAACTGGAATTCAAGCTAAGTACTGAGGAAAAAAAATAATTCAGCAAAACTCTGAGAGAGACATTGTACATTTACATTATCACTCATACTTACCTTAAGGAACTGAGGACCTGACAGGAAAAAAGTTAAAGTAGTTTAATTATTTCTTGACAATACAATTGATCTGTGACATTATTAATTATTACTTACCTTAAAAGTAATTCCTATAGAAGGAGAGAAAATTGACATCACCAATTACCGCCCTGTAGCATCTATCCCACTTGTAGTTAAATTGATGGAGATCATGGTGACCAAATAGCTCTCTGACTATTTGGACAAGTTCTCTCTATTGCATGAATCTCAGTCTGGATTCCGCCCATCCCACAGTACCAAAACTGTGCTGGTCACTCTCCTGGCCAAATTCAAGAGTGAAATATCCTTAGGTAAAAGCATACTACTACTCCAATTCGACATGTCGAGTGCATTCAATATGGTTAACCATAGTATACTTCTTCAACTTCTAGAACATTTTGGAATTGGTGGAAATGTACTTGACTGGTTCAAAGGCTTTCTGACTACCAGGTCATACCAAGTAAAGTCTAACACAAATATATCAACAACATGGAAATCAGACTGCGGAGTTCCTCAAGGTTCACCTTTATCACCAATACTCTTCAATATACTAATGATCCCACCGACCAACTCAAGGTCTCCACCCGTTCATCTATGCTGATGATGTTACAGTCTACATCCCTTTTAGATGTGATTTATCAGAAATCTCTAACAATATCAAGCGTGGATTGAACACCATGCACTCATGGGCAAACTCATTTCAATTGAAGCTGAGCACCGATAAAACGCATTGCCTTATCCTCTCATCCCAGCACAACAACTACAAACCCACAACCTAATTCACTTCAGATCATTCCCACCCCATCTCTGATAGTCTCAAAATACTAGGTGCTACCATTGATCGCAGTCTTACACTTGAGACCCAAGTCAACTCCATCGTAAAGAAAATGTTTCATTCAATGTTGAAACTCAAGCGTTTAAAACCTTTTCTTCCCAAGGGATATTTTCCGTAATTTAATTCAATCAATGGTACTAAGCCATGCTGACTACTGCAATGGAATCTATGTGGGATGTAAGGAACCAACTCACAAGGAAACTCCAGACAGCCCAAATCACAGCAGCCAGGTTGATATTTGGTAAAACACGATTCCAAATTGCCACACCACTCCATGAAAAACTGCACTGGCTTCCAATCAGAGATCACGTCACTTTCAAAACCTGCACCTTGGTCCATACGATTATCTACGGTGAAGTCCCAGGTTACATGGTTGACCTGATTAATCTCCCAATCAGAAATAGTACCAGCTCATCATGGACTTACCTCAATCTCCACTACCCAAATTGCAAAGGACTAAAATACAAGACAACCCATGCGTCCAACTTCTCTTACATAAGTACACGTCTGTGGAACGAATTGCCACAAGCTGTGAAAACAACCCACGATCACCTAAAATTCAGGAAATAATTAAAGACTCACCGATTTGGAAAAGCATACCCGACTGACCTAACTTAAATGCCTCAACCCTGCAGCACTTCACTATCAAAGATCGTATTGGACATTATCAAACCCTCCTACCTTTAACCCCATGTGACTGAATCTTATCTTCCCTATACCACCATAACATCTTTTGTACTTGTCCCATACCGAACTTGGCGAATGCCTTTACAGTATTATGTAAGCCACATTGAGCCTGCAAATAGGTGGGAAAATGTGGGATACAAATGTTACTAAAAAATAATAGAGGGAACACCCAGCTCAAATTTGTGAATACAACAAAGATATGTGTTGCGGGTCTACTCTAACAGTGTGGGGTGTAAAACAATGTACATAAGTACATAAGTAATGCCATACTGGGAAAAGACCAAGGGTCCATCGAGCCCAGCATCTTGTCCATGACAGCGGCCAATCCAGGCCAAGGGCACCTGGCAAGCTTCCCAAACGTACAAACATTCTATACATGTTATTCCTGGGATTTTGGATTTTTCCAAGTCCGTTTAGTAGTGGTTTATGGACTTGGCCTTTAGGAAACCGTCCAACCCCTTTTTAAACTCTGCTAAGCTAACTGCCTTCACCACATTTTCTGGCAATGAATTCCAGAGTTTAATTACACGTTGGGTGAAGAAACATTTTCTCCGATTTGTTTTAAATTTACTACACTGTAGTTTAATCGCATGCCCCCTAGTCCTAGTATTTTTGGAAAGCGTGAACAGACGCTTCACATCCACCTGTTCCACTCCACTCATTATTTTATATACCTCTATCATGTCTCCCCTCAGCCGTCTCTTCTCCAAGCTGAATAGCCCTAGCCTCCTTAGTCTTTCTTCATAGGGAAGTCGTCCCATCCCCGCTATCATTTTAGTCGCCCTTCGCTGCACCTTTTCCAATTCTACTATATCTTTCTTGAGATGCGGCGACCAGAATTGAACACAATACTCAAGGTGCGGTCGCACCATGGAGCGATACAACGGCATTATAACATCCTCACACCTGTTTTCCATACCTTTCCTAATAATATGGAAGGAGGGAAGAAACCTCAGCCAGGTGAAATAACAGCACAATTGCTGACAATACTCGTATTTCAGAATCATCATAAATCAATCATTGGTCTCAGCCCAACTTCCTCCCTTAACGTGCAACAATATTTTTTAAAGTATTTTCAAAGAATATGCTAAATCCACTGTGTGCCACAACACTGAAAAGACATTGAGTGAAAAGCCACTTAGCTCAATGCAGATCAGAAAATAAACTCACCCATGCAGCTTGCCAGAATATGGCTGCTAAAGTGGGTGGATAAACTTTCTCATTCACTGGGCCTCCTTACTACCATCTCTAAGCCCTTGATCTTAGCACTCCTCATGGCAGTATATTGCTGTATGGAGGTATGTGGTGAAGTGCACAGTGTGTAGAGATTTGGCGGGTCTTTTACTAAAACTTAGCTCAAGTTATTTTTTTTTTTGTTACATTTGTACCCTGCGCTTTCCCACTCATGTCAGGCTCAATGCAGCGGGCAATGGAGGGTTAAGTGACTTGCCCAGAGTCACAAGGAGCTGCCTGTGCCGGGAATCGAACTCTGTTCCTCAGTTCCCCAGGACCAAAGTCCACCACCCTAACCACTAGGCCTCTCCTCCACATAGAAACAAATGGGCCCTGCTGCAGATAACTCGAGCTAAGCTTTATTTATTTATTTGTTACATTTATATCCCACATTTTCCCACCTATTTGCAGGCTCAATGTGGCTTACGTGGAGGGGCATAATCGAACGTGAACGCCTATCTCCATGGGCGTCTATGTCCGAAAACGGGTAGGTGAAGAGGTGGGATAGACCGTATTTTCAAAAAAAATGGACGTTTTTCAGCTGGGCATTTGTTTTTTTTAGCGATAATGGAAACTAAAAACTCCCAGCTCAAAAACGTCCTAATCCGAGCCATTTGGGAGGGGCCACGATTCGTAGTACACTCGCCCCCCTGACATGCCAGGACACCAACTGGGCACCCTAGAGGTCAGTGCGGTGGACTTCAGACATAGTAACATAGTAGATGACGGCAGAAAAAGACCTGCACGGTCCATCCAGTCTGCCCAAGAAGATAAATTCATATGTGCTACTTTTTTTTATTTGTACTGTCCTCTTCAGTGCACAGACCGTATAAGTCTGGCCAGCCCTATCCCCGCCTCCCAACCACCAGCTCTGGCACAGACCGTATAAGTCTGCCCAGCACTATCCCCGCCGCCCAACCACCAGCCCCGGCACAGACCGTATAAGTCTGCCCAGCACTAGTCCCGCCTCCCAACCACCAGCCCCAGCACAGACCGTATATGTCTGCCCACACTAGCCCCGCCTCCCAACCACCAGCTCGGCCACCCATTCTAGGCTAAGCTCCTGAGGATCCCTTTCTTCTGCACAGGATTCCTTTATGTTTATCCCACGCATGTTTGAATTCCGTTACCGTTTTCATCTCCACCACCTCCCGCGGGAGGGCATTCCAAGCATCCACCACCCTCTCTGTGAAAAAATACTTCCTGACATTCTTCTTGAGTCTGCCCCCCTTCAATCTCATTTCATGCCCTCTCGTTCTACCGCCTTCCCATCTCTGGAAAAGGTTCGTTTGCAGATTAATACCTTTCAAATATTTGAACGTCTGTATCATATCACCCCTGTTCCTCCTTTCCTCCAGGGTATACATGTTCAGGTCTGCAAGTCTCTCCTCATACGTCTTGTAACGCAAATCCCATACCATCCTCGTAGCTTTTCTTTGCACCGCTTCAATTCTTTTTACATCCTTGGCAAGATACGGCCTCCAAAACTGAACACAATACTCCAGGTGGGGCCTCACCAGCGACTTGTACAGGGGCATCAGCACCTCTTTTCTTCTGCTGGTCACACCTCTCTCTCTATACAGCCTAGTAACCTTCTAGCTATGGCCACCGCCTTGTCACACTGTCTCATCGCCTTCAGATCCTCAGATACTATCACCCCAAGATCCCTCTCCCCATCCGTACCTAGCAGACTCTCACCGCCTAACACATACGCCTCTCTTGGATTTCTACTCCCTAAGTGCATCACTTTGCATTTCTTCGCATTGAATTTTAATTGCCAAACCTTAGACCATTCTTCTAGCTTTTTCAGATCCTTTTTCATGTTTTCCACTCCCTCCGGGGTGTCCACTGTGTTACAAATCTTAGTATCATCCGCAAATAGGCAACCCTTCGGCAATGTCACTCACAAATATATTGAACAGAATCGGCCCCAGCACCGATCCCTGAGGCACTCCACTACTCACCTTTCCCTCCTCCGAGCGAACTTCATTCACCACCACCCTCTGGCGCCTGTCCGTCAACCAGTTTCTAATCCACTTCACCACTTTGGGTCCTATCTTCAGCCCATCCAGTTTATTTAAGAGCCTCCTGTGGGGAACCGTGTCAAAAGCCTTGCTGAAATCTAAGTAGATTACGTCTATAGCTCGTCCACGGTTCAATTCTCCGGTCACCCAGTCAAAGAATTCAATGAGATTCGTTTGGCACGATTTCCCTTTGGTAAAACCATGTTGTCTCGGATCTTGCAACTCATTTTCTTCCAGGAAATTCACTATCCTTTCCTTCAGCATCTCTTCCATTGCTTTTCCAATAATCAAAGTGAGGCTTACCGGCCTGTAGTTTCCAGCTTCTTCCCTATCACCACTTTTGTGAAGAGGGACCACCTCCGCCGTTCTCCAATCCCTCGGAACCTCTCCCATTTCTAAGGATTTATTAAACAAATCTTTAAGAGGACCCGCCAGAACCTCTCTGAGCTCCCTCAATATCCTGGGGTGGATCCCATCCGGTCCCATGGCTTTGTCCACCTTTAGTTTTTCTAGTTGTTGGTACACACTCTCTTCCGTGAACGGTGCTATATCCACTCCATTCTCAAATGAACTTTTGCCAGTCCATCGTGGTCCTTCTCCCGGATTTTCTTCAGTAAAAACAGAACAAAAGTATCTATTTAGCAAATTTGCCTTTTCTTCATCATTATCTACATAGTGGTTTGCAGTATCTTTTAGTCTCACAATTCCCTTTTTAGTCATTCTCCTTTCACTAATATACCTGAAGAAATTTTTGTCACCCCTCCTTACCTTTCTAGCCATTTGTTCTTCCGCTTGCGCTTTCGCCAGACGTACCTCTCTCTTGGCTTCTTTCAGTTTCCTTCGGTATTCCTCCCCGTGTTCCTCGTCTTGAGTTTTTTTGTATTTCTGGAATGCGAACTCTTTAGCCTTTATTTTCTCAGCCACTTGCTTGGAGAACCATAGCGGTTTCCTTTTTCTCTTGCTTTTATTTACTTTCCTTACATAAAGGTTTGTGGCCCTATTTATAGCTTCTTTCAGCCTGGACCACTGTCCTTCCACTTCTCGTACGTCCTCCCAGCCCATCAGCTCCCTCCTTAGGTATTCCCCCATTTTACTAAAGTCAGCACGCTTGAAATCCAGGACTTTGAGTTTTGAGTGGCAACCCTCCTCTTCAGCCGTCATATCAAACCAAACCGTTTGATGGTCACTGCCTCCCAGGTGGGCACCCACTCAGACATTTGACACGCTATACGCATTTGTGAGCACCAGATCCAGCGTCGCTCCCTCCCTCGTGGGTTCCATGACCATTTGTCTGAGCAGAGCACTTTGGAAAGCATCTACAATCTCTCTACTTCTTTCCGATTCCGCAGACAGAACCTTCCAATCTACATCCGGCAGATTGAAATCTCCCAGCAACAGCACCTCTCTCTTCTTTCCCAACTTTTGAATATCTGCGATCAGGTCTTTATCTAATTCTTCCAATTGTGTTGGAGGTCTGTAGACAACACCCACGTGGACAGAGGTTCTATCATCTCTTTTTAAGGTGATCCATATCGCTTCTTCCTTACCCCAGGTCCCTGTCATTTCGCTTGCTGTGATATCATTTCTCACATATAGAGCTACTCCTCCACCTTTACGACCCTCTCTATCCTTCCTAAATAGATTATAGCCTGGTATGTTTGCATCCCATTCATGGGAACCATTGAGCCATGTCTCTGTGATTGCAACAACGTCCAAGTCTGCCTCCAACATCAGGGCTTGAAGGTCATGAACTTTGTTGCCAAGACTGCGAGCATTTGTGGTCATCACTTTCCATTTCCATTTCCATTTCCTGGTATGTGTTTCAACATTTGATATTTTGGTGTGTTTTCTGTCTTTTGGGTCCCTCCATATCTTTTTGTTCCACCTTAATTTCTTTTGCTTTTGCTGTTTCTTCTGGCTCAGTTCTATTTTTAGGAACCTCACAGAGCTCTAATGGAGCAAAAGAATTCTGTAGGGGTAACACTTGTGAGGGTGTATGCCTCTGTGTCACATGACGAAGTCTGCCTGAGCCTACTGTGAACCATCTATTCTTAAGAGGTTTTATCCTTTGAGGCAGTGGTGTGAATTTGGTTTGATTTTGTGCAGTCTTAGAAGTTGCTTTAAGTGCATCTAATTCCTGCTTTAATTTACTGACCTCTTGTTTTAAACTAGCGAGCTGATTACAGATAGGACAAGCCTTAAGTTTCCAGATGATTGGCCTTGAAACTAAAGCTCCACAATTATTACAGAGAATAAAAGTCATCTTGATTTGTTGAATGGGTATGAATAGGTATTTTTTGATGTGGCTTGACAGTGTACAAGATTAACTTTACTCCTCAGCAATTTGAGACAGTTGTAATTCGGGTGGAGTTAAGTTGTGATAAGTAGTATAGTTAGAATAGGGATTTAGGAAGTGTCAGTCTTGGGGTGGGTGGGATGAGGGGTAGGGTGGGTAATGCTCCCACATGCATAGCTCCCTTACCACGGGTGCTGAGCCGCCAACCCCCCTCCCCCAAAACCCACTACCCACAATGTACAACACTACCATAGCTCTTAGGGGTGAAGGGGGCACGTACATGTGGGTACAGTGGGTTTCGCAGGCCTCCCATTTACCAGCACAAGTGTTACAGGTAGGGGGGGATGGGCCTGGGTCCGCCTGGCTGAAGTGCACTGCGGTACCCACTAAAAGTGCTCCAGGGACCTGCATACATGCAGGCCTCTAGGACTGGTTGCTGCTATATAACATTGGCACACCAGTTGACACCTGAAGACTAATCTCTCTGAAAACGTCCTTTATTGGAATAAGCACGCTTACTCACAGTTAACTGCAGATCAGAGGTTGTACCCCACTGGCAACGAGTCTCCCTGGTACTGAGATGAGCAGTAGGTCAGAGCTGGCAGAATGCTGTACAATGCCCTCTTTCAGCCACATTCAAGGGAAGAACTAAGTTCTGTATCGTGGCTAACACATGAAAGGGATCTAAAACTGGCTTACAAAAATGGCCACTACCTCATGGACTACCGGAAACAAAACAGGGCACACTCCGACCGAGTAAGCAGGGGGAAAAGCACCATGGGAGTAGAGCCTACCAACTACCAACATCGTGAGCATTTGCCACAAGCTAGTGGAATCACGGAGCCCAATACCCTACGCCCACCATAATGCATTGCTGATGTGACTCTGCAGTGCCCTTAACAGAAAAGGTGTCACACTCACCCGAGAGCCACATCAGAACCAGGGAAAGGCTGTCAGAGGATAGAACACATTCTGCTGTCATAGAGGTGGGTACGGCATTTGAGGCTGGCATACAGGCTGGAAAAAAAGTTTGTAAAGTGGGGTTTTTTTTGGTGGGAGGGGGTTATTGACCTCTGGGGGAGTCCGGGGAGGTCATCTCCGATTCCCTCCAGTGGTCATCTGGTCAGTTGGGGCACTTTCTTGGGACCTGTTCGTGAAAAAAAAAAAGGGTCCAAAAAAAGTGACCCAAAATCGCGGTAAAAACGCCTTTTTTTTTTTTTTTCGATTATCAGCTAAAGACGCCCATCTCTCCTCGGCTGATAACCACGCCCCAGTTCCGCCTTCACCACGCCTCCAACACGCCCCCATCAACTTTACCCGTTTCCGTGACAGATTGTAGTTGGAAACGCCCAAACTCGGCTTTCGATTATACCGATTTGGGCGCCCACAGGAGAAAGACTCCCATCTCCCGATTTGGGTCGCAATATAGGCGTTTTTCTCTTTCGATTATAAGCTGGATAGTACTGTAAAGGCGTTCGCCAATTCCGGTATAAACAGTTGCACAGTGATGTTGTGGTACAATGAGGCTTATGTGGAACAGACATATTAGGGAATCGTATAGAGGAAGAGTTATGTTATGCCCATTACGTGCTTTGGTTTTGTAGTGTTGCAGGGTTCAGGCATGAAAGTTGGGTCGGTAGGGTATGCCTTTTTGAACAGGTAAGTTTTTAGTGATTTCTGGAAGTTTAGGTGGTTATACGTTGTTTTCACGGCTTTTGGTAACGCGTTCCTTAGTTGTGTACTTATGTAGGAAAAGCTGGATGCATGAGTTGATTTGTATTGGAGTCCTTTGCAGCTTGGGTAGTGGAGGTTTAGATATGTTCGTGTTGATCCGGTTGTATTTCTGATTGGTAGGTCGATGAGGTCTGTCATGTATCCCGGGGCCTCGCCATAGATAATTTTATGAACCAGGGTGCAGATTTTGAAAGCAATACGCTCTTTGATTGGGAGCCAGTGCAATGTTTCTTGGAGGGGTTTGGCGCTTTCAAATCGCATTTTTCCAAATATTTATTTATTTATTTATTGCATTTGTATCCCACATTTTCCCACCTATTTGCGGGTTCAGTGTGGCTTACAATACATTGTATTGATGGAAATACAATTTGTTGCAACTCGATTATGGGTTACATTGTGAGGAGTTAGGTTAGGACAAAGTCAAAGTATCATTAAGGGAATAAACAAGGAAAAGAACGGTGGAACAGTGGAAGAACAACGGATGCTGATAAGGCAACAGAACAATAGCAAGAGTACATTCGGGTATAACATTTTATCTGTAAATTGAGGTTTAAATGTGTTAAAATTACTGGGGATGAGAATATAGAAGAGAGTGTATTGATGCATTGCTAACTGTGTGTGTGTAATTCATTTGTTTTGATCCTTTCAATAGATTTTTTCAAAGAGATGAGTCTTTATTAGTTTGCAGAAGTCGGTTAGTTCGTAGATCGTTTTCAGGTTGCGTGGTAGTTTATTCCAGAATTGTGTGCTCATGTAGGAAAAGGTTGATGCGTGCAGCACTTTGTATTTTATGCCTTTGCAGTTTGGGAAGTGGAGGTTGAGGAAGGTTCGGGATGATCTTTTGGCGTTTCTGGGTGTTAGGTCTATTAAGTCAGACATGTAGGCTGGGGTTTCACCATGGATGATTTTGTGGACTAGTGTGCATACTTTGAAGGTGATGCGTTCCTTGAGTGGGAGCCAGTGTAGCTTCTCTCGTAAGGGTTTCGCACTTTCGTATTTTGGTTTCCCGAAGATGAGTCTGGCTGCTGTGTTTTGGGCTGTTTGAAGTTTTCTCAGTATTTGTTCTTTACATCCTGCGTATAGTGAGTTGCAGTAATCCAGATGGCTGAGTACGAGTGATTGCACTAGGCTGCGGAAGACGGATCTTGGGAAGAATGGTCTTATTCTTTTCAGTTTCCACATGCAGTAGAACATCTTTTTGGTTGTGTTGTTTGCATGAGTTTCAAGTGTAAGGTGGCGGTCGATAGTGACTCCAAGGATTTTTAGAGTTTCTGAGATTGGAAGATTTAGTGTTGGTGTGGTTATAGTGGTAAATTCATTCGTGTTGTATTGGGAGGTAAGTATCAGGCATTGAGTTTTTTCTGCGTTCAGTTTCAATCGAAATGCATCTGCCCAGGTGTTCATGATGTGTAAACTTTGATTGATTTCATTGTAGATTTCTTTGATGTCTTGTTTGAAAGGGATATATATTGTCACATCGTCGGCGTATATATGTGGGTTAAGGTTATGGTTTGCTAGTAGTTTTGCCAAGGGTATCATCATCAGGTTGAAAATAGTTGGGGAGAGGGGTGATCCTTGCGGTACTCCACATTCTGGTGTCCATGCAGCAGACGTAGTTGAATTTGATGTGACCTGGTATGATCGCAAGGTTAGGAACCCCTTGAACCAGTTTAGGACATTGCCTCCGATGCCAAAATATTCAAGTATGTGTAATAGGATTCCGTGGTCAACCATATCGAAGGCACTTGACATGTCAAATTGTAGGAGGAGTATATTGTTGCCGGTTGCAATCAGTTGTTTAAATTTAGTCATTAGGGTAATTATTACTGTTTCTGTGCTGTGATTCGATCGGAATCCTGATTGGGCATCATGCAGTATTGAGAACTTGTTTAGATAGTTTGTGAGTTGTTTTGTTACCATCCCTTCGGTTATTTTGGTTATTATTTTGGTTATAAGCCTGGCTTCTGTGTTTTGAGCGGTTTAAAGTTTCTTATGAGTTGTTCTTTGCATCCCGCATAAATTCCATTGCAGTAGTCTATATGGCTTAGAACCACTGATTGTATAAGGTTGTGAAATGTTTCCCTCGGGAAGAATGGTTTCACACATTTTGAGTTTCCACATTGAGTGGAACATTTCCTTTGTTGTAGATCTCACATGGCTCTCTAGTGTAAGGTTGTGGTTGATTTGTAACGCCGAGGATTTTCAGGCTGTCTGAGATGGGGAGGGTGTAATCTGGGGTGTTTATATTTGTGGGGTTGTTCGCGTTGTATTGGGATGAGAGGATGAGACAGTGGGTTTTTTTCTGTATTGAGTTTTAATTGAAATGCATTTGCCCATGAGCTCATGATGATCAAGCTGAGCTTAATTTTGTTGGTGATCTCTGTCAGATCATGTTTGTAAGGAATGTATATTGTGACATCGTCCGCATAGATGAAAGGGTTAAGGCCTTGGTCGGATAAGGACTTGGCTAGTGGGGTCATCATTAGGTTGAAAAGGATCAGTGATAGTGGGTGATCCTTGAGGTACTCCGCAGTCTGCTTTCCACGGTGATGATATGTTTGAATTTGATTTCACTTGGTATGTTCTTGTGGTTAGGAAACCCTTGATCCAACTAAGTATATTTAGTAAAAGACTCCCTGATTTGTTTTTGTATTATTATTGTTACCGGTGGAGTTTGGGGATTTTTTGAGGTTTTTTGTCTGCCATACTAGAGACATCATATTGAATCTTTAGTTCCGCTTTGATTGCTGTGGTGGCTTTGTACCTGGATAAGAAGTGGTTAAATTTGTTTTTCAAATATAGAGGAACTTTTTCATGAACAGATTATTTGCTGATGTGTCTTGTGATATGCAGAGAAGTAGGTGACAGTGTATGATGTTGAAACCTGAAGAGATTCAGTTGGGAGCTACTTTTTCTTAAATACCTTTGCAAATGTATTGTCCGATATCAAGTCTGTGCATGTTTTTTTTTTTTTTTGAGCCAGCTCATCTTGCTGCTTTTCTTGCGACTAGATGGATAGCTGCTTATTTATGTAGGTCTTTGATAGTCAGGTCTATTTTTCTTTACTTCTTTTTTATTTTATGTTTGTTGAAAGACTCCTAAATCTTGGATCTCTAATATTTCTTGCTTTTGTATTAGTCATGTTTACTTTTCTGTACAAGCGATTATTGCTTGGTTTATGATGTAAAATCTTATAAATTAAAAAAAATTATATTTTGCAAAAAAAGTAGGTTCCTTTTTGTGGTCAAAAATATCTATTTTTTCTGACATGGCCAGATCAACCCAGAAATGAAGGAAGGCCTTCCTCTAGCTTAAGTCTAGACCTTTGGCGGTGGGAGATTTTTAAAATTTCCTTGCAGATTTAGTTCCGTTATAAAATACTCTTCTCCGAGGACAAGCAGGCTGCTTGTTCTCACGACTGGGTTGACGTCCACGGCAGCCCCCACCAACCGGAACAAAACTTCGCGGGCGGTCCCGCACGCAGGGCATGCCCACCGCGCATGCGCGGCCGTCTTCCCGCCCGTTCGCGACCGTTCCCGCTCAGTCTTTTCTTTTCCGCGCTGGAGAGAGCCGTGTTCGTCTCTCTCTCTGTCAGCCCCAGAAACCGGATCGCACCTTAGCCGCGAATTTTTTTCTTCTTAGTTTGTTTCTTCGTTTCTTTTATTCTGTTTTCTTAAAAAAAAAACCCAAAAAAAAAAACTTTGTTTCCCCCCCCCCCCCTCATAAACGTTTAGCGGGGGGTGCCTCGTTGCGGCCTTGTGGCCGCGCGGTCGATTTCTTTTCGGGTGTGCCTTTTACCGCCACCATCGACGACTTTGACTTCGCCGACGCGATTTTTCCGTCGATGTCCTCGAAGGTCCTGAGTGGATTTAAGAAGTGTGGTCGGTGCGGCCGGCATATCTCGCAGACCGACACTCACGCTTGGTGCCTCCAGTGCCTCGGGCCGGAGCACGATACCAAGACGTGTACCTTGTGTCTCGATTTACGGAAACAGACACAGGTGGCGAGGCAAGTTCTGCGGGACCGTCTTTTTGGAACTTGTGCCGGCCCCTCGACTTCGACGGCATCGGTGTCGACGGCCGGATCTTCGGTACCGGTACCGATGTCCACGAAATCGGCACCGACCCCAGGAGCACAGGTTCCGTTGGCCCGCCGGTCCTCCGGAGATGGCAGGGGTGAGCAGCCGTGCGGGCAATCGGCCCCGGTCACTCCCTCTACCCAGGGCCATCGGGACCGAACCCTGTCGGACCCGATCCCTCGAGGCCGAGGGGGATCTACCTCCTCCTCTTCGGTACCGCCGAGCGCCGATGACGGGCACCGGAAGAAGGCTAAAAAGCACCGTCATCAGTCGCCTACGGCGCATGTGGCTACCAGCTCCGGCTCCAGAGTTGACTCGATGCCGAGGAAGCGGCAGCGCCGGGAGGAGCGGTCCCCCTCGGTGGTAGAGGTATCGCTACGTCAGGGCATGGGCAGTTCGGTGCCGTTTCCTGGACCCGAGCAGATTCTGGCACCAGCACCTCCACCGGCCCCCTCGCCTTTCCCGACAGCGGGCCTTGACGAGTGCCTCCGAGCCATCCTTCCGGGGATCCTGGAAGGGCTGATGCGAGCACCCCCGGCGCCGTTGATGGAGGCGCCGGTGTGCTCTAGCCCGGTGCTGAGGCCTTCGACGCCGACGCCGCTTGTGGTGCCGGTCTCGACCGCCACGCAGGTGGAGTCGACGTCGATGGAGGGAGCTTCATCCCCGCCAGCGCGGGAGTCCACCGCTCGACGACGCCACCGAGGACTCGGTGCCTCGAAGTCGAGCCGGGCCCGGTTGAGATCTGAGCTACAGGAGCTCATGTCCGACACCGAGGAAGAGGCCTCGTGGGGGGAGGAGGAGGACCCCAGATATTTCTCCTCAGAGGAGTCTGTGGGCCTTCCCTCCGACCCCACTCCTTCACCGGAGAGGAAGCTCTCGCCACCTGAGAGCCTCTCCTTTGCCTCCTTTGTCAGGGATATGTCTATCTGCATTCCCTTTCCTGTGGTCTCTGTGGATGAGCCGAGGGCCGAGATGCTCGAGGTCCTCGACTATCCATCACCACCTAGAGAGTCCTCCACGGTACCGTTGCACAATGTCCTCAAAGAGACACTGCTTCGGAACTGGTTGAGACGTTTATCTAATCCCACCATCCCCAAGAAAGCGGAGTCCCAATACAGGATCCACTCAGACCCAGAGTTAATGCGGCCCCAATTGCCTCATGACTGGGCGGTTGTGGACTCTGCTCTCAAGAGGGCACGGAGTTCGAGGGATACCGCTTCGGCGCCCCCGGGGCGGGAGTCTCACACTCTGGACTCGTTTGGGAGGAAGGCCTACCAATCTTCAATGCTCGTGACCCGCATCCAATCCTACCAGCACTACACGAGCATACACATGCAGAATAATGTGAAGCAACTGGTGGACCTGGTCGACAAGCTCCCCCCGGAGCAGTCCAGGCATTTTCAGGAGGTGGTCAGGCAGCTGAAGGCGTGCAGAAAGTTCCTGTCCAGGGGTATTTATGACACCTGTGATGTGGCATCTCGAGCTGCGGCCCAAGGTATAGTGATGCGCAGACTCTCATGGCTGCGTGCCTCTGACCTGGACAACCGCACCCAGCAGCGGCTGGCTGATGTCCCTTGCTGGGGGGATAATATTTTCGGCGAGAAGGTTGAGCAGTTGGTGAACCAACTACATCAGCGGGAAACCGCCCTCGACAAGCTCTCCCACCGGGCGCCTTCAGCATCCACCTCTGCAGGTGGACGTTTTTCCCGGGCCCGGCAGGCTGCGCCCTATGCCTTCAACAAGCGTAGGTACACCCATCCGGCCCGAAGGCCTCATCAGGCACAGGGACAGTCCCAGCCCGCTCATTCCCGTCAACAGCGTGCGCCTAAGCAGCTCCCTGCGCCTCCACAGCAAAAACCGGGGACGGGTTTTTGACTGGATCCATGGGAACATAGCCGCCATCAAAGTGTCCGTACCAGACGATCTGCCAGTCGGGGGAAGGCTGAAACTTTTTCACCAAAGGTGGCCTCTAATAACCTCCGACCAGTGGGTTCTCCAAATAGTGCGGTGCGGATATGCCCTGAATTTGGCCTCCACTCCACCAAATTGTCCTCCGGGAGCCCAATCCTTCAGCTCCCATCACAAGCAGGTACTTGCAGAGGAACTCTCCGCCATTCTCAGCGCCAATGCGGTCGAGCCCATGCCACCCGGGCAGGAAGGGCAGGGATTCTATTCCAGGTACTTCCTTGTGGAAAAGAAAACAGGGGGGATGCGCCCCATCCTAGACCTGAGAGGCCTGAACAAATACCTGGTCAAAGAGAAGTTCAGGATGCTTTCCTTGGGCACCCTTCTACCCATGATTCAGAAAGATGATTGGCTATGTTCCCTGGATTTAAAGGATGCATACACTCACATCCCGATACTGCCAGCTCACAGACAGTATCTCAGATTCCGTTTGGGAACACGGCACTTTCAGTACTGTGTGCTGCCCTTTGGGCTTGCCTCTGCGCCACGAGTGTTCACAAAGTGCCTCGTGGTGGTGGCGGCGTACTTGCGCAAGCTGGGAGTGCACGTGTTCCCGTATCTCGACGATTGGCTGGTCAAGAACACCTCAGAGGCAGGAGCCCTTCGGTCCATGCAGTGCACTATCCACCTTCTGGAGCTGCTGGGGTTTGTGCTAAATTACCCGAAGTCCCATCTCCAGCCAGTCCAATCTCTGGAATTCATAGGAGCGCTGCTGAATTCTCAGATGGCTCAGGCCTTTCTTCCCGAGGCAAGGGCGCAGAACCTTCTGTCCCTTGCTTCCCAGACCAGAGCGTCTCAGCAGGTCACGGCTCGGCACATGGCCTCCACAGTTCATGTGACTCCCATGGCTCGTCTTCACATGAGACCTGCTCAATGGACCCTAGCTTCCCAGTGGTGTCAAGCCACCGGGAATCTAGAAGATGTCATCCGTCTCTCCATCAGTTGCCGCAATTCACTGCACTGGTGGACCATTCGGACCAATTTGACTCTGGGACGTCCATTCCAAATTCCACAGCCCACGAAAGTGCTGACGACGGATGCATCTCGCCTGGGGTGGGGAGCTCATGTCGATGGGCTTTCACACCCAGGGACTGTGGTCCCTCCAGGAACAGGATCTTCAGATCAACCTCCTGGAGCTCCGAGCGGTCTGGAACGCACTGAAGGCCTTCAGAGATCGGCTGTCCTGTCAAATTATCCAAATTCGGACAGACAATCAGGTTGCAATGTATTACATCAACAAGCAGGGGGGCACCGGATCTCGCCCCCTGTGTCAGGAAGCCGTCGGGATGTGGCGTTGGGCCTGCCAGTTCGGCATGCTTCTCCAAGCCACATACCTGGCAGGCGTAAACAACAGTCTGGCCGACAGACTGAGCAGAGTCATGCAACCGCACGAGTGGTCGCTCCATTCCAGAGTGGTACGCAAGATCTTCCGAGAGTGGGGCACTCCCTCGGTGGACCTTTTCGCCTCTCAGACCAACCACAAGCTGCCTCTGTTCTGCTCCAGACTACAGGCACACGGCAGACTAGCGTCGGATGCCTTTCTCCTCCATTGGGGGACCGGCCTCCTGTATGCTTATCCTCCCATACCTTTGGTGGGGAAGACTTTACTGAAGCTCAAGCAAGACCACGGCACCATGATTCTGATAGCGCCCTTTTGGCCCCGTCAGATCTGGTTCCCTCTACTTCTGGAGTTGTCCTCCGAAGAACCGTGGAGATTGGAGTGTTTTCCGACTCTCATTTCGCAGAACGACGGAGCGCTTCTGCACCCCAACCTTCAGTCTCTGGCTCTCACGGCCTGGATGTTGAGGGCGTAGATTTTGCTTCGTTGGGTCTGTCGGAGGGTGTCTCCCGCGTCTTGCTTGCCTCTAGGAAGGATTCCACTAAAAAGAGTTACTTTTTCAAGTGGAGGAGGTTTGTCGTTTGGTGTGAGAGCAAGGCCCTAGAACCTCGTTCTTGTCCTGCACAGAACCTGCTTGAATACCTTCTGCACTTATCAGAGTCTGGCCTCAAGACCAACTCAGTAAGGAATCACCTTAGTGCGATTAGTGCTTACCATCATCGTGTAGAGGGTAAAGCCATCTCTGGAGAGCCTTTAGTCGTCCAATTTATGAGAGGCTTGCTCTTGTCAAGGCCCCCTGTCAAGCCTCCTGCAGTGTCATGGGATCTCAACGTAGTCCTCACCCAGCTGATGAAACCTCCTTTTGAGCCACTGAATTCCTGCCATCTGAAGTACTTGACCTGGAAGGTCATTTTCTTGGTGGCAGTTACTTCAGCTCGTAGAGTCAGTGAGCTGCAAGCCCAAATTTCATCATAATAGAGTAGTACTCCGCACTCACCCCAAGTTTCTGCCAAAGGTGGTGTCGGAGTTCCATCTTAACCAGTCAATTGTCTTGCCAACATTCTTTCCCAGACCGCATACCCGCCCTGCTGAACGTCAGTTGCACACATTGGACTGCAAGCGAGCTTTGGCCTTCTATCTGGAGTGGACACAGCCCCACAGACAGTCCGCCCTATTGTTTATTTCCTTCGACCCCAATAGGAAAGGGGTCGCTGTTGGGAAACGCACCATCTCCAATTGGCTAGCAGATTGCATTTCCTTCACTTACGCCCAGGCTGGGCTGACTCTTGAGGGTCATGTCACGGCTCATAGTGTCAGAGCCATGGCAGTGTCGGTGGCCCACTTGAAGTCAGCCACTATTGAAGAGATTTGCAAAGCTGCGACGTGGTCATCTGTCCACACATTCACATCTCATTACTGCCTCCAGCAGGATACCCGACGCGACAGTCGGTTCGGGCAGTCGGTGCTGCAGAATCTGTTTGGGGTTTAAATCCAACTCCACCCTCCAGGACCCGAATTTATTCTGGTCAGGCTGCACTCTCAGTTAGTTGTTCTTCGTAGGTCAATTTCTGTTATACCCTCGCCGTTGCGAGGTTCAATTGACCTGGGTTCTTGTTTTGAGTGAGCCTGAGAGCTAGGGATACCCCAGTCGTGAGAACAAGCAGCCTGCTTGTCCTCGGAGAAAGTGAATGATACATACCTGTAGCAGGTGTTCTCCGAGGACAGCAGGCTGATTGTTCTCACCTACCCTCCCTCCTCCCCTTTGGAGTTGCGTTTTACTCATTAATTTGCTTGTCATTCAACTGAGCGGGAACGGTCGCGCACGGGCGGGAAGACGGCCGCGCATGCGCGGTGGGCGTGCCCTGCGTGCGGGACCGCCCGCGAAGTTTTGTTCCGGTTGGTGGGGGCTGCCGTGGACGTCAACCCAGTCGTGAGAACAATCAGCCTGCTGTCCTCGGAGAACACCTGCTACAGGTATGTATCATTCACTCTCTTGGGTCCTCTTGGTTTATCTTCTCCTATAGATGACCATAAAGCTAAACTGTGCACCTTGCTTCATATTGCTCTCAAAATGATTTGTTATTGCTGGAAAGATCTGCCTAAGTTATACTTTAATATGTGGTAGAATAATGTGTGTATAATAGCCAAATATGAAAAAGTGGCAGCAGAGAGCTCAAGTCTCTATCATCATGATGATACCGCAAGGTTTGGTCACAAATGTACAACTCTACAACCTACCACATATCACATTTATTACAGACATATTTGCCTATAATGGAAATGTAACATCACTCCAGTTATTTGTATAGACATATACGTCACTTCTTTTTGTTATCTACATTGAACTTTGCAATTTTTGCTGTTTGTATTTTGAATTTACTAAGGAAAATAAATAAAATCTTTTTGAACTAAAAAAAAAAATTCCTAGCAGATGTTTGGTTAATTATGTTGGAAATGGTTATGTGTTTTGGGAACCTTCTCAGTTAGTAGAGTGTCTTGTAGAGAATGAATTGCTGAATAAGTAACGAGATCATGCTGATCTCAGATTTAGGAAGATAAATAGGGTTCTGTTTATTATTTTGGATTCTGTTTCTCTGATATCTCTTGAGTTTGATACTTGGTAAGAATTATTACATACATTAATTGGTTTATGTGTATCCTCTTGATGTGGACTTGTGATTGAATTATTTTTTTTCTTTTGTATTTTAGATGAATTTGAAATGTTTTTTTTTTCTGTTTTCTTTTCATTCTTGGTTGGTTTACCATGTATATGTTTAAAAAAAAAAGCCACTGTATATCCAAACAGATAGATAATGGATCTGTCAACAGAAGGCTCGGTGTTCTTAAAGCTCTTGGAAACTGAGCTGAATGGTGATTCACCAGGCACCCATCCATGAGTAAAGAAGATTAGAAGCTCTCTGCCTGCGGTTGGAGAGCAGCTGATTCACCTGTTTATTGCTGGCTGCATCTCACTTTGTTCCACATCTCATGATTAAGGAAAGCAGCAGACATGGAACGTATGTATAATACTGACATCGTCTTTGTTTGGCCATGAAGTGTAAATTGCCAGCCAAGTGGTATAATATAGATACAGAGGAAAAGGAAAAGTGAGGATTTGCAGCATCTTTTCTGGAGCTTCATTGTCCTGGTGGTGACATTTAGCATTTATGGATAATTTGGCATGTTGCTGAAACCAACAGCTCTATATAAGAACAGGCATGAAGGTATAACGTTCATTTGTATTACTTTGCATTGTTTGAATATTTTTTACTGCTGTAATTGTCTGTTGCTTATGTTTGACTTATTCTTGCTGTACACCCGATTGAGTGAATTCCTTCAAAAATACAGTAAATAAATCCTAATAAATAAAATACATTTGTGGAAGGTGTTTGAGATTTGCTATGCTGTTGCTTAAATGATAAATTTATGTGTGTATTTCTTGCGACTCTCTTTACACTGCATAACAACAAGAGCTGGACTGCTTTTCTGTATTGAGCTCCTCTTTAAGTTATAACCTGGTATTATACCACTCAAGGGAAAACAGGCTTGAGGAGGATGCAATTGTCTAAGGAGAAATCAAAGGTGATTAGGAAATAAGCACATTTGGGATTTTGACTAGTGCATCAAAGGTAAAATCTCACACACAGGAACAATTACTCATTGCCATTGATCCTGCCATGATACTCTTTTGTATAACCCTCTCTCCTCCCTAGAAAATCACATCTACAAACCTGTTTTCCCATTAATATTTAAACTTTAAAATTTGCATTCAGAATACCTTGTGATCTGAGAATGAGATAAATAAATATATGATGCATGTCACTTTATTCCACCCCCTATAGTTTTATATGTTGTATTTTTCATCAGAGATAGCAGTTGAGGATAATTAATTAGAGATGTTATGACAATTATGTCTGTCTTTGGTATTCTGTTTTTATAGATTGGGTCTCTTCCTCCATCTTTATAAAATTGTATAAGCCGTTACCTTTTATGTATCTCTCTCTTTATTTGTTGTTTTGTTTTCTGATTCTTTAGTTTCTATTCTTTTCTATTACACTTTTTCTATACCACTTTCATATATGCTCAAAGCGGTTTGCAGTAAGATTGAACATCAAATATATCAAATATCAAATCTAATTGTACAAATAGATAAGATTTTAAAACCCTACGGAAAAGGTTGTAATTAAATATCAATTTTATGGATAATGATATTTTATTCCAAAGTTTGAGACCTTGAAACAAAAAGGAACGTTCCCAGATTTATGCGATATACTACTTTTCCTTATTTTTTTGTTCTTTGAAATGTTACGTCATTGTAATATGGCGGTGTCCATAAAAAATTTTATTAACTGTACTGTAAAGTTCAAAAAAACATTTTGGTAATTCAACCCTTTTTCTGCCTATTGGCATGTATATGCATGGCCATTTTTTTAAATGTTGCATTCTGTGCAGTTTAGGTCTTGTTGTGGATACTTGCCCTATTGCCGCCATCCAGCACCACTGCAGTGTTTGTGGCAGTGCCCAGCTCTTTGATCAGCGTCTACAGAGGCTCCACAGCTAGGATTAATCCATGCACACAAGTGGGTGATATCATTGCACAACATTGGGATGCAACGGCTCTCCCAGAGTGCAGAACTAAATGAAACTCTCTCAGCATGTTAAATCTGAATGGACCCAAAACCAAAGCTTTCCCTTATACCATGTGGTGGCATTTTGTTGTGAAATATTATCCTATATATAAAAAGAGAGAATTTATTAATGGTTTAATTTCTTATTCGCTTAACCTATTTTAACATTTGTCTTGCATGACTTGGGCTGGACTAAGTTGGGTGTGAGGCCATGCCCAGAGTGTTCCCCCATCAGCTTTGCTCCCTGTGCTTCATCAGCTTCATTCTTTTTTGCAAAAGATGGCCAATGACTTTTAATAAATATTTATTGCAAGGGCCTTTCAGGAAGAGCACACCTCACATGATCCAGTGGTCTTCCTGCTCTCTTCCTCTGATTCTGAACTATAAGGAGGCCATTCTTTACCTCTTGCCTCCTCCGGGTCGGAGGCCTCCCAAAGTGCTTTTGAGGAATTCCCAGATCTGGATTTTGTTTCAGAGAACTCTATTTAAAAGAGAAGAATTTTCAACAGGTATTCCTTCTGGGTTTCCCTTCCTTCTGATAGGAATGAATCTCCCTAGAAGAACATTTTGTAAGTCAGATTTGCTCGGTGCACATCCCTATGGATTTCCTGTTTTCTACAACAGGAGACAAAATGTTGATGTAACAAAAGAGCTTACCAAGGTCACAGTAGCAGTTTCTATTGATTTTATAGCTTCTGCATAAATGACAGCTTCACCTGTGGCAGATATCGATGTCTAGGCATTTGGATCCAAAATGCAAAGTTCAACTGATATTTGATTTCAGTAAAGTTTAGCTGTCCCACTCCTCTAGAGTAGTAAAGTCTACAAAGAAAAAGGTGAAAAAATGAAGAGAATTTTCCATCATGCTTTCTGGAAAAGATCTCATTGCTAGATCATTTGGGCAAAAAGGTGTACAAGGGAGCAGTATTGTCTGCTAGAATTGCAGCTTAACAGCTGTATATGGTACAGTGTATAAGTACAACCCTTCAAAGTTTGGAAGGTTTTTTTTGTCCAAGCTTCTATAAAGTCATAATCTGAGCAGTGGCGTAGTAAAGGAAGATGGCCCCGGGGGTGAGCGATCGGCTCCCGCCCTTACTATGCTACTGCTATATTCTCTTCCCCACTTCCAGTATCTCCTCTTTAGTTCCCTGCCTTCCTCTATGTCCTTATTCCCCTTCCTTGAGTGCCCTAGCAACTTTCATCTTGCTCTTTAGTCCACAAATTCCCACTGATGCACCCCCCTCTAGCTCTCCTCCAAAAGCTCCTGTCCTCTGTAGCAGCTCCTTTCCCTTAAGTTCGCTACAGCCGCAGCAGGACCTCCCCAGCCATGCATTCATGACTCTGCAACATCCTGCTTTTCACAGAAACAGGAAGTCTTTCTCTTTGTTGGGGGGGGGGGGGGGGGGGAGGGCTGCAGAGTCATTAGTGCGTACGCAGCTGGGAGGTCCCGTGCTGCCTTCTGATGACTGCAGGTCCTCGAGAGGCCAGATGGTCGTTGCAGCAACAGTTGAGGTTGGAGGGAGTGCACCCTGCGTCCAGCTGAGCTCAATTCCCGGCACAGGCAGCTCCTTGTGACTCTGGGCAAGTCACTTAACCCTCCATGGCCTGCCGCATTGAGCCTGCCATGAGTGGGAAAGCGCGGGGTACAAATGTAACAAAAATAAAAAATAAATGCAGCCCTAGTGACAGAATTGGAAACAGTTCTGCATTACAATATCTGTCTGTCATGGCTCTTGAGGGTTTTGTCTAAATGCTGTACCACATCTTGGTATAAAAGATCTTGCTATAAGAGGAGGAGGCCATTCATACCTTTTTCTAAATAGCTGCAACTATCCCAGTGCCAGCCTGGAACCAGGCCTCATCGTAGACAGAGGAGACAAAAAAAAAGAGAGAAAATTACCACTCTTCATGCAAAATGACCTTCATCCTTTTGACTCTGCTGTCTGAAGGCAGCCAGTTCCTTTCACAAACTCATCCTGTGTTACCTTTTGGGAATTGCTTCCTGTGTTTTCTATAGAAATGGCAGAAAATAGATTCCTGGTTACTCGGTATCATCAAATTAGGATACTGTCTCTGGTTTCTGTAAATCCCTCCTGCTCCTGGTATGGTCTAAATGACCTCAAACACACATTAGCATCCTTCATGAAGCAGTCATTCTGCAATAGAATCCATTTCTGCTGAAATGAATAGCATGTTCTTTTCTTCATTCCAAAGAAGATAGACTATGCCCCCTGTTTACTAAGCCATATGCCAATGCCAACATGCGCAGCTTAGTAAACGGGTGTATATTCTATTTTAGACTTCAGGCATTTCTACATGGAGAAGTTCAGAATGAACACTCTTCCTTCTGCCTTCCCCTACCTAGCCAAAGGGAACTGTGGTGTTGGAACTCAAAGAGTTTACATACATATTCCAGTTCATTCCAGCTGCAGAAAATAATTTTGCTTCAGGGTACAAACCAGCCTTTGTCAATACAAGGTACTGTCTTTCAGCTTTACCTCAGCTCCAAGAGTTTTCTCAAATGCTGTGATTGCAGTAGTTCAGTAAATGAGCAGGGGCATCTAGTTTTATCTGTATCTCCACAGCTGGCTGCTGATAAACACCTAAAATAGAATTAGCTGGATCTCGCAGGGAGAAAACAATTCACCTTCAGACTTTAATTTCTCATCTTTGAGAAGTCAGCTTCAACCCATAAAGAGAATTTCATTCACAGAAACGTTTATAGGCACAAATCAAGCAAAACTTTCCTTCTGCAAGACAGACTGCACTGTGTTCTAAACGGTTCATCAGTTTCTGTTGGGTGCCACAGTGCATATGGTCCTTTTTGTTTGATTTAAGATAAGAAAACCTGAATGGGACTGTCAGCTCTTCCATTTTTGTTCAGACAGTGCAGAATCAGTCATCCTCTGGAGAAATATGCAGAAAAGTATGATCTCTTGATATCATTGCTGCCTACCTGTGCACGTGCCACAAATAATTCCAGCACTGGTTGCGGGACTCTACTTGGCTCTCAGCTAACTTGAGGAGCACGATCCACACCTGAGTTATTTTGAGTTAAGAGCAATATTTTACTTGCTTCAAGTGTTTGCTCATCTTCTCCACGATACAGTTACAATTCAGGCAAATAATTCAGGGACCATGTTTTATGTCAATAGATGAAGTTCAGGTTCCCACTAGTTATTCCAAAAGGCGTCACTAGTTTGATACTTTGATCTTGAATCTCATACAAATTCAGTCTGCTTACATATCGGGCAGTCAGAACTGGTAGTGGACAAACTCATAAGAACATAAGAATAGCCATACTGGGTCAGACCAATGGTCCATCTAGCCCAATATCCTGTTTCCAACAGTGGCCAATTCAGGTCACAAGTACCTGGCAGAAACCCAAACAGTGGCAACATTTCATTCTATAAATCCCAGGGCAAGCAGTGGCTTCCCCAGCAGACTGTGGACTTTTCCTCCAGGAACTTGTCCAAACTTTTTTTTAAACCCAGGTATGCTAACCATTATCTCAACACAGTAACCTTATAAGACATTTTTTGAGGTTCTACAAATAGGTCTATTTGCTAGCAATGAAACAGCAAAGCTGCTCCAGTGGCATACCGAGGGCAGGGCAGTGGGGGCGATCCGCCCCAGGTGCACGCTGCAGGAGGGGTGCAGGGAGCAGCTGCACAGCTGTCGGCTCTACTGGTTCCCTGATCCTTCTGCTGTTACTTCCTGTTCTGGGGCAGAGGGAGTATTCTGGGGCACAGGGAGTAGGGAACCAGCGGAGCTGACAGCTGCTCCCAGCACTCCAGCAGGTAGGAAGAATGCACCCGGGGGGGGGGCTTGGAAATGATGTGCCGGGGGGGGGGGGCAACGCTGCATCCGGGGGGGGTGCACAGCGGTGCTCCACCCCGGGTGGCAGTCGACTAAGGAATGCCACTGAACTGCTCCACGGTTTTTAAGTGCTACTATCCTCTGACAGGTGACAGATACAGTGGCCATAGAGTGGCCTCTCTGTTACACACATCTGTCAGTTCCTCTACTAGCAAAAATCCTAAGCAAATTTCAAAGAAGGCACAATGAGTATTGGCACTGGCCTTGTCAGAACTGGTTTCCTCTTTTCAAAACACTATTTTAGCTCTTCCTCCCTAGAGGGTTCCATTCTTTTCTAACCTTGATAATGCAGAACAGGGACTCGTTTCTGCACACCCCTCATTCTTCAGCCTCCCAAGTGTAAGGGTTTGAAATACAAATCAATGCACACATCTACCTTTTCCTATACGAGCATGCAGCTCTGGAATGCGCTGCCACGTAACTTGAAAACGGTCTATGAACTGACCAATTTCCGCAAATTATTAAAAACCTATCTCTTCGACGAGATATATCACAAAGATCAACATGTGTAATTGTATAATCTTTTGAACTTTTAGTACTGTCTTATAATGTCTTTTGCTTTAACACCATTATGTAACTGTATAATCTTTTGAACTTTAGTACTGTCTTATGTCTTTTGCTTTAACACCATCATGTAATTCACCACCATGTAACACAAACCCTCTGTAAACCTAATGTATATTCACTTCTAATTCCAGTACCCATGATGTATTGTAAGCCACATTGAGCCTGCAAAGAGGTGGGATAATGTGGGATACAAATGCAATAAATAATAATGATGGCAGAAAAAGACCTGCACGGTCCATCTAGTCTGCCCAACAAGATAAACTCATATGTGCTACTTCTTGTGTATACCTTACCTTGATTTGTATCTGCCATTTTCAGGACACAGACCGTAGAAGTCTTGCCCAGAACTAGCCCCACCACCCAAACACCAGCCTCGCCTCCCAATCTCAGCTAAGCTCCTGAGGATCCATTCCTTCTGCACAGGATTCCTTTATGTTTATCCCACACATGCTTGAATTCTGCTACCGTTTTCATCTCCACCACCTCCCGCGGGAGGGCATTCCAAGTATCTACCACTCTCTCCGTGAAAAAAATACTTCCTGACATTTTTCTTGAGTCTGCCCCCCTTCACTCTCATCCTCAGGTTGCTGACTTCTACAGTGTTTAGTTGCCTCCCTGAGTTTACCACCTATAAAAAAATATCTTGGTAGAGCTAGGAAGTCTTCCATAAATTGTTCATATGCCTTTGAATGTGAACAGTTTTCCCTCTACACTTTCACTAATGGGCAAGACCCCTTTCTGTGTTCTAATGTCATACTGTAAACCTTATATCATTTGTATCGTATGGGACCACAAATGCACACTCAGTGAGTTTTCAGCCTATCATTTCTTTATAGATAGAGTACCAGCTTCCTAGTGCTGACTCATTTTGAGGCTCATGAATGAACTGCTTCATGTGAAACTAACTATTCAAAATCCTTCCCAGCCTATGAGACATTAATGGAGTGGAGGAGCAGCCTAATGGTTAGTGCAGCGGACAGAGATCGTAGGTGAGTCACTTAACCCTCGATTGCCCTCGGTACAAAAACTTAGATTGTGAGCCCGCTGGGGACATAACATAAGAACATAAGTTTTGCCATACTGGGACATACTGAAGGTTCATCAAGCCCAGTATCCTGTTGCTAACAGTGGCCAATCCAAGTCACGAGTACCTGGCAAGATTCCAGAACAGTAAAACAGATTTATGCTGCTTATCCTAAAAATAAACTGTGGATTTTCCCAAGTCTATCTTAATAATGGCTTATGGACTTTTCATTTAGGAAATTATCTAAACATTTTTTAAACTGCTAAGCTATCTGCTTTTGCCACATTCTCTGGCAATGAATTCCAGAGTTTAATTACACATTGAATGCAGAAATATTTGTTATGGTTTGGTTTAAATTTACTACGTAATAGCTTCATTGCATGCCCCTAGTATTTTTGGAAAGAATAAACAAGCGATTCACCTCTACCCATTCCACTCCACTCAGTACTTTATAGATCTCTATCTTATCTCCCCTTAGCTGTCTCTTCTCTTAAGCTGAAAAGTCCTAGGCTCTGTATCCTTCCCTCATAGGGAAGTTGTCCCATCCCCATTCCCTTTATCATTTTCATCATCCTTATATAAGAACATAAGTGGTGCCATACTGGGGCAGACCAAAGGTCCATCAAGCCCAGTATCCTGTTTCCAACAGTGGCCAATCCAGGTCACAAGTACCTGGGAAGATCACATAACAGTACAATACATTTTATGCTGCTTATCCTAGAAAATAAGAGTGGATTTTCCTAATCCATCTTAATGGCTTATGGACTTTTCTTTTAGGAAGATATCCAAACCTTTTTTTAGAGAAAGTACATGCATATAATGTGTACAGTGCTGTGTATGTCTAGTAGCATTATAGAAATGATTACCACTGGTAGTAGTAGTAGTAGTAATGTTATTCTTTTCTCCCCTGTAAAACTTATTCTTACTGTACACCTCCTTGAGTGAATTCCTTCAAAAAGGCGGTAAGTAAATCCTAAGAAATAACTAAATAAAACCACCGTTTGAGGCTATGAGGTCCACTTCTCTCAAGAATCTAATCTGGAAGGTACTTAGTAGTGGTTACTTTGGCTAACAGAATTGGTGAACTTCAAACCTTAGTGACTTATGAAACTTACACTTGGTTTCATCGTAAATAAAACAGTACTACGAACTCATCCTAAATTCCTATCAACGGTGGTCATACATCTTTCTTTTGAATAAAGGATTATGGCTGCTGTGCTTTTTTTGTTTAGTTTTTTTTTAAATCCCAAATTGCATAAGCGTCCGAGTGAGAAGTCTCTTCACACTCAGGACTTCAAACAGGCTCTCGCCTACTACTGTAAATGAACAGACTTTATCAGTCTGTGCAGTCTTTTGTTTTGTTTGACCTCCAACCAGCATGGAATTCCAGTGGCAGAATGCACACTAACAAATTTGCTAGCATCATGTGATTTGGTTCTCCATGAAATTGGAGCAATTGTAACTGCCATTGCTACCTTGAAATATGATTCACTAGAAAGCATCTGCAAAGCAGCCATTTAGTCTTTGTATCACATCTTTACATCACATGCTTGGCTCTGTTTTTATTTATTTATTTGTTACATTTGTATCCCACATTTTCCCACCTATTTGCAGGCTCAATGTGGCTTACATAGTACCGTAAAGGCGTTCGCCAATTCCGGTATGAACAAATACAGTAATGTTATGGTAGAATAAGGTTCGTGTGTACAGACACCTTAGGTAACCATAGAGAGGAAGAGAATTGTAGCGAGGAAAAGTTATTATATGTCCATGACGAGCTTTGGTTTTGTTGTGTTGCAGGGTACAGGCATTTAAGTTGGGTCGGTAGGGTATGCCTTTTTGATGAATTTGGTCAAGCAGTGCTTGTTATCCTATACAATTCTTGCGTCATCATCTGTTGAGTGACCCTGAGCTTGGGAGTCACCCCCCTTGTATGCCTGAATGCATCCTGCTTGATAGTGGAAGAAGCGAAGCTGCTTAACTGAACAGGTGTTTCCTTCAGACAGCAGCATGTATCGGTCTGACCTATTGCATTATGTCTTGAGCTGTGGAACTAACCAAGGAGACCTCTGCATGTGGGGAAAAGCTGCATATGCTGATGATGTTTCAGAGGCTCTGAGCTCTGAGAGAGCTGTTCAATTTCAGCGCCGTGTGGTGTCACCCACTTGTGTACCTGATCCTGCTGTCAGTGGTACAGTTAAGCAACCTTGTATTCTACCCATAAAGAGAAAGTGAATTGCTCTTTTGCATATGGTAAACATCTGATCACAGGGAATTTGTGACTATTGATGTGTTTTATGTTATTTTTCTCTTTTGTGTGTTTGTAAAGGTATTCACTAATTATTTATTTATTTGTGGCATTTATACCCCGCTCTTTCCTGCTCAATAGCAGGTTCAGTGCGGCTTACATGTATGGTACAAAGTATGGGACAGAGTGTCGTATGAGTTACATATAGTGGGACAAAACTGATAGGTGTGGGGAGAGAATTGGAGTGTGGGTGGTGCTAGTGGTGTGACTTAGGATCGGGTATAGGATTTGTCATTTGGGTAGGCTTGTTTGAAGAGGTAAGTCTTCAGCAGTTTTCGGAAGGGTAGGTATTCATTGGTTTTTCGGATGTGTTGAGGTATGGTGTTCCAGAGTTGGCTACCTATAACAGAGAAGTTGGATGCGTAGTAGGTTTTGTATTTGAGGCCTTTGCAGTTGGGAAGATGAAGATTGAGATATGTTCGAGAAGATTTGGACCAATTCCTGGCTGGAAGATCGATCAGGTTGGACATGTAGCTTGGAGATTCACCATTGAGGATCTTGTGGATCATTGTATGGGTTTTGAAGTTTATACGTTCTTTAATGGGGAGCCAGTGAAGTTTTTCTCGAAGTGGTGTTGCGCTTTCGAATCGTGATTTGCCAAAAATGAGTCTAGCTGCTGTATTTTGGGCAGTCTTTTTCTCATGATTTGGGCTTTGCAGCCGATGAAGATGCTGTTGCAATAATCAGCGTGGGTGAGCACTGTGGATTGTACTAGATTGCGGAAAGTTTTCTGTGGGAGGAATGGTTTCACTCTTTTCAGTACCCACATCATGTTGAACATCTTCTTCGTCGTGGCTTTTGCATGAGTTTCTAAAGTTAGGTGTTTGTCTAAAGTTACTCCTAGGATTTTTAGATTGTCAGATATTGGGATTGTAACGTCGGGGGGTGGTCAGGGTGGTTGGGAGCTGAGTAGCGTATTGTGATGAAAGGATTAGACATTGAGTTTTTTCTTTATTCATTTTCATCTTGAAAGCGTTGGCCCAGGATGCTAGGATGTTCATGGCAGTTATAATTTTCTCCAAAATTTCTGTAAGGGTGGATTGGAAAGGGATAAATATTGTGACGTCATCAGCGTAGATGAAGGGATTTAGGCCAGATTTGGATAGGGTCTTGGCCAGGGGAATCATCATAAGGTTGAAGAGGATTGGGGATAGGGGTGAGCCTTGGGGGACTCTGCATTTTGACGACCACGCTGGCGAAATTGATGAGGTTGATTTGACCTGATAAGTTCTGGTGGTGATAAATCTTTTTATCCATTTAATGATATTTCCGCCGATCCCTAGTTTGTCCAGTAATTTTGCGAGGATATCATGGTCTACCATGTCAAATGCACTGGACAAGTCGAATTGCAGAAGAAGTATTTTGTTGCCAATTGAAATTTCTTGTTTGAACTTGGATACCAGGGTGAGTAATACTGTTTCTGTGCTTTGTGCAGGTCGAAATCCCGATTGCGATTCATGTAATATGGAGAATTTTTGTATGAATTCGTTAAGTTGGGAGGTCACTCTATTTTCCATCAGTTTGGTTAGGAGAGGGATGGAGGCAACAGGTCGATAGTTGGTGATGTCATTCGCCGGTTTTGGGGGGTTTTTCGGTATTGGTGTGAGTAGAATGTTACCGTGTTCGTAGGTGAAGGATCCTTGTTGAAGTAGGAAATTTAAGTGGGTGGTGAGTTCTGTAATGAATCGTTCTGGAGCATTCTTCATCAGATAATTGGGGCATGGATCCAGGTAGCAGTGAGACTTGGAGAGTTTGGATAATGCTGAGGAGATTTCTTTGGTGCTGAGGGGAACGAAGTTAGTCCAGTAGCGATCTGCTGGGATCTCTTCAGAGTCTGGGTCCAGTATGTCAAGGAAAATGTCAATCTTGGTATCATCGTGTGGAATTGAGTTGCACAGGTTAGTAATTTTGTCGTTGAAGTATTTGGCCATCTGGTCGGCAGATGGGCAGTTTAAGGATGAAATTGTTTCTGAGTTTGTATTGAGAAGGTTCTTTATGATTTTGTCCTGTTTTTTTTATGTCCGTTCCGGTGGCTGTGATTTGTTTTGTGTAATAACGTTCTTTTGGCTCGTTTAATGTCATTTTTGTATTTCTTTTGTGTTTGTTTCCACGCATTGAGGGTGATATCATCTTTTGATTTGCTCCAGGTCTTTTCTAGTTTCCTGGTTTCTTTCTTTAGTTTTTTTAATTCCTCATTGAACCATGGTGAGGGTTTTTATTTTGAGTTTAGGGTTTTGGAGTGTAGCGACGCAATTTCATCTAGAATGACTTTGCATCTGTGATCCCAATCTGTAAGGAAGTGGTTGGAGTTTGGGTCTATTGGCCAGTTGTCGTAGATAAGTTGCCAGAAGGTTTCGTTTTCAACCCGTCCTCTGGTTTTAACTATTGTGGGTTCTGGTGGTTTGGGTTGATCTTTTTTTCGCCAATGTAGTGATAGGGTTGCTTTGTGGTGGTCAGACCAGGGAGAGGCGGTCCAGTGGATGTCAGATAGTAGAAAGTTTTGATCTGTAGAATGTTTGTATGTGATGGGAAGTATTGTAGTCTAGCACCTTTTCTGTTGGCTAGATTCAAGTGCTTCTGTAACTAATGCAGAGCAAACCAATACATCACCTGCTTGAAGTATGTATAATTTTTCTGTTTCTTTTCTTTTCTACAAAAAATAAGCATTTTCTTGCCTCCGTCTATCCCTTCTTTCATTTTTGGTTAAAGTAGTAGACTTGCAGCACTGGAATTTTACCCATTTTTGACATCAAAAAAGTAATTTTGATTTTGAAACTACTGTGTTACTAAATATGAAAAACTCCCTGCTTTTCACTTAGCACTTTGACTACATTCAGTATTTCCAGTATGCCTGGGCTGCTGAGTCATTTATTCTCTTCTCCTTTTTGGTGGCCTTGCAGGGTTGGTAAAAGCCTCTGTCCTGCTTTTAGTCCCTGCAGTTGGTGTGAGGCATTCTCAGGAGCATTCTTGTGAAATTAACTCTTGGCTACATTATGCCTTCACAGGAAGTTATAAGCGTCTGGGTACGGGATCCCAAAATACAGAAGGAAGATTTCTGGCATTCATACATAGACTATGAGATTTGTATTCATGTAAGTATACTGTGATATATTAAAAGAGGATGGCAGTGTGTAGTCAGCTATGTAAAGAATTCATTGGACAGCGAGGGATTTTGAAGCCCTTTGTCCATCTTGGGATTTTTTAAAACTGTGATCCACGATTACAATATTAGAATTTTATGTATTTCATGTATCGCTTTTCTGTGGTACAACCAAAGCACTTTTACCTGAGGCATTGGAGGGTTAGGAGTGGAGGAGTAGCCTAATGGTTGGTGCAGTGGGCTGAGATCCCACTGCAACTCCTTGTGACCCTAGGCAAGTCACTTAACCCTCCATTGCCCCAGGTACAAAAACAAAAAATAAAATAGATTGTGAGCCCACTAAGGATAGAGAAAGTACCTGCATATACTGTGTACAGGACTGCGGACATATAGTAGTGCTATAGAAATAAGAAGTAGTAGTAGATTTGCCCGGGGTCACAAAGAGTTGCAGTGGGAATTGAACCTGGTTTCTACGGTTCTCAGCCCACTGCATCAACCATTAGGCTACTCCTCCACTCATCTCTTTCTGTATAATTTGACTTGCATTTGGTTTCTTCCATATAGTTTGTTGGGGGGGGGGGGGGGGTATATGAGAAATGTCCAGGCATTTATTTACAGAGGTCACTAATAACTGTGTTTAGGGTGCAAGCTGGAAGTTGCCTTTGGTTGTGAGGGTACAGGCTTATGGGAATATCTTCAGAGCACGGTTTGCTGACCATTTCTGGTTTACGTGTGTAGGGCATTACATAATGGTGAGCAGTGGGCTATCTTTTTACCTTGATTGCTTCTGGGCAGTAGGAGGGGAAGCCTCAAGTTAATTATGGAGCCAAATGGTATTTCACTGCTTCCCTTATGTATATTGAGGGAACTGGTGTAAAAGCTAAAGGCACTACTTCTGCACTGGCTAATGCAGTGTATATTTATTTTATTTATTTATTTAGATTTTGCTCACACCTTTTTCAGTAATAGCTCAAGGTGAGTTACATTCAGGTACAGTGGATATTTCTCAGTCCCAGGAGGGCTCACAATCTAAGTTTGTACCTCTTGTGACACTCGGTCTGTCTGTTTTTGTATTTGTTATTTTGGGGTGGGGCATTTTCTATGTTCTTAGCTTTCCTGCTTCAGTTGGTCAATGGATATGTTTTCATTTTATGGTTTAAGCACTTCTGGACCCAATGCAAGCACTCTATGTAAACATTTTTACATTTTTTTTTGGTGTAAATAGTAAATGTTAATCTTTGCACTAATCTGATAAACCTTGAGCTCAGATTTAAACCAGCACAAAGGAAATAACTCTAAAGTAAGGAGTAGTTATAACTGGCCTTGTGCTAGTTCTGAACTGTACACCTCAGCCCAAATATGCAAAGTAACCTGTATCCCACACCAGGTTTCTCAAATATGCAACTTCCTTGTCCTTGGCTGCACCATTTCTGAACAAGCTAGAGTTATCCCCTCTTACCAGCAGATGGAAGTAGAGAAAAACTGATCTTTTCCAGTGAACTGACAGGTATAGCCTGCTTGGTGTTCAGTGGAAACCCCCCATTATTTTCTCTACCTCTAGCACAGGGGTTCTCAACCCAGTTCTCAGGACACGGCTAGCCAGTAAGGTTTTTAGGATACCCTCAATGAACATATATATGAGATAAATTTGCATGCATATTAATTGTGGCTATCATGAAAACCTGACTGGCAAGGTGTGTCCAAAGGGCTGGGTTGAGAATCCTGCTCTAGCAGATGGTAGGTTGTTTTAACTGGTGCTCCTGGTAAACTGCTGGTTGTGGCCGCACAGCAAGGCTGAGCCTAACAGCAGCTCCCAGGTAATCTGGTCCCCGAACCGGACCTGATTGAGCATAGAGCTTTGCTCCACTGCCCTTAGTCATGCTTTTTAGCATCCACTGGGTGAGGCATTGGCTCAGTGCTGCGGGCCCCCATCTCCCGCCCTTCTTAGCCCATAAACCCTGTTTATGTGGGGGTGGGGGGGGGGGGTTCCCCCTGGGCTCATCCCTCATCTCCAAGCAAAGTTTTTAAAAAACATTTGTTTAGACTTGCATGGTTAGCTTTATTTCCTTGTTTGGGGAATAAAGCTAAGTGAGAAAAAATAAAAGCACTCCTGCAGTGAGCAGGGGGATGATGGAGATGCTCAAGCACTCAGGCAGCCCTGCACACACTGACCATACAGCAGGGAATGCCTGCTGGCAATCATTGTTCTACCTGCAAGAGACAGCAGCTTAGTACTGCTGCCAACTCTGTCTGCCCCTCCTGTGATGGACCATTTCAGATTTTGGAGACTGTCCCCGGGTGGGGTGGCAGGTTCGCTGGAGCTTGTCTTAGGTTCCTTTTATGGAGGCATTGGAACCTGTACTCACTTTGTTTCATCCTTTCTTCTCGCGGTTGTTGTGCTGCAAGAGAGCTTACAGCCCCCATTGGGACTTGGAGGGGTGGGATTTTCACCTACCCATGTCCAGGTCCCCATGGAGTGTGGGGGGAGATCTTTGGCTTCAGAGTTTAAACCAGATGGTTGAGCAGGCCTTGCAGGTGGAAGCTGGTCCCTCGACCAGCTGTGGAGCCCTAGGGAGCCTGGTGGGTCCTGGCCAGGAACCCGATCTGGGGCCAAACACCACATGATTGAGGGTTCGTTAGGACCTGGGTGGCTCCAGATGGTTCCTGGAGGATCTGGAGGGTCTTTTGGACCCTCAGTCCCCTTTGAATTTGGAACAGGAATATCCTCAGAGAGAGGACAGAAAGGAACAGTCCCTTTTGATCTGGCCCTTTTTTATTGGGAGGAGCTTTCTCGTCTCATTGAGAAGGTTACTGAGGCCCTTGGGCTTCTCAAGACTCCTCCTGCCGACCCCTCGGAAGGGAGACCCTCTGCTGGAGGGCTTGGCAGAGCCCCTGAAGCATTTTCTGCTTCAAAAGCCCTTATCCACATGATGCAGGCAGAGTGGGGATCCCCGAATGGGACTCTTTGTGGGGCAAGGGCCTGCAAATAGTTGGGAAAATATGGGATACAAATGTAACAAATAAATAAATATATACTTTTGCCCCTGAAGAGTTGGATCAGTACTGGGTGTACTCTAAGGTGGATGCCTTGGTCTCAGCGGTCACCAAGAAGACTGCTGTTCCTGTGGATGACAAGTGGGTGGAGCAGCATTTCAAAATGGCTGTTGCTTTTGAGACTTCTGGCTACCATCTATGGGGGCTTCGTGGCAAGTGCTATGCTATAGTAGCTGCAGCAGCTGCCAGAGTCTCCAGAGAAGTTTGGACAGTCTTTTTGATGGACATCCTATATGATTTGGAGCAGCTTTTCTCCCGATTAGTGGTTGCTTTTGTGGTTGGTCACTACTGGCTGTGGTTGCACTATTGGGTTGCACATGCAGCTTCTAAGAAACTTCTCAGTCAGCTGTGCTTTCGAGGGCATTTGCTCTTTGGGAAGGACTGGAAAAGTTAGTGAAGGACATGGAGGAGGCTTGGCCTCTCTGGCATCCTGAACTGAGACAGAAAGGTTCCCAGCATTCTTAGTGTCTCAAGGACATTTTCAGTTCGTTCGGTGCCTGTCATCCCTGGCTTCCACTGTTGGTAGACCCTTTAAACAGGCTCCCTTTTGTGGTCCTAAAAGATCCGATGACTCAAGCTGTAAAATACTGCGTGGAGTGAAACGGGTAGACGTGAATCGCTTGTTTACTCTTTCTAAAAATATTAGGACTAGGGGGCACACAATGAAGCTACTAAGTAGTCAACATAAAACAAACGGGAGAAAATATTTTTTCACTCAACATGTAATTAAACTCTGGAATTCATTTCCAGAGAATGTGGTAAAAGCAGTTAGCTGCTTAGGGTTTTAAAAAAAGGTCTGGATAATTTCCTGAAGAAAAGTCCATAAGCCATTATTAAGATGGACTTGGGAAAATCCACTGCTTATTTCTAGGATAAAGAGCATAAAATCTGTTTTACTCTTTTTGGGATCTTACCGGGTACTTGTGACCTGGATTGGCCACTATTGGAAACAGGATACTGGTTTTGATGGACCTTTGGTCTGTCCCATTATGGCAGTGCTTATGTTCTCATGTTATGTTAGGCTCATCTGGCGGGGTCGGAGCTGCCAGGCCAGCATAATCAGGACACACCAGGCTCCTCAATGGTTCTGATTGGGGACAGGTCCCTGTTCCGCCATGAGTGGGCCCGCATCAGCTCAGTGGGTTCTGGAGGTGGTCAAGAGAGGGTACTCCCTGAAACTTTTCCACCCACTTCCTGATGCCTTTTTGCTGTCTTTCTGTTGCTCAGAGCTAAATCAACAGTCTCTCACTCTTACCCTGAACAAAGCATCTTCTCGAGCGGGAAGCAGTGGAACCCATCCCGGTAGCAGAACAGGGGCAAGGGCGATAATCCATTCATTTCATGGTCCCAAAAAAGGAAGGCTCCTTGTGGCCCATTCTGGATCTATGGGGAGTGAATTCTTGTCTCTGAGTCCAGTACTTTCACATGGAAACTATTTGATCGGTTGATTCGGGAGAGTTCCTGACTTTGGATGTCACTGAGGCCTATCTGCACATTCTCATTGTGGAGCATCACAAGCAGTACCCCTGCTTTTGTGTGCTTAGTCATCATTTTCTATTTCGGGCCCTTCCCTTCGGATTGACCACAGCACCACGTACTTTTTCCAAGGTGATGGTTGTGGTGCGGCCCATCTGAGGCGCCAGGGCATTCGGGTATATCACCTACCTGGATGATTTGGGCAGACTTGGAAGTGGAGGCCAGGGGGTGTCACTTCTTCAGGAGGGCAGTCACCTGCTTCCTACCGAAGCCATGGAATATCTGGGAGTTCATTTCGACATGGCTTGGGGACCAGGCGGTGAAGCTGCAAGCCCAGAAATGCGGGCTGTGTGAGCTGCTGATTTTTCTGGGGTTTGGGACTGTACAGTTCTTGTGCTCCAGGGCAGCGACTCTCGAGGTGATCCCTTGGGCACAAGCGCATATGTGGCCACCTCAGGATTTTGAGTGCCTTTTGCTTCTCTGCTAATGTGAGCCAGTCTGGACTGGTGGAACAGTCTTGTTCACCTCTTCCTTTAGGGGGTTTTGATGGACTATCCAGTGTGTGTGTTGGTTACCACTGAAGCAAGACTCCATGGCTGGGGAGCACATTGCTTGGGGCAGAGTGGCACAGGGAACCTGGTCCCCGCTGGAGGCTTCATGGTCGATCAATCGCCTGGAGACCCAGGCAGTATGCCTGGCCTAGGTGGAATTCCTTTCTCTTCTTTGAGGAAAGGCAGCCCAGGTGATGACTGACAACACCACGGTGGTAGCCTACATATACAAGGCAGCACCAGGAACCAGGCGATGGTGTTAGAAGATGCAAGCCTCTGCCGTTGGGCGGAGAGGCATCTACTGGGCCTGCCAGAGGTTTATGTAGCAGGCAAGGATGATGTTCAGGTGGACTTTCTTAGCTGCCCTTAGTTGGCTCCTGGGGAGAAGGAGCTGGGAACTGGGGCTGGCAGCCTTTCAGCCTATTCAGGACTGGTGAGGGCTGCTTGTGTTCAACCTGATTGCTATGCATTCTGGTGTTAAGATGGGAGCGCTGCTTCAGCCACTGGAGGAAGGCAGTCTGGCAGGGGGATAGATGCCTTGGTTTAGCCGTGGCTGTCGGAGAAGCCCCTGTATGTCTTCCCTCTGTGGCTGCTGATAGGCTGGCTTTTGCACAGAATAGTGTGGCATCCTCATATAATCCTTCTAGTGGTTCCATATTGGCCCCATGGGCCATGGTATGAGGTCCTGGTGTGGCTGTTGGTAGCTGACCTGCTTCCTCTACCCACAGGATGAGGCATTCTTCATCGCAGTCTTGTGGAAATGAAGGATCTGGATCCCTTATGGGTTTGGCCCTTGAAAGGAGGCATTTAGAGAGGTGTGGTTCACCTGCAGTTCTCTACCTTGTTTAAATTCTGGCAGTTTTCATGTTGCTGGCTTGTGTGTGGGTCTGAAAAGTATGAGAGTTGGTGTGCCAAGTGGTCCTCCTTTCCTTTCTGGTACTGAATTTGGTCCTCTGTGTGCTTTCAAAGACTCCTTTTGAGCCCTTGCAGTGCACCTTGATCAAGGACCTTGCACTTGAGGTGGTTTTCCTTGTAGTGGTTACTTTGGCTCGGAGAGTTTTGGAGTTGCATGCACTATTTTGTTGGTATCCGTACTGTATCCCTCCTTTTTGGAGGACTTGGTGACCATCCGAATGGATCCCTTCTTTCTATCCAAGTTGGTTTTTCCTTTCCACGTGAACCAGGAGGGCTGTTTTGCCCTTCTTTTCGGAGGAGGTTTCTGATCCTTTGGGTTGAAGACTATGCAAGATAGATGTTCAGAGGACATTGTTTTCTACTTGGAGCAGGCAAATGAATTTTGCACCTCCGATCACCTTCGTCCTATTCCATGGTCCTTGTAAGAGCAAGGTGGCCTTCAATGCCGCTATTGAGTGGTAGATCAAGACTACCATACAGTCTGCCTATATTTATAGAAATTGTCCTGTGCTGTCTGGTTTGAGAGCCCACTTGACAAGGGCTCAGGCGACCTAATGGGTGGAGGCCTGGAACGTCACCTCGGAGGAGATCTGTAGGGCGGTGACGTGGTCATCGCTTCATTCTTTTGTGAAGCGTTATGGGTTGAACATGCTTGCTAGGGCCTGCTTAGACTTTGGCAGTGCTGTCCCAACAATTTTCTTTAGTCGGCTGCGCTGTTCTGAAGCCTGCCCTTGAAAGGCTAAGGCCCAGGGCTCAAGGTGTGCTCTGCTCTTTCCCTTACAGTTAAAACAAACAAACAAACAAACAAACAGAACAATTAAACAAAAATCAAAGGGACAATTTTTATGTATGCAGGGTAGCGAGTGCCTCTGTGGTGTTATACTTGCTTGCTGGTCATTGCAGCTGCAGTGGTTTATGGGGCATGGGTGTGAGCTACAAAGGGACCACCTTCTGCTTTGGTAGATGTATACTGGAGTTTTCCACTCAGTACCAACAATTTATACCGGTGAGTTTACTGGAAAAGATCAGTTTTTCTCTATCTCCATCTGCTGGTAGGAGGGGATAACACCTATTTATTCAGAAGGGTGTAGCCAAACTAAAGAAAAGGAAATTATTGGGTAAAACATAATTTCACTATGGATATCCTATCAGTCAGAGCAGGGCTAGAATTGGAATCCACCATCCTATGTATTTAACTGTTATGGAATTAACCTATACTCATTGCCAACTATTTACAGCTAGCAGATGTATATCTATATACTCATGCATCTGTATACACGCGTGTATATATATTGATTGTGTAAATAATATTCTTTAAATGGTTAGCAGCCTTTAAAAAAAAGTTCTCATTTTAATTTAACTTGTCTGCATTTTGTTAGGGTAGAATAAAAGCATATCTATGTATTAAGCATCTATAGGGTTTGATTTGGGTGAGTTTGATATTTGGAGTTATGTTCACTGGCTGTTGGTGTTGTGTAATTCTATCTGAATTTGTGACTGCTATTGGGCCAAAAATCCCTCTGTCTGGGAGGGCAGGCCTTAAAAACTTTCTGAATAGCTGCAGCATTCAGCTGCTCTCTGGGTATGCTGTACCTTGAGTTTAGACACAAAAACACGATTTATCAGCAATTCTGCTGAGTGTCTTCATGTAATGCAGCCTTGTGTATTGATGAATACTCAGTGGACCAGTGTTACAGGAAGCTTGTGGGTCTGCAGTTTCCTTTCATAAGATCCTTTTTTGGGTTCCTAGTAAAGTATTAGGCTTTCAGAGTGTTGTACTGTATGCATTAAAAACGTGTCCTTTCTTCACAGACCAATAGCATGTGTTTTACCCTGAAAACATCATGTGTCAGAAGGCGTTTTCGAGAATTTGTGTGGCTTAGGCAGAGACTTAAGAGTAACGCTGTACTAGTGTAAGTTTACTTTAATCGTTTCCTTTATTTTATTTTATCAGTTTTTTTTTTCTTATGGTGTCTCTCTCAAAAGGCTACGGAATGGTTTACAGAATTTAAGCAAATGCTTTAGTACATTATAGGAGCTGTTTTAGAAGCATCTATATATGTAAATAAGACCATTTACCCATGTAGATGAGCTACATCTGTAAATGGCAGTTTTGCAGCTATTTACTCCATTTAGATGGTCAGGACACAGATTGCAAGGGTGTGTGATGGCTATAACTAGGGCAACAGGCACACATAGGTTTTATAAAAGTGCTTCTTTTGGGGCTTTAAACAAGGGATTAAGGTACTCATTTTTCTTAATCTCTCATTTATTTGTGCCTCGGAAGTTTAAAAAAAACCTCACTAATTGACACAAATTACAGGTTTTTAAAATGGGCCCTTATGGGGTAATTCTGTGAGATGCTGCCTGGTTATAGGTAACAGTATTGTACTCATTTATGCACATGAGATTTTATAGAATACCGACTAGTGGAAAAGTGCCTGCTATGCTTTGATGGTGCATACTTTGCTGGTGGGCAGAGTGAACATACTGGGGTAAATTCAATATATGGCACCAAAACAATCCACGCCAAAAAAGTGCTATTCTGTAAAACGCACTTAGTTAGGCATAGTTTGTAGAACAGCTTTTACGCCCGGGAATCACACCTAACTTTAGGCGTGGCCATTTGCACTAACTAAAATGTACAAATACCCGCACATAAATTTAGGCACAGATGTCCTTATTTTCTACGTGCGTAATTTAAAGGAACACCCCCAATCCGCCCATGATCCTCCCATTTCCACACCCTCTTTTTTTGACTCGCATGTAAAATTTAGGCATTGATCCTGCACCTAAATTTATGCACGTATATTTCAATTTTATTTTTATTTTATTTGTTACATTTGTATCCCACATTTTCCCACCTATTTGCAGGTTCAATGTGGCTTACATAGTTCCGTACAGGTGTTCGCCTGTCGTTTGATAACAAATACAGGTTATATTGTGGTCGAATTGAGGTAGGTGTGTATCAGGCACCATGAGGATGGGAGGGATGAAGTTTGTATATTGTCCAGTACGATCATTGGTTGTGTTGTGTTGTTGGATCGGTGGGGTAGGCCTTTTTGAAGAGGGTGGTTTTTAGTGATTTCCTGAAGTTTAGATGATCATGGATTATTTTCACAGCTTTAGGGAGTCCATTCCATAGTTGTACGCTTAGGTAGGAGAAGCTGGATGCATAAATTGTTTTGTATTTCAGTCCTTTGCAATTTGGGTAATGTAGGTTTAGGTATGATCGTGATGATCCAAATCTGTTTCTGGTAGATAGATTTATGAGGTCTATCATGTATCCTGGGACTACGCCGTAGATAATTTTGTGGACCAAGGTGCAGATTTTGAAGATCATCCGTTCTTTGATTGGAAGCTAGTGTAGCTTTTCTCGGAGGGGTTTAGCGCTTTCGAAGTGTGTTTTACCAAATATCAGCCTGGCAGCTGTGTTTTGGGCGATCTGGAGTTTTTTTACGAGTTGTTTTTTACATCCCGCATAGATTCCGTTGCAGTAGTCTGTATGGCTTAGGACCATTGATAGTATTAGGTTTCGAAAAATTTCCCTTGGGAAGAAAAGTTTTATTTATTTGAGTTTTCACATTGAGTAAACATTTTCTTTATTACGGAGTTTACTTGGCTCTCAAGGGTAAGGTTACGGTTGATTATGACACCGAGTAATTTTAGGCTGTCTGAGGTAGGGAGGGTGTGCTCTGGGGTGTTTATGGATGTGGATTTGTACTTGTTATGTTGAGATGGGAGGATGAGGCAGTGTGTTTTTTCAGTGTTCAGTTTCAATTGGAATGAGTTTGCCCAGGAGTCCATGATGTTCAGGCCGTCATTGATTTCATTGGTTATTTCTGTTAAGTCATGACTGAAGGAAATATAGATTGTGACGTCATCTGCATAGATGAACGGGTTGAGGCCTCGGTTGGATAGGGACTTTGCCAGTAGGATCATCATCATGTTGAAGAGTATTGGTGATAATGGTGATCCATCGAGGACGTCACTCCTTGGCATCGAGGAAGGCTCAGTTTTGGACTGCACTGAGGGATGCCTTGTCCGATACTGAAGATGAGCGTTCGTGGGAGGAAGAGGAAGATCCCAGGTACTTTTCTTCTGATGAGTCCTATGGGATTCCCTCTGAACCTTCCCCTCCACTAGAAAGGAGACTTTCTCCACCAGAGAGTCTATCCTTTACCTACTTTGTCCGGGATATGGCTGTGGCTATTCCCTTCCCTATGGAGGTTGAGGATGAGTTCCAGGGCTGAGATGCTCGAGGTCCTGGATTATCCTTCTCCGCCTAGAGAGGCTGCAACGGCTCCTTTGCATAATGTACTGAAGGAAGTCCTTATGCGAAACTGGTCGTTCCCTCTGTCTAATCCCGTGATCCTGAAAAAAGCTGAATCCCAATATCGGATCCACGGTGAACCTGGTTTGATGAGGTCTCAGCTACCTCACAATTCCATGGTGGTGGACTTCGCCCTCAAAAGAGCCAAGAGCACTAGGGACTATGCCTCGGCGCCCCCAGTTACAGAATCTAGAACCTTAGACTCTCTTGGGAGGAAGACATATCAGGCTGCTATGCTCGCCAAGATCCAGACTTACCAGCTCTTCACGAGCGTCCACTTGCGGAACTCGGTGAGGCAACTGTCTAGCTTGGTTGATGCACTCCCTCCGGAGCAGGCCGAGCCTTTTCACCAGGTGGTCAGACAGCAGAAGGCGTGTCGAAAATTCCTGGCCAGGGGTATGTTCGACACTTTTGATATAGCATCCAGGATCGCTGCCCAAGGTATAGTGATGCGCAGACTGTCATGGCTGCGTATCTCTGACCTGGATCATTCAGTCCAGCAGCAGATGGCGGATGTTCCTTGCCAGGGGGATAACCTTTTTTGTGAGAAAGTAGAGGATCTAGTTGACCAGATCAAGAAGCATAATGATGCTATAGATTCTCTCTCCCGCCGGGCATCTTCTGCTACTACCTCCTCATCTAGGAGGTTTTTAGGAGGGAAGAGGAGTGCTCCCTATTCCTATGCTAGGTGTAGGTACACTCCTGCTTCTCAGCAGCCTGCCCAGGCTCAGTCCCAGCACGCTCGTTCTCATCAACAGCATGCGCCTAAGGCCACTGTGGCTCCCCAGCAAAAGCAAGGGAACGGGCTTTTGACTGGCTCCAGTTCAGCATAGCCTCAGTAAACGTGTCTGTACCAGACGACTTGCCAGTTGGGGGGAGGTTAATGTTTTTTCACCATAGGTGGCCTCTTATAACCTCCGACCGGTGGGTTCTTCAAATTATCCGGTTAGGATACACCCTCAATCTGGAATCCAAGCCTCCGAATTGCCCACCAGAAGCTCAGCCCTACAGCTCCCAGTACAAGCAGGTACTTGCAGAGGAACTCTCCGCCCTTCTACAGGCCTAAGCGGTCGAACCCGTTCCACCAGGGGAAGAAGGGCTGGGATTCTATTCCAGGTACTTCCTTGTGCAAAAGAAAACAGGGGGGATGCGTCCCATCCTAGCCCTAAGGGCCCTGAACAAATTTCTTATCCGAGAAAAGTTCAGGATGGTTTCCCTGGGCACCCTTCTTCCCAAGATTCAGGAAAACGATTGGCTATGCTCTCTGGACTTAAAGGATGCTTACACACACATCTCGATACTTCCAGCTCACAGGAAGTATCTTCGATTTCGGCTGGGAACACAGCACTTTCAGTACCGTGTACTGCCTTTTGCCCTGGCGTCTGCGCCCAGAGTGTTTACAAAATGCCTAGCTGTGGTCGCAGCGTCTCTACGCAGACTAGGAGTGCATGTGTTTCCTTATCTCGACGATTGGCTGGTGAAGAGCACCTCGAAGGAAGGTGCTCTGGAGTCTATGCGAATGACTATTCAGGTGCTGGAGCTACTGGGGTTCATCATAAATTTATCCCAAGTCCCATCTCACCCAAGTCCAAAAATTGGAATTCATTGGGGCTCTGCTGAACACTCAGACAGCTTGAGCTTATCTTCCCGAGGCAAGGGCAGACAGCCTTCTGTCCCTGGTGTCCATGGTTCGAGCGTCTCAGCAGGTCACGGCACTTCGGAATTCTCTTCAGTGGTGGACGATTCGATCCAATTTGACTTTGGGGTGACCATTCCATGTTCCTCAGCCACGAAAAGTGCTGACGACGGATGCATCTCTCCTGGGGTGGGGAGCTCATGTAGATGGGCTCCACACTCAGAGAGCCTGGTCCTTTCAGGAAAAAGGTCTGCAGATCAACCTCCTGAAATTAAGAGCGATCTGGAACGCTCTAAAGGCTTTCAGAGATCGGCTGTCCAACCAAATCATTTTAATTCAGACAGACAATCAGGTTGCCATGTATTACACCAACAAGCAGGGGGGCATTGGATCTCGCCCTCTGTGTCAGGAAGCTGTCCAGATGTGGCTTTGGGCTCGCCGTCACGGCATGTTTCTCCAAGCCACTTATCTGGCAGGCGTAAAAAACAGTCTGGCCAACAGGTTGAGCAGGATTATGTAACCTCACGAGTGGTCACTGAACATGGGCGTAGTCCACAAGATCTTCTGAGCGTGGGGCACCCCCTTGCTGGATCTTTTTGCCACTCAGATCAATCACAAGGTCCCTCAGTTCTGTTCCAGGCTTCAGGCCCACGGCAGACTAGCGTCAGATGCCTTTCTCCTACATTGGGGGACAGGCCTTCTGTATGCGTATCCTCCCGTACCTCTAGCAGGGAAGACTTTACTGAAACTCAAGCACGACCGGGGAACAATGATCCTGATTGCACCCTTCTGGCTGCGTCAGATTTGGTTCCCTCTTCTTCTGGAGTTGTTCTCTGAAGAACTGTGGAGATTTGGGTGTTTTCCAACCCTCATCACTCAGAACGAGAGGTTGCTTCTACATCCCAACCTCCAGTTTCTGGCTCTCATGGCCTGGATGTTGAGAGCTTAGAATTCGCCTCCTTGGGTCTTTCAGAGGGTGTCTCCCGAGTCTTGCTTGCTTCCAGAAAAGATTTCACAAAGAGGTGTTACACTTTCAAATGGAGGAAGTTTGTCGTCTGGTGTGACATCAAGGCCCTAGATCCTCTTTCTTGTCCTACACAGACCCTGCTTGAATACCTTCTACACTTGTCAGAGTCTGGTCTCAAGACCAACTCCGTAAGAGTTCACCTTAGTGCGATTAGTGCTTATTGTCGTTTAGAGGGTAAGCCTATCTCTGGACAGCCTTTAGTTGTTCGCTTCATGAGAGGTTTGCTTAAAATTGTCAAAGCCCCCAGTCAACCTCCACCAGTGTCATGGGATCTCAACGACGTTCTCACCCAGCTGATGAAAGCTCCTTTTGAGCCACTGAATACCTGCCATCTGAAGTACTTGACCTGGAAGGTCATTTTCTTGGTGGCTGTTACTTTAGCTCGTAGGGTCAGTGAGCTTCAGGCCTTGGTAGTACATGTACCTTATATCAAATTTCATCACAACAGAGTAGTCCTCCGCATGCACCCTAAGTTCCTGCCAAAGGTGGTGTCGGAGTTCCATCTGAACCAGTCAATTGTCTTGCCAACCTTCTTTTCCCATCCTCATACCTGCCCTGGCGAAAGCAGTTTGCATACCTTGGACTGCAAGAGAGCATTGGCCTTTTAGTTGGAGCGGACAAAGCCCTTTAGACAGTCCGCCCAGTTGTTTTTCTTTTGATCCCAACAGGAGGGGAGTTGCCATCGGAATACGCACTATCTCAAATTGGCTGGCAGATTGCATTTCCTTCACTTATGCTCAAGCTGAGCTGACTCTGGAGGGCCATGTAACTGCTCATAATGTTAGATCCATGGCTGTGTCAGTGGCTCACTTAAAGTCAGCCTCCATTGAAGAGATTTGCAAGGCTGGAACGTGGTCATCAGTCCACACATCTCACTACTGCCTTCAGCAGGATACCCGACGTGACAGTCGGTTTGGGCAGTCAGTGCTGCAGAATCTGTTCGGGGTTTAGAATCCAACTCCACCCCCCTAGACCCATTTTTGTTCTGTTCCAGGCTGCACTCTCAGTTAGTTGTTTATGGTTTCAGGTCAATCTGTGTTATGTCCTCGCCGTTGTGAGGCCCAATTGACCAATGTTCATTGTTTTGAGTGAGCCTGGTTGCTAGGGATACCCCACATGAGAACAAGCAGCCTGCTTGTCCTCGGAGAAAGCGAAAATACATACCTGTAGCAGGTATTCTCCGAGGACAGCAGGCTGATTGTTCTCACAAACCCGCCCTCTTCACCCTTTGAGTTGTTATTTGCTTCTTTTTATGCGTTTTGATTTAACTGAGGGAACGCGCTCACACGATGGGTGGGAAATCGGTCCACGCATGCACAGTGCGCGCTGCACACGTGCCAGAAGACTCTGGCAAAACATTTTTTATATTTTGCTTGCAAAATGCCATCTGATTCCTGGGCCGACGCGGACGTCGACCCACATGTGAGAACAATCAGCCTTCTGTCCTCGGAGAATACCTGCTACAGGTATGTATCTTCGCTTTCCCACAGCACTGACTGACTGCAGCTGACTAACTGCCAGATATTGATAATTTGGGAATATCATGTGCTCATGACGGTGTGTGTTACTGTTAATGTTACCAGTCACATGTTTAGCTTGCCATTCAAATAGCACAAATTTATTTGTAACCTCAAATAGTAGATTTGGTGCATGCTCATGTGCCTTTAATTATCTAAGAGGAATTCTTCACCAGATCTATGAAGTTTTCTTATGAAGGAGGCATTACCTATTATAAAAGGGGTGAGGAGGGAACGACTTGGTTAATTCAGAAGGTACAACTTCTCCTCCGTATTAGCACTTAGGGTGGGAGTAGAGGGAGAGGAAGCTCTGAGTAAAATAAATTGCCCTCCAACTTGTAACAGCTATGTTATGATTTTTGGCTCTCTTCTGCTGATCATCATTAAGTCAAGAATGTTTACATGATAGAAGTGGTCGCCTGGGCCCATCTTGCTGAGCTGCCGAGGAAGGACAAGGTCTTGGCTAATGCCGTCTTTAGATTACCTGGCAGCCACTGCGAAAACACGAATTTTTCTCTTTCTCCTCCTCCTCCCCCCACCCACTTGGCTCCCTCTGTCCCCTTCCCCATTTAGCATAGCTCCCTCTCTCCCAGCATCAAATCTGCTCTCGCCTACCAAGCTGTACCCTCCAGCCCCTACATAAAGCCATTGGGATCAGCTATAAATGCTTTTCTATAACTAGCCAGCTGTTCAGAGGCAATACGTAACAAACTTTTCTAGTAACTTCCCACAGTGCAATTTTTTTTTCAAGGTTATCTAAATGGTCTATGCACAATGATAGGTGCCAGCTTTAGTGGATGCTTGTGCCTTCCCAGTATTGATTAAACTTCTTCACTGCACCCAGGGAGGGGTAATTTGTGGTGGGTTTAGCAATCTCAGTGGTTTTGAAAAGTTGACTGTGGTGCAGCAGCAAGGAACTAAACACTCAAAGGAAATATTTGGGAGGAGTGATGGAAGAGAGACTTCTTTTCATTTATGTATGTACTAGTAAAAAAGCCCCGTTTCTGATGCAAATGAAACGGGGGCTAGCAATGTTTTCTTCTGTGTGCATGTGGGAGTGTGTGTGTCCCTGCCCTCTCTCCCCTCCCCCCTCTGAGTCCTTCACTGTTACAGAGCCAGCGATTTGATTTCGTGCTCTGCTGTTTTCCTTCACTGACTGTGTTACAGAGAGGGCGGGGCAGACACTCATAGGGAAACCGGATATCTCGCCCCCTTCACACTTCCGGCTGGAGGCTTCATAGAACGTTGGTGTTGCTTTTTATATAGAGAGATTTTCCACTGTATGGCTATGTAATGCTGTATTTAGCCCTGTATGTAGACATTTTAGCAGATATAACCCCCCCCCCCCCCCCTCCTGTTCTTTAACTTCCATTGCACGGTATCTGTAATGTGGTCTGTACAATACAATCAGGACACTCAGCAAGCCAAAAGATTCTTGCCCATATCTTGCACTTCTACCCTATTTACTGTATCTCAGGTAATAAAAAAAATAACAGAAAAAACTTTTTTTTTTCATTTTGTCTTTAAAGAGCATTACCAGAACTCCCATCGAAAACTCCCTTTTTTAATGCCAGCAATGTCCAGCATGTGGACCAGCGGCGACAGGGCTTGCAGGAATTCCTGGAAAAGTAAGTTCCCTCATGTCTATCACTAGTATCTGTGCTTCATCGTGCTTAAAACTGAGAGGCCTGTGGTGGATTTGGAAGCATTTTTGTAATTCAGGGTCAGTGGAGCAAGTCAGTCCAAGAAAGCCTACTTATTGTAAACCCCCTAGTTGTGGAGCAGGTAATTACAATAATTAAAGAAATAAATATATATGAATGTCACAGTTTCAAATAGGGCTCCCAAATAAACTCCATGCAACCAAGGGATTTGACAAGAAAAATATTAAATATTTTATTAAATGGTAAAATAAATAGAAACATTTGGATATTTATTTATTTTTGTGCATTTTTACCCCACATTTTCCCACAAGAGCAGGCACAATATGGCTTGCAGTAATACAAGAGGAAACTATACAATGCATGGAAGACATAGTTACAGAGTGAGACAGGCTGGGATTGAAATAGGGGACTACACCGGATGAGAGAAAGGGGCAAAGCAACCGGCAGATAATCATATATAGGCAGCAAGGGTGAGGGGTTAAACAGAGGAGTTGTCTGGGGAATATGCTTTGGTGAATAAGAATGTTTTTAATGACTTTTTGAACAGTTGATGGTCAGTCAGTTCTTTCAGTTGTCTTGGCAGAACCTTCCAGAATTTTGGGCAGATGTAGGGGAATGACGAAGCAAATAGGGTCTTGTATCTAACATTCCTGCAGCTGAGAAAATGGAGATTGAGGTAGGTCCTTGCAGTCGGGAGCGCGTTGCGAGCAGGTAGATCTATGAGTTGGAGCATATATTCCGGGGCTTCCCCATGAATAATCTTAATGTTCCTTAATGTTGGTACCAATTGTTAAAGTTTGCTACTATTAAATAAAAATAGTGCAAGGTGTTAAATACTTTGTGATAAGTTACAAAGGCAATAAGATGTTCAAAACTACAATTACAGTTACCAAGACCCCGACCCCACTTCTGCAATAACACAAACCATCCCAAACATGTACACAACCCCAATTATGGTACTCAGATCGGATATATATATATACATATATATATATATATATATACATATACACATATATACACATATATATATATATATATATATCAAACATATAAATGGCAAGTGACCGACTCACTTGCAAATGCGCAGTAGAGACTTCCCTCTCTGTCCCGCCCCCGCGTCAAGACGTGATGACAGAACAGAGAGGGAAACTGTGCTGAGGAGGGAACCGCCGAGGTCGCTACCGCTCCCCCCCCCTCCCCGAGGTCGCCGCTACCGCTCTCCCCCCCCCCCCCCCCGGGGTTGCCGCCGGACCCCCTCCACCCGGGCCCTCTCTTCTCCATTGAACTTACAGCGCCGAAACCAAAGCAGGCAGATCAGCTCCCGTCGACCTTCCTTCCCTGCCTGTGTCCTGCCCTCGCCGACGTTACGTCACACGAGGGCGGGACATAGGCAGGGAAGGAAGGCCAATGGGAGCTGATCTGCCTGCTGCGGTTTCGGCGCTGTAAGTTCAATGGAGAAGAGAGGGTGACCCCGGGGGGGGGGGGAGGGTAGCGGTAGCGGCGACCTCGGGGGGGAGGGGCGGCGGCTACCTTGTGGGGGGGGAGGGCAGGAGAAATGCTGGACATGGGAGGTCTCAGAAGGAGGGGGGCCTTGGAGCTGGGAGGGATGGACGGAGGGGAGCCTTGGAGCTGGCTGGGAGGAGGGTGGGCCTTGGAGCTGGGAGGGAAGAGGGGGAGAGGAGGGGATCATGGAGCTGGGAGGAAAGCAGGGAGGATGCTGGGCATGGGAGGTCAGAAGGAGGGGGGCCTTGGAGCTGGGAGAGATGGACAGAGGGGGGCCTTCGAGCTGGCTTGGAGGGAGGGACGGAGGGGGGCCCTTGGAGCTGGGAGGGAGGGCAGGGGGCCTTGGAGCTGGGAGGGGAGGGGGGAAGGACTGGGGCCTTGGAGCTGGGAGGGAGGGACGGAGGGGGGCCTTGGAGCTGGGAGGGAGGCACAGAGGGCCTTGGAGCTGGCAGGGAAGGAGGGAGGGCGGGGGGCCTTGCAGCTGGGAGGGGAGGGGGGAGGGAATGGGGCCTTGGAGCTGGGAGGGGGAGGGAGTTACACATCAAAATAAAACATACCAATACTCGCCCGTTTTAACGGGCTTAATGGCTAGTATATATATATTTCAATTTGTGTGCACACAATAATGTTACCAGTGTATCAAATCTTCGCTAGCATCGCTGCTCTCTTGCATTGGGTACCTTGGTCTTCTCCACATCCACACCTCCTTGGTTGGCGAGGTCAGCTCACCGACTCAGGAACGCCAGGATACCTATTGCTCTGACTCAAAGAACTCAAAAAATGAAAATCCTGACTCCCTGTGCTCGTTGTGTGTGCTAACCTCAATCAGTATTTTCTTTGGCAAGGGACCTTGTGGGCTAACTAAATTCAAATAAAAAGATAAGCAAGGAAAATTCCTATTTAGCCCTCCCAATACATGACCCCTTTTCTTTTATTTTGTTATATACCCACCCTCTACTCACACTGATGGATTGTTAAACTAAACCTCCTAAAGGTAGGCCCTTAACTGCAGGCACTCACAGGGCTCGAGGCTTAGGCTGGGCAGCTCCTTCCCCAGGGCAGGCTCGCTTAGGTGTGGGCACTCGAACCAGCAGGCTTCGGTGCTGGATCCTCCTGAGGCAGACACTCACGCTGGCAGATACTCAAAAAAAAGTTCCTTTGGAGTCTGGGCACTCAGTGTGTGTGTGTGTGTGGGGGGGGTGTCTCTCTCTTTGTTGGGCTTCTTCCCTTTCCAGATAGGCCTCCTCTTTACAGGACAGGCAGTCACAAGGCCGGCTTTCTCCTCTTTGGACAGGCAAGCACACACACGGAGGGATGCGCTGGGTGGACTTCTCTGGGATTCAGAGCCCTTGCCACGCTGCTCTCTATTCAGCTCTACACTGCTCCCAACACGTCTCAGCTCCCCAGTGTGGTCCCTCTTCCTCCTCTGCTTCTCTCTCTGCCTAAAGAATGGCCTCTGTGGCTACTGCTACAGCTCCTCTTCTTGGCCCCAGCTCGCCTGTTCCCCTGCAGCTTGGCTCCTCTTTTGCCCCCGGCTCGCTCCAGACCACCTTCTCCTCCTCCTCTGTTCCTGTCTGCTTTGGTGCCCGGCCCCTTACAGGACTCACCAGTTCTCTGTCTTCATCTGGGGCTCGTCAGTGGGTCCTTCTCTTAACATAGTAACATAGTAGATGACGGCAGAAAAAGACCTGCATGGTCCATCCAGTCTGCCCACAAGCTGCCTCTTCTTGCCTGAGCTTGCCCTTCTCTGCCCCAGCTTGCAGCACACTCCTGCCTGGATCCGATCCTCTCCTCTCCTCTAAGAGCTTGCTTTCACCCTCCTCTCTTTTCCCGGGCTTGCCTTTCTCTTTCCCAGGTTGCCTCTGGGCTCTTCTTTTTCTTTGTTCCACCCCTCCTGTCCCCTGAATTGGCTTGAAATTTGCGCCAATCTATGGGTCAGGCTGCCTCCTGTCACCTCATTGGTCCAAATTCATGCCCTTTAGCAGATCCTGGCTCCTATTGGCTGCCTTCCACACTGCCCCTCAAGATTGCCTTACATGCCACTCAAGCTCCCAGCTCTCCCTGGAGTCTCAGACAGCCAACCAGAAGCCTTGCAACAGGCTTCACTGCACATTCCCCCACAGTAAAATTTAAGCACACCTCTAGCATCTATGAGCACCTGAGTTCTTAGTTTTATAACAGTGCTGGGGCATTTTAAACACTTTAAACATTTTAACTAAAAGGTGTCAGTGCTGTTTCTGGGCTGCCCTGAGACCTCTGTACCTCCCTGTCCTCTGCAAGATGCCCCCCCTCTCAGGGAAAAGGGGGGGGGGGGTACAAGGTAAAGGCTTCTTTATTTTTTATATTTACATTATCTAAATCATGTCAATTAAAAAAAAATTCAGCTTTCAATATTAATCTCAAGGTGGATCACAACAGCATTATGCAGATAATAAATTTAAGTAATAAACAGGCCCTTTTATTAGGTTGTGCAGGAAAGGCCCTTATGTGGGCCTTTCCTGCACACTAAGCCCATTTCTAGTGTGGCTGTAAAATAGCCCTTTTTTTAATTTTTAAATTTGTTGAATTTCTGGCCATGTTCTAACGTCCAAGCAAAACAAGGGATCCACACAGCTTCTGTAGGAAAACCAAAGGCACAAAAATAAGGTGGAAGGGGAAAATGTTCCAAGAGACGCAGGCAAAAACTGACGTGCAAACTTCTAAAAATAGTTTATTTGCCAAAATTCACATTTATTTGCCAAAATTCACAACTGCTTGTGAGTTTTGGCAAATAAACTACTTTTAGAAGTTTGCACGTCAGTTTTTGCCTGCGTCTCTTTTGGAACATTTTTCCCTTCCACCTTTATTTTTGTGTCGTGCACACTAATGTCTGCATTAACCTATAGCTATTAAAACAAACAAAAAACCCTAATATGGGAGCCCTTACCGCCTTCCACATTAAGTCTGCATTATTCAGTTAGCACGTGCTAATGTTTGTGCGCTAGCTAAATAGTACATCCACTTCCATACTGTGCCCCTGACTCGCCCCCTTTCCAATAATTACTTCGTGGTTAGTGAGTACAGATGGCAAAACTAACACAGAATGGTTTAGTGCATCCCTGTTAGGCCATGTTTGCTGCATTAGGCGTGTGTTAGCACCTAACTCAGCTTAGTAAAAGATCCCTAAAAAGACAAAACAAGAAGTCAAATGCAACAGTGAAATGCAAAAATGGAAAATAGAGAGCAAGTATTTAAAATCATAGAATAGAAATAATAAATCAGATTATACAAAAGAAAAGACAGCACATACCCGAAAGTCTTAGAAGCTTATTCCATAGATTTCTGTGTAGCCTTATGCCTGGCTTTGCGTAACGAGGGAAGTTGCAAAAGAACGTGCAAGGTTGAGCACATGGATAGAGCAATAGGCAGAAAGCAAGGAGCTAGAAGATGGATTTCTTGATGGTCTATAGTTAAAATTATAAATTGAATTCTGGATTTAATATACAGCTATCGAAGCTATGTTAAGGTAGAGAGAATGTGTTCCATCATGTTGACACCAGACAGTAGATGCACACTGCTCTATTTTAAATCACCTGCAGTTCATCAAGTTTATTCTGTATTAATACCCACCAACAGGGATTATAATAATCCAGGCGGGCGGTAACACATTTTCACATGGTAGTAATCAAATAAGCGTATACCAAGATCAGCTTCTTCTGATTTTGCTAACTAAAGCTGGGTGCTGGGGAGCAGTTTTATACCTGTAGATATGCCTGTAGAGCAGTGCCATCTTTTGGCTGACTGCATGTACTGAAGAATTTTTTTTCTATTTCTTTGTGAGCTATTTTAACCCTTCCCAAATTGTGTGATCTCAAAAGAGGATACTCAATGTCTGTCTGTCTATCCAGCAATAAGATAACTTGTAAAATGCCCTCATTGGGTCCATATTTTGAGGGGTGGTCTCACAGTTCAAATTCATTATAACAGCAGTAGATTCAGTGAATGATAGCATGATAATCTATCATTACTGTCGGACATACTGTTGACATTAGAGACTTCATCGTCAGACATGTGACTCTCTGATCTTACCAGGTGACATAGGCTCTTGTTACAAACAAACAAAATATAGCAAGGGGAGAAGTAATTTAGTTCAGAAGGATGAGAATGGGATAGGGTTCAGATAGTTTTCAAAACTATAACCTTGAAAAGCACCAGGAAATTCAGGCACACATATGGTTTCACTTCTTTGCTTGTTCTAATTTAATTTAAATTGGTTATTTTAAAAATACTTTTCTGAAGTAAAAGGCACACGTTTTTATTATGCTCCATGCCTGCCATCTTTAAACATCCCCTTTGGAAAGGTCACATTGGAGTGGTTTGTGCTACACTCATGCACAAGCATGACAACCCCATAGGATTTTGGCAAGCATCAAAACGCTTCACAAACATAGATACACAATGATAATAGTTGCTAAGTAAGTTAAACTTTCAAAAACTTAATGTAAATACTAAGCATGGAATGTAAATCACAGACTATAAGGGAAGCTGCAGATTTTTGTGTTTTTGTTGTGAGCTGAATCAAATTATTTTTCTGTTTGCCAATATTTGGTTTATTCATTTATGATGTGCCTTGCACAAATGCAAGGCTTTCTCTGCTCCTCTTCCATCCTTGGAGGTGTTTTGCAAAATTATGGGGAGACAGTTTCATATTTACAAAATGAAATAGTGGCAGACTAAAAGTTAAAACCAACAAGCAGTAGAAATATGCCCCTCAAGCATGGGAGTCATGAAGATAATCTGCTAACATCAGGTGTGTTAGTGGTTGCTAAAGGCTAATTTGGCCACTGGCTTTCTGATGGCCTGCAGGAATCACTGTAAGTGATCTATTGCAATTAATGGAGCAATAAAGGCTTGGGGAAGAGAGCCCAGATTTTACTCAGGCTGCTGAAACATGGGACATAAAGCAAAAACCAAATGGTATATGATAGGTCTGCAAATGTTTTCTACCAAAGGCAAAAACGAAGGTCCCGATATGCAAAGCCATTTATCTGGAAGATGGTAACCGCGGACTGTCTTTAGATAGTGCCTCGGTATCATTTGGGTAGTGCTGGAGCAGTGCATGGGCAGAGCAGAAAGTTATCTGGAGAGTGGTGATAAGTATTTAGATAAAGTTAGGACAGAAAAATTGCTGGTGAGCTAGCTGGATGGTGCCTTGAATATCACCGCGCTCTGGATGGTAACAGCACTTTCAGGTCTAAACAGATATTCAGCACCACTCACTATCTGGCTAACGGTACTGAATATTAAACACTGCAGCTGCCATTTAAAACAGCAACAGTGAAGTTTAAATATTGACCCAAAACCTGTGGTGGATCCATGCGTGGCAGCAGACTACTTGCAAAAATAACTTGTACCTAACCATGCCATGCCGCGAGTGCAGCTCCTGGAGAAAAGCCTGCCAAAAGTATGTAATGTTATTTTACTCAGGTTGCTAGCCAAGCAGAGTTAAAAGGAAGGATTAGGAATGAAAACTTCACTTTTAGGAAGGTGAGAAATTTCTTAGGAGAAGTTTGGATTTAAAGGTAAAAAAAAACAAACCTGTGGCATGTATAAATCTTAATGGTAGAATATGGAAGTGAAGCCTAGACTCCTCCAAAAGGGGTTGTAAAGAAGATACACACAGGTAAAGCGTTTAGTTAAGCTGAAGATTAGCTGGAAAGTCCCACTCTGAATGTGCATGAGATGAGGGAGGTGAAATAACTTGGATGGAAAGCCTAGTGATGATTTTATTCGTTATTTAGATTATTTCATACCTTTCCAGTAGTACCTTGTGGTGAGTTAGGTGTTTCCTTGACCCCAGAGGGCTTGCAATCTAATTTTGTACCTGAGGCTATGGAGAGCTAAGTTGCCCAAGATCATATGGAGCAGTAGAGCCTGGCTTTGTTGGTTGTCAGTCTGGTGCTCTAAGGTAAGGAAGAGTACATGCTGGATCATGGGCCTCTACTCCAGGTCAATTGCCAGGGTAAAGTGAGCAAAGATGCTGTGTGATAGGATTCCTTAGTAATGGAGCAAGAACATAAATTTCATGTGTGGTCAATCCAGGCATGTAAGTGAGGAGGGACAACAAATAGTTTATCTGCCTGGGACTGTGATACACACACCTGGCTGTAGGAAATGAGGGCATCAGATAAAAATACCGGTTGACCAAAATTAGGACTTTGAATGTCAAGTAAGTTTTTTTTATTCTGCATGCTTTGGGGTGTCAGTGGCTCTCTCTAAGGGGGGAATAAACAAGCCTGAGTGTAGTGTTTTGAATGAGCTGAGGTCTTCGGAGAGAGGATCCAGGTAGTCCAGTATATAATGCATTATTATAATCTAATCTGTTTATGATTTAAGCCATGAATTATTATAAGAAATACTTCTGTAAGTGAATGCAAATTGATTGGATTTGGAGTGAGTTGAAGAATCAGGGTGTTGATTTCCAATCTGCCTAGAACTTGGGATAGTGTGGAATAGAATATTTTTGAAATAAATAAATATATATGGACTTCAAATTTGAGTCTGTGTCAGACACTGGGACTCACTCGTAAGGTATCTGAGGAGGTGTCTGGTGGCAAACAAGTAGGGGATAGCTGAAGGAGGTCACAATATTGCATAGGAGTTAGAGCAGAGGTCCTCAAATAGATCTCATACATAGTCATTGTGGAAATCCTGAAAACCAGGCTATTTTATGAGAACCCCTGTTGTAAAGGGTCATGGAAAGACTAGACCTTTGATGTATTTTGTGGTGGATAACCATGGATTGAACTTGTACTGAAGAATCTGGAAGAAAGGAAAGAATGTAAACATTTGAGCACATTGCCCCTAATACCAGGGTGTTTGAGGGATGAAGTCAGTTGACAAAAGCTAATGAAGGATCCAAGGAGACTATGATGGCTACTCTACCCAAATCAAGAAATTCAGAAGATGAGTAGACAAGTTTCAGTACTGTGGTTTTCCTGGGAGCCAAATTGGCAAGCATATAATACATTCATTTTATTTTAAAAATTGCAAAGTTGAATTGATATGGCCTTTTTGAGGATTTAAGAAATAAAAGGATCATTGGAGAAAAGATGATAGTCATGACTGGGGGATCTAAAGAGGAACTTTTTAGGAATAGGAAAAACGATCATTTCCTTTCACAGGGGAGAGGGTACATTGCCTGTGCACAAGTTCAAATTGATCATGGAAAGAATAAATGTGTACAGTTCCCTGGCTGGATTTTAAGTGCATGATGATGAAGAGGTGAGAAGGAGGAAGGACATGTTGCCTGAAATTTTGGTAAGCATAAAAAAATAAACTCTTTCTGAATGACTCCATGTACTGCTAAGGGTAGCTGTAGGGTTTTGACATGGTTCAGGACTGGCCAACAGCTCAACCATTTTGTATGGTATCATCTCCAAGGAATTTGGTGAACATAGAAAATAGAAAACACAGAAAAATGAAGGCAGATAAAGACCATATGGCCTATCTAGTCTGCCCATCCATGTCATCTAATCTCCCTGTTACTCCATTAGAGATCATAGTACTTATCTCAAGCTCTTGAATCCAGATACTGTTTTTGTCTCCACCACTTCCACCGGGAAGCCGTTTCACGAATTCACCACTCTTTCTGTGAAGAACTATTTTCTCAGGTTACTTCTGAGTCCATCCCCTTTCACCTTCATTCTATTCCTCCTCATTCCAGAGCTTCCTTTCACTTGAGACTCACCTCCTTTGCATTTATGCTACTTAGGTATTTAAATGTATCTCTCATATCTCCCCTCTTCCGCTTTTCTTCCAGAGTCTACATGTTGAGATTTTTAAGTCTGTCTCAATATGCTTTATGACGAAGACCACTGACCATTTTAGTAGCCGCCCTCTGGACAGAATCCATTCTGTTTATATCTTTTGGAAGGTGTGGTCTCCAGATTTGTACACAATATTCTAAATGAGGTCTCACCAGAGTCTTATACAGGAGCGTCATCAACTCCTTTTTCCTACTGGCCATTCCTCTCCCTGTGTACCCAAGTATCCTAGCTTTCACCATCACCTTTTCTACCTGCTTGGCTACCTTAAGATCATTACATATGATTGTGCGCCTCTTTCGTACACAAAAGTTCTTCACCCCCCTAAACTGTATGATTCTCTCAGGTTTTTTACAGTCCAAATACATGACCCTGCATTTTTTTAGCATTAAATCTTGGCTACCAAATTCCAGACCATTCCTCTAGCTTCGCTAAGTCCTTCGTCATGTTATCCACACTATCAGGGGTGTGTACCCTACTGCAGGTTTTGGTATCATTCACAAAGAGGCAAACCTTATGTTTAAATCTTTTTATTAGTAATCCAATACATATATTGCAGGTACATATCTCAACACAAATACAACACATGTGCTTCACGATGTCGCATGCTTAAGGATTACAACAAATTTGCATTTCCCCGTTCCTCCCTCCCCCCCCCCCCCCTCCCTTATACCAGCACCAGACAACTAAACAAGTAGAACTTTAAGAAAACCATTTACACTTGTGGGTCAATGACTAGTATTCGCACGTAGACCAGAGGCTTTGATTCTTATAGCCTCCAGCCCACTTCCCCAACCTCTTAGCGTGGGGATGATACCTGCACAATGATCAAACCAGATGTATACTCCCCCAGTATCAGTCCCAATCATCTCCTCCCTCGCTGGCACTAATTGGTACAGCACAGAAACCCATTCCCTCTGTCCCCTCCCACCCAACTCCCTCCCTCAGAGGCAAACCTTATAAGACAGCCCTTCAGCAATATCACTTACAAAAATGTTAAAAAGAACCGACCCGAGGACCGAACCTTGTGGCACCCCACTTCTAACATCCTTTTCCTCAGAATGAGCTCCATTTACCCTTGCTCTCTATTGCCTTCCACTCAACTAGTTCCTAACACAGTCAGTCACTTTAGGGCCCATACCGAGGGCATTCAGTTTATTTATTAGTCATCTATGCAGAAGCCTGTCGAAGGCTTTGCCAAAATCTAAATACACTACATCTAGCACTCTCCCTGGATCTAACTCTCTAGTAACCCAGTCAAAGAAATGAAGCAGATTTGTCTGACAAGACCTGCCTCTGGTGAAACCATGTTGCCTGAGGTCCTGTAATCCATTGGATTCCAAAAACTTTACTATTCTCTGCTTTAAAAGTGTTTCCATTAATTTACTTACCACAGAAGTCAGACTTACCAGTCTGTAGTTCCCAACCTCTTCCTTACTTTTGCTTCTGTGGAGAGGAACCATATCTGCTGCTCTCCAGTCATCTGGGACCACTCTCGACTCTAGAGAAGCATTGTAAAGGTCAGCTAGCGGAGCCACTAGAACTTCCCTAAGTTCCTTTAGTACCCTCGGATGTGTGCCATTTGGCCTCATCACTTTGTCCACCTTTAGCCAACTCCTTACGAACACACTCCTCCATTCCTATTTGTGTTTGTCTTCTGTGGTTCTGCTCCCAGCCCTTCAGCTATAAACATAGAACAGAAATATTTGTTAAGCAATTCCGCCTTATCTTTATCAGCTTCTACATGTTTCTCCCCTTCACCTTTGAGTCTCGCAATGCCACTTTTACACTTCCTCCTTTCGCTAACATATCTAAATGTCTTGTCCCTCCATTTTACCATATTTCTTTTCTTCTATTTGCCTCTTGCTTTCCTGACTACTTTACCAGCTTCTCTTAGCTTTTCCAGATATTGTCGCCTGTCTATCTCTTTCTGTGATCTCTTGTGGTTTATAAAGTCTAACCTTTCTTTTTCTTACTTTTTCAGCAGCTACTTTTGAGAACCAAAGTGGCCTCCTTTTCCTCTTACTTTTTACTTTCCTTGCAAAAAGGTTTGTTGCCCTTACAATAGCTCCTTTCAGTTTTGCCCACTGCTTTCCAACCCCAGATGTTCCCATCCAGACAACAATTTCTTGAGGTAGTCCACCATCTGAACAAAGTTATTATTTTTTTTTAAAGTCTAGAACCTTCTTTTGAATGAACCCTCTCTACACCTAACTTAATATTAAACCACACCATCTGGTGATCACTGGGTACCAGATGATCACGTACTATAACATCAAAAACACTCTCCCCATTAGTAAACATTTAAGTCCCATGGGTTCCATTACTAACTTCTGGAATAGTTCCCCCTGTAGAGAATCCAGGATCTCCCTGCTTCTAAAGGACCCTGCAATAGGAATACACAATATCAACATCTGGCATATTAAAATCACCTATTAGTAGTACTTCCTCTTTCACAGCTATATTTTGAATGTCTTCAATTAAATCTCTGTCCATTAATTCAGTCTATGATGGAGGCCTGTATATTAAACCAATGTAAATACATTTGTCATTCCCTCTTTCCAGATGACCCACAGTGCCGCTTCCTTACCCTGTAGGTCCCACAATTGTGTGGTTTTAATATTACCTTTAATATATAATGCCACTCCCTCTCCCTGTCTTTCCTAAATGGATTATAGCCTGGTATAACTATAACCTAGTCGTGGTTCTCTGTGAACCTTGTTTAAACCTCCTCGTCTAAACTTGTTTACTGAGTATCTTCACCAAAAAAGAATAAAGAATAAAATAAAGAAATAAAAGCAAAAATGCTGTATAATTTTTCTTTTTATTCAACTGCCATTTGGATGACAGGGCTATGCAAGAATATTACATAGGAAGCAAGTTAGGAACAATCTCATCAAATACAGAGATGAAGTTGCCTGTTAAGAAGAAGTTGCTTGCATATACAAATGTCTCCTTTCATATATACACATAATTCTGGCATCATCACACATTCCTTGCATTTCATTTAGCTCGTTACTAGTTTATCTCAAACCTTCTGGTGTCTAACTTTCTCTCCCCTTTTTTTCCCTCATGCTGCACTATCAGACACCTGTTTCACATGTCTTGCCAACCTCTGTTCTTACTTTCATCTCATGGTCATGCTGGAGACATCCGTGCCTCTACTCCCTTTTTACTCAGGGTTCTCAGTACATTCTTTTATTAAGGTTATTATAATGTCAGATTTTCAGTGTCAGCTATTCCAGCTGCACTTCTGGAGTCCATTTTATATTTGCGACTCCATTTTGTCAGTTTTAATATATACAATCCTCCCTTGAACGCTGTATGCAGCGTTCACAATTTTTTTGGCAAACACTATAGTATGTCTAGCATGTTTGAGCTCTATGGGGATATAGTATTTCTCATTACTCCCTTTCTAGAGGCCGTCATAGCTAGCATACAGTTTCTGTCAAGTGTTATTCATGATTAATCTTTGAATAGATTTTATTACATGCCATTCTTTCCTTTGTCTGTCCATGTCCTGGATATATGTTAACATGTTCCCTATGTGTTATCATAGTAGTATTTGTTATCTTTGTCATCATGTTCCCACATAGTTTCATACAGCATGGGATAAGACAAAGCAACAACAGTATTACAACTATGAAGACCATTGTGACTGAAACAAGACCCTTTAACCATGGGCTCAGGGATCCAAACCATCCGGTTATTGAATCCCACCAAGATGTGTCTAAAATTCCCCTATAATCACTCACTTCAATTCTTGCCAGTGAAAGAATGCGCTGCATTGCATTTTTAACAATTATTGATTGATTTCTAATAAGTGAACAACACGATGTATCATTCACTATGCTGCACACTCCTCCAGATTGGGCTAACATAAAGTCAACCGCCATGCGTGTGTGCATTGCATATCTCGCTGTATCATCAATTTCCTCTTGAAGTGCTGTTATAGCTATATCTAATTCATGTGTTACAACATGTAATAGTGATTGTAAGCGTCTGATTGACATACCCATTTCAGCTGCAATAGCAGATCCTGCAAATGGAAGCCATCCAGTGGCTGACAAAGCATCTAAACGTGTCTTAGTCATAGGATAGGTACTGTTAATATAATCTAATGCTAATTGTAAAGCTTGGTCATCTCCTGTCAAAGCACTAAAGGAGGTACTAGAAACATCTCTTTTACGTCGTCTCTGACTATTAGAACTATGTGATGTGTCATTTAATGGAATAATCAAATCAAATAAATTTAGTTGAACAAGAGTGCAGAACTTATAACATGATGGAAGATAGGTGTACAGGATATTATCACATAACAAATAATCTCCCAACCGTAAAGACTGTAGAGAAGTTAGGTTATGATATAAAGCATATGTTTGAGAAAAAGGAAAAATAGGATTATTTAGTGCCTTAAGTGAAGAACACGCAGTAGGCATAGCAGTAATGGCTTGTATAGAAGAGGCATTAAATTGACATAATGAAAAGAAGAAAGTCAAATTTGTAAGAGTAAGGTTAGTAGAAGTCACATAAGAAGTTGTGAACGTTCGGTTACAGAACATTTTGTTAGCACAAGCTATAGATGTTGCAGTCTGATTTATGACATAGGATCCTTGTAACACAGTCCAATTTCGAGATTGTATGTCATAAGTATAATTACATAAAACATTAGGCATCATACCCTGGAGTGAACTAGAGTTTATCAGACACCAATAGTTTAGTGCAGGAATGGTATGAGCAAACAAAGAAGGCAGACGTTGAGCAGTAACATTGGTCCAATATTGTCTGTGTTCATGACCCCGACCCAAATAGCAGGTACCATTACTGAAACAGTTATGAATACCTTGTAACTTAATCATAGAGTAAGGATGAACATGTGCTGGAATGGTAAGTACAGAAGTAACAAGTGGAGTGCAAACAATACAGTTAGTCAGATTAAGAGTCTTTGAGGCATGTTGAATTCTCTCAACATATGTATTGAGTCCATAAGTAAGTCCTACCAGCAAACAGATTACAAAAGCCTTCATAATCCTTTTTCACTGGTAATGTTATTAATCAATGTTCTCTATTCTCTGGAGGTGCAATAGTGGTTTCTATTTCCTCAGGTAGTCCTAGATCATGAACCTTACGTATATCAGATAAATGTACCCAAGTGGTATGGTCTGATAATCTTGCTGATGTATGAGTTAATTCCTTGATCTCAAATGGTCCTACGTAGATAGGATCTTTCCAGGTTTTGTGTGTGAAATTCTTCCGAAGTACTTTCTGACCTACAGAAAAAGATGAACAAAAAGTCATGTTAGGAACTTCTTTAGATTTGGCTATTGCCATATCTCTTGTCAAATTTATTATTGGATTTATTTGTTTCCAATAGTTAGTCACTCCTTCATTATCGTTATTAATTTCTTCGACAGGTACCCCTCTGGGGTCTCGTCCTGTATGCAACTGGAAGGGTGAAATCTGTAGCTTTGTGCTAGGATGGGATCTTAATTGAAATATCGCCAATGGTAACACATCCATCCATGTATATTTCTTTTCCTTTCCTGCTAGTGCTTGCAAGAGCACACGTAATCTAGTCTTTAAAAGACCATTGTATCGTTCTACTAGGCCATTGGAAGTGGGCCTATACACTGCCACCCTTCGGTGCAGTATCCCACACAATTCAGTCATATCTTTGACCAAAGCGTTGACAAAATGACTACCATTATCTGTAACAAGTTTCTGAGGACAACCATGTGCTGGCAATATTCTCTGCAAAAAAGTTTCAATTACTACTTGTGCATTTTCCTTTTTACAGGGGAATGCTTCTACCCATTTTGTAAAAGCGTCCACCCAGACCAAGAGATACCTTTTACCTTTTACCGGTATTACCATATCTGTGAAATCCACATGCCATTCTACTCCGGGTCCGGTGGGAATTGGAATGGATCCGGGAGAAATAACTGGTCCCCTGTGTACTATATTTTTGGAACAAACTAAACAATTTAGTACAACTCTTGTGGCATAAGAAAGCATATTAGGATGCCAAAATGAAGCTTCCATTGCTTTACTCATGTCAGAAGCAGACAAATGTAATGTAACATGCCAATTATAGAAATTATTAATTAATTCTGAAGTAGACATGCATATTTTTCCACTAGGATGTATCCATTTACTTTTGTCAGGGTGTGTTGTACAATCCAAATTCTGCCATTTCAATTTTTCAATTTCAGTTGGTTTTTCTCGGGGTTGTGAGACATCTGGTGGATATGGTGTCTCAGTACACTGTATATGAGCACGGGTAATTACCATGGTAGAAAGTACCTCTTTAGCTGCCTTATCAGCTAGATCATTCCCTTTTGCTTCAAATGTCTGTTCTCCTGTATGGGCAGGAACCCAAACAATGGCTGTATGTAATCCTCTTCCTTCTCTATCACTCAAACAGTTTAACAATTGTTCCCACAAACTTTCATGTTTCAGGGGCTTTCCATCTGCTGTTAAAAATCCCCTTCTTTTCCATTTTAACAAATGATATTGCAATGAACTAACTACATATGAACTATCAGTATATATAGTCCCTTTCTTTTCTGTCCCTAATTGTTTTACAGCTTCTAGTACTGCTGTTAGTTCTGCTTCTTGAGCTGTTGTGCCTACTGGTAGTCGTTTTTGAATCTTTTTACAAATTTCAGTGTTTCCTTGATTTGATTGAATCTTAAGTGCTGAAAATGAAGCATGCTCGCCTGTTTGTGCTCCATCAGTAAACCAAATGTCTCCCTTTCCACTAAGGGGCTCAAATATGAGTAATCGAAAGACTGGGATGTCTTTCAACCCATCTAGATGTTCCTGAGTCTCTTGTTCTAATTTAAATAATGCATCCATTCGTTTAGTATTTTCTTTAGTCAATGGCTGGGTACGAACATCTTGTCCTATTAATATGGCCTGATATTTTCCAAATCTTGTATTAGTTAATGCAACCAGACTAGTAGATAATAAATTATGAATTGTATGGTCAGAATGGATGATAATAGGACCGAAAGGCATAACTGCTCTCCATTTCTCAACGGCCGCAACTGCGGCTACCAGGAAACGAGGAATGGTCTCCATTCCCCTTTCTACTGGACTAAAGGTTCCTGATAAAAATGATACAGGTGACACAAAGGTGTCTTGTTGATTTACCATTGCTGCCCACGTAGTACCCATATCTTTAATCCACAAATGTATCTCTTCTTTGGGGTCTACTGTGGTTAATGGATTATATGATACTAAATGTTTTACTAACAATTGTATAATAACAATATCACTCTGGGTAAGCTGAATATGAGTCTTATGCGGTGTGCCAGCCGGTACACGCAAGTGTCGATATAGTGGGCTAACTAATTGAGAATAATTAGGGATCCATTGTCTACAATAATTAAGAGAGCCCAGCAATCCTCTCAATTGAGTAAGTGTTTTTGGTAATGGGGATTTCAAAATTTCTGTCAGGGCTTCTCGTGTTATAACCTTAGCTTTACTTGAAACTGTTTGCCCTAGGAAGGTAACTTCTTCCCTGCACACAAAGCACTTATTGCGATTACACTTATAACCCTTTGATAGTAATTGATAAAACAGCGCTACTGTCCATGAAAGACATTCCTCCCTTGTGGATGCAGATAATAAAATATCATCCACATACACAAACAGAGACACAGTGTCAGGCAACAATTGTTTAAATGATTTCAAGTCTTCTGTTATCTGCTTAAAGAAAACAGATGGACTTTCGGTATATCCCTGTGGCATTCTTGTCCAACGATACGCTTTATTGTCTAAGGTAAATGAGGTTAAATCTCGTGATTCCTCTGCTAAAGGAATGGCAAAGAAAGCATTGGACAAGTCTATAACCGAATTAAATGCATAGATAGGCTGTGATTGTAATAATGTCAAAGGATTTGGACATACTGGAAACTGAGCTTTTACCAAATCATTCAAACCTCGTAAATCATGAACAATTCTTACGTCACCATGTGGTTTAGGAACTGGAAAAAGAGGTGTATTATACGGTGAATTTGATGGTTCTATGATATTATGTTTCAACAATTTATCAATATGCTGCAAAGTTTTGGATAATAATTGCGGCCTTATAGGGTACGGTGGCCAAATAGGACCATCTCCCTCATGTTTAAGACGGATTACATAAGGTTCCATTTCAGCCAATCCATAGGGATCATCAGGTGTGCTCCATAAATCTGCTGGTAATCTTTGCATCACCTGCATACCCTCATCATCCTCGTCAACATAAAACATATCTTGTACAACTGAAATCAGCAAACTTTGTTTACATCTGGGAAATTTTAAAGTAAGTCCTAACTGTGAGAGTAAATCTCGGCCACATAAATTTACCGGGCAATTTTCTGCCAACACAAAATCAATAATTCCCTTCCTGTTCATTTCCCTCATATTTGGTCCAGATGCTTTTAAAATTACTTCAGTAGGTACAGTAACACGCTTATCCTGCTTTTTTCCTTCAAATCCTACTAATGTATCTATCTTTTTACTTAAGGGTACACCCCTAACTCTAGTACTCAATACTGATCTAGTGGCTCCGGTGTCAATTAAAAAGGACATAGGAATCTTTTCAGGCCCTACAAACAATGTGATAAAGGGTTCTTGGTTGGACAAAGAAAAAGTAAAATCATCATTTCCCTCTTCGGTTAGTCAGTAAACATCTTCCTCATCTTTCTCCTGTTCCCATAAAGGGAATTGTTGGAGTGGTATATTCTGCTGATTCTGAGTTTCTGGAATCGCATTCTGTGTCTGTACAAATGGATTGTTAGACCCTATCATTTGCCCTAAGTTCTGGGGCATCTGTGTTAACTGCTGAGGCTGACTAATAGGATTTGGCACTATTGGAAATGCTGGCTGTCTTGCTGGACATTCATTCGCATAATGTCCCCAATTTTGACATACCCAACATTGAACGTTTGCTCGTCTGTTGGGAGAGGGTTGACTAAAACCCCTTCCTCTATTCCCTCTTCCGCGTCCCATACCTCTACCACGATTATTCTGATTATAAGGTTGTTGATAACCCTGTTGATACTGGTATTGCTGATAAGGCCTAGGATAACTTTGATTATCATTTTGTCCTGGCGTCATATAATAAACAGGCTGTCGTTGCTCTTTACTAATTTTCTGTACCTTTTTATCCTCAATTTCTTTAATCTGCATGGCCACTAATTTATCTGACAATTTCTGCTGCTCTTTTCCGGGTGTCTCAAGCATTTTAATATGAATGGCACTAAAATGCAACAATGTAGCACGGATTTCAGGCCATGGTTTAGTTGCCAATGCCACTACATTATCCAAATTCTTTCTCATGTTCATAGGTAATGTAACTAAAAATAGATGTAAAAATATAGCAGAGGCAGGAGCAACATCTGGGTCATCCCCAGTCTGAGCTTTATATATCTGCATACACTTCATTAAATGTGTAGCAAAGTCATCTTTTGTATTCCATTTAGAGGTCGTTATAGCAGAAAAATCTATTTCAGTTGGATACATAATCTGTAAGGCACCTGTAAGTTGTCGCCTAGCATTACCCACAAATGCCGCACCATCTCGCGTATGGTTTAACATTGCCGGATTCTGAGACTGCACCGCAAGTTGTGCAAGACTAACTCCTGCAGCAGTACAAAAGGCTTTAAAATCTCCTACTGCCAACTGTGTTCCCGCTGTTAAAGCATCCATCTGTTCTAGCCAAATACGCGCACCCTTTTGAATATTTGGCAACTTATTGACTAACGTACTAATATCAACTGGACTATAAGGTTTATATACTTCCTGTCTTTGTCCAAATGGCCCTGTGCGTGTAAATATGGGAAATTGACTATTCGTAGCTACAGAACTCTTACTGTGTTCCAAAGTTTCCAACATCTGATTTTGCAACAACCCTTTCCATAGGTTTAAACCTTCCAAAATATGTATCTGATTTGACCATTCTGTCCCTCTTCTGCGTATTTTTTCTATCAATTTATCGATATCTCCCATGCAACTCGGACCCCGTGAATCAATAGGCAAACGAACATCATTATCTAAATATGTCCGGACCACTTCATCCCAAAACTTATGGCCATATTTGTGTACAAAATCCACTGGGAGTAAGGACATTAGTCCTTTAAAAAAGTCTTCCTTATCTGGGACATTTCCTTCTGTATCATCCCGTCTCCCTGCATCTTTTCCTCCCTTATCTTTTGGTCTTACAACAGGATCTTGCAAATCATCTGTCAAGGGGTTCTTTTGTTGTATCATTTCTCCTTTCATTGTAAAAACACCTTTTAATTCAATGTCAACCTGCTCCCTCCCTCTTCTACTTACAGATTTCTTTTTCTTTCTTAAGTCTGACTCAGATTTAGAACAAACTTCATCTTCAGTTTGACGGTCAGAGTCAGTATCAGTATGTGATGAACACACGGGTACTGCGCGTGGCTTTGGCTTTGCTGGCGGCTTCGGGACAATCTTACTATCCCAAGGCTCATATCCTGCAGCCGTTTTATCTGATTCTTCTGCCTCTTTTTGTATTTCTTTTAAACTTTTTAAATTGGGATATATTCCAGGAGCAGTACTATGTTCATAAGACGGTGGTGCACTTGGTGTGAGACAGTGTGATGTATTATCCTGCCTGGCTTTCTGCCGCTCAGCTACAAAAGCTTTATCCTGACATTGTTGTTTATCATACCGCCACATATCAGCGGTAACAGTAAAAAGATTCCAGACATGCAAATGTTTTTTCAAGGAATCCTTTGTCTTATTGTCCTGAATATATTTCAACAACTGCCATAACACTGATTTCTCAAAAGAGCCGTGCTCAGGCCAACCCAGAAATGAATTATTCTTGCTATATGTTAGCCATTTTTTATGTAAATCTTTAATGCGTTTTTCATCAAAAGGAAAAGCAGCTATAACATGTTGCAAAGGAGTAAATGTGCTAGAACTATCTACAAACAAAGTATATTTAGATTCAGAATCCTGTGCAGGTACTTCTATGTCAATGTTAATGTTAGCCATTTTACAGCAGGTACAATAATATTGTAAATAATATCCAATAATAAACAATAAAAGAAAATATAAACAAAAAAGCGGGAAGAAAGAAAGCAGCGTTAAAACGTGAAGAAAAGAGTTAAGAATGACGTCAATATTTTATACTCACCATCCGTTGGAATCAGAAGATTGCAGAGCACCTCTCACGAGCTGATCAGTATCGTAAGACCGATGCACCGGTGATCAATCAACATCCGTAGGTATCGGAAAATTGCAGTGGACCTCTCACGAGCTGGCCAGTATCGTAAGATCGGGACACCTTAATGCAAAAATCGAACCAAAAAAATATTGGCTGTGCGTGCACGGTCCTGCCGCGCAGGTCGCCAATTGTTTAAACCTCCTCGTCTAAACTTGTTTACTGAGTATCTTCACCAAAAAAGAATAAAGAATAAAATAAAGAAATAAAAGCAAAAATGCTGTATAATTTTTCTTTTTATTCAACTGCCATTTGGATGACAGGGCTATGCAAGAATATTACATAGGAAGCAAGTTAGGAACAATCTCATCAAATACAGAGATGAAGTTGCCTGTTAAGAAGAAGTTGCTTGCATATACAAATGTCTCCTTTCATATATACACATAATTCTGGCATCATCACACATTCCTTGCATTTCATTTAGCTCGTTACTAGTTTATCTCAAACCTTCTGGTGTCTAACTTTCTCTCCCCTTTTTTTCCCTCATGCTGCACTATCAGACACCTGTTTCACATGTCTTGCCAACCTCTGTTCTTACTTTCATCTCATGGTCATGCTGGAGACATCCGTGCCTCTACTCCCTTTTTACTCAGGGTTCTCAGTACATTCTTTTATTAAGGTTATTATAATGTCAGATTTTCAGTGTCAGCTATTCCAGCTGCACTTCTGGAGTCCATTTTATATTTGCGACTCCATTTTGTCAGTTTTAATATATACAACCATGTCTCTGTGATCGCCACTAAATCCAAATCAATCTTTTCCATCACAGCCTCAAGATCTAAAGCCTTATTTCCCATACTTCGGGCATTAGTGTATACTGCTTTCCAGATGTTGCCCCATTTCCCTATTTGTGTAGAGGTATTTAATGGTTGGTTCAGGCCCGGACAAAATAGCCCTGACTAAATAGCTCCATGACAAAATAGCCCCTGCAACAAAATAGCCCATAGCTCTTCCAAAAAATAAGAAGCAGTGCGTTTTTTCTAGCAAAGAAAAGTTCCGGTACTCAAATGCTAGGCCACCCTTCAGGGGTGGAGTGATCGCTGAGGGACCCACCCCACAATAGCCAGGTCCCCTGCAGCCAATCACAGAATCTATGACAAGGCAGAATTGGTATGTAGAGCCTGAGCTGTTTCATTACTACTACTACTTAATATTTCTAGAGTGCTACTAGGGTTACGCAGCGCTGTACAATTTAACAAAGAAGGACGGTCCCTGCTCAGAGGAGCTTACAATCTAAAGGACAAAATGTCAAGTTGGTGTAGTCTAGATTTCTTGAGTAGAGTTGTGGTGGTTAGGTGCCGAAGGCGACATTGAAGAGATGGGCTTTGAGCAGTGATTTGAAGATGGGCAGGGAGGGGGCTTGGCGTATGGGCTCAGGGAGTTTGTTCCACGCATGAGGTGAGGCGAGGCAGAAAGGGCGGAGCCTGGAGTTGGCGGTGGTGGAGAAGGGTACTGAAAGGAGGGATTTGTCTTGAGAGTGGAGGTTACAGGTAGGAACGTAAGGGGAGATGAGGGTAGAGAGGTAAGGAGGGGCTGCAGATCGAGTGCATTTGTAGGTTAGTAGGAGAAGCTTGAACTGTATGCGGTACCTGATCGGAAGCCAGTGAAGTGACTTGAGGAGAGGGGTGATATGAGTATATCGGTCCAGGCGGAAGATAAGACGTGCAGCAGAGTTCTGAATGGACTGAAGGGGGGATAGATGGCTAAGTGAGAGGCCAGTGAGGAGTAGGTTGCAGTAGTCAAGGAGAGAGGTAATGAGAGAGTGGATGAGAGTTCGGGTGGTGTGCTCAGAGAGGAAAGGGCGAATTTTGCTAATGTTATAGAGGAAGAAGCGACAGGTCTTGGCTCTCTGCTGGATATGTGCAGAGAAGGAGAGGGAGGAGTCGAAGATGACACCGAGGTTGCGGGCAGATGAGACGGGGACGATGAGGGTGTTATCAACTGAGAGAGAGAGTGGAGGGAGAGGAGAAGTGGGTTTGGGTGGGAAGACAAGAAGTTCGGTCTTGGCCATGTTCAGTTTCAGGTGGCGATTGGACATCCAGGCAGCAATGTCGGATAAGCAGGACGATAATTTGGTCTGGGTTTCCGCAGTGATGTCTGGTGTGGAGAGAGAAAGCTGGGTGTCGTCAGCATAAAGATGGTAGTGGAAGCCATGAGATGAGATCAGGGAGCCCAGGGAAGAGGTGTAGATTGAAAAAAGGAGGGGTCCAAGGACAGATCCCTGGGGGACTCCGACAGAGAGCGGGATAGGGGTGGAGGACGAACCATGAGAGTGTACTCAGAAGGTACGATGGGAGAGATAAGAGGAGAACCAGGAGATGACAGAGCCCTGCAATCCAAAGGAGGATAGAGTGTCAAGAAGTAAGTTATGATTGACAGTGTCAAAGGCGACGGATAGGTTGAGGAGGATGAGGATGGAATAGTGACCTTTGGATTTGGCAAGGAGTAGGTCATTGCAGACTTTAGATAGTGCTGTTTCTGTCGAGTGGAGGGGGCGAAAGCCAGATTGAAGCGGATCAAGGATGGCATGAGAGGAGAGAAAATCGAGGCAACGGCTGTGAACGGGCGTTCAAGTATCTTGGAGAAGAAAGGTAGGAGGGAAATGGGGCGGTAGTTGAAGGGACAGGTAGGGTCAAGTGATGGTTTTTTGAGGAGGGGTGTGACTATGGCATGCTTGAAGGTGTCCGGGACAGTTGCAGTGGAAAGAGAGAGGTTGAGGATATGACAGATAGGGGGGGTGATAGTAGGAGAGATGGTGTTAAGTAAGTTGGTGGGGATGGGGTCTGAGGAACAGGTGGTGCATTTCGAGGAGGAGAGGAGATGGGCGGTTTCCTTTCGGTGATATCAGGAAAAGAGGAGAAGGAGGCCTGGGTTGGTTGGTTGAGGGAGTGGGTTATGGGATGAAGAGGAGGGGAAGGTTTGGTGGTGAATTCAAGGTTGATCTTCTGGACCTTGTCACCGAAGTAGTCAGCCAGTGATTGAGGAGAGAGTGAGGGGGGGTGGGAGCGGAGGGCACTTTGAGGAGGGAATTGAAAGTTTTGCTCTAGAGATTGTAATTGCTCTAAAATTATGAGCCGTGACATGTTTCATTAAAACTTGGGGTCCACTAGTCAATTTTAGCAGACAATGGAAAAGGTGCCATACTCAGTACCCCCAAGTACCCCCTCAAAAAAAGCCCTGATAAGAAGTATAGTAAAAACGATGTCTCCCTCCCTCTTAGAGACCAGCATTTCTTCTCCCCCTCTGTGTATCTCCATCTCCCAACATGGTCCAACATATCTCCGTCTTCCTCCTGTTTACCTTCCACGGTCCAGTATGTCTCCCCCCCCCCCCCCCCCCCCCCCCCCCCCCCCCGGCAAAATTCTCCCAACATTCCTGTGGTCTCCCGGCTGTTTCAACAAGCTGCTTCAGCTGGCCCCGGAAGCATTTTCTCTGTTGTGTCCTGCCTATGTGGACATAGGAAGTTGCATCAGATGAGGCAACAAAGGGAACATTTCTGGGGCAAATGGGAGACATAACTTGGCTCAAAGCAGCAGCGGGACTCAGATACACAGTTGCAGGAGCAGGTAAAATACTCGGGGTGGGCCCTTTTGTCAGGGGCCAAATTGTGGGTAGACCCTTTTGTCAGGGGCTGATTTGTTGGGGGCTTTTTTTGTCTTTTTTTTTTTTGGTCGGTGCTATTTTGTATTTGGGCCTTACTGTCATGGCTATTTTGACCAGGTACCGGTTGGTTCACATGCTTAGAAGAGTAATTCAGATTATGGTGCAAGACCTCAGCTTTAGCATCAAATAAGATGGACAAGAGTCCAGAGGTGGGAGTGCTAACATTGAAGATCCTGTGAGATCATTTAATCACAAAATAGCTTCTTTAAGGGGTAATCGCATAGTTTAACAAGGTAAAGAGTAATGGTTCTTTACATAAGAGCATAAGCGTTGCCATACTGGGACAGATTGAGTGTCGATCATGCCCAACATCCTGTTTCCAACAGTGGACAGTCCAGGTCACAAGTACCTGGCAAGATGCCAGAACAGTAAAACAGACAATATGCTGCCTATCCTAGAAATAAGCAGTGGATTTTCCAAAGTCTATCTTAATAATGGCTTATGCACTTTTCTTTTAGAAAATTATCCAAACCTTTTTGAAACCCTGCTAAGCTAACTGATTTTACCATATTCTCTGGCAATGAATTCCAGAGTTTAATTACATATTGAGTAAAGAAATATTTTCTCCGGTTTATTTTAAGTTTGCTACTTTGTAGCTTCACTATATGCCCCCTAGTCCTAGTATTTTTGGAAAGAGTAAAAAAGCGATTTCACATCTACCCATTGCATTCCATTCAGTATGTTATCTCCCCTCAGCCGTCTCTTCTCCAAGCTGAATAGCCCTAGCCACTTTAGCCTTTCCTCACAGGGAAGTCGTCCCATTCCCTTTATCATATTTATCGTCCTCTGTACCTTTTCTATATTAGTTTTATATTATGCAGGTAATTGGCGTGTTGCGTTTTACAGATAGCAAAGACCTCTCTTGAATTAGTCAATGCCAGTTTCATTCTGCTTTTTCTAGCTTTCTGGTTAAGTAGTTGAAGACCAGCATGGTACCTTGTCTGATGGTGCCTCACAGAGTATGAATACGTGTACGTGGGAGCCAAATTGTCAAGGGCTTGCTGAAGCACAGAATTCCAAAAATTGGCTTGATCATAGAGGGAAAAAGAAAAAAAAAGAGGCAGAGGAAAACAGGAAGCAATTTGGGGTAGTGATATTCAGAAATGAGTAAGATCTTGGAGTGGAGGAGTAGCCTAGTGGTTAGTGCAGTGGACTTGGGGAACTGAGTTCGATTCCCACTGCAGCTCCTTGTGACTCTGGGCAAGTCACTTAATCCTCCATTGCCCCTGGTACAAAATAAGTACCTGAACATATGTAAACCACTTTGAATGTAGTTGCAAAAACCTCAGAAAGGCGGTATATCAAGTCCCATTTCCCTTTCCCCTTTCCCTAACAGGCAAAGCAAGGTAGCAAACCAGGCATAGAGAAGACATGTGCATTGTAGACAGCATTGGCATGATCATGGCTTGCCAAGCAGAAGCCCTTCTCTCCTCTGATTGTGACCAGCACCTTCTGTGCCCCTCTACTCATATGACTTCTCTTTTCTACAGTACTGTGTGCGGTAGACTTATACGGTCTGTGCCAGAGCCGGTGGTGGGAGGCGGGGCTGGTGGTTGGGAGGCGGGGATAGTGCTGGGCAGAGGCAGACATATACGGTCTGTGCCAGAGCCGGTGGTTGGGAGGCGGGGCTGGGGATAGTGCTGGGCAGACTTATATGGTCTGTGCCCTGAAGAGCACAGGTACAAATCAAAGTAGGGTATACACAAAAAGTAGCACATATGAGTTATCTTGTTGGGCAGACTGGATGGACTGTGCAGGTCTTTTTCTGCCGCCATCTACTATGTTACTATGTAAATCTGGAATGTTTTATGCTATGCGCCATTTGGTTTTTTTTTTAATTTAAGTACAGGTGCATCCCATGTCCATCTAAACTTCTCTAAACTATTAAAGATGAGAGGAGTGTATATAAGGTCAAGGAAACAAATTCCTGTTAGGGCATGTGTACTTACAGCCTGTTATACATTGCTTTCCCTGTTTTTGGGTTATGTTTTCTATGGCCAATAGGGGGCACCAAAGTACTGACTAAGTCTTTGTCTCCAGTGTTAATTTTCTTGAATGGTGTGATGCAAGTGGGCAGAATAAACTTGTGGGAAACTACCTGAAATGACCCGATGTCTTTGCAAATGGATACAAGATTCCTGCATCCCTAATAAAGGAGCAGCAGTTTGCCTGTGTTCAGCAATAGGGTCTGTTTCCCTTCTCCCTTACCCCAGTGTGTCAGCCTCATGCACACACTCTGGTATATCAAGTTTCAGGCTTCATCCAGATGTAAAACTACTTGCATTGTGATCATGATCGATAACACACGTGTTTCCTAACAAAATTTCTAAGTTTCCATAGTTGTATGTCCTTTGTGTAATACGTCCCACTAAAATGGGTAACTGTTTTGATTCTTTTATCTCTCAAAAGTTATTCAAGTATTCTAGAAATACTTTAATAATTTGGGGGTGGGAGGTGTTAATATCATTTACTTATTAGCACTTTTCTCTACCAGTTTATACAAAGCAAGTTTAGAAAATAAAATAAAATTACAAATCGCATAAAGCAATAGACCAAAGCAATAACTCCATAATAGAGCAGCAAAAAATAATCTTACCATATGATTACGATAGTACCTCATAAATCTCAATGCCATATGCTAGCACAATCTTAAAACTCATGGATAATCCCTTAAAACATGCTTACTGCTTTCTGAATTCCAAGAATACTTCAAATGAATTGCTTCTGAAAGTACTTTTTTAGTTGTTCTACTCCTCAGGACCAGCTATCGAAAAAGCACAGGGTCCAAGTCCCAGAGAAAGGGAATTTAGGGAGAGATAGAATTCATGATTGATAGGTGCCTTCAGGTCTATAATTCTTCACGTTTGTAGATAAATAATGCAGTGCATCACTGTAAAGCTTTATGGAGCAACCTAAGAGCTTTAAATTTGATCCTGAACACTTATACAGTGGGGGAAATAAGTATTTGATCCCTTGCTGATTTTGTAAGTTTGCCCACTGACAAAGACATGAGCAGCCCATAATTGAAGGGTAGGTTATTGGTAACAGTGAGAGATAGCACATCACAAATTAAATCTGGAAAATCACATTGTGGAAAGTATATGAATTTATTTGCATTCTGCAGAGGGAAATAAGTATTTAATCCCTCTGGCAAACAAGACCTAATACTTGGTGGCAAAACCCTTGTTGGCAAGCACAGCGGTCAGACGTCTTCTGTAGTTGATGATGAGGTTTGCACACATGTCAGGAGGAATTTTGGTCCACTCCTCTTTGCAGATCATCTCTAAATCATTAAGAGTTCTGGGCTGTCGCTTGGCAACTCGCATCTTCAGCTCCCTCCATAAGTTTTCAATGGGATTAAGGTCTGGTGACTGGCTAGGCCACTCCATGACCCTAATGTGCTTCTTCCTGAGCCACTCCTTTGTTGCCTTGGCTGTATGTTTTGGGTCATTGTCGTGCTGGAAGACCCAGCCACGACCCATTTTTAAGGCCCTGGCGGAGGGAAGGAGGTTGTCACTCAGAATTGTACGGTACATGGCCCCATCCATTCTCCCATTGATGCGGTGAAGTAGTCCTGTGCCCTTAGCAGAGAAACACCCCCAAAACATAACATTTCCACCTCCATGCTTGACAGTGGGGACGGTGTTCTTTGGGTCATAGGCAGCATTTCTCTTCCTCCAAACATGGCGAGTTGAGTTCATGCCAAAGAGCTCAATTTTTGTCTCATCTGACCACAGCACCTTCTCCCAATCACTCTCGGCATCATCCAGGTGTTCACTGGCAAACTTCAGACGGGCCGTCACATGTGCCTTCCGGAGCAGGGGGACCTTGCGGGCACTGCAGGATTGCAATCCGTTATGTCGTAATGTGTTACCAATGGTTTTCGTGGTGACAGTGGTCCCAGCTGCCTTGAGATCATTGACAAGTTCCCCCCTTGTAGTTGTAGGCTGATTTCTAACCTTCCTCATGATCAAGGATACCCCACGAGGTGAGATTTTGCGTGGAGCCCCAGATCTTTGTCGATTGACAGTCATTTTGTACTTCTTCCATTTTCTTACTATGGCACCAACAGTTGTCTCCTTCTCGCCCAGCGTCTTACTGATGGTTTTGTAGCCCATTCCAGCCTTGTGCAGGTGTATGATCTTGTCCCTGACATCCTTAGACAGCTCCTTGCTCTTGGCCATTTTGTAGAGGTTAGAGTCTGACTGATTCACTGAGTCTGTGGACAGGTGTCTTTCATACAGGTGACCATTGCCGACAGCTGTCTGTCATGCAGGTAACGAGTTGATTTGGAGCATCTACCTGGTCTGTAGGGGCCAGATCTCTTACTGGTTGGTGGGGGATCAAATACTTATTTCCCTCTGCAGAATGCAAATAAATTCATATACTTTCCACAATGTGATTTTCCGGATTTAATTTGTGATGTGCTATCTCTCACTGTTACCAATAACCTACCCTTCAATTATGGGCTGCTCATGTCTTTGTCAGTGGGCAAACTTACAAAATCAGCAAGGGATCAAATACTTATTTCCCCCACTGTAGGTAACCAAGGCAGGCTCTGTAAAATAGGAGCAACTCTGTGTGAGCATAGCGATGTCCCAGTTAGTACATGACAGGGGCATAGCTAGGTGGGGATATGGGCCGCCACATTTGACCCCCCCTCCCCCGCCACATTTGACCCCCCCTCCCCCCGCCGCTGTTAGGTACCTTTGCTGGCAGGGGTCCCCAACCCCCACCAGCCGAAGTCCTCTTCAGCGTTGGTCTGCGGCGCGTTGCTGATCTGGATTCTGTTTCTGTGAGTCCTGATGTCCTGCATGTAGGAACGTGCAGGACGTCAGGACTCACAGAAACAGAATCCAGATCAGCGAACGCGCCGGACTCGGAGACCGGTGCTGAAGGGGACTTTGGTTGGCGGGGGTTGGGGACCCCTGCCAGCAAAGAGGGTTGGCGGTGGTGGGACGGGAGGTCGAAAGGGACGAGGGGGGGCCTAAAATGTGCCCCCTCAACTCGGGCTCTGGACCCCCCTCCAGCCAAAGTTTGGCTACGCCCCTGATACTTGAGTGACTGCATTCTATAGGACTTGCAATCCCAAGTATAGCGAGTTGCAATAGTGAAGGTTTTGCCTGGAAAAGTAATCTGCTCTTCGAAGCATAGGGTGGCCAGGCTCAGTGGTAATGCTGTTGTGTGGAGACGGGGGAGGGGGTCATGGGCAATACCAGTCCTTGGACTGGAGATGCTATGGAACCAGAGTTGCTCTGGATGAGAATCTCACACATTTAGTAGCACTGCCCTTTTCTGATTGACTGAGATGTGCAGCTGTGCGAGGGTTCAGGGTGAGAGGAAGGGGGACCACAACCTCTTGTGCTTTAAGCAGAGGACCTATACCTGCAACTGCTGGGGTAAACGAACAAGGGAGGGGAGTGTAAAAAACAAACAAACCCAAACAAACAGTACAGGCTGTTATTGAAGGTTTATGGCATCATAACTGACTTTGAATTGAAAACACAGGAAGGAGACATTCTGACTGAAAAAAAGTTTAGTAAACTGGATAGAGACAAGACAAAATAAAGTCATCTTATGATAGGAATGAAATATTTGCTGGGAAAATAGGCCAGTCCCTAATGTTTTATGATAAGAACAGACACTGCTGTCTATTCTCAGGTGTTTATTTTCCAGCTATTTAAGGGTTCTTTGAGGGTTTAAAATATTGGTGGTTTTTATTCTACAGGTACTATGGCTAGGTACCTTTTTCAGTGGAATTAAACATGTGTTTGTGTTGCTTGGGAATTGTCATTGCAGAAAATGCAGAAATACTGAGAGGAGAATAAAGACAATCCAGGGAAGTAGTGGTTTTGCATCAGAGGTGTTTGAACAGTTAAAAGCCTAAACTCAGAAGCCCTATGCATAATTTGACAGTTTGTCAGTCTCTTCCTCCCCCCCCCCCCCCCCCCCCCAGCTAAATGCAAGAACAGTGTTTATTAAGGTCACAGTCAGAACATCTGATTGTAGCGTGGAGATCTCATAGCCCAGCCCTAAAACTGAAGAAATAGATTTGATTCCCATTCTTTTCCACATATGATGTCTCATTTAATTTGTTTCCTTGGGCCCCCCCATACACATGCATGCCGAGTTCTGTTTACTAAGCAGATTGTTTGGTCTATGCAGTTAAATCATACAGTGCAAAGGCAAGAGTGCAGCATATCTTGATAAACGCAGTCCTGCAGCACTGCACTAATATCAGTCTACAGCAGTATCCAGACAGTCAGGTTTTCAGGATACCCACAATGAATATGCATCAGATAAACTTGCCTGCACTACTTCTGTTGTATGCAGATCTCTCTCATGCATATTCATTGTAGGTATCCTGAAAACTTGACAAGGTGGGTATGTACTGAGGACTGGGTTGAGAGCCCCTGATCCATGGAAATCAATCCATCCCTGCCATTGTAGCTCTTAATCAGGCAGGATGCTGTTCTAAACCAGAGAACCACATCCGGTTCCTGGTTTCACTTCCCAACTCAAACTCCTGCTAGTTGAGCTTGAGAAAGCATATTATATCACAGCACTTGTCAAGCTGCTGACACCTTAAAGGGCCTCTGAGTTCCTGTTTTGCTGCTGAGGAAATGCCCCAGAGTAATGAAAGGCTGTGGTATGTGATATGAGTGTCTCATTAATCTCTCAGGGTGAGCCTCTTCCTCAGATGTTGCTCAGCTGCTCATAGTCACTGCTCATAGTACTGGGTAGGTTTGAACTTGGATTCTCCAGGGCCAGGTAAGTGGTGGTGGGGGGGATGCATTTGAAGCAGCATTTCAGCATATCTGTTATGTAAAATTTTCTCTGAGGTGTTTATCCTTGTGAACACCCAAAATAAAAGTAGGTTTCTTTTAAATGCTGTTTTCTCTGCAGTTGCGACAGACACCTGTTTAGAATTTTTGCTTCAGCTCTTGCTGGTGCCCCCTGCTCAAAAAGCAGCACCGTGCTTGGAACCTTGGACTGGCTCCAAACTGCTACCTCTTTGCACAAATATTTCAAGCAGTCTTGTTACAGCACTGTGGGCCGCTTTTACAATGCGGCAGTAAGCCCAACGCAGGCTTACTGCTCGCTAAAAAGGAAGTACCGCCGGGCTACCACAGCAGCCCAGCGGTAGTTCCCACCCCCAGCGTGCCGTCATATCGGCACTACAAAAATATTAATATTTTTGTAGCGCAGGTGTGTAGCCAGTGGTAATCAGGCAGTGCCCTGCGCTGCCCGGTTAGCACAGGAGCCCTTACCGCCACCCACTGAAGTGGCTGCGCAGCAAGTGCGTCACTTGCCACATGGCCATTTCTTCAAAATAAAAAAACCTACCTTTTACCTGCTGCTGTAAAAGGGGGCCTGCGCTGGCGTGCATTAAAAACGTGCTGACGCCAGCGCAGGCCCCCTTTTGCTGCAGCTTGGTAAAAGGGGCTCTGTGTGCTGACAGGGTACTTCAGAAATGGAGAGGAAGTGTGTGGGGCTCTTCATTAGAATTTTGGTCACTGATGCAAGGAAAATAATCTATATCTATATATCTATAATAGAGCATGAGAAACTTTTTCTTACATCAGCGGCCAAAATTGTAATGAAGACCCCCTCCCCCACAAGAAAAATATAAAATCCCCCCCCAAAAAAAAATTATTGCAGGGACACCAAGCAGGGGAGGATCCTCCTCAGGCAATACAGGACTGGTCCTTCCCTGGGCAGCCTCTTCCTTCTTGTTTGGGAATCCAGCGGAAGTGCAGCAGGCTTGTGCTTCCCTTCACTTAGCTTTCTGCGCAAGTGTTTTCCCGTTTCACACCCTCTAGTGACTTCTAGCAACAGCAGCATGCAAGCAGGCAAAGTTATTGTATGAAATAAGAAGAAAGAGAAACAATCAGTTTTTGATTGCTAGATGGAGTGAGCGCTGCAGGTTTATTCATGTGCTGTAGATTAAGGAAAGGTTTCAGAGGCCAATCTCTCTACTTTTGTGCATTCTAAATATCAAACTGGATGTGAGTTGGTTAAAAATGTCTTGTCTCCTTTACAGTAATTGCACAGGGCTGATCCGTGAATGTGAAAAGTAGCCTCTTTAATTTATATATGTGTTGGTGTATGCTAAATAAGATGTGTGAAATACATGGAACGATTATGTATATTAGATCATAGTTAACTATAATGCAAAAACATTCTTCCTTTTCCCAGTTCTCCGATATCCATCCATCCTTTCTTGGAAGTCTGTAGGTAGAGGTGTAAAATCTTTGGACATTTTGATAGGTGTACAGGAAAACTTTCTTTTGGGGTTTTAAAGTCTTGGAATAGGGAGTCTGAGGAAATGTTTGGTAGTTATTTGCTTATTAACATAACATTTTGTCTAAACATGCAAAGTGTATAATTATATAATACTTCGTTTAAAAGTTACCTTCTAAATGACTTGACAGGAGCATCCCGAAGCGCGCCCTGTGCCACACACCCTTTAGCACACGTGCCCTGCCCTACCCTCTGTGTCTCGGGCCAAGCAGGGGAGGCAATAGACAGGGTGCAATTTTTACACCCTAACCTGCGGCTGCACAAACCTTACAACAGACCTTTAACTTCATTCTGCTTTTAGCTGTTTCCTCAAAAAATTTCCTGGGTTCATGTTAAATATTAAGTTTCCCTTCCCTTTCTCCCAAGCCCTCCCATCTGTAGTGCTGAAATAAAGCACAGTGCAGCTGTCCTGGTTGCACTGGGAGATGAGGGAGGGGCTAGTACAGATGGACAGGCATGAAACACAAGCCACTGTTTTGCTAAATAGCACAGAACAATGTTGTATAGGGCTGTGTATAGGGCTGTGTGAATACTTTTCTCGTTTTTATGAGTGTCCTGCCTGCAGGTAAAGGTTGACAATCAAAAATAAATGTTGGATGATACCTTTTATATTGGACCAACTTACTCCATCTTCTTGAGCTTTTGGGAGTCCAAGCAGAGTCTGTTAACTGTCCAAAACTAGTCAAGAAATATATAAACTTGATCAAATGAAATGGTATGACCTTATTCTTTTGCTAAGTCTACTTGTTTGGACAGGAATAAAGGTAGGAGCTTCTGATTCTAGGTTTTTACTGATAAACACCAATAATATACTCCAATGCAAAAAATTAAAATACTTGTTTTGGATGTTTATTCTTAAAAATAAAAAAAAACACCCCAAAAGCACCCCTTTCCTTGTATTGGCCTGTATCCTTGACTTAGTTTTGTGCTGCTTCTGCCCTGTTTACTATGTGACACAAATGCGTTTGATTCCGTAAGAAAAGTTATCCAGCAATAGTACCTGTGGCATGAAAATGCAATATTTTTTCCCCACATACAATCTACTACTACTACTCAACATTTCTAAAGTGCTACCAGACTTACACAGCACTGTACAAACATGAAGAATCCCTAATTACCTTGAAAATGAACAATACATTTACAAGTTAGAAGCCCTAAATTAAAAGTTAACACAGCAACTACACATATTTACAAAAATCCTATAAAGGTTTTGCCATAATTGGTGGTAAAGTGCCTCACTTTTTCTTTTCATGTAAAATGCATAACTTGTAGTTTGTGCGGGGGTTTGTCACAGAAACAAATTTTTCAGCAGTTCATGCAGGTTTTACTGTATGTGGACGCTCTTTCTATTAAAGAAAGCTGCTTCCTCTTTGTGGTTTCCGTATAAATCGGTGGCTTCAAAGATAACACGATTTTATTCTTGAACCAGAAAGACAGACCACAGGTGATGGCCAGCATTTCCTGAACAGGACGTGGCCTGTTTGAAGTATAATTAAGGGAAAAGGGGATGGGACTTGATACTGCCTTTCTGTGGTTACAATCAAAGTGGTTTATATATTATATACAAGTACTTATTTTGTACCAGGGGCAATGGAGGGTTAAGTGAGTCAGAAGGAGCTGCAGTGGGAATCAAACCCAGCTCCCCAGGATCAAAGTCCGCTGCACTAACCACTAGGCTACACCTCCATGCCATTAAGGCTTCTGTTCTTGGGTGTATATAAATTGTAAATGTAGGTTTTTGTTTTCCAGCTAATTAGAGGTTCTTTGAGGGTAAAACAAATCAGTATGTATCAGTGTTTTCAGGGTGCAGGTGCTTTGCTGGGTATCTTTTCCAGTTGAATCAAATTCATATATTTGTGCAGCTGAGGAATCATGGTGTGAAAAAGGCACAAAGGCCAAGTGGTGGATGCAAATCAGATAGGAGGGATGAGAGAATACTAGGGGGAATGTTTTTTTTTTCTTCAGCTAATTCTGGCGTTAGCCCATAAACACCTATTGTACTGCTTTTGCATGGGGGGGTGTTTTATCAGGGTTTATCAGTTAAAACCTAATAAGTAGAAATAAAGCAAACAACAAAGAAAAAAGAAAATAAGATGATACCTTTCTAATTAGCTTTTGAAAACAATACTATCACCTTCAGATGAGAAACCTAAAATCAGAAGTTCTACTTATATACATTTTAGCACATTAACTGGCTATAGAACTGCTCAGAGCAGGAGGCCGAGCGAACAAAGTCCTCCCAGAATCCCAGGGGCATAGTTAAGGGTGAACAAGGTTCCACCTACGTTGGGCTCTTGCCCACCCAATTAGGATATCTCGCACTCTGTACCGGCTAGTGAGAGGAAGAGGCAGTATGCCAGCAGCATGGTCCTGTGGGCTAAAGAGGAGAAGATGGGATTTTTTCAGCCACAGCCAGAGTGACCAAAAAAGTGGCACTGGCTGTAGATGACAGCAGCCACAAGGGCCAACACCAAAATGGAGGAGGCAGAGGCTGCTTTTTTGTACTGTTTATTTCTTTTGCTTGGCTATTTTGAAAGTTTAACCACTGTTGGAAGAGACATTCATACTTTCAATCACCATATAATTTCTTATGATTTTTTTTTAATGTTCAGCATTTTCACAGCTTTTTCCTCCAGGTGGCACTCTAGAGCAAAACATTTTGTTTGAGAAGTACTCTGAAATAAATGGGTCTAATGTAAGATGAAATTGGAAACTGAATTATAGCTGGGAAAAGGACACCAGCCTTGAGGTCCTGATCAGGCTGTGCCATTATCATTTTCTTGTTTGCTGTTCCCGTGTGATAGGTTACCAGTGAGCTAATAATAGGGCTTCAGCAGTTCAAAGCTTAGCAGAATTGCTTCGGACAAGGGAATAAAGCGAAAATGAATTTGTGTCCAATATCATTGACATTAGTGCTCATTACTTCTGTAGAGGGTTACACCTCAAACCATCAAGAATCAATTTTTTAAAGATTAGCTGTGTATTTGGTAAAGAAAATAAAATACACTTTCAAAATGGCAACACAACCCCACAGTTTGGGTGGTTGCTTGCATTTTTTGGCAAGCTTGTGGCACAGAGTAGAAACAGGACCCTGAGGCATTGGCAAGCTGAAAAACCTGGATTCTAGTGTTGCTGGATTTAATTGTGAATTAGTTTAATTTTGTAAAGGTATATGATCTTGTCTGTCTCCTTTTTTGGGGGGGGCTGATTTGTGTAAGGATCTGGGTAAAATGTGCTGGCATTAAATCTTTATTTCTCTAATTTGTTGGGATTCTTGGGGATTTTTTTACTTTATGGCAGCTGTGTATTTTTCCTCCTATCCGTTGCTGGGACAGTGCCAGCTACTGCAGTACTTTAGTGGGTTGGTAAATGGTCAGCATTGCTTTAAAAATCATCTTCATACAGCCATTACAGTGCTGTTTTTTTTTCCCTGTCATTGATTTAGTCTTTCACACCGTTAGAACATTTATTTTGTTGGGGCTGCTGGTACTTAGATGTGAAAGCAGGGTTTGTTACCAGGAGCTCTCTTGATTTGAAGGAAATGTGCGCGCACACACACACACACACACACACACACACACTATGAAGCAGAATATGACAGAAGGCTCGTTGAGAAGAAATGCAGCCTCTGTGGTAATCTGCAGCTGTATAAATTTGCATGGTAAATATGGTTCCCGCTGCAGAGAGTCAGCCCATAGCCCAGACAGAGCTTAAAATAGGTTATTTCCCATGCTGGATAATTTTGCCCGGATCAGTTTCTACAGTTAAATCTTCCTGTTTTTCTAATCAACCATTAGATCCTTCTTCACCCAGTCCAAATGAAAATATTGACAGAATTCAAGAATAACATTGGAGGAGAAACCCCAAACCGTTAATAATGAGAGCTGTTCAAGCCTTCACAGCTCTGTTTGTGTGACGCTGTTGACAGTAAATTGTCATGTGGCAAGCAGGGTCGCTGACATGACATGCTGTGTAATTCATACACCTGGATGTGTATACACCACAGCAGAAATACAGTTGGGGCGTCCAGTGACTAATAATGCCAAGGCTTCAGGTTCTGGCAGTAAGACAGCTGTAGCTTTTATTTTCCCATTTCTGCCAGATATATTACACTGAAATTGCTCGTAAAATTCATAAACCTGTACAGATTTGTTTATATTTGAACACTTTTTAATTTACATGGCAGTCAGAAAGTAATTGGAAGCAGTTTACATGAAGGATATCTTCTGTTCATTGCCTGAAACAAGTTTGTACATGCACTTAAGTGTTAGCATACTTTTGTTTGATTAATTAGTGTGTTTAAAATTGGGCTGGGCTTTTGTTTCTAATGCATTTTCTTAGCCATCACTGTTGAATACTTGAACCCAAGTCATATAGGAGTCACTCTGAATCTTTCCTTATCGCATGTTTCCCCAGCCTAGGCTGACTGGTCAGAAGTTTGAACTGATCAAGTGAAATGTGCGATTCCTTTAATAGTTGATTACATATGTCATTTAATTTCAGTGATTATTTTCTCAGTTTATATTTATATATTTATGTAAATATTATGATTATAGTCATACCCCTGATGAAAATATTTTGAAACATGGCCATGTTGGACTTTATCTTCTCATAAAAGCAAATGCCTTTTTACGTGTCCTGTGATCTACCTTGGATTCTCTTTTTGTCATGATTCTTTCAATACTGCAGTCCTCTTGGTGGATGCAGAATACGTGGCCAGATGCAACCTGAATAGATTATTGTGGGACTTGCTTTGCAGGCTTTCTCGTGTACCCAGCACACATGAAAGTGAGGCTCCCTTGCATAGCCATATATTTCTCAATGGACTGGGTCCCCGCATGCGTTTTCCATCGTTCATGATTATGTCCTTATGGTACCACACAGTAATCAGATATAATGGAAACACTGCTGCAACCTGTTGTAGCATGTGGTTCTCACATAGTGTGAGCTCTTAAACAGAAGAACCAAATACTCTGGGAAACATGGGTTAATGTAGAGGGCAGGTGAGACTGAGCAGTAGGGAGAAACCGATTATAAATTTGGAATAGTCCTCATCAGATTAGATAAATCACTTTTTACTATCTTTTTCGGAAAGCTTTAAAAACACACTTATTTCCTAAATAATAGATAATTATTTATTTAACACATTTATACCCCACATTTTCCCACTAGTTGCAGGCTCAATGTGGCTTACACAATAACATGGCTACAGTTCAGAATAATATCATTAAACAATGTCATAGTAAAAAAAATTAATCGTAAACGTATCGTCTAAGACAACAAAGATAATAAAAGATGATGGGAAAACATTAGGGTCCATAAATTTTGCTGAACAGATAAGAAAGAAGCTAAGTAACGTCTGGATGGTATGCCTTCTTGAACAGGGTGGTCTTCAATAATTTCCTGAAGTTTAGATGATTCTGAGTTGATTTTAAGAGTTTAAGCAGTGCATTCCATAACTGAGTTCCTATGAAGGAGAAGCTTGATGCGTAGGTGGATTTGTATTTGAGGCCATTGCAATCTGGGTAATGTAAAATTAAATAGGATCGGGAAAGACTTGGAACTATTTCTGAGTGGTAGATCTGTAAGATTTAACATGTATCCAGCAACTTCACCATAAATGATCCTATGAATCAAGGTGCAAATTTTAAAGGGAGTTGTTCCTTTTCCCAGTGAGCTATATGAGTTGGAGTAGGTAGAAGTTCAAAAGGAAGCAAGGGAGAGATAATCCTTAATCACTGTTGTACATAGCAAATGCTGTAATCAGCATTTTAAGGTCTTGTAACTCTGTCCTATTGATGGGGACTTCTTACTATGTAACCTGCCTTGGATCCACTGTGAAAAAAGCGAAATGGAAGACGTAGAATCATAGAATAGAGTCAGACATGAATAGTTGGAATGGGGCATACCTGACAAATGGGGTGTTGGGGTAATATATTAAACTATAGAGTCTGCTAAGGAACAGATTTATGTTTAGTTACAGGTAGAAATAAAAAATGTTTGTATGAATACCTGTATTTTTTTTAATTTGAATTTTTATTATTATATTTTAAACATTACATAAATCACAGACGAAACAATCATAACCAAAGAACAGCTACGAAAACAGCTATGAAAACATATATGAAACCCTCCCCCCATCCAGTTGTGAAGCCCTCGCAGAAAAACCCGAAATCGAACCAAATCATCTCTCTAATACAGGTACATTTTCCTGGGTTCAACACACAATATGTTCACAGTAAACATAAATACAACATTATAGTAAGTTCTACTCCATCAAGAGACCCCCATTCCATTAATTATAAAAACTAAACCCAGAAAAAAGCTACTTCCGGGACATTTGAAGAACTTGTACTTCTAGCTAGTGGGACTTTTTCATACCAAAGGAGGAAAGGTTTCCAAGTCATCTCAAAAGGGGCAGTATGTCCCCTTCTCTGCATCGTCAAATTGCTAAGATAATATGTATGCCACAGATAGCAGCAGGATGTTCTACAGCTTGGCAACATATCTCTGCAGCATTGCTACGCAAGGAAAGAGGACCTAGGCAACATCCTCAGAAAACTGATTCTGGGTGACCTTCTCATGCAAGGAGTCGTTCAAATCCTTTTCCCAGTGAGCTATATGAGTTGGAGTAGGTAGATCTGATTCAAGTAACAAAGCATACAATTGAGATATTAACGCTGGGAGACCCCATGCTCCAGAAGAAGTTCAAAAGGAAGCAAGGGAGAGACAATCCTTAATCATTGTTGTACATAGCAAATGCTATAATTGTAAATAAAAGTAAAATTCAGTAACGGGAATATTATATTGTTTCCCTAACTGTTGAAAGGAGAGAAATAACTTCCTCTAAAAATAAATGTCCTACCATGAGGATGCCTCTGTTCCTATGACTCTTGAAGTTTAAGGTCCCAAGAGGGAACATAAAGATACAAGGAAACTAGGGTGGGGGTGCATTTTAGAGAGGAGTCTCCCCCTCATCAATCTCCTAAAGCTAATATGCCAAACTTTCAGTAAAAGCTGTAAAGAAGGAGGCTGTGCTTGAAAACAAATTCTGTGGTTCTCTGGTCTCCAAACAAGATTAGACCAATGGGTGACTCCCAACATATATCGCTCTATACAAACCCATGCTAGCGGACAGCGATTATACTAATCAAAAACCCCACACAACTGAGCAGCATAAAAGTACTTTTCAAAAAAGGAAACCCCCCAAACCTCCAGCAGTTACTTTACCATATATAATACGCCTCACCACCTGCGGGGGTTGCCTCTTCCAAATATATGAAAACAATCTCTATTGGAGCAACTTCAGCTGGGTATCTGGTTTAGGTGGGTAGTGTTTGAAAAGATACAGCAGCTTAGGTAAAATAACTTGAATACCTGCACTTAACCAGAAGTGTTATGCAAGTATAAGCAAGATTCTACTGTCTATTAAAATGGTCTAATAGCCTGGGGCATAAGCTCCTTGGTAGAGAGGAGAGAACTGAACTGGCCTGTTGGACTGGGCCATGACACCCATCTCTGCTGTATGCAGGGGATAGTCTCCACCTGATGCGGTCTGAATCTACCTTTGTAGTTAAATTTTATGAGGATATTGAGTTGCCATCTGCCTTAAACCCTCCCCCTCCAAAACTTTGTATTGATATTTGAATGTATCTTGAGAAAATGTAGTACTCTAAATGCCACTTCACCATATAGTGGCCTGATTTAGGAGAATAGATTTGGTGCCAAGCATGATTATAATAACTCTGAGAATCATTAAATGAGCAGTTATAGTATTTTGTGGCTAGGATGGAAGACTTCATCAAAAGGAGAATGATATTTGCTCTTGGTATATTCCATTATTTATCATCCCAGTCCTCTAGATACACCCAGTCAGTCTGGGATATCCACAATGAATTTGCATGCATGAGAGCAATGCATGCATGGCCTTGATTTATTGCAAATTATGTTCATAAGAAATTATAACATTTCTTTACAGTATAATAAAGCAGCAAATAAGAAATAACAGTAGATAAGTTATAAATACGTAGTACAAATTAAGGTAGGAAGGAGGCATATCACAACAATGAAATACCGTATGACTATACACTTAACAGCAAACAAAGACTGGGTAAAAAAGGAAGAAAAATAAAATATATGAATTCTAAAATTTAAGAAATACCATTATCAACATAAAAAAGAATACTCATCTAAAAAGATTCTAAAGTCTCCCCCCCCCCCCCCCCCCCCCCCCCCTCCAAAGCAATTGTCATAAGCTGTCTTGAATCTGAAAATCCTTGGTGATGGCACAACCAATAAGTTGGCCTGTGATGTTGGTGATCATGATGAAATATATAGTAAAGAACTCAGAGTGATATACCAGTGAACAGTTTAAAAAAGAAAAAAAAAAAACACCTTGATGTGCCATCTTGGATTACCGGCAGGCCTCGTCACCCTATCATAACCCTCATTCTGTGGCTTTCCCATCAGCCTCATTGATTCCTTTAATTACTTGGGCATTACCGTTCACTATCAGCTTACACTCACACCACAGGTGTCTTTTATTGGTAAGGTCAGTTTCTTTGCAGTCCAGCAGTTTCTTTTAGTTCAGTGTTATTTGCATGGTGCTGCCCAATTCACACTACTTCAACTTCTTGCTTGGAGTATTGCAACATTTATTTATTATGGTTTATTTACCACCTTTTTGAAGAAATTTACCCAAGGCGGTGTACAGCAAAAATAAGCTGAACATAGGCAACAGACAATTACATCAGTAAAAATATGCAAATAACAATGCATAGTATGCTACTTACACTGTCAACACAATATGTAATAAAACATTTTAATAAACAGCATAGGGTGTAAGCAAAGATGGAACATATAAGATACAGAAGTGGGATTTAGAAAATAAGGGGACTCACTTAATGCTGCACGTGAAATCAGAGAAGGTAAAATTATGTATCATACCTGATAATTTTCTTTCCATTAATCATAGCTGATCAATCCATAGACTGGTAGGTTGTGTCCATCTACCAGCAGGTGGAGATAGAGAGCAATCCTTTTGCCTCCCTATATGTGGTCATGTGCTGCCGGAAACTCCTCAGTATGTCGATATCAAAGCTCCATCCGCAGGACTCAGCACTTAGAGAATTACACCCACAAAGGGACACTCTGCCCAGCTCACCACCGCCGAAACGGGGGAGGGGAATTAACCCAGCTCATCCCCACACAAGTGGGGGAGGGGAATCCGTCCAGCTCATCCCCGCGGAGCGGGGGAGGGACACCACCCCGCCGATGCGGGGGGATCTGGCTTATCCTGCAACCGTGGGAGGAGCTGACTGACCCTAACACCGCCGAAGCGGGAGGGGTACAAAGCTGCTCTACAGCCGCACGAAGCGGGAGGGACGCCGGCAGAATTTAGGTCTCAATCCAGCCCCGTAAAACGGAGAGGAGAGGAATGCAGCAGCTCACTGTAACACAAAATCGTCTCAACTCCTGAAGAATCCAACTGAAAAAAAACTTGAACACGAAGTCCTCCTGAACAGGAACTGAAGACTAAACTTGAACCTGAAATGCAACCAGAATAAAAACAGTACAGATATCTGGGACGGGCTATGGATTGATCAGCTATGATTAATGGAAAGAAAATTATCAGGTATGATACATAATTTTACCTTCCATATCATCATGCTGATCAATCCATAGACTGGTGGGATGTACTGAAGCAGTACTCACCCAGGGCGGGACATAGAAATCCCTGACCGCAACATTGAAGCTCCAACCGGGCCTCCGCCCGAGCAGCCACAGTCAAGCGGTAATGCCTGGAGAAGGTATGAGCCGATGCCCAAGTTGCCGCCTCGCAAATCTCTACCAAGGAGACGGACCCGGCCTCTGTCATCGAGGCCGCCTGAGCTCTAGTGGAGTGAGCCTTCAGCCGGATAGGCGGCACCTTCCCCGCGGCCACATAAGCCGCTGCAATGGCTTCCTTGACCCATCTTGCCACTGTAGGCTTAGCAGCCTTTAGACCCTTACGAGGACCTGCAAACAGGACAAACAGATGATCCGACTTCCGGAAATCATTGGTCACTTCCAAGTATCTGATGATGACTCGTCTCACATCTAGATATTTGAGAGCAGAGTACTCCTCTGGGTAGTCCTCCCTACGAAAGGATGGGAGACAGAGCTGCTGATTCACATGGAAGCGAGAAACAATCTTGGGCAGGAAGGAAGGCACTGTGCGAATAGACACTCCTGCCTCAGTGAACTGCAGAAAGGGCTCTCGACATGATAGCGCCTGGAGCTCGGAAACTCTTCTGGCTGAAGTGATAGCCACCAAAAAAACTGCTTTCAACGTCCGGTCTTTCATAGATGCCCTCGACAAGGGTTCAAAAGACGGCTTCTGCAAGGCTCTTAGCACCAGATTGAGATTCCACGCAGGTACCACTGAGTGCAGAGGAGGGCGCAGGTGATTAACTCCCTTGAGAAAGCGCACCACATCTGGCTGCGAAGCCAGGGAAGCACCTTTCAGGCGGCCCCTGAAGCAAGCCAGAGCCGCTACCTGGACTTTAAGGGAACTGAGCGACAGGCCTTTCTCCAGACCTTCTTGCAGGAACGCCAACACTGAAGAAATTGGAGCAGTGAAGGGAGAAAGTGAGCCTGCCTCACACCACGATGCAAAGGTACGCCAAACCCTGGCGTAAGCAGTAGAAGTAGAGCGCTTCCTCGCTCTCAGCATAGTGGCGATGACCTTGTCTGAGAAGCCCTTCTTCCTCAGACGCTGCCGCTCAATAGCCAGGCCGTAAGACCAAAGGGGGAGGGATCCTCCATCACCATGGGACCCTGATGCAACAGGCCCTGCTCCGCTGGCAGCCGCAGAGGGCCGTCCACTGAGAGCCTGATCAAGTCCACATACCAGGGACGTCTAGGCCAGTCCGGACCCACCAGGATTACCCGGCCCGGATGCTTTGCCACCCGGTCTAGCACCCTGCCCAACATGGGCCAGGGCGGGAACACATAGAGAAGCTCCTGTGTCGGCCACTGTTGGAGGAGAGCATCTACTCCCAGAGATCGAGGGTCCCGTCCTCTGCTGAAAAAGAGCGGCCCTTGGCAATTGGCCGATAACACCATCAGATCTAGGCTCAGCTGGCCCCAGCGCTTTGTGATGTCCAAGAACGCCTGAGCCGATAACTGCCACTCTCCAGGATCCAAGGTATGGCGACTGAGAAAGTCCGCCTTGACATTCATGACTCCGGCAATGTGGGCCGTCGACAGCTGTTCCAGGTTCGCTTCCGCCCACTGGCATAGTTTCATGGCCTCCTTGGCTAGAGGGGCACTCTTGGTACCTCCGTGGCATTGTCCGACAGGACCCGTACTGGCTTCAACGCCAGTACCGGGAGAAACTCCAAAAGCGCCAACCGAATGGCTCTGAGTTCCAGGAGGTTGATAGACCACTTTGCCTCTGCAGGAGACCAGAGCCCCTGCGCTGTCCTTCCCAAGCAGTGGGCTCCCCAGCCCGTCAAAGAGGCGTCCGTCGTGACGACAACCCACTCCGGGGTCAAAAAGAGGCATCCCTGCGGACAACTTATCTGTCCTCAGCCACCAGCTGAGCGCCTTGCGCACCGCTAGGTCCAGGGGAAGGCGCACAGCGTAATCCTCCGACACAGGAGTCCAGCGCTGCAGCAGAGAGAGTTGTAGTGGTCTCATATGAGCCCTGACCCAGGGCACTACTTCCATCGTGGCCGTCATAGAGCCCAACAGCTGCCCATAGTCCCGAGCCCGAAGAGAAGAGGCTGCTAGGAGCTTGTCCACCTGAGCCTGAAGCGTGACAATCCGATTGTCTGGCAGGAACACTCTGCCCACTTGGGGGTCGAATTGAACTCCCAGATACTCCAGGGACTGAGTCGGGCGCAGCTGGCTTTTCTCCCAGTTGATGATCCACCTCAGGGAGCTCAAAAGAGCAATCATCCGGTCTGAAGCTCTGCTGCACTCTCATAAGAGGGGGCTCGGATCAACCAGTCGTCCAGATAAGGATGGACTTGTACTCCTTTCTTGCGTAGGAAGGCCGCAGTGACCACCATAACTTGGAGAAGGTCCGCGGAGCAGTAGCCAACCCGAAAGGGAGGGCTCTGAACTGGGAGTGTCCTCAGAACTGCAAAACGCGGAAAGCGTTGATGAGGAGGCCAGATGGGAATATGCAAGTAAGCTTCCTTGATGTCCAAGGATGCCAGAAACTCCCCTGCCTGCACTGCCGCTATAACAGAGCGGAGAGTCTCCATTTGGAAGTGCCGAACTTCCAAATCCCGATTGACCCCTTGAGGTCGAGGATAGGCCGGACAAAACCTCCTTTCTTAGGTACCACAAAGTAAATGGAGTAACGTCCCTTGCCAGGGTGATCTTCTGGCACCGGAACGACCGCACCCAGGCGGATCAGATTGTCCAAAGTCTGCTGCACTGCCACAGCTTGACCGGAGACTTGCAGGGGGAGTGCACAAACCCGATTCTTAAGGGTCGGCAGAACTCTAGCTTGTAGCCTTCTCTGATGACTTCCAGCACTCAAGCGTCTGAAGTTACCCTGGTCCACTCGCCCAGAAACGAGGATAGGCGTCCTCCAATCTGCTCTGGGCCATGGACCAGCGCCCCGTCATTGGGTACGAGACCCTGGGGGAGGACCGGAGGAGGCACCTCCAGGACGGCGGTCTCTGCAAAAGGAATGCTGCTTGGGGGAGGAATTCCTTTTGATGGAAGAGGGGCAGAGGAGCTCGACTTGCCCGGGCAATACCGACGGGCTTCGTGAAACTGTCCTTTGGAGGAACCGGGGCGGGCACCATTGGCCCGATCCCTGACCTCCGGTAACCTCTTGCCCTTAGACGTGCCGAGATCGGTCACAATCTTGTCCAGCTCGACCCCAAAGAGCAGCTTGCCTTTAAAAGCCAACTTAGCCAGGCGAGACTTAGAGGCGTGGTCAACAGACCAATGCTTCAGCCAAAGCCACCGCCGTGCAGAGACTGTCTGAGCCATACCTTTAGCCGAGGCTCTCAAGACATCATACAGCCAGCCTGCCAAGTAGGCCAAGCCCGATTCCAGGGCTGGCCAATCAGCCCTCAAGGAAGGATCCGAGGGGGAAGCCCGCTGCGCAAGCGTCAGGCACGCCCTGGCCACATAGGAGCCACAAAATGAGGCCTGTAAACTTAAAGCAGCCGCCTCGAAGGACGACTTTAAAGCCGCCTCCAAACTCCTGTCTTGGGCGTCCTTTAGGGCCGTGCCACCTTTCATCGGCAACGCCGTTTTCTTAGTCACCGCAGTGATTAAAGAATCCACGGTAGGCCCAAGGAAGGCCTCCCGTTCACCTTCAGGCAGAGAATAGAGGCGGGACATAGCCCTAGCCACTTTAAGGCTCGCTTCTGGGAAATCCCATTGAGCCGAAATCAAGGTGTGCATTCATGCACATGGAAGGTTCTAGGCGGGCGCTTAGTCCCCCGCATAATGGCAGAGCCAACAGAGGCTGAGGGAGAGATGTCCTCCGGAGAGGAACTCTTCAAAATGCTCATGGCCTGCACTAACAGGTTGGGCAAATCCTCTGAGCGAAAGATCCGTGCTGCAGAGGGTTCATCCGCTCCATCCGAGCGGGAATCCGTCTCCTCCAAGGAATCCCCAAAGGACTGTTGGGAGAACTCAGATACGCTGCCCTCATCTACATCAGAGGAGACCGAGTCCTCTAGCGCCTGGAAGTCCACCCGAGGGCATTTGCTTCCGGAGGCCTCAGCCCCTTGATCAGAGGGGGGAGCCGGGGCAGCGTTTATCATAAGAAAAGCCTGATGCAGCAGCAAAAAGAACTCAGGGGAGAAACCCCCTAGACTGTGCACTTCTGCCGTCTGGGCCACGGCCCTAGACGCACCCTCAACCGGCGCTCGCAAGAGCGGGGGAGAAACATGCTGCGCATCCAAAATGGCGTCCGGCGCGAAACTCCGAGAAGGAGCCGCGTGGGAAGAACGGCGCTTAACTTTCGCCGCTTTCTTGCCGTCGCCCAAATCAAGGGCGACCATAGCATTAACGTCTCCCAGTTCGAGGGGGGCCCAAGAAGAAGCCGTCCGAGCAAAGTGGCCGGCCCACATGGAGTGGGCGAGCAGCGGGGGATGGGCGCTTATGGCTGGAAAAACCGCCGCACCGGAGGAAGAACCGGGACACTGACCGGATTCCAAACTGATGCCCAACAAAGGCGATTCAGGCTTTGAAAACCCCCGCATCCCCGCTAGACGCACACACGCGGTCAGGGGAGCGAATCTTTGCGCCCTCGTCCTCCGACGCCATAAGCTACGTGGAGACCGAACGGGGAACCCCCTGCCCGCTATAAAAAGGTAAAATTACCTGCTTCTCGCTCCGAGCTGTAACGAACTGGTGTCCCAGTGAGCAGCTGCAATAAACGCTGATATAAACGTAGATATAAACGTTGAAATAAACGCCCTTAAAGGACGTCCAAATTTTTTTTTTTTTAAACGGAGCCAGCGGGAGGGGGGAGAAAAGGAGGGACCTGGCACCACCAGGTTTGCACTTGCTCAAGAAGAGCCCTCAACCCCAGGTACTCAACAAAACCTAAAGATTAGGCTTGGAGACCTAGCCAGAGCTGCTGCTGTGTGTGACCACCACCTGCTGAGATAGAGAACATACTGAGGAGTTTCCAGCAGCACATGACCACATATAGGGAGGCAAAAGGAGTGCTCTCTATCTCCACCTGCTGGTAGATGGACACAACCCACCAGTCTATGGATTGATCAGCATGATGATATGGAAGTGCTTAAATATGATCATAGTTTATGCGAGTGTTACAGCAGAACCTTTCTGTCAAAACCCATGTTGCTCTTTTACTGTTTCAGTGCCACTGGCTCACAATCTTTTATAGAGTTCTATTTAAAATAGCATCTCTAGTTCACAAAGTTTTTCACTCTGTTATCCCTTGTTACCTGTCCTCTATGTTCATCCCCACCCACTTTGGGTTCAGGCCCACTCAGAGTGGTATGGGGGAGCAAGCTGGGCTCCACGGCCCTCTATTTTCCTCCCCCTTCTTCCTTTAACAAGCCTGTCTCTCAAAGAAGTGTCAGCAGCAGTGACTTTTGCATGTTGCCTGCAGCTGACCCAGAAATCTCTCTTCTGCCGCATCCCGGCCCTCTCTGATACAACTTCCTGCTTTTGCCTGGGAGGAACACGGCAGCGCATGAGTGGCTGCTGCCACTTGCGGCAACCCTTTGAGAGAGACACTTGTAAAGGCAGATGGGGTGGGGGGGGGGGGAAGATTTGGACTGAGAATCTAATGACAGGAGGGAGGGAAGATAAAGGGAGAATTGTTGGACATGGGGGAAAGGAGGGGAGGAAAGAAATGCTGTGTGGTGGTGGAGGGAGACATGTTGGATAGGGGAGGGTGGTGGGGAGAAATGCTATATAACGGGAGAGGGGCGAGAGAGGGAGAATTGTTGAACATGGGGGTGAAGCAGAGGGAAGGAAGGCAGGGGGGAAGAAAGAGATTAGACCCAGGAAACACAGAAGGGAGAGAAGAAGAGAGAGGAGGGAAGAGATGTTGGACATGGAGGTGAAAGAGAGGGAGGGAGAGATGCATAGGAGGGGGAACGGGAAGGGAAAAAGAGGGAATTGTTGGATTCAGGGGTAGAAGGGAGTGAAGGAGAGATGTTGGACAATGGGCAAGAGGGGAGAGAGAGGGAGATGTTGGACCAGGGGGCAGGAGGGAAGAGAGAAGGGATGGGAAGATGCTGGAGGGAGGGGTGTGGAAGGGACAGGAAAATGTGAGGTTACGAGGGTGGGGGGGGGGAAAAAGAGGGAGCAGGTGCTAGGGTAGAAGGAGGAAGATCCTGAGAATGGTGGAACTATGTGGGAGATGTGAAGGGAGAAGGGAAGGTGGCAAGGAAATGAATGAGAAGAGGATAGTAATTACAGGGGGTGGAAATAGGGTAATGGGGAGTAGATTAAAGATAAAAGGGAATGGGAAGGAGCGAGATGGAGAATAGGAAAGCTAGTGGGTGAGAGAAGGAAAAGGAATTTGGTATGTAGCTGAGAAGTGAAAAGGGTGAGAAAGAGGGTGAAACTTGAGTGAACAGAGGCAGTAAAGAAAAAAAAGAGAAGAACTAAAAAGGAAAGATCAGTATGTCAGAGGCAAGTGTAGTGAGTGCAGGTGAGAGGAGTGGCCTAGTGGTTAGGGTGGTGGACTCTGGTCCTGGGGAACTGAGTTCAATTCCCACCTCAGGCACAGGCAGCTCCTTGTGACTCTGGGCAAGTCACTTAACCCTCCATTGCCCCAGGTACAAATAAGTACCTGTATATGTAAGCCGCATTGAGCCTGCCATGAGTGGGAAAGCATGGGGTACAAATGTAACAAACAAAAAATAAAAAAACACAAATGGACAGCAGCCACTTGGAGAACAATTAGCAGAAGACTGACGAGCAGAAGAGAGAAACTGGCATCAACACGATGTAAAATGAAAATGTCCAGTCAGCAAAGGTAGAAAAAAGCATTTTATTTTGAATGTATTAAAAATGGAATGTGGTTTATGGTTTATTCTCCTTGATATACCGCTCTTCCTTAAACTAATAGCAAAGCGGTTCATGATCTAAAATCAAAACAGGTAAAATCGTATCTAAGGAATGCCATTTAATAACAGAAAAATACAAATAAAATATAGTTATTAGAACATAAAATATGATACCAGTAATGACATCAAGTAACATGGCTAATACACTAGACATAAACTCGCAAAGTGATTCCGGGGAGGGATAGACCCATAAAAGTGTAAGGTGTAGGCTTTCCTAAATAGTTAGTTTTGAGAGATGTGCATAGCAGAACCAGAAGTATCTTTTAATTATACATGGAGTTTGAAACATCATTTCTAGAAGCTTCCATTGGCTGGGACAGTGGTTCCCAAACCTGGTCCTGGAGGCTCCCCAGCCATTCAAGTTTTCAGGATATCCACAATGAATCTTCAGAGATTTGCATGCAGTAGAGGCAGTGCACGCAAATCTCTCATGAATATTCATTGTGGATATCCTGAAAACCTGACTGGTTTGGGAACAACTGGGATGGATGCAGTACTCTTTGCCCTTGTGGGAGGGAGTAGCCTGCTTTGCTAGTTGGTGCCCCGTTGGCTGGCCACCAGCCCTCAGTAATATGATCATTAGGGGAGAGGAGTTTTGGCAGGAAGTCTGAGCTGCACATGTAGGTGCTGAAATGAATGAGCAGGGAGAGGAAAGGACAGTGTGAGAAGATGAAGAGTAGAGAATGGCACAGGATAAAATGTGTCCCCATCCCACCCCCATGGGTTCTGTCTCCATCCTCATCCCATCCCTGCAGTCCCCGCACCGTCGGCTCAGTTCTCATCTGCAGAAGTCTCGAACACTTACGATTTTATATTTAAATCTTGCTGTGCAACTGTTGTGTATAAATTACAAATAGAAAACAATAATAGCAATGAGCAGCTATAATAAACCCTCCCACCACTACTACCCCAAGCAATCTTAATCCACCCTGTTAAAATGTCCAGGGGTACAAAATACAACCCATTCTGTATGCCCTAGAGGGGGAAAATGTGCCCTATGATGTACTGTTATGATTTTTGTTTTAAATCTGTGGATGAATAAGAAGTCATCAGCAATCTCAGGATTCAGTCTAGCTCTCCTGTCTTCCACAGTCCCTCCTGCAATAGAAGATGTCTTCTTAGAAGATGTGCTGGTAGCAGGATGTACAGGATCCCCCATGCAGATTTTGCTAGCTGTGGCCAGCTTGTTTTTCCCAAAAATAAAAATATTGTCATCTGAATCAATCAAACATAAATAACAGTCCAGTTCATTAACAGGTTTCAAAGTAGAAAGTGACACAGGGACAAAGTTTGCCCCTGTCCTCACGGACCCTGCCCCCATCCCCGCAGGATTTGTCCCCACCAGCTCTGTCCCCATCCCTGCAGTTACTGCAGGCTCCTGTCCCTGTGTCATTCTCTAATGCTGAGTTACTGGATTTAGGTTTAGGAGAGAGGATTGGGGAAGTGGAGAAACATTCCTATTGAGTGCTTTTCTAGCCTTTGCATGTCACTTGACCTGAAGATGCACTATTCCAGGTCCTAAACACACCTCTGATACTCCCAGATATACCCATAGCAAAAGCTGAAATGAATCAAACTGATTGAGGAACTGAGTTTGATTTCCACTTCAGGCACAGGCAGCTCCTTGTGACCCTGGGCAAGTCACTTAACCCTCCATTGCCCCAGGTACAAATAAGTACCTGTATACAATATGTAAGCAGCATTGAGCCTGCCATGAGTGGGAAAGCGCGAGGTACAAATGTAACAAAAAAAAAAAAAAATATTCTGAGTCTGGGTGTGTTCATTATCAGAACAGTGACAGATGTTTGTTTATTTATGTGGAGGAGTAGCCTAGTGGTTAATGCAGTGGACTTTGATCTTGGGAAACCAAGTTCAATTCCCACTGCAGCTCCTTGTGACTCTGGGCAAGTCACTTAACCCTCCATTGCCCCTGGTACAAAATAAGTACCTGAATATATGTAAACCGCTTTGAATGTAGTTGCAAAAAAAAAACAAACAAACCTGAGAAAGGTGGTATATCAAGTCCCCTTTCCCTTTTTGAAGGCATTCACTCAAGGTGCTGTAAAGTAGCTCATTTCCCATGATAAAATGGGGGGGGGGGGGGGAACCCCAGTGGAATACTGTGCCATTAAAAATAGAAATGTAACTTTCATTGCTTTTAACCATTCCATATTGAATATCAGTGGTGCCACTCAGGAAACCATATGAGAAGTGGGTTCAGTTTAAGTCTGACTTGAAGGTGCTGATATCTCATGTGGTAGATAAACAGTCCGTTTGATTTGGATAGATGTGCTGAGCAGAAAATCCTTCTATGTTGTATTTTTGAATTTTATTTCAACTTGTGTGTATTATGTAGTTTAAATTAACCATATTCTTATAAGCTATAGGGCCAAAGGCCTTAAGAGTTGCCTTTCTGTAATGTGAAATTAATGCATAAGACTGTGTTGTTTAATTCATCTTACTTACTCCTGGGCCCCGGCGACCCAGCCATGGATATCCTTTTTATTGTTGAATGGTGCACAGCTCCTCCATGGTGTGGGAAAGATAAAATTAGTGTGTATTGTGAGAGGCCTGGGACCAGCAGCATTCAAACTACTATGTACCAAATTTTTAAAAATTCATTCACTTGTTTTGTTTTAGTTTTTTAAAAACTTGCAAAGCAACATCTATAAAGGTTTTCCTGCCTGGCTTCTTTTGTAAATATACAGACAGACAACGCGGTATATTTCTTCGCTTCACACGTCTCTAATATAAAGCCATGTAGCTTTTACAAGTTCATTTACAAAAAGGGAAAGGCTTGATTGATCATAAAACCTGCTGCAATTGGTTTGACACGGATGCCAAACCTACTCCCAAAATGTTGCCATAACAGAACGAGGCCGCTTGTCCTTCGATCAGCCCCAACTGCTGCTTTTCTGCCGCCTGACAAAAAAAGGTTATTGCTTTTTCTTGTGCTCCCCCTTGCCTTGGTGCTGGAGTAGTGTTAGAAGGGGTTGTTTTCTTGCAGGGATTGTTTCAAAGCATTCAGTATATGTAGCCTGCGATTCTGTCCAAAAATAGAGGATCTGGTGTTCCTTGCCAGTGAAGGTAGGCTAGCTGGGCAGAAAAATCAGGCCTTACCTACTTTTAGGGCAGAGAGTTAGGACTCCCACATAATATAGGGAGGAATGACATTTCTCTGAGGCTCTCTGCTCTTCCCCCCCCCCCCCCCCAAGAATAATGGGGGGGGGAGGAATTATCTACATGGGCTCCTGTTAAGTGTTATTTTACTATTAACCCCAGTTATTAGTAACTAGGCCTCATTTTATAAAATGTGACCTGTACTACAATAGCAGGAGTTAGTGGTAAAATTGCACATCTTAATGGTAGCCCATGTTGATAACTACACCCCTAAATCTGAAAGTAAAGCTCATTTTTGGAGATAAGGAGTGAGGCAAGAGTTTGTGCTTTTCATCCACCTGCTGATAGGGCACCTTTTGCAAAGCTGTATTACCAATTAGTGGCGTGCTGAATGTGAAGAAGCCAGTAGAAAAGATATCACCATTGACTTTATATTTCAACCTGAACCAGATTTGGAACAAAAATACATGTCAGGAGTACTTCTGTGAAAGTGACAGCAGGGTTGTACAAATGTTAAATATTCTATGTAGAGGCTGAACTCTTGCACTAGAACTTTTGGTATTTAGATTTTGCTTTACCCCTTCCCAGGGTCCTGCAGAACACAGTACTGCTGTCTGACAGCAGACTTCACCTCTTCCTACAGAGTCAGCTAAGCCCTGAGGATATTGAGGCCTGTGTATCCGGACAGACAAAATATTCTGTTGCAGAAGCAATCAGTAAATTTGCATCATCAAATCGACGTTTCCCTGAAGAAAAGGAGGAGAAAAAGATCAATTATTGTGAGAGGTACTTTTTCTGTTTGTCTGTGTGTATCTATATCTGTATATATATATATATAAAGCCAAGAGTGATTTCAATTCAAATACGAATAATCCTGGGCTCTACTGTTCTAAATCCTACTGAAATAAAAACTTGATCTCTGATTTCATGTTGCTTCTTTTATTATTTGTTATGTTAAAGCTCAATGCCTATTATTTGTATTCAGCTGAATAATAAAATGTGCTATTTAGTAGAGTTTTTATATATAGAGAGAGATAGATATAGGTATACAGAATTTTTTTTATTTTATATATTTGTTCACACTTTGTTCTGTGTTGTGTGTTAATATAAAATTGCTTTTGTTGATGTAATACTAAGATAATGAAAAAATTAATTGACTGAGATTTTATTGAGCTGTGACAGCTCATCACAGAAGTCTCCACACACCTCCACACTGAATTAATGAATGCAGTAGAAATTCAATTATCTGCATTCTGATTATGTGAATTTCATTTAGTCAGACTTGAATTATTTGCGTTTAAATTATCTAGCTAAAAAAAAAAATCCAACTGCACTCCAAATGGCTAATTAAAAGTCCAAATTTCCTGTGTCTCTTTGTGACTGGAGATAATTAAAGTTCTCCTCTGTTACTCAGGCTTTGAGTGTGTTGTGAAAACCAATTTCCTCACTTCATATATTTTTTTTTCTCATGCAGTTCATCCTCTGGGCTCGGACACAGTAGTGACAGTAGCATACCCCATGCCTGCGCAACGTCTATGAGTTGAGATCCCTTGAAGACATATTTTTATAGTATGACTGTCCCCAGATCATAGGATGACTGTTTTTTTTTTGTCCTTTTCTCCCAGTCCTGTGTTTGTAAACAGTTGGACATTATGGGGCCCTTTTACTAGCTAGGCTGCAGTAAAAAGGACACTGTGCTAGAGGCGGCAGCCATCTTTGATGTGCACCGGGGTCCCTTTTATGGCAGTGGGTGAAAATAAAAATGAAGTGGCCATGTGGTAAGTTGGTACTTGCCACGTGGCCATTTCAGGGGGGGGGGGGGGGGGGGGGGAAGCACTTATGCAGCCCAATAACCACCAGGTTAACCCCCTGCAGAAATATTGTTTTCAATATTTCCGCTAGTGCTGGAAATGGAACTACCACTGCCACCCCTGTTGAGCCGGCAATAGTTCCGGGTTGCCACACAGCAAGCCCTTTAGTAAAAGGGCCCCTTTGTGATTCTTTTGCTTGCTGTATTTTCACACTATCTTACGTTCTTCTGAGGTTTTCCCGTGTATTGTGATTGCTGCAGTGCACAGATCAGAATTTCCTGTCAATGTTGTGTGATACTACTGAGTACCTCAATATGAGGCACTGCATTGACACTTCCAAAGATTGCGAACAGTACAAAGAGATGATTAGTGCACCCAGCTTCACAGGTTGGTGTATAGTCTCTCTTGGCTCCTATGGTAGGTTCTAGATGGTTCGTAAGCTACAGTCTTCTGTTGAAGCTCACCCAGTCATTCATATTTGGCATGAATTGCATTGGACAGGTAAAAGGGGATGACAAGCTGAAGTCTTTCTGAGCCATCAAACTGAATCATAATTCGTTTTCATACATTATGTCTGCAATAGCAACCACATTCTTTTGTTAAACTTTTTATCATTAGTTACCTTCACCATAAGGGCTTAAACTTTATTAAGTGCACACACTCTTAGATGGCAAGTACTGATTATTAAACAATGTCATAATAGAGAACATAATATAATAGAAAGACCTAAATATTGCCCAACTGATGTGCAACAATCAGCCCATAGTGACAGCCAGGGGGGCATGCAGATGGTCCTTATATCTATAAGGAGGGGCTTGGAGCAGGGCAGAGAAGTGGGCCAAGGTGTGGACAACTTTGCTCAGTAGTATGACTATAGCTGGTGCCAAGTGTTTCAGATTAACAACTATACTCATGCAGTGGCATACGTTACTAGTATCTGGGTCCCAATGCATAACCTAGGGGCTGTGGAAAAATGACATGTTAACTGTGTTTGTTACTAACATGTGCAGCCGGTAGGGTGAACCTTTCTTTCTCAGATCTCCATTTTTTACCACATTTCCTCAACACACCTTCCCACCATCCATATCGAACCTATGGGTTTTGCACATATTGTGTGTGTAACCTTTTCTTTTTTTGTTTATAATTCAATTTAATATAGCCCTTTTCTATCAAAGAATATGAGAAGGAAATCTCTGCAGTGCAGCTGAAATTGCCATCACAACATAGCACTTCAGGGTTGTTCGCTTGCTTCACAGTGTTGCCAGTATCTATAGATATAATGTGTAATAGTACTGAGCCTTTTCTGTCTCCTCTGATTTAATTCTGATCTTCAGTCCTTTTGCTGAAGTTTCCTGCTTATAAAAAGTGCTGTGTGGCACATGTGTGGTTTTTTAAATATAAATTTGAGTCTCAGGCTTTTTTTTTATTATTATTAAAACAGAAACTTAACAGTTCTTCTCAAAATAGTAGTAGGGATTCAGTGATGTGTTATAGTGCTAACATTATTTTTCATTTGGTTCTGTTTTAAAGTCCCTTATTCTCTAACATTCTAATAATTCACACATGAAACTTTAAAAACAACCTAATGTTAACTTGCTACTTTAACATTTGGTTTAATGTTTTTTCAGGTTTAATTCTAAGTAACACCCCCTTCCCCCCTATTGTAATATTTTCTCACAGTCAGCCACAAAGGGACCATTTTCAGTTCAAAGTCGAGACTATGTGCTTGGATCTTGGTGAAAATGCTGAGAAGTTATGCATTTCTTCTGCTTATCCATCCTTTCAATGATTTTAGAAAGCTAAGTTCAGGTCCCTGTGTTTCTTACCAAAGGCAGGTGCCCATTTCCTTAAGAAAGCTTCTGAAAGAAATTTATTGCATGTATTTCTACACTTTAAAATAGGGCTGCAGGCCAATTAAAAATTTTAATCGTGCAATCAAAATTTTCATGTGCTTAAAAAAAAAAACAACCCAGGAAGCTGGGAGAACTTCAAATGAGGGGGGGGGGGGGGGGGGTAGAAATTGACAGCTACAGTGTGACTGTGAGTGATTGCATCTGTCTCCCCCCCCAAGGCTGTGTGCTGCATACCTGATCTGTGAGTCCTGATGTGATCTGGACCTTAAGGGAGGGAGCGGAGAAGGGGACAGGGAGCTTACTTAACTAATGGCAGTTTCATTAAAACCTCTAGGACTCAGTTTCTCATTTGGACTGGCTTTAGATCTGTTTGAATAATGAGATAGCAGGCCCACACTTCCCAGCTTCTACAAAAGGACACACCTATCTCCCCCAATCTACATACTTCTTAAGGGTGTATCTGCTGCACCTTCTTATTCCTAGCACCTTTTATTTTATTTCTGAAATGTAAAAAAAAAACAAAAAACGAAACAAACCCTAACTTCTCTTTGTGAAAAGGATAGTCTACTTCTAGACTAGGGGCTCACGTATGAAGCTCTGAGGCAGTATATTTCATGAGTAACATTAGAAAACATTTCTTCATGGAAAGGATGCTGTTAATGTAGTGGCCTCTAGAGGTAAAAACAATGATGAGTCAAAGCATGGAACCAGCATGGGGAGCCCTACTTAAAGACATGAAGGGAAAGACTAAGATCAGCTGCAGTGTAATAAAACAATAGTAGGAAATAAAGTGGGTACACTAGATTTTGAGGTGGGGTGGAAAGGATTTGGATTTAGCTCATACCTGTCTTAGTTCAAGGCATGTTACATTTGGGCCTTAGGCAATTGAGGGGTCTACAGTCCTAGCTTCCCTTATGCTATTGGATTTGGGATTTAGCTCACCCCTTTTACAGAAGGTGAGTTACATTTAGGTACAGTAAGTATTGCCCTGTGCTTGAGGGCTCACAATCTAGGTTTGCACCAGAGGCAATGGAGGATTAAGTGACATGCCCCACTTCAAAAAGCAGTGTCAGTGAGATTTGAACCCAATTTGTAAAATCTTTTAGAGTATTCGTATTAACCAGTCATGCTATGTTTAATATAATATCCACATGTGCCTTCACCAAAGATCAATACATTTTATACTTTCACTTAAGTGATTAGATTCCAGAAACTTGACACACTGGTAGCACCTTTTAATAAAGTAAACATTAGAAAAGAAGGATCTTAATATTTTGTCTGTATTTAAAAGTCAAGTAATTTATTTTTAAAAATTCTAGTGCATCTGCTCAGGAAGTTCTGAACTTTTTTTGCTCATGGACATTAGCTTTGCTAGATGTTGTTTCTCCAGTCCTGTACAGAAAATACATCTGCTAAATTTTTTTTTTCTTTTAAATCTGATGTGTCAGTACAGCTAAAGGTATCAGTACTGTTACATGATCCATACAAGGATGATGTGGTCCTTGATAACATTTATACACCAATTCAGAACAGACCCAGAACATCAGTGAGAAAGTGTTGATCTTTCATGCCTTATGTTTCTAGTTTGTGCACTTTATAAGGTCAGCTGGGTGGCGTATGCATAATGTGAATAAGATTTGAAACTAATTTTTTTCTGCTTATATAAACGTGATCATATTTAAATGTTTCCAAATAATAAAGTCCTATTAAAATGTAACTGTTTGGTATGGTGCCTGTTCTGTGATTTCTGTCCTTTATACAACAATAAAAAGGTTAAAATAGTGTGTGTTTTGTCAAATTCATCATCAACTCTGCATTATTGGTTCTGTTCAGAAGTATAGCTTTAAGAATTACACAGTAACAATCATCTTGACAGCATGGTAGGTTCAGATTTACATCTTTATTAACTTCAACATGCATTTTTTATCTACACCAAAATGTGGTCAAAATTAAAATATTACTTCAGTTATGGTTTTCAAAATAAGGTTCATAAGGTAGAGTACATTTTAACACACACATATATATATATATATATATATATATATATATATAAAGTGGATGATGTACTATATAACTAATTATATCCATATGGAAGTACCAAAATGTTTGCTATTAAAACTAGTGCATTTAACACAACAGCAATATGATAACTACAGGCAAATACACTTTGCAATGATCAATTTAATATAAACTTCCCAGTGCACTTATGCCTAACTTTCTCCCATTTTGAACCAGGGAGGTGGAGAAAGAAAACTTGGCAAATCCTTGCTTTATTATATGATGATGTAATGTGATCTACCCCCCACCCCTTAATCAGCACAACTAAGTAGTATAGATTACAGTCCTTAAGGCTAGTTGCGGTGGAGGTGCATTAGCCAGCTTCTGCTGTCAGAGGCAGGTAGAAATGGCTGAAACTCTCTCCACTTCTCTGAGCACCTCAACAATTCACATTGTGGCCACAAAACTTGGGACAGAAGCTAAGGAATGATAATCAATTATAAATCTGGCTGTAGAGCAAAGTTGGCAGTAAAAAAAAAAAAAAAAAAGCCCCACAAAAATGGAATTGTAACAGGTAATTTCCTGTCTCTCTCTTCTCCGTGGCTGATAGACAAATATGGCTAGATCTTTAGAGGTGGTCTTGTACCTTGAAAAGACAGTCAAGGAACCTGCAGAATATTCAGATAGGGTGAATGTTAAAAAATTACTATACAAATGTACCAGTAAATGTTAAAATAGTTCTTAGTCACTGACCATTAACACATTGCAGCTAAGATGAAATAGTTCATTCTGCCAGAAAGCTTCAGCTGCAAGAATTCACTCTTAAGTTTGTAAAACTTTTATATATTTATATATTATACACACACATCTAACAATTATATATTTTGATACAATATTGCCTCACAGCTCTCTTGTAGGTGTGTACTACTAGGTCACTAAACTATTTTTTTTTCTAGACAGCACATTTTACCCTCACCAAGCATTACACATTTGGCATTTATTTGTATAGCAATATTCTGTACTGCAGCTTATATAAAAATACATCATCCAATGTAATACTGTAAAATCATTTTAACACAAAAATAACACAGTAAATGATGGCAGATTTAAAAACCTGTATGGTCCATCCAGTCTGCCCAACAAGGCGACCAGAGTTGTACAAAACCACAGGTGAAAAATTCATAAAAACAATATTGGTGCCTGTTGCACAATTAGTTAACTGTACTGGGAGTTCACTATAGACTGCAGGGGAATGGAGGAATGGTTTGACAAAAAAAAAACTCCCAACTTTCCAAAAGGAACACAGGCACATCCTGGGAACACCTGTGCACAGCAAGCGTATGCCATGTCAGCATGCATACTTAAACATTAGTGTTGAATCTCAGTTTTTGTAAGAACCTTGTTCCATAGTTAAAATACAATTTACAAGTAGGAAACACTTTATAAGATTACCCCCTTTAAATGCAATACTGTTGTGCAAATTTGGTTTTAAAAAGGCAATTAAACATGCTCAAAGTAAGTCCAATATATAGCTATCAGATACTAGTCAGTCCTTTGCTTACTTGAGCAGTCGTGAGTCCTACTCAGGTGCTGCAGCCAAGACGGTCCTGCAGGTTTCAGTCCTCTGCTCTCATTACCCTACTACTCGCTAGGTTCTCACCCAAAGAAAGACACCTTAGCTGCCTCTGTTCCACCAAAAATATTACGAGAAAAGATACAATTAAACTACCCCTTCTCATCCCATCCCCTACCTTATGGAGGGTTCACTAGAATCTTATTAGGATGCTAATGCGCCCTATTTGCTTACCCTATTTCCTCTGTGTGCATTTCCAATGAATCATTTCCATTTTCTTGCAGTTAGCTATAGTATAGGCCAGTGGTTCTTAAACCTGGTCCTGGTAGCACCCCACTCAGTCAGGTTTTTGGGCTATCCACAATGAATATTCATGAGAGAGATTTGTATACACTACCTCTACTGCATGCAAATCTCTCATGAATATTCATTTTGGATATCCCGAAACCCTGATTGACTGGGGTGCCTGCAGGATCAGGTTTGGGAACTCCTGGTGTAGGCCCTTATCCACACAAGTATACTCCCTGTACTGGCTCTCCCAACAACCTGCTGAAGCCTGTAGTGATGTCTTATTTATATATATCTAGGCTGTATTTTGCTTAAAATCTTTAATTATGATTAATCATGTGATTAAAAAAAAGGAAGTACACGGGGGGGGGGGGGGGGGAGCAGCAGGAGGGAAAAGAGATGCAGTCGCTCACATCCTGTGATTGCATCTATCTCCCCCCACCCTTAATTGTGTGCACCCTGCCTGCATCTCTCCCCTCCTGGCCTCCCCACATGCAGCACACAGTCTCCAAGGGGGTGTGTGTGGGGGTGTGTGTGGGTATAGAGGCAGTCACAGGCCTTAAGTGACTGTATCTCTTTTCCCTCCTCCTCCTGCCACCCCCCCCCCCCCAGGACTGCATGCCTGATCTGATTTATAAATCAAGGATGAAGGCAGGAAGCTGTGTGGAGAGGCCGTAGGGACCTTGACCTTGTGGAGGGGGACCCGGGGAAGAAGATGGACCTCATTTGGGGGGGGGGTGGAGGGACTTACTGGTAGTGTCTGGGCCAGGTAGCATCAGCGTCTGGTGGGCAGGCACAGGGGAAGCCTTGAGGAGCATGTGCTGATATTCAGCATGCTCTCCATTGGCTCCCTGTGCAATGTGCCAATCAGGAGCACCTAACCTGCAATGCTAACATGCTGAGTGGGAAGGAACATAATGTCAGCCACTGGGAAAGTAAGGCACTAGGTAGATTAACGTGAAATTTAATAGTCACAAAAATCACAACGTGCAGCCTTACTATTTATACATACCGAACATTATTTGTATCTAAACCAATCAACTGTACCACCCAGAAGGGAGATTATAAATATATATATAAATATTCCCCCTTTGGGTGGTACAGTTGATTGGCTTGCATATAAATAATGTTCAAGGCTGGAGCCAATTAGCTTCATTTTTATAAGTTTGAACATTTGCTCTCTCTCTCTCTCTCTCAAAAAAAAAAAAAAAGAGCACCTGAAAAGCTCTTCCAATATTGCAAATGATTCACAATGAATTTCTTTAAAAAAAAAAACTTACCTCCCCCCCTTTACTAAGCCATGTGGCAATGCCAACATAGCCCATTCAAAGTGAAACAGGCTGTCAGCATTAGTGGCTAAGTAAACAGGGTCGTTAATATTTGGGATAATTGTGATTCCAGACTAAAAAAATTAACCACATTTGATGTAGTGATCTTGCAGTTTTTACCCTGTCAATATTTTTGCAGGGACACTGATATTTATTTGCACTGTAAAGTTTATCAAATCTTTAAAAATATATTGTCAACCCAAAATGTGGAAATTACACTTTGGGAGGTCTTGACAGCTGATTTGAATTTAGTATGCAACAGCAAGCTGGGGGAGGGACAGGAAAATTTCCATTTTTTGTGTCCCATACCAGCTAAGGGAATATGTTACCACCTTAAATTTAAAAAGACTTTTTACATCTGAAAATATTCCACTAATCTACTTTATATTCCCACCTCCTTGGTCTAGCTAGGCTAGGGGGGTCATGCCATCATTCACTGAAAACAAATCTGTGTGCCCTTGTCTTTAAATTCAATGTGTTTTTACTCTATTTTGTTGGTTGCTGGGGGGGGGGGGGGGGCATTGTTCTTATTAGTGCCTAGTAAGTTTAACAAAAACTCATTCTTGCTAGACTCCCGATTCAAAACTGTATACATCCCCCAGGTTTACAAAAGCATCAACAATTGACCAGTCCCTGGAAGCTGTCCTTTTTACTGTTGCTATTAAGGTGAAAGAAAAAAAAGATAGGAGGTAATTTAATTGCTAAATAGATTTCTTTTGGCAATAGGTGCCCAGTTAGTACCAGGAGGGAGACTGTCCATTCCTAGCTCTAAACATAATCGAAAAGCTGTGTGCCATTTTCAGTCCCTGATTCTACCCATTAAAATCAATAAGCAGGATACGATTGTCAGAAATCCAGGAATGGTCAGAAATCGTGGACAACTTGACAGCTCTGCACATGTTAAAACTGTGGTGCCAGTAAAATCCAGAATATTTATTTAGCCCATTCTCCTACCAGCGCCCAGAACGGATTACAGAATTAGTCATCATAACATAATAAAACAATACAACATAAAACGGTTCCACCCTGTCAATTTGCTTTCAACCACTCCACTTTACTCACTTCAACTCATCAAATTGTTAGCTTAAAACAAGTAAAGTTTTAACAGCCTTATGAAATCTGAAAAGCTCATTAACCTCATAGAGGGAGGAAGTGGAACCTTCCACAATCGGGAATCAAATCTATGTAGATCGGTCCCTAGCCGAGTTTTCAAAGGCAGCAGCTGTCCCATTTCTAATCGGAACCCGCTTGTGGTGTGGGTGTTTTCCCCTAAATGCTGCGGGGCAAGACGGGTATAGCTGACTCCTTAACCCTTGCTACGCCGCACTGCCTGCACCGTGTGACTCTCCCCGAGTGCCATTGTAACTGCCTCGTTTCCTGTCAACTTCACTGTCTGCGCCCCAACCCCAACCTAAGCGCTTGTTCTTATCAGCATTTAAAAATACTTCCTCCACTCCACCCACACCCCCTACATGCAGCAGCTGACGTCCGCCCATTGCTACAGCTCTGTCTCTCCTTGGCAGCGGGAGATTTAAAGGGACCACGAACCCTTAACCTCGCCCGACTTTACGTCGCTGCTGCCGGTGTACATGCCTGTCTTTTCTCTGCCAGTCTCAAACCTTGAAAAACGGCCAGCAGCTTAAAGTTTAAACAAAGACAAAAAAAAAGTGCTCTAGACCTTGGCTACACTTCCCATTTTTTAATTCTTTACCTCCAGACTTGCACTGTATCAGCCTTCCTTCCTACGCTTCACTCACAGTAGTTTCTCTCCAACAGCGACACACCACCTGCAGAGGAGGTGGGCTGGGCGCCGCACCAGCGCGTCTCCTACGCACGCGCCCCGCTTGGAGCTCCGTTGTCAACTGGAAGAACAGGGGTGGCCTCAGCCCAGCAACCTATTAGCAACCAAACCAGTAACCCATGGCAACCGCAGAGAGCCAGAAGCGCGCGTCGCTCAACGTAGGCAGAGCTAAATAGCAAAAAAAAAAAAAAAAAAAACACCCGCTTGAAAGGAAATATAGCCTGCTTACAGTGAAAGGAAAGAATTATTATTGAAAAACATTCTCGAATCTTGACAGTAACCTAGGTCACAAACAAAAGATAAGCGGTTCTAGTATGCTATATAAAATTCGATATTTATCCCAGTATATCCTAGCATTGCAATGCAACATATTTTTTTTCTACTTCAAGATGACGGCCAATGTCTTGATTACCTAATTTCTAAGCAGATATCAACTGCCTCTACACCGATGCCACAAATTTTCTTTCCAACTTATTAATAAAAACATGGAGGCTCACTAAGGAATCCTACAATTCGAAAAATACACATGAACATAATGTGGGGTTTTTTTTTTTACAGCAAAACTACTGCTTTTGGGAAATGTTTTGAAAGAGTGCAGCGCTGACAGGCAGGCACTGTAGCATGCCGCTCCGGTTCCCGGGGCCAGCAGGGGGCGCCCGAGATTACGAATCCTCTTCTCCCTGCCACAGAAATAGACTTGTTTTTTTCCTTGCTGCTACAAGTTTGCAAAATATTTTTTAAGATCAAAGGCATTTAAGACAGATTTTTCCCCATACTCTTGCCATTCCCGTTTTCCTTCCTTTTGCGATTTCCTTTCCTCTCCACAGTGGCCTAATTCGTTGCTCTCTATCTATGGCAAACTTTGTACCACCACCAATCAGTGTGGGTTGCGTTGCATTCGAACTCCTAATGGCACATATAAATTTACATTCTATTGCAATAACCGATATTTAATGTTGTATCTGAAACAAGTTAACAAAAAACCCCAAACAAACAAAAAGCTAACATATGGGAAAGGACGGGAGAAAACGTCTAGACCATCCATCCTATCTTACTAAGCAGGTGTGCACTCGCCCAGGTCAGATTTCCTCAGAGGCAGAGTTCCCTCCTTATCTCAGTTCAGTCTAATGGACTGATCCAGTCCTGGTTTTGCTCTATTGTATGCTTGGATTTCTAAGTCTTATTTTCATATTCATTACCATTAATTAAAAAAAAAATCAGATCTGCAAATCCAGGCATGCAATGGGATAAGACCATGACGACTGGATCAGCTTGTTTAGTTGACCTGTGGGGTAAGATGGCAGTCCTAATTAGAGCAAGAAACGATCCTCATCCTTAAAAAAAAAAAAAAGCCATTCACTATGTAGTGGAATTGCTGAATACTTGAATTAATTTTTTTTCTTCATTTTAAACATAAAAGCAATTACAGAAAAGTGCAAATTTAACGTCTGACATTTTAACATTTCCTCTGTGGCATGCAAGCAGCCTCTGCTTCAATGGGGCCCTTTTTTTTGCTCTGCAAAACAACAAGAGTTGAAAAGGCCCTATGTGTCAAGTAGCAATGTAAGACACAATCTGGGCAGGAAACACACAATGAATCGGGAAAGATTTGTGTAATTAATTGACCAGTCTCAACCAGTTATCGTGATGTAAGGAATTTGGAACTCATTAATTTGGACCCTGACAGATTTAATATTAGGGCTGGCAAATATGGATTGAACCACTTATTCATTGTAGCAGCTGGAATTTCTGCGACAGTGAGGATTAGTGAAGAAGACCTATTGCCAGAGTCAAGCTGCCTTTGTAATCAGGTACCTTGCTCTGTAGAAGAGGATAATGGAGAAAAAAGGAAGGGGGGAGGAGATGTGTAGCCCTGTGGTAAGAAAGCAGTGAAGTTTTGCACACTTTCCTGGTTCATGCATGCAGTGGAAACAAGTAGGTTTTAGAATGACTCGGACAACAATAATTATGAATATTAAATACAACCACCTTGTGACCAACCAGAGGAAGGGGTACACTACAGGTGTAGTTTGCCTGCTTGCTTGGTTAAGAAATTATCACATTGTCAGGAGGGGATTGGGGACAAGTTCAGCTTTTAACACCTGTAACATTTTGGGAGCACTGCCTTCACTATGCCTACCCAAAACTGTGCCTATGGGAGCAGGAGTAAAGAAATCTGTCACAGTGGTATAATATCCTTACATATTATCAATGACTCCCTCTCCTCTGTTCATCTATCCACCACATTCATTCATCCAATCGTTAGAATATTCTTGTAATAGCTTAGGAACCTCAGCTGTGCATATTGCCAACTCAACTTTATGGCAATAGAACTTGCACACAACTCTTCATCGGCTCACCATGATGCCACTTTTTTATATATATTTTTTTCTTCTTTTATATAAATTCTTTTAACTCTATACTTGAATACTCATCTTATTTTAAAAAATCGGACCCAGGGGTTGTTGTTAACGTCCGCACGTTTCGCCCTTCCCCAGGGCTGTCTCAAGGACTGACCCCTTTCGCCATCTTAGCGCCAGCTCTACTTAAATAAGCAACTGATTTAAGGGTTATTCTTTATGAGGGAATGTGAGGATAATGTGGGGTACAAATGCAGCAAATAAATAAATAAATCTATTTTTTTTGCTGAACAGCCCTAACCTATTTATCCACTCTTTGTATGGGAGGTGTTTCATCCCCTTTATCATTTTTGTTACCCCTCTCTGAACCTTTTCTAATTCTACTATATTTGAGATAGGATGGCACAAGGGACCATCTCAGTTTTGTGTTCCATTTCTTTTCAAATAATCCTTAATATTCGTTTTGCTTTTTAGGCAGCCAGGGCACATAGCCCTAAACTTTCAATGTAGTGTCCACAATTATATAAAGATGTTTTTCTTAGGGAGTAACTCCTAACTTAGGGACCAATACAGAAAGCGGCTCTACTGTGAAATTAATGTTCAAAACTGCCATGGCATGCTATAAGCAATGAGCATGCAAATGGATTGGAAATTGGTTCACCAACAGGCAACAGAGGGTTGTAGTAAATGACACCCACTCGGAGGAAAGTAAAGTGAGCAGTAGAGTGCCTCAGGGTTTGGTGTTGGGGCCGATTCTGTTTAATATATTTGTGAGAGACTTTGCTGGAGGGTTAGAAGAAAAAGTTTGCCTTTTTGCGGATGACACGAAGATAGCCAATAGAGTGGATACTTTGGAGAGTGTAGAAACCATGAGGAGGGATCTCCAAATGTTGGAAGAATGGCCAAGGGTCTGGCAGTTAAAATTTAATGTGAAGAAGTGCAGAGTGATGCACTTGGGGTACAAAATCCAAAAGAGATGTACCGGATAGGAGGGGAGAGATTGATAAGCTCTGCACAGGAGAGGGACCTTGGAGTGATGGCATCTGAGGATCTCAAGGCGACAAAACAATGCGACAAGGCAGTGTCCATGGCCAGAAGGATGCGAGGCTGCATAGAGAGGGGTATAACCAGTAGAAGAAAGGATGCCCCTGTACAAGTCATTGTTGATGCCCCACTGGGAGTACTGTGTTCAGTTTTGGAGGCTATAACTTGCTAAGGATGTAAAAAGACTGGAAGCAGTTCAAAGAAAAGCAACGAAAATGGTATATGTTTTGCATAGTAAGACATACAAGGAGAGTCTTGATGACATGAACATGTATACCCTGGAGGAAAGGAGAACCAGGGGTGATATAGTACAGACATTCAAATATTTGACAGGTATTAATCCACAAACAAAACTTTGCCAGAAACAGGAAGATGGTAAAACTAGAGGACATGAATTGAGGTTGAAGGGAGGAAAACTCAGGAATAATGTCAGCAAGTATTTTTTCACTGAGAGGGTGGTAGGAATACCCTACTGTGGCAGGTAGTGGAGATGAAAACTGTAACAGAATTCAAAAATGCATGGGATAAACATGTAGGAATCCTGTTTAGAAAGAATCAATCCAAAGATGCTTAGCAGAGGCGGGAAGCAAAGCCAGTATAGGGCAGACTTCTATAGTCTGTGCCATGATCGTGGCTGGATAGATTTGGATGGGCTGGAATGGAGCTTATCAAGGGCTTCGATAACAACTTCAAAAGTTTTTGAACAAGGACAGTGGCAGGCAGACTTCTATGGTCTTTGCCCTGAAAATAGCATGGTCAAATCAAGTTCAGGTATACAAATGTTGTATTATCTTGTATCACCTCATACCTTATGTAACGAGTTTATCTCTTTGGGCAGACTGGATGGACTGTACAGGTCTTTATCTGTCATCATCTACTATGTTACTATGTTAAATTACTGCCATGTTAAAATCTCAGCAGTAATCAGCAGCTCATTGCAAAATGTCACCCTTCTGTCAGTGCCTGAGTGGTGATTGGCTCAGGCACTGACAAGAAGGGTGACATTTAAAAACAAAACTGTACTACTGGCCGGCATTTGCATCAGCCCCCTCTCCCCTCCCCAACCCACACTTCAAAACATTTCCTTGGTAGTATAGTGGACCCTTCCCTCCCTCCTCCTCATAACCCATCCCCCCTTTCCTGGACTAAAAAAATTAAATCACTGCTGTCTAGTGGCACCCTCCTATCCCTAACTCCTCCCCAGGCCCACTCGAGTCCACCCCCCCCCCCCCACATCTTATGGGAAGCAGGAGGGATATCTACTTGCTCCTGCCTCTGACACCATTTTGAAAAATGGGATGCACTGGACAGGGTTAATCTTCCATATAAGAGAATTTTTCACCTACATGGCAGACTGACTCCATGTGGTGCATCCTGTCACTGTTTTTCAAGAAGGTGATGCTGGAGGCAGGAGAGAATGAGCATCCCTCTTGCCTCCCATTTTAAGGTATGGCACGTGGGCTCAGGTGGGCCTGGAGGAAAGGGTCATTAGACACCAGGGATTTATTATTTTTTTTAGTCATGGAAAGGGGGGTTGGGTCAGAGAGGTGATGCAGGGAAGGGGGGCCACTAGACTACTAGGGAGGCTTATACAAGGTATCTAGGGCACAGTGGTTGGGTTGGCGGAGAAAGAGAGTGTGCTAGTAGACACCCACTTCTCTCATCCAAGCCTTCTATGCTGCCCTGGACCTGGTGAAAATTTAGCTGCACATGCAAAACTTTTTTTTTTCATCTTGCATGCCGCAGAATGGCTAATCACTGTATTTTCATTCATTTTAATGCAGTGTGTGGTAAGTGTTTCTGCACATGTTAACATGCATGCTGAAACCCTTTCTGCATTACTAACCCGCAGTAAAACAGTGTTAAAACCTATGGTAACCATGCGGGAAGTTTTCTGCATCAGCCCCTCAAAACTCAGCATTTTGTACCTATAGATGGGATTGTTTTTCCCTTTGTACACCACTTTGCTGTTGTTCACGTTACATATCATCTGCCCTTTAGATACCCAGTCTTTGAGTCTCAAAAGATCCTTCTAAAAATCTTCACAATCCTCTATCATTTCAAGATTGAACAGTTTATTTTTTAAAGTTTCTTATTTACCACCTAAAATCTATCAAAACAAAATATATTCAGGTACAGTAGGTATTTTTCTGTCCCTGGAGGGCTGTCAGTCTGAGTTTAAGTGACTTGCCCAAGATCACAAGAACTGCAATGGGATTCGAACCAAGCTCTCCTTGTTCTCAGCCCACTGCATTAGTGTCATCCACAAATTTGGTCACCTCACTTGTTGCTCTTCAGATTTTGTATGAATATGTTAAAAAGCACATATCATAATGCAGACTCTTGGGACACTCCACTGTAGCAGGACACTTTAATGTACTTTCCTCTCAGTAAGAAGAGGAACATTGAATGCTCCTGAACAGTGTCTATCAAAGGTAATGAGGGGGTGGGTTAGTTTGGTAACCCAGTGCAGTAGGCGTTCCTTATATTTAGAAGGAAGTACAAAATGGAGTGTAAGGAAGGGCTCATCCTCCTCCTTCACAGGAGTTTAAGAGGGAAAAGTCCCCTCACCCTTACTAGAGTCAAAGTGAGGCGTTGGAGGGAATGAACCATCTGCAACTTAATCAAATTCCAGAGGTACCAGGGATGAACAGGGGAGATCCCAGAGACGAGAAGAGTGAGCTGCAGCGTTCTAAATCCTAATGGGGAAGGGAATTTGAATTAAGGAGAGTGGTGGTCCAAGTGCATGATCCAGTGTGGATAAATGGGGTAGGACTTGAGCCCTGAGTGAATCTTGCTAGCTTTGTGCAAGAGGTCTGGTGTGACTTGGACTGAAAGCTGAATGTATTCTAAAGGAGAGAGAAAAGGACCATTCCATGTGGTTGTGCACTGAGGAAGAGAGGAGACAGGAGACCATAAAGGGTCTCAAGTACTGAATTGCACAAGAAGGAATGCCACTAGTGCAAGGATGGTAGAATTCCCTATACTACAAAGACATTGCTGAAGGAGAGATGCCAGAAGACAGGGAGACCACACAAACAGTGAACAGAGACTTTTTTTTACATTGTGGACTGTATGCTTGATTGTTTTTATCTGCCTTTTGTTATATATCTTTTATCCATTTGAGGCATACTCAATAAAGGGATAATTTAATAACTTTTCTTTACAGAATTATAGCATAGCTGGGTATTTACATGCATATTTACTTATACACAAGCACTTACACCTGCCTGTGGGGATTGCTTCTGCCCTGGAACCCCACTGGACACTAAGCAAGTAAGGTTAGGTGCAAGAACCACCACATTCTCAGTCGTTTCACCCAACCTATTGCATGATATCCCTTTGCGCCTACGGACTGAACTTTGGCTTCTAAAATTTAAAGCTATTCTTAAAGCTCACCTTTTTCACTAAAGCATTTACCTCTGCTCCCTGATGATTACAACTCTTTCTTCACCACACCTCGCAGCGAGTTTACCCCTACACATTTATGTCCATTGTCTCTTCTGTTCAATCTCCCTTCCCCCCTCATGTCCTTCCCTAATTTGATTTTAATTTTAATTGAATTCTACTCCTCTTGGATTTTATTAAATTCCCCATTAAACCTAATCTCACCTTTTGTTTCTACCCATTGCTCCAACCATAATAAATTTTAATTTGTATCTTTTTATTATTTGCGGTATATTAAAAAAAAGCTGAACTGTGACCATGTTGTGCAGTGGGAGGGAAGGGAGTGCATCCAACCACCTTGGCTGCTATTCAGTACCCAAGGTTAGGTCTGCTGTTTATGTGGTCCTAGTTGGTCGCTTTTCTATGCAGGCACTGGCATTGAATTTTGCTAGCACCCGCATAGAGGCCAGCTCCTCCCCCTACTCCACCCTTGGAACACTTCTCTCCAGTCCATTTTGTAAATGGCCAGTTAGTGCCAATATTCAGCAGCAGTGAATATATGTACTCGCAGACCAGCAAATTGGCTAAGAAACTCTTTGTGGGCCAGGGAGGTCACAAATACCTAGCAAGATCCCAAAAGAGTAAAAAAGATTTTATGCTGCTTATCCTAGAAATAAGCAGTGGATTTTCCTAATTCCATCTTAACACTGCCTTATGGACTTTTCTTTTAGGAAATTACCTAAACATTTAAAAACCCCACTGAGCTAACTGTTTTTACTATATTCTCTGGCAATGAATTCCAGAGTTTAATTACACCACATTGCGTCAAAAATATTTTCTCCATTTTGCTTTAAATTTACTACTTTGTAGCTCCATTGTGTGCCCCCTAGTCCTTATAAGTTTGAAGAGAGTAAACAAATGATTCACATCTACCAGTTCTACTCCACTCAGTATTTTATAGACCTCTATCCTCTTCCATCCAGATTCTCCCCTCCTCTTCCATCCAGATTCTCCCCTCCTCTTTCTCCCTCCACTTCCATCCATTGTTTCCTTTCTCTCCCCCTCCATCCAGCGTCTACCCTCTCTCCCCTTCCATCCAGCATGTTGCCTCTCTATCCTCCCTTCCATTAAGCTTGTCCCCTCTCTCTTCGCTTCCATCGCATATCCCCTCTCTCCCCCTCCAACCAGCATGTCCCCCTCTCTCTGCCTTTCATCCATCATCTCCCTTTTCTCTCCCCTTCCATCCAACATTTCCCCTCTCTGTCCCCTTCCATCCACACACTAATGTGTCCTTCTCCTCCCCCTTCTATTCAGCATTTCCTCTTTCTTCCTCCTTACATCCAGTGTCCCCCATTCTCTGTACCCTTCTATCCATCATCTTTCCTTCCTCCACTCTCCACTTCCATCCATACAACCTCTCTTTCTCCTCCCCCCCCCCCCCAACCCCTGACATTGTCTGTTTCCGGCACCCCGGTGACTGCTGCTTTCTGGAACCAGCCACAGAGCTGTATCCTCTATACATGTGGCAGTTGACTCTGCCGCGCTCACTCTCTGCTCTCCAGGACAGGAAGTGATGTTGGAGGAGGGTGGGCCCAGCAGAGCCAGCAGCCATGCTTATACAGGTTGCGGCTCCACAGCTCTCTAATGTTCTTTTGCTGTTGCTGCTGCTGGTCTTTGGAAGCAGCAACAGTGGTGGTGGAAGGTGGTGGAGAAAGCAGACCAACAAAATAATTTTGCAGACTGCTGCTGTTCCATGGACCAATGATTGGAAAATGCTGATATAGGCCACCCTGTATTTAGGATCTAGGAAGTGGGAGCCCTGTAACATGAACACAATGGAGCATTTATTCAGGAATCCATGACAAGCCTTAGGATCACCAGAAAAATATAGAAGAGTCTGGACCCTAGGTTTCTTATGACACAGGACTAGACCTACTTCAGGTGAGGGAGTCGAAAGGGCAAGCTATGCAGGCTGTGCCTGCATGGGTTGAATAGCCAGAGAACCTCCTCAACTTGTTCTTGCAGCTGAGAAAGATGCTGGTTTGAATATCTGAAAAGCTTTCCTTGTGCAGTTAGGTACTTAGGGGGTCTTTTACTAAGGCACACAAGCGTTTTTAGTGCACGCTAATAATTAGGATGTGGTAAACACTAGAGATGCCCATGTATTCCCATGGGTGTCTCTAGCATTTAGCATGTCCTAATCATTAGTGTGTGCTAAAAATGCTAGCGCGCCTTAGTAAAAGACCCTCTTAGCTTGGTAGGATTCATACTAGCCAGAACTTAATGTTTATGTTTATGTTGATATACCACCTTTCAATGTGCTTAAAATCTAGGAAAGGAAAGGAAGAATAATCCTTAATAGGAAAGAGAAACAGAAAAGCATGCAAGGCATGATGAAGAGAAGGGAACTAGAAGAAGGAGGAGGAGGAGGAGGAGGTCAGTAGCCTACATGCAAACCTACTGCCCTGGAGCACTCAGAAAGGCCTGACAAACCAGATGCGTCTTTAATGCTGCTCAAAACTTCATGTGAGAGAATTCAGAATGGAGGAGCATAGGAAGGGCATTTCAGAGTGTGGGAGGAATACAGAAGAAAGTGGAATGCCTAGCTGACTCCAAAGAGAGAGTGGACTAATGGAAAAAACAAGGCAATGTTCAGGGGCAGAGTGGAAGGCACGGGAAGATGTATTGTAATCTGAGAAAACAAGAAGAGGGGACCCTATGTGGAGAACCTTACATGAGAGGCTTAGGAGTTTGTGTTGAATATGAAAAGAAACTGGGAGCTAATAATGTTAGAGTACAGGAGAGGTAATATGATAAAAGTGAGTCGCATGGGCCAACTGTCTAACAGAAGTGCTCTGCACTGATTGTAATCTCTTTGAGAGATGAACTGAGGTCTGAGCAAATAACAATAGTCTAAGCATGATGTGACAAGGGCATACAATAAAGATAGCAAAGCATCATCAACAGTGTAGCTTCTGATTGAGCTAATGAAACTGAGGTCTAGGAAGCTAGATTTGACCATAGCGGTCACTTGGATGTTGAAAGAAAGCTGGAGGCCAAGAACCCCTCCCCCCCCAGCTATTTGAAAGAACCCACAAGAGCAAGAGGAGTGCCTTTTAAGTGTGAGCATAGAAGAGATGTAGGGGTCAACATGTAATCCACGATGCAGTGGACTTTTGGGGATTAAAAAGGAGATGGTGAGCAATCACCTAGTTATTAATAGCATCCAGACAGGATTGCAGGGAAAATAAGTTTGGACTGCGTGGGTCATGGTAAGAGACAAGGAGAATATCTTTGTGTAAATGTTTTGAATTAAGGTAGCTACAGGCTGAGGAAAATGTTAAGCAGAAGTGGTGTTAAGACTGAGCCATGTAGGACACCATAAGGTAAAAGGTGGAGATCAGAATTTGAGGAAGGCAATACAATAGTAAATATACAATTAGAAAAGAAGGAAGTGTGCCAATTAAGCATGGTTCAAGTAATGCCTATAGCTGAGAATCTGGACAATAGCAAGTTGTGATCAATAAGATCAAATGTGGTGGTAAGGCCAAGGGATACAACCATGACCATATCACTTCTATTGAAGGCAAAATGGAGATCATTTAAAGGTGATGCAAGAATAGTTTCCATACTGTGGCCCAGCATGAACCTGGACCATGAAGAATGAAAAATATTGGTGGCTTTAATGTGTTTGAACAGTTGGGCTAGAATGACCATCTCCATTAGTTTCAAAAGGAAAGGAAGGTTGGAAATGGGTCTACAATTAGTAAGCAGGGATGTGTCCAAATTATGTTTTTTAGGAACAGGACAGATTATTTCAGTCTTCTATTCAGGACTTCAGGTGGCACAGTCCCTGTGGCCAAGCTATTATGTACCATAAAGAGGGATAGTAAAAGAAGACCATGCTTAGTAATCTTCACCCATGAGGAAGGGATTGGATCAGGAAGGCTAGTAGTTTGCTTGGTATAAGAGAGAAGTTGGTTAAAGGTGATCAAAGAAGGGAGATTAAGTCTTGCCCTAAAGGAATGTAAGGATGGAATGGGTGAAGGGGATAGAGAAGATATAGGCACTGGATGGACAAGTGGGGAAACTTGGGAAAGAGGGGACAGAACTGGGCTGGAATTCATAGCTGAAAAAAATGAATGCAAAGAAGAGATTTTTGAAGAGAAGTGGATTGTGAAATCAGTGGCAGTGAGATTGGATAGATAACTTTCTTATGAATGGAAGAAGAAAACTGAGCCAGGATACTGAACAGCTTTTTGAGACAATTTGCAGACTGATTAATTAACGTGGAGGGGCATAATCGAACGAAAACGTCTATCTCCATGGGCGTTTAACTCCGAGAACGGGTCCGTGAAGGGGCGGACTGAACCGTATTTTCGCAAAAAATAGACGTCCATATTTTATTCGACAATTTGTGAGCTGGGCGTTTTTGTCTTTCAGCGATAATGGAAAATGAAAGCGCCCAGCTCAAAAACGAATAAATCCAAGGCATTTGTTCGTGGGAGGGGCCAGGATTCGTAGTGCACTGGTCCCCCTCACATGCCAGGACACCAACCGGGCACCCTAGGGGGCACTTTTACAAAAACAAACAAAAAAAAAAAGGTAAAAGAGCTCCCAGGTGCATAGCACCCTTCCCTTGTGTGTTGAGCCCCCCAAATCCCCCTCAAAACCCACTGCCCACAAGTCTACACCATTACTATAGCCCTAAGGGGTGAAGGGGGGCACCTACATGTGGGTACAGTGGGTTTGGGGGGGGGGTTGGACGACTAATAAGCATTAAGCAGCACAATTGTAACAGGTGGGGGGGATGGGCCTGGGTCTACCTGCCTGAAGTCCACTGCACCCCCTAACAACTGCTCCAGGGACCTGCATACTGCTGCCAGGGAGGTGGGTATGACATTTGATGGTGAAAATAAAAAGTTGTAAAACATCATTTTTTTTGTGGTGGGAGGGGGTTAGTGACCACTGGGGGAGTCAGGGGAGGTCATCCCCGATTCCCTCCGATGGTCATCTGGTCATTTAGAGCACTTTTTTGGGACCTGTTCGTGTGAAAAAAGGGTCCAACAAAAGTGTCCTAAATTTCCGCTAAAAACGCCTTTATTTTTTCGATTATTGCCCTAACACGTACATCTCTCCTCGGCCGATAACCACGCCCCAGTTCCACCTTCGCCACACCTCTGACACGCCCCCATCAACTTTGTCCGCATCTGCGACAGAGTGCAGTTGAAAACGTCCAAAATCGGCTTTCAATTATACCGATTTATTCGTTTTTGTGAGATAAACGTCTATCTCCCGATTTGGGTCGAAATCTAGGCGTTTTTCTCTTTCGATTATAAGGTGGATAGTATAGTAATTTCTACGATAACCTTTGAGTCAAGCATGATAGCTGTGTTGAAGCTGTTTGCAAAACCAAGGTTGTAGTCTTCCACCAAATGCACTCTGCATGATGGATTTGATGCTTTAGCAGCCAGAAATTACCCTGATACTAGGATTTTCTAGGGCATAATGCAGTGTGCTTACGAGGGGGTCCAGAGACCTTGACTGAAGTCTGGAGAGTTGAGTTCTACAGAGACAGTTGCTTTGGTAGAGAGAGGATCACATAGTCAGGAGGGAACAGAGAACAAAAGGGAGGAACATTGGGATCAATGGCATTAAAACTGTGAGAGGCATATTGAATAATGGGGTGGGGCAGGGTAAGATTAGGGAGAGAAATGGAAAAAGAAATGAGGTAGTGGTCAGACCAAAGAACAGGAAGGGAAGAAAAATTAGGGAGAAGGAGGGGGTTAGAGTGGTGAGTGAGGACCAAATAAAGAGAATGGCCTGCCATATGAGTAGGGAATGCTATGTGCTGGTGGAGATCAAGATGAGATAAAAAGGAGAGAAAGAACCCATCTTGTGTCTAGATGGGCTGTCTGGATGTTTGTTGAAGTCACCAAGAATAAGTAAATTAGGAAACAGAATATATCCAAAAGTGACTGAAATAGTGACTTCTCAAGGGCAGAATCAAGGGATGGAAAAAGATAAAGTAAAAGAATATGGAGAATGGGGAGGGACTCAGTTTGGAGAAGAAGGTATTCAGAGTCTGAGAGCAGGTTATGGTTGAGCTCAGTCACAGGAAGAGTGGAGGGGGCAAGTAGGGTAATTCTTCCCTCTGAGAAGTTCTAGAAGTAGAAAACTCCATATAATTTGGAGGGAGGCATTGAGGTAAATGGGTGTCCTCACCTCTGCAAAGCTAAGTTTCTCTGTAAGACAGGATAAGGAGGAGGAATTCAAGGAAACAAGATCATAAATCAAGGTTGACTTGGGGCACATGGACCTGCAATTCAAGAGGAGCAGGGAGAGCAAAATCAGGCATATCGGATTGGTAAAAGAAACAGAGGAGGTGGCCAAGGTAGCAGCATTGAGGCAGAAAATAAGAACTAGAGGCCTACGAGAGATAAGAGGTCAAGGGTGGCAGTGACCCCAGATCATGGGAATAAATGTCATGGTAAGTAAACATAAATGTAGGAAGAAAACATTGGAGAGTTAGAGAAGTGAAGCAAAGTGCAGTACAGAGAGCATGCTGAAGAGGAAGAAAAAGGACTAGTAGTGTATGTAAAAGATGGTACTCAGGAGTTGCCCCAAGGAATTTGCCCAAAGGGCACAACCTACTCTTTGTATGCATTCCTTTGACATGTGCCACCATAGCACAAAAGCTACAGTAGAACAGAATGTATTCACAGAATCTGATGTCATCTTGTGCGACCAGGTAGGTGGAGTCAATCAGAGCAACTGGGACAGAAGAGTAGGCAATCAGCTGACAGGATCTAAAGTCAGGGCACAGCAAAGTACAGGATTGAACCAGAGCCAAGCACACATAGTAAATGTCTTTATTGTGACTGTTTTTGTCAATAGATGAGACCCAGGAGTGGTAAGTGAGCTAGGTACACAGACATTTTCTCCACAAGGCATAATCCCCCAGATCGAGAGGAAGATAGAGTGAGGTCTTGCACCTGTAGCAACCACCTTCCTTTTGGGTTGAGCCCTTCAGTACTGGTGGCTGCCAGGTCTTCATTGTCCAAACTCAGAACTCGAAAAGAGACCTAGAAAGAAGAGGACCCATAATGGAGACACAAGCACAAGGCATTCACCAACAAGAAGCAAGGCAGGAATAAGACCAAGGTCCAGCCGGGACCGGAGCTAGATCAGCAAGCAGCTAACATGACAAGTCTTTGCTTAAAGCCCACCTCTTCAATGCTGCGTTCGGCACCTAACCCTTACCGTTCAGTGAATCCAGACTGCCCCAATTTGACTACCCCTATCGGACCGACCTTTTCACTTGTCTATTAGATTGTAAGCTCTTTGAGCAGGGACTGTCTCTCTTTGTTAAATTGTACAGCGCTGCGTAACCCTAGTAGCGCTCTAGAAATGTTAAGTAGTAGTAGTAGTAGTAGAAGCAGGCAAGCAAAGCACAATACCTAATGGTACAAACCAGATTATACCTGAATATTTAGCACTGAATGGTATTTGGACACTGATGGTGAATATCTGGGTATAAAATAACTGGCTATCATTGCTGAATATTATCACCCATGTTTTTAATCCAGCTTTCAACTTTGGATAAGGCAGCTCAAACCTGAGGTCAGTAGGTAGTTGGTTTCATAAAAGGATCCAAAGTTACTGAACAATGTATGTGTTATTTGTAGTTGTATTCTTTGGATGCCAGAGGGATCCAAAGATTACTCTGTGATGACCATAGAGACCGAAGTGTGGGGGGTGCGAGTGGGGTGAAGAGGGGAAACATAGGAGATCAGTAAATCAACCAAGTATTTAGAAAGACTGAGTCAACATAAGGACCATAAATGTGAACTTATATAAAGCTGGAAGCTAATGCTGGTCAAACTGGAGAGTGGAAACATGATTGGGTATCAATGTAATAAAGAGTGGTTTGGTTAGTGCAGAGGTTGGTATGACTTCTGCACATAAATTTCTCTGTTATTTTGGCCTCCCTATGCAAGGAAGGTATTTAGTGCATGAAGAATCTATGTTTAAGGAACTGAAGAGAGAGCAGAACTGTCCCTATTAAAATCAGATGGTGATGAGCAGGAGTTGCTCATGGGAGACACAGAAGGATGCATCTTTTGCATAAGTCAATATAGGCCTGATGTTAGTGCTGGGTAAAATAGTGGAAACTATTATAAAGAATAAAATTATGGAACACATAGATAAACATGGTTTAATGGGACAAGGTCAGCATGGCTTCCAAGGTAAGTCTTGCCTCATCAATTTGCTTCATTTCTTTGAAAGCCTGAATAAACATGTCAATAAAGGTGAGCCGGTTGATTTAATGTATCTAGATTTTCAGAAAGCTTTTGACAAAGTTCCTAATGAAAGACTCCTGAGAAAATTAAAAAGTCATGGGATAGGAGGTAATGTTCTGTTGTGGATTAGGAACTGGTTATTGGACAGAAAACAGAGGGTAGCGTTAAATGGCCATTTCTCTCACTGGAGGAGGGTGGAGTGCCACAGGGATCTGTACTGGGACTGGTGCTATTTAACATATTTATAAATGGTCTGGAAATTGGAACAAAAAGTGAGGTGATTAAATTTGCAGATGACACAAAACTATTCAAGGTTGTTAAAGTACATGTGGACTGTGAAAAATTGCAGGAAGACCTTAGGAAATTGGAAGACTGGACATCCAAATGGAAGATGAAATTTAATGTGGACAAATACAAAGTGATGCACATTGGGAAGAACAATCCAAATTATGGTTACCCTATGCTAAGGTCTACCTTGGGGTCAGCACCCAAGAAACAGATCTAGGTGTTGTTGTAGATAATACACTGAAATCTGCCCAGAGTGTGGTGGTGGCCAAAAAAGCAAACAGGATGCTAGGAATTATTAAGAAAGGGAAGGTAAATGAGACTGAGAATACTATAATGCCTCTGTATCACTCCATGGTACGACCTCATCTAGAGTATAATGTTCATTTCTGGTTGCCATATTTTAAAAAAACATATAGCGGTATTAGAAAAGGTTAAAAGAAAAGCGACCAAAATTATACAGGGGATGGAACTCCTCTCGTAGGAGGAAAGGCTAAAGAGGTTAGGGCTCTTCAGCTTGGAAAAGAGACAGATGAGGGGAGATATGATTGAGGTCTACAAAATCCTAGGTGGTGTAGAATGAGTAGAAGTAAATCAATCTTTTACTCATTCCAAAAATACAAAGACTAGGGGACACTCGAGGAAGTTACATGGAAATACTTTTAAAACAAATAGGAGGAAATATTTTTTTCACTCAATGAATAGTTAAGCTCTGAAACGCTTTGCTGAAAGATGTAGTAACAGTGGTTAGGGTATCTGGGTTTAAAAAAGGTTTGGACAAGTTCCTGAGGAAAAGTCCATAGCCTGCTGTTGAGACAGACATGGGAAAGTCACTGCTTGCCCTGAGATTGGTAGCATGGAATGCTGATACTATTTGGATTTCTGTCAGGTACTTGTGACCTGGATTAGCCACTGTTGGAAGCAGGATACTGGGCTAGATGGACTACTGGTCTGACCCAATATGGCTATTCTTATGTTCAAAAATGGTAGGATTGGCCCTGATGATGAAGTTATTAACTGTTCCACCCGGATGCAAAGAAGTGCACAGTGTGCTGTCTGTAGCCCTGTGGTTTTAACTCAAGATCTGAGTTGGAATAAAAGTCTTATTTTGTTGTGGTCTGCATTATTTGTGCCAGATTAAAATGTTTTCTGCTTGTATGAACTATCCACAACTTTTTTGTTGTTTGCAAGTCTGTGCCAGCAGAGAACTGGAGTTGGGGAAAAACTTGAAAGAGAAGGTGGAGAAAACTCTTTGAAGGAGTAAACAAACATGTGGACAAAGTGGAGCCGGTTGATGTGGAGGGGCATAATTGAATGAAAACGTCTATCTCCATGGGCGTTTATCTCCGAGAACGGGTCCGTGAAGGGGCGGACCGAACCGTATTTTCGAAAAAAATAGACGTCCATGTTTTATTCGACAATTTGTGAGCTGGGCGTTTTTGTTTTTCAGTGATAATGGAAAATGAAAGCGCCCAGCTCAAAAACGAATAAGTCCAAGGCATTTGTTCGTGGGAGGGGCCAGGATTCGTAGTGCACTGGTCCCCCTCACATGCCAGGACACCAACCGGGCACCCTAGGTGGCACTTTTACAAAAACAAAAAAAAAGGTCAAAGAGCTCCCAGGTGCATAGCACCCTTCCCTTGTGTGTTGAGCCCCCCAAATCCCCCTCAAAACCCACTGCCCACAAGTCTACACCATTACTATAGCCCTAAGGGGTGAAGGGGGGCACCTACATGTGGGTACAGTGGGTTTGGGGGGTTGGACGACTAAGCATTAAGCAGCACAATTGTAACAGGTAGGGGGGGATGGGCCTGGGTCCACCTGCCTGAAGTCCACTGCACCCCCTAACAACTGCTCCAGGGACCTGCATACTGCTGCCAGGGAGGTGGGTATGACATTTGAGGGTGAAAATAAAAAGTTGTGAAACATACCTGCTTATAATCGAACGAGAATAACGCCCAAGTTCCGACCTAAATCGGGAGATGGGCGTTCTTCTCACAAAAACAAATAAAGCGGCATAATCGAAAGCCGAACTTTGGACGCTTTCAACTGCACTCCGTCGCGGATGCGGACAAAGTTGACGGGGGAGTGTCGGAGGCGTGGTGAAGGCGGAACTGGGGCGTGGTTATCACCCGAACAGAGATGGGTGCCCTTCGCCGATAATGGATGCGTTTGTAGCTAGAATTTAGGGCACTTTTCCTGGACCCTGTTTTTTGACGAATAAGGCCCCAAAAAGTGCCCTAAATGACCAGATGACCCCCAGAGGGAGTCGGGGATGACCTCCCCTGACTCCCCCAGTGGTCACTAACCCCCTCCCACCACAACAAATGATGTTTCACAACTTTTTACTTTCACCCTCAAATGTCATACCCTCCTCCCAAGCAGCAGTATGCAGGTCCCTGGAACAGTTGTTAGGGGGTGCAGTGGACGTCAGGCAGGTGGACCCAGGCCCATCCCCCCCCTACCTGTTACAATTGTGCTGCTTAATGCTTATTAGTCATCCAACCCCCCCCAAACCCCCTGTACCCACATGTAGGTGCCCCCCTTCACCGCTTAGGGCTATAGTACTGGTGTAGACTTGTGGGCAGTGGGTTTTGAGGGGGATTTGGGGGGCTCAACATCCAAGGGAAGGGTGCTATGCACCTGGGAGCTCTTTTACCTTTTTTTTTGTTTTTGTAAAAGTGCCCCCTAGGGTGCCCGGTTGGTGTCCTGGCATGTGAGGGGGACCAGTGCACTATGAATCCTGGCCCCTCCCACGAACAAATGCCTTGCATTTATTCGTTTTTTAGCTGGGCGATTTCATTTTCCATTATCGGTGAAAAGCAAAAACGCCCAGCTCACACCTTGGCGAATAAAGCATGGGCGTCTATTTTTTTTTAAAAAATACGGTTCACTCCGCCCCTTCACGGACCCGTTCTCGGAGATTAACGCCCATGGAGATAGGCGTTTCTGGTCGATTATGCCCCTCATAGTAACATAGTAGATGACGGCAGAAAAAGACCTGCACGGTCCATCCAGTCTGCCCAAGATAAACTCATGTGTATACCTTACCTTGATTTGTACCTGTCTTTCTCAGGGCACAGACCGTATAAGTCTGCCCAGCAGTTTTTCCTGCCTCCCAACCACCTGTCCCGCCTTCCATCACCGGCTCTGGCACAGACCGTATAAAAGTCTGCCCTCCCCTATCCTCGCCTCCCAACCGCCAACCCCTCTTCCCCCCACCTGCTCTGCCACCCAATTGTAGCTAAGTTTCTGAGGATCCATTCCTTCTGCACGGGATTCCTTTATGCACATCCCATGCATGTTTGAATTCCGTTACTGTTTTCATCGCCACCACCTCCCGCGGGAGGGCATTCCAAGCATCCACCACCCTCTCCGTGAAAAAATACTTCCTGACATCTTTTCTGAGTCTGCCCCCCTTCAATCTCATTTCATGTCCTCTCGTTCTACCGCCTTCCCATCTCCGGAAAAGATTTGTTTGCGGATTAATACCTTTCAAATATTTGAACGTCTGTATCATATCACCCCTGTTCCTCCTTTCCTCCAGGGTATACATTTTTTGTGGTGGGAGGGGGTTAGTGACCACTGGGGGAGTCAGGGGAGGTCATTCCCGATTCCCTCTGGGGGTAATCTGGTCATTTAGGGCACTTTTTGGGGCCTTATTTGTGAAAAAACAGGGTCCAGGAAAAGTGCCCTAAATTCTAGCTACAAACGCATACTTTTTTCCATTATCGGCGAAAGGCGCCCATCTCTCCTCGGCCGATAACCACTCCCCAGTTCCACCTTCACCACGCCTCCGACACGCCCCCGTCAACTTTGTACGCTTCCGCGATGGAGTGCAGTTGAAAACGTCCAAAATCAGCTTTCCATTATACCGATTTATTTGTTTTTGTGAGATAAACGTCTATCTCCCGATTTGGGTCAAAATCTAGGCGTTTTTCTCTTTCAATTATAAGGTGGATTGTGTATCTGGATTTTCAAAAGGCGTTTGACAAGGTACCTCATGAAAGGCTACAGAGGAAATTGGAGGGTCATGGGATAGGAGGAAATGTCCTATTGTGGATTAAAAACTGGTTGAAGGATAGGAAACAGAGAGTGGGGTTAAATGGTCAGTATTCACAATGGAGAAGGGTAGTTGGTGGGGTTCCTCAGGGGTCTGTGCTAGGACCGCTGCTTTTTAATATATTTATAAATGATTTAGAGATGGGAGTAACTAGCGAGGTAATTAAATTTGCTGATGACACAAAGTTATTCAAAGTCGTTAACTCGCGACAGGATTGTGAAAAATTACAAGAGGACCTTACGAGACTGGGAGACTGGGCGGCTAAATGGCAGATGACGTTTAATGTGAGCAAGTGCAAGGTGATGCAGGTGGGAAAAAAGAACCCGAATTATAGCTACGTCATGCAAGGTTCCACGTTAGGAGTTACGGAACAAGAAAGGGATCTGGGTGTCGTCGTCGATAACACACTGAAACCTTCTGCTCAGTGTGCTGCTGCGGCTAGGAAAGCGAATAGAATGTTGGGTATTATTAGGAAAGGTATGGAAAACAGGTGTGAGGATGTTATAATGCCATTGTATCGCTCCATGGTGCGACCGCACCTTGAGTATTGTGTTCAATTCTGGTCGCCGCATCTCAAGAAAGATATAGTAGAATTGGAAAAGGTGCAGCGAAGGGCGATTAAAATGATAGCGGGGATGGGACGACTTCCCTATGAAGAAAGACTAAGGAGGCTAGGGCTATTCAGCTTGGAGAAGAGACGGCTGAGGGGAGACATGATAGAGGTATATAAAATAATGAGTGGAGTGGAACAGGTGGATGTGAAGCGTCTGTTCACGCTTTCCAAAAATACTAGGACTAGGGGGCATGTGATTAAACTACATTGTAGTAAATTTAAAACAAATCGGAGAAAATTTTTCTTCACCCAATGTGTAATTAAACTCTGGAATTCATTGCCGGAAAATGTGGTGAAGGCGGTTAGCTTAGCAGAGTTTAAAAAGGGGTTGGACGGTTTCCTAAAGGACAAGTCCATAAACCGCTACTAAACGGACTTGGAAAAATCCAAAATCCCAGGAATAACATGTATAGAATGTTTGTACGTTTGGGAAGCTTGCCAGGTGCCCTTGGCCTGGATTGGCCGCTGTCGTGGACAAGATGCTGGGCTCGATGGACCCTTGGTCTTTTCCCAGTATGGCATTACTTATGTATTTATAAAACCAGGCAACAGAGCAGAAGAAAAGCGGAGAGAGGAGCATTGGGTAGCACAGACTTGAGCCATCATCATGAGACCCCGCAGGCAGTAAATATTTCAACCAAGAATGACACTGCTGGGACCAGGGGCGGTCTGTGGAGGATGCAGAGGAATGTGGGTCCATGTGCAGAGATTCATTGCAGCCCCTTATTTGCTTAAGTTGGTAGGGGCAGAAAAGCAGGACCATGTTCTAAAAATACAGACACTCAGTGGTAAGGCCGGCTCTAACTGGGACTACCAGAGAAACCTGAGGTGTATATGAACTGTTTGTGCACAAAGGCAATTTTGTCCTTATATGCAGGACTTATGGGGTGAGGTGGAAGCACTGTGAGTTAAGGGAATGGAACATTTGTTTACACTGGTGTGATATACAGGCCTCCTTCATAGGCAGAAGATGTAGACAGGAATGTAATTAAAGGCATTCACAGTATAGCTATGAAAGGAGAAGTGCTACTAATAGGTAATTTCAGTATGCCAGGTGTTTTTTTTTTAATTTCTACTTCAAAAAATCACATCATTAGTTGTGATAAAAGGAAACAAGATATACAAGAAAATAAAAAGGGAAAAATTATATATATGAGAAAGAAAGAAGAAATGAGGAGTCAGGTGTAAGCAATAAATTTAAGGAAATAACACAGCAATATACTGAAGGAATGCCTATTCCCCAGCAATGATCCCAGCCAGCCCTAACACTGTACATGAATATTTAATTCTTCTTTTGAAGAACTAAATTCTAACAATTGCTTAGGGTCAAAGAATTTATATGTTTTATCCTCAAAACCAATAACACAAGTACTATGAAATCGAAGAAAAAAAGCTAACTCACAGGGCCAAGGCTCTAGACCTTAATGGCAAGTACTTTCCGTGCCTTCTCTGTGTAGCCTTATATAGATCAGGAAATATACACATTTTTCAACCCATAAACAATTCATATATAGCACGAAAATATAGGCAAAGAAATGCATTATGGTCCAGCTCCAAGCCAAAAGTGTAATCACACCTAAGGATGACTCCAAAAAGTCAGTACATTCTGTGGGTTTTCTAACTCAGAACTTCTCACCAAAGATAAATATTGGGCTCTTACAATCAATGGCAACATCTCTGATGGCATTTTTAAAACGTCTGACAGATATTTCCATACCATGTCCACAGGAGAAATTAAGGGGGACTTAGAAAAATTCTGAAATCTCAATGTATTCTCGTCTTTCACCGGAGTTCCATTCATAATTTGTAACACTGACATCTTTGTTTCCAGGGACCCAATAAGTTACATGTTACATGTTGGTCAAGAACTTGGATGCGGACTTCTACAGTTTTAGTAACCACCGAAAAATCACTCCCAAATTTTGTAGATAATTTCAATAAAGAGTTGTTTAACACCTTAATGGCATCCCATGGTGACTTCATGGAGTGGAGTGGAGGAGTAGCCTAGTGGTTGGTACAGTGGACTTTGATCCTGGGGAACTGAGTTCAGTTCCCACTGCAGCTCCTTGTGACTCTGGGCAAGTCACTTAACCCTCCATTGCCCCTGGTACAAAATAAGTACCTGAATATACTATGTAAACTGCTTTGAATGTATTTGCAAAAACCACAGAAAGGCAGTATATCAAGTCCAATTTCCCTTTCCCTTCCCCTTTCATAGTCACAACTCTGGTTTTCTGCAACTCCTGTACCACAAAACCTGGAGAGACCATTTCCCCCCATCTCCACTCACAATTTGCTGTACATAATGTTGTCCAGCAGGTCAGGTAGACTCAACAAGGCAGAGAAGAAATTACCAACAGAGATATTTCTAATACAATGCTTCTCAACCTTTTTGTTCAATCAGGGCACACCAGACAGAAGATGCGAGCATATGTGATATGCTACATACATGACCCTCATAGGCCTTTGGTTTGACACTGTATGCAGTTCTTATGAGTTAAATGTTAACATGATTCGCATTCACAAAATTCTATCCCCCTTCCCCCAACAACAGGTACAGGTCAGATGTAGGGCATTTTTTCCATGGACGGAACCATACAAAAATATATTCTGATTCTGATGTCATCCGAGCAATAGCAAAATAAATCTCTCCACTACCATCTACATTGTGAAATATAAAACCTGAAAAAAAATCCTAATATATGTGTAGCAAACATGTCATACAACAGTAGCACTAATCCTATGATTCAAACATCAAAAACCCTACCTATGAATAGGCAGCACTATAAATATTACATTAGGCTCTATAACACCAATAGATCTACTACTGGTATATAAGTACATAAGTATTGCCATACTGGGACCGACAGAAGGTCCATCAAGCCCACCATCCTGTTTCCAACACTGGCTAATCCAGGTCACAAGTGCCTGGCAAGATCCCAAAACAGTACAATACATTTTATGCTGTTTATCCTAGAAAAAAAGCAATGGATTTTCCCCAAGTTCATTTTAATAATGGCTTATGGTCTTTTCTTTTAGGAAGCTATCCAAACCTTTTTTAAACCCCACCAAGCTAACTGCTTTTACTATATTCTCTGGCAATGAATTCCAGAGTTTAATTACACTTTGAGTGAAGGAATATTTTCTCCAATTTGCTTTAAATCTACTACTTTGTAGCTTCATTGCGTGCCCCCTAGTCCTAGTATTTTTTGGAAAGAATAAACAATCGATTCATGTCTATCTGTTCCATTCCACTCATTATTTTATAGACCTCTATCATATTTCCCCTTAGCTGTCTCTTCTCCAAGCTGATGAGCCCTAGCCGCTTTAGCTTTTCCTCATAGGGAAGTTGTCCCATCCCCTTTATCATTTTCTTCGCTCTTCTCTGTACCTTTTCTAATTCCACTATATCTTTTTTGAGATGCAGTGACCAGAACTGCATACAATATTCAAAGTGCGGTTGCACCATGGAGCAATATAAAGGCATTATAATGTCCTCATTTTTGTTTTCCATTCCTTTCCTAATAATACCTAACATTCTATTTGCTTTCTTAGCTGCTGCCGCACACTGAGCAGAGGGTTTTAATGTATCATCAACAATGACACCTAGATTCTTTTCCTGATTGGTGACTCCTAATGTGGAACCTTGCATTACGTAGCTATAATTCGAGTTCCTCTTTCCCAAATGCATCACTTTGTACTTGTTCACATTAAACATCATCTGCCATTTGGATGCCTAGTCTCCCAGTTTCATAAGGTTCTCTACTCCCCATTGACCCTCTATACTTACTATACTCCTCTGATTCATCTCCTTGACAACCCCCCATGGCTTCTCCCACATAGTTCCCCCATTCTCAGATTATTCCCTCCTTCCATCCACCCTTCTAGACCACCATCTCCTTCCTCTCTCTCCCACCTGCCCTTACCTGTTTCTTCTCTCCACCCCCAATATCTTCCTGTCCCAACTTCCTCTCTCTTCCCCTTTGGTGCAACTTCTCTTTCTATTTTCCCTCCCTACCTCTTTCCAATTGTCCAGCATCTCTCCCTTCTTTCTGTCCCCAGGTCCAACATCTCTGTCTCTCTCTGTTCTCTCCTTCCTTCACATTGTCCATCATTTCTTCCACCTCCCCCTCTATTCTATTTCTTCCCTCCCACCTTTCTCTCCAATGCCAGCTCCATTATTTCTCTCTTTCTTCCCCCTCTCTCCCCCCATTCCCCCATCAATTATGTCTCTATTTCTTCCCTCCCCTTAATCCCCCTCCTTCTGGCTCATCATTTCTCTGTTTCCTTCCTCCCTGCACTTGTGGTCCAATATCTCTTCTTCTCACTTCCATCTCTTCTTCCTCTCCACCCTCGGGTCTATCAAGTCTCTTTATTTCTTCCCTCTCTTCCTCCTTTCCACCTTCAGGTCATCAATTCTCTCAATTTCTTCCCGCCCTCTCTTTTGGTCCATCATTATTTCTCACTTTCTTCCCTTCTCTTTCACCCCTGGGTCCATCATCTCTCTCTCTCTCTCCCTCTCTCCCTCCCTCCACTCCCCCCTTCTGTCATCCTGGCTTACCTTACATGGTATCTTCCAGGAAGTCCCTGGCAGGGGCAACAGTTGACAGATGCTGCTTGCAGCCTGCTGAGAGCCTTTTTTCTGCTGTGAGCCTGTCTCCACATAAACAGGAAGTTGCACCAGAGGGACAGGTTGTGGCAGAGAAGAGGCTCCAAACAGCAGCATCTGTCAAGTGCTGCCACTGCTGAGGACCTCCTGGGAGATACAGTGTAAGATAGACCGGGGGGGGGGGGGGGGGATGCTGGACAGCAGAAAGTGGGAAGGGAGGAGTGGAAGAGACAGGGAGATATGCTGGGTGAAGAGGAGACAGAAGATAGTTGGCTGGATCAGGTAGGGTGAGGCACTGGACCCTTGGGCACAACCCAGTTGCCCAAGTGGTCAGTCTGTCCCCTGCCAGGGACATAATAACATAAGAGTTGCTCTACTGGGTCAGACTAAGAGTCCATCTTAGTGGAGTGGAACAGGTGGATGTGAAGCGTCTGTTCACGCTTTCCAAAAATACTAGGACTAGGGGGCATGCGATTAAACTACAGTGTAGTAAATTTAAAACAAATCGGAGAAAATTTTTCTTCACCCAACGTGTAATTAAACTCTGGAATTCATTGCCGGAAAATGTGGTGAAGGCGGTTAGCTTAGCAGAGTTTAAAAAGGGGTTGGACGGTTTCCTAAAGGACAAGTCCATAAACCGCTACTAAACAGACTTGGAAAAATCCAAAATCCCAGGAATAACATGTATAGAATGTTTGTACATTTGGGAAGCTTGCCAGGTGCCCTTGGCCTGGATTGGCCGCTGTCGTGGACAAGATGCTGGGCTCGATGGACCCTTGGTCTTTTCCCAGTATGGCATTACTTATGTACTTATGTACTTATCTACCCCACTATCCTGTTTACAACAGTTTCAAGTTCAGGTCACAAGTACCTGGCAGAGTCCCAAAAGGTAACACAATTCCATGCTACTTAACCTCAAGGATAAACAGTGGCTTTCCCTGGATCTACCTTAATAACTTTTCTTCCAGGAATTTGTTCAAACCTTTTTCAAACCTAGCTACATTAACATTGACCATATTCCCTTGCTCCAACAATAAGTTCCAGAGCTTAACTATTATGTTATATGAGAAAATATTTTCTCTTATTTGTTTTAAGTGTGCTACTATGTGTGTAACTTCATGGAGTGTCCCCTAGTTTTTGTACTATTTGAAGGAGTACAAATTTACTCCTCCACCCAATTCAGGATTTTATAGACATCTATCATATCTCCCTCAGACATCTCTTTTCCAGGATGAAGAGCTGTAAATAAATAAAATAAAATAAATAAATAAATAAATAAATAAATATGTGAACTGCTTCATCCCTTTTATCATTGTGGTTGTCCTTCTTTGTACTTCTTCCAGTTTTTGTATACAATATTCAAGGTATGGTCTCACCATAGAGTGACACAGAGGCATTAAGAAATTCTTTGTTTTATTATCTATTGCTTTCTTAACAATTCCTACCATTATGTTTGCTCTTTTGGCCACCATGGCACACTGAGCAGATTTCAATGTATTTTCCATGATGACACCTAAATCCTTTTTCTCGGTAGTGACTCCTAATGTGGAACCTAGCATCATGTAGCTATAATCTGGGTTCCTCTTTCTTACATGCATCACTTTGCACTTGTTCACATTAAATTTCACTTGCCATTTGGATATACAGTCTTTTAGCCTCCCATAGTTGTCCTGCATTAACATCTTTGAATATTTATTTATTTTAAAAATGTATATATCACCTATAACCTAGGCGGTTTACAAAAAATAACATACATAATAAAAACAATCTCAGAAAGAACAATCACATTCCACATATCACAAACAATAAAATGCTTATATTGCTCTTCAATACACTAAGCACAGATTGCTCCTACATAAAAGCTTCCACAAACAACTGCGTTTTAGCAATTTCTTGAACTGACCCCCATTGCTGCACAAACAAAGTTGTCCAGGGAGGGAAACAATAATTTTGTGTCATCTGTAGATTTGATCACTTCATTCATTGTTTCTGTCTCCAGGTCAGTTATAAATATGTTAAAAAGCACCAGTCCCAATACAGATCCTTATAGTTCTCCACTATTCACCTTCCTCCATTGAGAGAACTGACCCTACTCTCTGTTTTCTATCTTTTAACCAGCTGTGTGTGATTAAAACTTGGTCTGAAGCAGTCAAGTGTGACTGAAGGTTCCAGCAAACAATGTATTCGGTGTATAAAGTTATAAAAACTGAGCGACTGAGGCGATTGCGGTGAACTGAAGTAAGTTCAGCCTTTGAAAAGTCCCTTCTTTAGATTAGGGAATATAGTTAAAGTATAGGGTCTAAAATTTAGTAAGGGAACACAATTATCCTTTTATTTCTTACAGCAGGCCCTAAAAGTTCATAATGAAACAGTATGCTTGGAGTCTGATATACCCTTCATAAGAAAGTGAGAAAGAAACATAGTATAGGATTTTGTCTTGTTCAATTTGTGGAGGTAGGGAGTTGGACCCTGAAGAAAACAGGAGATAACTACGGCTAGAACAGTCAAGGGTCCCACTACTAAGGAAGGAGAAGGGACTATACAAGAAAGGAGAAAAAAAACAGATAAGTAACTGTTTCATATATTAAGAGACCACAAAAGGAAAGAAAAAAGGAAAGAGAGAGTGAGTGACTTATTTGATAGGGTGAGAAAGTCCTAGCTGGTTGGGATTTTTCTGATATTGATTCTTGGTTATAGTGTCTAGAAAGAAAATGTTGCACATGTAAGAATTTAGCTGAATTATTTTTTAAAATTGTTAATGTTTAAAACATATTTAAGATGTACTACTTATAGCTTTTTTAATGCAATTTATTGACATTTGTGCAATAATCACTGATTAAGAACTTTGGGGTCGATATTCAGCTGGCGGTGCTCACCTCTGGGATTATGCCTGGAAATTCAATGCCGGGCCATGTGCGGGTTTCGACATTAAATTTCCAGGCTCATGGAGCCGGCTAATGCATAGCTGGTTAAGGGGTCCTTTTACAAAGACAAAAACAGCCCAGAATACGGCAGCCAGACTCATCTTTGGAAAGCCAAAATATGAAAGTGCAAAACCATTAAGAGAGAAACTGCACTGGCTTCCACTCAAGGAACGCGTCACTTTTAAAGTATGCACATTAGTCCACAAAATCATTCACGGCGAAGCCCCAGCCTACATGTCTGAGTTGATAGACTTACCACCCAGAAATGCCAAAAGATCATTCCGAACCTTCCTTAACCTCCACTTCCCCAATAGCAAAGGTGTGAAATACAAAGCGCTACACGCATCAACCTTTTCTCACATGAGCACGCAGTTTTGGAATACACTGCCGCGCAACCTAAGAACAACGAACGAGCAAGCTTCCTTCCGCAGATTACTGAAGACCCATCTTTTCAAAAAAATTTACGGAAAGAAACAAAACACATAAAGTCCACACTTACTGTTCACTAATGCATCATACATTCACCTCTGAACTCCCATTCCCGTATTATCACATCACTCATACCTTTACTCACAGAAAGATATATACCATACGCCTTCATGCCTTTTTATCGCCCTCTAAGCTCCCATTGTTTCCTTCCAAAGTTGCAATGCCTATGTTCCATTATTACATTCCTTAACGACACCTCAATTGTTTCACTTAACCCTGCACAATGTAATCCATAACTATCTGTAACAAATTGTATTTCCAACATTCAACTCATATTGTAAGCCACACTGAACCCGCAAAAGGGTGGTAAAATGTGGGATACAAATGCAATAAATAAATAAATGTGTGGGTAGCATGTGCCCAATCGCACTACTGCCAGGGTATTGTGTGTGCCCAGTGGTAATTCCGAGTTTGGTGCATGCCGAATCCTGTGGTAGAAAATAATTTTCCATTTTCTATGGCTGGGGGCATTTCCGGTGGTAACCGGCAGCGCGCCCAAATTGGCGTGCACTGCATTGTTACTGCATGGGTATCACATGTGCCCTTACCACTAGGTCAGTGGGTGGCGGTAAGGGCTCAGGCCACAAATAGGTGCATGCTAGTTTTAATATTAGCACAGGCTCATTTCCCAGCCCATTAAAAAATAGCCTTTTTTCCAGTCACGGTAAAAAATGGCCCAGCGTGTGCCTAAAAGATGCGCCCACACTAGTACATGACACTTTTTACCACGGTTTTATAAAAGGACCCCTAAGTGCAATATTACTGTAATGGAATCTATGTGGGATGTAAAGAACAAATCATAAAGAAACTCCAAACTGCTCAAATCACAGCAGCCAAGCTTATATTCGGAAAAACAAAATTTGAAAGCACCAAACCTCTACGAGCAAAATTACACTGGCTTCCAAACAAAGAATGTATTGCGTTCAAAATCTGCACCCTGGTTCATAAAATCATCTACGGCAATCCCCCAGGATACATGACAGACCTCATAGACCTAACAACCAGAAACACAACAAGATCAACACGAACATACCAAAATCTCCATCACCCAAGCTGCAAAGGACTCAAATACAAATCAACCTATGCATCCAGCTTCTCATATAAGCACGCAACTATGGAATGCGCTACCAATCGCCGTGAAAACAACATACGACCACCTAAACTTCCGGAAACTCCTAAAGACTAACCTGTTCGAAAAGGCATACCCTAACGATCCAACCTAAATGCCTTTACTCCGCAACATAACAATATAAAAGTTCGTACTGGACATAACCAAACTTTTCCTCCTTATGACCCCCAATGTGTTTATCACACTTGATCATTACTTTAACATAACCCCACTTTGTATTTGTTCAAACCGGTATTGGCAATCGCCTCTACTGTACTATGTAAGCCGCATTGAGCATGCAAATAGGTGGGAAAATGTGGGATACAAATGTAACAAATAAATAAAATAAATAAATAAATAAATATTTAGCAGTTAACTGACAATAGGGCACTGCGGGCCTATTTATGCAGTTATCTTTGCCGGTTAAGTGCTGAATATCGACACTTAAATGGCCAAGTGCTGACTCCACCCCTGGAATGTCCCCAAAATAGCTGGTTTTGAGGTGTTAACCGTACATTTTCAGAGGCATTAATCAGTTAAGTGCCACTGAACATGACCGGATAGCTCTACACAAGTGAATTAACCAGCCAGGAGCTGTTTCTGGCCAGTTAAATTGCTTTGAATATTGACCCATGTATTGCTAACTGTTGGTTGTCATCTTATTTTACTAGCTTTAACAACCCATTCTAATTTTAAATAAAGCAATTTGTAAACATCACTCTGATCTTAACAGTGCTTTATCCATTTTTAGTTAACATTTCTCTTAACTGGTTTTGAATCAGTTAAGTGAGGTTATTATTTTGTTCAGTCCCAATTTTGACAAGTGGTAAATCTGAGGTAACTCGAGTCACAATACAACTTTCTGGTATTTAGTAGCATTATCACTGGTCTCAGGAAGAGAGCTGAGTGATAAATTTGGCATAGTCAGCAAGACAAACCGTGTTTTGAAACTCTTGCTGGTTAGTTAAACTTGAATTTGGAGCCCAGAGGCCGAAAGCTACAACTCAAAAATTGTATTTAATTTGAAGTAATATTTGTTGACACTACAAAAAACTTTTGTGTCAGTATGGGCTCATTTTTTTTGGGGGGGGGGGGGGGTTGGGAGGGGAATCCTGTTTCCAGGTAAATATCAGAATTTCCCAGAAGAAGAAAAGTGTGAACAGAGAGATCAGAAGAAAATGGAAAGTTGAGAAATGTAAATGAAAGGCAAGCTTGATAGAAAAATGATGATCTTGTTTGCCTTGAAACTGAAAATATAGTTGGAGTGCTGGAAATGAGTATGTTAGAGATAAAGGCTTCATACATTGTAGAAGGTAATCTAGAAGAATTCTGAGACTGGAATAGAAAGACAGAAGATTTAAATCTGAGATATATTAATTCAGAAAGACATCTGAATATAAGAATAGCCATACTGGGTATCAGACCAATGGTCTATCTAGCCCAGTATCCTGTTTCCAATAGTGGCCAATCCAGGTTGCAAGTACCTGGCAGATACCAAATTAGTAGTAACATTCCATGCTACCAATCCCGAGGCAAGCAGTGGCTTCCCCCATGTCCATCTTAATAGCAGACTATGGACTTTACCTCCAGAAACTTGTCAAAACAGTTTTTATTTGTTACATTTGTATCCCACATTTTCCCACCTATTTGCAGGCTCAATGTGGCTTACATAGTACCGTAGAGGCATTCGCCAATACTGGTTATAACAAATACAAAGTGAGGTTGTGTGGTAAAGTAAAGTTCATGTGTGACAGACACATTGGGGGAATCGTAAGAAGAAGAGTTAAGTTGTGTCCAGTATGTCCAGTATGAGCTTTGGTTTTGTTGTGTTGCTGGGTTAAGACATTTAAGTTGGATCGTTAGGGTATGCCTTTCTGAACAAGTTAGTTATTAGTAATTTCTAGAATTTCAGGTGGTTATATGTTGTTTTCACGGCTTTTGGTATTGCGTTCCATAGTTGTGTGCTTATATAGGAGAAGCTGGATGCATAGGTTGATTTGTATTTGAGTCCTTTGCAGCTTGGGTGATGGAGATTTAGGTATGTTCATGTTGATCTTGATGTGTTTCTGGTTGGTAGGACTATGAGGTCTGTCATGTATCCCGGGGTTTCTCCGTAAATGATTTTGTGAACCAGGGTGCAGATTTTGAACGCGATGTGTTCTTTTATTGGGAGCCAATGCAGTTTTTCTCATAGGGGGTTGGCGCTTTCGAATTTTGTTTACCCAAATATAAGTCTGGCTGCTGTGTTTTGAGCAGTTTGGAGTTTCTTTATGATTTGTTCTTTGCATCCCGCATAGATACCGTTGCAGTAGTCTAGATGGCTTAAGTACCATAGATTCTACCAAGTTGCGAAATATTTCTCTCGGGAAAAAAGGTTTCACTCATTTGAGCTTCCACATTGAGTGGAACATTTTCTTCGTTGTAGTTTTCACTTGGCTCTCTAGTGTGAGATTTCGGATATGCTAACTACTGTTACCACATCCTCCGGCAGTGAGTTCCAGAGCTTAACTATTCTTTGAGTGAAAAAATATTTCCTCCTAATAGTTTTAAAAGTATTTCCATGTAATTTCATTGAGTGTCCCCTAGTCTTTGTATTTTTTGAAAGAGTGAAAAATTGATTCATTTCTACTCGTTCTACACCACTCAGGATTTTGTAGACCTCAATCATATCCCCCCTAAGAATTCTTTTTTCCAAGCTGAACAGCTGTAACCTCTTTAGCCTTTCCTCATATGGGAGGAGTTCCATCCATTATATCATTTTGGTTGCTCTTCTTTGAACCTTCTCTAATTCCGCTATATCTTTTTTGAGATACAGCGATCAGAATTGAATGCAATACTCAAAGTGAGGGTGCACCATAGAGCAATACAGAGGCATTATAGTATTCTTGGTCTTATTTTGCATCCCTTTCCTAATAATTCCTAGCATCCTGTTTGCTTTTTTGGCTGCCAATGCACACTAAGCAGAAGATTTCAGTGAATTATGTACAATGATACCTAGATCTTTTTCTTTAGTGCTGACTCCTAAGGTGGACCCTAGCATTATTATTCTTCTCAATATGCATCACTTTGCATTTGTCCACATTAAATTTCATCTGCCATTTGGATACCCAGTCTTCCAGTTTCCTAAGGTCTTCCTGCAATTTTTCACAATCCGCATGTGTTTTGACAACTTTGAGTAGATTTGTGTCATCTGCAAATCACCTCACTCATCATTCCATTTTCCAGATCATTTATAAATTCATTAAATAGCACCGGTCCCAGTAGAGATCCCTATGGCACTCCACTATTCACCCTCCTAAATTGAGAAAAATGACTATTTAACCCTACCCTCTATTTTCTGTTCAATAACCATTGTCTAATACATAGAAGGACATTGCCTCCTATCCCATAGCTTTTTAATTTCTTCAGGGGTCTCTCATGAGGAACTTTGTCAAGAGCTTTCTGAAAATTCAGATGCCACTACATCAACTGACTCATCTTTATCCACATGTTTTTTTACACCTTCAAAGAAATGAAGCAAATTAGTGAGGCAAGACTTCCCTTGGCTCATTCAATGCTGACTCTGTCTCATTAAATCTTGTTTGTCTATGTGTGCTGTAATTTTATTCTTTATAATAGTTTCCACTACTTTCCCTGGCACTGAAATCAGTCTGTAATTTCACCCCTGGAACCCTTTTAAAAAATGAGCATTACATTGGGCACCGTCCAATCTTCAGGTACTACGAATGATTTTAGCAACAAGTAACAGATTACTAACAACAGATCAGCAATTTCATGTTTGAGTTCTTTCACTACTCTGGGGTGCCATCCGGTCCAGGTGATTTATCACTCTTTAACGTGTCAATTTTGCTCAGTATGTCTTCCATATTCACCAAGATTTCTTTCAGTTCCTCCGCATCTTCACCCTTGAAAATCATTTCTGGTACATGTAGATCTCTTACATCTTCTTTCTTTTGGAACAGGCTCCCCCCTTCCCCAGATTGTTGTCCAGTTCCTGACAAATCCAAATCCTTCATCCTTGTACCATTATCTCAACCATGCATTGAGACTGTGGAGCTCTGCCTGCCATATGGGTCCTGTGAATAGAATGGGGAGCATTTCCAAAAATGCTACACTGGAGGATCTGGATTTCAGTTTTCTATCTAAGAGCTTAAATTTGGCTTCCAGCACCTTCTTCCCATATTTTCCTAAGTCATTGGTAACCACATGTACCAAGTCAGCTGGCTCCTCCCCTGCACTGTCTAAAATCTAGGTGATGTTTGAGGTCTGCTACCTTTGCACCAGGCAGGCAAATGACCAGGCAATCCTCACGCCCACCAGCCACCCAGCTAGCTACATGCCTAATGATCGAACTACCAACTACAACAGATGTCCTAATCCTTCCCTCCTAGGTAGAAGCTCCTGGAGACACATCCTCAGTGCAAGAGGATATTGCATCCCCTGATAGGCAGGTCCTGGCTACAGGATTTCTTCCTACTTCACCAGGGTGATGCTCTCCTTCTAGGAGACCTCCCTCCTCCAAGGCAGCACAGTTATTTTCAATAGAGAAGAGAAAGGGAAGAACAAGGAGAAAAATGTGATTTATTTGAAAGATTCAAAGAAGTTTCAACACTGCCATAAAATGATCATGGGAAGTTGTCTATGGACCTCACTTTCAAAAGAGAAAAACGTCTGAAACGTGGTATAAAGTAGCATTTGGACGTTTTTCTCACAAAAATGTCCAAATCAGTATTTTCAAAACCAGTTTTTCAGTCATTTTTCTGGGCCTTGGCTATAGCCTGGATCAGAGGACAGCTGCTGTGATGACTGAACCAGACAGCAGGAAGATTAAAAATGGGAGCAAACCCAGGGTAGTTGCACATGACGGCTCATCGTACTTTAGCCCCAGTGGGAGCCAGTTCCAGTTCAGCCAGAAACCTAAAAGTGCAGAGGGAATCTGCCAAGCCAAATGAAAAAAAAATTGCCTGTAATATTTAACTTATTTCTGTGATGGAAGTGAGACAAATCGAACTACCTGTTTGTGCTGCTAAGTCATGCACTGTGTCTTGTAATAAACTGTATATATAATATTTGTGTTCTTATATAGCAGAGCTCTCTGAAGCGCTTTATTTACAGACAGATTGAAAATTCTTATTTCTTTTTTATTGCTCAACATAAAATCAGCTGTGATGAATTGTTTTGTGGTTCTCTACAGCTGTGGCATAACTTATATCTGTGAATAAATGCAAGGAACTCACGGTGGGGGAATCAATTTGTGTGTGCTATTCTCTGCGTGGCCATGGAAAGATCAACAGGCAGATGGGAAAAGGGGAACCATGTATGTACGCATTCCCATTTCCTTCCCCCCCCCCCCCCCCCCACTAGTTTGCATGCTACTTTGCTTCCACAGAAGCTGTGCAGTGCCACTTGCTGCAGCATGGTTTAACAGAGTTGTAAAAACTTCCAGCCACACCACAAAGAAAACCAGGAAGCAAGCTAGCCCATATGGGAGTTAAAATAAAAATATATAAAGGAGGTAGTAAGTTGAATAAGCGGCAGGAGTCGGAGCAGATTTTTTATTTCAAGAGGGAGGTTTAGTCCTCCTGCTTTGGCAGTTTGTTACTTTATCGAAGCCCCAGATAGTTGGGGTGGAATTTTCTTACTCAGACTATACACATTTTAAATCCCATCCAAAAGGCCAAGAAGAGACCATTTTCAGATTCTTTTTTTTTTTCAGAAGAATAAATCTTCCTTATTTGGAAATGATAGTTATAATATTATGCTCCCAATAGATTTAGGTGGGACGGTATTAACCCCAAAGTCAACAGAAGAAAGAAGAACTGATCTCCGCAAATCACCAAAGAGAAGAAAAGAACTGGAGCAGAGAAGACCAGTATGCTACAGAGGAAGTGGAATTAAATTTTATTGGTTCACAAACCTGACACAGCTGTATATCAGCATCTACTTGTGTCAGGGATCATAGTTAAAGACAACTGACATATATTAGAAACATATACATTAAAAAAATTATAATCATGATAAAATAATAATAAAACAGTAGGGCTGTTCATCGATTAACAGTTTTAATTGTACAATTAATTGCGATTAAAATTTGTACTCGCATGATTAATCGCATTAAGGGGCCCCTCACATTTCCTCCCGTACAATGAAAAATATACACAGCAGATATAAATTCTTAAAACTGACATATTTCAATTACTAATCAGAAAATAAAATAAATTTTCTTACCTTTGCTGTCTGGTGATTTTATTTTTCTAATCACTTCTTCCCTACTTCTGGTTCTGCGTTCCTCTGTCTGCACTGTGAACTGTTTCCAGGGCATCTTATCCATTCATTATTTCTTTTCTCTTGTCTTCACTTCCTGCCCTATATTCATCTTTCAAGTTCAACTTTCTTTCTCCTGTCCTGTTTTCATCTATTCTCTTTCCTTCACCTTCCCTCCATGGACACCATCTCCTCTCTTCTTTCTTCCCTTCCCTTCCATGGGCACAATTTCCTTTCTTCTCTCCTCCCCTCCATGAACACCATCTCCTCTCCTTTCCTTTACTCTCTCCTCCCTCTATAGGCATAATCTTCTCTCTTTCCTTCTGCTACCCTTCCCTCCATGGGTACCATATCCTTTCTTCTTTCTTCTCTTCCCTTCCCCTCTACTCTCCTCCCCTCTATGGACATACCCTCCCCCCTTCCAAGGGCACCATCTCCTCCCTTTTCCCTTCCCTTCCTTTCATATCCCTTCCTCTACATGGGCACAATATCCCTTGTTTATTTTTCAGATTCTGGCATCTTTGCCTGATCTGGCTGCATCTCCCCTCCCCTTTGCCTGCACTCTGGCATCTTGCATTCTCCCTCTGACCAGCCACCCCACAGTCTCTCAATTTTTTTGTGTGGCTCCCAACATCTTTTTCTGCCTCTCTTCTCCCCCTGAACACAGGCATCTGACTCTCCCCAACTCTCCCTGTTTGCCTTTACTATCACTTGTCTGAAGCCAGGAGCCCTCCCTCTATAGCAAGTAGCGTCCTGCCAGTGCCGTCAGGAAACAGGATGTTCTGTCAAAAGAGGCAGGAGCTACAGTGGGAGGGCTCCCAGCTCGAAAGAAACAGCGTGCATCTAGTGCTGCACACCTCCTTGGTTCTTCAGACAGTAAAGGCAAGCTGGAAGGGGTAGGAAGAGGGAGATAGCAGAGCGTCTACGTGCGGGAGGAGGCAGGGCAGCAGCGAGGCATGTGGGAAGAGATGGAGGCGAGGCAGAAGTAGGATAAAGCTGAAGAATACGACAAGGGGAGAGATGGAGAGAAACACAGGTAGTGGGGCAAGAAGCAGGGAATGTAATGCGATTAACGCGTTAAAATTATTAACATGAGTTAAAATTTTAATGCGTTCATCTCGTTAAAATGCGTTAAATGGACAGCCCTATAAAACAGTAATGAAAAATATCACACATTCAACTTAAAAACAATAACAAGAAATGATTACATGTGCATCTAAAAAAAACCTAATATATACGACCTCTCCTTGAGTATTGCATTCAATTCTGGTCACCACATCTCAAAAGATACAGCAGAATTAGAAAATGTTCAAAGAAGAGCAACCATGGGAGTCATAGGATAGTAGGCAAGGTTCTGGTGTAGATTAAGAATTGGCTATTGGACAGAAAACAAAGGGTGGGGCTAAATGGTCATTGCTCTCAGTGGAGGAGAGTGAACAGTGGAGTGCCACAGGGATCAGTACTGGGACCAGTGCTAGTTAAGATATTTATAAATGATATGGAAATTGGAACGAAGAGTGAGGTGATTAAATTTGCAGATGACACAAAACTATTCAAGGTTGTTAAAACACATGTGGACTGTGAAATATTGCAGGAAGACCTTCGGAAATTGGAAGACTGGGCATCCAAATGGCAGATGAAATTTAATGTGGACAAATGCAAAGTGATGAACATTGGAAAGAATAATCTTAATCATAGTTATCTGATGCTAGGGTCCACCTTGGGGGTCAGCACTCAAGAAAAAGATCTAGGTGTCGTTGTAGATATGCTGAAATCTTCTGCTCAATGTGCTGCGGTGGCCAAAAAAGCAAACAGGATGCTAGGAATTATTAGGAAAGGGATGATGAGTAAGACCAAAAATGCTATAATGCCTCTGTATTGCTCCATGTGCAACCGTATCTGAGTATTGCATTCAGTTCTGGTCACCATATCTCAAAAAAGATATAGTGGAATTAGAAAAGGTTCAAAGAAGAGCAACCAAAATGATAAAGGGGATGGAACTCCTCTTGTTTGAGGAAACGCTAAAAAAGGTTAGGGCTCTTCAACTTGGAAAACAGACGGACGAGGGGAGATATGATTGAAGTCTACAAAATCCTGAGTGGTGTAGAATAAGTAGAAGTAAATCAAAGTTTTACTCATTCCAGAGGTCACTAGATCACCAGGGCACCACACTAAGGTAGAGGAGGGGAAGGGAGGATAGGATGCCCGCTTCCTGTCCACCCACCAGCCTGCCCATTTGTCTGCAAATTTGGACAAACAGGCAGGCTGGCAAAACCCGCATAGTTCCCATCCCCTGCAGTGTTCTCAAAAGAGGACATGTCCAGGTAAACCTGGATGTATGGTAACCCTAAAAGACCAAGTTGCTGATAATTATTAGAGCCACCAATGTTGACACTCCATGTTTGTTGGATGTACTAGACTCCAGCCTTACTTTTAAAGCTCAGTTTAAACGTGTACTACAAGGCTCTTTTTATACATTATAATTGCTCATAGGTTATGTCTGTTTTTGAAGCTGGATGACTTTCTTACTGACCGAAATCTGTGCTTGCTTGACTTTGGGTTGCTGGAAGTTGCTGCTTTTAAGCTGGCCCATAAAGTGGAGACAATGTTTCAACTCTAGGCAGTAGACTATGGAATTTATTGCCAGTAGGAGGTTTGACTGGCATCAGATACATTGAATTTCCACAAGATGATGAATTTTTTTTTTTTATTTCACCCAAACGTTTGATGTTTAGATGCTATGTTTATTATCTGCATTGGTTATTTTGTAGTTTGAAGTCCTATTGATATGATGAACTGTTTTTGCTGTCATTGTATTGTTTTATATTCATTGTTTTTATTATGACTTATTTTGACTTTAGAATCTGCTAAGGACTATTAGCAATTAGCATAATATAAATAATATGATATGCATAAATAAAAAACAATTGATATTATGCAGCTCTTAATACAAGAGACTTGGCCCCATTGGCAGCAGGAGCTGATGTGTATTTCTGTGCTTCCCCCACTGCTGCTCTTGCTGGGGTGATTGACTTGGATGGTTGGTAGGTGATGAGTCAACACTCCTGGAGGTAAGCTCAGGTCAGCCCTACTTACTTCATCCCAGTGTGCTGCCATCACCTGGATGTAGGAGAGAAAATCTCCCTGATGACCTCCTAACACACCTCCTGGGTTGTTGTGCCACCCCAGCTGAGAACCACTTCTTTAAATTACAAATCCACTACACACTTCCATGATGCCACCTGCATTTTCATTCTTACAACAGGGGATGGCATGGGGAGACCACCTGCAGTCCTTATGTCCAAATAATGAACAAGATAAAACCATCAGACAATATCTCTACTGCTTTGTCTTTTATCATCTTTTTGATTTTCTTTAAATAAATGCTTGAGTAATTAGTAGAAGAAAATAACTGTCACTGGCATCTCTTCCTTCTCAGTGGGTACCTTCCTGATACAGAATTCGACAAAAAGGTGTACAAGAGAAAGGAGCTTTTGGACAAAGAACTGCTTTCTATTCATTATGGAAATTCAGTCCTTCTTTGCCCACAAGAGATTCCCAAAAAATAAATTTAATATCAGAAAAATAGCTTCTTGCTGATCTGAGGGACTTTTTTCTTTTTTCAAACTAGATTTTTCTACTTAGAGTTTGGGGGAAAGGAGTAAGGAAGAATGGTGCAGCAGTCGGAGGACAGACTTTCCTCTCTCACTGTTCAAGTCGCTTTATCTTCCTATGCACCTGGGACACAGCTGAAAACAAACTGCTTCATCTAGCTTTTTCACTCAGCAAATTTATGTTATAACCCCAGCAAGCTATCTGCTCTAGTGGATTCTGCTGTACATGCTAATCTGCATTCAAGACTCATGGGGTAAACAGACGACCAAATGGCTGGAGGTGGCAGACCTATAGCAATGACTGCATGTGTATGAAATCTTTACAGACAGGAATAATCACTCAAAACTGTTGGATAACAATGACTTATATTGTGTTATTTTTTTTCTTCAAAGAAAAAAAACATTTTTCTCTGGTGAAATTTCCTTATATTTCTTTAAAAAAAGAAAAAGTGACTCCTCAAATGAACCTGGGAAAATCTACTGAATTTATTCAGGATTCCCATCATTAAAAAAATAAAGTTTCTATAGGGTATGTTTATTAAGGGGTGTTAGGATTTGGAGTTAAGCACTACCTAGAATACTCTAGCAAGATGTTTCCATGCCCATGCCATGCCGTCTCCCAGAAAAATTCCCTAACGAACGCGCTACAGGTATATTACTGCAGAATGCCTTAATCCTGTCATGCGGTACCCCTGTTATCACAGTTAAGGGTTTAACGACCTTTAGTAAACATACCCCTAAGTTAGAGCAGTAATCCATCTATTGCTGTCTCTTACATGGTATTTAGCTGCCTCTTGGATTCATGCTGAATGGCTCATTCAAGAGCCTGTTAGACACACGAGTTTTCCTTGCTCCTTCTCCACTGGTTCATTTCTGTACTTGGCTGCCTGTTGTGAACTTTACTGTCATGTTGTTTAAGCTTCTCGACTCATTTGACTGTCTCTGATGATGGTCTTCTTTTATGCTATAAAGAATAAACACGCTAATGTCATTCACCTCAGAGAACATGCTTTGTGCCATGGAGGAAAAATTTTAATAAGACCTCAAAGGGGTCTGCTGCCACTTTTAGAGGAAAGGTTTCCTGCAAAGCAAGTGCTCTGGAGGTCCCGGGAGAACACCCCACACTGAGTGGAGCCAGTGTCATCCTTCTCATTGTCTATATGTCATGACGGCGCTAGCTTGATTCTGACAAGCTGTTCTTTCCTGTTGTAGCAAGTGCCGCATAATGTCATTTTCCTGCCTGAACATCTTCATTGCAGACTTGTTACAAACCATTAGCTAGTTCCTGAGGTAGGTTTCAGCGGGTTGGCCATTTTCTGCTGTTAAGCCACATTGAATAATGATGCTAGAGACAGCCATTGCAGCTGAAGTACACCACACATTTACTGTACATTGATAAATAGTCAATTTTCCAGTGACTTCATACCCCAAAAGTGATAATAAGGAATGCTGGCATTTTACATTCCAGCATTTGTCCAAGGCAAATCCCTTAGTATTCCTGATTTGAGATCTATAGGCCAGTTAGGCACTAATGTGTACCTAACGCAGCTTAAAACGGTGCTCTGCAGGATGTGGTAAGAACCAAATTAGCCTGTGCTAATCCAGGCAGTAAAAAATATTTGTATTTTTTTGGAGGGGGCAGAGAGTGGGCATTCCTGTACTAAACAGTTAGTGCAGGATCACTTCATGAGGCCTTATGGCCTACAAAATGGGTAGGTGCTCACACAGTAATTTTTTTAAATGGCCACGCACCAATGGCAACATTAGCACATGTAAACCTACCTAATAATTTTGCCAAAACTGGTCTAATGGAGGGGACCTCATATGTGCAAGTGATATATTCAATTAATAATTCAAACCTCAACTGCCCAGGGGTATTAACAACGATCTAATGGGCTACATTCGTAGGTTTAATTCAGTGCTGGAAAAAAGATACAATAGAAAACAACTCCATAAGGCAGAGAAAAAAACCCGGATCATAAATTCACAAATTTGTAATATTAGGATCCACCTAAGTGAACCAGCTATACCTAAAAGTCTTCTAAATGAAAAATATTACCATGAGCTTTCAAAAAACAAACAACCGTGCCTAGTGGTTAGGGTGGTGGACTTTGGTCCTGGGGAACTGAGGAACTGAGTTTGATTCCCACTTCAGGCACAGGCAGCTCCTTGTGACTCTGGGCGAGTCACTTAACCCTCCATTGCCCCATGTAAGCCGCATTGAGCCTGCCATGAGTGGGAAAGTGCGAGGTACAAATGTAACAAAAAAAAAAAAAGCAAAAAGCTTATCTGTAGGAACGCTTCACACTGGAACCAAGCGCAATCTTCGCCTCACATAATTCAAACTGTTATTTTCATCTGTTCAACATGCTGGCACTCTTAATAATCCTCAACAAGGTAAGAGCCCCCTTGTTTTGCGATGGCTGCATCAGGAGGAACAAACAGCATATGGCCATTAATACAAAGAATAGAAATTTGGCCATTTTCCCTGGGATTCTATACAGCGTGGCTTAAGTTGTGCATGCAAATCCAGTCATATTCAGTGCATCATCCAGTCAGATAAACTTGAGTTGCAATAATCAGGGGATGACAGTAGTAATGCTTTCACCAAGTGCTCATATTGGTTGACTTCAAAAAATTGTTGAATAGTGCACAGTCTCCTTGGGATTATCCATATAGATGCACTGTTATACTATTATATAAGAACATAACATAACAAGAAAAGCCATACTGTGACAGACCAATTGTCCATCTAGCCCAGTATTCTGTTTTCAACAGTGGCCAATCCAGATCACAAGCACCTGACAGAAACCCAATCAGTAGCAACATTCCATGCTACCAATCCTAGGGCAAGCAGTGGCTTCCTCATGTCTGTCTCAATAGCAGACTATGGACTTTTCCTCCAGGAACTTGTCCAAACGTATTTTAAACCCAGATACGCTAACTGCTGTTACCACATTTAGCAACATGTTCCAGAGCTTAACTATTTTTTGAGTGAAAAAATGTTTCCTCCTATTGTTTTGAAGGTATTTCCATGTAATTTCATTGTGTCCCCTACTCTTTGTACTTTTTGAAAGAGTGAAAAATCGATTCACTTTTATCCATTCTACACCACTCAGGATTTGTAGACCTCAATCATAACCCCCTAAGACAACTCTTTCCAAGCAGAACCCTAACCTCTTCAGCCTTTCCTCATATGGGAGGAGTTCCATCCCCTTTATCATTTTGTTCTCTCTTCTTTGAACTTTTTCTAATTCCGCTATATCTTTTTTGAGATATGGTGACTAGAATTGAATGCAATACTCAAAGTGAGGTTGCACCATGGAGCGATACCAAAACATTATGTCTTACCTGATAATTTTCTTTCCTTTAGTCACAGCAGATGAATCCAGGGACTAGTGGGTTGTGTCTGTCTACCAGAAGGTGGAGATAGAGAGCACTGAATTGAACTGTGACTTACAGGACGTGATGCTCCTTGGCCAGCCAGTATATCTCGTAACACAAACAGGTTGCCACCTGACAAATTTCCTTGAGAGCGACCACTCACACCTCCACCCAGGAAGTTACAAGAGTCCACGTTGAATACACCTGCAAGTGTTCCAGTGAAGACCAACCAGAAAGGAGATAAACTGAAGAAATGGCGTCCTTCACCCATTGTGCAATAGTGGCTTTAGATGCCACAGCCCCTTGCGTGGCCAAGAAAACAGCACAAACAAATGATCGGACCTATGGAACACACTAGTTGCGATAAAATACTGTAGTAAAACCCACCACACATCAAGCAAGTACAATAGCCAAAAATCCAATGGATGCTGGTCCTCACGAAAGGACAGGAGAAACAACAGCTGATTCAGATGGAATGCCGAATCCACCTTCGGCAAAAATGAGGGAACCATGTGGACAGTGACTCCTGCCTCTGAAAAATGAAGGAATGGGTCCCTGCAAGAAAGGGCCTGCAACTGAGAGATCCTGTGAGCTGAGGGAATAGCAAACAGGAACACAGTCTTAAGGGTTAGATCCTTAAGTGTGGCCTAATGCAAAAGTTCAAAAGGAGCATGTGAAGCACCCACAAGACCAAATTAGGACTCCAGTCCAGACACGGATGCACCACCTGAGGCTTGAGGTATGTCATTGAGAAAACGCACCACATCTGGGTGAGACGCCAATGATGAGCACACCACACGACCATGATAACAGGCAAGGGCCGCAACCTGCATTCAAAGGGAGTTAACTGCCAGCCCCTTCTGTAACCTGTCCTGCAAAAAGGCCAAAATCTGCAGCAAAAAAACCCGAAAATGCAAAATGGCCCCCTCGGAGCACCAGGCCTCAAACACCCGCCACACGTGAGCATAAGCTGCCAATGTAGAATGCTTCTTCGCTTGAAGCAAGGTAGCAATGACCAAATTTGAATTCCCTTTCTTCCTAATCTTAGCCTGCTCAAGAGCCAAGCCATAAAACCAAAGAGGGAGGGATCCTCTATCTACAGAGGGCCTTGGCAAAGAAGGTCGGGAGAGAGGAAACCAAAGCAGGTCGTCCATGAGCAACCTGATGAGGTCAGCATACCATGGCCTCCATGGCCAATTTGGGGCAATGAGAACCACTTGGCCCTGGTGGGATTGCATGCAATGAAGTACTCTGCCGATCATGGGCCATGGAGGAAACATGTATAGGAGATCTGATTCCGGCCATGGCTGAAGCAGAGTGTCTAGTCCCTCGGAGCCATGATCCCACTTTCTGCTGAAAAAACAGGGAACTTTGGCATTGCAGATGGGTGCCATCAGATCCAGGCTAGGAACTTCCCACCACCAAACCACCATCTGAAACACCTGCGGCAAGAGCTCTCACTCTCCCAGATCCAAGGTGTTCTGGCTCAGAAAATCCACCTGAATATTCGCTGCTCCCATGATGTGAGCTGCAGAAAGCTGAGACAGACGTGACTCCATCCACTGCAGGAATAACACCATCTTCCGATCCAAGGCATGACTACGAGTGCCCCTTTGCCAGTTGATGTAAGCCACCATTGTCATGTTGTTGAAGAGGACCCGCAGAGGCCTCCCTGTCACAAGAGACTGAAAAGCCAGCAGAGCTTGGTGAACCGTCCAAAGCTCCAGCCTGTTAATGGACCACTGCACTTCCATTGTGGACCAGAAGCCCTGCACATACTGAGAGAGGCAGTGCACTCTCCACCCAGACAGACTGGTATCGATCATCACCACGTCCATTCAGGAGAAGTTAGAGGGGTGCCCTGCAGCAGATTGCTGTCCTTGAGCCACCAGCTCAGACTGAGCCATGCCACCAATTGCCAAGGGAGAGGCCTCTGGTAATCCTTTGACAGCGGCGACCAACGTCTAAGAAGAGACTGCTGAAGAGGCCACATGTGAGTCCGAGCCCATGGAACTACTTCCAACGTTACCACCATGGACCCCAGATCCTGGACATAGTCCCAGAGCTTGGGCACGGGAGATCACCGTAAGATGCAAATCTGATTCTGCAGCTTGAGATGTTGCTGATCTGTCAGAAACACTCTGCTGTGTGTGTTGTCAAAGAGAAAACCCAGGAACTCCAATGACTGTGTGAGCACAAGGTGACGTTTGGCAATATTGATGATTCAGCCAAAGGACTGCAGAACAGCCACCGCCCAGGAAGTGGCCTGCACACTTTCCTGTTCCGACGATGCCCAAATAAGCCAGTTGTCGACATAGGGATGCACCCAAATGCCTTCCCATCATAAGGCCACTGCCACAACCACCATCACCTTGGAAAGAGTGCAGGGAGCCATGGCCAATGTAAAGGGCATCGCTTGGAACTGAAAGTGCTTGCCCAAGATCGCAAAGCGGAGAAAGCGTTGGTGCGGAGGCAAAATGGGGATGTGTAAGTAAGCCTCCTTAAGGTCCAGGACCATGAGAAATTTACTAGGTTGAACTGCTGCAATGACTGAATGCAACATTTTCATATGGAAACATCAGACACAGAGAAAATGGTTTACCCCTCTCAGGTGGAAAACCAGATGAAAGGAACCCCTTTTCTTGGGCACCACAAAATAGATGAAATACTGACCAAGCCCTTGTTCCCATAGAGGCACTGGAATCACTGCCTCTAACTGCCATAGTTGAAACAGTATAGGTTGCACTGCCCACTGCTAGCAGTGCGCAGAGCACAGGGAGGCCAAGAAAGAATCGATGATGGGAGAGGAGAACTCTAACTTGTAACCATCTTGAATAAGCTCCATGACTCATTGATTCATCGTGAGCTTGGCCCACTTGTTGTAGAAAAGGGACAGCTGCTCTCTGATTGGGCACAACGAGTGGACCAAGTCCTCATCATTGGGAAGGGTGAAGAGTGGAGGAGGAGGACCGACCCATGGCTCCAGAGACATGTTTGTCAGCATGAAAGGACTGCTTATGCTGATATCTGGGCTTGATAGCAAATGCAGCCTGACCTGGACAATACTGCTTAATATCCCGGAAGCAAGCCCCTGTCTGCCCGACTTCGAGGACAGCTGGGGATTATCTTCCGGTAAGTGCTCGGATTTCAAAGGTCTTTGACCAACTTCTCCAGCTCCTCACCGAAAAGCTTGCCCTTAAAGGGAAGCTTCACCAAACGTTGCTTAAAAGTTGTGTCTGCCCCCCAGCGGTGGAACCACAATAACCGCCATCCCATAACCACATGAGACATTTGTTTAGCTGATGCATGGGTGAGATCATACAAGGCATCCTCTTAATAAGCCAGACCCATTTCCACATCTGGAAGCTCAGGTGATGGCTGCGCTCTCACCTCAAAAAAGAAATCCGCAGCTTATTGTACCCAGGATAGAAAAGTGCAAGCCACGTAACAACTACAGACAGCTGCCTACAATGCCAAGGCCAAAATCTCAAATGAAAGCTTCAACGCTGACTCCAACTTCCAGTCCTACATATCTTTGAGAGCAATGCCCTCCTCAACAGGTAAGGTGGTCTTCTTGGTAACTGCTGCCACCAAAGCATCCACCTTAGGGAGGCACAATCTATCCAATTCCTCCTGTGAGACTGGGTACAGATGCTTCATGGCCTTTGCCACCCCAAGACCTCCATCAAGGGTCATCCACTGAGCCATAATATGTTCCTGTATCACCTCATGAACAGGGAAAGCCGTAGACATCTTTCTGGTGCTAGTCATTTTAGGATTCATGGACACAGCCAAGAGCACCTCAGGAGAAGAAATATTCAAGGCTTGCAAGGTTTTAGTAATGAAGGAGGACAGCTCCTCCTTATGAAAGACCATCACCGCCGTGGGGTCATCTGCCTCAACCACATGGAGTTCCCTCTCCTCCAAATCCTCAAGGTCCTGTGTAGACATAGAGCTTGCAACCATGATCCCTTCAGATGAGACAGGAGTTAGAGGAGCCCCTGATTAACCCTCCAAACTGGAGCCCAAGCACCTCCGCTTGGGTGGAGCAGACACAGGCAGTGCAGAAAGACACTGGGGAACTGGATAAGTCCTGCAGTCCCTGAGAACCAGCAGCTGATCTCTTTAGTAGAAAAACCTGATGCAGCAGTAAAACAAACTCCAGGGAAAGGGCTCATCGCCCCCACCCTCCCCAGTGAGGGAAGTTCCCAGACTGTCCTCAGACTGAGCCTGACTGAAGTCCCCTATCCTCCATCGCTAGTGGGGAATCAGTAACTGAAACCATGGTATCAGAACTGCGGGAAGACAAAATGGCTGCTGAAGCCATGGCTGTGAGAGAAGACCCCGGCCCTGCATCTGCAGCTTGGGAAACTGTCGTGCCAATGTCTGTACCTGTGTCCCCAGCCGCATCAGGGCCAGAACACCCCCCAGGGCAAAGTCCTGATGCTGCTCTCCACTTCCCACAACGGGAGTAGCGTTTTACCAACTCTGTAGACATTGGGAGCTGAAAATAATAAAAACCATGAGTGCAGTGATGAAAAGAAGGGAAAACTTAAAGACACACTCACTCCAGCCAGAACCGGCACCAGAAACGTTCCTTTCAGAAGTGAATGCTGCTGACAGGCTGGAAACCATTCACTCTCCCAAATTAGCTCACTAACACCAAAAAGGTGAAAGAGCCCACCAATTTAAAATGCTTCTGCCTTTTAAAACCCTCCAATTAGCAGCCTTTTTTTTCTTTTAAAGCAGTGGCAAACTGTGAGGAAGGAAAGGAACAGGTGGAAAGAGCTAGGGAGAGGAGAATGGGGTGGGGGAGGAACATGGCCTCTCAACAGGTGTATCCACTAAAGCTGGGACCACTCAGCCAGAATACCCCCAAGCTCTACTGAACTAGAAAACTAGAACAAGATCTGCAGACAGAAGCCAGGAGCTAACATAACACAACTGTCTGCCTGCTGGAGATAGAGAATACTACCTGGCCAAGGAGCATCATGTCCTATAAGGCATAGTTCAATTCAGTGCTTTCTAGCTTCACATGCTGGTCAATGGACACAACCCACTAGTCTCTGGATTCATCTGCTGCTGGTGCTAAAGAAAGAGGCATTATAATATTTTTGGTCTTATTTACCATCCCTTTCCTAATAATTTCTAGCATCTTGCTTTATTGGCTGCTGCCGCACACTGGGCAGAAGATTTCAGCATATTATCTACTATGACACCTAGATCTTTTTCTTAAGTGCTGACTCCTAAGGTGGACCCTAGCATCAGTTAACCATGATTCAGATTATTCTTTCCAATGTGCATCACTTTGCATTTGTCCACATTAAATTTCATCTGCCATTTGGATGCCCAGTCTTCCAGTTTTCTAAAGTCTTCCTGTAATTTTTCACAATCTGCCCCTAGAGCAATCTCCTCTTAAACTGAGTGAATTTTATCCAGCCAGAAGAGGTGCTTTGAGGACTTCCAGAGCAGGACAAATCTTCATTGGTAAGTTATTTGCTGGGAAATTACTTTTAAACTTGGGAAAGGTAGATTTGGAGTTAAATAGGTTATCTCAGTGTCTTTTGTTTTTAAATTACTCTACTTATTTAGAAAAGGCAGTTTAAGGAATAGGGTTTTCTTTGTTTGTTTAGTATTTAAAGTCTCTATTACAGTTGCATAGGCTAGCAGTTAAGGGACTATTCTAGAGTTTAAGAACATAAGCGTTGCCATACTGGGACAGACCGAAGGTCTATCAAGCCCAGCATCCTGTTTCCAACAGTGGCCACTCCAGGTTACAAGTACCTGGCAAAACCTCAAAACAGTACAATACATTTTATGCTGCTTATCCTAGAGTTACAACAACTTATTGGTGGCATGAAAATTGCTCAGTGTACAAATTACTATTTGATAAAGGGACGTCTCATACATACACACAGGCACTGAATATCACGCTACTAGCGAGCTTCTAATTTTGTGCCGGTTTTTATAATCATTGACTGCCCCCCAACCTCCGATAGTGCACAAAACTTCCTACACATTTGTGTCTAAAGTGTATTTAAATATGTTTGTGCACATTTGGCACCACTGGATAAGCTTGACCTGGGACTGACTGTTTATGTATGCATATCTGTAGTGCTAGTCCTCTTTCCTGTCATTTTTTGAGTTCTTTCCTTCCTTTTTAAAAAAAAATTGTGAACTGCTTTGACCTTACCTGTGGAGGAGTAACCTAGTGGTTAGTGCAGTGGACTTTGATCCTGGGGAACTGAGTTCAATTCCCACTGCAATTCCTTGTGACTCTGGGCAAGTCACTTAACCCTCCATTGCCCCTGGTACAAAATAAGTACCTGAATGTATGTGAACCACTTTGAATGTAGTTTCAAAAACCTCATAAAGGTGGTATATCAAGTCCCATTTCCCTTACCTATGTAAAGGCAGTATATCAAGTAAAGAAATAAGCATAAATATTAAATCTAAGTTCAATTGTATGGCTTAGTAACCTGTTTGTCAGCCCTGTTCCATAAAGATCTGTTCAAACTGAGTCATAAATTATAGCCCTGAAACTTACCTCATGGTCTTCTGCTCTTTCCCTCTAGGATTAGATGCAGCAGAAAAGAATCTTCACTATCCTACTCGAGGAACTCAGTTTACAAACTGTTCACAGGGCTATATTTTATCAGAACGAAACTAAATCAGATCTCTACATTCCACATCTAATCCTGGAATCATTTTTGCACGGAGAAGAATGTGGCTATTTGCATATTTAACAACTCAAAATGATGCTGAAAGACCTACCACACTAATCTGCATTGACAGATACCAAAAGGATGTCAGATGCACAATTTATTTGGAAATCAGGTTTCTCTGCTTTGTTTAGATCTATACAACAGTCTCTCCTCATACTACAGATGTGTTTACCTGAGGAGATGAATGCCAATAAAGACAATTTTTCAACCTAGTAAAGATCATTTTGAATAGATGGGTGCATGAGGTGAAGCTATTGGCTAAACAAAGACCCTAACCAAAGCTTATTGTTAGCATAAATCTCCCAGTGAGGGGCAGAAATTAAAATAATTCTCAGATTACTCCTTAATTTACTTGCAACTCATGGGGAATATTACATGCAGTAGGACTTGTTCCTGGTGGCCTCCTTACACTACTAGGCCTTTATCAATGAGATAAAAACATATGATTCTTCCCTTCAGCAGTCTGTGCATTTTGAAAAGAACCAAAGAAACAGTATTATAACTGTGGTGAAAAACTTAGAATAACAAAATATAAGAAAGCTCCACCGAGAATGTTACTATTTTTTAATGGCCATAGATATCTTCTATAGAGGCATTTATCCAACAAATTCTGATACAAAACAAGGCTTACAGTATAAAAAAAAACACAACTTCCGATCCTTTCACAGTCAACATGCACACTAATGGAGCTCAATGGCGGGACTAGAAAAAAAATTGTCTTTTTTTGCAAACGACATAGAGATCTACAACAGAGCAGATAACCCCGAGGGAGAAGCAGAATGAGAAGTGATCTAATAAAGCATAAGGGATGGTTGAATGCTTGGCAGCTAGGATTTAGTGCCAAAAAGTGCAGAGTCATGCATTTGGGTGCAGAAATCCCAAAGAGCTTTTCATGATGAGGGATGAGAGACTGATGTGTACGGACCAGCAGAGAGACCTCAGGGTGATCCTGTTTGATGGTGTCTAGATAGCAAAGCAGTATGACAAGGCAATGGCTAGGGCCAGAGGGATGCTAGACTGCATACAAAGGGGCATAACCATTAGGAAAAAGGAGGTGATAAAGCACCTTTATAGGCCATTGCTGAGGCAGATTATATCTTACCAAAGAGCGAGATCAGATAGAGGCAGCCCAGAGAAAAGCAACCACAATGGTACAGGGCTGCACCAAAATAAAGAGGAGATGAGCCTCAGGGATCTAATAATGAAGGGCTTATTTACAAAACCCTCTAAGTCCAATGCGACTAATATGGACTTAGTGGGTTTTGGAACTAAGCCCTTGAAATACATATCGCTTAGAGGAGAGGTGAGATGGGGGAACATGGAAAACATTACCCAAGCCAGTGATTCCCAAACAAGTTATTATGACAACACAGCCAGATACCAGGTCATGTAAATAGCAGTATATCACCTGCATATTCTGAGAATTGACTGTGCAGTCACTAGGACAGGTGTGGGAACCACTGAACCAAGCTCAAATGGACAGAAAAAGTTGGAGCAGCAATGGGACTCAAGTAGAACTGCAGCACAGCTGTGTGTGGCCATACAGCAAATGAGCATATGGGAAGGGGGTTACCCTTACTATCAAAGTGCCAATAGAACGTGCACAAATGGAATCAGGGCTTGGAGAGAAAGGAAAGAAACTGTCAGCAGCTGAGTCAAGAGCTGGGATGGGAGGTCTAAACATGCTACTGAAGACTGACACAGGAGCCAAATCGACAAACTATACAACTTTGTATTTGTTATCCACCGACTGGGCAGATGCCTTTGGCGGTACTATGTAAGCCACATTGAGCCTGCAAATAGGTGGGAAAATGTGGGTACAAATGCAACAAATAAATAAATAAACAAACTAAAGAGTAGTAAATCACCTGGACTGGATGGTATACATGCAAGTGTACTGAAAGAACTCAAGCATGAAATTGCTGATCTGCTGTTAGGAATCGGTAACTTGTCGTTAAAGTCATCCTTAGTATCTGAAGATTGGAGGGTTGCCAATATGACGCCAATTTTTAAAAAGGGTTCCAGGGGTGATCCAAGAACATCATGTGGTCTATGGTACCATCTGGTGCTTGGGCACAGGAAATATTTGGCCCATATTGCATGGCGCAGGTAGTCAAGGATTCCCCAAGTGAGGGGAGAAAATACCTTGTTAGGTAACCTTTGCCTTATTATGGTATCCCCATTGCACATATGGGGAAGAACTTGGGGTTTGTCATGCCCTGGCAAACTGGGAACTGGAGCCTTGACAGTGTTTTTGGTCACAAGCTGTATGGATGACTTGAGAAATGGGCCAGAGGTAGGCTTTTCTTTAAGGCCTGAATGTGGGGGATTAAGAGTAGTGGTTTAGCCTGGATTCTCTCAAGTGCCAGGGGACTGCACATCTCATAGGGTCTGATTCAGAAAGGGCTGGAAAGGAGAAGGGTACATGACAAATGACTTTCAGGGTGCAGACACATGATCATTTGGAAGATGAAGATGAATTTGCTCAGAGGAGGCTTTACTGGCAGAGGGCTAGGAAGTAAAGAGAAAGGAGGAATACCTAGAGACTGGTAAGAACATAAGAATAGCCATACTGACTCAGACCAATTGTCCATCTTGCCCAGTATCCTGTTTCTCTTAGTGGCCAATCCAGGCCACAAGTACCTCGTAGAAACCCAAACAGTAGCAAAATTCAATGCTACCAATCCCAGGACAAGCAGTAGCTACCCCATGTCTATCTCAATAGCAGACTATGGACATTTTATCCAAGAACTTGTCCAAACCTTTTTTAAACCCAGATATGCTAACCACTGTTATCACATTTTCTGGCGCAGAGTTCCAGAGCGTAACTATTTCTTGAGTGAAAAAATATTTCCTCCTATTTGTTTTAAAAATATTTCCATGTAATGGTGATTATTTGAGGTCTACTTACAGTCATGTAAATCCTGTTTTACAACGAGAAGGGGTTGGGGGATTGGCAAGGCACACACACAGCTTTCTATTTCTTTTTCAGCCCATAAAATTAAAAACAAATTAAAAAGAAGACATGCTGGGTCAGAAAGCAAACGGAAAATAACATGATAAAAGGGGGCATCCCCAGTACCCCCAATAATAACTACTGCCTCCAGTCCCAACTGAAAATGTTGCAGGTCTGCTATCCATGGATTGTTTACTATTTTGTTTCTGAGTAATGATAGTAACATAGTAGATGACGGCAGAAAAAGACCTGCACAGTCCATCCAGTCTGCCCAACAATATTTGCAGGTTTTTGTGTTGCTTCACAGAATTTGGCAGTGGAGGGATTTTGTGTTGCTGTTACTGAGGTGACACTAGAATTTGAATATATATTTGTTTTGTTTTATGTCAAATGAGAAATCTGGGACTAATGTGTTGCATATATCTTTCTTGATATGTGATAGGCAAATTCATACTATATTTACAGTCAAACAATGAAATATTAAGGTGTGCTTTGTTCAGCTGTGAATTTTAGTGTTTGGTGTGTCACATTCATGAACCTCGTCTATCAAGTGTGTCACAACAGAGGAAAGGTTAAAAACCACTGGCCTAGATTTATGAGCCTAGTGCTGAAAATCAGTGCTCTGCTCATAACTTCTTTTCCCTACCCTATATCCACCACTGTTGCCACCTACCTTTTATGCTCTTAAATTAAGAGTTCAGTGAAATTTTGAGTAAACATTTATGCACTCAGCCCTAGTACATTTTCAAAGAGACCGATTTATTTAGTTATCCAGTTTGCTATACCGCCTTAACTACTACTACTGATCATTTCTATAGCACTACTAGATGTACACAGCGCTGTACACTTGAACATGAAGAGACTCTCCCTGCTCGACAGAGCTTACAATCTAATTAGGAGAGACAAACAGGACAAATAAGAGATAAGGGAATTACTAAGGTGGGGATGATAAAATAAGGGAGTTAAAAGCAGCATCAAAAAGGTGGGCTTTCAGCCTAGATTTGAAGACAGCCAGGGATGGAGCTTGATGTACTGGCTCAGGAAGTCTATTCCAGGCATATGGTGCAGGAAGATAAAAGGAATAGAGTCTGGAGTTAGCGGTGGAGGAGAAGGGTGCAGATAAGAGAGATTTACCCAGTGAATGGAGTTCCCGGGGAGGAGTGTAGGCAGAGATGAGAGTGGAGAGGGGCTAACTAACTAACTAACTAACTAACTAACTAACTAACTAACTAACTAACTAACTAACTAGGGGCTTCTTTTACAAAGCCACACTAACTGTTCTGTCGCGTCAAATGTGACAAAGCCCATTCAATTCCTATGGGCTTCATTGTATTTGCCATGCCAGAATCACTAGCAAACCTAGGTGGTTTACAATTCTAAAAATTACAATACTTAAGAGAAAAAAAGGAATTACAATGAGAACAGGAAAGGATATCCATGCATTCTGTCACAACTGTACCAATGATACACTAGTGAGAAGAAAACTAGGTAAAAGGAAAAATGGGAGGGGAGAGCGAGGCAATCAGAATACCCACAGAAGAGCAGAAATCTGTTAGGAGAGTAAATCCTGTGAATATTGAGCTCATAATTGTACTTTATGCAAGGTTTTCTGCATTCAGTTCTTCACACAGAGTTCAGCCTTGTTTATTCAACTTTGGTTTTTCTCTCTGTATTAAGAGGCATAAAACAAAACTTGTAAGTTGGTTAAAGTGTCTTAAGTTACTTCAGTAAAAAAGGTATCAGCTTATATATTTTCTTTGTATTTATTAACCTGTATTTCTATGCATTCAAGTGGGAATAACATGCAACCACCCTACTGTACCAGCACTGTCACTACTTCCTTCACAGCACCCTCTTAAGTACACAAATGCCAACATCATGCCATGCTAATATAGGCTACAAGTGTAAAAAAATATTTGTTCAGTCAATTTTTGTATTGTATAGTGTTTGCATTTGGCTGCCACTTGGCAGTACAACGAAAAAGATCAGAGAAGTTCCTGTTTGGTTGTTACCTTTATAGGAGAATTGGAGCCTAGGTACATTCCCCTTGGAAGATGTGCTAATCCCAATGAGACTCCAAAGCAGCCACCAGTGTCCCCTAGGCTTGGGGCATGTTAGCAGTGCCTTGTCTTTTCCAAGAGTGTCTAGTTGCACCTTCTCTGCTGTGAGATGCTGTGGCTTGCCTACCCCTCTGGTACTTATTTTACAAAAGTCTGCTCCCCCCAGACGTCAAAACCTAGGTACCAGGGGCAAGACAATCTGCCGCCTGAGGCGAGCTATGAGTTGCTTCCCTGTTCCTCCTCTGCCACCTGCTGTTGCCCACCGCCACCCTGCCATACACTGCTTTGCTCTGCCTAGTCAGTTAGGGTGGTATAGAAAGTTGTAATAAACTATAAGATCCACTAATTTGGTACATGCGGTATATCAAGTTTTAAAAAACAATAAACTATAACTGTAACTATAAAGTGAAAGCTGGCTATTTGTGGGCAGACCGGGGATGGAATTGCAGTTAAGTGCCAATATTCAGCGCTTAATTACCCAAGTTAAGCAGCCATATTGGACCACATAAAGTCCATACTATCTAAACATGGTGTCGCTCAGGCATTTCAGTGCTGACTATCACACTTAAACACATAAGCAGTAGCCAGCTGCATAAACCCTGATATTCAATGCCAGTCTCCCAGTTCCTCATCTGTGCATCCTGCAGGACACTGTGAACAGGCTGGAATCATACTCCAGGACAGTTAATATCTCAGCCCTCTGACACTTATGCCTCTCAGTTTCTCACTTTAACATCCTCCTTCAATCTTCAGCTGTGCTCCACTACCCGTACTCACCAGAATGGCCACTGTCTTGATCTTGTCTTCTTTTCCAACTTCTCACTCTCCAGTTTCTGCACTTTAGTTCTTCCCCGCGTTAGGAGTTACAGACCTAGAAAGGGATCTGGGAGTCATCATTGATAAGACGTTAAAAACTTCTGCTCAGTGTGCTGCGGCGGCTAAGAAAGGCTAGCGCACAGAATATTGAGTATTATTAGGAAAGGAATGGAAAACAAACACGAGGATGTTATAATGCCGTTGTATCGCTCCATGGTGCAACCGCACCTCGAGTATTGTGTCCAATTCTGGTCGCCGCATCTCAAAAAAGATATAAAGGAATTAGAAAAGGTGTAGAGAAGGGCGACGAAAATAATAAAGGGAATGGAATGACTTCCCTATGAGGTAAGGCTGAGAAGATTAGGGCTCTTCAGCTTGGAGAAAAGGCGGCTGAGGGGTGATATGATAGAAGTCTACAAGATAATGAGCGGAGTACAGCGGACAGATGTGAAGCATTTGTTTACACTTTCAAACAACAACAAAACCAGGTGACACAAGATGAAGGTAGAATATGGTAGATTTAAAACAAATAGGAGAAAGCTTTTCTTTACTCAGCGTGTAGTCAGACTCTGGAACTCGTTGCCGGAGAATGTAGTGATAGCAGCTGGCCTTATGGAATTTAAAGGGGGTTTGGACAGATTCCTGAGGGGAAAGTTCATTGAACATTATTTAAAAAAAATTGGGGGGGGGGGGAGGGAGGGGGTTTGCCAGGTTCTTGAAGCCTGGATTGGTCGCTGTTGGAGACAGGATGCTGGGCTTGATGGACCCTTGGTCTTTTCCCAGTATGGCGGTGCTTATGTACTTATGCTTATGTACTTATGTACTATCATCTGATAACCTTCATACTTAAAGACCCTCTCCCTCCCTAGTCCCATCCAATTTCCACCAATACATTTGGGAATCTTCAGGTTGTTGACTCTTGCAGTCTCTCCAGCAGTGTTTCATCCCTCTTCTGAACCACTATGCTATCCAAGTCTGTCAATGAGGCTGTCTCTTCCTATAATAATATTCTTTCCTCTGCTCTGGATACTCTTGCTCTTCCCATTCCCCGTTCTGAAAGGCGTACCAAACCCCAGCTTTGGCTGACCTCTAGAATCTGCTACCTACGTTCCTGTGCCTGAGCTGCTGAACACCTTTGGCTGAAATCCTGTGCCCATGCTGACTTCCTACATGCATGAGTGAAGGAGTGGCCTAGTGGCTAGAGCACCAGTCTTGCAATCCAGAGGTGGCCAGTTTAAATCCCACTGCTGCTCCTTGTGACCTTGGGCAAGTCACTTAAGTCCCCATTGCCTCAGGTACAAACTTAGATTGTGAGCTCTCCTGGGACAGAGATATATCCAGTGTACCTGAATGTAACTCACCTTGAGCTACTACTGAAAAAGGTGTGAGCAAAATCTAATAAATAAATTTCAAATTCTTGCTGACCTCCTTCCATTCTGCTCTTTCACTTGCCAAATATCCACTTGACAAACTGAATTATTTGGTGAAGCTATTCAATGTGGAACAATACTTGCTGCAGTTTCCTTATGTGAAGTATAAGCCTTATCATAGTTCTGGTTTTGTTTATTGTTCAGTACAATGTTGGAACTCCCTTCCTTTGGAGTTGAGATTGATAGAATGCTATTTACGATTTCATAAACTGTTACAGGCTTACTTATTTTCTATTTATTAATGTAATTTTATGTTTATTTAATGTACTGAGAAAGTTTGATTGGTTTATATATAATTTTGTATTTTTTGTATTTTTCCTATTGATGGCCTAGTTTTTATTTAAATTGTAATCTGCATTGATCTTTAATTGGTATATAGCGGAATATACATTCTGTTATTGTATTGTATAAACTCTCTTGGTTCAAACCCTCAATGTCTCTTTGCCACACTGAACTCTCTCCTCAATGTGCTTTCACCTCCAACCGTTGCTTCACTATCTCCCCAGACTATGGCTGAGTACTTTCATGATAAGGTTCACAAGATTAACCTTGAATTCTCAACCAAGCCACCTTCACCTCATCTTCCCCCAGTCTATTCTGTCAACCCTCCTTCAACCCCTGCCTCCTTTTCTTCCTTTTCTGAAATTACTGAAGAGGAAACTGCATATTTTCTTTCCTCCAAACTGACTACCTGTTCCTCTGATCCTATTCCCACCCATTTACTCAGCACTATCTCTCCTACTGTCACCCCTTCTATCTGTCATATCCTTAATCTTTCACTTTCCACCGCAATTGTTCCTGCTGTAGTTACACAACTCCTCAAAAAAACATCAATGGACTCTACCTGCCCTTCCAACTATCGCCCCATCTCCTTCCTCCCTTTCCTATCCAAGATACTTGAACATGCTGTTCACCACCATTGTATTGACTTTTTTCATCTGAAGCTATTCTTGACCTACTTCAGTCTGGCTTTCACTCTTTACATTCAACGAAATAGCCATTCCTAAAGTCTCCAATGAACTGTTCTTGGACAGATCCAAAAGTCTCAATTGAATCCTAATCCTTCTCGATCTATCTGCTGCTTTTGACACTGTTGATCACCACCTACCCCTTGATACGCTGACCTCACTTGGATTTCAGGGCTCTATTCTTTACTGGTTTTCTTCTTATCTCTCCCATTGCACTTTTAGTGTATGCTCTGGTGAATCCTCCTCCACTTCTATCTCACTGTCAGTTGGTGTACCTCAGGGCTCTGTCTTGGGACCTCTTCTTTTCTCCATTTATACTTCTTCCCTTGGTGCTTTGATCTTCTCCCATGGTTTTCAGTATCACCTTTATGCTGATGACTCCCAGATCTACCTCTCCACACCAGAATTTTCAGCAGAAATCCAGGCCCAAGTCTCAGCTTGCCTGTTTGATATTACTGCCTGGATATCTCACTGCCATCTGAAACTAAACATGGTCAAGACTGAGCTTCTTATCTTTTCCCCTACTTCCACCTCTCCTCTTGCCCCATTTGCTATCTCTTTTTATAACACTCTCTTCCTCCCTGTCTCATCAGGTCTTAACCTTGGGGTCATCTTTGACTTCTCTCTTTCTCTGCACATATCCAACAGACTGCTAAAACCTGTCATTCCTTTCTTTATAACATCACCAAAATTTATCCCTTCCTTTTTGAGCACACTACCAAAACCCTTAGCAACACTTTTATCACCTCTCACTTAGACTACTGCAACTTGCTTCTCACAGGTCTCCCACTAAGCCATCTCTCTTCCCATTCAATCTGTTCAAAACACTGCTGCACGACTTATATTTCACCAGTGTCGCTATGCTCATATTAGCCCTTTTCTCAAGTCACTTCACTGACTCCCTATCTGTTTCCGCATACAGTTCAAACTCCTCTTACTGACTTACAAGTGCATTCACTCTGCAGCTCCTCAGTACCTCTCCACTCTTATCTCTCCCTACACTCTTCCCTGTGAACTCCATTCATCGGGTAAATCTCTCTTATCTGTACCCTTCTCCTCCACTGTGAACTCCAGACTTTGTTCCTTTTATCTTTCTGCACCATATGTCTGGAATAGACTTCCTGAATCAGTACATCAAGCTCCATCTCTGGCTGTCTACAAATCTAGGCTAAAGATCCACCTTTTTGAGGCTGCTTTTAACTTCTAATTCCTATTCACTTATTCAGTACCCATGTCTGTTTTATAATTCCCACCTTAAGTAATTCCCTTATCTCTTATTTGTCCCATTTGCCGTTCTTGATTAGACTGTAAGCTCTGTTGAGCAGAGACTGTCTCTTATATGTTCAGTGTACAGCACTGCGCATGTCTAGTAGCGCTACAGAACTAATAAGGAGTGGAGGAGTGGCCTAGTGGTTAGGGTGGTGGACTTTGGTCCTGGGGAACTGAGGAACTGAGTTCGATTCCCACTTCAGGCACAGGCAGCTCCTTGTGACTCTGGGCAAGTCACTTAACCCTCCATTGCCCCATGTAAGCCGCATTGAGCCTGCCATGAGTGGGAAAGCGCGGGGTACAAATGTAACAAAAAAAGAAAAAGTAGTAGTAGTACTATACTAACTGAAATGGAATGGCAGCTGCTATTTCACTGAGAAAACCAAAAAAGGAGAGGGAGGGGACTTTCTTCTCTCCTGTGGAGGGAAGGAATCTGGAGGTTCCAGGCCTTGATGATGGGCGCTGAGGTACAGATTGCCCCTGACACTCCAGGGCAGCCACCTCCCCTGATGTAGAGAGAGAGTCACTGCATTGGTCACTGCTGACACTGATGCCCAGCAAGGCACCAGTGTTGACAACTGCCTGACAAGCAGGGCATGAGCCTCTAGGATGGGCTGGAGTGGTTACATGTCTGGCACAAATGCCATTGATGCCTATGCACAGTACCCTGCAAGGAGGCACCTTAGCCCTACCTGGAGCATGACTCAGAACCACTAGTCAAAGACAGGCATCGGAAAAGGCTAGGACAGTTCTGATGTGGAAGCAGCCTGAGAATCTGCTGGTGTTGAATTGGAAGCAGGCTCTATGCTGTGTGTGTGTGTGTGGGGGGGGGGGGGGGGGGGACTGGTGTTTCAGCATCGCAATCACAGAGGGGAAGTGCTCCTCCTGGTGCCGATGCTGTTTGGTTACCAGTGATACTGATGCCTCAGAGCTTCCATCACCGTGCCTTGAGGGTAACGATGCCGATGCTTCTTAGTTTTCACCCGATGCATGGCACCGTGATCTCTCGGTGCTGACGAGGATGACTTTAAATCTATAAATGTCCTTGGTGTCTTGTCTGATGCTGATCAGTCCTGGGGCCTACTACCAGCACCTGAGATCGAGCCAGGCATAGATCTTCTTGATGCCAGTGTACTCTGTGTTCAATGCAGCTCCAGTGGCCATAGGGCCCAATGCTTCCGATGCCAAAGTTGATGGACTGGACGTGGAGGGCCCAAAAACTTTCTCTTATTTGGCCTGCCTCACCTTCTGTGCCCTTTTCTGCATTTTCAGAGAGAACAGTCAGAGGCATCATGATCAGGGCCTAAGCACCCCAAACACCAATTGTGGGGGTCCATGCTAGAAATGACCTGTTACACTTGGCATATTATTTGAAGCCACTGGGCTCTTCTAGACCATCGAGGAGAAAACAACTGAGGCAAAATCAAATGGCTCAATGGAGAGGGAAAAAAACCTACCTCACAGAAAACTCCTGGCCGGTGCTCAGGCCTAAATGGACCTCAAAATTGTAAAAATAAAGGAAACTTAAAACTGCCACAAACTGGAAAAAAAAAAGCAAACAAAAAAAATACGGAAAGGGAAAAAGGAAATAAAAAAGAAAAATGAAGGAAAAATGGTATCTGCACACAAGGACGGCACTCAAAAACTGAAAACAAAGATGCACTGAGGAGAGCTCACTGAATTGTCACCTCTCTGCTCTGCAGAAAAACAAAGACCACTGATCCCGTGCGCTCATGCTGGGCAGGAAGGCACTTGCGCATGTGCAGTGGGATGCTTAAAGTTATAGAATGCTGGGTAGCATCTGCACCGGGGCTCTGTCTGATGATGTTGCCCATATGTAAGAAACAATGTTCTGCTTGTTCTCGTAGAATGAGGGTAACAACAATAATCTCTGTTGAAAAGACCTCAGTTGACGTCAAGGGGTATAATCTACAAATATTTCACCAAATAATTAGAAATACACTTAAGGCCTTATGAATCAAACAGAGACAAGTTCCTGGAGGAAAAATCCATACCCTATGATATTCACCAATATTTAACAGGTTAGATTGGCTGCTGACTGGTTAAATAACATTTAAGTGGCTATCCACCAATATTCAATGGAGATTAACCGGCTCTCCTTCGTTGAATATCCCCAGTTAGCAGCTAGCATCTAGTCTGTTATATCACCTGAAATAACCGGCTATCTACTGATTTTTAAAGCCAGTTTAGTGGCCATATTTGGCTGCATGAAAACATGGGATATCTTTGGCCGGTTTAAAGATAACCGGCTAAATTTGAATATCGACTTAGCCGCTTATTTTTATACCGGCCAAAAATAAAGCGGATATTCAATGCCAGTCACTGGAAACAGCCTGCCATTGATTATCTAGGCTCAGCATCGACTGCAGGAGTTAGCCGGTCTAACTCCCACGGTCTGAATATCGGCCCCATAGTCTAATATTGAGATATACCCGGGGGAAGCCACTGCTTGCCCTGGGATTGATAACATGGAATGTTGCTACTATTTGGGCTTCTGCCAGGTACTTGTGACCTGGATTGGCCACTGTTGGAAGCAGGATACTGGGCTAGATGGACCATTGGTCTAACCCAATATGGCTATTCTTATGTTCTTAAATTTGAGCCTGGTCTCTACAGGAAGCCAACACAGAATATGGTCAATTGAAGTAATGGAATCGTGGCTCCTCTGAGCAGCCTAGCTGCAGTGTTCTGAACCAATGTCAATCACCTTAGATTGGACTGAGGCTGATTATGCTACAAAGAATTACATAGCATTGTAGTATGTACATCTGAGGACAAATTTGTTGGAGCAAAGAATGCCTTCAGCCATCAGGCCATATACAAGAATTAAAAACAAACAAGAACCACTCTGCTGATCTATCCATTTTCAACTTACCTAGAAAACCTTAATGTTGCAAACTATCAGCTATCATTACAGGAAACTTTTCTAATACTGGCAATCCTCACTGTTGATTAATGCCCCAGGACAGCCACATAGCATCCAACTTGGACTGATTTAAAAGCAATTTATGATGAGCCAGCCAGTCTGAGATGGCACTCAAACATTTGTTTAAATTTTCAGCTGCAGGCTTTTGATCATCAGAGACACAAAATATTAATTGAATGTCATCAGTGTTAAAAGTCTCAATGATGTGGGCCAATGGTAACAGATAAAGATGAAATAAAACTGGGGACTGCAATGAACCCTGTGACATCCCACAATTTGCAGACCAAAAATCTGAGAATGAATCATTCTAAGAAACCACTTACACTCAATCAGTTAAATGAGAGGAAAACCATTGCAACATTTTATAGCCCCGTGCTCTGAGAGAGTAACAGGCCATGGTCTATGGTATCAAATGTCACGATAAATCAAGCTAAAGCACTAATGTATCATAGCACTGGTTGGCCTTTAATCTGATACCGTTTACCATGACCAAGACCATTGTTTCTGTACTATGATCTGGCCGATATACAGATTGGGTAGAATGCAAAGGTTGAATTTAGTCCAAATAAATAGTCAGTTGGTAAAATACTACCTTTTTGAGCATTGTTGCCAAAAATGAAAGATTAGAAATAGGTCTGTAATCAGCCAGCTAACAATCTTCTTTTGGTCCCTTTTTAAAATAGGTATAATAATAGCCTGCTTAAAAAATGGGAACTGACCTTTTGAATAAGGAGAAATTATGTCTTACCTAATTATTTTCTTTTTATTTGGTCAGTGTCACTGTTCTGTACCAGCAGGTGTTATCTTTTCCCACCAGTGACATCACAGTTATAATCTGTGATGCTTTCTGGAACAATCCAGTATGCATCTGCCCAAGCAGCAGAAGGCCCCAGCCGGCAGCCTCATAAACCACTGCAGCTGCAATAACCAAGCGAACAAAACACCAAAGAATGTCACTTGCTACCCTGCATATACCAGGGAATAGCCATATCACAGGAACCCCGTGCCAATTAGAATCAGATTTTACTTTTCAACTATGTCCAATAAGAAAGAAACAAAGCATACCCAGAACCCTGAACTGATGTCTTCCAAGGTCGGGATTTTAGAACAGTGACGCTGACTAAAGAAAAGAAAATTATCAGGCAAGACATAATTTCTTCTTTCTTATCGTCAGCTTATACTGTTTTGACCCAGCAGGATGTACCGAAGCAGACCTAATAGTTGGGGGAAGACAAGGCCCCCTGAATGACTGCTCTGTCAAAGTCCAAATGGACCCTGGCCAGAACATTCAACCGGTAGTGCTTACCAAAGGAAAGGAGCAAAGATCACATCGCCGCCCTGCAAATTTCCTCAGGCAAAACAGCCTGGGCCTCCACCTAGCATGCTGCTTGAGCCCTGGTTGAGTGGGCCTTCAGTCTTTGAGGCACTGGACAACCCATACCTATATAGGTGGACTCAATAGCCGCCATAATCCACCTCGCAATAGACCCCTTAGAAGTCGCCTCACCCTTCTGAGGGCCATGAAAGAGCACAAAGAGATTATCAGAGAGACATAAGAACATAAGAATAGCTATACAGGGTCAGACCAATGATCCGCCCAGCCCAGTATCCTGTTTCCAACAGTGGCCAATGCAGGTCACAAGTACCTGACAAAAACCCAAATAGCAGCAACATTCCATGTTACCAATCCCAGGGCAAGCATTGTCTTCCCCATGTCTGTCGCAATAGCGGACCTTGGACTTTTCCTTCAGGAACTTGTCCAAACCTTTTCTAAACCCAGATAAACTAACCCAGATAGACATGGGGAAAGCCACTGCTTGTCCCTGGGATCAATAGCATGAATTCTGTCAGGTACTTGTGACCTGAATTGGCCACTGCTGGAAGTAGCACACTGATGGACCACTGGTCTGACATAGTATGGCTATTGATATGTTCTTATCCTATGGCAATGAATTCCAGAGCCTAAGTATTCATTGAATGAACACATATTTCCTCCTATTTGTTTTAAAAGTATTTCCATGTAACTTCATTGAGTGTCCCTTAGTCTTTGAACTTTTTGAAAGAGTAAAAAATCAATTCACTTTTACCCATTCTACACCACTCATTCACCTCTGTATGCAAGGACACTGAATCCTCTGCTAAGGACAGATACAGTTCCTGGCACAATAGGGCTTGAATTTCCTAGACCTTTTGAGCAGAGGTGATCGCTACCAGAAACACTGTTTTAAGAGTGAGGTTCTTGATGGAAGCCAAGTGCAGGGGCTCAAATGGAGCCTCAGACAATACCTGGAGAAGTAATTTGAGGTCCCATGAAGGAAAGGAAGGATGAAGAGGAAGATGCAAGTACGCCACTCCCTTCAAGAATTGAGCCACCTCCTTGTGCAGAGCCTGAGAGGTGCCTTTCACCTTTCCCTGAAAGCTGAAAAATGCTGCCACTTGGACTCTCAGGGAGTTCAAGGCCCTGCTGCAGGAGCCCCAAAATGTCAGGAACCTGAACCCTCCAAGGGGATAGGGCCTGTTCCCCACACCAGGATTCAAAAACCCGCCAGACCCCGACATTAGCCAGGGACATGGAGGTCTTCCTGGACCACAGCAGGGTAGAAATCACTGCTTGTAGGGTCCAGGAAAGTGCTGCCTTTCAATGGCCACACCATAAAACAAAAGAGATCTGGATTCTCCATGTCTACTGGCTTCTGCCGAAGAAGCCCCTGACCCTTGGGAAAAGGAAGAGGGATGCCTACCAGCAGGCACCACAGATCCATGTACCAAAGTCTGCAGGGCCAATGCAGCACCACCAACAAGACCAAATGAGGATGACATGCAATACTGGGCCCACCATAGGCCTCGGAGGGAACAAATACAGCATCTCTGCTACTGGCCAAGGCTGAACCATGGCATCTATCCCCTGAGAAGCCGGGTCCCTCCAGACAGAAGAAATGCTCCACCTTTGCATTGGCTTGAGAAGCCATTAGGTCAAACTGAGGAGGCCCCCAGTGGTCCACTATGAGCTGAAAGGCATGCTGCCCCAGCTCCCACTCTCCTAGATCTAGAAGAGATCTACTGAGAAAGTCTGCTTGCACATTGCCCTTGCCCGCAATATGGATCGCTGAAAGAGGTTGCAGATGTACTTCTGCCCAGCGGAAGAGGCTCGCCACCTCCAGGGCCACAGCTTGATTCCAGGTCCTGCTCTGTCTGTTTTAAATATGCCATTGCCATCGCATTGTCTGATATCACTCTGATTACTTTCCTTTCCAGGAGTGACTGAAACTCCAGCAGAGCCAACCAGACCGCCTGGATCTCCAGGTGGTTGATGGACCAGATACCCTGTGCTACTCACCCCAGATAATGAGCTCCCCATCCAAGGAGACTTGCATCTATGTGACCACCACCCACTGAGTAGGATACAGAGGGACACTGTAGGTTCACCGGACTGTCCCACCAAGTCAGACTTAGCCTGGCTTTGGGCATAAGCATATGAGTAAGACTGAAGTCCTGAGAGGCTAGAGCCCATCAGGATAACAGGGCTTACTGCAGAGGGCACATATGTGCTCTTGACCAAGGCACCACCTTGAAAGATGTTATTCCACTTTTGAAACCAGACTGTGTTCCATGTCTTACAAGTTCTTACAGACCAATTTCTCTTCTTAATGTAGATATTAAATTGTATGCAAGAATTTTGGCAACCCGCTTATCTAACATCCTCCCTTATTTGATAGCTTCACACCAGGCGGACTTCATTAAGGGGCGAAATGCAGTGAGTAATGTTCGCAGGCTGTTGGGTGCAATTTCTGCTGTGCAGACAGGGAAGATGGATGCTATCCTGGTGAATTTTGACATAGAAAAGGCATTCAACCACATTTCTTGGCTCTATTTATAGGCAATTTTGCACCAATTTGGTTTTGAAGGGCATTTTCTTGCTATGATACAGCTACTTTACTGTGAACCATGGGCACAGGTGCTATTAAATGGAGTTCTTTCTGTGCCCTTTGATGTGCGTAGGGGGACACGCCAGTGGTGCCCATTATCCCCTCTTCTGTTTGTACTTTGCATGGAGCCCCTGGCATGTCGATTACTTCATGACCTGCATGAAAGGGGGATTCCAGTGGGGGATTCTAATTTAACTTTAGCTTTGTTTGCAGATGATTTATTAGCAGAGTTCATGGAGCCTCGTACCTCCCTTCCTCGGGCCTTATAGCTCCTTGTAGAGTTTGGCCAGATCTCGGGGCTATGGATTAATGTAGATAAATCTCAGGCCCTCAGTTTGTCTGAATGTTTGGAGAACTGCTGGGGGGGTCCCTTTCTTCTCCAGTGGGCAAGGCATTCTATAAAATATCTGGGCCTTAACATCCCTAGAAATCTGTCACATTTACACCATACTAATATAACACCTCTTTTGGAGGTGACCGGGAGGCTCTGTGGATCCTGGAGTTCATTGCCAGTTTCACTTAGGGGTAGAATATACTTGTTAAAAATGAGTAGAGGGAAAATTTTCACCACATGATATTTTCATTAGCAAGTGATTAACCCTTAGCAATTAATTATTTGTATTGCAATTGAGAAACAAATATAAAATATACTAAATAAGCTTAAAGGCCTTTATATTAGTCGAGGAATCCCTACCTTTAGTGACTTTAAATAACTAAACAACTTACCAATACTAAGATGCAGACAGTGGTCCAGCAATGAGATGGGGGTTATCAAGTGTTTTGCATTGAAAGTGCCACATATGTAATTATTTCCCACGTGGTTACTTGGTGCAAAGAGTTCCTGGGGTTTAGAATAGCAGATCTGTATGACCTGAAGCAGAAAGAGATGTATATAGAGAAGACTTTCAGGGACATAGTTGAGAAGTCCCACTTCCAGTCCAGCCTCTGAGATACCTTGGGAAGCATCACCTTGGTGCAGTGAGAAGTGATCCAGTAGCCAGGATATGCCCTTCAGGAGATAGAGCAGTTTTTAAATTAGATCCTGGGGAAAAGTTGACAGTCACTCAAGAATGCATGATTCAGAGTAAGGTGTCTTCAATTGATACTGGTCAAATGTGGAAGTTAGAACATATTTATAGAGAAGTTGTGGTAAAAGCTGAAGTAGTCCAGGAGTATTTGGATAGGGATAAATGATTCTAAATTACCTCATCAACTACTACGAAGTTTGTAGACATAAAGAAAAAAAATGATCCTAAATTACCTCATCAACTACTATGAAGTTTGTAGACATAAAGAAAAAAAAAACTTTCCACCTAATATTCAATGTGATTTAACTGTGCAGGAGAGACTCCTTCCTGGTTAAATTGCTTCTTCCTGCCTATCTACTGATATTCAGTGGTACTTAACTGAATATCAGCTCTGTCTCTGCACTGTCTGGCTAGTATCATGGCAGTCCTTGGGCGGAGCTTGGACAAAGACTGGGTGGAGATGGTACTTAACCAGTTAGCTGCAATATTCAGACTGCTAACTAGTTAAGTAAATAGATAAAGTTAGACAGCAAAAGGCTATCTGTAGAGATAACTGGGCACTGGTTAACTCCTGACTAGCAGCCTAAAGGATTCATGTTGCCCCCTCCCAATCCCAATCCCCCTCTCTTTCCCTCTGAAGCCAGTAAGCCCCAGACCAGACATCGTACCCCCTCCAACCCTGTAGCCCCCCCAGTCTACCTTTCTATCTCTGATGGTCTAGTGGGGCCCTACGTGTAGGAGTTATGCCCATTTGCTCTGGCCTGCCAGAGCTCCATTCTCAAAATGGCCATCATAACCCCTAGCAGTAATCTTGTAGTACTCTCTAGTACTGCAAGGCTGCTGCTAGAGGTTATGGTGGCTATTTTGAGAAAGAAGCTGCCATAGGCAGGAGCAAGGAAGGGAGGGAGGGAGGGAGGGAGAGGGGGTCAGAATGTGTGAGTGAACCTGCTTGTACAGTACTTATGTGGGTGCTGGCCACTATTCACCTGGGGCCTGCATAAGTGTCTTATGTGTGTTCTGGCTAAATATTGGCTAGGATTTGCATAAGCTTCAGTGGCTTCCATATGCTGAATTAACCTAGGAATTCATTTCCATGCGTGCTGTGGGCCAAATATTGACTGGACTCTTTAAATTGTCTGCATGCAAATGCCAGAAGTCTAAAATATAAAGATGAGAGAGTTAGAATTATGCCAGTAAATAAAGAGTGAGACATAGTAAGTATCTCAGAGACCTGGTGGAATGAAGGCAACCAATGACACCGTGATTGTGGGATACAAATTATGTCAATGGAAGAGGGTGGATCAGATCTGTGAAAGGATGATGCTTTATGTTAAGGGTGACATAGAATCAAGCAGGATATAACTTTTGCAGGAAACAAAATGAAATGTGGAATCTTTATGGATAGAAATTTCATGTATGATAGGAAGGATAAAAACTTGTTGGGTTATACTACCATCCACTTAGACAGGATAAAGAGACAGAAGCCCAAAGGAGCAGGAGAACACTGCTGGGCCAAATAAATAGAAGTCAGCACAAGGTCACTTTCACAAAGAGAAAGGTGCTAACCATTTAAAATAAATAATGGCATTGAAATTCAAAGGTCCTTGTCTGGGTAACCTCAGAGTTATCCTCACAAAGTGCTGGGCTTGCATTTCAGAGGCCACCGACTGGCTGGGAGCATTGGGCTATTTCAGAATTTATCATAACTTTTAAAAAATGTTATTTGCCTTCTTTATTGGTGTTATATTGTAGTGCAATGAACATATTTTGCAGTATATTATGGGATCATAAATAAGCTCTCTCCCTCCACATGCAAACAGCAAAGCTACTGAGCTATCAGGTTGGTCCCCAACTCTGTACTTATTTAGCACTTCTGCCTGAGCCACAAAGACTAATGTACTGCTCCGTTTAGCACCCTTAGAAAGTTTAAGGCACTAACTGAAAATGGAAACACCAGAATGAAGCTTGGAATGGAGTCCTGGCATTTGTTCTGGGCATACTGAGAGTCAGGCATCTAAATGGCTGGACTGAGATATATAATACCATTTGGCCATCAGATGTAGCCGTTCTGGGCCCTGTTCCAGCTCTTAGAATGGCTATTTTGGATAAGACTCTTGGAATGACCATCTCTGCTGCTTGGACTCCTTTCCTGGATCCCAGGCTAGCTGTTTCATTTGCTGAGCCAGCCGTGGAGTGCCAGTTACAGAACATTCTGGTTTTAAATTCATTCAGCACCACTTTACAACAGTACTAAGTTCTGCATATCTATGATGGAAAAGGTGAATGCCAACGTATCCTATAGAGGTCATTTTGGAGACGAGCACCTAAAACCAAGCTGCCTCATTTCCTTTCGGAGTTAGAAAGGAAATGTTAATAACTAAAGTGATGGTTCCTGATGAAATAAGTTCTGAAATACCTCCTCAAGGTCATTTTAGGACCTTCCTGATAGTACCTGGCTTTAATTGACTGTTCTGGTTTTTACCTACACCAAGCATTCTGTATACTTTATACCCTTCATCTGTTTTATCAGTCAGGCAGAGCTGGGAGTCTTAACATCTCAAAGGAAGCAATTCTCTGATTAACTGAAGAGTAATAGCATGAAATTTCTGGTCTCCAATGAGGAACATATTGATGCTCATGTCTAATTTAATCAGCATCAAGAGGGAAATGCCTATTCGTTCACCATCAGTAATACAGCTTTTCAAGGTGATAAATCCTATCTGCGGCATGATATTCCACTGGCATTTCTATAATATTAATTAGATCACCTTGTCAGCCTGTATGAAATTTGCTTAGCATTCATTAGAAATTCCTTATAGATAGGCACCAGCCTACAACTACCCCCTCCCTTTTGTGCCCGTTGATTGACAGCCGAGGTCAAGCTGCAGACAACACCCCCTCAGAAATTTTGAAAAGCCGGGTCACTGGACTCCATGATAAATGAAGAGTGGGAGGATTATTCCTTGAGGCTATCTTATTAAATTGGACAAAAGCTGTCTTCCTCTCGGCAGTGTCTCCGACTGCCCTCTGCCTACATGTGGAGTGCAGGCGTGTGATGGAAAGCCATTTGCATTACTCTGCAGTCATTTTTATACGCAGAGGTAATGAAGTTGTCAGCTGAGACCCAAGCGTGGCAGAACCTGATATTCAAATAGGCCTAGCAGTAGCAGCGGCGACATTGCCTCTCTGCAATCATTCTCCCCCTCCTCCCCGGCCTTCCTTTTCCAGCCTGCATGCCCAGTCCCTGGATCACAAACCCTGCACTCTGCTGAAGGTGCCAAAGACTCTGCTTTTGACATTTTGCCTCCGTTCGCAAAGACAGTGGCCTGCAAATGGAAAGGATCAGCTGCCTTCTCATCAGACACTGGCTGGCTGCCAAGAGTTAAATGGCCTTAGAGGGCCATGCTGCAGCAAACACCTGAATATTAATACAGAGGACAATTTTCAAAGCAAACTGACTATGTTAAAATGGATTAATGCACCATGGCCGCTCTATCCGAAAATTACCTTCCCTATCCTGGCAAAAAGCAAAATGAGACTTTCAGCAAAACTGTTAGCCAGCCTGTGAGAAGGTTGTATTTAGGTAAACAGTGCATACATATGCCATTTTCAGAAGTTTGGGCACTATTTGTGGTTTATTTAAAAGTTCAGATACTGCCTTTCCTGTAGGTATCACAGGGTGGTGTACAATAAAATTACATATAATACACAAAAGAAAAAAAGAACTGCAGTTAAAAATAGGATAGTAATAATCATTCGGCAAGGACAAAAGAAATAGCTAGAAAACCTATTATATTGGATCAATGGATCAGAGATGTCTGGGCACACCTGCCGTGTCTTCTCCAAAAGCTCTTTGAAATAGGTAGGTCTTCAGAGTGGTACAGAATTTGGTACATGATAATTCCTGGTGAACTTGAGATGGAAGAGCATTCCAAAATGATGGGGCTGTGCAGTAAAAAGCACTGTTTCTGGTGGATTTAATATTGCTTGTCTAGGACAGGGGTTTTCAACCCTGAGGACTGGGGTTGAAAACCTCTGGTCTAGGAGATGGGATTTGTAGCCAGTAATCATTTAAGGAGTGGAGTAACCATGACAACGCATATGGTTTAGCAAGAGCAGCGAGATAGGAGAGGACAGCATAGTGCAGTGTTTTAAATGTGAGAGTATGTATCTTTCCACCGATATCTAATGGGAAGCCAGTGATAAAAAATGAAAAGGGGAGTTATGTGGTCAGAACATTTAGATCTAGTGAGAGTTCACAAAGCTGTATTTTGTACTGTTTGAAGTCAACGCAGCAAGGAAAGTGGTAGCCCTGAGTAAATAGTATTACAATAGTCTAAATGGTAAATTACGAGAGCTGGCAAAAGAGTTTGTTGAGAGTCTATATCAAGGAATAGTTGAATTGTATTAGACTGGCGTAAATAATAAAAAGACAGTTTCACTTTTGATTCTATTTGTTCTTTAAAGGAAAGTTCTTGGTCGATTTTGACTCCCAGATATTAAAGGAGGTGACCATTTGGATCTTATGACCATTTACCATAGGTGCAAGAGAAGGTGCATGGGTTTGCTGGTAATCCATGTGGCAAGTATTTTAGTTGGGTTGAGTATGAGATGATTCTCTTGCAGCCAGGTGCAGAGTTTAATTTAGTGAGGACCAGGTGAAGAGAGTCAAAGTGAAAAATGCACATAATAGAATGCATGGAGGCCAAGGTTTTGAATAATGGTCGAAAGAGGACTGAGGAAGAGATTAAACAGGACAGGAGCCAACACCAAACCCTTTGTGACACCACATGTAATTGATAAGTTTTTGAGAGAGAATCAGCTAAGAAACTTTAATTAGATAAGAAAGAGGTAAACCAGCGAAGCACAGTTCCTGCAATGCCCATGTGAGATAGCCTAGAACAGTGTTTCCCAAGCCTGGTCCTGGAGTACCCCTTGCCAGTCAGGTTTTCAGGATATCCACAATGAATATGCATGAAAGAGATTTGCATATGATAGAGGAAGTGTATGCAAATCAAGTTCATGCATATTCATTGTGGATATCCTGAAAACCTGACTGGTAAGGGGTACTCCAGGACTGGACTTGGGAATCACTGGTCTAGAAAGAAGAAAGTTATGATTTACAATGTCAAAGGCTTCTGTAAGGTCCAAAGAGATGGGACTAGAAATATCACCCTTATCAATCATGGAATGTAGATCACTGACCAGCACAGTAAGAATGGTTTTGCAACTATGACAAGTGCGAAACCCTGATTGTCAAGATGCAGTAAATTTCTTTTATTGATGAATGATGTGAGCTGCTGGAAAACTACTCTCTCAACAAGTTTAGAGACATAGCATAAAAATTTGAGATAGGATGGTAACTGGCCAGAAGTGCAATATCTAATGTTGGTTTCTTTCAATACTGGGCGTATGATTGCATGCTTCAAGTCTTGAGGTACTTCACCTTGCTGGTGATTGTGGGCAATAAGTCCATGATGGAAGCAATTGGATCTAAAAGACATGTAGTAGAATGGGTAGCTGTCACAATTTTTGAGAAAGATGTCAACTATGAATAGTAAAAGAGTCCCAAGATTGAGTAAGATTAGGAATAGTGTCAGAGACTATCTAAATTGAATGAGTAATTGTATCCAAAGAAGTGAACTCATCAACCTGTGAAAATCTAGGTGTGGAAGGGAAACTATTTTGGAAGTCCAGTATGATCTGCACTTCCCTAACTGCAAAGGTCTAAAATATAAATTAATACACGCATCAAACTTTACCTACTTAAGCACTCAGCTATGGAACGCACTGCCGCGCAACCTAAAAACGATCTACGAACTAACAAACTTCCGCAAACTACTGAAGACACATCTCTTTAACAAGGCTTACCACAAAGATCAACCAATGTAAATATACATAACTCCTCCACACATAGTCAGAACTATCTTACACGTCTGCTTGATATACTACTATCATGTTTTTTCATTATCATGTTGCCCAAGATCCTTCTGTAACACTAAATGTCTATTTTCTAATGTATTTCCACCACTCATGATGTATGGTAAGCCACATTTAGCCTGCAAAGAGGTGGGAAAATGTGGGATACAAATGCAATAAATAAATAAAGTATCTTATTATGAAAGAAATGCGTCAGCTGATCTGCATCAAGCTGGTTGAGATTTGAAGCTAAAGTGCTTGGCATGGGCACGGTAAGGTTTCGTAAAACTGCAAAGAGCTTTTGGGGTTTGTTCAAAGATGTCTGAATCAGCGAGAAGTAATACTTCCTTGTAGCCTCTTTTAGTCTGTTATAATAAAAATTGCAGCAATGTTTAGAGTGTGCAGTGGTTGCAGGTGTTTTGTTTCTTCTCTATAATCGTTCAGCGTGACACGTTTGTTGTTTCAGAAGTCGAAGTCTTGAGTGAAACTGTTTGCTACCCATGTAGGAGACACAATCTGAATATGGCCTAGTAGCAGAAACTCGATTTTTCAAGATAGTAATCAAGTTGCCTGTTCAGTAAGAGCTAGATTTCCAAAATTCGAAGGAAATAATGCAATAATAGAGGAAAGGGCTAGAGGGTTTATCCCCAAAAATCTACCAGCAGAGCGAGGTCAATTTGGTAGGCTTTGGGGAAGACCCAAGTCAGAAGAAGAGAGTTTAAATGAAACAAGAAAATGATCCATTCAAGGAAAAGAAAGACTTGTGGAGTTATGCAATGCAATTGAAGCGTGGGAAAAATTGGAAAGTACAAGGCCCAGTGTATGCCCTGCTGTATGCGTTGGGAAAGGGATATGTTGAATAAGATTTAGATCCTCAAGAAAGGAGAGAAAAGGTTTGTCATGGGATCTCTGCAGGTCATCTATGTGAAAGTCAAAATCACCCAGAATTAAGAGATTAGGATAATCAATGATTGCCTTAGAGAGGGTCAAGTGTAGCTCGTTCCATTGAGTAGCATGTGAAGATGGTGGAAAGTAAACTAGTAATATATGAAGAGAATTTGGGAAAGGTAACTTGTTTCTGTTTGAAAATTAGCATTCAGTACACAAGCTAAAAGCACCTGTGTACTTTGCAACTGTGCAGGCTATCTGAAAATTGCCCTCCTATGTTAGTTTTATAGCAGGGAACTTATGTTCTAGCCTAAATTCCAGATAACGAAACTTATACCAGAACTGGACAAAACTGAACCCTCGATACTTGATTGCTTAATTTACTCTATCACCATTGAACTTTAATGCAATACCACTTTATTTCTCATTCCAGAAATGAACTCTCTATACCTGACACTGCTTAAAGTACTCTGTCACTTATGAACTTTAATGCAATACCACTCTGTATTTCTCATTCCGATAATGGCGATCGCCACTACGGCATAATGTAAGCCACATTGAGCCTGCAAATAGGTGGGAAAATGTGGGATACAAATGCAATAAATAAATAAATAAATAAATAAATAAATAAATAAATAAATGTTATAAATCCAAAGGCTGCCTATTTTAAGTCTGTTTTATGAAGATAACATAGACCTCTATGCTCCTTTATAAATAGGCTCCCACAAACAGACTCAGAAATGTGCAAATAAAGGTGTAAATGAATGCATGTATTAAACATACACACTTTCTATAGGCCTACTTTTTACATTTGTATACACACAAACTAAGTTTTATAAGACTCCTTTTCTGAACACAACATATATTTTACATGTGGAAAATGTTTTATAAAATTACTCAAATAATGCTTGAAGAAAGTGGAGAGCATGTGTATTTGACTTAGAGGAGAGAAGGGAGGGAATGGCTCTATTTATGAGGGGTGGGTAATAGTTTGAAGGTAGGGTTAGGTAGACTGATAGAGGATGGAGAATGATGTTGGTAGGGGTTGAGGAGTAGATATGGGGATGGGCTAGGTGAAAGGGTAATTACAGGGGATGGAGCTGGCTAGGTGGGGGCATTTTGGGGGTGACAGCATTTTGGGGAATGGTGGGGGGTAATTGCAGGTGGTAAGTTTTGGTGGTGGGAGAGTTGTGTGGAGTAGTTTTGGAGGGTGGGGCAGTTTTGGGTTGATTAGGCAGTTGCAGAGGGTAGGTTTATAGGTGGAGCCAGTTTGTGGGGTGGTGGGCAAGTTACAAGGTAGATTTGGGGGTGGTGGCATGTTGAGGGTGAGGGCAGTTTGAGATGTGGAGAACAAATGTAAAGGGGTAGTTTTGGGGATGGAGGCAGTTTGGGAAGTTGTGGGGCAGTTTCAAGTGGTAGATTTTGAAGGTGAGACAGTTGTGGGGAATAGGTTTGGGAGGAGGGGAGGTTTTGGGGGATAGGAGCAGTTTGGTGCTGATGAGGCAACTGCCAGAGGTAGGTTTGGGATGGGGGCAGTTACAGAGTAGTTGGGAGGGGGGAGCAGTTGCAGGAGGTAGGTTTTGGGGCAATTTGGGGGGCCTGGGTCGGTTATGAGGGGGTATCTTTGGGAGTGGGGCAGCATGGAAGTGGGAACAATTGTTGGGGGGGGGGAGAGTAGAAAAGAGGAAATAGACAGTTTGAAAGAAGGAATTCTTTAACTGTTATGTTTTATTGTATGTGAGTTTCTATGCTGCAGAAGCTGAAATTGCTTCTGCCTTAGGGATGCATTGGGCCATTTTATGGAAGGCTTATTTCTCTAGAATCTCCAGTCTGATCTGGTCTCATTTTCAAACCTGATGAATCTTTTTTCTGAGTTTTTGGCCGTGTCACTTTCCATCCCATTCCATTAAATTTTTGGAGTTATTTTGCCCCCAGATATACATTCTCAACAACTTTAGTATAAATCTTTCTGACTTCTATTGGGTTGGAAAGAATAATGAGAATGAAAAATATTGGAGATAATCTCTACCTGTAAAGCCTCAGTGTGGACCAGGGAGTAGATCTCAGGAAACTGAAAATGAAAGAGCAAAGCTGAGCGGGGCCTGCAAGGCTGCAAAGGAAATGTTTAGTCTTTCTCTTTTCTATCATTGTTCCTTCTTAAATTCTATTGTTTTCATTCTTTATTTCTAATCCAACAACCTCAGGAACTGTACTTATGATCTCATACACTCCAATTTATATTGGACAACAGCGTACTTCAACAACAGAACTTTACTTCATTGTACTTTTTAAAACTGACCTGCATATAACTTGTATATAACAGAACTTACATACATCGAGTTATTTGAAATAAAAGGCACAGAGGTGCATGATGTTTAATATGTTCATATACGCTCTTTGAGTTAGTAAATCAGGCAGCTCAGGGTCTGACTGAGAAGAAAGCACCTTTAATCATTATCTGTGCTCACTGGTATTTTATAAGCAAGTTCATTCTGTGTTGCATTAGCTGCAATGGTAGTATAGGGGGTAAATTTGCTGAATTATTTATACTTTCATAAGATGTTGAAAACATATCATTTTGATCAGGGACTGGTTACCCCCTAGCTTATTATGCTTAAACAATGTGGAAGATTTTATTATTACTTGTGTATGTTTTGTGATAACACTTTCTAATTGTACACTGTGTTGAACTCTAGTTTAGGGGAAACAGCGGTTTAGAAGTATCGTATTGGTATTGGCATGTAGTTTGTGTAAAGGCTGCAGACCAGAATTTGTGTTTTGAAATTTGAGTTCTGTACAAACTCAGCTTCTGAAGAATTTACTCCTGGAGCTTAGGGACTGTAAAATTCAGGATCTGTGTGCCCTGCTCACTTTATCAAACCAACACCAACTCCTTTGGGATCTGGCTCTTCTCTGTTTCAACAACACTCTGGGCTATCACCCCCATGGTTCAACTCCACACACTGGGCTCCAACTGAACCTTTCTTTCTGTATTGTAAATCCCTGAAGTTCAAAATTAACCAATAGGAGCTAGCAGTATCATTCATGAAGGAGGGGCTACATCAGTCCTTCTCTCCCCTTGCATTTCCTGGTTCATAGTATAGTCTTTGATTACAACCACTTTCTCTGACCGTGATGAGGAAGCTCTACACCTTGATAAGATTGCAACACAGTTGTTTACATATGTAACAGGATAAGTCTTTTACTAGGCCTTTTACTAAACAGCGTTAAAAGGTGGCCTACACTGTCCACAGTGTGGGTCTTTCTCACATGCTAAGGCCACTTTTAGCGCTGCCAGTAAATGGCCAAATTTCCTATTTCTGCAGTAACGGTTACGTGTTAATTTTCCCATTAGTGCATGAGCACTTACCAACACTTATTGTGTAGGCGGTAAAGGCTTATGCACTAATCCTGAGCTAATCAGTTAGCGTGCAGCAATACATACGTGCTAACTAATTAGCATAGCTGTGCTCACTTTCCACTCCCAAACATGTCTCCAGAGCTAAAAAATAAACTTTTAGCTCATAAGTAGCACATGTACATGTAAAAACTACCGCGGGATGCCTGAGCACGTCCCTTGGTAGCGCATTTTAACCTGCGGTAAGCACATGTTAATGCTTACCACAGCTTAGTAAAAGGCCTCTTAGTGAGGTCTCTATCAAATATGCTTTTTTATGTGTATTATACTGTACATTGCCAAGGTATTGGCTTTGCAGTGTATGGGTGGTTTATAAATTTCTCGATAAATAAATGACTCCCCTTTAGTTTCTCATTAATGCAGTAATTAGTTATCTTTCTCAGGCAGTCATAGATGTTCTTCTAATTTTCATCTTTTTCTCTTAATGAATAAATAAAGGGATCCTGTGTGTCCAACAGCTAGACCTTTCCCCCCTAATGGATCATAGAGGCTACATTAATCACTCCTACATAATTACAATATCCCATCACTTTGTCAAATGAAAGAGAGCTCCTTTTTATTCTTCATCCCCACAAATTCTCCTGTCATTTATAATTCTTCTCCCAAAGAGGAGCCAAGATAAATCTTTGCTCTTTCAGTGTTGTCTCCTTCTGCTTATATCAGAAGCTATCAATAGAACTTTTAGATTATGGAGTCACAAAAAACATGATGCCTGACGGCCACAGTAAATAGTTAAATTCCTTCTAAAAGTTTTCTTGCTTCTTTCCTATCTGTGAAAGCAAATGCTGACCTGTTTCCTGGTCAAATTCCATGACTATTTTCAACAAGAAAATGCACATAGAACTGATTCAGATCTGTGGAAAGCATTCACTACTACATGCATCTGAGTTATTACATTGTTTGCTCCATACAGTTTCTTGCTCCATTATAATATTAAAGGGAGGAGTGCTTAGATGCATCTTATCTTAATATAACAATGTCCCTATAGCACTCCTAAAGCAGGATTGCTTGGATCTACAGGGTTAAATGAAAAGTAATGCCTCTACCTCCATAACGTTTGTTTAAATGAAGATATAATGAATAAAAAACAAAAATAATACTTGAACCTTGATCTTTTATTACATGCATTTACAGGGCTGGTGCAAAAGTTTTTGTTGTTCTCCTGCACCCTACCATTTGGTGGCCCCCATCAATCCAGTATCTCTCCTCTCTCTTCCCTTCTTCAACTCTCCCTTGTCCAACACCTTCTCTCTTCCCTCCCCAGGGGCAGCAGAATGCCTTTTTGTTTGGGGAGGTCCAAACAAAGCCCCCAGATTCACCTTCAGTTCTCAAGATCTCACACCAATTTACATTTAGTCAATTTTTTGTAATTCATATACCACTTAATTCTATAACAAGGTGCTAAAGTTAGGTGCCAGTTGTGCACAAATGTTATAAAATACTAACACTGGAATAAAATGATATTCTATAATTTGTATTCACAAGTCACTTATCCCTGGATTCTATATATGGTGTCCAAATTTGAATGTGCTGCTGAGATGTGCGCACAAATTAATTGCTAAATGAGCTCTACACAATAAGTGTTGGTAAGTGCTCATGCACTAATGGGAAAATTAACATAAGTACATAAGTACATAAGTAGTGCCATACTGGGAAAGACCAAAGGTCCATCTAGCCCAGCATCCTGTCACCGACAGTGGCCAATCCAGGTCAAGGGCACCTGGCACGCTCCCCAAACGTAAAAACATTCCAGACAAGTTATACCTAAAAATGAGGAATTTTTCCAGTCCATTTAATAGCGGTCTATGGACTTGTCCTTTAGGAATCTATCTAACCCCTTTTTAAACTCCGTCAAGCTAACCGCCCGTACCACGTTCTCCGGCAATGAATTCCAGAGTCTAATTACACGTTGGGTGAAGAAAAATTTTCTCCGATTCGTTTTAAATTTACCACACTGTAGCTTCAACTCATGCCCTCTAGTCCTAGTATTTTTGGATAGCGTGAACAGTCGCTTCACATCCACCCGATCCATTCCACTCATTATTTTATACACTTCTATCATATCTCCCCTCAGCCGTCTCTTCTCCAAGCTGAAAAGCCCTAGCCTTCTCAGCCTCTCTTCATAGGAAAGTCGTCCCATCCCCACTATCATTTTCGTCGCCCTTCGCTGTACCTTTTCCAATTCTACTATATCTTTTTTGAGATACGGAGACCAGTACTGAACACAATACTCCAGGTGCGGTCGCACCATGGAGCGATACAACGGCATTATAACATCCGCACACCTGGACTCCATACCCTTCTTAATAACACCCAACATTCTATTCGCTTTCCTAGCCGCAGCAGCACACTGAGCAGAAGGTTTCAGCGTATCATCGACGACGACACCCAGATCCCTTTCTTGATCCGTAACTCCTAACGCGGAACCTTGCAAGACGTAGCTATAATTCGGGTTCCTCTTACCCACATGCATCACTTTGCACTTGTCAACATTGAACTTCATCTGCCACTTGCACGCCCATTCTCCCAGTCTCGCAAGGTCCTCCTGTAATCGTTCACATTCCTCCTGCGACTTGACGACCCTGAATAATTTTGTGTCATCAGCGAATTTAATTACCTCACTAGTTATTCCCATCTCTAGGTCATTTATAAATACATTAAAAAGCAACGGACCCAGCACAGACCCCTGCGGGACCCCACTAACTACCCTCCTCCACTGAGAATACTGGCCACGCAATCCTACTCTCTGCTTCCTATCTTTCAACCAGTTCTTAATCCATAATAATACCCTACCTCCGATTCCATGACTCTGCAATTTCTTCAGGAGTCTTTCGTGCGGCACTTTGTCAAACGCCTTCTGAAAATCCAGATATACAATATCAACCGGCTCCCCATTGTCCACATGTTTGCTTACCCCCTCAAAAAAATGCATTAGATTGGTGAGGCAAGACTTCCCTTCACTAAATCCGTGCTGACTTTGTCTCATCAGTCCATGTTTTTGTATATGCTCTGCAATTTTATTCTTAATAATAGCCTCCACCATCTTGCCCGGCACCGACGTCAGACTCACCGGTCTATAATTTCCCGGATCTCCTCTGGAACCTTTCTTAAAAATCGGAGTAACATTGGCTACCCTCCAGTCTTCCGGTACTACACTCGATTTTAGGGACAGATTGCATATTTCTCACAGTAGCTCCGCAAGTTCATTTTTTAGTTCTATTAATACTCTGGGATGAATACCATCAGGTCCCGGTGATTTACTACTCTTCAGCTTGCTGAACTGACCCATTACATCCTCCAAGGTTACAGAGAATTTGTTTAGTTTCTCCGACTCCCCCGCTTCAAATATTCTTTCCGGCACCGGTGTCCCCCCCAAATCCTCCTCGGTGAAGACCGAAGCAAAGAATTCATTTAATTTCTCCGCTACGGCTTTGTCCTCCTTGATCGCCCCTTTAACACCATTTTCGTCCAGCGGCCCAACCGACTCTTTGGCCGGTTTCCTGCTTTTAATGTATCTAAAAAAGTTTTTACTATGTATTTTTGCTTCCAACGCTAATTTCTTCTCAAAGTCCTTTTTTGCCCTCCTTATCTCCGCTTTGCATTTGGCTTGGCATTCCTTATGATCTATCCTGTTACTTTCAGTTGGTTCTCTTCTCCACTTTCTGAAGGATTGTTTTTTGGCTCTAATGATTTCCTTTATCTTACTGTTTAGCCACGCCGGCTGACGTTTAGTCTTTTTTCCCTTTTTTCTAATACGTGGAATATATTTGTCCTGAACCTCCAGGATGGTGTTTTTAAACAGCATCCACGCCTGATGCAAGTTTTTTACTCTGCGAGCTGCTCCTTTCAGTCTATTTCTGTTACTGCAGAAATAGGAAATTTGGCCATTTACTGGCTGTTTAGTAAAAGGCCTAGTAAAAGACTTATCCTATTACCTATGTAAACAACTGTGTTGCAATCTTATCAAGGTGTGGAGCTTCCTCGTCACGGTCAGAGAAAGTGGTTGTAATCAAAGACTATACTATGAACCAGGAAATGCAAGGGGAAAGTACTGATGTAGCCCCTCCTTCATGAGTGAAGTCTGGAGTTAGCGGTGGGAATTCTGCAGCTTGATCTCGAGCACAATCACGTCAGAAGTCACCAATGAATTAATTCAGTGTAAATGCTTAGGTCTTTTAACCACCTCTCCAAATCTTCATATAGCAGATACCCACAATTTGTAGAGATAAAAGACCGAGGCTGCCGCTTATGAGAAAAGTAATTTATTTACTTACCAAATATAGATACAATTAATATTTTCTCAAGGGAGGATAGAACTACTGCATACATATGTTCTCTGTACCTATCACTCCAACATACTGAACTGAAACAGCTATTTTTATACACTTGTATTTAACAATGATTTACAAGGCTTCAGCAAGTTATCTTACTCGGGATCATCTGGTCTTTTTTTCAAAACTATCTGGTTTCCCTCACCTGCTAGACCACATTCTCATGTTTGTTTATACTTCCTCCTTTCCCAGGCCTGTTTGCCCGTAAGGATATCATAGCAGATCATAAGTTCCTGGACATCACGATTTATGGCCGTTGCCCTTTGACTCTACTCCAGGGTGCATAACTATGTTTATTATCTACAGTTCCTCCTTGAAGGCGTTAAAAAGTAAGGGCTTCACTGCTGTGAACCCTTGCTGTAGTTCCATCCATTCTGGAGGGGAGCAATAGGTTCTTTTTCAAATGTATATTAGGGTTAAAGGGATCGTAGATGTGAGTCACAGTTCATGTCAACTCCTTTACAGATATCAGCCTATGTGTAACACGACAATGTGGTTATAGTGAAATGTAATTTGTCCTTCTTCAACCTTCCCCGGGCCTTATGTTACTTATAATATCTTCCCATCTAAATGATCCCGGAGAAAGATAACAATGCTAGACAAAGGAAATCATAAAAGAGTTAAACATCATCATCAACATACATCTTCAATCTGTGTTAATATGTAGTTTTTCATACAGAACATAGTGTCGTATGGGTTCTCTCTTACTTAAAGCAGTTTCAATTAAACGTTGTACTAAGCTTCTGATACAAGGTATTACACAACAGCCATGAAGTACAAATACAGCAATAACGACAGATAATATGAAAGTTTTCCATAGCATGGTGAACATTGTATAGGCAATTAACATCAATAGTACATACAACAGCTTTTGATGTAAAAAGATAATTCAGTAAGAAAAATAAAATCTTTAGAAAAGTCCATAATATGTAAACAATTAGAAATCAGGGTATTCAGAGTCACTTAAAATTTCATTGACTTGATGAATAGACAATCTTGACATCAGAGAAATTTATAGCTCAGTGTAGGTTCTGGTATTAAGAAGCAGCAGTCTGTATACCGTTAGAAGCCTCACACAGGCAGGCATCATGTTGCATCCAGAAGACTTCCACTTAGAGCATCTCATGGTTTCCAGCGAGTTAAATAGTCTATATAACAGTTGTCCAATTCATTAGTAACATTGTTCTCAAATTTTATTCTTTGCACAGTTCAAGGTGTATGTAGGATATAATAAAAAACAATGGCCATACTGGTCTGATCAAAAAAGAATATACATGTCCCTGTACAAACATTTCTACTTCGATTCAGTTTACACATGCATATTTTCAGCTCTCATTACAAATAGACTTTTCTCATGAGTGAAGTCTGGAATTAGCGGTGGGAATCCTGCAGCTTGATCCCGAGCACGATCATGTCAGAAGTCACCAATGAATTAATTCAGTGTAAATGCTTAGATTTTTTTACCATCTCTCCAAATCTTCATATACTGGTTACCCACAATTTGTACAGATAAAAGACCGAGGCTGCCGCTTATGAGAACAGTAATTTATTTACTTACCAAGTATAGATACAATTAATATTTTCTCATGGGAGGATAGAACTACTGCATACATATGCTCTCTGTACCTATCACTCCAACATACTGAACTGAAACAGCTATTTTTATACACTTGTATTTAACAATGATTTACAAGGCTTCAGCAAGTTATCTTACTCGGGATCATCTGGTCTTTTTTCAAAACTATCTGGTTTCCCTCACCTGCTAGACCACATTCTCATGTTTGTTTATACTTCCTCCTTTCCCAGGCCTGTTTGCCCGTAAGGTTATCATATCAGATCATAAGTTCCTGGGCCTCACGATTTATGGCCTTTGCCCTTTGACTCTACTCCAGGGTGCATAACTGTGTTTATTATCTACAACCAGTAAGTCTGACTTCAGTATCGGGCAAAATAGTGGAAACTATTATAAAAGAATAAAATTACGGAACACATAGACAAACATGGTTTAACTAGCTGTTAAGCCCGTTAAAACGGGCGAGTATTGGTCTGTTCTATTTTCACATCTAATTCCTTCCCTCCCTCCCAGGAGCCTTCTTCTCTCCATTGGTTAGCCTCACCCAGCTCGCCGCAGCGGCTCCACCCAGGAACATCATGGTTCTTTCCACTGGTTAGCGTCGCCTAGCTCATCGCAGTGGCTCCGCCCAGGGACATCGTGCTTCTCTCCGTTGTTTAGCCTCGCCCAGCTCGCCGCAGTGGCTCTGCCCAGTAACATCGGGCATGATGTGACACGCACTCGCGCCACCAAATTTCACCCCCCCCCCGGCGTCGATCCCCCCTCTTTCCACCGTCGCCGTGTTACCTCCCGTGAGTCCTGTTGTCAGTTCGCCTCCATCGCTCCGTCCGTTTGCCTCTCAGTTCTGCCCCCTCCTTCCCTCCCTCCTCCTCCGATTTCCACACCTATGTCCAAGACCTGCTCCCTATTGGGCTGTACTGCTGGTGGAGGCAGGGCTTAGACTCTATCAACGTTCAGTCTCTACTGCGCATTTGCAGGTGAGTCGGTCACGTCTCATTTATATAGATTGATGGGACAGAGTCAGTATGGCTTCAGCCAAGGAAAGTCTTGCTTCACCAATTTTGCTTTATTTCTTTGAAGGTGTGAATAAAAATGTGGATAAAAGTGAGCCGGTTGATGTAGTGTAACTAGATTTTCAGAAAGCTTTTGATAAAGTCACTCATGAGAGACTTGTGAGAAAATTAAAAAGTCAAGGAATATGAGACAATGTTCTGTTGTAGATTATGAACTGGTTAAAGAATAGAAAACAGAGGGTAGGGTTAAATAGCCATTTTTCCTAGTGGAGGAGGGTGGAGTGCCACAGGGATCTGTACTGGGATTGGTGCTATAAAACTTATTTATAAATGATCTGGAAATTGAAATGACAAATGAAGTGATTAAATTTCCAGATGACACATGTTACAAGAATCCTTCTCTATGGTTAAAAAGGGAAAACACAGACTGTCACCTAGTAAAAAATCATAAGAAACTACACATTAGAAACAAATACCTAGACAAGAAATGAAATTGGAACAAGAAACCAGAATGTGAGCAGTGGAACACTGAAAAAACAAAAGTAAAAACAGAAAAACATATCCTCCTGTACAGAACAAACGACAAGAAATCCATATTTTCAAAGCTGACATCTCATTTCTCTAAATATTAACAATCAATTTTTTGTACCTTTGTTGACTCCGTGCACTCCGCTCCATGGATAAATCCTTCTTATCTGTTCCCTTCTCCACTACTGCCAACTTCAGACTTCACGCCTTCTGTCTTGCTGCACCCTACGCCTGGAATAAACTTCCTGAGCCCCTACATCTTGCCCCATCCTTGGCCACCTTTCAATCTAGACTGAAAGCCCACCTCTTTAACATTGCTTTTGACTCATAACCACTTGTAACCTTCTCTTCTCCTTCCTGTACACATTAATTGATTTGATTTGCTTACTTTATTTTTTTGTCTATAGATTGTAAGCTCTTTGAGCAGGGACTGTCTTTCTTCTATGTTTGTGCAGCGCTGCGTACGCCTTGTAGCTCTATAGAAATGCTAAATAGTAGTAGTAGTAGTAGTAGTAGACTGACCATTTTGTTTTTCCAATTTACTGATCTCTCTTTACTACTGTTTGCGCCTGTTCTTGCTGCCCGCAGAGTCCAATCAGGCCAGCAATACTACGCAGACAAATCCTCTCAACTGTTATCTTTAGAAACCGGACAGCTGGTTAAGGACTATTTACACTACAACAAGTAAAACAAAAAGGAAAAAACCAAGAGAAGCTTCCGTTGGGGGAAAACACAGGTTTATTTATTTATCCAAAGATTAGGATAAACAAAAAGAAATAGTTATAGGTATAGTCTAGAATAGGACAGAAATGAGAACATTTACAGAAAATGAAATTACAATGGAAAATTGGTCAGGGCAGTCTCTCAGTTCTCTGGCGTGAGGCCAAGAGCGCTGCACACTGACCAGCCTCCTATCTGGCAGAGAAATGTTATATAGGGTTTCTTTTCCCTTTCAATACAAAAGGAGCACAAGAAGGAGGAGGGTTTCTCTCATCCCCTTAATTAGCATCTTACAGTCAGTCAGGATCTCTTGTCAATAAAGAAATACATAGCATCTGTTTACATTTCCTTTGAAGATGCAGTTGGTCTCTTGTCCAAATGTTTTGGATATTATATCTCTTCTATTCATCTTTACAGCTTTTCTCACACAAGAATATATTCCTCAGAACCTTTGATCTTTTATCTTAGTATTTCTCCTATATCCTTATTCTAAAAGTGGAGACAAGAGTTAAACTGTTTCCTTTCAGATGTGATATATTTCTCACCTGATAGCCCAGCCTCTGTGTTTATGTCATAACATGTCAGAACATAGTTTCTCTTATTTTCAAGGAAATGCATAATAAAGAAAGCTACAAAAAACTCCAGTTGCCTAGACCCAGTAGTCTGCTTCTCAGAGAAGTTCAATTGCCTCTCCTTTGTGAGATACAGTATTGATCTTTTGTTTTAGACAGAAAGATGTCTTCTGCAAGTATTATGTGTTATGTCCTCTTATAGTTACAACAAAAAAGAGTAATTCTCTCCTGGATTGAAGTAGCCATGCCTTCAAAGGGCATGGGAAAGAATTCTGTCTCCTGAGCTCCCTGAGGCCTGACCATATTCAATGGGAGAGATCCTGGGCAATCAGGTTCAATTACCTGACTTGGCAAGAGGAGGGGTAGAGAGTAATTGCTATTCCAGCAAGCTTTTCCCATGATTAGAAAGAGAGAAACCTCCATTTCTCTCTGTCCAGAAATATGAGGAATTAATTCTGTATATTAAATAATTGGAGGCCTTCCGCCTCCTACAACACTACTCTTGTTGATTTTCTCCTAAGTTTTTTTTACAGGATCTAATTTTCATTTTCTGCTTTTCACTGTTCATCTTCTTCCCTTCTTCTCTTATATATAGCTCTGACTCTGATCCATCCGTCTCATTTTTTTCTCCAGTTCTTTCATCTGTTTCTTTTTAACCTACCTGTAGCTGGATTTCATTCCTCCTTCTTTCCTTTTTTCCCAACGCTGCCTCTCTGTGGTTCACCTACTTACCAGCTTTTTACTTCCTGCATTTACTTCCCTAGTTCTCTTATTCCTGTGTCTTATTTCTCCCCAGTCTCCTATTTTCTATATTTCACCCACTTTCTAGTCTCCCATTTCCACCTTCTGTATTATTTACCTCCCTGGCTTATCTGTCTCTGCTTCTTATCACTTACCAACCCCATTCCCTGTCATTCAGCCCCTTCTCCAGCTCTAGTCCCTTTATGTTTTATCCTTTTTACTTTCTTATTTCTATCCTTTCTCACCTCTTTCAAAGATCTCTCCTCTTCCTTTGTCCCTCACCCTCTTCATAATCCTCCATCTCTTTTCTCCCCTTTCCATATCATTCTTTGTCCCTGTCTCTTCTCCCATACTTCCTTCTCCCCTTCTCCAGTATCCATCCACCTACCTCCTCCAGTATTTATTTACCCTCTCTTTCCTCCACTTTAACCCCAGTACCCATCCCTCTGCTCCTTTATCTTCACCTTCCCCTGCATATGACCTTGCTTCTCTCCATCCTCCACACAGTAACTGTACTTATTTTCCTTTTCCCAGCTCCTGCATCAGACCCCAACCTTTATGTCCCATTTGTCTCTTCCCAGACCCCTTCTCTCATGTCTAGCATGCATATACCGCCTAAACCTAAGCGGTTCCCAAACAACAAACAAAGTTTAAAATCAACAACAAAAAACATATCACAATGACACTCAAAGATAGTGCTACACTTAACCATCTCAAATGAGACAGGGTTACCCAATACAGAAATAGTACCACTGTTAGTCCCACCTGTAAGCAGTAAAATCCTTAGATGAAGGCTTCCACAAATAATTGAGTCTTTAAAAACCTTTTAAATCGAAATGCACCAGCACATAATTGCAAATGTGCTGTTGGTGCATTCCACATCAAAATATCAGCCACTGAGAATGCCGAAGATCTCGGATCACAGTAACATATTTTGACAACTGAGTCCATGGATAACCACAAAGCAGTCTCTGACCTTAGCAGTACACAGATAAAATTTCCTTAAAATACTTTGGTGCGGGCAGGTATATAGCTTGATGTATATAAATTGATGTTAAAACCTACCTGGGGACAAATGACCAGGTCAGAAACATCACCCTTGTAGTAAAAAGATTTCCAGAACTTGGAGGAGGGGCTGGTAAGGACTATAGCACAGAGATCTCAAGTTACCTAGTTCCAGGCTGAAGATTTTGGGACAGTCTTGGATTGCTAGGGTTACCATATGGCTCCAGAAAAAGGAGGACGGATTGAGCCAGCCGGGTTTTACTTCCATTGCTTTCCAAGCAATGGAAGTAAAACCCGGCTGGCTCAATTACTTCCATTGAAAGCAATGGAAGTAAAACCCGGCTGGCTCAATCTGTCCTCCTTTTTCTGGAGCCATATGGTAACCCTATGGATTGCTGATCGCTTCATCCTGGTATATTATGGGACTTGCAGCACTGATTTTAGTGGGCAGAATCAGGCACTACAAATCCCACACTGCTTTGAAATGTAAGTTCAAAACCAGGACTTGCCAAAAAGTCTCCAGTTTGGAACTGGGCAACTTGGCATCTCTGATGGCATTTTCAGAAGAACTACCTGACCATTGAAAGGGAGAGGAAAGGTGACACCAGACAGATAACTTCAATATGTAACTCAACCTGTGGTGTAAACAAGAAGGTTTTCAATACAAATGTGACTGGGGCAAGCTATGCGAAAAAAGACTATATTGTAATTATGGCCTACATCTTTCTGTAGAAGGAAAAAGCATTCTAAGTGAGAAATTTGGACAATGTGTTGTTAGGCATTTAAACTAGATAATGGGGTTGACATGTGGAAGTAGATGAGTCTGGGATATCACTACCAGGAAAAGCTTGATTACAGTGGGGAAAATAACAAAAGAACCATCATGGTAACTCACTCATTTGCAGCAAAGTAGAGGAGACCACTGCCCCCACTTTGTGTATGCATATTATGCTGCTTTGCATACATAGTCCAGTTGCATCATGAACTATCAGTTGCCACACTTCCTAGTAGTTGTAACTCTAAGCTCATTGGTCCCCCCCATGCATGTGACCCCCTGTTCACACTCCGTAGAGCCTATCAGGTCCTTCCTCTTTCCACTGTCACATGGCCTGTTTTTACTAGCCTTGGTTTCTGCTCAATGCCTTCTGGTAGGCTACTTCCCCTCCCATTGTGTGCAAGGAGAGAAGAAGGTCTCCATTTTCTGCCTTAGCCTGGCAGTCAGCTCTGTTCCTTTCCCCTCTCTAACCCCTCTAGGTCTGTGTTGTCTTGTCACCACAGAATATCAGTCAAGAATAGCAATTCACCACATCAACAACATTTTCACAGCTCAGTAGATGATTTCACAGCCCCTCTTGTCTGAGGGTGCTGGGTGGTGGGCAACAGACAGATTCTTTCTGCTAGGGCAGTAGTCCTGTTTCAGCTAAATCTTCATTTGTAAATGCCTTTTCCATTTATTTGCTTTAAAGAACAGTTGGATGTAAGAGTTTTGAGTCCTTTCTTGTGAATGTTAAGACACTGGTATATTTCTTTTCCAATCATTATGTTGGATATTGTGTGAGAGAAGAAGACCAGGTGCGAGGCTATATAGAACATAATCAGGCCAACACAAAATAGCTGGAAAGCTATGATTGCAAATACTTGCAGTCCAGATCTGCAGGTCCTAATGATGGTGGAGGACTTAGATGTTATTGCAGTTACAGAGATATAATACAATGGGTCCCATTGTATTATTTCTCCCAATAGCACACTGCTCAGGGGTGCAGCCATGGGTCAACCTGGAGGGGCACAGACCCCTTCAGTGCCCTCAGCCTAACTATCAGTGTAGAGGGTTACCATAATTGGTGAAGATCTCGAAGCCTATGCTTTCCCAGTTGTCTGACCAGGACCATGCACAAGCTAAAACCTCATAGGTGGAATGTCCTGTTCATTCATGATCTCATAAGATCATGAACAAGATCAACAATGGAATTTGTTGCCTGCAAAGTTTCAACATATGTGAGGGTCTAGCTGGATATGGGGGAAGGCACAAGGGCATAGAGAAGAGTGATGGGCTTCTGTTATCATCAGGAGCAGATTTTGTGGATGAATGGAAGATGTTGGGAAGAGAGAGGAGAGGTTGGAGGCAATGCCATGGAGGGAGAGAAGAAAGAGAAGATGAAGAAGTGAAAAGGGAAAGAAAGGAGGCAGATTCTAAGGAGAGAGAGGACAGAAGAAGAGGTAAAAAAAAAGGAGAGGCAGGAGCAAATTCTGGGCTGATAAAGGAGGAGAGACTGGGGGCAGATGCAAGGGGATAAGGGCAGATTCTAAGGAGGGTAGGGAGAGAGAGCAGAGGGAGAGGTGAAAAGGGTCAGATTCGAGGGAGGGTTTAGTTTAATGATTCATTCAAAACTGCAAGGAGCTTAGGAGAGAAGCAGAGGGAATTGATCCTGGGGAAATTGTTGGTGGGTGTTAGGGACATAGGAATAAGAAGAGCAGGACTCAAAGTGATGACTTGGGGACTAGGTGGAAGAATAGTATAAATTTAGGACTTGACTGGGTATTGGATGTATTAAGAAAATGGGGGATTAGGGTGGAAAGTGAGGACTGACCTATGGACTGGGATTCAGAGATTAAGAGGACAGTGGGGACTAGGCCACTGGGTGTGGAGGATAAGTGTAAGACTGTGAGCCAGGATAAAGAAATTAAGAGAAGGGTTGTGAAGCACTAGTAAGGTTTATGGAGAGAGTAAGATAGAGGACAGGTCTTTGAAAGGGGTGAGGAAGGGTAGAAATGGAGGAAATGAGAGGGGGTATGGGAGACTGGATAAAATGTAAGAAGCAGAAGAAAGGACCTGGAAGCAGGGAAGATGCTGAAGCTAGAGAAGGGATGAGGGTTAGAGAGGAGGTGAGTACAGAGGATGGAATTGAAGGACTAGAGAAGGATGAAAAGGAGGAATAAAAGACTAGGGGCCTGCTGCACAAACGCAGCCGTAAAATACGTCTGCCTTAGTTAAATTTAGCAACTCGCTAAGAGCGAGTGATGCACAAAGGGGATCACATGTAAATAAGTTGCATGGATTTCCTTTTGTGCATTGCTTGCTGTTTGCGAGTCCAAGCTGTGAAATGCTTTTGACACTGCTGTGAAATGCATTTGACAGCTCTGATGCTACAGATCCCCCCAACCCCATACTTTAATTTTTTTCCTAGTGGTCCAGTGGACCCTGACCCCTCTCCCTGCAGCCCCCCCAAATCTTTTAAAAACATTTTCCCTGGTGATCCAGGGAACCAGACTTCTTCCCCCGTGCGTGCACACCCCCCCATCCTGGTCCCGACCCTGACCCTACCTACACCCCTCCCTGTATCTTTACGGGGTGGAGGCAGGAGGACAAGAGCAACAACTCCTGCCTCGGGCCCACCCAGAAAAAATGGCATTGCCCAGGCCCTGCCCAGTGTATTCTGGGATGCATTGGGCAGGACTAAACACCATATAAAGAGTTTTTTGTCCTTATATGGTGCCCTCCTCTCTCCACCTTGTAAAGGTAAAGGGAGGAGTGTGGATGTGGGTAGGGTTGGGGGTCAGGACCGGGACCATGAGGGGTGTGTGTGTGTGTGTGCACGTGCAGCGGGAAGGGATCCGGTTCATTGGACCACTGGGGAAAATGAAAAAAAAATCAGAGAGGGTCTCGGGGGGGGGGGGGAGGGGAAGGGTGGGTCAGGAACCACTGGACTACCAGGGAAATAAAGAAAAAAGATTTGGGGGGAGGAGTGTCAGTCCATTAAACCACCAAGGAAATTAAAAAAAAAAATTGGGGGGGGGGGGGGGGGGAAGGGGGCACTGGGAGGTGAGAGGTAGGAAGCACAAGCAGGCAGTCTTTGCAGCTGCCTGCTTGTGCTTCTCTCCTCTCTGACAGTTCCAGAGCAGCTGTAAAATTTGCTCCTTAAATTACGGCTGCTCTGGAGATGTACATCCCCTGGAATACACATTAGAATACAAATGAGCTCATTATAATACATTTGCATGGGGTTGTGGGTGGCTGCTAATGGTACATGTTAGAGTCACGGAAAACCCCTTTGTTCACTATTATCTACATAATCACTTGCTTTAGACTGGCTAGAACCAGTCTAAAGCAAACATTAATAGCATGGTAAGCTTTGTGAGTCTGGCCCCAGGAAATGAATGAAAGAAAGAGCAGAGAGGAGGCCAACTAGGGAGGTGAGAGTGGGCATTTATTTGGTGTTTGAAAATTTATAGCCCATACTATCTACAATTCTAGTTGAGAAGAGGGAGATTGAAGACTGGAAGGTGGGAGAATAATCCTGTTAGAGAAATGAAATGATCAGACACAGGTACAACCCCCCCCCCCCCCCCCCCCCCACACACACACACACACACACATACACACATTTTATTTTGACTTTTTAGGGGGTCTTTAGCACATGCTCAACGCTAAAGTTGCCCATAGGAATATATGGGTGTCTCTAGTGTTTAGCACATTCTTTTTTTAGTGTGCGCTAAAAACGCTAGCAAGCCTTTGTAAAAGGACCCCTTAGTGATTTAAATATGTCATCTTTGGCAATGTGCATATCTTATAGCTTTGTTCAGTAAAGGAGGAAATGCATTTCTGTCTTTCTTCAGTGGTCCACAGCTCACATTCTGGTCTCTTGGGGTTTCGTTAGTTTTCTTCTTCATGTTTCTGTTTGTAATTTGTAGTTTCTTATTCTGTATTAGTAAAGGTCAATCAGTGCTCTGTGTGTGTAACCGAAGTACAGTATTTCTGCTAGCATGTAGTTTCTGTATAGGGATCTGTAGCAGTCCAACTTGTTCTGTTTTCACACATGGGGGTACATCGGGGTTCTAAGGCCTAGTGTAATATTTTTTGCCCTTTTGCCTTTTATAAGTAAGGCTTCTGCTGTCTACGTCCTGGAGTTATACAAGCAGAAACCTTGTGCTGGTTGCAGGGAGAACAGCTGCCCCCTGTGAGGAACCCTGTGCAGGAGAACAGACACAGTTTCCAGTAGATACAAGCTCAGTAGCTTTGTTCTTCCCCTTGTCAGGCTGAATGGTCTGCAGAGTCCTGAAGTTACCTACCCATGATTTCCCCTCCACCCCCTCATCATACAGTAAGGATTGTCAGAAAAGTGCTCTCTGTATCTGGAACACTGTCACCTGTTCCAATCTTCCTCCCCACAGCATACACCCTCCCATCACTCCAGTGGCGTTCCTAGGGGGGCTGACACCCGGGGCAGATCGCCGATGAGCCCCGCCCCCCGGGTGCACACCGCTGGGGGAGGGGGTGCCGCGCGCCTGTCCGCTTTGTTAGTTTCCATGCTCCCTCTGCCCCGGAACAGGAAGTAACCTGTTCCGGGGCGGAGGGAGCACAGAACGAACGTAGCGGACAGGCATGTGGCACCCCCCCCCCAGCGGCGTGCACTCGGGGCAGACCGCACCCACTGCCCCCCCTTGGTACGCCACTGCCTCACTCCCTCCCCCCCAGTTGCCAGTGGCAGCAGGAGAAAGTTTACTTATCCTCTCCTGCTGCCACAGTGCTAGTCTTGCAATACAAGTTGTGAAATTTTGCAGCTTTACCCATCAGATTAGCACTATGACAGCAGAAGCAGATGTCTGAGTAAATATTTCTCTTGCTGCCCCTGCCAACTCAGGGAAGAAAGAGAAGGGTGTATAAGGTGGGGAGGAGAACAAAAGCAGGCAGTGATCCAGATACAGAGATCACTTTTCTGGTGTCCCTTGCTGCAGGATACCCAGAGCAGTTGCCCTATTTGACCCTACATAAGTACATAAATGGTTCAGAACAAAGGTCAATGAAGCCCAGTATCCTGTTTCCAACAGTGGCCAATCCAGGGCACAAGTACCTGGCAAGATCCCAGAACAGTAAAACAGATTTTATGCTGCTTATCCTAGGAATGAGCAGTGGATTTTCCCAAGTCTGTTCTAATAATGGCTTATGCACGTCTATTTAGGAAATTATCGAAATCTTTTAAACCCTGCTAAGCTAACTGCTTTTACCACATTCTCTGGCAACAAATTGCAGAATTTATTCATTGAGTGAAGAAATACTTTCTCCAGTTTATTATAAATTTACTACTTAGTAGCTTTATCCCGTGTCCCCTGGTCCTAGTATTTTTGGAAAGAGTAAACAAGCGATTCACTTCTACCTGTTCCACTCCACTCAGTGTTTTGACCTCTATTATATCTCCCCTCAGCCATCTTTTCTCCAAGGTGAAGAGCCCTAGCCACTTTAGCCTTTCCTAATAGGGAAGTCATCCCATCCCGTTTATCATTTTTGTACTCTTCTCTGTACCTTTTCTAATTCTGCTTTATCTTTTTTGAGATGCAGTGACCAAAATTGCACATTCCCAGCCATGCTGCCAATCTGTGCAACACTTTTTAGGTGTAGAGCATCAGTGAGCTACACAAACATATTTATATTGATGGACTGGTTGAGGGCAGAGTTGTGACTAGCAGAGCTAGAAGGCTGTCTGACACAGCATCCACTCATTCCACATTCTTCCTTTCAAGCAATAAAGCAGGCTGGTCTTAGCAATTGCTGGGCCCCGTGCAGACGAATTCAGTGGGGCTCCCCCCCACCGCCTGTGCCCGCCACCATAAGCCATAATTTATCAGAGTTTAAAAGGAGATTTGGAGCGCTCGGAACCTTGATGTGCATCCATCACATTTCAGCAGAGAGCGGCAGACAGCAGCGGCGATTTTCATATCTCATCAGATGCTGAGTCTAGAGCAGGGGCGTAGCCAGGCCTTGCGGTGGGAGGGGGCCAGAGCCCGAGGTGGGAGGGCATATGTAGGTCTGCCAACCCACCGCCTCACATCCCCACCGCCTCGCTGCTCCCCTTCACCTCCTTGCTGCTTCCCCTCACTGCCTCGTCGTTCCCCCCCAAAAAGCAAAGAATTCATTTAATCTCTCCGCTAAGGCTTTATCTTCCCTGATCGCCCCTTTTACTCCTCGGTCATCTAGCAGTTCAACCAATTATTTTACCGGTTTCCTGCTTTTAATATACCTAAAAAAAATTTTACTATGTGTTTTTGCCTCCAACGCAATCTTTTTTTCAAAGTTCCTCTTAGCCTTCCTTATCAGCGCTTTGCGTTTGACTTGACATTCCTTATGCTGTTTCTTATTATTTTCAGTCGGTTCCTTCTTCCATTTTCTGAAGGATTTTCTTTTAGCTCTAATAGCTTCCTTCACCTCACTTTTTAACCACGCTGGCTAAAAAGTGTAATCTTCTTATTTCCCTTAGGTATTTACAGTTTCTGGATATTGGTGGCTCCTCTCAGAGGGAAGTCTAGAGGACAGAGATGTCTTTACCTTCTTGAGCGCAGTTCATCTGCAGCTAGATTACTTATCACTTCTTGTGTCTCTCCTTTCCTTCTGCTCCTCATAGGCAATATTGGAGGATAGGGTCCCCGTACTTGTGCTCTGTAAAAGCAGTCCAGCAACTTAGCAGACTCTGAGGCTTGCTCCCCACTCCTGACATTTCCAGGTCAGTGCCCTTGTTAGCCCTAAACCAGTTTTCCCCCAGTAAAGAAGCTGATGCTTGGAAGTTAATAATGACTGTTTTATGCATTTCCTTTACATCTGCAAATTCCAAGTTGTAATTTGTAATGTTTTCTTATCTGTATATGAAGAATGTAACATCCCCTCAGGATTTGAATAAAAAGTATTAAAAAAAAAGACTTGCATGATTCTGGTACAATGGCCAGGGCTGTAAGTTTCCATCTAAAGGGTGGATCTGCCATCATGAAATAACACTTGAGCCCAGTAGGCATGCTATTTTTAGGGTGCAGAGGTCTTATCATTTCCACTATCCACTATATATTGTAAGCCACATTGAGCCTGCAAAGAGGTGGGATACAAATGTAATAATAAATAATTATCTTTGGAACTCACTCCCTGTCACTCTTCATCTTCAGATACCACTGGATCAGTTTAAAACTGACCTTAAAACATACCTTTTTAAAGATGCATATGAATATGTAACTTCAGCAGGCATACAGGAAATACCATGGAAGTTACTTGTAGCATTCTCTCTTGTTTTTAACTTCCCCCCTCTGTCCTATCAATTATTGTAATTTTTTCCACTGTCCTAACAGTCATGTCTTGACTTCTTTTTGTCTACCATGTTCATTTCTCTACTATATGTAGATTGTAAGACAAAGGGAAGGATAGTAAACCTATAAGAAACTTGAAAGTTGAAAGGGTTAGTGAAAGGTCAGAACTGCTCCTTTTTTTTTTTTGGTAGTATGCTGAAGGTTTTGGTTATGCCGCACAGGCAGTAGAAGCTGACTGAAATAGCTTTTTTTTCGTTTTAGTTTTGGTCAAAACTGAATCTGCTTCCGAAACTGTCTAAACACTTTCGGCTGAAACTGCAGCCAAAACTTATCGCCTGGTTGCAACCAAAGCCAAAACTGAAACCGAAAACTACTAGAGGTTACGGCAGCCATTTTGAGAGCAGAGCAGAGCCAGAATGGGCAGAAGTGACTGGGGATTACTCCTGTCCCGACTATATGGTCAGTTTTGTCTGAAACCAAAACTATGGCCATAGTCTTTCAGTCAAAAGTGAGAGTAGACAGAAAATGAATTATGGGCCAGTTCCAGCACTATAACCAAAACTGAAATGTGGTTGGCGTCTAACAGACAGAACCTTAGCCAGTTCTACACCCACATGTCTTTTTTATTCTTTCCAACCCAATGGAAGTTGGGAAGAATTATAGAAAAGAGGTTGATAAATGTCTGTCCATCTGTGCCTATCTGTCAACAAATTAACTCTGAAAATTTAATGTAATGGGATGAAAGTAGGCACATGGAAAAATCTAGTAAAAAGACAGGACAAGTTCAAAATGGGCTAAATTGGACCAAAGATTACTACTACTACTACTACTTAATATTTCTATAATGCTACTAGACATATGCATTGCTGTTCACATTATCTCTGGGATTCTATATATCGCATCTTAATTTCCACGTGGAAATCGAAGTGTATTCTATAACAATGCAAATTACTTAATTGTTATGCTCATTGTTTATTGGATGTTAACAAAGCAATTATCAGCACTAATTGGATGTTAACAAGCAATTATCAGCACTAATTGGCATTAAGATCTACGAGCACAACTCGCTCAGCATATTCTGTAACACGGTGTGCATAAATTCTAAGTCTCATAGTTGAAAAGGGGCCATGGGCGGGGCTTAGGCATTTCTAAAATCTATGCGTGTTGTTATAGAATACACCCACTCTGCACCTAGTCTATGTGTCAGGATTTACGCCAAGTAAAACATGGCATAAATGGCCACAACTAAATTTGGTTGCATGGAGAGGTTCTGAGTAAAATTCTATATAGAGAGCAGAAATTTAAGCCTATTCTATAAAATTTAGGCGTACTATAGAGAATATGCCTAGGCGTATTTTTTTTTTTTTAACATTAATTTTTATTGTCACTGATACAAACTGCGGTCACATTCTGCCATATCCATAATATGCTGAGAATTACATACATATGAACGTCAAATACAAGTCAAGTGATCTCACAAACATAATCATTGTGCCCCGCCTTGCACCAGTTTTTCCAAATACCCCGGTCCCCCTTTCATCTCATCCATCCTCTTCCTTACCACACCAGCTCACATCATCATACTACACACGCTCTCCTCCCCCCTTATCCCCTTGCTCATACTCACTACCCCTCCCCTCCCCCCGAACTTAACCCTTGTAAACAGTCTGTCCACACCTTCGAGTTACGTCTGTTAACCAGCTTTAGTGATTTGGCATACAGTTGACTCTCATAGGTGCCAACCTCTCTCATCCGTATTCTCCAAGCATCAAGTGGTATGCTATCAGGAGTAGTCCAGAATTGTAAGATGTTTTTTTTAACTAGCAATAATGTCAGATATATAAACCTCCTGTATGGTTGCAAAAGCCCCTGAGCCAACAGGAGCTTCTGATCCCCCAGAAGTAAGGTTGCATAATCCCATTCAATCTGTTTTTGAGTGACCTGCTGGATTACCCGAAAAGCCTCATTCCATATTAGGAGATGCGGGCACTCCAGAAAAGAGTGGACAAAGGTTCCCCCGTCCCTCTGACATCTAACACATTGTGCATCCTCCCACAAACCCATCACTGCTCCTTTAGCTTTAGTAATATAAGCACGATGTAAAATCTTATATTGTGTTTCCTGTAAGTCCGCTACTTTAATCATTGCATATAGAGTGGTAAAGAGCCTACTGAATCCTCGAACTGTATATGTCGTACCCAATTCAGTGTTCCAGTAGCCTACCAATCTCTCCATGCCCCCCTCTGGCAAATGCATTTGCAGGATTTTATACCAGGTAGAAAGGCTGTTTGCTTTGTATGGCAACTTTAGCAGAATCTTATCAAGCTCTCCCCACATCCACTTTTCTCCATGTGTCCTCCTTAAGGTAGAATAGTAGTGCCGCACCTGGATATATTGCAACATGTTGTTATTAGGGACACCCCATCTGTCCTTTATCTGATCAAAGGTTTCTATAGTGTCCCCTCCTTGAACTAAAAGATGGCCCAAAATCCTACACCCATTTTGTTTCCACTGAGTGAATACTGAATAGCCCACACCTGCCGGGAAATCCGCATTACCCACCATACCCATAAATGGGGACGCATCTGGTGATCTCTGTTGTCGCTCCCTCCACCATACCCATGCCCTTCTCATAGGTCTCAGGAAACTCAGCCTACTCCCTATCTGGGGGTGAGTACTAGCCCTCATGTGTATTAAGTTTATGAAGGACCAAGGTCTGCACCAATCTTCCAGCCCTCCACTGGGCAGGAACCTGTAATGATCCGCCAGCCCCTCAAAGATAAAGCGCATAAGTGCTGCAACATTGTATGTGCGAAGGTCAGGCAGTCCCAGGCCCCCCGCTTCCCTGTGGTGAGACAGCCTTTGATGTCCAATTCGTGCCCCTTTTCCCTTCCAAATAAAGGAGCAGATAATAGAGCGAAACAGACGCTCCTCTCTCCGAAGAATCCATATAGGTGCCACCTGTATAGGGTAAAGGATTTTAGGCAGCAGGACCATTTTGACTAAAGCTATTCTCCCCATCAAGGAGAGCGGCAGGTCCCTCCACCTTGCACACAACTGCTTGATTTTTTCCACAGGATCCATTATGTTCTTCTTATAAAAAATTCTACTACTAGTACTAAGAAAAATACCCAGATATTGCATTGCCCCTTTGGCGTATGGAATTGGCAAGCCTTCTAATCCCGGATCTTCTCTGTGTCCCGAAAGCAGCAACACCTCCGATTTAGAGCGGTTTACCCGCAATCCGGACAGATCCCCGAATTTATCCACTATGGCCAATGCTCTCGGCAAATCCTGGGGAGCATGTGCTACATATAATAATATGTCATCAGCGAACAAATTAAGTTTAGACTCCCTATGGCCCGCCCATAGTCCTCGAATTTCTCTGCTGCCTCTTATTTTTATAGCCAATGGTTCTATTGCCAACAGGAAGAGAAGCGGTGAGAGAGGACATCCCTGTCGAGTGCCCCTATGTAATGAGAAGCTCTCTGTAAGTTTTCCATTGACCAACAGCCTAGCCGTCGGTGTCGTGTATAAGGCCTTACTCCAAGCTATAAATGTTCCTTGAATACCAAATCGCTCTAACGTCCAGAATAGGTATTGCCATGAAATGCTATCAAAAGCTTTTTCCATGTCCAATCCTACAAAGGCTTCCCGTCCCCCACTCTCCTTGTATTCCTGTATTGCCAACATGGCTCTCATAATGTTCATAGAGGTATAGTGCCCCGGGACAAATCCCACCTGGTCCTCATGTATTAGGGTCGGGATTACCGTATTTAGCCGTTTAGCCATTATGGCTGCCAGTAGTTTAATATCTTGATTTAATAGAGATATGGGTCTATATGATCCCACCTGTGTGGCGTCTTTGCCCGGTTTGGGCAGCAATACCACATGTGCCATATTACGCTGAATTGCCAGCCTCTCTGTCACCAGGCCATTAAACCATGCTCTCAGGGGCTCTACCACCAGGTCTGCCAAGATGCGATAATACTCAGGGCCGAACCCATCGGGACCTGGAGCCTTAGTCAACTTCAAAGATCTAATGCCCTGTTTAATCTCCTGGTCTAATATGGGGACGTTTAGGACATGCAATTGGTCCTCTGTGGGTTGTGGTAAATGTATTGCTTGGAAAAACTGCTCGCATGATTCTAGATTGAACTCCTGACTTTTATAAAGAGAACTATAAAAATTTATGAACTGCTGCATCACCTGGGTCTCGGCTGTGTGTACTGTCCCTGCCGAATCCTTAATATTAGTGATAACTTGCCTTTTGCGTAGTGCTCTAACCAGGTTAGCTAGCAACTTCCCGGCTTTGTTACCCCATTTATGCAGTTTAAAGCACTGGAAGTAGATATCCCTTTCCGCTCTCTGGGCCAAAATGTCATCAATTTGTTTACGGACTCGCATCATCTGAGTTTTGCAAGCTGCAGACATATCCCTCATGTGTGTTCTCCTTAACTGATGGTATTCTTTTGATAATTGTAAGAGGTCTGCCTCCTGTTTCTTCCTCCGCCCTGCCATGTATGCTATAATATCACCTCTAAGCACTGCCTTCGAAGCTTCCCAATATGTTCCTGCATCCACCCCAAACCCCTGATTATGCGTTTGGTATTCTAGCCATTTATTTCTCAAAAACTCATGGAATTCTCTATTATTGTACATTGCTGGTGAAAATCTCCACACCTGTTCACTGGGGTCTGCCGCAAAATTTACAGTTAATGTGACCGCTGAGTGGTCACTCAGCACATTATCAAGTATGGCCACTTTGGATATTCTGTTCAACCAGGAAGTGGTGACCATCATATAGTCCAGTCTGGAGTATACATTATGCGGATGAGAATAAAATGTATATTCGCTATCATGCGGGTGCATCAATCGCCATATGTCCACAAGGTCCAGCTGGGAAGCTACATAATTCACCCCCTTATCCTCCCAGTTCCCTCCTCTTACTTTCGGGGGTTTACAATCAATAGAAGGGTCAGCCACCACATTAAAATCACCCCCCATCACAATCAAACACGCCGGGAAAGGTGTTACTTTGGCCACGAGACTGGAGAAAACTCTAGGGGAGTATACATTTGGTCCATAAACATTACATAAAAGAATATGCTGTCCCCACAATTCTCCCGCCATCAATACATATCTACCTTCTTTATCCTGGACTACTTTATGGATATTAAAGGGCAGTTTTTTGTGGATAAGTATGGCCACTCCTCTTTGCCTAGAATTGTATGAGGAAAACCCCACTTCCCCCACCCAGCTCCTGTGTAGTTTTTGGTGTTCTGAGGCTGAAAGGTGAGTCTCTTGAAGAAACGCTATATCTGTCCCTTCTGTCCGCAACCATGAGAGCAGCTTAGTTCTTTTAATCGGGGAATGCATGCCATCCACATTTAATGTTATTACTTTCAATTTAACCATAATCATATGGAGCGCTATCCTTATCATAGCTAATAATTGTGTGCAGCTCGCTAGTCGCCCAGCCCGACCAACAAACAGCTATGATCTTTCTAAGTAGCAAACAGACTGTCACAGTTTTTCCCACTTTCTTCTCCTTCACCCTCCTACTCCTTGAGCCCCCAACCCGTTTCCCCTCCCTCCCGCCCAACTTTATTTCCCCTTCTCCCAACCTCAAACCCATTCCAGCATCCATACTCACCCATTCACACATTCTGCCTTCCCTCCCCTCCCCCTCCCATCCCCCCCCCCACCCTCCAACCTTCCCTCCAACATCTCCCCACATCCTTCTCCTGCCTAGTACAACCCAAAGAGAATGAAATCCCACCCCCCGCTCTACCAGTTTTACCCTAGTGTCATTGCAAGACTATATATGATTTTTTTTTTTTTTGTAAACAACATTGCATACAACTTTCTATGTGTATTAACTTGTTTTCAGCTCCACTCATCTCAGAGCAGATATTAATACTATTTAACATCAGAAACATATTGCTAAGTGCTCACAGTCTTTGTCTAAAGCTCTTCTCCTCCTTCTGCTCTCCGTCATGTGGCACTTTCACCTCTCCTCTTCCCGATAAACATAGAATAGCTAATTATTGCATCTCCTGGCGCCGTCTAACATTCAGCACCCACCCGCAGTACCACGAAGAATTTGCGAGTTGAGATCCAAAGTTCTCCTGCCCATTTTTTCCCATGCTCTTTCCGATCTCTATTCAGGCTCATGCGGGGCTTGGTTCTTTTCTTTGTTGTATTTCTCTAGAAAGGCCTGCGCCGCTGCCACCTCCGTTAGTACCAGCACTTTCCCTTTATGCCAAATCCGCAGCTTAGCAGGGTACAGCAATGCGAATTTTATCCCCTGCTTTAGAGCATTGAGCACGTGGGGGCCATAGCCTTTCGCAGGATTGCTACCCTTGTCGAGTAGTCATTGAACAGCAGTAATCTGCACCCCTCATACTCAAGCGCCTCTTTGGTTCTGGAGGCTTTCAGAATTCTTTCCTTCGCCTGCCAATTTGTAAAATGGGCAATCGCCGTGCGGGGCCTGTTGTTGTTATCCCCCCGCGCCCGACCCGATGCGCCCTGTCGCAGCAGAAGGGGCCTTCTCGCTCCTCCAGCCCCAATTGCTCTGGAAGCCACTTTGCAAAGAAATTATAAAGTCTTTGGTCCGTTACTGTTTCAGGTAGACCTATAACCCGAAGGTTATTTCTTCGGGAGCAGTTTTCTTGCTCCTCCACTCGGTCCCGCATGTTATCCACCTCTTTCTGGAGCGCCGCTAACTGCGTGGCAGTATTTCGCGCTTCGTCTTCCCGCTCTGAAAGTCGCTGTTCCACTTCTGTGAGGCGGGGCCGCATGTGAGTCGAACTTTTCATTTATTTCATCGACCGCCGACTGCAGTTTGTTTAGCTTGTCTGCTAGGGCCGCTGACACCGATCTAGAGATCTCCTGGGTCCATTCCGCCGTTAGTGCTGAAGGTATAGTTGGCGACCTCTGTGGCTCCGCCATTTTGGGCACGCTGTTCCTCACTGGATTCGGAGGTTTTTTGTGTGCCCTTGAGGGCATGCCTCAGATAACCGCCTTGTTTTAAGCTCCGGGTGATTTCAGCCTCGTACGCCTTCACTTTTCTCCCGGCCAGGCTTTTTAAATCTTGCAGTGAATGCAGAAATTAGCGGGTGGGTACGGAGCCTCCTCTTCTTGCTGCCACTTAGGTAGCAGGCATCACGTGACCCCCCGGCGTATTTTTTATCTGCACGAAATTTTCAGGGTCACATATAGAATCTAGTCCTATATGCAGGTATTTTCTCTGTCCCTAGAAGGTTCTATAGAAATAAGCCCTCCCCACCCCTGAAAATGGCCCAATGCATTTCTATGGGAGAAGGAATGCCATCTTCTGTAGCACAGCAACTTACATCCAGTAAAACAAACCAGTTAGTAAATTCCTTGAAACTAAATCTCTCCATTCTGTACTCTCCTAACCCCCCAAACTGCCCCCCAAAATTACTCTTTCCCCAAACATCCCCCCCTATGAGTTGAGGGATTCGTGATCAGAAATTGAATTGGGGCAGGCAAGTTGTGTTCTCAGGTGCTTGTAGGAGAGGGGGAGAGGGGAGCTCTTCCCTTCCATTTGGAGCAAAGCTGTCTCTCCAGGTTTCTTTTGGGAGTGAGTGAGTTGGAGTCTCGTTTGAGCAGTTTTTGGTAGGGTATGTGTCCTTATGTCTGTGGAATAGAATCCTGGACCTTGGACGTTCTTCTCCTACAAGGTAATGAAATACATTTCAGACAGAGAAGTGATAGAAGGATTTTCTTCAGTTTTTCTGGGTTTAAGGGAGAAAGACTCTAGTGGAGACAAAGGGAGGCCAGTTTCATTTCAGTACATGCTCAAGAAGTTTGAAGTAAGGGTTTTGCCAGCACATTTCTCTATGGTTTCCTCCTTAAGAAATGGATTATTACTGAAACAGTGGAACTTACAGACTTTGTTTCCCCTGTAATATTCTATTTCCCCTTATTTAACATCTACTATGTAATCCCCCTCCTTTTTCAGTAGATTTCTCTTGGTTTGGAGAAAACTCTATGAACTGTGGACTATGTTTTTGAGTGTAGTGTAATGGAATGAGGAATACCATAAGTCTAAGGCCTCCCAGTTTTTGCAGGTCCTATCTCACGAATCTCTTTCCAGACACTGCAGTTGGTGGGTTATTTTTGCTGCAGCTTTTGAAGACGAAGCTCCTTAGTCTCTATTGGGATATATCCCAACTAAAAAAAGGGGTTATAAATATACTACTATAATTTAACTTTTTGATGAGGGGAAGGGAGAGAGGGAAGGTGATTCTACACCAGAAATTTAGGTATTCTTTGCAAACAGTGGTTACAAGAAATACTTTTGTCTGTCTTGTGTTTTCTCTCACACACAAACTCTCTGCCTGTTTTCAATGCAGGGAGCAACCAGACCCACCATGACACAGAATCCAATCAGAAACCCTGCATAAAGATGAAAGGTCTTACCAATGAGAAGTGAACTTGCTAAAGTGCACCTTTCAATGCATTTGGACAAAACTGAAAAATGTTGTTGATATCACATCCTTTGGCTGATTACTGAAGCATTCGATTTTTCAGCACGTCAATTCATCACTGTCTATCTGGTTATATTTAACACTTTCTCCTGTTTCTAGTGTGTCTGCTGAGATAGGCAATCTCTGTCACATGATACCTGCCTCACAAGAAGGTCAATAGACCATTTCAGAGCTTCATGATTTCTGCCCCTAACCCGGCCAGTTCTTTCCTTGATAGTGCTGAGAGTAGATCATGGAGCCTTCATGTTTTTGCAGGTATGAAATATTAATAAGATTAAAACATTTAGCCCTCAAACAATTTAGCCTTTTCCTTTAACCCCTGTTCTGTAAACAGCCAATTTGTCAATTGTTAACAATGTAGTGCTAGCAGGATTAGCCTGCCCCTTACACCAAAATACTAATGTGAAAAAAAATGCCAGCTAACATTTTAAATTAGGGTTTGCAAGAAGGCTTGGCTTAAAGTCTAGTATAGCTGCATTTGTCTTGGGCACATTTTAGTAAATATTTAAACTGAGCAGTAGCCTTGAGGGTCATTCTTATTTTACAGTGTTAGAAATGCGCTTGCTAAGGAACACTTAATTGTATGAAATAATCAGCCCTATATGAAGTGTGAGTAGGTTTCTGGCATGCATTTATTCTTTTAGTTTGTTTAGCACTCACATAATCATTATCCATCTTTTTGTTGAAATAAAAAGCTTTAACAAATCGATTGGAAGACTCTTGGGCGGTGCTAATTAAATTACTTTCAGTTCTTGTAGTGAAATTAAAATTTATATAGTAATGAAATCCTACCTAGGGTAAAAAAAAAGGAGGCTTGGATGTGTTGAAAGGTGAGAAAATCATGAAGCAAAAAACCTTAATTGTTCTGTTACCCTTAGGGTACAATTTTGCTCTTCTAAGAATATCTACCTCAAATTTATTGACGTATGTATGCTTCAGGTATTTGTGGATAGTGACTGGAAAAAACATAAAGGTAAAGGATAAAGGATCTTGGATTTGATATACCGCCTTTCTGTGGTACAGCTAAAGTTGTTTACATATTATATATATATCCTCTTGTTACATTGTGAATATATCATTTGCACAGGAAGCATTCTTATGCTTGTAAAACTACTCCATAGTGTGGGAAGCAGCATCATGGGATTGGTGGGTGGCATAGCCGCCGAGAGGGGGGGGGGGGGGGCAAAATTCCCCAGGCCCGGGCCTCTAGTGAGGCCGGCGCAGGGGTCTCTCTCTCTCTTGCTCCTGATGGGACCTGGGTGATTGCGTCCCGACAGGAGCAGGAGAGAGAAAACTCCAGCACCAGGCCCCCTTGCATTGCCTGCCTAGCGGCTGCTGGGCCCTCAGGTCGTGCATGCTCACTTTTGAGACTGAGCATGTGCAACCTGAGGAAAGCAGTCACAGGGGTAGGCAATGCTGGGCAGAGGAAGGAGTCGTGCTGCCTGCAGTTGGTGGGGCCAGCCATGGTACTATGGGCGGAAGGGAGGGGGGGGGGGGGCAGCGGCGGGGATGATGATTTTCGGAGGGGGGGGGGGTGGCAGCGGCGATGATGATTCTGCCCTGGGCCTGGCAGCAGCCCTGTTTCGGGCCCGGCTCAGTCTCTCGGCAGCCTTGGTGGGTGGTGCTGATTGGATCAGGAATTCCTGCAGTGTGAATCCAAAGGTTCACAATTTAGATGATTTCAAGAACTATTCTTCTATATCACCAGCACTGTTTATAGCTTAGTTTTAATTCGCTGGAACAACAGCATGGCTTCACTCCACAGTTTGCAATATGTCCTTTAAAATTATTTGCTGACATTTTCAAGGGGTGATGAATTCTATTTGAAGACTCCCTTTAGTTTACTGAAACCCACAGTGTCAAATAAATACTGCATTGAAGACTTTTGACTCAAATTTTCTTTCTTTCTTTTTTTTTTTTAAGAAAAACCAATTCATCAGGTAAAGGGAGGAGTGCCGTTCCCCATTCCAAATCCTGCCAGAGACAAATGGCTGGAAAAATTTAAAATCAATCATTAACGGATTAGCTGTTGGTACAAAGTAAATAGCAATCAGCTTATTAGGCATCAGGCAGAGTGAGATAAAGGGGAAGGGTTATTGAAAATGAGGATGTTTGCTAGGGCTCTGCTGATGGAGCAGAACAGGGAAAGGCTGTTGCTTTGCTGCCCTGATTGCAAATGGAAACTTACCTCTGTACTCCCAGCAGTGCAGCTACTGGAACCTGCAGAACTGCATGTAGAAAGGTGCTTATATTCCACAAAGTAATTGCACTAATACATTATTAACACACTCAAAAACAAATCAGCATTAATGGGTGTGAACACTTTCTTAAGGTGCATTGAATTAAAATGAACAATGCTATGTCAGGTGATTTATTTACAGGCTTATTTTCAAAAAAGAAGGACGCCCATCTTTCGACACAAATCGGGAGATGGGCATCCTTCTCCCAGGGTCGCCCAAATCGGCATAATTGAAAGCTGATTTTAGGCGTCCCCAACTGCTTTCTGTCATGGGGACGACCAAAGTTCCCAGGGGTGTGTTGGAAGCGTAGTGAAGGTGGGTCTTGGGTTTCGATAATACGGGTTTCCCCGTCCCTTCGCCGGAACGTCCTGCGAGGATATCCACAGGAAAACTTGGGCACCCCTTGTGATTATGCCTCTCTTAGTCAAATATATGACAAATGTTGATCCCCTTCCAGTCCCTCCACCCATACCTCACTTTTTAAGCAATATTTTATTTTATTTATTTATTTAGGCATTTATATCCCACATTTTCCAATCTACATGGTTTCAATGTGGCTTAAAAAACAAAAGAGAATTGTTACATTTGATGAAATCTCTGCTTAAAGCCCACCTCTTCAATGTCGCCTTCGACAACTAACCTCTACACCTCTACCCAGGAAATCTAGACTGCCCCAACTTGACATTTCGTTCTTTAGATTGTAAGCTCCTTTGAGCAGGGACCGTCCTTCCTTGTTTATTTTGTACAGCGCTGCGTAACCCTACTAGCGCTGTAGAAATGTTAAGTAGTAGTAGTAGTAGTAGTGCCTAATACATGGGTGTCCTCGACCCATAATGGAAAAAAAACGGCGTCCCTGACGAGCACTTGGACGACTTTACTTGGTCCTATTTTTCTTACGACCAAGCCATGAAAAGGTGCCCGAACTGACCAGATGACCACTGGAGGGAATCGGGGATGACCTCCCCTTACTCCCCCAGTGGTCACTAACCCCCCGCCCACCTTCAAAAATAATTTTTTAAATATTTTTTGCCAGCCTCTATGCCAGTTCCATGACAGCAGTATGCAGGTCCCTGGAGCAGTTTTAGTGGATGCAGTGCACTTCAGGCAGGCGGGCCCAGGCCCACCCCCCCCCCCCCCCCCTACATGCTAAAGTTCTGGTGGTAAATGTGAGCCCTCCAAAACCCACCAGAAACCTACTGTACCCACATCTAGGTGCCTCTCTTCACCTGTAAGGGCTATGGTAGTGGTGTACAGTGGTGGGTAGTGGGTTTTGGGGGCTCAGCACACAAGGTAAGGGAGCTATGTACCTGGGAGCAATTTCTGAAGTCCACTGCAGTGCTGCATAGGGTGCCCGGTTGGTGTCCTGGCATGTCAGGGGTACCAGTGCACTACGAATGCTGGCTCCTCCCATGACCAAAGGGCTTGCATTTGGTCGTTTCTGAGATGGGCGTCTTTAGTTTTCATTATTGCCGAAAATCAGAAATGACCAAGTCTAAGGACAACATCTCAAGGGACGACCTAAATATCAAGATTTGGACATCCCTGACTGTATTATCGAAACGAAAGATGGGCGCCCATCTTGTTTCGATAATACGGGTTTCCCCGTCCCTTTGCCGGAACTTCCTGCGAGGATGTCCTCAGGAAAACTTGGGCGCCCCTTTTGATTATGCCTCTCTTAGTCAAATATATGACAAATGTTGATCCCCTTCCAGTCCCTCCACCTATACCTCACTCTTTAAGCAATATTTTATTTTATTTATTTATTTAGGCATTTATATCCCACATTTTCCAATCTACATGGTTTCAATGTGGCTTAAAAAACAAAAGAGAATTGTTACATTTGATGAAATGATCTGTGTGTGTGTGGCATGATATTAATAAAAGACATTAGGGGCCACAAGTTAGACGCCTAGGTGCAGTGCGTTGAGCGCTAACTCTGGCATGTGGAGTCACAATTCTGTCATAGAATACTAGTGTAAGTTGGCATCTATGTGCTTACATTTAGGCTTGCCCACTTGTGCCATGCAATACCAGGTTTAAATGCATGCACCTATTAAATGCATGCACCTAAATGCAGCACTCTAGCACTTAACAGAGTATCTTGCAACTTATGTATGTAAGTTGGAGCACCACTTATGTTCCACTCATACACCCCTTTCATTTATGCATATAGGGTCTCTTTTACAAAGCGGCGGTAAGCCCAACACAAGCTTACTGCTCGCTAAAAATGAAGTATCGGTGGGCTACCACAGCAGCCTGGCGGTAGTTCCCACCCCTAGCCCATCGTCATATTCGACGCTACAAAATCTTTAAATTTTGTAGCGTTGGTGTGTACCCGATGGTAATCAGGCTGCCCAGTTACGGCCAGGTTAGCGTGGGAGCCCTTACCACCACCTCAATGGGTGTCAGTAAGGGCTCCCCCCAAAATGGCTGTGCAGCAAGTGCTTCAGTTGCCGCACGGCAATTTCCTGACAAAAAGAAAGACCTACCTTTTACCCGCTGCGGTAAAAGGGGGCATCGGTGTGCGTCAAAAGCATGTGCTGACACCAGTGCAAGCGCCCTTTTGCCACAGCTTGGTAAAAGAGACCCTAAGTGAGTTTCATGTATCAGTTATAGAATACTGCTTAGAGCCAGATTCAGTAAATGCCACTCAAATTTAAAATCAAATCTAATGTCCCAAACAACAGAATGCACTTCTTAGATAACACCCGCAGTCACTATTTACCATATCAGAGCTTATCAACATCAATTTAACTATATAGAGATTTTTTTTAGAAGGGGATCATCAGAATATACTGCAGCACACATCATGCGAACACTTTGACCCCTTATAGTAATGGTGTGGCGCAAATCGTCATAGATCCACTTATTTTATTTTGTTTTCTTGGGGGTACTTTCTGTGTATTTAACCTCCATCCTAAAAAACATACAAAAAATTAAAGTATATGTGTATTACATCACTTAACTGGCAGCAATTTTTTACCAGAGGAGAACCTCCGCCAACATGGCCAGGTTTTGTTTTCTTCTTCAGGGAAGAGGTTTACTGGTGAAAAAGGTGCAGTAAATAACAATATTATAACTCCGTATTGCATATAGTGCCCCCTAACATATTAATCAAAGTCCAGAAACACTTACAGATACATGACACATGGAGGGGCATTATCGAACGTCGCCGGCCAAATAGATTGCCGGCGATCTATGTTGGCGGCGGCGCTACAGCTGGTCGGAACCGTATTATCGAAAAAGATGGCCGGCAATCTCTTTTGTTCGATAATACGGTTTAGCCCAGCCAAATGCCGTGGAGTTCGCCGGGTTTGAGATGGCTGGGTTTGTTTTTCAGCGATAATGGAAAGTTATGTCGGCCATCTCAAACCCCGGCCAAATTCAAGGCATTTGGCCGTGGGAGGACCCAGCATTTTTAGTGCACTGGCCCCCCTGACATGCCAGGACACCAACCAGCCACCCTAGGGGTCACTGCGCTGGACTTCAGAAAAGCTCCCACGTGCATAGCTCCCTTACTTTGGGAGCTGAGCCCCCCAACCCCCTCCCCAAACCCACTACCCACAAATGTACTGCACCCACTAAAATTGTTCCAGGGACATGCATACAGCCTCTAGGACTTATTGCTGCTGTATAACTTTGGCATACCAGTTCACACCTGAAGACTAATCTCTCTGAACAAGTCCTTTCTTGAAATAAGCACGTTTACTCACAGTTAACTGCAGATCAGAGGTTGTGCCCCACATGTCTCCTGGTACTAAGATTAGCAGTAGGTCAGAGCTGGCACAATGGTGTACAATGCCCTCTTTTAGCACCATTCAAGGTAAGAACTATGTTCTCTAATGTGGGTAACACAGGAAAGGGAACTAAAACTGGCTTACAAAAATGGCCACTACCGCATGGACTACAACAGGAAACAAAACAGGGCACACTCTGACCCAGTTAGCAGGGGGGGAAAAGCACCATGGGAGTAGAGCCCAGTACCCTACACCCACCACAATGCATTGCTATTGTGACTTTGCAGGGCACCTAACAGAAAAGGTGTCACACTCACCCGAGAGCCACATCGCAACCAGGGAAAGGCTGTCGGAGGATACAACACATTCTGCTGTCATGGAGGTGGGTACGGCATTTGAGGCTGGTATACAGGCTGGCAAAAAAGGTTTTTAGTTTTATTTTTTTACTTTGGAAGGGGATTGGTGACCACTGGGGGAGTATGGGGAGGTCATCCCCCATTCCCTCCAGTGGTCATCTGGTCAGTTGGGGCACCTTTTTGAGGCTTGGTCATGAAAATAAAAGGACCAAGTAAAGCCGGCGAAATACTGCTTAACGCCGCTTTGTTTTTTTCCATTATTGGCGAAAGCCAGCCATCTGGTAGCCACGCCCATGCCCGCCCATGTCCCGCCTTCGCTAATCTACCTACACACCCCCTTGAACTTTCGCCACCGAAGCGACGGGAAAGCGGTGATGCAGTCAAAAATGCCGCTTTCGATTATACCGATTTCGCCGCTTTTAAAAAATCGCCGGCCATCTCCCGATTTGTGTCAGAAGATGGCCGGCGATCACTTTCAATTATAAGCTGGATAGTGCTCCTGCATAGAGAAGAAAACGGCTGTGGCGTCTAAGTGCGGGTTCAATCTTTAAATAGCATACAGCTGATCGTAAAACCACATTCCTGATTGGACCATGTCACTACGGTTGCAGCCAATCAGATCAAGGACCACCAATCAATCTCAGAATTCAGTCCTGAGGGGTGAAGTGATTGTAGTTGAAAGATCCAACATTGTTCCTTGTAGTTTAATAACTGTCCAACATTTCCACCCTCCCACCCTAGTTGAACACAATCTAGGATTCTCCATTTAATGTCACTAAATTGATGGTGAAAATCCAACCAGTGTTGAACTAACAGTGCTGTTAATACCTGAATCTTGATCCTGGATTTATGTTCATTAAGACGAGCCTTAATAGGACGGCTCAATCGTCTTATGTAAATTAGCTGACAAGGACAAATGATGGCATAGACTACATTATTAGTCATACAGTTGGTAAAAGATCGAGCATAGATAGGATGTGAAGTAACAGGATGTTTCCATATTGGCCCTTCAATGGTCAGATCACACCATTGACAAGACCCACATTTGAAATGACCTAAGGTATCTGGGAGGGTCTGATTATAATCCAGGCACTTCCATCTCCACAACTCTTCACGAATGGGTTCTGCTTTGGAGACCAAGACCCCGGGAAACAAAAGAAATTCAAGACACACTCTTTCCCTAAATTATTTTATTCAAACTGCTCCACCATACCAGGAACGATATTCTGAAAGGAAAATTTAATACCCTAAACGGATTTGGAACTTCTCCAGAAAAACACTTAATTTTCACACTTTCCCGAGTTTGGTACCCCCTAATCAGGCAAAATCCTGCCAACTATGCCAAATGTAAAAACCCTTCCCCTGTTCCGAATAGGATTTTCTTTAATTACTACCTTGTTTCCCTGAATATAAGACAGTCTTATATTAATTTATCCTCCCCAAAACGCGCTAGGTCTTATTTTGGGGGGGATGTCTTATTTTTCTGGGATCGTGGTCGCCCCCCACCCGAGGTCGCCCCCCACCTGAAGTCACTGGGCCCCCCTCCACCCGCCCTCCGTTACTCCGGAACTAACCTTAAACTCCTTTCACCTTCGCAACGCAAGTTCCCAGCAGCAAGCAGCAGCAGGGCAGACCTCTCCTTCCTTCCATGCCCCACCCTCGCCTGACGTACCGTAACGTCAGGTGAGGGCGGGGCATGGAAGGAAGGAGAGGTCTGCCCTGCTGCTGATTAGTTCCGGAGTGACGGAGGGCGGGTGGAGGGGGGGCCCGACGACCTCAGGTGGGGGGGGGGGGGGGGGGGGGGGGTCTTGTCCGGCTCTCGGTGGCCCTGCTGCAAAAAAAAGTTTGCTAGGTCTTATTTTTGGGGGGGAGGCCTTATATTTACAAATGTAGCAAAATCGCTACTAGGTCTTATTTTCGGAGGATGTCTTTTTTTCGGGGAAACACGGTAGGTGATACAAGACTCTCTCTTTCAGTAGTCGGGCCGAGAGAGTGATCACCGATTTCGGAGCAGGGGAAGACAGGTCACATAAAACTAACCTTGTCCCAACCCTGGATCAGGTATGGGAGGAAAAAAACTAATTTCAGGATTTGCGCTAATTAGAAAGAATCAAATACAATTTTATAATGCAAAAATTGGTTTATTCAAGTAATTAACAATCATGAGAAATATTACCTTCGTGAATTCCAATAACACTTACTTTTACGGTTGTGTAATGTTTATAAATAAATAAATAAAGATATATATATATATATATATATATATATATATATATATATATATATAACTCAATTAACTTTAGCTTTCTTTGTTTCTTAACAGAATTGAATTTCTCTAGTTAACACAGATATCTATCAGATAAGTAGATTATTAGATATCTACTGATTTAAATCAAGCATCAAATCTTATTTACTTCATTCCTATATGTTTGTGTCAAATACTAGAATTTGATGCTTTATGTTTAATTTTTCTCTTTCAGGTTACAGCCTCTTTCAAATTAGGATGTCATGGTAAGTACCTTTTTCCTTATTTCTCTGTTCAACACACCCAAAATTATTCTAGCAAGTTTCCAGTCACTTAGCTGCTTGTTCAATATCAAATGTAGCAATCACTTTCTTGCGTGGGGGCCCAGATCGTCATGGTAATTTTCCTCTTCTCTCCCGTTCTTCTTCCTACACCTCACTCTTTTAAACCAAAATAATTGGAAGCAAAACCCTTTCTTCCTGTAAATTTTCAGCAACCTTCATGAGATATTAATCAAGGTATCAATACTGTGGTCAACTTTTCTAATTAAAATAAAATTAATTGAATATTCCCTTCTACACATCTATTCTGTACTGCAGTTCCCTATTCTAAGTGCTGCAGTGCTTTACTGTCACTCACTCTGATCAAGATTCTTTCTCTCCACTCAGACAGTGAACATTCTATCCACATCTCTTTTAATGCTTAGGATAAGAGAAACTCCAATAGACTCCCTTTTCTCTCTTTTGAATCCTAAAAGAAATGGTATTTTCCCCTTTCACCTCTAACCTATAGTAATTCTCCCCTTTTTCTCATTTAATCCCCTTCACCTTCAGGCTTTAACCTTTATCAATCATCAAACAGCTTCACTTTACATCAAACAGACTTCCTTTGCACTCTTCCCCTATTACCCTACTTTTTTCATACTCATTCCCACATTTCAATCCTGGCAATCCTATTTTTCCTTACAATTGTACTACAATTCTCAATTCCCACTCAGAGCTCACTCACACATCATTCTTCTCCTTCAAAGCAGCAGGCTCATCTCAACTGCCACTAACACCCGTTTCCTAGAAAACCCAGCCTTGGCTTGCCATTCCGAGCACTCCCCCCAGGTAAGAAAAAAAATATTTTCTTTAACCCCTGGTTACATTCTCACCTATGGTTTTATTCCATCTGAAAGCACAGATTGGATGGTCAGAAAAGCATTCATGGACTTGCAGCATTCTCCAGTAAGAGTGAACTCACTTGTTAATTCTAGAACTTAAAGGAGAATAAGGAACTACCATCATCAATTTCTCTTCCTCTTTTTTTTTTGATTGATATTGTAATAACCATTCTCGCTGAGAGAATTTTGCTCTCAGATATGCCTTTCTGACAATGGTCCTGGGGTAACCTCTTTCCAGAAAACGTACCATCATCCTAGATGCTTGAGTCTCAAAAGCTGTGTCATTAGACCAAATCCTTTTGTCTCAAAAATTGACTGACTGGCAAACTAGCTTTAAGGTGGTAGGGATGAGAGCTAGAAAAATGAAGTAGGGTATTCCGTGTGGCGGGCTTCTAAAAAAAGAGTGGTTTGTATCTGATTATCAACCCTCTATACCCAAACATCCAAGAATTCTAAACCTTGAGAGTGATGATGTGATGTGAACTTCAAGTTAGATTGAAAGGAGTTCAATTTCTCTATGAATTGCAACAAGGTTTGAGAGGACCCATTCCAGATAAAAAAGATGTAATCTAAATAGCGTTTCCAGAGAGAAATGTGTTGGAATTCCTCACAAACATTCACATAAGTTTCTTCAAATTTTGCCAAATAAAGTGTTGCTATTGAGGGGCCTAGTGATGCCTCCATAGCTACACCTTGTATCTGTTCATAAAAATCCTTTTGGAAAAAGAAATACTTTTTTTTGATAACTAGATGTGCTAGGTGCATCAAAAATTGTTTGGGGATACGTTGTGACGGGAGACGTTTTTCAAGCACCTCAGCAATTATCTGCAGAGCCTCATTTTGCGGGATGACTGTGTATAGCGAAGTAACATCAACTGTGACAAAAATGGACTCCTCTGAAAGATCTACTGCTTGTAGGCACTGCAAAAAAAAAATCAGTGGTATCCTATAAGTATGAAGAGACGAGACTAGCAGCTGGTTTCAAGAAAAAATCTAAGAATCTGAACAGTGGCTCCAAAATCTTATTACACAGAGCCACTATCAGTCGACCTGGAGGGTTCTGGATGTTCTTTGTGAACCTTAGGTAGGAAGTAGATTCATGGTGTATTAGGGTGTTCAAGAACTAAGAATTGTGCTTCCCCAGAGGTTGGTACCGAGTTGGTCTTGGCCTCCAATATCAGTTCTTTGATCATTGCTTGTAATTCAGAGGTAGGATCCATAGATAGTTTCTTATAAGTTGTCTTATCCTGAAGTTGTCTTTGACCTTCTAGAAGATATTTTTGCTTGTCCCATAAGGTCACAGCTCTCCTTTATCTGCACGGAGTATTAAAACTTCAGATTGATTTTGTAGAGATACAAGGTCTTCACGCTGTGATTTGGGTAAATTTTGTATGGTGAATTCCAACTTGTGTTGTTTTTTAACTAAATTGTGTAGTATACACTTCTGGAACACTAGAATGGAAGGATCTAGATTTTCCAAGGGCATCCAGGTCGATCTCGGTTGCATTATAGAGATGTCTGGAGTGGATGGATGAGTCAGAAAAAAACCTTTCCCCTGACACAATGTATCCGCAAACAATTTTTTGATGCACCTAGCACATCTAGTTATAAAAAAAAAGTATTTCTTTTTCCAAAATGTGGCAGTAGAAAGAAAATAAGATAAGTTGGTCAATACTTACCTGATGGTTTCACTGTTGTTTCAGAATGGTATTACTGTACCTGTTAACAGAGATTTAAACTACTAGTTAAATTGTTCTACACAAAGAATTGTTTGAATATATGTTTATGCAACAAAAGAACCAATTTTGTTTACTTGAACACCTTTTCTACACATTGGGTTTAAAATAAAAAAAAAAGTAACATATAAATCATCTGTCTGGTTACTGGGTTTCAAAATCCTTTTAGTTTCCATTCCTCTCCGTAGTTTAGAACTTTGGAGATGAGGTTAGTTCAATTGTCTCTGAGCTCAGGGGTGAGCTGTGAGCTTGAGGTGTTTGGCCACGAGTAATGGTAGAGCTCACAGGGCCTTCAGAGACTCAGCAGCTACATTAATTATTCTTTGAGTGAAAACATATTTCCTCCTATTTGTTTGAAACGTATTTCCATGTAATTTCATTTAGTGTCCCCTGGTGTTTGTACTTTTTGAAAGAGTGAAAAATCGATTCAACCTGTTCTACTCCACTCAAGATTTTGCAGTTACCTGTTTTGTATAACCATGCACTCTTTTTTTTTAATGCATTATTAATGTGCTACTTTGTTTCATTTTGCATTGCAGTAGCTCAGCTCATCAACAATGAATTATGTAGCAGATCAGGCTTGACAGTTTACTACCACAAGGGCCAAATTTTGCCCAATCTTTCACACATGGGCCTTCACATAGAAAGATAGCTGAAAATCCTGAAACCCATTTGCACAAAAATTTCACTCCTTACTACAGGGTTATTCAGATCCTATCCTTGAGGGATGCCAGGGGTCAGGTTTTCAAGATATCCCTAATCAGTATGCATCTTATTCAATTAATCATAAATATAAGTTCTAATACCATAAACATCTACTAAGAAAACTCAGAACCATCCAAAACACTGTGATTCGTCTCATCTATGGCTTAGGTAAATTTGATTGAGTATTTCCATCTTATGAAAAATTCCACTGGTTGCCAGTGGAGGCCAGAGTCCTTTTTAAGCTTTGCTGTTTTGTCTATATTACAAGGAGTGGCCCCTAGCTATATGTATCCCATGTTGATATATTGACTTCCAGGTGTGGCACTCGAAATAATCTAAACTTATCATTTCCTTCTTATAGGGGTTCACGTGCTAAGAAATATTTTACGGCTCTATTCTCATATCAAGCCTCTCAAACTTCTCTGCCAATTCAGGTGAAATCTCAATTACAATCTTTTCGCAAACTTTTAAAGACGAACCTGTTTAGAAAATAAGTGCTTTCTAATTAATTGTTGATGCTATGTTTTTCTTTATATTAATTCAACTATTATATTGTGAGCTCCCAATTTTGTAGACTGGTTTTATTTTGAATTGTAATCCACTTCAAACCTATTTTTAGGTGTTGAGGGAAATATAATATTAACATCACAATACAAATATTTATTAATACAAAGGCAGACAATGCAACAGAAAGCTGAAGCATGATTCGCACCTTGACACAGCCCTTCAGGTGAAACTTTGGCCACAGTCGGTGCAAGTGGAATATGAGAGTTGTATGAAAGTTTAAGTTAAGTAGAAATGTTTTTACAATGTCACATTGTGTATAGGATCCATGAAAGCTCTGACAGCACAGATAACTCGCTGGAACTTTCATTGCGTTTGCTTGATAAAGGTGTTTTTCAAGACCATTGTTTTTACTCATTTTACTAGTTCAAGATTAACCATTTGACATTCACATATATTTATGTGAAGACTCCTGAAGCAGGCTCACCGCCGAAACACAGGTCTGTGTCGAGCCTCTGAAATAAACATTGTATCATCATTAGAAGTCTCCGTGTTGTTCCTGGCAGCCTGGTCTACTTCCCACTTTTCTTGTTTGTCTGTGAAGTAATTGTACCCTGGAAAATCCTACCATATTTTCTTCTGTTTTACAGAAGTGGCGGAAGGGTTCTCAGGCTTTTTCCCCCTACAAGTTTTTTTGCACTTCAGTGAGACATTGATATTTAAAGTTTTGTGAGCTTCATTTTTAGTGAAAGAATATCGATTAGATTGTGTGTATATCTCTTTCCTCCTCTTTCATTGTATTAACTTGCAGGTCTTTTTTATGACCATGCCAGGTTTCGGGAACAGCACCACCAAGCTACCAGGGTCAGATTCAGGCTCCACATAGCCAGACTAAGAAATCAGAACAACAAGTTCCATAACATATAGTAATTGGGCTCCTACTTTCTGAAATGCACTGAGACCCCTCAAGCAGGACCAAAAATCTATACAGATGAGGGTGTAAAACCAGGCCTGGCCTAGCTCCTTCTTTATGACATCAACTTGTCTTTACCAGATACTCCTACATGAGCTTGTGTTATCAAACCTTCTGCATCTTCTCACTTGTCCAGGGCAATGACATGACAGGTTATTATTCTAGAACTTGAGCTGGATCCTGGAAAGCTGTAAAGAGACAGTAAGGGGCAGATGCTCAAAACTCTAGTGTAAAAATACCACTAGATCAGTGTGGCAAAGGACTCCCTAATGCTCAGTGTTGAGCATTAGGGACAAAGCCAGAGGGGGAGGAGGGAAAAAGAAGGCATCGCAGAGCAAAAGTAAGTAGTTCCAGTGCTACATTTCTGAGATGCAATAGAAAATGTTTCTCCAAGTCCAAGGCTGATTAAAGGGAACGGGAAATGGAAAAGGAATAGGACTTGAAATACCACCTTTCTATGTTTTTTTTTTTTGCAACTACATTCAAAGCGGTTTACGTAGTATGTACAGGTACTTATTTGTACCTGGGGCAACGGAGGGTTAAGTGACTTGCCCAGAGTCACAAGGAGCTGCAGTGGGAATCAAACCCAGTTCCCTAGGATCAGTCTGCTGCATTAACCACTTGGCTACTCCTAAAAGGAACCAGAGATGTAAACTTGCTTCTGTTTTTTAAATAGACATGCAGAGGATGTAATAACTAATGCTATTTCATGTGCCATCTGAATGTGGGCTGATATATTTAGATGATTCTTCATCATCCTGTATTTTTTTTAAATTTCAAAATAGTTAAAATAAAATCATTTTTTTAAAACCTCCAAATGCCACGACTCAACATTGATTTTGTCAGTGGTGGTATGCAGAAATTTTGGGTGACTTTCAAGGCACTTCACGTGCAAGGCACCAACAACACCAGTCTCCCCATTCCTCTCCATGACTTTGCACAACCCTGATGCCAGCTCCGAGCTGGTGCAGGGTTAACTGCAGAAAGTGCGCCCTTGTTTGGCGTGCTGTCTGCTGAGCATTATGGAGGAATAGGGAGCGACCTAATCAGCATGCGTTTGCATGCTCATTACACTAAGAGCCAGCGAGCTTATTGTTTCACATGCTCGTCAGCTCTCAGCATGTTGCGTTAGCCAATGTGGGCTCTAGTCCTGCGCTAATGGCCTCTAGCGCCTGCTTTTGCTACTGAGCATTGGAGCCTAGGGGCTAGGTTTACTAAACGGCGCTATGGGAGCGTTAGCGTTTTTAACGTGTGTAAATGGTTTACACGTGTTAAACGCTAACACGCCTATAGAAATATATAGGTGCATTAGCATTTAACGGACCTTAAATTTACAGGCTAACGCACCTTAGTAAACGTACCCCTAAGAGCGCTTGACATGGAAACTTTACATTTGCAGCTGTGGGTGATCTGCTAAGTAAAAGTGCTTGTTTATAACAACTACACATGCCAGTGTGAAGAGTGAATGCAAGTGATCAAAAGAGCCCAGGACTGCCACCCATCATTCACAAAAAGTGCTGGGAGCCCTGGTTCCTTTCAGTGGTATTTCAGTAGTGTCCTTATACAATACATCTTAAGGAACATTTACACTCTGTTCACTGTGCACCCAACTGTGTCTTCTTCAAAGGTTTAGCCAAGTATTTTATGGTCATAGTAAAGGGCTCTTATTGATTTAAATTACAAGTCTGGCTCCTGTTGGCTTCACTTGAGGGCAAAAATGTAATAAAATATCCCACAGCACAAGAGACAGAGGGACGTATCCCATTGAAAATCTTTAGAGAACCTTTTCACCAGGACCACTGTTAGTTGTATCTATTTGGAAGAAAAAGGTTATTTCACAGAAACAAGACTTGTGATGTGGTCTGTGTTTTTTTTTTTCCTCTTCTCCCTGAGCATCTGTAGAAAGGTCATAAATGCACTACTGCTGTACATTCTGTGACTTCCAGTTTGTTCGCAGGCACAGGTGACTTTTCAAGCTGGAGACAAATTCGTTAATGAATACATTATTATGACTTTTACTAAATCTTGGTGTTTGTCATGAAAATATTTTCACAACTGGCAAAAATCTAGAAAAGAAAAGAAACACTGCTCAGTTATCTTTTCACCTCTGGAGCCTGACAAGATCTAGACAGGCTTCATTTGAGAACTGGCATGATTTATTCTACAAGGCAAGAAATGTAAAAGGGACAATTGCAACAACCGACAGAACAGACCAACAATTATTCCGATGGTCAGTGGTTCCTAAAACAGCGGTACTAATGAAACCAACCTACCATTTGCTGGATTCTGGTTCCTTCCTTGTATGGATTAAAAATCTCTAGAGTCCTGTCATTTTCATTCCAAGTCCATGTCTGTATTTTTTAGAACCATGGTTGTCATAGATAGGAGGATTGTATGTGAAGGCAAAGTAGGCCCCTGTTTTTGGCCTATTTTATAAATGACATGTGGGCACCTATGTGCTGGTGAAAATCTACATATCTGCATGCTGTGTGTATTTTATAAAGAACGCATGCACTTTGTGATTCCACCCAACCTCCATCTAGACACACATCATGTAAAAATATATTCTCATTTGTCATTATGTATACTTTTACATCTATAACCTCTAGGGTAACTTTATAAAAACCCGTTAGTCTTTAGTGCATGTGAATCAAGATTTTATGTACAAAAAATATCTATTAAATTATCCCTCCCCAGTGGCGTACTAAGGGGGGGGGGGCGGTGGGAGCAGTCCGCCCCGGGTGCACGCCGCTGGGGGCGTGCCGCGCGTCTGTCGGCAACTCTCGTTCTCTGCTCCCTCTGGCCCCGGAACGGGTTATTTCCTTTAACGGGGCAGAGGGAGCAAGGAGCGAGCGTTGCTGACAGACACGCGCCGCCGCCACCCCCCCAGCAGGTAAAGATGCACCGGAGGGGGTGGCGTTTCTCTGGGGGGAGCTGCCCCTTTCTCGTCCCCTGTCCCGCCCCTTCCACGCCCTCACCTCCCCCCTGTCATCTCTCCTCCCCCTCTCCTTCCCTTACTCTGCTATCCCAATCCCTGGTGGTCTAGAGGTACCTCTTCGGGGCAGGAAAGAGCCCCCTCTTTCCTGCCCGGAGCTGCTAGCTGCCCTGCATCCTCCTGTCCTGTGGTGAGTCCGGCTCTCGGCGTTTCAAAATGGCCGCCGAGAGTTGAAGTCTCGCGAGGCTGCTTCAACTCTCAGCGGCCATTTTGAAACGCCGACAGCCGGACTCACCAGGACAGGAGGATGCAGGGCAGCTAGCAGCTCCGGGCAGGAAAGAGGGGGCTCTTTCCTGCCCCGAAGAGGTACCTCTAGACCACCAGGGATTGGGATAGCAGAGTAAGGGAAGGGGGGATAGTCGCGTTTCGCTGGGGGGGGGGTCGCTGCACCCGGGGGGGGGGGGGGGGGCGCATCGGCGATCCGCCCCGGGTGTCAGCCCCCCTAGGAACGCCACTGTCCCTCCCCCCCATGGAAGAAAACAATTAGTGAATAGGCTTTTACAGGGGTAATTTTAGTAGCCTTTCTTGTGCATAAATGAGCATTTGACATGCAGATATAGCTGTACAAAGGTATGTGCTGTTGATGCATAGCCCTACTATGAAAAATGAACTTGCAGAACTATTGCTAGTAATATGTAATTTATCTTTAAAATCAAGCATGGTACCTGAAGATTGGAGGGTGGCCAATGTAACGCCAATTTTTAAAAAAGGTTCCAGAGGTGATCAAAGTGGAAGCCCAGTTTTGAATATCCGGGAATAAATTCGTTGTTGGTAAGCAAAACACTCACTGCTACTAGCTAAATATTGAACCCAATGCTTCTAAACTCTTTACAATCGGTCCAATTTTTTCACATATTATGGCTTAAACCATTTTCAACATATTTTTCAAAAATACAACCTGTCCAAATTCAATAGCTTGTTGTCAGAAGGTATATTATAGAAACTTAGGGGTCCTTTAACTAAGGTGTGCTGAAAAGTGGCCTGCGCTAGTGTAGGCGCATGTTTTGGACACATGCAGATCCATTTTTCAGTGCATCTGTAAAAAATACCTTTTTTTGGAGGGGCCGAAAATGGACGTATGGCAAAATGAAAATTGGCGCGCATCCATTTAGGGTCTGTGACCTTACTGCCACCCATTCACTTAGCAGTAAGGTCTCACGCGTTAACTGGGTAGTAATGATCAACGTGCGTTCAAATGCCGATTACCGCCCACACGTCGGTAAAAGAAAGTTACTTTCCGGTACGTGTAGTGGACACACGTAAAAAATGAAATTACCGCCCAGGCCACGCACTAGCTGGGTGGTAATTCCAAATTGACATGCATTGGGCGCACGTAGGTGCCTAAAACTCCTCCACATTCACTCAGTTTACAGGTAGTAAATCCAGCAATGCCACTTCCATAATGGCAAATTGTGAGAACCCCCTTTAGTACATCTGATTAAAATTCATAATGGTGAAAACTGCTCAATTAGAAGGATCTTTGAAAAACTTTACATACCAATTTCTTTTCGAATGAAACTATTGAAATGTGTGCATGTTACCATGTGTGTGGTAGCTGCACATGTATTTTTCCATATCTCTTAAGAAATGAAAGATAAATCAAAATGAAAAGAAGGTTATAATAGGTGTCTGTATTCACTCCCATGTGAAGTCCTTATACGTTTTTATTGGGGGAGGGGTAAACTGCTTCTTTCACACAAATCTACAATGATAAATTCACTAAGAAGGCATTCTTGCCAAGTCAAAATACAGACAATACTTCTTTATACCCATATTTCCTTCTCAGTTGCTTTTTAATAATTTACCTCACAATTAACCTCAGATACAACTTCTGAAAAAAAAAAGACAGGAGCATACTGAGCTATAGTTTCACTCCACCTCCTACTTTACCACCACCAATAAGAGAAGATGGTGGGCTGGGAGCGATTTTTGTACCCCTTTGTATTTGCATCTTGTGCAGCCACACCACTCACACAGTCCTTGGTATGATGCTACAAATACACAAACACCCCTCCAGCAAATGATTATTAGATATCTGGCATTTGAAATAGCATGTTCTGGAAGGCTGGCACAATGAGAATCATTTCACTTGAAAATGTTATTCCTTGTGGATTTGTTTTTTCTTAATTCATAAAAGGCACTAGTTTGAATTCAGTGAAATACTAAAGTCACTCAGAAACAGAGGTCAAATTCATTTCATTTCTTTTATGTTTTCTTCTCTCTGCTAGATGAAATAAATGATTAAGCCTAGAACACTTGACAGTTCGGTGAATGTGCTCAGTAGTACCATTACAAGATCGATTTTCTCAATGCAAGAGTCTTACTAGGGTGCGTAGGGCCTAGCTGACATCTGTCACGGTTGTCATGGTAGCACCCTCTCCTGCACAGTGAGAGGTCAGGCTTGACAGGGAAGGCCTTGCCAGTTTTACCCTAGTTACTTCAAGGTTAACAGCCAATGGACCAAAGAAATAGGCAATTATAGCACAGTCAATTCCACTTAAGGAAATAGCAGAGAAGTAAATACATCTGATTAGCAAATAGAAAGGAAACAAACAGTGCTACTTATGAAAATTTGTCTCTTTATTTTGATTTTTTTGCTTGTTGGTTTTGCTTGTTTTCTTTCACTACAGGTCCAATATCAAAACACTAGTAACAGGTAGGAAATGGAAACTGATGCTGTTACAGAACTCTGAGGCTATCGCTTACTCTGTGTCCTACAGTCAAAAACAGGAAAAGAACTTATGCTTTGTTAGCCAAGAATCATTATCCAACTGTTTGAAACCCTACAGATGCTTCAGAGGCTAGTAATATAGAATTGGAGAGATCGGTGAGGCGGTTCCAGTTCAGGACTAATGCTGGCCCTGCCCTCAGTATGTCACTTGGGTGCACTGGATGAAGAGCATGGACCTCGCACCGGAGGCACAAGGATGGCTGTCTGCTTGCTTGTTTGTACCTATCACCCTGAACCATTTTGCTGCCTTGCTGTAGACGTTTAGGTCATGTGCTGCCTTGGAGAGATCAGTGCAAGATTAAGGCTGGACCTGTCCCCAGTGATCACTGGGGTGCACAGAGTGAAGAGTATTGACCTCACACTGGAAGGAGCACCCTGACACAGTAGTGTGACTAAGGAGCTCTTTTGGGTGGTCTTTGGGTGGTTTGCGAGGGAGTTTTGGCTAGTATTTTTTCTACCCACTGCTTTACACCATCAATTTTTCAGCATTATTTTAGTTACATTTGTACCCCGCGCTTTTCCACTCATGGCAGGCTCAATGCAGCTTACATATACAGGTACTTACTTGTACCTGGGGCAATGGAGGGTTAAGTGACTTGCCCAGAGTCACAAGGAGCTGTGCCTGAAGTGGGAATCGAACTCAGTTCCTCAGTTCCCCAGGACCAGAGTCCACCACCCTAACCACTAGGCCACTCCTCCACTATATATGGCACCTGAAATATTGACACAGAAAAACTTTCTATCTAGGTGTATTCTATAAATCATGCCTAAATCTAGGCACAATTTATAGAATATGCCTATCAGGTTTATAGAATATGCCTATCAGCCACATGGTGTAAATACCAGCACCTAAGTCAGGTGCAGAGCAGGTGTATTCAATAACCCTGCACATAATTTTTCAGAACGTAAATGCCCGCCTATTCCATGCCTATGGCCACACCCCCTTTTTGGCAGCGTGTATTAGAATTTACTTGTACCACCTTACAAAATACATTTAGCAAATTGTGCATGCAAATTCTAATTAATGCCAATTAGTGCTTGTTAATGGGCAATTATCAGTGCTGATTGGATTGTTAAGGTAATTAAATTGCACGCTGAATGAAAATAAATAAATATATTGTGCATGCAGAATACAACTGGATTTGCGCTTGCAATTTCGGTTGCGTTATATAGAATCTTGGGGTATGTCCCAGGGAGATAGCTGTGATCTCAGGATGCTGGACTGCTGAGATTATGTGATTCCCATGCTGGAAGTGTGATATCCATTGCAGGGCCTCGGCTGTGGAATATGTGTGCAGTACAAGTTAAGATGATACAGGAGACAGTGCCTTTTAAAAAAATTACTGAAAACCTTTTTGTTTGAGCAAGCTTTTGAAATTGGGGATGGTTGAGGCAGATGGGTGGCTGCTATTAGGTATGGATATGGGATATGTTTCTTTTTCAGAAAGTCTTTACAATCTGTTGTAAGATTTGTGGTGTGAGGTATTTGTGTTTTAATTATGTATGTTGATTTTGTAAGCTACTTAGGATCTTGGTAGGGTATAAATGTTTTAAAGAAATTAAATAAATAAATAATAAATATGTATTAAAGGGGGCATGTATTTACCCAGTGATTCCCAAACCTGGTCCTGGAGGCACCCCTGCCAGTCAGGTTTTTAGGATATCCACAATGAATATTCATGAGAGAGAGAGATCTGCATGCACTGCCTCCACTGCATGCAAATCTATCTGACGAATATTCATTGTGAATATTCTGAAAACGTGACTGGCTGTGATGCCTCCAGGACCAGGTTTGGGAACCACTGTATTAACCCTTCATAGGCACTAATGCCATTATCATAAGTTATCTGCTGCACGGCCCATGATAATACAGATAATGCATTATAACAGCATTAGTGCACACCTACTTATTAGTAAATGACCCATTAAATGCTGAAAAATAACTTATTACAATATGAGAAATGTTGAGTTGCAGTGATTAAAACAGTCATGAGAAAGGTGGATTGGGGTGCTCCGAACCGTCACTCTCCTCCATTCTCTGCTTGGACATGGTAGCAGTTACTATGTTCTCCTTGTATAATTAAACCATGAGGACTATGTGCTTGACAGGGCCTGAGGGAAGCTTTAAGTAATGTCAGCCTATCCAGTTTGACTCTGGCCTACATAACCGCTGTCCTGTAGGTGGGGAAAAATAGGAGGGGGGTCCTAGTGGGTGGGAAGAGGCAACTTCTCCAAGGCTCTAATAGGCTGACTGGAAAACACTCTTTAGCAATTCTCCAAAGAAAAACGTAATCCAAATGATGGGATATGGTTTCTTAAAAATCACCTTTATTTGATGGTTCCCCAAATATTTATTTACAGCAGGGGCGTAGCTATGGGTGGGCCTGGGTGGGCCCAGGCCCACCCAGTTTAGCTTCAGGCCCGCCCAGAAGCAGATCCTTACCCTCTCCCGACTCCCACCCCTGCCGCAGCGCTTCATTTAATTCTGTGGGCGCTGCTGTCACAGTCTCCCACCCCTGCGCTTACAGTTTGCTACGGCACTGACAGCAACTCTACAGATGCGGAACCGACGTCCGACGTCCTGCTCCGGGGCCTTCCCTCTGCCGCGCTGATGTAACTTCCGGTTTACGGAGGCGGGACGCGTAAGGCCCCAGAGCAGGACGTCGGACGTCGGTGCCGCATCTGTAGAGTTGCTGTCAGCGCCGTAGCAAACTGTAAGCGCCGCCGCGGGGGGTGGGAGACTGTGCATTTACAGCAGTGCGGACAGAATTAAATGAAGCGCTGCGGCAGGGGTGGGAGAGGGTGAGGAAGTCAGTGGGGTGCTGGGCCAGTAAGGGGAGGCTGGGAAGGGAACAGAAGGGTGCTGGACTTGCCAGGGGCAGAGGGTTGGAGGGAAGGGGAGAAGTTTGGGATTTGCAGAGGGAAGGGGAGAAGTTTGGGATTTGCAGAGGGGCAGAGGGTTGGAGGGAAGGGGAGAAGTTTGGGATTTGCAGAGGGAAGGAGAGAAGTTTGGGATTTGCAGAGGGGCAGAGGGTTGGAGGGAAGGGGAGAAGTTGGGGATTTGCAGAGGGGAGGCTGGAAGGAAGGGGAGAGGTTTGGGATTTGCAGAGGGGAGGTTGGAGGGAAGGGGAGAAGTTTGGGATTTGCAGAGGGGAGGTTGGAAGGGAAGGGGAGAGGTTTGGCATTTGCAGAGGGGAGGTTGGAGGGAAGGGGAGAGGTTTGGGATTTGCAGAGGGAAGGTTTTGGATTTGCAGAGGGAAGGGGAGAAGTTTGGGATTTGCAGAGGGGAGGTTGGAAGGGAAGGGGAGAGGTTTGGGATTTGCAGAGGGGAGGTTGGAAGGAAAGGGAGAGGTTTGGGATTTGCAGAGGGGAGGCTGGAAGGAAGGGGAGAGGTTTGGGATTTGCAGAGGGGAGGTTGGAGGGAAGGGGAGAGGTTTTGGATTTGCAGAGGGAAGGGGAGAGGTTTTGGATTTGCAGAGGGAAGGGGAGAGGTTTGGGATTTGCAGAGGGGAGGTTGGAGGGAAGAGGAGAGGTGCATGGAAAAAGAGCCAGATGCATAAGGGGAAGGAAAGATCGGAAGAGAAGATGGTTGGGGGATGGGATCAGAGAGGAGAGGGACACATTGGTGTGGAGAAGGGAGAAAGGGGACATAGGTAAGGGAGATGATGGGCATTAGGTGGGAGCATGGGGACAGGGACACAAATGTGAGATGCCTTGTGGGGATGGCACATGGGCACAGAGGGGTAATGCCTGACAAGGGGGGGGCACGGGGATATAGAATAGAGATAAAATGCTGGACACTGGAGAGGGGGGTATATGGACACAGAGAGGGGGAGAGAGATACCAGACAAGGGGGAGAATAGGAACACAGAAGGGATATGCTGGGCATGGGGTGCATAGGTGAACAGAGGAATGATGGATGAGGGGATATGAACACAGGAGAGATACTGGACAAGGAAATATAGGAAAACAGAGATGGGAGATGGATGATGGACATGAAGAAAGAAGAAATGTCAAATAGGAGACCCTGGCAAGTGAGTTAAGAGAAGAAAGAGGGAAGCAGAAACCAGAGACTGGGACCAATATGTTTTGAGAAAAAATGACCAGACAACAAAAGGTTATCCAAATATTATTTTATTGTCAATGTTGTGAATATAATATGTTGGATTTGGAATGTACATCTTGCTAAAGTTGATGTTAAACATGGCTGGGGTCCAGGACAGAAATCTAGGAAAGGACCCCAAAGTCCAGCATGCAGGCTTTCTCTGGCCAAGGAACCAAGCACAATTGCCCTAGTTGCAATCCATAACACCATCCCTGGCATGTGCCATCTTTATATTTTGCACAGGAGCAAATGCCTTTCTTTCTTGTTTCTCTAGTGTTGTACTACATGCAAGGTCTAGTTTCTTGGGGTTTCCATTTAATTTATATTTCTAGAGTTTGTGGTCACTTATTCTGTATTTGGCATTTGTGTCTTGTGTGTGTGACTGAGGTATTCTGTTAGCATGAAGTTTCCATGTAGCATTCTGTAGTAATTTGGCTTGTTCAGCTTTCCTGATAAATGTATTTGTATTTTTGGGCCCTACTATAATATTTAAGGCACTTCTTTTTCATAGGTAGGATCTTTGTTTTTGGAAGTTAGAGTTGGCATGGTAGATTTGCTCTAGGTTCTGAGTGACTTTTTGTTTTATAGATTTTTATAAGTTAATTTATAATATGTCTGTAATTGAGATTACACTAGAAAACAAAATTTCTTTGTATGATGAGTTTTATGGAGAATTGTCCTTGCTGTGCTCTATATCCATTGTTGGTGGAGGGCCAGGAGGTTCTCTTGATGCAGAATGTGTTTGGCTTCAATACCATATATTTGTTGGAGGACCATGGCTCAATGGGGCTGAATAGTGCAGTCTATTGTACTTCCCTTAGCTCTCAATTGGCCTGCAGCCACTGAAGCCTGCCCTGCAACCCTCATTGAAGTTATGGGGAGAGGGGTAGGGACAGAGTATGAGTGCATCAGGTTGCTGTTTTTTCTCTTTCAAAAAAGTTGGCAACTCTAGTGCCCACCCATCCAACCTGTTGGCCCACCCAAAAATTGCCTTCTGGCTACGCCACTGATTTACAGTAATAAATACAGTAATAATGGATAAAAAAGGCACATTCAAAATATCCTACATCACAAATTAACAGAGCAAGGAAAAATCATAAGCAGGAGAAATCTTAAGTCCTTAATCATACTATTAACACTTCACTTCTGTTCTCAGCTTGTGCAGCCAGGTAGACTGCTCTCCTGGCATCTTCTATTCCAGACTGGTTGCTTCTTTTGCAGTCCCAACTCTTCTCCTTTAAGACTCCAACTCCTCACTGATCTTGGGCCCCGGGACAGCACCCAGTCTCTTCAATGTCTGCAAGGCACCCATACAGCATATATCAGTTAATACTTCCTGCACAGATACCTGGGTAAAGTCTATGGCTATGATATTTTCTCATAAACAATGTATTGTGGCCAAGCCAAAAAAGGCATCCCATGTTTTTTTTCCTACAGAATTTCAGAACACCTTAGTAATATAGTGCTGATTACGAGTATCTGTGTTTGTACCTAAAGGATAGTGTATGACAAAGAGGAGTGATTTTTCTAGTTTGCAAAATGAAAATTGCCGCGTGTCCATTTTGGGTCTGAGACCTTACCGCCAGCCATTGACCTAGTGGTAAGGTCTCACGCGGTAACCGGGTGGTAATGGTCTATGTGTGTAAAATGCCGATTACCGCCTGATTACTGCCCGCGTGCCATAAAATAAAAATATTTTCTGGGGCGCGTAGTGGACGTGTGTCAAAAATGAAATTACCACAAGGGCTAAGTGGTAGTCAGGTGGTAACTCAAAATCGACATGCGTTGGGCGCGTGTAGGAGCCTACGCAGCTTAGTAAAAGTGCCCCTTAGTAATCTACCCTTTTTGTATAAAAGGGCCTTAAACATGTCTATTTTCAAAGATATATATTTAGCATGGATATCAAAAATGAGGATACTGGTTATCAAACACTCCCCAAGAAGCCATAAGAAGCCCAGTGGTGCAGTAAAGGTTTGCACAAAATAGGTTTGTAGGAGGCACCTACTGGTCCTTCACACATAGGCCAACATTACCCTCTTAAACAGTGCAATCACTAGCCACCCGCACAGTATGTTTTTGGCTCATGGACCTTGAGTCCAGATGAGGCCCCACTAAGCTATTTCTCACTCCCTTGGCATGTAAACAGACAGACACACCTATATATATTTTGCTACTTTCCTTTACGAATATATATATACTCCCTTGTTAACACCTGTTCAGATTAGACACAGGTATTAAGAAATATCTGATTCTGAAACTTGTTTCTTTAAATGATAAGGGCTGCTATAGCAAATTGTTCACTGCCACGAAAAGTTGGATCCTAGCAAGAGCTATCAGGTGGGTTTGGCATCAAGCCTCCCTTTTATTGCTCAAATCTCAGCTCCTCATACATGCCATGCTAATCCGCTTTCTCTCCCCTCGCTTCTGTCCTCTCTTTCTCTCCCTACCATTCTATCCAATGCCTTTTCTCTTCCCTTGCATGTTCTGTCCCCCGGCCGTGGCTGCTTCGATGGAGGCAACACAACTTATAGCAAATTGTGCAGCTCCAGTTTTCAAGTGCATGTTGTCAGCTCTGCCAGTCCCTTGCCTCCCTCTAACATCAACTTCCTATTCTTGGGCAGGGGACCAGCAGAGCCGACAATGGGTACTTAAAGAGTGGAACTGTGCAACTGCTGTAAGTTGGGAAAACAGCAGAAGTGGTGGGGGTGGAAGCAGGAAAGGGAACTGCACAGGTTCTCAAGATTAACCGTGTAACCCCTACAGAAGTCACGTATATCCCTTGGAGTACATATACTACCTGTTGAGAACCTAAAGTTTATAGGATGCAATATGTATAGGCAACCTGTCAAGATGTGTTTGGAAATTGTGTTTAAATCAAGCTAGTGGCACCTAGCATGATAGCAAAAGTCAAAGAAGAGGTGAGATACAAAAAAACAACAGGGCCAAGAAGTCTAGAGATGAACGTAAACATTTCTATTTATAATAAATTGCAGATAAAAGTATCAGAGTTAACATTTGCAGCTGGAGTAGTATGACTCAACATGGCCATGTTTTGGTAAGGGTGCCTGTGTCAGGAGTCGTAAGCACTGATATGCTGTTTATCACAATGTAAGCAGTGATGAAAAGAATATGTAATTATAAGTGTGAAAAGGAAATGCTGTCCGTGTGCACTAAGGTGACTCTGCTTGAAGTTGCCTTAGTGCACAAGGACAGCATATCCTTTTCACACTTATCCTATATAATAAAACTCACCTCCAACGTTCTAATGCTTGGGACCGTGGCTCCCTCAGCAGGTGGTCTACTAGGCAGCATCGAACTCAATGATGTCAACAAACACAGCTGAACGCAGGAACTGGCTGCTGGCACATGCAAAAAAAAAAAAAAAAAAAGGCACCAGACCCACAGTAACAAAAAAAAAACAAAAACAAAAGGGTGAAGAGAGAGCCTCCAGGCAACTCAGCAGGGGCCCTCGACCACACTGCAAGCTGCAGGAAGCTGAACAGCCCTCTGGACCCGCACTAACAAAACAAAAACAAAGGTGAAGACACAGCCTCCAGCGTATCAGCAGGGGTCGACTATAACGCAAGCTGCTTGAAGCCTAGCAGAGGGACCAACTTTCCTAACAGCAGGTACACTTATGGGAGAGAAAGGGCAGGAAAAAAAAAAAGAGCACAATCACGAGATTAAAAAAAAAAAAAAGAAAAGGAACTGAAAAACCGGGGGGGGGGGGGGGGGGGGGGGGGGGGAGGAACTACCCTGCACCTCAGACAGAAGGAAGGGGTCATACACACACACACACAACACACAGTCTTTCACTCTTTGTGTGACACACACTCTCAAACACAAACACTCTCTGTCTGACACACACACATGTTCTCTCTCACATGCAGGGAGGGGGGGAGGAAAAGAGAGGGGCCTGGAACTTCAAGGGGAGACAGACAAAAACACATGGAGAGGGGGGAGAGAACAGAATGAGAGGGAAAGGGGAGAGGACAAATGTTACACATGGATGGATGGAGGGCATGGACAAAAGAGCACAATCGCAGGATTAAAACAAGGAAAAGTTACTGAAAATACAAACACATGGGGGGGAGGGGACGACCCTGCAACACGGACAGAAGGAAGGGGTCATGCACACACACAAATACACACACACAGAGACAGACACTCTCACACACACACACTCAGACTCACTGCTCGCCCCTGTGGTCCCAGAACTTCAAACACAAAAGGTGGGGGTAACTGCACATCTGACAGAATGAGGGGGTCATGCACACACGCAGACACATACTCTGGCACACTGTAGCTCTGTGTCACACACACACACACACACACACACACACACACACACACACACACACACACACACACACACACACACACACACACACACACACACACACACACACACACACACACACACACACACACACACACACACACACACACACACACACACTCTTTTCCACTCTCTGTGTCTCACTGTGACACACACTCAAACACACACACTTTACTAACAACTCTACAGATACCAAAAAAAAAAAAAAAAAAAAAAAACATTGCTAGCGCCCGTTTCCTTACAAACAGAAACGGGCCTTTTTTTTTTACTAGTAATTACATATTCTTTTCATCACTGCTTACATTGTGACAAACAGCATATCAATGCATCTCACTCCTGATGCAGAAACCCTTTCCAAAACATCCATGTTGAGTTGTGCTTCTTCAGTTGCCTCTGTTTGTTACTTTATCTGCAATTTATAATACATAGAAGTGTTTATGTTCATCTTATTAATCTTTTTGTCCTTTCTCAAGAATATTTGCTGATTCCAACCCAGTTTAAGAATACATTTGTATCTGTGATACGTTAGCCATGGATCAATTCTGATCAAGTGTAGACTGTGAAGTGTCAGACATTATAAGGATACTCCTCGCAGCTAACCGTATATATTCAACCAATGTATGGTACACTGGCATAGTTGCTGGAGATTGCAAGTATTGAGAAGGTGAATGATTGCTTAAAATGGAAGAGAAAAAATGAATGGGTTTAAGAAAGGGATGCTTTAATGCATTTTATGAGTATTCTATGAGTCTGGTTAAGCTTCAGGTTCCTAGATTTACTTTGTCAATGATGTATTTTGCATACAGACATGTTCTGTTGGTACAATGCTGTTAAAATAACATGCGCTACTTTTGGAGTGGCCTAGTGGTTAGAGCACTGGTCTTGTAATCCAGAGGTGGCCGGTTCAAATCCCACTGCTGCTCCTTGTGATCTTGGGCAAGGCACTTAACCCTCCATTGCCTCAGGTACAAACTTAGATTGTGAGCCCTCCTGGGATAGAAAAATATCCAGAGTACCTGAATGTAACTCACCTTGAGCTACTACTGAAAACGGTGTGAGCAAAATCTAAATAAATAAAATTGCTGTTTTCAAAGGCAAGTATCTCAATGTGAAAATATATGTTTTTAAATGGCCACAGTCAAAGATTGGCACTTATACTCCAAAGAGCAAATGAATAGGAGACAAAAATGAGACAAGAAAGGTGAGTGACAAGACTAATCAAGAAAAGCTGTGTTGGTATTTAGCAAATGCCTTTGGCATCCTAAACTTGGAAAATAAGGAAAGTATGGTAGAGGATGAACGCGCTACCCAGAATGCCATGCTAGATGAACTTATTGCTCTTATTCGATATGGTCCATCATATAGTCTTATTATACAAATGGAAGCCGGCATTTACAGTTTGAGAGGAACCTAACAATTTGCAGAGACTGTCCAGTGCTAATGGCCATTTTCCACCACCAGACCCAAAACAGAAATAAAAAAGAAACCAGAATGCATGAGAGAATCACAGGTTCATGTCCTTGAAGAGAAAGCAGAATATGGTATAATTTTGCATCTTTCTCTTGTTACTGCAGCTGTCATGAGAATGGATTCAAGTTGTGCCATTTTCTATTCTCATTACAATATTTGTCAGAGCGAGAGTAAGAGATCAGAATTTTAATGCCTAGTATCATCTGTGAAAGGCAGGCAGCAGTGCGCTATACTCCTTCGAGTTTTCAACTATTCTACATTTTGATTGGCTGACCCTTCAACCTTCTTCCTGCAGCTGTGAATAGGGAAAAGAACAGGACTGGCCAAACAATCAAATTACAGAATGCTGAAAAGGTCACAGTAACACCGATTACTGCTGTCATTCTCAGAGTGGATGCCGCATTAAAATTCTGATACCTCATTCTGGTGACAAAAGACTGTAACAAGAACAGGAAATGGTACAACATGAATCTAGTCTGCTGACAGAGTTTATAATGAGAACATGGTACTATACAGAATGATGCAAACAGAGGGCCGTATACAGTAAATCCTACTTTCAGAAGCTTGTCTACAGCAAAGCATTAAGAATCCTACATTTTGATTGACTGACACCTAAACTGTATATTTCTGGAGTCCATTACCCCACTGGGAAGAACCTTAGAAGAAAATAGTTTTCTATGGCAATTATGCATAAATATTTTAATTCAGAACCAGGTAGACTTAGCGGGTCATATGGTCATTATCTACTGACATTCATAAGGTTGCTATGCAATATGTTACTTATGGAGGTATGTAACAGAATTCATGACCTGTTGTGTCAAACATTTCTGACTCCAAGGCTCCAGTCTATTCCTTAGACACTTAAATCCTTCCACAGAGACTTACCTGCTAGTAACTACCTTTTCTGTTGTCTATTATTACTTAAATAATGGGTAGGGAGAGCCAGATGACAACCTTCCCTTGGTGCCTGCTAATGTTGATCACTTACTGCAGTGTTGTCTAATGTTGTCAAATGCCAGTCAGTTGTCAAATTTTGTTAATACCTCCCAATCGAAAAGGCAACAATCAAGTTATTACTGTTTTTAGAGACATGATAGGACAGTAGGTGAACAGCCATACTGGATGAGACCAATAGTCTATCTAGCCCAGTATCCTGTTTCCAACAGTGGCCAAGCAAGGTCACAAGTACCTGGCAGAAACCCAGTTAGTAGCAACATTTCATGCTACCAATCCCAGGGCAAGCAATGGCTTCCCCATGTCTATCTCAATAGCAGACTATGGACTTTTCCTCCAGGAACTTGACCAAACCTTTTTTAAACCCAGATATGCTAACTGTTGTTACTATATCCTTCGGCAATGAGTTCCAGAGCTTAACTATTCATTCAGTGAAAAAATATTTTGTTCTATTTGTTTTAACAGTATTTCCAAGTAACTTCATTGTGTGTCCCCTAGAGGGGCATAATCGAACGGGGTGCCTAAGTTTTCCTGAGGGCGGCCATCTTTCATTTCGATAATATGGTCAGGGACGCCCAAATCTCCACATTTAGGTCGACCTTAGAGATGGTCGTCCCCGGTTTTCGGCGATAATGGAAACCGAGGACGCCCATCTCAGAAACGACCAAATCCAAGCCCTTTGTTCATGGGAGGAGCCAGCATTCGTAGTGCACTGGTCCCCCTCACATGCCAGGACACCAACCGGGCACCCTAGGGGGCACTGCAGTGGACTTCAGAAATTGCTCCCAGGTGCATAGCTCCCTTACCTTGTGTGCTGAGCACCCCCAAAACCCACTACCCACAACTGTACAACACTACTATAGCCCTAAGGGGTGAAGGGGGCACCTACATGTGGGTACAGTGGGTTTCTGGTAGGTTTTGAAGGGCTCACATTTACCACCACAAGTTTAACAGGTAGGGGGGATGGGCCTGGGTCCGCCTGCCTGAAGTGCACTGCACCCACTAAAACTGCTCCAGGGACCTGCATACTGCTGTCATGGAGCTGGGTATGACATTTGAGGTTGGCATAGAGGCTGGCAAAAAATATTTTAAAAGTTTTTTTTTAGGGTGGGAGGGGGTTAGTGACCACTGGGGAGTAAGGGGATGTCATCCCTCATTCCCTCTGGTGGTCAACTGGTCAGTTCGGGCACCTTTTTGAGGCTTGGTCGTAAGAAAAAATAGACCAAGTAAAGTCGGCCAAGTGCTCGTCAGGGACACCCTTCTTTTTTCCATTATCGGCTGAGGACACCCATGTGTTAAGCACGCCCCAGTCCCACCTTTGCTATGCTTCTGACATGCCCCCATGAACTTTGGTAGTCCCCGCGACGGAAAGCAGTTGAGGTCACCCAAAATTGGCTTTCGATTATGTTGATTTGGGCAACCCTGGGAGAAGGACGCCCATCTCCTGATTTGTGTCGAAAGATGGGTGCCCTTCTTTTTCGAAAATGAGCCCACTAGTCTTTGTAGTTTTTGAAAGAGTAAAACATTGATTCACTTCTGCTACACCACTCAGGATTTTGTAGACCTCAATCATTTCTCCCCTCAGCCATCTCTTTTCCAAGCTGAAGAGCCCTAAACTTTACATATTTATCAACTGACCATAGAAGGAATGTGATCATAAAAATAAAGACTTGGACCTTTCAGAGACACATAGAAAGAAAGATAGTTAAACTTAAGGAAATTATGGAAAATGTTTGAAGGGTTTGATGAATCTTCTTTTAACTGGAGAGAGTTAACAACAAAGTGGGGAAAATTACTGTGATGGACATACATAAAGCCATAAATATTCAAAGGCCAGATGCCTGCTACCATCACTTATTTTGTCCTGCATTATTTATAAGCGACTATCATAGGCGTAGTTTGACTGTTTCATTTGGGGGGGCAAAGAATGGGCGGAGCATATTAGCATATCATTTGCATATATACATATGCAAATGAATATGCTAATGTGGAGGAAGGAATTGAATTTACAGGCAAAATATCACAGATCACATTTCAAAAAGCTGACACATTTCAATTAATAAATTATGAATAAAATACTTTTATCTACCTTTGTTGTCTGATCATTTAGTTTTTCTATTCGCTTTGGTCCCAGTGTCTTCTGTTTTATTCAGTGTCTTCTTTCCAGTAGGCTTCCCTCTGCTCCCCACCCCTCGCAGTCCCATCAATCTCTTGCTCCTTCCTTCTGCTTCCCACCCCTCGCAGTCCCATCAATCTCTTGCTCCTTCCTTCTGCTTCCCACCCCTCGCAGTCCCATCCATCTCCTGCTCCTTCCCTCTGCTTCCCACCCCTCCCAGTCCCATCCATCTGTTGCTCCTTCCCTCTGCTTCCCACCCCTCCCAGTCCCATTCATCTCCTGCTCCTTCCCTCTGCTCCCCACCCCTCGCAGTCCCATCCATCTCCTGCTCCTTCCCTCTGCTTCCCACCCCTCCCAGTCCCATCGATCTCCTGCTCCTTCCCTCTGCTTCCCACCCCTCCCAGTCATCTCCTGCTCCTTCCCTCTGCTTCCCACCCCTCCCAGTCCCATCCATCTCTTGCTCCTTCCCTCTGCTTCCCACCCCTCCCAGTCCCATTCATCTCCTGCTCCTTCCCTCTGCTTCCCACCCCTCCCAGTCCCATCCATCTGTTGCTCCTTCCCTCTGCTTCACACCCCTCCCAGTCCCATTCATCTCCTGCTCCTTCCCTCTGCTTCCCACCCCTCCCAGTCCCATCCATCTCTTGCTCCTTCCCTCTGCTTCCCACCCCTCCCAGTCCCACCCCTCCCAGTCCCATCCATCTCTTGCTCCTTCCCTCTGCTTCCCACCCCTCCCAGTCCCATTCATCTCCTGCTCCTTCCCTCTGCTTCCCACCCCTCCCAGTCCCAGCCATCTGTTGCTCCTTCCCTCTGCTTCCCACCCCTCCCAGTCCCATTCATCTCCTGCTCCTTCCCTCTGCTTCCCACCCCTCCCAGTCCTATCCCTCCCAGTCCCATCCATCTGTTGCTCCTTCCCTCTGCTTCCCACCCTTCCCAGTCCCATTCATCTCCTGCTCCTTCCCTCTGCTTCCCACCCCTCCCAGTCCCATCCATCTGTTGCTCCTTCCCTCTGCTCCCCACCCCTCCCAGTCCCATCCATCTGTTGCTCCTTCCCTCTGCTCCCCACCCCTCCCAGTCCCATCCATCTTCCCTCTGCTCCCCCCCCCCCCCCGCGAGGTCCAAGATGGTGACTCCGTTTACCCCCTCTCTTCCTCCCTCCCTCCCTCCGGTGCAGGCAACAGTCTTCAGCTTTTTCAGCGTTCCTGGCAGCGGTAGCGATGTACACGCTGCCTTCGGTCTGCCCCGGAAGTCTTCTCTTCAAGTTCCTGTTCCCACCTATGCGGGAACAGGAACTTGAAGAGAAGGCTTCAGGGCAGACCGAAGGCAGCGTGTACAACGCTACCGCTGCCAGGAACGCTGGAAAAGACTGCTGCCTGCGGCGGAGGGAGGGAGGGAGGAAGAGAGAGGGGTAGACGGACACGCTCCTCTCCGTCCGCTACTCCGCTTGGCTTCCCTGCCCTCTCTGTCTGCGTCCCTCTTCCTCTGACGTCAGAGGAAGGCGGGACGCAGACAGAGAGCAGGGAAGCCAAGCGGACGGAGAGGAGCGCGTGCGTGCATGTGTTTTTTTTTTTTTTAAACTAATGGCGCGGCGGCGCCTCATCGTCGTTTGGGGGGGCATTGCCCCCCCCGCCCCCCCCAGTCTACGCCTATGGCGACTATACTCAACATCATATGAATACATCAGGCAACTTTGCTAGTAAACAGTTTATGGACTGGGCTTCTGAGGAATGTCTCCATCTGATATGATCCAAAACAACAAAGATCATTTTGATCACTGAGATGAGCATCAGAAAATACACTTGACCTGTGCTTCAAGACCCAAGACGGCCCAGGGTAACAGTGGAAATCACTGGAACAAACTTTGGTTATTTTCTATACAGCCAACAAGGTCCCATGTTATTCAAAACAGATTTTAGGTTCTGCTTCTGCATTACAAACCAAAGCAAGAAGGTGGGTTTTTCAAAATGGAAACAGAGCACCAAATTCAATTACCTCGCCTGATCCCAGCAACTTTGACCATTTTATTGCCACTTCAAAATCATCTGCTAAAAAGTATCTCAGCTGATCAAAGAAATAAAAACCCCTCCTAAAGGATTATAAAATCAATTGAACAGCCAAAGAAAGTGACTGAATCCCTTAGCATGCCTCAATGCAGATGAACAGACTGTGGAAAATCTTTATTTTGCCCGATCAAGTTGAAAGAGTGATTTTGTGCAAATGCAGAGCAGTTCAACATAACTAGAAGTAGACAAAAGTATTGCTTCATGACCTTAGAAATATCAAGATGCCAACAGATAAAAATATTAAATATGGACACAAAAATAAAATTCTAGATATTATTTTCTCAGGTTCCGATGATCAGAAGCCCTGCACTGTTCCAAACAGCACTCTCAAAATAGCGCGGGAACAGCACAGGGCTATAACACCCCTATGATCAGAGCTACTAGATGTAAATTTAGGCACGCTATTAGCTTTGATCATAGGGGTAAAAGTGCGGGAAGATTTGCCTGAGCATGCACTCAGGCACAATCCTCCCGCACTAATTTGACAGGTCCGGGTTGTGAAAAGCCCAGACCTGTCAAATGTAGGAGATGGAGGTCTGTGGGACCCCTGGACCTCTGCCATCCTTTCGGCCCTGGTGGCCTAGTGCCACTCCAAGTCCTCTGAACAGCAACACGGCGGCTGGAGGTCCACTGTCCTTTAAGGACTGTATGTTCCTTAAAACAGAATCAATTAGTGATTCCTTCTGTAGCAAGAGCCTGTTTAGATTCAACAAGAGGAATCAGCATTTTTTATTTAGCACCAGCTTTATGGAATTCTATTCTTTAATATCTATGGTCTGAAGCATGCCTTGATCACTTCAAAAAAAGATTTGAAAACCTTTTTTTCTATGACATTCTTGGATCCTTAGTTATTCATCAATGGACAAGATGATGGTCAGGAGTGGCTCCAGGAGAAAATTTATGAGGTATTCAGGGTTATGAAGTTATAAGGTCATAATTTATGATTTTTAAAATTTTGATGTGTTGTTTCAATTATTGATTTGGATGAATTACTATAGTAAATGACTTTGATTGATTTTATCAGAAGGACAGTATATCAAGTACTATAAATAAATAAGGTTAATTTTGAAGACAGGATATAAGTTAATGCATTATTTCTTTTTTTAGAATTAAAAATAAGTACAAAGTTACGCCCCTAATAAAGTATTTCAGTGAAAGGCAGGTTGGGACTCACATAAATAGAAACAGGTTCCCTCACCCCCTCCAATTCCCCTTCTCCTTTCCCCCTGATCCTGATCCCCATGAAGACAGTGAACCTCAGACCAGGCACCCCAACCCCCCTACCACAGTCCTACCTTTTATATCCCTGGTGGTCTATGGGACTCTTACAGATGGGAACAATGTCCACTCGCTCCTACCCATTGTAGCTGTTTTCTTAAAATGGCCACCATGACCCCTAATTGCAGCCCCTTTAACATCCTACAGGGCCAGTGAACCAGAGATGGTCATAGAGAGCATGGGGATGGACTGGACATCAGCCAGAGGATTTTTTCTCTTCTAGAGATAACATGGGAGATGGTTGGATTGGGAAGGTGGGAGTCTAGTGTGCCCCAGCACAGTTTCTTCTTTTTAAATTCAGCATCCTGTGCAAGTGGACCTGATAAGCAGCAAGGATCGTTCCTATTTTGGATATTATTAAAAATCTAGTCTAATCTAATCTAATCATGAATTTGTAGACTGCACTAGTTCAAGGCAGTTAACAAAAGAGTGACTCAATATGAGGAATTACAGTGAAATAAATACAAATGGTACAAATTAGAATTTATCAAACAAAAAAGTGTTAATTTTTTAATGTAAATTCATATAATTTGTCTCAGAACGAATTTTCAGGTGAAGAGTGTTCCAAATGGAGCTTATATGATACAAAAACAATGCCTTCAGCTGGCATTTAAGACGAATTCCCTTGACTGATGGAAATTTCAATAGAAAGTAATTATATAATCTGGAAGAAAAGTACATATTAGGAAATGTTTGAATGACTAAAATAGACGTATTACCATATAAAACTTGAAACATCAAAGAAACTGATTTGAAAACAATGCGTGCCTTTACAGGAAGGCAATGGAGCTTTTCGTAGTAAGATTAGATTCAGTCAAATTTTCTTAAACAAAAGATTAAGCGTACTGCTGTATTTTGGATCAGCTGCATTTTGTATAGCAGCTTGGCATTTAGCCCAATATACAAGGAATTATAATAGTCCTGATTAGACAACACCAACATCTGAACAATTACAGCAAACTGTGATGCTGAAAAACAGGAACGCAATAAGCGCAGTTGCCTCATGCGAAAAAAATACTCTTCCACAAAATTTTAATCTGTGAATAATACGTATGAGCAGAATCAAGTATCACTCCCAAAAGTCTTGATTCTTTCTCTACCTTTATACTTTTAACATCTGCCAAAGGTATTAAAGCAGGAATAGTTAATGGGCAATTGGTAAACCAAAGAACCTTCGTCTTGGTAGAGTTGAGTTTAAGTATGTTTTCTGAAGCCCAATATTGAATTTTAATGATACAATTAGAAACAAGAAGAGGCGGAGGCTGGGACAGTTGCTGAGTCAGAGAGGCGGAGCTCAGATCAGGATGGCGCTAAAAGCCCTGAAGCTGAATGGGTCAGGGAGGGCCCGATACAGAGGCCCTAGGAGAAGAGAAGCTTCCCTGTAGTGTAAGGGTTCCCCTGCTGATGTGCAGTGATCATGACCTGGCTGAGGTAAGCCATTTTTGCTATTTGACTAAGACTTGCAAGTTGTGTTTTGAGGTCTGTCTGGAGCCAGACCTGGGACTTGGAGAAAAAACAAGAACTTATAGGCTGTGTTAGGGGCATGGCAGCCCCACGAGCCACAGACTATGTTTGGGACTGTGTTTATTGAATAGAGGAAGGTTTTCCAATTTATGTTCCTGGCCCTGTGAAGTAACAGTCCTCAGGACTCAGACAAATAAATAATTATTTTTGCTTAAATATTGTTGTCCAGCTGCGTTCTTCCACCAGCCCACCCTCAACCCTCACTCAGGGTATTGCACCCCACTTGACTCCAATAGTCCAGTACATCCTGGTCCAGTTCAATTTCTTCAGAACAGCCCACCCCCCCTTTGATTCTGTCCAGAATCACCCATACAAGAAGGGAAAGGTAGTTGGTCAAATAGAGAGGTGGTGACAGAAAACACATTCTTACATATTCACCAATGGGAGCAACCACACTGCAGAAAACAGCACAGAACAATTAGCAGAACCATGAAGCCTATTACAGTAAGGAGAAGGCAGCAAGCTAGCAAACCAAGCAGAGATACTTAACAAAAAGCTGGTCCCTGCTGTAGAGTACTGAATGCTAGAAGACACATTTAAAACAGTATATTCCTTCAAATTTCTCACACCCATGGTTGGCCCTGAGAAGTAAATAATCAATAACAAGGCAGATTTGAATTACTACTTTTCTTAAACTATGGTCTCCTGGGTCAAAGCAGCAATAAGGGGTGAGATTAATAGTCTTAGTTAGGGCACAAGCAAGATTTGTCAGTTCAATATGTACATGAGGCTAATCCAAGCACCCTGACTAAGGAGGTAGCTAGTGCAAAAGCTTCAGCTTTAGAAAACACATTCATTTCAGAGTGAGAAAAGAGAATTGAATAGTGAGTAATCCAGGGGAATGGTTATGCATGCAGGAATTCACCAGTGGTAAGTCTCCCAAGGAGGAAATGGGACTTGATATACTGCCTTTCTCTTTCTGTGGTTTTTGCAACTACATTGAAAGCACTTTACATTGAATATACAGGTACTTATTTATACCTGGGGCAATTGAGGGTTACATGACTTGCCCAGAGTCACAGGGAGCTGCAGTGGGAAGTGAACCCAGTTCTCCAGGATCAAAGTCTACTACACTAACCACTTGACTACTCCTCCATGCCAACAGTGCAAGGACTTCCCATGGTATTAGCAGGAACATAAGGGAAAGCTATTTTCTCACAGAGAAGGAACCAGCCTTGGGGTAAATGCATATGAGAGTAAGCAAAGGATATTAAAGAAGTTGCTTTCTTTTTGTAAATACATACCTATCCTGGTTTCCTGTGCAATACAATCAGCTGCAATGGTAACAGTAACAAGAAATATGGAATGGCTGATCATTTGTGTAAACAGAGGGCATTTCAACAGTCCCTACATTATAGAGTACTCTAGTAGAGAATGTGAAATCCTCCCAATTAGATAACTCATTAAGACTAGTAACTTCCTGAATAGTGCAGAAGGAAGATGATACCCCAACAAGTGTGTGTGTGTGTGTGTGTGTGTGTGTGTGTAGGGGTTCCCTTTGACATCAGATATCTCAACTTGCAATTCAGCATTGTTCTAATTAATAACAGAAAATATACATTAAAGTAAGAGTGCTCTGAATACAAAAAGCAGAAGTAATGGGGGGGGGGGGGGGGGAGTTCCCTTTGACATCAGACATCTTAATTTGCGATTCAGGATTGTTCTAATTAATAATAGCAGAATATATACCTTAATTACCTAATTTAACAGTTTCTTGCAGTTTGAGATTGAAGAACAGAAATAAGTATGGTTCCTCATTTTCTTTAAGTTTGGCATGCAATATGCAGAATGTATTCCTTGCAACACTCAGTTATGCAATCTCTATATAAGTGTACATCCAAATATACTTAAGGTTTTATCCTGTTAAGAACATACTGTACCTAAGGGAACAAGCCAGTAAACACTTCACTGGCAAGAAAGGCCTGCTATCCGTGCTCTCCTAAAAAGGTTTTGACCAATGTATACTGGGTTATTCTGGAAATCTTCAGGCTGTGCCCACAAGTAGAGGTGTTAATGTCTGGGTGACCATGCTATTTCACTCCCTAATCCAGAAACTTCCACCACATTACGAGGCATCATCTGTTGCAGTAGCCATGGCTCCCATCTTTAATCAGCAGATGGTATCTTCTCTTTCTTCATTGCACTTGTATCAGGTCTCACTTCAGCTGGGCAGCAAGGAAAACAGGGAGAGAGTCTCATGAAGTGAGTAAAAATAAGGAACAGACATAAGTTTCAAGACAGGTTGAATAATACAGTTCTTTAAAATTGCATCCAGTTCATCTGGCCTAGCGCTTTTTCTTCTTTTCTTTCAATTTTTCACAGACTTCCAATAATTATTCCAATAATACACACAGAACAATACTTATGAAGTGCTAAATGAAAATAATAAATGCCTAAAACACAATAAAAATAAGTCCTTAGTTGCAAGGAAAAACAAATCAAGCTGTAAAGCTTTAAGGGTCAGTCTTATAAACTTTTGCTGCAGTTGTGGGCCGGTGATCCTTGTGGCAGATGAGCCCACAACAATCATTCAGTTCCCTGTGATAGCTGATGAAGAGAAAGTGCTGTTGCTGAAATTTATATGGATCCATGTTGGGCCTCAGTATTTGGCTATGGCAGATCCGGCACAACCTGATAAACACGATAAGCATGGTAGGGAGGTGCCGGCCTTTGAGGGCGCCAAAACAAAACCGGAAACTGCACAGAGCGATTCTTTGCCGCAGATTGCTGTCTGCCGGTGCTGCCACAGGTCTTTCTCCTTCCGGAGTCTCCTCTGTTTGTGGAGACCCCCCACTACTACAGGACTATCAGGACTCTAGCTATTAGAGCACCTACCGAGGCAGAGGACTACGCTCCTAAAGAAGCTCATAGCGAAACAGAAGTTTGCTGTCGAGCGTCCCCAGCCAGATTACCGCTACAAGCTCAGATAAGTACAGCTAATATTTCTGTAAACATCGGACTATGCTTCCCATAAAAGATATAAGGGAGCATTAAGAGGAGGGTTCGACTGATGACGAGCTCGCCCGATATCCTCTTCAAGAAGAAATTCACTTCAATGAGGGATATTGTAGGGATCAACCACGCAAAGGTAATCTAATTGTTAACAGAGAAAGTTGAGCATCTGAAGTCTTTTTCCTCCTAAGCCAATTAGTGAGAGGATTAATTACTCTGTTTAATATTATTATTTTATTATTTATTGCATTTGTATCCCACATTTTCCCACCTATTTGCAGGCTCAATGTGGCTTACAATATATCATGAGTAATGGAAATATATCAGAAAATAAACATTTAATGTTACAGCAGGATTTTGGGTAACATGATAATGATAAAACATGGTAGTAGTATAACAAGCAGTTATTGTACACTGAGGTTAATTAGCAATACACCATCTATTATTTAAATTAAGTGATATATTATAAAAATGCACTTAATATTGTTTATTACTACTATTTAAAGAAGAGATATTTAATAATAAGGGCAGAGCTACCTTTATCCGGAAGTCCAGAGTCAGTCTAAATGTGTCATCATTTTCCAGTTCTGTGATATATATTTATTTTCTTCTTCAAGTCTGTCTCGTTGTGAAAGGCATGTTTTTTCTGTTTTTTTTTTTTTTTTTTTTTTGGGGGGGGGGGGGGGGTGTTAATCTTTGTCTCTTGGCTGTGTGTTTTATATAGATGAGTCCCTGGAATAAAGATGGCTAAGAGAAAGCAGCAGTAGAACAGTTAGAGCTGTTTTTATTATTTTGACTTATAAACCACTTGTCCCTGAAACATGCTCAAACAATAGAATAATCCATTTGTGTATCTAAAATGTAAACTTCTGTTTAGTAATATTCAATTTTTATTTCATGATATTTATACATAAATACGGGAAGCACAAAAAGCTAAGTGGTTGTAACCTTTTGCAAACCTTTTGTTGTGCAATGCTACTATTTAATTAAAAACATAGATAATAAAAGTACTTTGAGAAAAGGGGTGTGTGTGTGACCTACAATTAATATTAATGAGGGTGCCAATTTATAGGTTCACAGGGGGGCGCTAGAAGCCCTTGCACCACCCTCGTCTTTGCGAGGTTTCTGTAGAAATTTGTGCTAAGGCACCTTTCACACAGCTTGGTCTGTCAGGAGTAATTTCTCCATGGCAAGAAAGAACCTCAAGCCTTCGTCAGGTGGGGAAAGTCATTCTTTCTCTGGAAAGACTGTGAATGGAAGGCTTCAACAAGCGTAAAATGAGGTTTGTGCAAAAGTGTGCTCAAAAGTGAAAGAATAGTTCAAATCAGATGGGGGTCAAAACAACAAATTTGGTAAAATACATTGACCATCTTTAGTATTATTTGCAATGTGGGCCTCATACTTGTTCAGACCACAGGTCAGTCAGCCTCTGCATAACTTCTAGCAAGTTTTGTTATTATTATGGTCCTCTGTCCCAATCTGTTTATATATACACACACATACACAATTTGTTTTGTTCATACACTGTCATATGTATTCACATTACTCATATCTTCTTATTAACCTGCAATTTCATTGCTTTTCTAAACATGTTACCTAACAAAGTATTATTCGTGTTTTGATTGTAATAAATCACATTTCTTATTATCAATACAATATATGACTGTTTCTAAAGTTTGACCACTTTGGATTACTATTACATTTGGGATTAAAATTACTTGACCACATGTGGAGTTGATTTAGTTCTGGAAGCACCCCAACAGAAAAGACAAAGTAACCACATACTGAGAGCCTTGAAGAGATCTACCCTAATCTCCTGCACCCTTTTGTCAAATTCAAGGATGATTGGTGTGTACCAGTGCCATCCCTGCTGTAGGAACTACATTGACCATATTTTGACAATGGCAGAAGGGCAAGACAGCTAGTTTTGCCCTCTACTGAAATTAAACTAATGAGCTTGTAGTTGCTACCATCTTCCTGTCCCCACTCTGATATACCAGGACTGTAGTCGCTCTCAGTTCTTCAGATCCTGCTCTGCCATTGTCAATGTCATGTGTCCTAGTTGAGTGCCGTCTAAAATCCAAAACACAGTAAATGTTGGCTTTTATAGTAGTTACTATTTGGGTTTGTCATCCAGAGGCCAAGAACTGAATCAAGCCCACAGTCATTACCCCAAACATTGTTTTTATACCCCATGAAGAAAGCTCAGATTTCACAAATGCATGCCACCCTTTTACACAGGAACATCACTTGCTCATTAGTGTAGTTATTGATGTGTGTCCTTTCATAACACCACAGCTTTTGAATAAAAAAACTACCCCAGATATAGTCAAACCTGAAGAACATGTAGGAAAATCTAAGAATGGAACACAGATGTGCTCAGGTCACCTACGTCTAGTGCTGTGCACTGATGCATAATACAGTTGTTCCTTGCAGCTTTCTAGTACATGGGAAGCACACCAGATCTTGAAGGGCTAGTTAGATTAATGACAAGCTTAATGTTGGTAAACACAAGCAAAACTGACATGTGTTAGATTGAGCATTTGGATGTCTTCATTTTCTGCTGTCAAGTAGTTCAGCGAATGTTTTTGCTGTAGGTAACTCATAACTTGTCAAATCTTAAGTATCTGACCTTGTCATTTTCTCCAGTTGTGCCAATATAATGTGATTTGATATCACCTCACATATGCTGATGGCACCTTTATTATGATTTCATTATGCTTCAAATTGTTTAATCATGCTCAGTAATGATGTTTAAATTATGTTATGTTCTTTATTGGCTTTGCGGGCTGATTCTTTCAATAAAATGGCAGCATGCATGAATGCCATTTCACAGCACATTTGATGACAGGGCAACCAAAGCAGATTCTGAATAGGTATATTTTATTTCCAAATGTCACTTTATGGCATGGAACTTCATTGTTACTGGAGTTCTTGAACAATCAACTGCCTTGATGTGAATTTTATAATGACATATCTTGTGGTTGCTTTCTAGAAAGATAAATGCTAATATTCAGAATCAGGGTTGTCCAGGAAGGAAGGAGAAATTGGGGTAACCAACTAGGTCCCCACACTTTTGGGAACTCCTTATCTCTGTTGTAACCTTGCCCCTTGAAAGCAGCCATAGAGCTCTGCCATTCCCATCCTTTGAATGGCAAGAGGCATAAGTGGGCAGCCTTTCGGGAGGGGATGGGAAAGAGTATGGGCAGCCCCCCAATTTTTGTTTCATTTCATTTTCCATGCCATTTGCAGCATTATTCATTTTGTTTAGTTTATTCTATTTTCATTTTCATCTGGGGGAAGGGTGATGTCATTAACCCCCAAATTCTATAAGTGGTGCTTTAAACTGCATGTGCAAATTTGGGCACATGCCCAATTTGCACACACAATTTAATTGAATAGTGAGCCAAGTAGCACTGACAATTGTGTCCTAACAATCAATTATTGGTGCTAATTGGCTTCAATTTGAAATTACACCTGCAAATTTAGGTGCCGAGATCCGAGTGTAAAAATGACATGTGTGTCCAAAAGGGGAGCATGGCCACGGGAGAGTCATGGGTGGATCAGGGGTATTCCTTTAATTTATGCATGCAGATATAGAATAAAGGGAATCCAGTGACAGACAACTCAGGGTGGACGACAGTCCACAGAGTTCATGTCTCTTCGTGGTGTATGTGGATCACTGGCTCAGTGATGGCTCTGCTGAAGAAGAAACTTGCTGTCTTCCATGGGAATATAGTGTCAAAGTCCCCAGGTGGTGGAAAGTTGTCTTTGAAGATCTGCAGTTCTGCATCTCTGATGGCACTTTGGTGATAGGTGTCTGATCTTCTATCATCAGCTGGTTGATAAAGGGGATCCATGTTGGTGACAAGAATGGTCATCTCTAGACGGATCTCTGTGTCAGAGTCAGGATCTATAAAGTCAAAGGAGTTCTCCATAGTTGGGGACGTGTGGTCAAGCTTTAGAAGGAAATCTGGTCTTGATAACCACGTTGTTTTCATTACCTCGGATGCTGGCACAGTCTGCCTAATGTTGGTTAACTGGCACATAATGCCACTGTTCTGGTCACGTTGACTTCCGTATATGTTCAACTCTGTTGCTGACGTACATGTAAATTCTCCTGGTTTGGTTGTAGATGTAACCCAGGAATGACTTTACTGTCCTTTTAAAAACTGACTGATCTATTACTTAGTATCATTTTTGCTATTTCTACTGCCAGCACTGCTCCACACAATTCTAAACATGGAATGGTATGATTGGGTTGTGGTGCTAACTTGGCTTTGCTGAAGATGAATCCCACATGAGATAGTCCATTATCATCTGTAGTTTTCAAGCATGTCACTGCAGCTATGACTTTTTCAGAAGCATCTGAGAAGATGCAGATCTCTTTGTGATATTTGTTGTTATGGCGATGGGTTTCTTTCTGAAGTGAATCAAGACTCCTAATAGGCTGTTGATCATGTCAGGCCCAGAAAGCAGCACATTGTTGAGTGATATTCCTTGAAATTGAGCACTGGAATCAAACATAATCCTGATCTGGCATGTTTTGCATGAATGTTATAAAGTGCTATTTTGTGGAGGTCACGTGATGCTGTGATGGAGAGCGGTCGCGGGTGAATCTCTCTCCGTCGCCAACCTGCCCGTTTGCGAATCAGCAAGAGAATCAGTCCCTCTAAAATACATAAAATCGTAGCTCAAGGCTTGGGGAGTGCTCCTGTCGACATTTCCACCGGTAAAAGCTGAAAATGACAGCGAGATCAGCACCGCGGGACAAGCAGAGGGGAAAGACGACCGAGTACAAAATGGCGGCGTCTCCTCCTGATGCAGGAACATCGGTCTCCTCCGCTTGGATAGCGGAGATAACGTCCGAACTCACAGTAGTGATGGAGGACTTGCTTGAGCGGCGTCTGGCCCCGATAGACCAAAAACTGGATGGTAAACTGGAACAGCTGAACGCTAAGATCGGAGAGCTGACTAAAGAATGTGTTGCATTCCAGACACGGACCAGCGTGGTCGAGGACCGTGTAACAGATTTGGAGGAGGCTCAGACAAGCATGAAGAAACTGGTGGCAGACATGGAGAATAAAATCGAAGATTTAGAAAATCGTTCCCGACGGAACAATATCCGCCTGGTGGGTCTGCCAGAGGCGCTGGGGGCCTGTCAGTTGGAAAAAACCCTGGAACAATGGCTGATCACACAAGTGGATTTTCCAGAATCATTGGGCCCATTGAGAATAGAGCGAGCTCATCGCCTGGGAACTCGCCAGATGGGGAAAACTACATCACGAGTGGTTATCTGCAAGATATTAAATTTTATGCATAAACAGTGTATATTACAGGCAACGCGCTCCGCAACGACTTTAACCTATGAAGGCAAGAAGATTCTTTGTTTTCAAGACTATTCGGCTGGAATATCAGCAAAAAGGCGGGCATTTTCGCCAGTGTGTTCAAAGTTATTTGAGATGAAGATTCGCTTCTCCTTGCAATACCCCGCTACTTTGAAACTGACACATAATGGAAGATTAAAAATCTTAACAAAAAAAACAAAAAGGCACACAACTGCTTATAAAACAGTAGATAAACAACAAAGCAGTGGAATCAAAATGCATTTATTGGAACAATACCCGACGTGGCCACGTTTCGCCCTCAGGCTGCGTCAGGGGTATAAACTATAAAAACAAAACACAAGTATAAAAACATGTATAACCATACATATTAACAATGTCATAAGCATGATTCAACTAATAAAAGGCAATTATATAAAAAAGAGATTCAACATATATAAAACAATCCTTTAAGAGTTCTAAAAAAACATGTTTATACATGATATCATCTATAAAACAAAATATTTATAATTATCATTAAAATCATACATCAGATAAAATTTTTATCAGAACATCTACAATTACTCATATCACATTTATAACTCTCAATAAAAAATGTTAAGATCATACAATTAGAATCAAAACATTTCAATGAAGAGGGGAAGAAATTTCTTTATACATACCTATCAAAAGTGTATGTAAATATATCATACACACTAGTAGTTCCAAAAATCTAGTTCTACACAGATATAAAAACAAAAAATAAAAATATCATCAGACAAGAAGCATATCTAAATGTGCACAAAACTTTTAAAAGACTCTAGACATTCTAGTTTCTCCACTGATATTCTTAACACAAAACCAAAAAAACTCCTTAGAAATAACCAGTCCACATTACTGCTAGAGGCAGGAAACAGTTCACTGAATAAAAGACTTCTCACAAAAATATAACAACAGAGGAAGCACTGCAAGCACTCAATCTTAAAAACAACATCTAGTACATCTCCATCAGATCACAGCTAGACTCCTTACATATTCCAAAGATGTGCAAGATGAACAGAAATAAAGCAAACACTTACCCACTTATCTGGCTCTCCAATGTAAAATAGCTATCTGGCCCTTTAAGATACTTGCAATGTGCTTAGAGATGACCTTTAACCTTATGATGCTATATGAGTCATGGGTCTCAGAAGCTAGTAATGCTAATGCATATCAGTTTAGTTGGAAGTAGCAGATAAGTGGGTAAGTGTTTGCTTTATTTCTGTTCATCTTGCACATCTTTGGAATATGTAGGGAGTCTAGCTGTGATCTGATGGAGATGTACTAGATGTTGTTTTTAAGATTGAGTGCTTGCAGTGCTTCCTCTGTTGTTATATTTTTGTGAGAAGTCTTTTATTCAGTGAACTGTTTCCTGCCTCTAGCAGTAATGTGGACTGGTTATTTCTAAGGAGTTTTTTTGGTTTTGTGTTAAGAATATCAGTGGAGAAACTAGAATGTCTAGAGTCTTTTAAAAGTTTTGTGCACATTTAGATATGCTTCTTGTCTGATGATATTTTTATTTTTTGTTTTTATATCTGTGTAGAACTAGATTTTTGGAACTACTAGTGTGTATGATATATTTACATACACTTTTGATAGGTATGTATAAAGAAATTTCTTCCCCTCTTCATTGAAATGTTTTGATTCTAATTGTATGATCTTAACATTTTTTATTGAGAGTTATAAATGTGATATGAGTAATTGTAGATGTTCTGATAAAAATTTTATCTGATGTATGATTTTAATGATAATTATAAATATTTTGTTTTATAGATGATATCATGTATAAACATGTTTTTTTAGAACTCTTAAAGGATTGTTTTATATATGTTGAATCTCTTTTTTATATAATTGCCTTTTATTAGTTGAATCATGCTTATGACATTGTTAATATGTATGGTTATACATGTTTTTATACTTGTGTTTTGTTTTTATAGTTTATACCCCTGACGCAGCCTGAGGGCGAAACGTGGCCACGTCGGGTATTGTTCCAATAAATGCATTTTGATTCCACAGATTAAAAATCTTTACATCGGAGAAAGAAGCGGGAGCCTTTGTAGCCGAATTGGAGCGGGCAGCAGAAGTGGAGTCTGAAGAGACTGGATCTACTTGAACCTGATCAGACAGATAGCAGAATACACGGTATTAGCGAAGATATGAAGATGTTTGGGAAAAGGTGGAGACAGACAGGAGCAGGAGAGTTTGTAAGAACTTAAAATTATAAATGGTTCAGGACTTGATAATTGATGTTGTTGGACTTGAATTGAAAGTTACAGATGAGGGGAGAAGGCATTGTATAAAGATATACGCTATAGGTGGATATCATACAGGGGATGAAGTGGGAAGGTAATATGCATACACATATGGATGGGATCACAAGGTGGTCAGCATGGGCGAAAGGGGGGAGCAAAAAAAAAAGGGGGAATGTTAATAATGGTATCCTTTCACATATGGGGGAGGGAGAAAGAGGTAATAGACCAAGACTAGAACGGGGGAGGAGGTAAGCATTGATTAGCTGTGACCAGCCAAGCGGGGGGGGGGGGAAAGTTTGGTTAATGACAAGGGGAAGAGGGAGGGGTTGGGGATTAGGAGATAAGGGGAGGGGACGTAACGTATGCAGAAAGGAAAAGGAAAAGTTAAATTCTTCTCAAAGGGGAAAGGGGATGGAAACGTATGCTTATGGACACTTTCAGTCGCAATATAAGGCACATGTTGAATATGTGGGACTGCTGCAGCTGGGACAGCAGTCCGGGAATTGGCAAGAAATTAGTCAGCTATTGGAAGCAAAATATGGAGGAATAACATGAAAGATATGAAAATATACTCATGGAATGTGGGAGGCATAGGCTCACCCATTAAGAGAAAGAAAATAATGGGGGAATTGCGCAAAAAGGGAGCATTGATAGCCATGTTACAGGAAACACATTTAACAACACAGGAACATGCAAAACTAAAATCATGGTGGGTAGGCACTGTATTAGAGGCTCCTGCAGTGGGGAAAAAAGCAGGAGTAGCAATATTGATTCATAAAACACTCCAAGTAACTCAGAACTATGTTTATACAGACCCAGAGGGCCGATTTATTATAGCTAAGGTGACGATAGATGGAATGCCGATGCTGTTGGTAAACGTATATGCCCCGAATGTGTACAGCAAAAGGTTCTTTCAAACTTTAATTATGCGTATTCAAAAAATTAAACTACAAGACCCACATGTGCAGACGGTGATTGGGGGAGACTTTAACATAGTGGCGGACGCAACTATAGATAAAACTTGTAATAAGGGTGGAGGAAAAGGGGATCATATGAAAGGAATTTCTTGGATGTGTGATACATTGGAAGTTATTGATGTGTGGAGAATATTAAATCCAGGTCTTAGAGATTATACACACTACTCAAGAGCGCATCACACTCAATCCCGGATTGATTATCTTTTGATTAATGAGGGGGCTCTTCCAGATGTACAAGAGGCAGGCATAGATGCTACCATAATATCTGACCATGCGCCAATCTATATCATCATCAATAGACAAGACACGCAATCTAAGAGACGGAAATGGATATTTCCAATTGAGCTTTATTATGATGATGACTTTTTGAGTTATATAAGAGAGAAATGGATGGAATATAAGATTCATAATGAGAGGCATACATCAGAACCTATATTGTACTGGGAGGCAGCGAAAGCTGTACTCCGAGGAGAAACAATAGCATACTGCAGCCGAAAGAAAAAAAGACGAGAACAGGAAATACTTAGGCTAGGAAAGCAATTAGTCAAATTGCGACGTCAGTATAGGGACACAGCCCAAAGTACAATAAGAGAGCAGCTACTAGTCACACAGATAAATTTAAATACTTTAATCCATCAAAGAGCTATTAAATCAGCGTTATACTATAGATATCAACTCTATAAATTTGGTAATAAGCAAGGTAAAATGCTCGCAGGGCTGATCAGGAAAAAGACTGGCCCACAAAGGGTACTTACTTTACAGCATCCATCAGGAATTGTAACACACTCAGAGAGTAAAATTAGACAAATATTCTTAAAATATTATACCCAGCTCTATCAGCCCGCTACAGAAGAACAGTTAGAGCCAGAGATGTATCTAGATAATATAGTACTACCACAGATAACAGAGGCCCAGAGGGAAATGATTAATAAACCTATTGAACTAGACGAAATAGCCAGGGCCATCAAAAGTAGTCCTTTACAGAAAGCTCCGGGACCTGATGGGTATCGAGCCGAATTTTATAAACTGTTAGAGGCAGAGATTGGGAGCCCAATAATGATGGCCTTTCAACGGGCAGTAGATCAGGAATGTTTACCAGAGACACTTCGAGTGGCAGACATTGTGGTATTTCCCAAACCAGGGAAGGACCTGGTTAGGCCAGAATCATATAGACCAATTTCCTTGATTAATTATGAAACTAAGCTATTGGCGGGGATCTACGCTAATAGACTAGCACGGATCTTACCAGACATCATAGCCTTACCACAAGGAGGATTTATTAAAGGGAGACAGATTGTCAAGAACATTAGACAGATATTAGCCTCATTAGAATGGGTGAGAAGAAAGAAAGAAGACTCCTTACTCATAAGTTTCGACGCCGAAAAGGCGTTCGATAGAGTAGACTGGGGATTTATGTTTCGGACAATGTCAGCATATGGTTTCGCAGGGTCATTTGTAAAAGTTATAGCCGCATTGTATAAAAAACCCTTAGCCAGGTTATATGTTAACGGGGACTATACTGAAACGTTTGAGATTGATAGAGGCACACGACAAGGATGCCCCTTGTCCCCCTTGTTGTTTGCTTTGACCCTGGATCCACTGTTACGGACAATACTGGAGGACCAGGAGATCACAGGGGTGCGAATGGGACCTCATGAATTTAAAATCTCGGCATTCGCTGACGACCTCTTGGTCCACCTTACCAAGCCACAGGTGGCACTACCGGTATTGCTAGAACAATTTAAAGAATATGGCTCGTTTTCGGGCTTTAAACTTAATATGCAAAAATCAGAAAGTATGCCAACACAAGATACAATACTGGCAGGGTGGAGGGGGGAGTTTCCCTTACGATGGGTCACAGGTGAATTTAAATACTTAGGAATAACTCTAACAGCGGATCCACGACAACTCTATAGGAAAAATATAGATAATCTTCTGAGACAGACGAAGCAGACATTGGCCCATTGGCATACATTGCCGTTGACATTAAATGGGAGAATAAGTCTGTACAGCATGGTATTATTTCCCCGATGGCTATATGTATTTCGACAGCTACCATTATACTTACAACAGAAAGATTTTAAAAAATTAAAGAGAATGTTGTCCTACTTCTGCTGGGGGGGAAAGAAGCCAAAAATTAAATTTGAACATTTGAGTGGAAAATTGCAGAAAGGAGGATTGGGGCTACCTAATCTGCGAGATTATAATTGGGCATGCTTATTAAGACATATGGCAGATTGGGTACTAGGAACGGAAGAATACACCCCATGGGAGATGGAACGAAACTTATTTAAACCATATCATCCCTACTACTTATTACATGCCCCCACGCATAAGATACCTACTGAGTGGAGGCAGCATCTTTTATTGGCTCCAATGAGAAAGGCATGGGATTATGTAATCCGCCTCCTGGGGAAGAATCCCAGATGTACTGACATGATACCATTAATGGGCAATGCTGACTTTCAGTCGGGTATTCAGTCGATTAGACATCACAGATGGGCAACGGAAGGGGTGGTGGTAGTGGCGGACGTATTACACAATACAGGACGGATACGGACACAAGGTGAATTGGGACAGATAGTTGGGGATGACAGTGTGGATTGGTACTCATATTTGCAGGTGAAGGTTTATACGGCTAGATTGATAAGAGAGGGGTGTTCTAGAGAGCTGTTCCCTCTTCTGGAACACTTTTTCTTACCCCCAGGGATAGAAAGGGTTACGGTGTCGGGGATGCATATAGCAATATCACAGCTGAAATTACCTAAGTCATTAGCAGGGGTGGCTCAAAAATGGACGAATGATCTAGGACTGACAGTCACAGAAGCTGACATCTTAACTCACATTCACTATAGTAAACTTGGGTTCAGAATAATTTATCTTTTTATATATATATATATGTATGCACTTTAAAAAAATGCTAAAGTGTAAAGTGTAAACGGTATGGTCTGAGCACATTTAAAACAATTTAAAACACTTTAGCATTTTTTTAAAGTGCATACATATATATATATATATATATATATATATATATATAAAAAGATAAATTATTCTGAACCCAAGTTTACTATAGTGAGTTTAAGGTTTAACTTGGTTGGTTGGATTTGATCTTCCTGATTTTTTGTAATTTATCTTAACTCACATGACAGAGATTAAAGACAACTTGCATTATGCAAGACATAGGGAAACTCAGTATCGTATAATCATGCGGGGATATTTCACACCTAAACAAGCATATTATGCGGGACGTATATCAGAGAGTAAATGCTACAAATGTGGAAGCACAGACCCGTCATTTCTACATATGCTATGGGACTGTATTTCTATACAGAGATTCTGGATGAGAATCAAGCAGTATTGTGCATATATATTAAATAAACCAGTTATGCTGACTGCCCAGAGGTGTATATTGGGTTATAAAGGAAGAAGGACAACTTTGAGAAGAGCAGAACGCCAGTTTATGTATAAAGTCAGTATCATTGGGAAAATGTGTATAATGCAATATTGGATCCAAGAGGAAGCTCCCTCATTTTGGCATTGGCGTAATGGGCTACAGATGCTCGTTGCGTGGGAGGCCAGAGATGCGAGAGATACCCCCAAAAAGAAAAAGGAGTTTTGGGTAATATGGGAACCTTATATTCAATCGATGGGGGGCAGAGCCCGCAGTTTAATAATGAATACATTGCAAATGTATAATCAATAAACAGATGACTGAAATGTGCAAACATACAAGGAGGAGAAGAATGAGAGGGAGGGGGGAGGGGTCAGTTGGGGGGGAGCTTGGGAAGGGGGGACGGGAGGGGGGGAAAAGGGGAAAGAACAATAATAATAAAAGTACTTTGTTGTTGATGTTAGAATTGGTTAATGTTAACAAGCGTTGTGATAAAGAGGATTGTGTACAATACTCAATTACAATGTTAAACTGTATCTGCTTTAATAAAAATTATTGAATATAAAGTGCTATTTTGTCTCTGGTTTCCTTCTTAGAGTTTTCTGTGAAGTGAGATGAGAAAGAGCTTGCTCTCTGTTATTACTGAGTCGTGATCTGGGCATCTGTAATGGTAGAGGAGCTACCCAACTGTTTGACTCATTTTTGTAGAATTCCTTATCCATGATTTTCAAGAACTTTCTATCTTCTACTGAGTCAGTTTGTCATCATCCTTGGTGACTAAGAACATTGAACTCCAAAGATGTTCTCCTAAATCTGGTGCAAAGTTGTTCTGACAGATGGTTGAGCCAGGGTCTAGTCCTTCTCAGCTGAAAACCTTCTTTACGTGCAGATGGTTATTATAAGACTTGAAGAAGGTGGCGCACCCATTCTCTGGGATTACAAGGATTTGTAGTCATCCATTTTAAAGACACAGGTATATTTATGTAAACAACTGTATCTATGCAAATGGGGGCAGAATAGCACTTAACTTTGAGCACTGTTTATAGAATAGTGCTTAGCACTTTTTTTTAAGCTCTGATTTTTTAGGTGTCATTTATAGAATTTAGTCCTAAGAGTACATTCTGTTTTTCAATAAGGCATGCATTCACAGCAGAACTCCATGGAACTTTGTGTCTGCCAGTGCCACAGTGCTCTCCCTGCCTGTTGCCTGCACCCAGTATCCTGCCTGCTGCTGGAAAGGCCATATAACCTAAGGCTGAATTGAAGGGGAGTTATTGTCAGCTTAAGGCAGTAACTGTTAGAAAGGAGTATTCTGGGTGGGCAAGGGGAGCCCAGCTCACGAGCAGGAACAGGGAAGAGCCTGTTCAAGGCTAAAGGGTGCAGCATGGTGAGGTACATCTCTGGAAAGACAGACAAGCAGGTTTGATCCGAGAGGAGCTTGCTGGTGACAAACAATGCTATCAGCACAGCCTTGGATTATACAGCCCAAAGGGATGCGTGATGGACTGGAGGAGTTGTATATTTGTATATTTTGGATTGATATAAGAAAACCATTTATATATAAGACTGCTCCAAATAGTCTTGGATGGACAGAAAACCTCTTAAACCAAATGCTGTCTGTACATAGGAAATATTGAGTTTGGATTAACTGCCGTTGTAGAGTTCAATAAGGTTTGCATAAAAGTTAACTCCTTGGTGTGGTGAGTATTTTCTTGATCGTGAGAGGAAGCAAAGAGTTTACTTCCAGACTGTTAAAGAATACTCCAGATAAAGCCCAGCTTAATATTCTATGGCCTTCTGGATCTTTATCCAGCCCCGGCCTGCATCCAAGCTCAAATCAGAAGGACAGGATAAGGTGTGGAGAGTGAGTGGTGAGAACAGGAAAGAAAATGATTTGTCATATTTTGTTTTGTGGTCCGGGTTGGTCAGAACTGAGCTGGTCAGTGGGACCCGGGTTGCAAACACTTCCTGTGTCTCTCTCCCTGTACCCTCCCACTGATTGTACTAGTACTGTGCCAGCTGCCTTCTATATCTGGCTCTTCCTGCCCTTCACTACTGCATATTTGTATATTTTCTTTGGAATATTATATTGTGAGTTCTTTCTTTGTCAAGTGTTTATGCTTGAGTAATGTTTACATACTGATACAAAATAAAATGAAAAAAAAAAAACCCCATTAAAAATAAATCAAGAAAGCGTATCCTCCACTAACTGACCATGGTACTAAACCTTTACTCATATTGTTGCTATTTATTAGGAAAACAGGAAGTTACATCAGAGGAGGCAGGACATAAATGCAGGAAGGCTTTCTGTGCCAGTGGAGGAAGCCTGCTTGCATTGCAGGTGCTGCCTCCAACACAGGCAAGTTTAAATAATAGCCGGAGAGGGGAAGAAGAAAGGGAACAGCTAGACCATATGGGGGAGAGGGGGTACTGCACTGGCCTAAGCTGTAGATTAATCATAATTAAAAAATTTTATCTCACAGAAAATTAATGTGTTAATTGCGTTACTTAACGCAATTAATCAACAGATCTACTATTTATTCATTTATTCAGTAAGAAAAAAGAAAAAAGAAAACCTTTGCATATCATGCAACTGTTTAGAAGTTGTACCTGTTTCATTGCTTGGGCTCTGCTTTCCTTGGTCACAAGATAATAGCATTGTAGTAATGTAAGCAAATTAAGACCTTTCCTACCTATAGAAGCTTGCTGCCCCCGAAAAAAAACTATTAAAATAAAATGAACAGCTACAAATGTGACTCAGAAAATGATAGGTTATTCTTTTCACCTGTAAAGTGTCAGAAATGGACTGAGTGACCTACAGCGAGAGTGGCATACAAAAATTGAGTGTTACTTTCTGCCGGATCATGTCTGTACTATAAATGTTCTAGAATGATATTAAAAATATAGCTAAATTCTTTCTTCATCCCTTGGCTATATTTGTGCGCTTTTTGCTTCTTTCTTGGTTTTGGGACGGAGTTGTTGAATATACATATTTTTGGCACAGCAGCTTCCTTCTGATCCTGTGGGCTGCCATCTCAGTTCGAACCAGGGCTAGGGATCTTTCCCTCTATTTTATTTCTCCTCTCAGTTTACGTTATTCTGGTCAACAGTGTGACAGTCCCAGGTGGGGATTATGCACTAGGGCTCCTTTTTGAATGCTGCAATCCTGGTATTTTTCAATCCAGCCAGTAATTGTCTTCATTGCATAATGGCTTTAATTCCTTCTTTGGCTGACTTAAGGAGCAGAAGCTGTCAAATATTTCACATTTGGTTTATGTGACTAAGAGGTACGGGCAATAACAATGCTTCAATTACAGTGGAGGCCTGGTTAACTGACCTTTGGTTATCTGACACTCCATATTAACTGACAGTCGGTTAACTGGACTCTGCTGACTCTTTTACCCCAAAGTATCTCTTCCCTTGCCCACCCACCCAAACAGCAGCTACATCCCTGTTCTCTGACCCCCCAAGTGTCTTCCCAGTCACCTGACCAAGATAGGCTCCTCTCAAGGTCTACCTTTAGAAGCCCTGGTGGTTCAGCGGTGAGTTCAGGGTAGGAGTGATCCCCACTTGGTCCTGCATGTGTGGGCTCTGTTTTCAAAATGGCTGCTATGAACTGTGACAGCAGCCTTGTGAGACTACCACCAGAGTTCAGGGCAGGAGCCTGCATGAGCTAGAGTGAGTGGGGATCATTCTTGCACTGCATTCACTGTTGGATCACCAGGGCTGGTAGGAGGAAGAGAAAAGGGAGATGCTGGACACTGGATAGAGGAGTATGAGGAGATAACATGCAGAAAGGGTAGGTGGTAGGGAGGGGAAGAAGAGATGCTGGACTATCAGGGAGAGGTAGGAAGGGGGAAATGGAGATTTGAATTATTGGAGGAGGTTTGGAAGAAAAAAGGGAGACGATGGACTTTTGGGGAGGCTATAAAGGGAAAGGGATTTGGTATATTGCCTTTTTGTGGTTACAATCAAAGTGGTTTACATATTATATATAGGTGCATATTTTGTACCTGGCCAATGGAGGGTTAAGTGACTTGCCCAGAATCACAAAGAGGTGCAGTGGGAATCAAACCATTAGGCTCCTCTCACTCCTCCACTGGATATTGGACTATTGGGGGGTAGGGAGGGAAAAGGGAGATGGACTGTTGTAGGGGCAGGAAAAGGGAGATGGGAAATATTGGACTAAGTGGGAAGTGGTATAAAGCTTTGATCTGCTCCTAGGATCGGGGTCTAGAGTGTCAGTCATCTTTGGTCTGGCTTTGATGCCACCAGTTCCATGTGGAAGTTGAGTTCACCACTTCCACATATAAGTGCTGACACCTCCATGTGCAAGCTGCCAAATCCATGTTGTTTATTCTTTCAATGGGTATATTTGTAACATGGCTGTACCTGCTGACAAATACACGTGCGCTTCTGTAGATATTTTAGAAAAGGCTCAACAACAGCAGATCCATTCTAAAATACCACCACAGCTGAGCTCATCCCTGCCTGGATGTCTCAATTTGTCTCTACTTTCTATGTACAGTGGGGCTCTTTGTGTCTTAGCATCAAACCCTATGCAATTTATAAAAGTGAGAACAGCACAGAATTATTTTTTCTAATAGATTCTGAAGATTCCAATTTCCATTCTGCCACACAAGAGTGAAAATCCACTTGTGCTCACTTGTCTGTGTCTATAGCTCATCCCCCACACTGTATCAAAACGTAGGTTCAGGTGCAGGTTAAGAACATGCATTTACCTCTGGTATATGGGGCTTATTAAATATCTCTTCTCAATTAGCAGCAGCATATCAGTGAGAATTATCATTACTTTCTGTCAATCAGACACTGAATTTTGCTTCAGGGAAACAAAACAATTTAAATGATAGCAAGCACCCCCTCTTTTTCTTACATGCTTCTGGTTAAATTGGATAATTATATGGCTTTTCATTAGATTTCTCTAAGCATAATAGATCACAATATTCACCCCCTGACCTTGGTGATGAATGTCTTCAGTGAAAACATGTGACAAAGCAGACTGCTTTAATGAGTACAAAATACAGAATATCTGTAAATATCGTAGACAAATGAAGGAAAACGGCTTTCAATATTCTGGTATCATCTTCATTTGCACTCATGGAACAATTTCTGATTTGTGATGCACTCTGGATCTAAATGAAGAAACAATTAAAAACAATGCTAGTTGAAAGATTTTACTCAAGTTACAGAAAATACAAGCAAGCCGAGCCCCAATTCATGCAGAAAGTAAGCGACAGTTGCTTCAATCTGCTCCTAAGAATCACCACAACAAAAACATGACAGACATGAAGAAATGCATCTAATTCATTAGACTGTATACTTAATTCCCTTTATTTAACATTTCAATTTATACAACTAAACATTGTGCAAATAAATAAATGTAGATGGGATCAATACATACATATCCTGTTATGGAAATTTCACAAAATAAAGATGAAGAAAAAAAAAAGAGAAAAGCCTTGATGCTACCAATGTTAGACCACGAACAATAAAGTGGGGAGGAGATTCAAAAAACAAAGGAGAGACCCACTCCCCCCCCCCAAAAAGGACAGAAATGGCAAAGAATGATAGCACATGTATTTATTTAAAAATATATTTATGACCATGAAAAGTGTGACCAATCAAGAAAACAGAACAAAAATAGGCCATTAGCCTAATGGAACAGGTGACATTTTCTTAAGAGTCCATGAAGACCTTAATTGTTCAGGCAGATAAAAGATATATCTGGTTCCAGAATATTGAATATGACATTTACATGGATGTCTTAACAGAAAAGAGGCACAAAGATCTCTGGTTTCTTGACTCATTGCCAAACAGGCCTTACGCTTCTCCTTAGTAGCCATAGCAACATCAGATAAATCTAAACCCTTTGGCCCACAAGCAGTGCTTGAGAATGTCTAAAATAACCATAACTCCATTTAGAGCTGTGCCGAATAGCATATTTTACTTTTCGACTGAATACATAAGAACATAAGAGTAGCCATACTGGGTCACACTGTGATAATTTACAATCTTTCAAGTCTGTCTGCTTTTTATTTTGAGGCACCTGGTCTATTATAATCTTTATTGCAACCTCACTATTGAGATGCACTAGCTTCCCTGTTTTAGCGATATCCTTCAAAGATATAAGAACATATGAATAGCCATATTGGGTCAGACCAAGGGTCCATCTAGCCCAGTATCCTGTTTCCAAACAGTGGCCAAGCCAGGTCACAAGAGCCTGGAAGAAGCCCAATTAGTAGCAACATTCCATGCTACAAATCCCAGGGCAAGCAATGGTTTCCCCATGTCTATCTCTTTAGCAGACTATGGACTTTTCCTCCAGAACTTGTCCAAACCTTTTTTAAAACCAGATATGCTAACTGCTATTACCACATCCTTTGGCAAACAGTTCCAGTGCTTACCTATTCGTTGAGTGAAAAATAGTATTCAGTGGAATACGAATACTGAATATGAATAATGGGTATTTAACTTTAACATAACAAATAATAAAACAATCAACGTGAAATTAGAGATAGTCCCCCCCCCCCCCCCCCCCCTGATATTCAGTGCTATTTAATTGGCCAGGAATGGCTCCTGGCCCATTAAATGCCATTTAACCAGCTATCTACGAATATTCAGTGGGAGGTAGGCGGTTATCTCCTGCTGAATATTCACTAATCGGTTATATTGTGCAATATAACCGGCTATCTGCAAATATTCAGTGCATCGCTGGCTAAGTTTGGAGGCCAAATTAGGCTACCCAAATAGCAGGTTTATCTTTGGCTGCTATAAATTTAACTGGCCAGCACTGAATATTGGCTTCTCCAGTTAAGTTTAAAACGGACAAAAATAAACCGGATATACAATGATGGTCAGTGGAAATGGTCCAGCATTGAATATCTGGCCTCATCGCCAATCGCTGGTGTTAGCCAGGCTGTCTCCTGTGGTCTGAATATTGGCCCCCTAGTGCTTATTTCAGTAGGATTTAGCACAGTAATGCCCCAGATTATTTGTAGTCAAATTTAAATCACTATCCGGTCGAATACAGATAATGTATTTTGGGCATTATTGGGGGCTGAATCAAATTGAATACAAATATTCATACAGTCCTAATTCAGATCCTGCCCAAATACAACAGAAGCCAAAAAGGTTGCTCTGATGGGTTAATATAGCAATCAAATTTCCCAAACCCAGATCTCCCTGAAGTCCTGAAGAGCTTCCCTCATCACACTTATCAAGCAATATTTATTTATTTATTTGTTACATTTGTATCCCACATTTTCCCACATATTTGCAGGCTCAATGTGGCTTACATAATACCGTAAAGGCATTCGCCAAGTCCGGTAGGGGATAAGTACAAAAGATGTTATAGTGGGATAGGGAAGATAAGATTCAGTCAAGTTGGGTTACAGGTAGAAGGGTTTGTTAATGTCCAATACGATCTTTGATAGTGAAGTGTTGCAGGGTTGAGGCATTTAAATTGGGTCAGTCGGGTATTCCTTTCCGAATAGGTGAGTCTTCAATAATTTTCTGAATTTTAGGTGATTGTAAGTTGTTTTCACCACATGTGGAAGCGCGTTCCATAGACGCGTGCTTATGTAAGAGAAGTTGGCGCATGGGTAGGCTTGTATTTTAGTCCTTTGCAATTTGCGTAGTGTAGATTCAGGTAAGACTGTGATGAACTGGTACTATTTCTGATTGGGAGATTGATCAGGTCAATCATGTCACCGTAGATAATCTTATGGACCAAGGTGCAGATTTTGAAAGAGATACATTCTCTGATAGGAAGCCAGTGCAGTTTCTCACGGAGTGGTGTAGCGCTTTGGAATCGTGTTTTACCAAACATCAACCTGGCTGCCGTGTTTTGGGCTGTCTGGAGTTTCTTTATGAGTTGTTCAGGCACAAACCTGCATTATTTGTCCCATGCATGTTAAAGGACTGTAGCACTGGCTGCAGTACTCTAATGCAGTTATAATTTGATCACCCTGTGTTACATAGTAATGAGATGCAAAACAAGCCAATGCATGTAAAGCAGCTCATTACTATATAAATATTATACTGAGATACTACTGCTAGGATCTTGTTTCCATTTAAGGTCAGTGGGTGCCATTTTGGAAGAAGGTAATGGTGAGGGCAGGAGCAACTGGGGATTATTCCTGTCTGCATTACTAGAGACCAGGGGTTTTGTCTAAGGTAGGCATGGAGGTGTGCCTTCTGAAAGATGAGGTTACTACTATGGGAGAGGCTAGTGGTGTGGAGGGGACACCTGCAACTGGTGGGTTTGGCCACTAGGAAGGCCCATTCTGGTTGGGAGGTTACCCGGAAAAAGTGGCACAATAGAGTGGTTATGGATTTGGGGAGAATCCAAGAGAGGCTTTTAGCCTTGGGTTGGGGGCACTCTGCCCACCGCTTAGGACTTCATCTGTCAGCCCTTTTAATATGTGGCTGGGATCATCAACGCAAGGCTTGGCGACCTGATGCTTCTGGGCTGATGGAATAATACTCTTTGTCAGATGGCTCACAAGCAGTGTTATTCTTTTACTTTGAGAGTCAGAAGACATGCAGGAGCCGGCTGATATTCATCACCAGAACCTGCATAGCTAAGTGACTAAAGTATCTTATATGGGTCCCAGCTGAATATTGGCTGGAAGCTGCATGAGGTCTGGTAGCTAGCAATAGTCCAGTCAGGCCTGGATATTCAATGTTGGTACCAGTATATGGCTTGGCATTGACTATCTGGGTCTAATTTAGTTGGCCACAGCCAGCACTTATAAAAATGCTGGCCACTGCCAACTGAATATTAACTAGATAAATTTTAATGGCCTTTCTTGTCCTCCCATTCACACCACTTAATAATCTCTATAATCCCTCTTTCTTCCTCAGAGATCCTCTATGCACATCCCATGATTTCCTGAATTCAGATATATTCCTTGTCTCTACTACCTCTACTGGGAGGGTACCATCACCCTTTCTGTAAAGAAATATTGCCTTACATTGCTCCTGAATCTACCCCCTTTCCAGAGCTTCCTTTCTGTTGAAAGAGGTGAAGTAACTATGCTGTTCCTCACTGACCTGATAAAAAAAGCATAACTCTTGAAAACTGGGCACATATCCAACAAAAGCTTGTTTGTTATGACCCTTATGAACATTCTAGAAGGTAACATTTCAAGTGTGTCAGCATTTCAGCTGGTAAGGCTGATATAAGGTCTGATGACCAGCTGGTGAAAAGCTTTTTAAAATGCATTCCAGTGCAGAATATTACAGGATATATCACATAGTTGTATTTGCTACTCATAAGAACTTTTGAAAAACGCATTCATGCTCATCTTTAACTTTTGAGAAAATAACACATGCTTGGTCCTAGCTATGTATAGTTTGTTATACATGGACAGAATAGCCTGTTGTTGCTATTCATTTTTAAAAGACCTGCCAGTATTGCCTAACATCTATTCAGGTTTGACATGTATAGGCCAAAATAATACCTTGACCATTTTTAATACCAGCCTATAAGTTGTTCTGCATTGAGGTAGGTTGCCTGTTGTTTATATGTATACTAGTAAAAAAGGCCCGTTTCTGATGCAAATGAAACGGGGGCTAGCAAGGTTTTCTTCAGTGTGTACATATGGGAGTGTGTGTGTCCCTGCCCTCTCTCCCTTCCCCTGTGCTGTCTGTCCCCTCCCCCCTCCGAGTAGAGTCCTTCAGTGTTAAGTTTCCTGCTGTGCTGTGTTTGTGTTACAGAGAGAGTGAGGGGTTTGCCCTCTCTCCCTTCCCCCCTCTGAGTCCTTCACTGTTACAGAGAGAGCGATTTCATGCTGTGCTGTGTTTTCCTTCACAGTTTGTGTTACAGAGAGAGTGAGGGCGGGGCACACACTCATGGGGAAACCGGATATCTCTGTGCAAAGACAGTGGGAGAACGACCAAGGATACCAAAGACAGGAAAATGTTCCTTAATAAAAGAGTTTATTTGGAGGATGAAGACTCGACACAACATTGTGTTTCGGCCGTTAGGCCTGCATCAGGAGTCTCTTGTGCAAAGTGTTGCTGGTCAATGTTGAAGAAAGTCTTCAAAGTAGTACATCAATCTCTTGCATGAGCTGTAACTTGGAAAAATGATGAAGAAAAATCATCAAAAATAACGCAATAGTCGAGATTTAATGTACCGTCGCGGCTGTCTATTTATTTATGGTGCTTTCCTGTCAAGGCTAAACTGAACATCCAAGTCGTGTCATATCTCATCAAGCGGCCTGTGTGCTATGGATACATGAGATGCTCAGCAGTATTTTGTGCACATATTGACTATTGTGGAGTTTTTTGTGGCGTAATGATGGGGCGCCGTGCCTACGCTTTATAGTTGGTTGAGTTCTGGCTGGCTGGGTGGTGATACTGAAGCCTTTTTCTCCACTTAAAAGGATAATAATAAGAAAACGAGATAAATATAAAAAAAAAAAGAAAAAAAAGAAAGAATAATAACAATTGATACTGCTGGGTTAGAGCGTTTCTTGTATCCATTGTAATACACAGCGTGTGTGAAGCTGTTTCTAAAGAGAAAGACAACAGGCCATAGATATTATATGCCAGGCCAATGTGGCAGAAGCAATGAAACATTTAAAACCTTAGACAGACCCCACAGAAGTGAATCAGTCTCAACACTGGCAGCTCTAGACACAGTTCTAGAAATTCTAGAAGATCTAGCTCTCTAAAATCACACAGAACAAGCTATTCCAGTCAGTCTGCAACCAGTGCAGCAGCTCTCCGAGTCCGAGCTAAGGCCAAGGCTACTAAATGAAAAGTTCTTTATAGTAAACAAGAAGCAACCATAGAATGTGAGAAATTTCAATTAGGAGAAAAGAAGGCAGAGTTAGACATTGCCTTGCAGCTGTTCCAGCGAAAAAAAAAAGAAGCAGTTGCCATGCAGGCTGAAGCCATGGCCCTGCAAAAGGGTATAAGGCAAGATGCAGGGATAGTTGGCCAGTGAACAGCAGAATATATGAAGGCTCATACCCTGGCTCAGAAAAGCACACAGTCATAGTCTGACTCAGAAGAGTATAAGATTCTGAGCAATCATGTTGCTCTGCATCAGAGTTTAGCTCACCTGAAAGAAGCAAGCCCAAGGAAAAGCACTCTATGGAGGCGAGCTGCCATCACAGTGATCCACACACTCGCATGCGTATAGATGCACTACCATGGGTTCTCACTCCAGGAAAGCACACCAAGGGAAATGCTTCCTTTCAACCACAGACTCTGGCATCAGCCAGGAACTGGGCTCTGCCAAATGTTGAGCAATTACACCCAGCAAACACCCTGTGATTAAGCAAGAGCCACTGACTAGCCACACTTCATACCTGACTCCAGACAAATCCCAGCACACATCCAACCACAGGTATCTGCTGTCAATGCATTATAGACTTCAGAGAGAGAAGATCGAGCAACATATATGGCTCAATGAAAGATGGTGAATATGTGGCTTTGACTATGACTGCCCAGAAAAGTACAGAGGGTGGAAATCTAACTTTAAGGATGCTATAACAAATATGAAGCTCACTCTAATGCAAGAGATGAACCTGATGATAAAGTGTCTGGGAACTGAGTCAGCCAATTGTGTAAATAGATTACTGGATACATATTTGCATGGCCCCTCATGAGGTTTGAAAGAAATGTGGGAGAGACTTGATCAATGCTATGGCAGGCCAGAAGTTATCCAACATGCACTGATGAAAAGAATAAGGAGTTACCCAAAGGTGACAAATAGAGATAATGAGAACTTACAAAAATTAGATCTCATCCAGGAACTGGAAACACTCAAAGCTGATCTGAACCTTCCTAGCCTGTTCAACTTGGATACAGCTTGGGGCATAAATCAAGTTATATCAAAGCTGCCATATGACATAAGAGAAAAATGGTCATCAGTAGGTGCCAAGTATAAAGACAACCACAAAGAGAGGTTTCCTCCCTTCACAGTCTTTGTGAAGTTCATCTGAGATTTGGCAAAGAGGAGAAATGACCCCAGCTTCATGTTTGGTGTACCTGAAACAGTCAAGACAGGCTACTTCCCAAGTAAAAGGTCAGGCAAGAAGTATGGCAACACCAAGTAGCCTATAGCTGTACATATGATGGATGTGTCACCCAGAGCAATCCCACCAACTGATTGTCCTCCTACTACAGAGAAAGTAGAAGATCCAGACAGACAGTGTCCTATACATAAGACACCTCATCCTCTCAAGAAATGTAGAGGGTTTAGGGAGAAACCTTTAAGAGAACATAAAGATCTGTTGAAAAGTACAAAATCTGCTATAAATATTGCTTTTCATCCAAACACATGTCTAAAGATTGTAAGTCTAAAGAGAATCCACGTACGTGGAGAACTCAATAGATCCCACAAAGCGTAAATTGTAAACAAAAAGGTGGGAATATGAGCCAGGCAATCCAATAGCTGGACCCAAAATAAAGTTTAAAATAAACAATATTTATTAATTTTCAAGCAAATAATAATAAAACAATTTCCACATTAAAAATGACTCGACACAACGTTGTGTTTCGGCCAGATGGCCTACATCAGGAGTCTTGATGCTGATGACAGCAGTAAAAATAAGACCATCAGGTGACGTGATAATGAGTTTTCAAATCACAAATAAGAGGTGTGCAGATCAGGATATTAAAAATGGTCTTTTTTCCTGCAGTGGGCAGCAGTGCTACTACTACTACTACTATTTAGCATTTCTATAGCGCTACAAGGCGTACGCAGCGCTGCACAAACATAGAAGAAAGACAGTCCCTGCTCAAAGAGCTTACAATCTAAGAGACAAAAAAATAAATAAATAAAGTAAGCAAATCAAATCAATTCTTTGGGTTTTCAGATGGGCCAGGTGGTTCAAATTTAAGAAGCTCTATTCTTTGCATTGTGTTTTCTGGTGAAACATGGCCTCTATCAAAATCCAAAGAATTGCATTACAGTTTTTCTAAAAATAAGTTGTGTGATTGATACTTGGGAGTTGCTTAAACACACTATTTGAAGATTTATAGTTATGATATATATATGGATGTTCACTAAAGGATTCAAGAGACATTATTAGTGTGAAGATTATTATACCAGTATGAGATTTCAACTGATGTATCAAATAATATACAGTCTCAATATATATATGTGCACAAATAAACTGCCTAAATTCAATTGATGAAGCACCAAGGAACACAAGTGATTATATATAATTGGTTGAGCACAAGCCAGTAGGCTAGGCTCATGGTGCTGGAGGGTGGAACCCCGCCAAGCTCAACTGAAAGGACCAGGACCCAAATCAAAGGAGCAACTAGCCAAGGTACTCTACCTCCAGAACTGTAAAGCATGGGACTGCAGCCTGAGCAATCAGGCCTAGCAAGCAAACCTAGCAGTGATTCAAACAGCCTGCTCGCACCACATTGTTTCTCTGGGAACAGGCTTGCTTCTTGTGCACTATTAATACTTCCAGTATTACTGCTTAAAACAGGTTTAACAAACAGGCTTCATTATATTTAGAATCATGGAGGAGCAGAATACTTCTAACAGTGAGCTAGTAGTACCTATGCCTGTCAGGCACCTTGACTTGGGATGTAATTTGCCTCTGGTTTTTGGGGTCCCTCTGGAGGGGTGGGGTGGGGTGGTAACCACTGGGGAAACACTTCCAATGGCAAAGAGTGCAGAGTTCATAGAATAAATTAAAAGGCAAGTTTAATGGAACTGCATCATTAGGATTACAAGGCATGCTTATAAGCATTTTATCCTGCAGTAGTCAACAAACAGGATTCAAACAAGGAAAAACACAGCAAGGGAGAGAGGAGCCAGATATTACCAGTTCAGGATTGGAGTCTAGGAACTAGGAACAGTAACCAAATCACTGCAACAAGACTCCAGACACAGGACACAGAGACTATGAAATGATCAGGAAGTCTATAGCAGTGACCCAGCCTGGAACAAGCCTAGCAGGACAGAAATACCCCAAGCCTAAAGAGCTGGCCCTCACAAAGCCAATCATGACAGAAACATGCAAAGCCAAGACCAGCTACAGCTAGCTCAGTTCTGACTGGAGCAAGCCCAGATACAGTAGCAGCCAGCTCCCTGCTGGCCCTGGCAGCGCAATGGCACACAACTGTTTAGAAATTCACCTCCCATCTCCTGTAGTGCAAACCCAAAAGAATTGATTCATGGGTTTGTAATACCCCATTATATTGATATTACTAGAACAGTGGTGATAGGTTTTTCCAAAGGCCCTGGTGGGAAGGAGGTCCCTGCCAGCAGGGCCGCCGAGAGACTGAGCCGGACTGCCACTGTCGCTCCTCCCAGGACTGCTGCGTAGCCAGACTTCAAAATTTGGGTGGTCTGGAGTCTAAAGGGGGGGGGGGGGGCTTTTCCCCTCACCTCGTGCAGGGCAGACAATGCAGTGGAGAACAATGTTGGAGGAAGGCTTCTACTGGCGGGGCTTGGGGACCCCCACCAACCAAACCAGAGGCCCCAAAGCCCTGTGTCTGCTCCTCCCCAGCCTCTAAGAGGGGCCCAGCACCGGAGTTTTCTCTCTCCTGCTCCCATCGGGATGTGATCACCCAGGTCCCATCAGGAGCAGGAGACAGACAGACCCCAGCACCAGGTCCCCCTTGGAGGCCGGGCCTAAGTGAATCTTGCCCCCCCCCCCCCCCATCCCTTCCTTTCGGTGGCCCTGCCTGCCAGTAGGCTGGAGAGAGAGTTTGAGAAGCTTGCCCAGGGGAGGTGTTGGCAAAGCAGTTGCTAAAATGAAGTGTTTCCTTGTAGTTTTTGACGTCTTTTAATGGTGCTCGTCAGAGTTTGGCGACGTTGCATTCGAGTCGAATTCAAGACTGTATGTTTTACTCTATGCTGATACACAATTCTGAGGAATAATAGTGTTTCTAGAAAGCGCCATAGTTACAGGGACTCCTGAGGCAGGCCTGAGTGGCTGAAACACAATTCGTGTCAAGTTCAGTTTTTAGTAATAAACTTTTGATGTGAATTCTTTGAGTCCATTAGAGGTTTTTTATCATCATCCTTTTTGTCTCCGCTGTTTTTGTTTGCCTTGATTGACCTGTGTGGAGGCTTCTTGTTCCTCTGTACCTGTCATTTCCTTGTAGTGAGTGACAGCAGGGACGGAGTTTGGGAAATAATAAAAGGTATTGTAGTGGGGAACACAAGATCTTTGTTTGTGTATATCTCTGCCAGGACCCTTGGTAGTATTGGGGGATCCTGGGGTGCAGAATAAACTTGGGCTGGAACAAAAGAGTAGTTGCTCCTCTAAGTGGTGACTGAGAAGGAGTCAGAGTTTCAGGTGGACAAAGCGAATCCAGCCTGATAGCGGGATCCAGAACAAGAGGAGGCTGTTCAAAACTGGGGTGCAGACCATGAGGTGCATTTGCCAAAAGGAGGACAGCCAAAAGGGCCTTGCCTGAGGGAGCTGGACTGATATCAGAAATAATGGGAGCCTTTGATTATTCTTGACCCAACAGGATAGGCAGATGGACAGGTAAAGATGTAAATATATAAATATCTGAGTAAAGTGAAGTGGTTGAGACTGTCATAAATGGTCTCGGGTGGAACAGCATTGCATATGGTATAATATCCTGTAAATAGAAAGAATTCTGAAGTTGCAGAAGTTGCCAGTAAAGTTATTTTGCATTAAATGAAAATTCTTGGAGTGCCGTGTGGTCTTTGGTGTGAGAGCGAGGACGCTTGCTCTCAGACTGAGATAAGTACCACTGTACAGTTCATCCTGATCTCCCAATGCCCTGGATCACTATTCTGGACCAATTACCCACTCCCAAGCTTGATGGCTGGCGTGATACTCAGGTTACAGGTGGTTTGTGTTTTATGTTCTGATGTTAAGATGTACTCTGCATAGCACTTCAGATTTGCACAGTATACATTTTTAAGTAAAATAAGATAAATGTTTTGGTGTTAGGCGGCCCCTTTGCAATGTCTATTGAAAACTGCCAAAAGGTTCAGTCAGTTGGAGCATTTTTGGCTATTTTCCTGGATATGCACAGTTGGTGTCTGACAACCCAAACAGTGTGAAACAGACCAAATCCTACTCCAGAATACTGCAATACTGTGATTTGATGATCAATACCATCTCAGCACTGCCTCTTTGTTTCAGTCTAGCATTGCTTTTCATAAATTGTGGGTAAAGTTAAGAACAGAGCTCAGTTATGGGCTACATAATAGTTCTAGAATAGCTGTACCAACACCTCCTCCATCCTTTTCAACCAGGTTTTCGCCAGGGACTTTCCACTGAAACCATTATTGCCTCCTTTACAATGATCTTCATTCAGCTTTAGATCATGGTGACAACTCAATCTATATTTCCTTAGATCTAAGTGCTGCCTTTGATGTTGTCAATCACAAATTCTGCTCTTCAGACTGTCTGTGGCAGGCATCTCTGGCCCTCAAATGGTTATCTTCCTTTCTGTCTGACCATAGTTCCGCTGTATCTCTTCCTAACTAGGTCTGTCCACTACCCTCTTCAGTGTGGTGTCCCACAGGGTGCTCTTCTTTCTCCTATGCTTTTAAATCTTTTTCTTAGTCCCCTGGCCTTGCTTATTCAGTCTTTCTCTATCAGATTCTACATATATACTGATTCTTCTTGTCTCCCATCAAACCCCATTAGTTCCTGATTTTTCTTCTCTTCAGCCCTATTTAGATACTATAGCGTTTTGTATCTCGGATAACCATCTCATCATGAATCCCTCTAAATCCGTGGCCCTCTGTGTCACAGGTACATCCTTCTTCCCTATCATGGCCCCTTCCTTGCATAATTCTCCACTAAAATTGGTTGGTTCTCTTAAATGTCTTGGTGTAACCACTGACTCCTTTAATCCTCACATTTCAGAAATTACCAGATCTTGTTTTTATTCCCTGTGCTCTGTTTGCTCTCTTCAAAGCTATCTTGATTATGTCTTTTGTGCTAGCCTCCTCTGTGCCCTTGTTTTCTCTTGCCTGGACTATTGCAACATTATCTTTGTTAGTCTTCCAAAGGCTCTATTGTCCCATCTTCAAAATGTTCAAAACACAGCTATTTGTCTCTCCACTTCTAACTAAACACCACTGGGTTGCTTGTTTCTTTTCATGTCCAGTATACAAATTCTTACTCCTGCCCACAAGATTCTTTACTCAGGTACCCCCTCCTATCTCTCAGCTCTTATTTCCCCTTACACTCCTGCTTGTTCTTTACGCTCCTCCTTGGCCTTCCATCTTACTGTCTCCCCTGTTCATTGTGCGTGCCTTGAATCCACATGTCAATCTGCTTCCTTCTACTCTGCCCCTTCCCTTTGGAATGCCCTCTCTCAGGCAGTTGGATCCAAGCAGTCTTACCCTCGGTTCAAAGCTCAGCTTAAGGCTCACCTTTTCTGCACAACCTTTCCTTTCCTGAATTCCTAAGTGCAGGCTTGCATGGAGTAGGGTGTCTGGAACTTGAATCTATGTATATATGTGTGTTCCTTTTTTTCTCTCTCTCTCTCTCTCTCCTTCCTTCTGTTCTGTTCTTTTCTTTAGGACTATGGAGTTCCTTTCCTTTTAATGATATTATCTTGTACACCGCTCTGATTTATTGTGAAGGGCGGTATGTCAAATATGAAATAAACTAAACTAAACTACACATTTCTTTCCCATTTTACATTTCCCAGCTTTCCTCCCCATCTACACATTTGAAAATTGTTTTTCCTCAACATTTCTCCTAATGGAGTTAACAGGGATGCACTCTTTGGGAATCATTTTGCCTAGGCTTAGAATCTGTCATAGAGTCTGAGAAGGCTGCGGATCTAACCAGATTTCATCTCTGTGTGTCACCGCTCATGTCAGAATAAAAATGTGCTCAGACATGAGAGTTGTCCTACTTTCATCAAGGGAGCCAGGCTGCCTGTGCCTAGTTCCACTTGGTTAAGCTTGTTATTTAAATTGTTAAAATTGAGACATCGGCTGTAAATTTCAGAGAAGATATAACAATTATTAGATACAAGCAGGGCTCGTGTACTTGAGAGCATACCGTGCCCTCCATCCACTTCAGAATTAGCCACAAATAATTTACTGCAGTTTCTTTAGGAAGTCTGCCATGCAGTACTTAGATGACATTAAATCACATTCATTCCCCTACTGGATCATATTTCCAACTTTGAGATGTATTTGGTGTGAGTCAGCATACTGGCTAAATACACCAAGGGGCTACCTTTTAAATCTTCGTGCTGTTAAGAACTGTGCTTTAGTGCCTGAGTTCCTTCTTGCAATAGACTGCAAGTGTCAGTGCTATGATGATGCAGGGCCAGGGGCCACAATTCAAATATCTTTTTGAAAAGAGAAAAAAAGGCATTCTCATGTGCAGACATTCATTCAGAGCAGGATTAACCCTTTGGTGGGCCCTAGGCAAATAAGTGCATTGGGACCCCCCTGTTGTAATAATATAAATGCATTTAAATGTGTTACAAATTGGGCCACTGCAGAGGGAAACTAACAGAAGTGCTGCATGTCAGCTCCTTCTGCTAACCAAGGGTGTAGCCAGACCTCGTGGTGGGAGGGGGCCAGAGCCCAAGGTGGGGGGGGCAATTTTGGTCTGCCTCCCTGCTGTCACCCCCTCACTGCCCCCGCCAGCAAAACCAGGGACCCAGAGGAAATTTGAGGGGGCCCAGGCCCCCGTGGCCCCACATAGCACCACTGCTGCTAACTGGAGGACAATGCACAGGGAATGTGGAGAGTGGACACTGGTACAACCAAAGCAGTCTGCATTTATTAAGGGCCTCTTTTACAAAGCTGTGCTAGTGATTCCCATGTAGCAATGACAGGAAGCCCATAGGAACTGAACGGGCTTCCTCTCATTTACTGCACCGAGAATCAGTAGCCATCTTTGTAAAAGAGGCCCTTTATGGTATTGTTGATTCCTGTCAGGGATGAGTTGAGTGTCCTCTCAGCCAAGATTGCTTCCTGTATTTCCAAGATTAAGTATTATAGTTCTATTCACGGCTTTAAATTGAATACTGACAAGACTAAGTTGCTCTGGTTGGATCGGAATGTTAATTCTGTCCCGGATATATTAGTTGTTTCTAAAGATCAATCTTTAAATGTGGAACAAAGTTCTTGGTTTTATTCTTGACACTACCCTTTCTTCTGAGCTTCAGGTAAACCATTTTACATAAGTTATATTTTTTAAACTTTGACAATTATGACAAATTCATCATTATTTTGGTTGTATACATTTTACTACTTTGGTTGAAGCTATTGTCTTGGCTCACTTTTATTATTGCAACATTCCGTATTTCTCTCCTACAGTTAAACTTTGTTCAGTGCTACAAATTTTGCAGTACCCAACGGCCAAATTTATTCTGGGACTTTTCCGGAGATGGGAGGGTGGTAGAACGAGAGGACATGATATGAGAGTGAAGGGGGCAGACTCAAGAAAAATGTCAGGAAGTATTTTTTCACGGAGAGAGTGGTAGATACTTGGAATGCCCTCCCGCGGGAGGTGGTGGAGATGAAAACGGTGGCGGAATTCAAGCATGCGTGGGATAAACATAAAGGAATCCTATGCAGAAGGAATGGATCCTCAGAAGCTTAGCTGAGATTGTGAGGCGGGGCTGGTGTTTGGGTGGCGGGGCTAGTTCTGGGCAAGACTTCTACGGTCTGTGTCCTGAAAATGGCAGATACAAATCAAGGTAAGGTATACACAAGAAGTAGCACATATGAGTTTATCTTGTTGGGCAGACTAGATGGACCGTGCAGGTCTTTTTCTGCCGTCATCTACTATGTTACTATGACTTAAAAGATCCGATAGTGCTTTGGCAGCTCTCATTTCTCTTCACTGGTTACCATTTTAAGTTTGTTGCTTGTTCAAATTGGCTTGTATAATATTTAAAATGCTTGCCAGTTTCCTTCCAGTTTATCTTCTTAATTTTTTTTCATTTCCCTCAGCTTAGTGTTATTAGAACTAAAGACCCATTTTATTTGTTTTACCATCTTTTTCAGGTGTTAAGTTTAAAAAGATTTTTTTGAAGACTCTTATTATCAAGCTCCTCATTTTTGGTTGTCTCTTCCTTCTGTTTTACGTTCATCCATATCTTATTTTTTTTCCAAAAGAATTTGAAGACTTATCTTTAAAAATTTTTTTAAGGTTAATTCTTATTTTTACTCTTACTACTACTACTATTTAGCATTTCTATAGCGCTACAAGGCGTACGCAGCACTGCACAAACATAGAAGAAAGACAGTCCCTGCTCAAAGAGCTTACAATCTAATAGACAAAAAAAAAAATAAAGTAAACAAATCAAATCAATTAATGTGAACGGGAAGGAAGAGAGGAGGGTAGGTGGAGGCGAGTGGTTACAAGTGGTTACGAGTCAAAAGCAATGTTAAAGAGGTGGGCTTTCAGTCTAGATTTAAAGGTGGCCAAGGATGGGGCAAGACGTAGGGGCTCAGGAAGTTTATTCCAGGCGTAGGGTGCAGCGAGACAGAAGGCGCGAAGTCTGGAGTTGGCAGTAGTGGAGAAGGGAACAGATAAGAAGGATTTATCCATGGAGCGAGTGCACGGGAAGGGGTGTAGGGAAGGACGAGTGTGGAGAGATACTGGGGAGCAGCAGAGTGAGTACATTTATAGGTTAGTAGAAGAAGTTTGAACAGGATGCGAAAATGGATATGGAGCCAGTGAAGGGTCTTGAGGAGAGGGGTAGTATGAGTAAAGCGACCCTGGCGGAAGATGAGACGGGCAGCAGAGTTTTGAACCGACTGGAGAGGGGAGAGGTGACTAAGTGGGAGGCCAGCAAGAAGCAGATTGCAGTAGTCTAAACGAGAGGTGACAAGGGTGTGGATGAGGGTTTTGGTAGAGTGCTCGGAAAGAAAGGGGCGGATTTTACGGATGTTGTAAAGAAAGAAATGACAGGTCTTGGCAATCTGCTGGATATGAGCAGAGAAGGAGAGAAGAGTCAAAGATGACCCCAAGGTTTCGAGCTGAGGAGACAGGGAGAATGAGAGAGCCATCAACAGAAATAGAAAATGGGGGGAGCGGGGAGGTTGGTTTGGGGGGGAAAATGAGAAGCTCGGTTTTGGTCATATTTAATTTCAGGTGGCGTTGAGACATCCAGACAGCAATGTCAGACAAGCACGCTGAAACTTTGGTTTGGATGCAAGGTGAGATATCAGGGGTAGAAAGGTAGATTTGGGGAGTCATCAGCATAGAGATGGTAGGAAAGCCATGGGATGAGATTAATGAACCAGGGAATAGTGTAGATAGAAAAGAGGAGGGGGGACCAAGAACAGAACCCTGAGGTACGCCGACAGGCAGAGGGATAGAAGTAGAAGAGGATCCACCAGAGTGAACACTAAAGGTGCGGAGGGAGAGGTAGGAAGAGAACCAGGAAAGGACAGAGCCCTGGAATCCAAGTGAGGACAGGGTATCGAGAAGTATGCTGTGATCGACAGTGTCAAAAGCAGCGGAAAGATCAAGAAGAATGAGGATGGAATATTGACCTCTGGATTTAGCTAGTAGTAGGTCATTGGAGACTTTAGTAAGCGCAGTTTCGGTTGAGTGGAGAGGGCGAAAACCACATTGTAGTGGGTCAAGAATAGCATGTGAGGAGAGAAACTCAAGGCAGTGGTGGTGAACAGCACGCTCAAGTAATTTGGAGAGAAAAGGAAGGAGGGAGATGGGTCGGTAATTAGAGGGACAAGTAGGGTCAAGTGAAGGCTTCTTATGGAGAGGTGTGACCACAGCATTTTATTTTTGAATTTTGTTACCTGCCTTGAACCACTTTTTTGGCAGTTGGCGGGATACAAGAACTGTACTACATTTATATTTACTTTCTCTGCTCCTAGTAGGCTCACAATTGAAAGGGGCCATATACTAAGCCGCACTTGTGTTTTTAACTCTCTGTAGAAATCAGCTGGCAGTCAACGCTGAGACGCCCATTATATTCCTATGGGCATCTCGGTATTTACCAGCAGCTTTTTCTGTGTGCTAAAAAGCCCCAAGTTTCTGGACCTGAGGCCATGGATGCATAAGTGACTTGCCCAGGATCACAAGGAGCAACAGTTGGACTTCAACTCAAGTCCCCAGGTTCTCAGCCTACTGTACTGTTAGGATTAGGATGCTCTCCCAGAGTGGCTTTGGTCCCCCTGTTCTTGTTTTTTTGCCAGCAGATGACTTACCAGGATCAAAATCTGCTGTAGAACCCATTAAATTAACAGATTTGAGAAATCCCCTTCTAAACATATAGGCCCTAGGCAAATGCCTAGTTTGTATATGCCTTAATCCTGCCCTGCAGTCATCAAGTTTAAGCCATTAAATATTGCTTGAAATTGTGCATGCATGTATATGTCTGTACGTGTATGTACGCGTGTGTGTGTTGTTTGCATGTGTGCATATATGTGTGTGAGTATGTGCAGTGCATGTATGTGTGTTTGTGTGTGTATGCATGTATGTGTGTGTGTGTGTGTATGTGTTTGTGTATGTGTGTTTGTGTTTGTGTGTATATATGTGCATGTGTGTGTGTGTGTATGTGTACTGTATATGTATGTGCATGCGCGTGTATGTGTGTGTGTTTATGTATTTATGTTTGTGTGTATGTATATGTGTGTGCATGTATGTGTGTGTGTGTATGTCTGCATGTATATGTGTTTGTATGTGTGTGTGTGTGGTACTATCATTACATTTGCCCAGGAATTGACACTAAGGGTGCAATTCTATAACTGGGTGTCTCCAATCAGGTACCTGGAGTCTATTCTATAAAGGAGCCTAGGTGTCCAGGTTTTCTTACAGGGCATAACTGGCTATCGCGATGCCTAAATTTAGGACACTTGCACTTAAATCGGTCAAAGAGCTGCTGTTAAGTGTGCACACCTAAGTGTGATAGAGATGTGCATAACTTACAATATTCTGTACGTTATACATGTAAATGGGAACTCCACCTATGTCTAGCCAATGCTCCATCTCAGTCTTAAGAGGGTATTTGCAGAAGAGCATTTTGGTGCCATACCAGCATTTTAAGTACTAATATTCTAAATATTTACATGTGTTGTGACAGAGAAAACACATTAATTTCAGGCGCAATCACTTACTTCAGGCCTAGGGCTGATGAAATTGAGGGTGCCTATTTTTTCAGAAACATTCATAAATTACAGTAGCTTATAATCAATGTATGTATTTATTTGCACTGCCCATGATCTGCCCAAATCTACCCACAGTGAAAGTATGCACCATGCTAACAACAGGCATACGTTTTGCTGGTTGGTATTTTGTAAAAGGTGATTTATGTGAATAAGTGGCCACTTATGTTAAAATGATTAAAATACTGCCATTTAAGCATGATCTTGGCACCTAAAATTAGGCAGCTCCTGATCAATTTGAGCCCTAAAAGGGTAATTTTATAAACCATTTTTGTGTGTGTAAACAGTCGCTTGTTGGTTGGGGCAGAGGGTCACCCCTGACCTGGATATATAATTAATTTATAGTGTCTATGGCCTACTTTCCTCTCTTTTCTTCTCAGCTTTAACTCATGGCACACAGACCTTAAAGGCAAAGGGTTCCCCTCCAATTAGTGAGCTCACTGTAGTAAGTAGTAAAATAATTAGACACAGAAGAACAGTAACAGTCAAAAAAGATCACTGGAGACTGTGTTGGCATTAAAGATAAAAAGTCCCTTTAATGGGCCCTTCAGTATTTAACAAGAATGTACACTATAAGGATAATGAAAAGTAAAAGGCAAATTGTCCATAGGATTACAGTAAATTGGTTGCAACATTGATCATAACACTTCATTAAAAAACATAAAAAGCTCTCCTCGGTGTAACTTCACTCACTTCCAGCTTGAACATCTTTCGCACATTTAGCAACAGCAGAGATGATAAAACAAGTCTCCTTTCTCCTTATGATGCTGTATCAAAGTGTCTCGGACATATTCTGTATCCCTTTCATCTCAGCTTGGATGATATGGTTATATTGGATGGCTTGTTGAGTCTCTACAGTCTATCTCTTAGGAGTCCTTTTGCTAAGGTATACTAATAGATTCAGCGCACGCTAAATGATAAGAAGTCCATTAAATTCCTATGAGCATCTCATCATTTAGCATGCACTAATCGTTAGTGCATGCCTAATCTGTTAGCACACCTAAGTAAAAGGACCCCTTAGGTGGTAACAGGCTTACTGTAGTCTTATCCTAAAAGTGTTTGAAGGTAACTCTCCTTTAGATGTTAATTGTGTTCCCTGAGTGCTGTAAGCTTGCTTTGTGAAAAGGTTAAGGACAAGCCTCTGGATGGCAGAATTCCCTTAAGGTACTCGCCAGTTCCACTGCCTTCAGTTTTCAATCCCTTCCCTGATTGGGTCTTACAGTTCTCACCAGCTTCAACTTTTGCTCTTTTCTGACTAAGGTTTAGGATTCAGTGTCCCTCTGAGAAATCTTTTAGAGGGACAGTTGTGGATCAGACTGACCTCTCTGAGCAGTTCAATGGAGGTAGGAGACACTTAAATCTGCTCGTTATGGCTCCAGGGGATTAACAAGCTGGTAGCCCCTGTTCCTTGACTCCTTACTTCTCCCTTATTCCTGAAATAAGGAGCTAAGGTTCTTGAGGGCCCCTGGGTGGGGTTCTCCATATACAATTCTTCTATATCCTTCTTAGCTGGAACTCATCTAGCAGAGGAAAGACATGGCTTCTCCCGTATTCTTAGATTTTATACTTCCCTCCAAAAGCTCATAACTGAATCCTATTGGATCAGACTTTCTGAATGTACCTCTGACTGTTACACTGTGCTTGGCATCTGTTTTATGGAGCAGGGGCCAAAATTTTCTGTCTGCAACTGCAATGACATACCATTTTTGGCAGCATACTACATATGTAAATGGAAACTTAGATCATTCCTAAAAATAGTGGTTAGAGTGGTGGATTTTGGTCCTGGGGAACTGGGTTCGATTCCCACTGCAGGCACAGGTAGCTCCTTGTGACTCTGGGCAAGTCACTTAACCCTCCATTGCCCCAGGTACAAGTAAGTACCTAAGCCGCATTGAGCCTGCCATGAGTGGGAAAGCGCGAGGTACAAATAAAAAAATATATATATGTACAGTGCCAGCTGGTGTTTACTTGTACTATAGGCGTGCACAGAGGTGAAGTTTGGCAGAGCATGGGCGAAGTTGTGACTTAAGCAGTTTTTTTTACAAAAAACACGCGATCATGCATATTGTACATGCACACATTTATACCCGCGTTCAAGCAGGCGTAATCTCCATGTCTTCAATGTAGCTGCTCTTTCTCGAAGACTAGTGTTAGCATTTTATAATGGCACATTGTGCCTCTAGTGCCTGCCTGCCCTATTAACCTAAGCTTTGTTATAAAATTATCCTCTAATAGTGCTAAAAGAGGTAAAGGGGAAAGGGAGAGTAGCAAATGAGATGGAAATCAGATGAAATACCAAAATACATCATTCAGACAACATGAGTTTGTCACTGTATTACGGAGACAGTCTCATTTTTCAAAGTCTGATAGACAGGACCTCTAACAATCACATTACCAAGGCAGGACAACTGCCAGTATTTATGGGGAGGGGTGGAAGGAACAGTATGTAGTCGACAGACATGATGCAGCTCTGGTCAATTATAGAATGTCTGAGCTACTGGAAGATTCTGGTCCTAAAATCAATAAACAGCAGAATGCTGTGAGATTAACAAGGACATAAACTGCATCTGTAATCTGTTTTATACCAGGAGGAGTTAAACAGAAAGACAGAGAAGGGAGTGAAATAAAGACAGTGAGAGGGCAGAAAGACAGGTGAGAGACTAGAAGGAAGTGTGGGTGTAAATGAAGGACTGAAGTGGGGGAAATAATTACAGGAGATGGGGAAAAAGGAAGGTGAGAGTAGACGCAGGGAAGGTTGCATCAGAGCCGTAGGGCTATGTCTACTAAAATGTAAGAGCTTAGTTTGAGGTAATGTGGAACCTGTCTGTTTTGTATTGGGGTGGGGGTGGGGGGGGGGGCTAAACCTTTCTGTTTTGTAGTGAGAGGGATATGGGAGTTTTGGGGGTGGGATGGAGTTTTGTAGTATTTATATAAGATTGCAGTCCTGATGCTGGGAGGATGATATGCAGTCATAATGGAACGTAAACATGTCGTGCACATTAGCATATCTTTGCATACACCTTAGCGAAGTGATCTTCACTACTTTTCAAGTGGGGGCCACTTTGACAAAAAGGCTTCAGTATGAGAGCCAGGACCATCTCTGGACAAAGCAGCTGATGCCCACAGCTGTGACCTATATTTGGTCTTCCTTTAATGATGTGGCCAACTGGTCAACTCAGGCCCAGTCAGAGGGACAGATATTAAAATGATGTTTGGTCCTTCCCATCTTCCCCCAACTTGTATTCCCCAGCAAATTCTCCCACTGGTTTCCTCTCACACACATACTCCTTCTCCCAATACATACCTCTTCCAATCCATCTTGGCCAATCTAAACCCTCACCAGCCTTTCGCACTAGTCAGCAGCTCTCATCCTGACCCTGCCAGCTCTGAGTAATTTATTAACGCATCCCCTCTCCATTCACACACATTCTCCTTGGGGACGTTTTGCCAATGCTGTTTCTGAAACAGCTATTTTATTTTCTTCCAGCACAGTATGGAACTCAGGGCCTCAGGGCCAGATGCACAAAGATTTCCGTGCTAGCAGCTTGCGATTTTGACTGGTTCTAGCCGGTTTACTGAGCACGGTATTCAGCGAGAAATACACAAAGGGGCTCTGTGTGCTTTTCACCATTTGGGGCAGCAGATAACAGGTACATATGCAAATATATACAACAAGCTAATTACTAGTTAAATGTGCATTCCAAGCGATGCACAGCCATTTCTGAGTGATGCACAGGATGCAGCCCTACCTTTTACGAGGAAATTTTAATGGGCGGTCAGGAGCTGTCATAGCATGGTGGTGGCTTCTCTGGCAGAGCAGTCTGCTGTGAGTATTTCCACTGGTATTTCAAAAGGCAGAGAATTGTGTCCTTCATGAACTCATCTAACACAACTGATTGAGAGAGCACACATTATTATTTATTATTTATTGCACTTGTATCCCACATTTTCCCACCTATTTGCAGGCTCAATGTGGCTTACAAAGACCTGATATGGCGTCGCCATACCAGGGTAAAGAATACAATTGGTGTTACAAAGAAATCAAGGAAAACAAGAGGAATTGATCAGGTAGTTATATAAAGATACAATCTGGTAAAGGTGGATAGATGTTGTGGATTAGTTAGTTACGGGTTTTCATGATAGGCCTTGTTAAAGAGATTTGCGGAAGTTACTTAATTCATTGATCGTTTTCAATTGATTTGGAAGTGCATTCCACAGTTGCGTACTTAAATATCATTGATGTGGACAACCCATCCTTGAAAATGAAAAAGCCACGATCAATATTCTCTCCCAAAGTTGTGTTGGAACAAAAAAGCACATAGTTTTGGAAAAAAAAAGCTACACATGGCTTTAATACATGCACATTATTTCTTGTATGTGTGTATGAAAGCTGTGTGTAGCAGTGAAACGCTGTGGAGGCTCATTAATAGTACATGTTGCTGTTCTATGATTGATTGTCCTACACATGCGTTACTTAGTAGGTGGCTGTTCTACACATGAACTGGTGCTTTCCCTACTGAGCTGCTTGCTGAAATTGCTTGCAGCTCATTTGCATGCGATTTCTTTTCAGCATCTCTCGCTTTTTAGAACTCGGTAACTTTTTCCCGGGATTGAAAAGCCCACATTTTTTTGTGGGAACTTTGGTGCATCTGGCCTTGAGTAATTTATTAATCCATCACCTCCCCTCCCCCACATACATATTCCTTGGGGACTTTTTGCTAATGCTGTTTCTGAAACAGCTATTTTCTTCCAGTACAGTGTGGAACTCAGGGCCTGAACTCCTTCACTGTTCACAGTGCAGCAATTTGGATATCACATGGCTTAAAGTCAGAGTGTCAAGCTGTGTTGAAGGAAACATAAGCTTTCTGTATGTTGGCACTGTTCCAGAGGCAGCATCAGCAGCAAATATATACTGGGTGAAGTGTCTCATATAGGAATGATGGGACCCACCACTAGTCCCTGGGATTTACACTGAAGAACACTGCCTTTGGATGTTGGAGATCTACACAAATATGTGTAGACAAAAGTGACCAGAACCATTAAAATAGGGATCCAGTAGCTTCTGGAAGATAGAGAGCGTTGAGAATTTGGGACACTATGGTGGTTATTTAAAAAATGCTATTCATAAAATGGATGGCCACATTTTGCCTGATGGACGTCCAAGAAATGAGGCCGTCTGAAGTACCATAATAGAATGGTGTGGAATCCTCAAAAGAGGCATCCCTGGGGTGTGACAGGGCAGACTGGGATATTCCCAGGTGATAACGCATAGCCCGATCACATTCTCTGCTGGAAGTGAGGATGTCTGCATTTGGACCTGCTATAAGAATCATTCAAATGCTGCAGAGACCTGTTCTAAGAGACTACCAGCGTTTGTCCTGACTAGAAGACAGTAGTAAGCAAATGTGCTGTCTGCTAGTGGTTGTCTGTACCCAATAAGCCTTCTTTTGTTTCTCGTTTGTGCCAACACACTTTTTAAGCCAGATAGGCCCCTCAACCCCACCTCTTGGCATCCAAACCCCCACCCATCCCTTCCCATTCCTAAACACCCCTGTGTGTCTCACCCCTGTCCCTGTGTTATGTGAGTGGCTGTGAAACTGAGTGTGTTGCTGTGAGAATGTGTGAGTGCAGGTAGGGTGTCTAACTGTTCCTGTGTGCTGGCCATATGTGACAGTGGTGGTGAGTAAGTGCAGAGTGTGACAGAGTTTCTGAAAGTGTGGGTGTGCACTGGTATTGGTGGAGGTAGCATTTGTTTGTGTCTGTGGGATCGAGCACACAATGTTGTTGGTGGAGAGAGTATTTGTGTTTGTCTATGGGATAGGGCATACACTGGTGTTGGTGGCGAATATGTTATTTGGTGTGATACACTGGAAAAACCATGTTAATAATACTATGTAAGCCACTTTGAGCCTGCAAGTAGGCGGGATAAGGTGGGATACAAATGCAATAAATAAATAAAATGAAGGTGTTGCTGCCGGGATATTTGGTGGTGTATCACCAGGACGCAAGAGGCATGCAGAGTAACAGAGTGGGAAGTGCAGACCCTGATACATGAGGCTGAACGGGAGGAGAGGAAGGCCACAGGAGTCATCCATAAACAAGGATATACAGGCCAAGGACCCTATTCCTTCAGCTCACAGCTGAATGTCTAACCAGATTTCAATTTGACAGGGCAGCCATACACAATTTGCATCAGAAGCTGGAACCCCTCTTACAGGCCCTAACTCACAGGGGTCAGCCTATAGCAGTCCACTTGAAAGTCACTTCCTTCCTTGCTTTCCTAGCCACTGGAAGCTTCCAGTCACTACTGGCTGTTACAGCTGGACTCAGCCAACTTGCAAATTTCACATTGATTCTCCCAGTTGGTTGATACAGTACATGACATTCATAAGCACAGTACTGGAGGTGCATTACATTATAACAGACTTTTATATGATTAACCACTTCCCACCTGTAAAGGGTGTTATCAATTGCACCCATGTGGCCATCAGGCCACCTAGAAACAGGGAGGCCACCTATCAAAATAGAAAATCATTCCACTCAGTCAACATGCAGGTGGTGTACAACACCTGGGGGGAGATTTATGGATGTATGTGCCTACTTCCCTAGGTAATACCATGACTCTTATATCCTCCAACATTCTGGCATCTATGAAAGAAATGAGAGCAGGGAGATCACCAGTGTCTGACTACTGGGTAAAGCATATTCTCTCTCTTTCTCTCTCTCTCTCTCTCTCTCTCTCTCTCTCACACACACACACACACACACACATACACATAGAGGCAAATTCAAAACACGACATCCACCCATGCACTCAGACACAGTCCTCCCTATTTTAATGCTATTTTCCTCCCCCCACACACAGGTGACAGGGGATGCCACCAAAGAAGCTGGCTGATGACCCCTATAGTGGTGCCACAGAGCCAGGCAGAGGAGTGCTATAATTGTACTCATAAAAGCACAAGAACTATCACAGAGAGAACCTTTGGTATACTTAAGATCCGTTTCAGATGTTTGTATTGCTCTGGGGAGGAGCTACTGTATAGTCCAGCAAAGGTGTGCAAATGCTCTGTAACTATGATAAATGATGATGGCAGTCACTACTGAGCTCAGAACTGCAGGCCAAAGAGGACTCTGTGGATGAACCAGCAAATCAACCCATTGTTGAGGGCTCTCACCCTCACCAGATAAGCATAGCTGCCAGATCATACAAAGACATTTTCAGTGAAACTAAGTGTGGAAATTTATTTAAAAATATGTAAATTCATCCATTTGTGCATGTCCTTCACTGTTCCCCTTACCCACCCACCAATACACTCCTCACACTCTCTCCCTCCTCCACTAACCTTCACCTTATTACTACACATTAATACCTCCCCATCCATCTCCCCACACCCCCATCCCACCAGACCCTATCAATCTAGCCATCCTATTTTCCACCCCTTCGTTTCCCACGGCCCTGTCCATGCCTTCTCCTGACACCCCTCCCTCTGGCCACTGATGGTGATGGATTGAGCTCTGGATTGCTTGGTTCACTATCATGGGTGCTTCTTGTACTGATGCTAACATCACTCACATTTGCCCTTCCTGTTTAACTGCTCTATAAAGTCTAGAAGCACCATGGCCCAGTAGACCACTTGGAGATGATAGGCACAACCTGTGATGGTGGTGGCGGTGTAGGCAAGGTAGGACAAGAATGGCATATGTATGCCATCTGATCTTCTTGGATCCTGCCATGTGGTTTGTGAAGATGAGGCTTCTGCTCCCACTCTCCAGCAGGCCTCGCTGGCCTGTGGCCTCTGAACAGGACTCCAACCCATCTCTTCCCAGCATCCTGAGCAATCCAACCTCAAGCTCCTGGGCCCCTTTCTCACTCAGGGTGAGCTGGTTCTCAGTAGGCAAAATTAAACAGGTCTTACCAACAGCATATTCAGGCAATTCTTTATTCCAGCCCCTGGGCACAGTTCTTCTAGCTTAAATACTTTATACATTTACATATCTTCACACTGAGCCTCCCCACACAGATTCCTGTCTTCACACTGAGCCTCCCCACACAGATTCCTGGGCTCAGCATTAACCTCAATACTTTGGGGATTTCTAACCCCAGGCTTTGCAGCCTGCTTCTCAGTACTGGGACACACAGCCCTATTTCTTCTTTGGACACCCAGTCCTTTCTTTCTTTAGACTCACAGTCCTTTCTTTGAACACACAGTTCCTCTAAGTACTGAGGCTACACAGTCCAACACTAATGCTTTAGGGACTTCTTACCCCAGCCTGTTTTTCTTCCTTGAGCACACAGTCCACCACAAGTCAATTGGGTTTAGCCAGTTCTTTGCAGGGGGATTCTCTTGCTTCAGCTACCAGCTCTCTTCTTTTCCTTTCACCACTCAGGTGGGGTATAAAGTGGTTAATAGCTAAACAGGACCCAGCCCAGCTGCACAAACATAGAAGAAAGACAGTCCCTGCTCAAAGAGCTTACAATCTAATAGACAAAAAATAAAGTAAGCAAATCAAATCAATTAATGTGTACGGGAAGGAAGAGAGGAGGGTAGGTGTAGGCGAGTGGTTACAAGTGGTTACGAGTCATAAGCAATGTCAACCACGGAGCTATGTAGGCTGTTCTTTGAGAAACAGTAGAGTGATCCAGGCCTTTGCATTGGCAATGTATGACATGTCCCTACATCAACGGTGTGGTTTTAAAACACATCTCCATAGTCAGATATGTGGTATAGGTCTGACATGTTCATTCATATGTCAATTTCAGGCTGCGGGTAGTGTCTAACAAACAAATGCCTTAGCGAGTGGACAGTCTGCCTCAACACCTAAGGATGCCACACACTCTCCTGCCCTTACTCCTAGGCCCCACTGCAACACCACACAGCATGTTGCACCCTTATCGGATAGTAATATACATATGTGGGGGAAGATGCTGGTGTGTGGCTTTGCCTCCATAGTATGTATATGAAGCCTGTGTAAGGGACGTCTGGAAAGAGTGGTCCAAAATGCACGAGACTGACTAATAATTCAACCTCCCCAGAGGTAAAGTTGCCTGCACAGGTAAGCACCTCCTTTCTGCTTGTCATTGTGAACCAAACAACAGAGGGTCCAGACAGTCTTCTAAAATAGGTATTTGGACGTCTATATATGCAATGTCTGGTCATTCACACCAGTGGCATTTGGCCATTGATATTGTGGATGTACATCTTTTAAAAATAATTTCCAGCTGTGAAAGACCAAGTGGGTTGGATGGCTATCCAGCTTATAATCGAAAAAGAAAAACGCCTATATTTTGACCCAAATCGGGAGATGGGCGTTTTTCTCGCAAAGGCGCCCAAATCGGTATAATCAAAAACCGATTTTGGGCGTTTCCAACTGCACTCCGTTGCGGAAACGAATAAAGTTGATGGGGCGTGTTAGAGGCGTTGTGGAGGCGGGACTGGGGCGTGGTTATCAGCTGAGGAGAGATGGGCGTCTTTAGCTGATAATCGGAAAAAAAAGGCGTTTTGACCGCGATTTCTCACGAACAAGTCCCAAAAAAGTGCCCCAACTGCTCAGATGACCACTGGAGGGAATCGGGGATGACCTCCCCGGACTCCCCCAGTGGTCACTAACCCCCTCCCACCAAAAAAAACCCCACTTTAAAAACTTTTTTTCCAGCCTGTATGCCAGCCTCAAATGCCGTACCCACCTCCATGACAGCAGAATGTGTTCGATCCTGTCACAGCGTTTCCCTGGGTCTGATGTGGCTCTCGGGTGCAGTACAGGGTCACATCAGCATTGCATTGTGGTGGGTGTAGGGTATTGGGCTCCGTGATTTCATTAGCTTGTGTTATAGTCTCACGATGTTGGTAGTTGGTAGGCTCTTCTCCCATGGTGCTTTTCCCCCTGCCTACTGGGTCAGAGTGTGCCCTGTTGTGTTTCCTGTTGTAGTCCATGCGGTAGTGGCCATTTTTGTAAGCCAGTTTTAGTTCCCTTTCCTGTGTTGGCCACGTTAGAGAACTTAGTTCTTACCTTGAATGTGGCTGAAAGAGGGCATTGTACAGCATTCTGCCAGCTCTGACCTACTGCTAATCTCAGTACCAGGGAGACTCGTTGCCAGTGGGGCACAACCTCTGATCTGCAGTTAACTGTGAGTAAACGCGGTTATTCCAATAAAGGACGTTTTCGGAGAGATTAGTCTTCAGGTGTCAACTGGTGTGCCAATGTTATACAGCAGCAACAAGTCCTAGAGGCCTGCGTGTATGCAGGTCCCTGGAGCACTTTTATTGGGTACCGCAGTGCACTTCAGCCAGGTAGCCCCAGGCCCATCCCCCCCCACCTGTAACACTTGTGCTGGTAAATGGGAGGCCTCCAAAACCCACTGTACCCACATGTAGGTGCCCCCATCACCCCTAAGAGCTATGGTAGTGTTGTACATTTGTGGGTAGTGGGTTTTGGGGGAGGGAGTTGGGAGCTCAGCACCCGTGGTAAGGGAGCTATGCATGTGGGAGCTTTTTCTGAAGTCCACCGCACTGACCTAGGGTGCCCAGTTGGTGTCCTGGCATATCAGGGGGGCCAGTGTACTACGAATCCTGGCCCCTCCCTCGACCAAATGGCTCGGTAGGACGTTTTTGAGCCGGGCGTTTTTAGTTTCCATTATCGCTAAAAAAAAACAAACGCCCAGCTCAAAAACGTCCATTTTTTCGAAAATACGGTTCGGCCCGCCCCTTCATGGACCCGTTCTCAGAGATAAACGCCCATGGAGATAGGCGTTTGCATTCGATTATGCCCCTCCACGTCTGAAAATATGTTGGATGGCCATTTTGAAAAACTGTTGAACCCTGATGTTTAGCATAGACCTCAGGACTGTGTGTGTTGTACTGACCATATAGATACCATATTGTGGATGAATGTACAGAAGAAAAGATGTTTGTACAATCAGCATGGAGCTGGCAACATGTGATCATACATAGTGGACAATTGTGGGGACACCTGACCCAAGGGCACGTTGATCCAGACTGTTTGTGTCGCGTCTCTCAACTACGGTGCGCTCCTTGCGCCCGGTGCACTCCCCGACCCCACCTCAGTAACAGCTAGCGTCGGCCTCGCCAGTGGGGTCGATGCTCCGACGCCCGAGCCTTACTCGGCCAGCCTCGTCGGTTGGCATGGCCAGGCCCTCGCTGCCTTCCGGTTGTCAGCCATTTTGGGCAACACCGACGCCTCTGGTGAACTCTTCTCTTCTGGGCGCGGGGCCTGGGAACTCTGACCACGCCCCTGGCATCTGGATTGGCCATTCGGGTCTGGCTCCACCTCCTCCTATCGGCCAGCCTATCCACGCTTCCTGGCCCAGCTGATTTCTGTTTCCCTGCCTCTTGCCAGCTGACAGCTATCGTCCCCAATGGTGGGGGCTATTTAAGGGGCAGCATCTCTCTACAAACTTTGCTTTGGCTTCTACTATGGTAGACTCGCTTGTGGGTGGTGGAGACTTGGTTTGCTACTCTCTGCTTGCTGCCTGACCTGACCTCTGCTTGGAACCAACTACTCTCTGCTTGCTGCTGGACCTGACCGCTGCTTGGAACCCGTTTACTCTCTGCTTGCTGTCTGACCTGACCTCTGCTTGGATCCTGATTACCCTCCACTTGCTGCTGGTCCTGACTACTACTTGATCCTGATTATCCTCTGCTGGTTACTTGGCCTAACGCTAGCTGCTGTCTGAGCCCAGTCTTCCCTTGCCTACTGTCTGCGGCCGTCGGACCCCCGCCATATCTGGAAGTCCTGTGGGCCACCTGCACCTGGCTGCTCAACCCTCAGGGAACAGTGATCCTCTCAGGTGAAGCTTCGGGGTTTGCTCGGCTGCCCGACAGAGCGCAGGCTCAATACCTCATCGCTGTGTTCCATCTGGGCACAAGGGCTCATGAACGTGACATTAAGGCAGCAGAGTTTTACAAGTTGGCTGATCTATTTGTTGTGATATATCCGGGTGAGATATAAAATTAGCACATGTATTAACTATGTCAGGATGTCTTCGTTGTGCAATTATGTGCACTGTGACATGCTTTTATATGGTCTGCATCTGTAGCAGATGGTAGATGCACTATAATGCCCAACATGACAAATGTTTTTCTAGCATCCTTTCACTTGTCCCCTATAAAGTTCTGCCTCCATGCAACCCAGTGCTACAGCTTTGTTATATGCAGCATGCCTTCTCGGATCATTTGCGCTGATGTGATTGTATTCTCTGTGCTGCAATGTGAACATAATCTGTATAAAATGCAGCTCCAGATGCTGCCTATTCCAGGGGAGATGCTGCTGTCCTCCTAGCTAATAATTCAACATTTCTAGTCTGCAAAATGCCTCCAAAAGGTGGTTCAATTGTGGTTCTGAAAATGTGAGAAAAGGAGACATATTTTCCAGAATATACAATAAAGCTCCAATTAAAATGCAAACATACTATTCTTTAGCACAGGCAGCAGATGAATCCAGTAACTGGTGGGTTGTGTCCATCTACCAGCAGGTGGAGATAGAGATTACTAACTGAAGTGAGTGACACTAGATGATCAGTCCCTTCATCAGCCAGGATATCTCTATTTTCAGCAGGTGGTGGACAACTTCTTACCAGCTCCTGCAGAAGCTTAGTTTGACCATTTCATTTGGGGGGGGGGGGGGGGCAAAGGGTGTGGCTTGATACATTAGCATATTCATTTGCATACATATATCTCATACATATTGATTATAGTTATTAAAAAAAAACACCACACACACGCACTAGACTAAAATGCTCAATATGAAGCCAGCATATCAAAACAATGAAGACATATTTTTTAAATGAAATGAGCCAGCACCATAGGAAATTTCTCTCATTATGCCCCCTCTCACATTCACATGAATTAACAAGGGAGAGTGCACTTTCCCACTTCCTCTTCCCTAGGCCTGACCCCCAGCACTCTCCTTTTTCTCCTCCAAATCACAGGCTTCCTCCTTAAAATACCCCCCCTAAAACAGGCAGCACTTTTTTTTCCTGGGCCATCCCTGGCAGCACTTTTCCTCCGCTCTTCACCTTCTTCCCTTTACAGGCAAGCACTTACCCCAGCACTTCAGGGTCAGCAATATTTAAGGCCACTAGAGCATTAGAGATAAGAGACCGGCAGCTCATCCCTATGAAACACCTCGGACGGGAGTAGGGTCATCAGGTTCCTCCTGTACTAACTCGCCCTTCTCCTACTTACCCACCCAAGAGGGACAGAAAAGGCCCCCGATACCGTGGCCATGAAGGTAATGGGGTACAGGGGGCCCAATAATTCCACCTCTGAGAGAGAGGTTACTCACCCTCCTCTTCAGAGCAGGATCCTCAGGAGCAGAGATATCAACAGTCCCCCCAAGTCCTCAGCAGAACTGCCTGAGGACACAGAAAAAACCTAAAGCTAGGACTGAGGAAGGGCTCTCTTTAACATGTATGCCAGATGCAGCAGAAGTACAAACTCCAGGGAAAACCCTTCCCCAGAGCCCAAACCCCTGAGGAGGTCCTGGATCATCCGCCATAGAAGATGAAGGAATCCCCACAGAGAGAGGGGGGGCAGTGGGCGGTCCACCCCGGGTGCATGCCGCTGGGGGGGTGTCGGCTCCGCTGGTTCACTGCTTTCTCTGCCCCGGAACAGGTTCCTGTTCCGGGGCAGAGAGAGGCAAGGGAACCAGCGGAGCCGACGCAGCTCCCAGCGACGTGGGGGGTGGGGGGGTGTGCGCACGCACCGAGGGGGGGTGCACTGTGCTGCACCCGGGGGGGGGGGGGGTGCGCAGTGGCGAACCGCCCCGGGTGTCAGCCACCCTCACTACGGCACTGGGGTAAATTCTGCCATACTGCGCAATGGCTCCGAACCACATTCCAGCTGACTGACGGGTGCCACATCAGGAGCAGCAGGCAAAATGGCACCCCAGTCTTATTCATCATCCCTTTCCTAATATTCCTAGCATCCTCTTTGCTGTTTTGGCTGTCGCTGGCACACTGAGCAGAAGATTTCAGCGTATTACTACAATGACACTCAGAACTTTTTCTTGAGCACTGACTCCCCAAGGTGGACCCTAGCATCAGGTAACTGTGATTCAGATTATTCTTTCCAATGTGCATCACCTTGCATTTGTCCACATTAAATTTCATCTGCCATTTGGACGCCCAGCCTTCCAATTTTCTAAGGTCTTCCTGCAATATTTCACAGTCCACACATGTTTTAACAACCTTGAATAGTTTTGTATCATCTGCAAATTTGATCACCTCACTCGCCATTCCGATTTCCATATCATTTATAAATATGTTAAATAGTACTGGTCCCAGTACAGATCCCTGCAGCACTCCACTGTTCACTCTCCTCCACTGAAATAAATGACCATTTAACCCTACCCTCTGTTTTCTGTCCAATAACCAATTCCTAATCCACACCAGAACCTTGCCTCCTATCCCATGACTCTCCAATTTCCTTTGGAGTCTCTCATGAGGAACTTTATCAAAAGCGTTCTGAAAATCTAGATAAACTACATCAACCTGATCACCTTTATCCACATGTTTATTCACGCTTTCAAAGAAATGAAGCAAGTTGGTGAGGCAAGACTTCCCTTGGCTGAACCCATGCTGACTCTGTCCCATTAAACCATGTTTGTCTACATGTTCTATAATTTTATTCTTTATAATAGTTTCCACTATTTTGCCCAGCACTGACGTCAGGCTTAACGGTCTATAATTTCCCAGATTACCTCTAGAACCCTTTTTCAAAATTGGCATCACATTGGCCACCCTCCAATCTTCAGGTACTATGGATGATTTTAACGACAGGTTACATATTACAAACAGCAATTTCATGCTTGAGTTCTTTGAGTACCCTTGGATGTATGCCATCTGGTCCAGGTAATTTACTGCTCTTTAAATTGTCAGTTTGGATCAGTACATCATCTAGGTTTACCAATATTTCTTTCAATTCCTTTGCATCATCACTCCTGAAAACCATTTCTGGTACATACAGTTCTCTTACATCTTCTTCCATAAAGACAGATGCAAAAAATTCATTCAGTTTCTCCTCTATGGCCTTGTCCTCCCTGAGTGCCCCTGTTGCTCCTTCATGATCTAACAGTCCCACAGATTCCCTTGCAGGCTTTCTGCTTCTGATGTACCTGAAAAAGTTGTTACTGTGAGTTTTAGCCTCTGCGGCAAGTTTCTCTTCATATTCTCTTTTAGCCTTCTTTTTATTATTTTATTTATTATTTATTGCATTTGTATCCCACATTTTCCCACCTTTTTGCAGGCTCAATGTGGCTTACAATATACCATGAATAATGGAGATATGTAAGAAATAAACATTTAGTATTATAGAAGGATCTTGGGTAACATGATAATGTTAAAGCATGATATTAATATAACAAGCAGATAGTAAAGACAATTCTGGGTATGTGTGAAGGAGTTCATATTTGTTGGTCTTTGTGGTATGTCTTGTTAAAGAGATGGGTCTTCAATAGTTTGCGGAAGTTGGTTAGTTCATGGATTGATTTTAAGTTACGCGGTAGTGCGCTCCAAAAATGTGTGCTCAAGTAGTGCGGTAGTTTGTATTTTAGCCCTTTACAGTTGGGGAAATGAAGGTTGAGGAATGTGCGGGACGATGTCTTAGCATTCCTCATTGGTAAGTCTATCAGGCCTGACATGTAGGCTGGGGCATCTCCATGAATGATTTTGTGGACTAAGGTACATATTTTGAACGTGATGCGTTCTTTAAGAGGGAACCAATGCAATCTTTCTCGTAGGGGTTTAGCATTCTCATATTTTGTTTTATCGAATATGAGTCTAGCTGCTGTGTTCTGGGCTGTCTGAAGTTTCTTGATTATTTGTTATTTGCATCCAGCATAGAGTGTGTTGCAGTAGTCTAAATGACTGAGTACCATTGATTGTACCAGGCCTCGGAAGACGGTCCTTGGGAAGAAAGGTCTTACTCTTTTTAGTTTCCACATTGAGTTGAACATCTTCTTGGTTGTGTTTTTCGCGTGATTCTGAAGTGTTAGGTGTCGATCAATGGTGACTCCAAGTATTTTTAGAGTGTCCAAGATTGGAAGATTCAGTGTAGGTGTGTTAATGGTGGTGAATTTGTTCGTGTTATGTTGAGAGGTGAGTATAAGGCGTTGGTTTTTTTCTGCATTGAGTTTCAGCCGAAATGCGTCCACCCATGAATGCATGATATGTAAACTTTGGTTGATGTCGTTGGAAATTTCCTTTAAATCTTGTTTAAATGGGATGTAGATCGTTACATTGTCTGCGTATATGTATGGGTTGAAGTTTTGGTTTGATAGTAATTTGGCCAAGGGTATCATCATTAAGTTGAATAAGGTTGGTGAGAGGGGGGATCCCTGTGGGACTCCACATTCAGGTGTCCATGTGGCTGATGTAGTAGAATTAGATGTCACTTGGTATGATTGTGTGGTTAGGAACCCCTTGAACCAATTGAGAACATTGCCACCTATTCCGAAGTACTCAAGGATATGTAGTAGTATTCCATGATCAACCATGTCGAAGGCGCTAGACATGTCAAATTGTAAAAGTAGTATGTTCTTGCCAGTTGCAATCATTTGTTTGAACTTAGTCATGAGAGTAACTAGTACTGTTTCAGTGCTGTGGTTGGTTCGGAATCCTGACTGGAAGTCGTGTAGTATTGAGAATTTGTCTAAATAATTAGTGAGTTGTTTGGTCACCATCTCTTCCATTAGTTTGGTTATTAAGGGAATGGATGCTACTGGTCTATAATTGGTTAGTTCATTCTATTAATGCTTTGCATCTGACTTGCCAGTGCTTATGTTGCTTCTTATTTTCTTCATTTGGATCCATTTTCCATTCTTTGAAGGACAATTATTTTGGCTGTAATGGCCTCTTTTACATCACCTTTTAACCATGCTTGCTGACGTTTTCTCTTCTTTCCACCTTTGCAAATACGTGGAATGCATCTGGACTGGGCTTCCAAGATGCTATTTTTGAATAACATCCACACCTGATTGAATGTCCTAACCTTTGCAGCTGATCCTTTTAGTTTCTTTTTAACCATTTCCCTCATTTTATTATAGTCACCCTTTCGAAAATTAAATGAATTCAGGGGGAAGACCAACTCCATCTCCACCAGCAACTTCCTTTGGACACCGGAATGGTAAGATTTTTCCAGAAGGTTTGCTCTCACCTGGTACTGGTAGAATTCAGGATGTGAATGATTCCCAATCGTCTATTGAAACTTTACCTAAGGCGTTCGGTGTCTGGATTTATTTCCTAAAATACCAATTTCTACTAAGGCTGATATATAGAGAGTTGTCTCATGCACTGAAAATTATTTGAAAGGCAGGGTTCATAAGTCATGTTCTTTTTCTCAGCAAACTGTGACTAAACTCTCTGAAATGGACAGATAGCTTTAACTGATAAAAATCAGTCTCAGAATTTTCTCAGATTAAAAGTCTTCAGGGATCGAATGTGGCTACGATCAAGGATAGCCTATATATGCATAGGTGCCTTGATAATTTGGAAAATATATCCTGAGTGAGAAATCTGAGGTTTTTGAACTTTCCTATATATTGTTTGTTAGCTCCAGAGATACTCCTGAAAAAATATCTCAAGGAAATTTTATTACTTGATTCAGTTGATTCTATGGTTTTTCTGAATTGTTACTATGTGTTTATTCCTAAACCAAGGTAGGAAGATTCATTTGGGGTAGGTTCTCTTAATCTAACAGAATTCTTGGAAACTTCCCAATATATTATTCAATCTAGGGCTACCCTGTTGGTGACTGTCAGTACAGAGCAGGATAAAGTGAAAATATTGAAATTGTATTTTTCTAAGAAAGATATTCCCTTTTGTGGTCAGCTTATTCAAGTTTTCCCTGATGTGACCAGAGCCATCCAGCAACATAGGAAGCAGTGTCTGGCTCGTAAGGAGCAGTTGTTGGCATATTTCTTGCTTCGTTATCCTTGTCGATGTTTAATTACCTTTCAAATGCAGAGATATGTATATCTTGACCCTTCTCAATTAGAATTCTTTCTCTTGGTTAAAAAAAAGGAAAAGGTAGAAAAAAGCAAGGTCAATAATTAATGAATCATTGTTATAGATAAATATTAATATCTATATTTCCTAAGACTTCTTTCTTTTAGTGCTCTCTCTCTGCTCCTCATGATGTGAACTGGTTGATCTTGTAATTGTATTTTGTTGCAATTGTATTCATAAACTTGAATTTAAAAAGTATAAATAACAGAATATCATGATTCACTAGATCAAAAGCGCTGGAAAGGTCAAACTGTAGAATCAATGCTTGCTTTCTCTCAGTCAGTAAATTTTTAATATTATCAATCAATGATCCAATCGCTGTTTCTATACTATAACTAGAACAAAATCCTGACTGAGAGGAGTGCAAGATTTCAAACGATTCCAAATAATGAGAAAGTTGATTAGCTACTAGTCCCTCAAGAATCTTTACAAGAAAAGGAATTGAGGCCACAGGTCTCATTTTGATGCAGTTTTAAGTCCTTTGCTCTGCCCCATATTCATGGAAGCAGTATGCATTGTTATGTATATTTTGAATGAGCATTATTTGTATTCAATTGCATTGTCTGTGTAATAGCACTGTGTATTAGGGCTGCTATTCTTGTACTTTGCAGTATCCTGTGATTAACTCCTTGTGAGCTTTCCCTATTGGCTATTAGCTCTGAACAAGGGCCAGCCCTCGCTCTCTGACCCTGGGGCCTATGTGAGAGAGTCCCATCCTCCTAGCACACCTTTGTGATCAATAGCTGTTCTAGGGGTTGATACCTCCTGAATGTACTGTGATTCCATCAAAATTATTCACCATTTTCCCCAAGGCATTAATCCCAACAATTGATTCCCATGCTTTTCCCTTTGAGTATTTCAGCTTTTCTTCTCAGCTGGGCAGAAGTTCTGGCCATCTCCTCGTCTCTGAAGTGGCTAGATATGGAGTCTATTTGCAGAAGGCAACAGTTCTTTCCAAGTGACTGAATTGTAAGTTGATTTTCTTTGTTTACTATGATTGATACATTAAGAAGAGTTTGATTAAGAATTGAAGGGCCCTTTACAAAGCCACGGGAGGACTAACTTGCGGGTAGTGCATGCCAAATTGGCACTACTGCCAGGGTAGCACCTCACCCCAGCAATAATTCTGAGTTTGGCGCTCGCCAAATCCCATAGTAGAAAATATTTTAATATTTTCTACAATAGTGGGCATTCCCAGCAGTGATCGGCAGCATGGCCACATTGGCACATACTGCATGGGTTACTGCATGGGTAGCGATCGAGCCCTTACTGCTAAGTCAATGGCTGACATTAAGGGCTCAGGCTGGAAATAGGCACACGCTAGTTTTCATTTTTGCGCACTGCCATTACCCCCCCATTAAAATGGCCTTTTTCCAGCAATGGTAAAAAGTGGCCCAGTGTGTGCCCTAAAGACACACCACAGTACCGCAGGCCACTTTTTACTGTGGCTTTGTAAAAATCTGTTGGTAACGTTTTTTTCTTGGGAATGGTTTAGCTGTCTGTTGAAGCTTTGTGACTTCACCTAGTTTAGAACAGCATATCCTTCATAAGTGGAGTTAAGATAATCTAATTCCTAGAGTCTGGAACCTCCCTGAAGATAAAGAGGATTGAAGCCAATTACAGATAAAGAATCTAAATTCTTTTGATGCTTTATCATCAAATAAGTAGACACTTGTCTAAACTACAGTAATATCCTGAATATTTGTTAAACAAAGCTGAAAAGGTAGGCCCATCTATCTTTTGAAACTCAGTCATCTATGATCTCCTGGTATCCCCAGCCCTAAATGGACATCAGGGACAGGAAGTTCAACAGGAAACTTAAATTGATTTTTTAAAGATTGTATTTTTTCTTTATGGTGGCTAACTGATCTGCCTTGGTTCTATACAGGAATCAATACTTGTGATATCATTTATCTTTGACAAAGAAGTTACCAGCTGAATAGCTTCCTAGTATCAGTAGTCTCTATTCCTTCATCTTAGAGTAGAATTCTTTTCTAGCTTCTATTATCCTGTGTTTATAGGCAGAGATATTTCTCCTCCAGGCAGATCTCTGTTCTACTGAAGGTTTTTTTCCCCCAATGTTTTTCTAATTTACGACAGACTGTTTAAAACTAAGAAGGTCAGCGGTAAACCGTTTATTATTAGATTTATTTGTTTTTTTATTGTTATTAAATTTGTTTATAATTTTAAACATTACAACAAGAAGATACCTGTTATTGAAATACAGCCATGATTCATAAGAGGAAATTAAGCAACATTTAAGGAATATCGTACATATATACAGATATACAAATCGTATTCTACCAAATTCCTATAACATAAATTTTTGCTTCCTTAGACCACATTAAGGTGAGAGAGGGGCCGGTGGAATTTAGAGAGGATTTAAAACAAGTATTTATTAACAAAATTAGGAAAAGAAAGATAGTGGCTTAACATTCCACATTATATTTATATCGTTACTGCTGCCTTGAATCAAGAAATGATTTAAGGTGTTCAGGTGAATAATAGGTGTATTTAATCTGACCCAATTTAACAATGCATTTACATGGAAATGCCAAGAAGAAGGTCCCTCCTATATCAGATGTTTTGATTTTAACGCAAGGAAAGCTTTCCTTCTTTGTTGGGTAGATTTCACTACATCAGGGAAAATCTGAACCTTAATTCCCCCAAAATAGGTTTTCAAGTTCTTAAAATAAAGTTTCATTATATTATTCAAATCCTGTTCAAAAATGAATGACACAATTAAAGTGGATCTTTCAGTATTTTCATCCAATGTCTGTTCCAGTATTGCTGAAATATTATTTAAGTCCAGATTGACTTCTTGAAGCTCTTGCTTTTTCCCTTTCTCTCCCTTAGGAACAGGAATATAATATAATTTGTTTACAGGCGGAATAGCTTCCAAAGGAATTTGTAAAACTTCGTTCACATATCTTTTGAACATATCATAGGGAGTAATCCCAGGGAGATTAGGGAAATTTAATAAACGTAAATTTAGTTTTTTATTGAAATTCTCAATCTGTTCCATCTTTCTCCGAATGTCTACATTGTCTTTAATCACAGATAATCTAAATTCCTGTAAAGAGTCAACATTCTTTTGAACACTTTGAATTTTTTCAGCAGTTTCTTCTTTAATTAAATCCACTTTAGAATTAAGTTCTTGAAATTTACTATTAAAGGCTCTAATTTCACTTGATGTCTGATGTAAAGTTGTATCCATTTCATTCAGCTTCTTCCAAATCATCTCAAGATTTACCTCCGGTTCTTTTCCTGAGGCTCCTTCCTCTGCTCTCGGCGTCTTCCTCAACGTTTCTTGACCCTCACTGAGAGCAGCAGCCAAAACACTTCCGGTAGGCGGCTGCTGCTTCTCAACCAGACTCGTTGATGACGCCGGGCACGGAGGCTTCAGCATTGCTGGTGGTGAGAGAGACACCTCCTCTCCCAGCATGGTCTCCGCCTGTCCCGAGGGCCACGCAATGGGATCCATGTCTCTATTTCTGTGGGAAAGCGGCAAAAAGAAGCGCTCGAGCCCCATGTGGAACGGGGGAGGACGTCGAGATAGGTGGGGGAGCTAACCTCGTAGTCCCCTTTCATTTGGTATGAGGCGTCTTCGCAGAAAAATCTTTAGCGCCAAACGGGACCCCAGAGCTGCCTCTCGACGCGTCCTGCTATGCCGCCATCTTGGTTCCGCCCCTCTAGATTTATTTGTTTTAACTTTCATCTGTATTGGTGTTAATTTGTCTAAAACTCCTAAGCTATATGAATCCCAGTTGTCAATGTATGATATAGGATCTTCTACAGAAGCTAACTTCAGACTATTCCAAAATTGATTTTCCTCAATCCTTTTCCTAAAAGAGGTCTTCTTATTCACTGTGAAATTATTTTGGTTGGGTAAGAATCTCCAATTTATAGTAAAATTAAGTAAGAAATGATCAGACCAAAGAGTTTTGGTCCATGTCATATCTGAAAATTGAATAGAGGGAAAAACAGCTTTCATATATGAAGAAAGATGTAATTGATTACCTATGTGAGTAGGTAGTGGATTAGGCATACTATAATTCAAATTTTCTAAAAATCCAATACATCTGTAACAGTTGGGTCCTCTCTTAATTCTAAATGTAAATTAATATCACCTATTAATAAATTATTAGAAGAACATAATGAGTTGCTCATCACAAAATCATAAAAAGGTTCCCTAGCTTTGGACCATCTCTCTGGTGGACTATGAAACAGAAAATAGATTAAATTATCATCCATAGATTTATCACTTAATTGGCAAGCTAATATTTCCCATTCAGGAGTAGTAATAAATTCCATTATATTCAATTAAAGAAATCTTTCAATACAATGCAACTTCTCCCCCTCTTTTACTAAATTCTAGACAAAGCTTTAAGCTTATAGCCTAAAGGATCATCATCTGAGTGGAGACCAATTTCAGAGAGGAATAAACAACCTGGTTGATGTTTTTTCTAAACACTCATTTAATAAGGCTGCTCTATTCCCTAACAATCGAACATTCATAAAATGAGGGTGATAGTGGAGTGCCACAGGGATCAGTACTGGGACCAGTGCTAGTTAACATATTTATAAATGATCTGGAAATCAGAATGAAGAGTGAGGTGATTACATTGCACATGACACATAACTATTCAAAGCTGTTAAAACACATGCGGACTGTAAAAAATTGTAGGAAGACCTTAGGAATTTGGAAGACGGCATCTAAATGGCACATGAAATTTAATGTGGAAAAATGCAAAGTGATGCACATTGGGAAGAATAATCCGAATCATAGTTACCTGATGCTAGGGTCCACCTTACTACTACTACTACTACTTAACATTTCTAAAGCGCTACTAGGGTACGCAGCGCTGTACAATTTAACATGGAAGGACCGTCCCTGCTCAAGGAGCTTACAATCTAAAAGGACAGGTGTACAATCTAAAGACAAGGTACATCTAAAACACAGGTGTACAATCTAGAGACAAGTGTACAATCTAAAGACAAGTGTAGAGTCCATCTGATAGGGCATACTAATTCCTCGAAAGGTTAGGTGCCGAAAGCAGCATTGAAGAGGTGAGTTTTGAAGCAGAGATTTGAAGATGGGTAGAGAGGGTGCTTGGCGTAGGGGTTGAGGAAGAATTGTTCCAGGCATAGGGTGAGGCAAGGCAGAAGAGCGAGCCTGGAGTTGGCAGTGGTGGAGAAGGGTACTGAAAGGAGGTGATTGTCCTGTGAGCGTAGGTTACGGGCTGGGAACATAGGGGGAGATGAGGGTAGAGAGGTAGTGAGGAGCCACAGACCGGGTGCATTTGTAGGTAAGGAGGAGAAGCTTGAATTGTATGCGGTATCTGATCGAAGCCAGTGGAGTGACTTGAGGAGAGGGGTGATATGAGTATATCGGTTCTGGCAGAATATAAGATGTGCGGCAGCGTTCTGAACGGATTGAAGGGCGGATAGATGGCTAAGTGGAGGCCAGTGAGGAGTAAGTTGCAGTAGTCAAGGCGAGAGGTATGAGAGCATGGACGAGAGTTTGTGTGGTGTGCTCAGAGAGGAAAGGGCGAATTTTGCTGATGTTGAAGAGGAAGAAGCGACAGGTCTTGCAGTCTGTTGGATATGCGCAGAGAAGGAGAGGAGGAGTTGAAGATGACTTCGAGGTTGCGGGCAGATGGGACGGGGGAGGATGAGGGTGTTATCAACTGAGATAGAGAGGTGAGGAAGAGGAGAAGTGGGTTTAGGTGGAAAGACGAGGAGCTCGGTTTTGGACATGTTCAGCTTCAGGTGGCGGTTGGACATCCAGGGAGCAATGTCGGATAAGCAGGCCGATACCTTGCCTGGGTCTCCACGGTGATGTCTGGTGTGGAGAGATATAGCTGGGTGTCATCAGCATAAAGATGATACTGAAAACCATGAGATGAGATCAGTGAGCCTAGGGAAGAGGTGTAGATAGAGAAGAGAAGGGGTTCAAGGACAGATCCCTGGGGAACTCCAACAGATAGTGGGATGGGAGTGGAGGAAGATCCATGAGAGTGTACCCTGAAGGTGCGGTGGGAGAGATAAGAGGAGAAACCAGGAGAGGACAGAGCCTTGGAACCCAAAGAGGACAGTGTGGCAAGAAGTAAATCATGATTGACAGTGTCAAACGCAGCGGATAGATCGAGGAGGATGAGGATGGAATAGTGGCCTCTGGATTTGGCGAGGAGCAGGTCGTTGCAGACTTTAGAGAGTGCTCTTTCTGTTGAGTGTAGAGGGCAAAAACCGGATTGAAGTGGATCGAAGATGGCATGAGAGGAGAGAAAATCAAGGCAGCGACTGTGAATGGCGCGCTCAAGTATTTTGGAGAGGAAGGGTAGGAGAGAGATGGGGCAGTAGTTGGAGGGGCAGGTAGGGTCAAGTGATGGTTTTTTTAGGAGAGGTGTGACTACGGCGTGCTTGAAGGTGTCAGGGACAGTTGCAGTGGAGAGAGAAAGGTTAAAGATGCGACAGATGGAGGGGGTGACAATAAGGGAGATGGTGTTAAGTAGGTTGGTGGGGATGGGATCGGAGGAACAGGTGGTGCATTTCGAGGAGGAAAGAAGCACCCAAGAAAAAGATCTAAATGTCATTGTAGATAATACTTTGAAAATTTCTGCCCAGAGTGTGGCGGTGGCCAAAAAAGTTTGCTAGGAATTATTAGGAAAGGTATGGTAAATAAAACCAAAAATACTATAATGCCTCTGTATTGCTCCAAGGTTCGACCTCACCTTGAGCATTGCATTCAGTTCTGGTTGCCGTATCTCAAAAATGATATAGTGGAATTAGAAATGGTTCAAAAAGAGCGCCTCAACGTATCAAAATGATAAGGGAATGGAAATTCTCTCATATGAGGAAAGGCTAAAGAGGTTAGAGCTTTTCAGCTTGAGAAAGAGACAGATGAAGGGAGATATGATTGAGGTCTACAAAATCCTGAGCGGTGTAGAACGAGTAGAAGTAAATCGATTTTTTACTCATTCCAAAAGTACAAAGACTAGGGGACACTCGAGGAAAGTTACATGGAAATACTTTTAAAACAAAAAGGAGGAAATATTTTTTCATTCAAAGAATAGTTAAGCTCTGGAACTCTTTGTCAGCAGAGGTGGTAACAGCAGTTAGCATATCTGGGTTTAAAAAAGGTTTGGGCAAGTTCTTGGAGTAAAAATCCATAGTCTGCCATTGAGACATACATGGGGAAGCTACTGCTTGCTCTGGGATAGGTAGCATGGAATGTTACCACTATTTGGGTTTCTGCCAGGTACCTGTGACCCTAGCTTGGCCACTGTTGGAAACAGGATACAGGGCTAGATGGACCCTTGGTCTGACCCAATATGGCTGTTCATATGTTCTTATATCTTTGAAGGATATCGCTAAAACAGGGAAGCTAGTGCATCTCAATAGTGAGGGTGCAATAAAGATTATAATTATAATATACCAGCAGGCTTATTTTTGAAAGAGAATGGCGCCCATCTTTCGACACAAATCGCAAGATGAGTGTCCTTCTTACAGGGTTGACCAAATTGGCATAATCAAAAGCCGATTTTGGGCATCCTCAACTGCTTTCCATCGCGGGGACGACCAAAGTTCACGGGGGCGTGTCGGAGGCGTAGTGAAGGCGGGACTGGGGCATGCCTAACACATGGGCGTCCTCGACTGATAATGGAAAAAAGAAGGGCGTCCCTGATGAACACTTGAACAACTTTACCTGGTCCTTTTTTTCTTATGATCAAGCACAAAAATATGCTCTAAATGACCAGAAGACCACTGGAGGGAATCGGGGATGACCTCCCCTTACTCCTCCAGTGGTCACTATCCTCCTCCCACCCTCAAAAAAATTTTTTAAAATATTTTTCCAGCCTCTACACCAGCCTCAAATATCATACCCAGCTCCATGACAGCAGTATGCAGGTCCCTGGAGCAGTTTTAGTGGATGCAGTGCATGTCAGGCAGGCGGACCCAGGCCCATCCCCCCACCTGTTACACTTGTGGTGGTAAATGTGAGCCCTCCAAAACCCACCCGAAACCCATTATACCCACATGTAGGTGCCCCCTTCACCCATAAGGGCTATGGTAGTGGTGTACAGTTGTGGGGGTGGGGGTCTCAGCACACAAGATAAGGGAGATATGCACCTGGGAGCAATTTCTGGAGTCCACTGCAGTGCCCCCTAGGGTGCCCGGTTGGTTGTCTTAGCATGTGAGGGGACCAGTGCACTACAAATGCTGGCTCCTCCCTTGACCAAAGGGCTTGGATTTGGTCATTTCTGAGATAGGCGTCTTCGGTTTCCATTATCGCCGAAAATCGTGGATGACCATCTCTAAGGACGACCATCTCTAAGGTCGACATAAATTTTGCGATTTGGGCGTCCCTAACCGTATTATCGAAATGAAAGATGGACACCCATCTTGTTTCGATAATATGGGTTTCCCCGCTCCTTCGCCGGGACGTCCTGCAAGGATGTCCTCAGGAAAACTTGGGTGCCTCTTTTGATTATGCCCCTCCAGGTGCCTCAAAATAAAGAGCAGACAGACTTGAAAGATTGTAAATTATCACTGTCAACTGCTGAGCAAGTTGTTAATATAAAATATAAAAATGCAAAAGTCTAAAAAATAAGATGGAGAGTAATAAATGAATAGGTAGATATAATAGGCATCTCTGAGACTGGTGGGAGGAAAATAACCAATGGGAAACAGTCATACGAGGGGACAAATTATATCGCAGTGATAGGTTGGATCAAACAGGTGGAAGGGAAGAGTTGTATGTTAAAGAGGACTTTGAATCATTGGTGTCAGACAAAATGGTAAAGACTATTATAAAGAGCAAAACTGCTGAACATATATATAGACATGGATTAATAGGACAAAGCCAACATGGATTTAGCCAAGGGAAATCTTGCTTCACCAATCTGCTATATTCTTTGAAAGGGTGAATAAAAACATGTGGATAAAGGTGAACCGACTGATATTGTGTATTTGAATTTTCAGAAGGGATTTAATAAAGTATGACTCCTATGGAAAATAGAAAATCATGGGATAGGAGGCTGTGTCCTCTTGTGGATTAAGAACTGGTTTAAATAAAGAAAACAGAGATTAGGGTTAAATGGACAATATTCTCAATGGAGAAGGGTAAATAGTGGAAATGGGAATAAGAAGCAAGGGGATTAAATTTGCTCACAATACAAAGTTGTACAAAGTTGTTAAATGAAATAGACTAAAAGTTCTGCAGGGCACAAATACACCTTGGAAAACATAGATAGAAATTCCATATGCAAAGGGGGAAAGGATACTTGCCATAAAACTTACATTCTGCCAAACAGAGCCTCTCTCTGGAGTTGCTAAGATGTACCATGTATAGGTAACTTATGCAGATGCATAAGAAAATTCTTTATGATCAAGTCTGTGGTACCCAAAATGATGGGAAATATTTCTCTTTCTATCACATTTTCCTAGTCTTGGACTGCATTTCTTGGTACTTGAGGATTTTATGTCTCTCAACGCGATTCATAGAGTAATTGCTCGTGACTTATAGCTGCTAAGGAGTACATATTTAGCTGGCAGCAGTCAGTGATTTTTTATTTTTATTTTTTCTGCCATCGCCGGCTTTATGCTAATCCTCAAGGACAATAGATAAAATGACACTTAATGTGAAATGACTAGTTTTGTAATCTTGATTTATCTGTTCATGCATTTAGGATAATCCATCTAACTATACATCTTTTGTTAAATTTTAGGCCACATTGAACCAAACTTTGTTTTGGAGAATATGAGATATAAGAACCAATGAAATGAAATGAAAGCAGGGTATAGAACAAGTAGAAGTAAATCGATTTTTTACTCGTTCCAAAAGTACAAAGACTAGGGGCCACTCGAGGAAGTTACATGGAAATACTTTTAAAACAGATAGGAGGAAATATTTTTTCACTCAATGAATAGTTAAGCTCTGGAACTCCTTTCCGAAGGAGGTGATAACAGCAGTTAGCGTATCTGGGTTTAAAAAAAAGGTTTGGACAAATTCCTGGAGGAAAAATCCATAGTCTGCTATGGAGACAGACATGGGAAGCAACTGCTTTTCCAGGGATTTGTAGTATGGAGTGTTGCCACGATTTGGGTTTCTGCCAGGTACCTGTGACTTGGCTTGGCCATTGTTTGGAAAACAGGATACTGGGCTAGATGGACCATTGGTCTGACCCAGTATGGCTACTCTTATGTTCTTATGTTCACTGGTTACAGGCCAGATTTAGTAACTGGTGCCTGGAAAAAGTTGTGCTCAGCGCTGTACTGAAACCTGATGTAAATCCTGGCATGCAACTTGGACGTGCAGTTTTCATATTCTATAACACTGCATGTAATTCTTTGGAATGCCCCTGACCTGCCTATGTACCTCCCATAGCCATGCACCTTTTGGATTGCATGCAAGAGGATTTGGGCGTGGATCTTTGTAGAATCACGTGCAGCAATGAAACCTTGCCTTTAGAAGCAAGGTTTCAGTTTAAGATCACTGTTTTATCTTTTAAGGCATTGCATGGAGAACTCCTAGCCTATTTGTTGGTTTGTTTTTCTTTTTTAAATCAAAACATTTAAGGCCTACTGGAAATCAATGTTTGTTAAGCCTTCCCTCAGAAGTTAAATGTAAAAGAATTTAAAAGTTTCTTTCTATATCAGGTGGCATCATGTTGGAACTCTCCCCCTTTTTGTTAGAAGGACAGAGGACTATCAACTGTTTAGGAAATTGCTTAAGACGTTTCTATTTAGGATTTGGAGTTATGGGTAACTTGCTTATTTGATTCTGTAACTTCCTGAAGAATGCTTCAGTTTTTAGTTAATGTTAGCTGCATTGAACTTTAAGGCTTTTGTGGGTTACAAGGCCCTAGTGTACTGTAATTTACATATTTGGATTTGGCTCACACCTTTTTCAGTATTAGCTCCAGGTGAGTTATATTCAGGTATGTTGGGTATTTCCCTGTTGGAATCACAATCTAAGGGATCCTTTTACTAAGGTGTGAAAGGAGAATGACTAAAAGGGAATTGTGAGACTAAAAGATACTGCGAACCGCTATGTGGATAATGATGAAGAAAAAGCAAATTTGCTAAATAGATACTTTTGTTCTGTTTTCACTGAAGAAAATCCTGGAGAAGGACCGCGATGGACTGCAAAAAATGAGATTGAAGTGGATAGAGCACCGTTCACGGAAGAGAGTGTGTATGAACAGCTTGAAAAGCTAAAGGTGGATAAAGCCATGGGACCGGATGGGATCCACCCCAGGATATTGAGGGAGCTCAGAGTGGTTCTGGCGGGTCCTCTTAAAGATTTGTTTAACATATCCTTGCAGACGGGAGAGGTTCCGAAGGATTGGAGAACGGCGGAGGTGGTCCCTCTTCACAAGAGTGGTGATAGGGAAGAAGCTGGAAACTACAGGCCGGTAAGCCTCACTTCGATTATTGGAAAAATAATGGAAGCGATGCTGAAGGAAAGGATAGTGAATTTCCTGGAAGCCAATAAGTTGCAAGATCCAAGACAACATGGTTTTACCAAAGGGAAATCGTGCCAAACGAATCTCATTGAGTTCTTTGATTGGGTGACAGGAGAATTGAATCAAGGACGAGCTATGGACGTAATCTACTTAGATTTCAGCAAAGCTTTTGGCACGGTTCCCCACAGGAGGCTCTTAAATAAACTGGAAGGGCTGAAGATAGGACCCGAAGTGGTGACCTGGATTAGGAACTGGTTGACGGACAGAAGCCAGAGGTTGGTGGTGAATGGAATTCGCTCGGAGGAGGGAAAGGTGAGTAGTGGTGTGCCTCAGGGGATCGGTGCTGGGACCGATTCTGTTCAATATATTTGTGAGTGACATTGCCGAAGGGTTAGAAGGTAAAGTTTGCCTATTTGCGGATGATACTAAGATCTGCAACAGAGTGGACACCCGGGAGGGAGTGGAAAACATGAAAAAGGATCTGAGGACGCTAGAAGAATGGTCTAAGGTTTGGCAATTAAAATTCAATGCGAAGAAATGCAAAGTGATGCACTTAGGAATAGAAACCCTCGGGAGATGTATGTGTTAGGCGGGGAGAATCTGATAGGTACGGACGGGGAGAGGGATCTTGGGGTGATAGTAGTAGCGCTCTAGAAATGTTAAGTAGTAGTAGTAGTAGTAGTAGTATCTGAGGATCTGAAGGCGACGAAACAGTGTGATAAGGCGGTGGCCGTAGCTAGAAGGTTGTTAGGCTGTATAGAGAGAGGTGTGACCAGCAGAAGAAAGGAGGTGTTGATGCCCCTGTATAAGTCATTGGTGAGGCCCCACCTAGAGTATTGTGTTCAGTTTTGGAGGCCGTACCTTGCGAAGGATGTAAAAAGAATTGAAGCGGTGCAAAGAAAAGCTACGAGAATGGTAAGGGATTTGCGTTACAAGACGTATGAGGAGAGACTTGATGACCTGAACATGTATACTCTGGAAGAAAGGAGAAACAGGGGTGATATGATACAGACATTCAAATATTTGAAAAGTATTAATCCGCAAACAAACCTTTTCCGGAGGTGCGAAGGCAGTAGAACGAGAGGACGTGAAATGAGATTGAAGGGGGGCAGACTCAAGAAAAATGTCAGGAAGTATTTTTTCACAGAGAGAGTAGTGGATGCTTGGAATGCCCTCCCGCGGGAGGTGGTGGAAATGAAAACGGTAACAGAATTCAAACACGCGTGGGATAAACATAAAGGAATCCTATTCAGAAGGAATGGATCCTAAGGAGCTTAGCCGAGATTGGGTGGCAGAGCCAGCCGGTGGTGGGAGGCGAGGATAGTGCTGGGCAGACTTATACGGTCTGTGCCAGAGCCAGTGGTGGGAGGCGGGGCTGGTGGTTGGAGGCGGGGATAGTGCTGGACAGACTTATACGGTCTGTGCCCTGAAAAGGACAGGTACAAATCAAAGTAGGGTATACACAAAAAGTAGCACATATGAGTTTGTCTTGTTGGGCAGACTGGATGGACCATGCAGGTCTTTTTCTGCCGTCATTTACTATGTTACTATGTTACTATGTGTGCTGAAAAATGACTTGCGGTAGTGTAGATGTGTGTTTTGGGCACGCAGAATTATTTTTCAGCGCGCCTACAAAAAATACCTTTTTTTGCCAAAAATGGATGTGCAGCAAAATCAAAATTGTCTCACATCCATTTTGGGTGTGAGACCTTACCACCAGTCATAGGCCTAGCAGTAAAGAATTTGGGCGGTAATGACGTACATGCGTCGGATGCCACTTGGCGCGTGTCCACTATGCACACCAGAAAATAAAAAATATTTTTCAGATGCACGTAGGGGATGCATACCAAAATTGAAATTACCGCAAGGGCCACATGGTAACCGGCCATTAACTCCAATTTGGCACATGTTGGGCACGCATAGGCACCTATGCAGCTTAGTAAAAGGGGCCCTATGTTTGTATGTGAGGAAATGGAGGGTTGAGGGCCCCTTTTACTAAGCCGCGTAGGCGGCTATGCGCACTGAACACAAACCAAATTGGAGTTACTGTAATTTTTCATATATATATATATATATATATATATATATATATATATATATATATATATATATATATATCAGCTGAATGTGGCTCCTATATATAGAGTTGGAAATTCCATTATCAATATAGTGCTGCAACAGTTAAAGGGATCTTCAGTAGCAACTCAATATCCCCTCTTCCCCTCTAACCACTAAAGCTGAAACCATCTATTCAGTGGGCAGTCCAGAGGCAGAGTTGGGGCAGAGTGTCAGTAGTCAGCCCTTGCTTGTATAAGTTCACTGGACAAATAGGACCATATAAAAAGCAGTCCTATCTTTGTGCAGTTTAAGTTATCTGGGTAAGGGCTGAATATCAGTACTTACTCAGGTAAGTGTCGACCAACTACTCAGGATTTTGAAGAACTTAATCATATCTCCCCTCAGCCATCTCTTTTCCAAGCCGTGCTTCCTTTAAGGAGTGGCCTGGTGTGTGCAATATTTTTGTGTGAGTGAGCAACAAGTTTTAAAAACCAACAATTTTTGAGCACCAGTATTAGCAAAGCATTTCTGTATTTAGCACAAAAAACATTTTTGTGAGCAATCATGTAAAATCTGTGAGCAACGCTCCTAAAATGTATGAGCAATCACTCATCACTTAGAGGGAACGTTGCCCATAACTTATAGTATTTATGTTACAACCACCTTAGCTTCCGGAAATCACTAAAGACCAACCTGTTCAAAAAGACATACCCCGCTGACCCAACTTAGGTGCCTGAACCCAGCAACACAACGAAACCAAAGCCATAATGAACACTTTATAACCCTTCTTCTCTACGATTCTCCTAATGTGTTTGTAACACATGAACCTCTTTGATAATTACATCACTTTGTATTTGTTTCATCACTGGAGGTGACTAACGCCTCATGGTACTATGTAAGCCACATTGAGACTGCAAATAGGTGGGAAAATGTGGGGTACAAACAAATGTAACAGATAATAATAATAATAAGTGTGCATCCTGCCAACACCCCACTCAGAATCCATCCATATGTACTCCCACCCACTCACTCACTATCCTGCTTATTTTCGAAGGAGAAGGCCGGCCATCTTCCGACACAAATCGGGAGATGGCCGGCCTTCTCCTATGGCCGGCCAAATCGGTATAATCGAAAGCCGATTTTGGCCAGCTTCAAATGCTTTCTGTCGCAGGGCCAGCCAAAGTTCAAGGGGGCATGCCGGCAGTGTACTGAAGGCAGGGCGGGGGCGTGGTTAAGAGATGGCCGGCCTCAACCGATAATGGAAAAAAGAAGGCCAGCTCTGATGAGCATTTGGCCGACTTTACTTGGTCCATTTATTTTCAGGACCAAGCCTCAAAAAGGTGCCCAAATTGACCAGATGACCACCAGAGAAAATCGGGGATAACCTCCCCGTACTCCCCAGTGGTCACCAACCCCCTCCCACCCTAAAAAAAAAAAAATTAAAATATTTTTTGCCAGCCTCTATGCCAGCCTCAAATGTCATACCCAGCTCCATGACAGCAGTATGCAGGTCCCTGGAGCAGTTTTAGTGGGTGCAGTGCACTTCAGGTAGGCGGACCCAGGCCTATCCCCCCTCTACCTGTTACACTTGTGGTGGTAAATGTGAGCCCTCCAAAACCCACCCGAAACCCACTGTGCCCACATGTAGGTGCCCCCCTTCACCCATAAGGGTTATGGTAGTATTGTACAGTTGTGGGGAGTGGGTTTTGGGGGGATTTGGGGGGGCTCAGCACCCAAGAGAAGGGAGCTATGCACCTGGGATCAATTTGTGAAGTCCACTGCAGTGCCCCCTAAGGTGCCCAGTTGGTGTCCTGGCATGTGAGGGGGACCAGTGCACTACGAATGCTGGCTTCTTCTATGACCAAAGGGCTTGGATTTGACAGGGTTTGAGATGTCCGCCCTTAGTTTCCATTATCGGCAAAAACCAATGGTGGCGATCTCTAACTTACTGAATACCTAAATAAACATTCAATTCTGCACGAGTCTCAATCAGGATTTCGGTCGAATCACAGCACCGAAACTGTACTAGTGTCCGCATTGAACTCATTCAAACACGCAATTGCAACTGGTAACAACATCCTCCTGCTGCAATTCGACATGTCAAGCGCCTTCGACATGGTTAATCATGATATACTAATACATATACTAGAATACTTCGGAGTAGGAGACACAGTTCTCAAATGGTTCAAAGGATTCCTGACCACAAGATCATACCAAGTATCAACGAACGCGGACAGATCACCCCCATGGATACCTGAGTGTGGAGTCCCCTAGGGATCCCCTCTCTCACCAACATTATTCAACCTAATGATGATACCTCTAGCCAAACTACTAGCTAATCAAAACCTCAACCCCTACATTTATGCAGATGACATCACAATTTACATCCCATTCAAACATGATCTAAATGAAATCACCAACGAGATCAACCAAAGCCTCCAAATAATGCACACTTGGGCAGATGCATTCCAACTTAAACTTAACGCAGAAAAAACACAATGCCTTGTACTCACCTCACAACATAACACAAAAAGCTTCTCCACCATAATCACACCATACTGTTCCCTTCCTGTCTCAGAAAACTTGAAAATTCTTGGAGTCACCATTGATCGAAACCTCACTCTTGATACCCACGTGAAAAACACAACGAAAAAGATGTTTTACACCATGTGGAAACTCAAAAGAGTAAAACCTTTCTTCCCGAGACACATCTTCCATACCTTGGTACAGTCAATGGTAATAAGTCATCTGGATTATTGCAATGCACTGTACGCCGGGTGCAAAGAACAGACAATCAAAAAAACTCCAAACTGCCCAGAATACGGCTGCCAGACTCATATTTGGAAAAACTAAATATGAAAGTGCAAAACCCCTAAGAGAGAAGCTTCACTGGCTCCCACTTAAGGAACGCATTGTGTTCAAGATCTGCACGATTGTGCACAAGATCATTCACGCAGACGCCCCAATCTACATGCTAAACCTTGTGGACCTACCTCCCAGAAACGCCACAAGATCATCCCGCAAATTTCTCAACTTGCATTACCCCAGCTGCAAAGGACTTAAATACAAGCTGATGCATGCCACTACCTTCTCTTACATGAGCACACAGCTATGGAATGCATTACCTACAGACTTGAAAGCAATCAACGAAATAACTATCTTTCAAAAATCTCTGAAGACATTCTTCTTCAACAAGGCCTACAATGAGAACCTATAGCCTCACTAAGTCACCTCAACAATCCACTCAATGACGAACACCCACCGTCTATAACTACCCTAATCACTCTCTTCCTTCTTCTCTCTTCCCTTCCTTAACTGACTCACATTACGAACTGTATCTGATATCCTGAAATGACAATGTTAACAAATCTATGTAAGCCACATTGAGCCTGCAAATAGGTGGGGGAATGTGGGATGCAAATGCAATAAAATAAATAAATAAATAAAAATGTCCGCCATTAGTTTCCATTATCGGCAAAAACCAATGGTGGCGATCTCTAAGGCCGGCCCAAATGTTGAGATTTGGCCGGCCCCGACTGTATTATCGAAACGAAAGATGGCAGGCCATTTTGTTTCGATAATATGGTCGGGTATGCCGCTTTACGGGGCCGTCATTAGAGATGGCCGGCCCTGTTCGATTGTGCCCCTCTATGTGGTATTGGAGATACGTGCTTAGTTACAATGTAGTACTGATGTGCACTTGTGGCTTATATGCCTGGATATGGTTGCAGATGTGCGCAGATGTTAGTACTCTATACATTTAACTGTTAGTGCCTACGTTATAGATTTACTCCTGCGGAGGCAATGCTAAAACACAGATGCCCACCTTTACATGCTGATTACACACATAAATATTTAGAATAATGGCATATACACATGTATGTGTGCACATAAGCATGTAACTATCAAACTTATGCCTAAGCGGGCAGGAGAGGGGAGATATGATAGAGACATTTAAATTCCTATGTGGCATAAATGCACAGGAGGTGAGTCTCTTTCAATTGAAAGGAAGATCTGGAATGAGGGGAATTAGGATGAATGTGTAAGGGGATAGACTCAGAAGTAACCTGAGGAATTACTTCTTCATGGAAAGATTGGTGAATTTGTGGAACGGCCTCCCGTGGAAGTGGTGGAAATGAAAACAGTATCTGAATTTAAGAGAGCTTGGGATAAGTACATAGGATCTGTAAGGGAGTGATAGGGAAAGTAGATGGCATGGATGGGCAGACTGGAGAGGCCATATGGTCTTTATCAGCCTACATTTTTCTCTTTTTCTATATTTGTTCTGTAAATGCCTGCTTAACTCACATATTTTGCATGTTTGCACATGGTTGGAGCTTGGGTGGGACACAAACTTAGGTGTATAAATTATAGAATACTCTAAGTTATGAGCATATCTACGGCATTTAGGCACTAATACACCAGATTATGGCTGGCGTAAGGGCTTGCACCTAACTTTTAAGTGTGTTTTTAAGCTGTTATGCTAGTATTCTGTAAAGGACACCTACCAGGCACCCAGTTCTAGAATTGCATTCCACATGTGTACGCCGGCAGTGACCACTATCTATCATCTATCTATCTATCTATCTTTTCAGTACCACCAACTATTCAAATAGTGTCACTAGATCTATGTATTTCTTAAAATGCTGTGGACAGGGTTAATAAATAGGTGGGCACTGCTGCTATTAAGTATTGACCCAAATTCAAAATATTTCTCCCCGTCCCTGGCTTTCCTCATTCTTGTAGTTAATTTTTCCCCGCTTCCCTCCTCACCTACCTTTTGGTGGAACTGAAAAGGGATATTTTTATATAAGTCCTCATTTTATAATCTAGTCAAAATAAAGAAAACATAACAAATTGAACCTCAGATTAGTCTTACAGCGATGTGCCTCTCCCAGGGTTCTTTGTTCTTTCTAAATGACTTTCACTGCACATGATTTAAATAAGAAAAAAAAAACCTCAAGTCACTTAAATAATAATAAAAAAAATTGGCAAGCATTTCAAAACTGCCTTCTGAAAGCACTGAAGTGTTGTTACCATGGGTGCACAGTTTTCAAATGTGCTGTAAATGCCATTTAGAATGGCTTTATCTTTTCATTTTGCTTGAGTGTGACATGTAGCTAGTCACTGTCATGCAAGATAGCAATAAACAGAGGACTGTGCAGGAAATGCAAGCAGACAGCTAGCCCCTGTATCTCTAGCATTATCAAAGCTGGCATTAGGCTGGGTGAATTTAACCGGAAGGTAGCAATAGCCTGGACTGGAGACATAAGTTTAAGGATGTCATGTCTTATTATCAGCAAAATGACATGAAGGAATGTGTCTTGGTTCGATGCATCCACAAGTTGTGAAGGTGTCATGAAGTTGGATCCATTCATCGTCAGTACCTCCCTGCAACTTTCTCCCTTCCCCCCCCCCCCAACCTAAGCCCTATACCTGAGCCCTGGAACTGGAATGTTCCATTGGCTGGTCCCATTTTACCCCATTTCATGCAGGACTGCAGAAGCACCTGCAGCTTTTCTGTGTCCCCTACCCCCCCACCCTGCTGTTTCCTCCAGGCTTCAGCCCGGACTTTTAGAAAGCAGAGCAGGACAGTAAAGGGGAGAATAAGGAACCAAGCATGGCAAAAACCCTAGAAGGCAGGATGGGGGCATAGTTAAGAGGAGCATTTGGCTTTGGTACTGAAAATCCTACAGAAGGAAGGAAAGAGGCTGAAGCAGGAATGAGTGTAACATGAGAGACAAAAATAAGGAAATACCGAAAATTAGATTTAAAAAATATCTGAACGGGTGGAGTGAGGAAAGTACGTAAAATATTCATGTATTTTGGTAGCAGCCATGATCAGATAATACTGCCCATCACCCCATGACTTATGGGCATGATCCTGGGGGAACCAAGGAGGGAGGGAGGAGTACACATAGGTGGTAGTCTCCCCAAGGAGGGGTTTGTGACCCACCACCATATAGAGGTTTCAAGGGCCCCCCCAGGTTGGGTCATAAGGGATGTTTCACTGGGCAGCTTACCTAACTTTGAACCTCACAATGGTATATACAATCAGTGTGTGCTCTGGGCCTGTAGGGGCCATCCATTTGGGTGGCAACTTGTGCTCTCACAGCCTTCTGTGGTCAGTGTACTGTCCTCCTTGAATACGCCTTTGTCAGGTATGTGTGTGTAGGAGTTAGGGCTGCCCATTAAACCTGCAAACCAAATCAAGCAAATAAATCATTCAAATTTAGGGCCCTGTTTACTAAGCTATGCTAGCACACACTAAAATTAGCACGTGCTAACTGCTAGAGTCGCTCATATGGGCGACTTAGCGTTTAGTGCATGCTCTTTAGTGCACACTAAAAGTGCTAACTTGCCCTTAATGCTGCTTAGTAAACAGGGCCCTTAGTTTTCTCTTTTTCCAACAAAAAATTCTCCATGTCTGATGGATCCAGACAAATATAAAAATTACTCCCTGACATGACCAGACATTTGAATGGAAACTTGCATGGATAGGTGGGGACATAGGAGTCAACTTTTCAAAATGATTGTGGATGCTAAACCCAATAGAAATTACCCCTCCCGGGACTTAGTCAAAGGCTTATCACGTATTTGTGACCTGGATTGGCCACTGTTGGAAACAGTCTGCTGGGCTTGATAGACCTTTGTCTTTCCCAGTACTGATGTACTTATGTAATATTGGGGTGCTCAAGCACCCACAGAGCTGGAACAGATCAGTGTTGGAGTTGGTTATAGTACTACTACTACTTAACATTTCTAGAGCGCTATTAGGGTTACGCAGCGCTGTACAATTTAACAAAGAGAGACAGTCCCTGCTCAAAGAGCTTACAATCTAATAGACAAGTGAACGGTCGGTCCGATAGGGGCAGTCAAATTGGGGCAGTCTGGATTCACTGAACGGTAAGGGTTAGGTGCCGAACGCAGCATTGAAGAGGTGGGCTTTAAGCAAAGACTTGAAGACGGGCAGGGAGGGGGCTTGGCGTAAGGGCTCAGGAAGGTTGTTCCAAGCATAGTAGAAGAGGTGACGAAGACAGAAGAAGAGAAAAAAGTGACACATGGACATAGGAGGAAACATGTGGCACCCACAGCCAAGACACAAGATCTAAGCTACACGAACGCAGTAACTTTATGACTGAAAAACAATACATCTTTTTTAGAAAAATAAATCTTCAAATTAAGCAACTTATACACAGGGCCGCCGAGAGGGGGGGACAGGGGGGACAAAAGACCCTGGGCCTGGGCCTCCGGAGGGGACCCGGTGACACCGCAGTCCGACCCGCCCTCCCTCCATCGCTCCCAGCACTAACCTTAAATGCCTCCTTTCACCACATTCGCAGCAAGCAGCAGCAGGGCAGGCCACTCCTTCCTTCCATGTCCCGCCCTCGCCTGACGTAATGTCCGCGAGGGCGGGGCACGGAAGGAAGGAGAGGTCTGCCCTGCTGCTGCTTGCTGCAAACGTGCTGAAAGGAGGCATTTAAGGTTAGTGCAGGGCCCGGCTCGGTAGCGGGTGGAGGGGGGCAGCGACCTCGGGTGGGGGGGCCCGGTGGCGACGACGAGAACCTCGGGTGTTGGTGGGGGGGCCCGGGGGCGGCCTTGTCCCGGGTCCGGCTCTGGCTCTCGGCGGCCCTGCTTATACAGAGATGGGGTCATTACTTTTTAAAAGTACTTAAGTAAAAAGTAAAAGTCCTGGCTTCAAAAGTAGTGAAGTAAAAGTAGAAAGTCTGATTAAAAAAAAAACCTCAAGTAAAAGTAATAAAGTACAACTCTTAAAATTGCTTTTTTTTTTTTTTTTTACTACAGAGTAAAATGTATTCTTAACAAGTTGGACCACAGAATCTAGTATGTTTACAAGCAAACTTCCAGGGGGGTCACACAAGATCCTTCCTAGAAAACACAACAACAACCTGAGCATTGCAGTGGGCAGAAGAACATTAATACAACTATTGGAAAACAAAACAAGCTGGATTAGTACAGATTAGTCCTACACAGACACTTGATGCTAACACATGAACAGAGATAGCCCCTCATGAAGTATAGAATAAGTAACCACAAACTAAAAATAGAAATATGTAGACAAAAATTAAACTGACCCCCCCCCCCCCCCGCCTCCCGAAAGAAGCCATACTCTCTGCATATAGTACAAAACCAAAGGAACAGAAACATTGACACATCCCTTTGTACCATATAAAGAGAGCAGATGTAAATTTCAAAAGCTTGCATATTCCAATTGCTACATTAAAAATTGACAAAACAAAAACAGAAAATAAGGTGATACATTTTTATTGGACTAACTTATTACATTTTTTATAGTTTTAGAAGGTGAAAACCTCTATCCTTAAGTCAGGACAAGCATACTATTACAGCAGTATACTGTCCTGACCTGAAGTAGGTGATTCTGGTCTCTGAAAGTTAGTCAAAAATGTATGAAGTTCAATATAAAGGTGTCACCTTATTTTTTGTTTTATATATATTTATTAACTTTTAAAATGGACTAGCACAGCTACTGCATTACTTCATCCTAAATTAAAAAAAATAAAATTATTTTTTTCTACCTCTGTTGTCTGGCCATTTAATTTTTCTAATTGTGTTGGTCCCAGTCTTTGGTTACTGCCTTCCTGTCTTCTTTTAATTCTCTTTCCAAGGGTCCACATGCCATTTTTTTCTTTTCTTTTGTTTTCTTCACCTATTCCACTATAACCAACTCCAACACTGATCTGTTCCAGCTCTGTAGGTGCTTGAGCAAACCCTATATTGAGGAAAACCTTTGTGTCCAGCGAGGGGTAATTCTATTGGGTTTAGCATCCACAATCATTTTGTAAAGTTGACTCCTATGTCCCCACCTATCCAGTCTTGCCCAATTTCTTTCACTCTCCTCAGCCCATAGCCTCTGTCTCTCCCCCCCCTTTATCCAGTATCGCCCCATTTCTCTGTCACTCTCTCTCTCTCCTTTCCTTCTCATCCAGTCTCGCCTCATTTCTCTCTCTCCCCGCCCATAGCCTCTGTCTCTCTCCCCACCTTGTAACCATTATAGCCCCATCTTTCTCTGTCACTTTCTCTCTCTTTCTCCCTCCCTACCCATCGTCTTGCCTAATTTCTCTCTCTCTCTCCCCCTTCCATCCACTGTGGCCCTGCAGCACAGTCTCAATCCCTCCCCCTTTCTGCACCTGTGCCGGGCCCAAGCTAATAAACTACAATGGGTAGGGTTACCATATTTGCCCTAAGAAAAAAGAGGACACATGCCCTGCCCACTTGTCACAACCCACCCTGCCCCTGTCACACCCCGCCCTGCCCCTGCCACTTTGACCCCCCCAAAGAAAGCCAGATTCCCTCTCTCTCCCCCATGTAGATCCCTCCCCAATTTTCCAGCCTCCCTCCACCCACATGACTCCATTCACTACCCCTCCCCTCCTTTACCTTAGTGTGGTACCCTGGTGGTTTAGTGACCTCTTTGGGGCAACAAAGAGCCCCCCTTTTTCCTGCCCGGTGTGTCTGCAGACTGTTCTGTTCCCGGTACTGATTTAAAATGGCTGCTGAGAGTTCAAGCACTGACTTTGCAAGACTTCTGTGGAAGTCTCGCAAGGCTGCCGCTTGAACTCTCGGCAGCCATTTTGAATCAGCACTGGGAGAAAGATAGCCTGCAGACGCGCTGGGCAGGAAAGAGGGTGCTCTTCTTTCCTGCCCCAAAGAGGTCACTAGACCACCAGGGCACCACACTAAGGTAAAGGAGGGACGGGGAGGATTGGACACCCTGAGGTCCGCTTGCCCATCCGCCTATCAGTCTGCCCATTCGTCCACAAATCCGGACAAACAGGTAGGCTGGCAAAACCCACTTCATTGCCCAGCCGTGTCCTCAAAAAGAGGACATGTCCGGGTAAAACCAGACGTATGGTAACCCTAACCATGGGAGACACATGGGACCCAGCTTTCTGCAGTGCTGCTAGTGCTTCCTTTACCAGTCCAGGAAGTTTACATCAGAGGAGGAGGGCTTGGTGCAGGAAGCACTAGAAACACTGTCCTATGGACTGCCTATGTTGCAACCATGGGAACGCACCTAAACAATTACACGTTATAATAGCTTTAGGCACGATGCTAACATTCCCGAAGGTAAGTGTTCCCTTACCCATCTAGATGGCGGTATTCTATAAATTCACTTAAACTGGGTTAAACTCTCTTCATTGGCATAAAAAACCCTTTCATACAACATTTTGTTAAAATTCCAATGAATGTTTAATTTTAATGGATCCACCCAAAATCGTGGCAAACAAAAGCAAACACTTAGCTTTTGACTTAATTGTGTCTCTAAAGTCAATCACATCAACTGTGGCCAGAGTTTCAATATAATCAGCTGTCTCAATGCGTGAACAACCAATCTACAAAAAAAGTGAAATAAAACTAAATGCAGAAACCTCCTGTGAGCAAATATAAAACATATAAATAATATATTATAAGTGAAAATTAAAAGATCCAAAAATCAACAATAAATAACAATATATTTGAACAAAAGTACTTGCCAGTTAGAACACGTCATCTTCATACCACCAGGATCCTTCAAACATGGCCGCAGAATCATTTCCTGAAATACTTCAGTCAAGATCTAGCTCAAAACGTCATTTCCGGTGTTTCAATACTGATGTAACTCAAAGTGTCCTTTCCAGATGTCACATAAGGAAAGGAAGCTCACTCAAAAAATGTAGGAAATATAAATATACAAAAAGCACAAGAGTTGCTTTAAGAGACAAAGAAAAGAGGCACTCGTAGAACATTGTTTAGAACATGGACATGTCTTTTCATCATTACAAGTTTGTGCTATCGATCATGTACCGGATTCCATGACCGATTGAAGGTGTTACTACAAAGGGAACAATATTGGATCTTTACCCTTAAAACTGAAGAACCACATGGGTTGAATCTTAGAATGAATTGGAAAAACTTTTTTTGAAATAAAGCCCTGGTTTTTCAGCTTGTATGTTTGAAGATTTTGCAGCTTTCAATTGCTTTGCGGAATATAGTGTTTTAATAGTACTTTGCATATTGTAAGAGAGGTTCTTATTTTGACTGTATATACTCTTTCATTCTCTTTATTATTGAACTATAGTATTCTGTAAATTTACATGTGTAATTGGCATATAAATTTAATTAACCTGTTTTGGAATGAAGGGGCAGCCTTTGTTTCATAGATAAAACATAGGGGTCCTTTTACTAAGGTGCGCTGAAAAATGACTTGTGGTAGTGTAGGCACAGGTTTTGGGCGCGCCGATCCATTTTTCAGCGCACCTGTAAAAGAACCCTTTTAAAATTTTTGCCGAAAATGGACATGCAGCAAAATCAAAATTGCCACACATCCACTTTGGGTCTGCAACCTTACCACCATCCATTGACCTAGAGGTAAAGTCTTGCAGGGTAACCGGGTGGCAATGACCTAAGCGCGCCAAATGCCACTTGGCGTGTGTCGAATATGCGCATCCAAAAATAAAAATTATTTTTCAGCCATGCGTATCGGATGTGCACCAAAAATGAAATTACTACAAGAGCCACGTGGTAGCCGGACGGTAACTCCATTTTGGTGCATGTTGGGCGCACATAGAGCCTTACGCGGCTTAGTAAAAGGGCCCCATAGTTTCCAAAGATGCATATATATTTTTTGAAATATATTTTATTGCTTCAATCAGTGGGACAGAGAGTAAATCAGCAGCAACACACATCATAACCAGAAAAAAACAAGAGCTAATGCTCTCCAATTAACAATGCATAGTAGAGAAATCGAATAATATCACCCCTCCAATATGTGTTGCACTAGACAGTTGTGCTTTTATATTTTTAAATATCAGACAAAAACCCCAGCAGGCATATCAGCCTTCATACCCACAACATTCATCACAATCACTCCTTAGCCTTTCTTGTCAGACAACCAAACAGCCATGCCCCCTCCCTAAACACCTCTCCCCCCACAAGAGGATATGTGGGATTATATTAAACAGAAACTGGGTGCAGATGCAAAAAATGGCACCACAAGGCAACATAGGATTGCTTATCAGGGTGGAAGGATTGTTGATACATCCGAGATTCAAAAATGGCAAGCTCTCTCATACCCATTAGCCATTGCCCCTGTGAAGGGGGCTCTTCCACTACCCAACCTTCCAGCAAGTAAAAGTATGCACTGATGGCTCATTGAGTTTGGCTAGTTTTCAGGACCTACTACTTTGCCTTAACTGCAACTGCTGCTCCCCAGAAGCTGACATGCTAGGCAACTGCCTAATTTGCCTAATGTTTAAGCCGTTCCTGTAACCTTTCCACCACGTTCGTGATTTTCCTCATCTTTATCATATCCTTTCTCAGTCATCTCTAATCTGTTTAGCCTTTCTTCATAAGGGAGCTCCTCCATTCACTTTGTCATTGTTATCACCCTTCTTTGAACCTTTTCCAGTTCCTCTATATCCTTTTTGAGATGGGGCAACCAGAACTGCACACAGTATTCAGGGTGCAGTTGCACCATGGATCTAAACAAAGTCATCATGTTATTATCCATTTTATTGTCTTTACTATCTGAATATTTCCTAGGGATGTGCCGTTGTTTGCAATGAATGGGATATCCCATGCCACTGCATGTTCTCATACGAAAATAAGCTCTTTCCAAAACAGTCCTCTTTGCAAATAGTGACTACTCTTTGCAAAAAGGGCACATTTTAAAGACAACAAAATGGCCAAGAAAACCTGATGAATATTTTCGGAAATGAAATGGGAACTGATGAAAAACAAAACTTTTCTGGTTGCCTATCCTTAAAATTTCCAACTTTCTATTTGCTTTAGTGGCCACCACTGCACAATGAGCTGAGAATTTTGGAGTATTGGTCACAATAAGAGCCAGTGGAATGGGAGCAATATAACTTTAGATGGGCAAGTGATAGTGCAACCGCTACATATATGTAGTGCAACCGCTACATATATTGTATGGATGGATATCAGTTAGTACAACTTATCCATGTGAATTTTATTCACTGTACAGCTGGTGGAAATGTCCACAACTTTCTGAACTGATCTTCAAAAGTGTGACACCCGATGAGTTGTAATCCGGCCCTTTCATCCAACTACCTAGCTCAGCTCCAGTCACTCACAACCCAGGTCACTTACTTTTACTTTTCTCCTTAATCTTCACACTACACTCTGCTCACTCCACATACTCCACTCAGCATAGTCCATATAGTTCGAGTTTGGGGGTGGGTCAAGGTCCGGAATAGAGATCCGGGATTGGGGCAGTTTATATGAGTGCTTCATACAGTTATTTACCAGCTCAGGGAGTCAGTGTCCTCGCTCCTCCTCCTCAGTGATAAACCACACCACACTTCAAAAAATTTTGTTTAATGCAAATTCAACTTTACCAAAACTTTCCTCAATGGCAGGCAAAAACAGTATTAAACTTCATCTGTATAATAGAACTCCTCCTGTCCAGTCAAGACCGTATATCCCAATCTCAATTCACTTTTACAACCTGAACTTTTTGGGGTTTTCAGTATTTACATATTTACAAGTACTCCTGTCCATTTACCCATCCTGGGGGCTGGTAATAGTCCAAGGCTGTTAATGTACTCCCAGTGGCGTTCATAGGGGGGCTGACACCTAGGGCGCATCGCCGATGCGCCCCACCCCCTGGGTGCAGTGCCCCCCCCGGATGCAGCGCGACACCCTCCGGTGAAAGAACCCCCCGCCCGGGTGCATGCCGCTGGGGGGTGCCGCGCGCGCCTGTCCGTCATTCGTTCCATGCTCCCTCTGCCCCGGAACAGGAAGTAACCTGTTCCGGGGCAGAGGGAGCATGGAACGAACGACGGACAGGCGCGCGCGGCACCCTCCCAGCGGCATGCACCCGGGGCGGACCGCCCCCACCGCCCCCCCCAGGAACACCACTGTGTACTCCTCTGATTCCAATCTGCTTCCTTCAGGCATAGACCCTTCAGGCTATCCTAGTTCCAGTGATGCACTTCTGGACCTGCACCCTGGCCTTGAACAGGCTTCCCCAGTTCAGATTCCTGCTTCAGGCTGAATTCTCCTTACTTACCTTCAGCTCTGACACCTTCACATTTTCCGCTTTCCTTAGTCAGCCCGAGTTTATTTAGCCACTTTGGGTTCCCCCTTTCCTTCAAGGGTCCTGGTGGAGGGGATACAGGCAACCAAAGACTACTTCTCCCCTCAAACAGGAGCCTTTATTACCTCTGGATCCACCTCCCTTATCAATCAACCTTTAACTAACTTCCTTTCTGCAATTTATTTCAACACCACTCACCGTGGGCTGGATCTTCCTTCATCGTGGGGTGGACATCCCAGCTCTCCCCTCGGTGTCTCCAGAGAGCTGACACTAAACTCGAGTAATATCCTCATATAATGGGGGATTATATTAACAATGCTTCCAAATGATACAAATTACGTTATCACCCCTTCCTTTTCCCTGACCAGGACATCCTTCACCACCATCCTCTTCCATTTTCTAAATCTTACAGTTCATGATGAAGCAGCACAGAGTCAGTCTTTAATCCCTTTCTAATTCTGGTAGAATCCTCTGTTGCCTGGTGGTCATGGCAGGGCTGAGAGGGAGCAGGGAAATTACTGCAAAACTGAGAGTGAGGGAGTCAGGATAACCATTGAAAAGCTAGTGTCACTGCAACCAATTTACTTTAGTAATTTTGTGGAGTTCAGCACAGACCTTCTGGAACAAAATGTTATGCCAGTGAATACATTCTGTGAACACAATTAGCCATATGTATGTAGCAAGTGAGCATGACATGAGCTGAAATATATGGCAACTAGCTAACTCTATTACCCTACTCAACAAATGGGACCAGACAGTACATAAAGAAACCAGCTAGAGATCAGAAGCAAGATCCAGAATGATTTGGATAGAATTCCAATGAGAGCACATGTCCTCAGATTATTGACCCAGAAGATTAGCCCAGAGGCATAAAATCTGCCCATGTTGAGATCAAGAGCCCCACAGATCTACCTCAAGGTTGGCAATATCACAAGGCTCATAGATAGAGTCAGCTCCAAGTGGTTAGAACTACCTGGCAACCCAGTCAATGGGATTAGGAGCAATCTATGGGATTGGCTGCTGATAACTTTATTCAGGGTTCAGCCCTCTGTTATCAATGTTCCAGATGGTTTTTCTAGCTTTTAAACCTCAGCTAGAAGATGTGTATAACTTCCAGCTGTGGCACGGGGCCTGCTATACAGGACCCACCAGAAGCGGTTGGTATCTGTGTATTTCCTCATGAATTTCATTTTAATAAACCCCAAATAATTTTCCTAGGACTGCCTCCCTTAGAGATCTTTTGCAGAATGAATTGCACTGCTGATCTGCAGATGATTCAGGAACCTGGTGTCACCATTCTTGGGCATATCCGTGTAGACTGGGTTTTCAGTTCTGGCAATTATGAAGTGATCTCTTGTTCTACAAGTATAAAAACTAATTAATGAATGCAGACAGTTGTCAATAAAATTTCAATGGATAGGTTGTCAATAAAATACAAATCAAACTACTGGAGCACTTTGCTCTTCTGTTCAAGATGTCATAATATTATAATGGGTAGCATGCAGTAACTGCAGACTGAGTGCCAGTAAGTACATTCTGTGATTGTTCTCCAGGTTGAAAACATTTGAAGCATTTCAGAATGCTTGACATCCTTTCAAGTTAGCTGCTATAAAATCAAATGAAAACACAACGAGTTTTGGAGAAGCTCTGTCAATCAGACCTCATTCTGTATGTTTTCCAAGACATTTTATCCTGCCTAATTTATTTCATATTAAAAGGGCTGCTAATCTATATCATGAGAATAAGTCTTTTTTTAAGTGAGTGGATTTTGTAAATTTATGCTTCAAATGATCTCTCTTGAGCTTGTCTGATAACTGTCTACCAATGCTACATGCTACTGTGCAAGAGACCTAGGTTTGATTACTGGGTTCATATGGCACTAGGGATGTTGCAGAAACAGTGGCCATACTCTCAACTAGGGAGACAGTCTTGGTCATCACTCAACAGCAACACCTCCTGGCAGGCTTTAGGGTGAATGTGTACAGTGTTCTACAGGGATATGTGAATCTTTGGCTCCTTGGCAGGGTTAGGTGGGAGGGGTGGAGTTAAAAATGAGGGAAAACCTCCAGTTCATTAAAAATGAAGACTCATGGTACCACAGCCAAAGTAGAAGTCAGGTCTAATTGAGCTGGAGTTTCCTAGGAGAAGGAAGAAGGTGATAGGTAAAGAAAAAAAAATTACTTCTGTTTGCTTTGTTCATAGACCTATATATCACAGAGTTAAAATTATCATGTCATGGACCAGCCCAGGATTTAGAAGCATATGCTGAGTACTTACAACAAAACCACCACTGCACAATAATCTATCTATAACATACAAGAAGTGTGAGAGATCCCCAGGCTGCAGGACCTGTGCAATGCTTAAATTATTGTCTCTCTGAGCTGCCCAAATTTTGCAACCATAAGGCCTCACACTTGTGCAAATTCTTCCAATATGTGCATAAATGTCCAGTGCTACTATCACATTCAAACAGTGCACTTAACTTATCATTACTGCAGTCTGCTAACATTCACCGCTGCTTGGCCACTGTCGCCACTGCCCACCCCACCAGCACAAAGTACCCTTCAATGTCCAATTCCGCAGTGGATTTAGATGCAGTAATCTTGTGTCAGGAGTTTGGGCTACTCCAATTTTCAAAGCAGCACATCAAAATAAGGAAGTGGCCCAACTATAAATTCAATTCTGGCAGTGTATTAAATGTGGTGTGGGGAGCCAGAGGGGAGGTAATCAGGCCCTAATGCTATCCCTCGATATAGAGAAAGCATTTAACAGAATGTCATTCATGAGATGGTACAAAAAGTGGGATTGGGACCAACGTTTTGGGTATGGGTAGCAAAACTGCAAACAGTACTTGTAGCCTGTATTAAAGTAAATGGAACGTATTCAGAATGTTTCCACATGAGCAGAGGTATGAGGCAGCCTTTTGTCCCAATTACTATTTGCATTAGTGAGAGAGCCAATGACTTAACGTAAAGTAATTGGATATTGGGGGGGGGGGGGGGGGGGGGGGGACGGACGGACACAAAATTTCATTGTTATTGGACAATGTTTTGCTTACATCGACGAGATCACCCTTCCAATATCATTTAAAGAATTTGGAACATTGTAGGGTTTAAGATGAATATTACCAAGACAAAGGCCTTAAAAATGAGTCTTCCACAGGAGTAGTTGGCTAGGGTTAAGGAGAATTTCCAGTTTAGATGGGTCCCAAGGGCTTTAGGAAGTCAGTATTTCAAGCAACCTTGCTAAGCTTGTTGAGGCAAATTATGTTCTTTTGTTCAAGCAGGTTGTATAAGATTTATGGAGGTGCAGGGAAGATGATATTTCTTGGTTGGGTCAGGTAGTGACTATTAAAATGAACATTCTACCGTATGTATTATATCTCTTTCAAGCATTGATGATCAAGATTCCTAATAGAGCTTTGTAGGACCTGCTAAAGAGAATATTGCAATTTATTTGGAATCATCACCCTCTTAGAGTGGCTAAGAAAGTTTTGTTCTGTAGCAAGGAACCTAGAAGTACTGGATATAAAGGCCTATTGATATAAAAGCCTATTATGTGGCAGCGCAGCTGAGGCTTATGTGGGATTGGCAGGGCAAAGAGGGGGACAAAAGATATGTTCAAATTGAACATTATTATGCATGGGACATACCGGTACATTACATTCCTTGGCATGGAGGGATAAGAGGGAACAATGGACAATCTGTAAATATTCTCGAAAGTGTGTGAGAGTGAAAGGGTCGCTTTTGAGGAAAGACCATGTATCATTGGTTTAAAACCTGTATATAATACAGATTTCAGCCTAGTAAAAGATGGGAGGGATGTGTGTGTGTGTGGGGGTGGGGGTGGAGTCTATCAACAGTGGAAGAAGCAAAGACTGCATTCTTTATACTAATTTTTAGACAGGGAAGAAATACAGAGATTCAAGGACCTAAATGTGCATTATTGGTAAAGGACAGAAATTATGTCTTTTATGGGCCGGTCTTGCATTATTTGAGGAAGAAGACAGGAAGGAAGCCCATCTAGACAGTGTTAGCACCAATTGAGACATTTTTTTGGTACAAAAGAAAGGGGTTAGGTGTATGATTTTGGCCCTATATAAGGTGGTACTATCACAGGGAATTTAAAAAACAAATTAAGTACATGGTTGAGTGGGAGACAGTAGTACACTGAAGATGAAAAATAACTTGTCTCTCTGAAGTAAGGTGAGAAATTACATATAGATCAGGGGTTTTTAACCAGTGGTGTCCGCACTCCCAAGAGATGCAGGAAGCGGTCAAACTGGGTGTGCAGAATTATCTTGAAATCTGAGGCAATTTATTGAAACTTTCTAGACAGAGTGAAGGCAATTATTAGGACAGTTATTGATAGTATAATGTGTGCTACTGTAATTTTGGTGACAGCACTTTTAGCAGCTAACAGTTAATGACATATGTAGCTGTCGGTAGTCACTAGTGGACACATGGTTTAGGAAAAGGGTATGAGGGTTTAATTGATCATTAAAGGGATGCAGAAATGAAACAAAATGTTAAGAACCCCTTGTATAGATGAAAGTAATGGAATGACCAAGGGTAGAACAGTGGAGGAGGAGACTGGAGGGCTCATTTTCAAAAGAGAAAAACATCCAAAAAATGTCATAAAGCACCATTTGGATGGATTTCTTCTCAAAACGTGCAAATCGGTATTTTCGAAACCTGTTTTGCGGACGTCTATCTATGCATTTCATTTGCAGTGAGTCCAACCAGCTTATTTTCGAAGGAGAAGGGCGCCCATCTTCCGTCAGAAATCAGGAGATGGGCGTCCTTCTCCTAAGGGCGCCCAAATCGGCATAATCGAAAGCCGATTTTGGCCATCCTAAACTGCTTTCCATCGCAGGAATGGCCAAAGTTCAAGGGGGCGTGTTGGTAGTGTACCAAAAGCGGGACGGGGTGTGGTTAACAGATGGGCGTCCTCGGCCGATAATGGAAAAAAGAAGTGCGTCCCTGACAAGCATTTGGCCGACTTTACTTGGTCCTTTTTTGTTCAAGACCAAGCCTCAAAAAGGTGCCCGAACTGACCAGATGACCACCAGAGGGAATCGGGGATCACCTCCCCTTACTCCCCTAGTGGTCACCAACACCCTCCCACCCAAAAAACTAATTAAAAAACATTTTTTCCAGCATCTATGCCAGCCTCAAATGTCATACCCAGCTCCATCACAGCACTATGCAGGTCCCTGGAGCAGTTTTTAGTGGGTACTGCAGTGCACTTCAGGCAGGCCGGCCCAGGCCCATCCCCCCCACCTGTTACACTTGTGGTGGTAAATGGGAGCCCTCCAAAACCCACCCGAAATCCACTGTACCCACATCTAGGAGTCCCCCATTACCCTTTAAGGGCTATGGTAGTGTTGTACAGTTGTGGGTAGTGGGTTTTGTGGGACTCAGCACCCAAGGTAAGGGAGCTATGCACCTGGGATCAATTTGTGAAGTCCTCTGCAGTGCCCCCTAGGGTGCCCGGTTGGTGTCCTGGCATGTGAGAGGGGACCAGTGCACTAGGAATGCTGGCTTCTCCCAAGACCAAATGGCTTGGATTTGGCCATTTTTGAGATGGTCGTCCTCGGTTTCCATTATCCGCGAAAACCGAGGTCGGCCATCTCTAAGGTCGGTTATCTCAACATTTCGGTCGACCTAAATGTTGAGATTTGGCCGTCCCCGACCGTATTATCGAAATGAAAGATGGACGCTCATCTTGTTTCTATAATACGGGATGCCCCGTTCCTTCGCCGGGGCGCCCTTAAAGATGGGCGCCCAGTTTGATTATACCCCTCCAAATCACAAGGTGGTGTGTTGAAAGCATTTCAAAGGTGGGCTTATGGCATGCCTAACACTTGGACGTCTTACAGCCATAATGGAACAAAACCAAAACGTGTAGGGTAAAAACTTCATTGTTTTGATCTAGGCCTGTTTTGCTAACGAATAAGACACGGAAAGATGTCCTAAATGACCAGATGACCACTGGAGGGATTCAAGAATGAACCCTTTTATCCCCTGTGCTCACTGACCCTCTCCCTCCCCCAAAAGATGTGAATAAAAATAGTACTCACCAGCCTCTATGACAGCCTCAGATGTTATAACCAGGTCCATCAGATCAGCATGCAAGTACCTGGAGTGGTATAGCGCTGGGTACAGTGCACTGTAGATAGATGGACCCAAGCCCATAGCTCCCCCTACCTGTTACACTTGTGGTGGAAACTGTGAGCCCTCCAAAACTCACCAAAAACCCATTGTACCCACATATAGGTGCCCCCTTCACCCATAAGGGCTACTGTAGTGGTGTACAGTTGAGGGCAGTGGGTTTTGGGGAGCTCAGCAGACAAGATAAGATAAGGGAGCAACAGTGAAATGTGTACCTGGGAGCATTTATATGAAGCATCCATGAAGGAGCATGATATGCAACACTAGAAGGTGGAGCAAAAGATAGACCATCCTGCAGGGGAGCAAAAGATGCTATGTGATGAGGCTGCCATGCAGTGCCCCCTAGGGAGCCCTATTGCTCTCCTGGGATGTCTGGGGGACCAGTGTGTTACCTTCCAACATCCCAATGGCTTGCTTTTCTATGTTTTTCACTTGTGTTTTTTTTTTTAATGGCCTGAAAAAGATAAACGCACAGAGCAAAAAAACCTTGTTACAAACAGTATTTTCAAAAGACATTTTGCTTTTTTGAAAATGGTTACATTTGCTCTTTGGATTTGGGATGTTTAGAGCAAAACGTTGAAAGTCCGACTTAGACATCATATCGAAAATGCCCCTCTGGGTGCAGTAGTGTTGATGGAGAAGCTGACAGCAATGTGACATGAAAGACTAGAAAGATTTGAAGCCAAATGGAGGACTATTCTGGAATATTTCAGAAAGGGGTGAGGGAGATGGGGGGGGGGGGGGGGAGAGGAGGGATAGGAAGGGATTCTGGGGGCGAGGGGAGGGATGAGGGATGGTGAGGGAGGTGAAAGGGGTTGCTTTAGCATGAAGAGTTGATTAAGTCTGATTGGCCTGATAATGCTGTTAGGTTGGAGATGTAATAATAGTGACACAAACTTTGACTTGTTAAAAGTTCATTGGAGATACTTTGTTTTGGAGTTTGTGTAATAGGAGCAGTATCATAAAATATAATAAATATATAACGATAAAAAAATCATTGCTATGTCATACAGACACTACAATTTGAAAAATATTTTGCAGAACCATGACACACTTCTTTTATCTGTCTGATGGTGTGGTAAACAGATTATACTTGTCTCCAATAAAATTAATGGAGCAGTAAAGTGCAGCATTTTCATTGTTGAGAAGAATTTTTATCAATTAATATATGTTTTAATCAGGATGAATGCTAATGGCTTGTTATAAAATCACCTGGAGTTTATGCCCATAAAAGTGTGCATGTAGTGCATTTATTTCTGGACAATTATGAAATAGCAATGAATGGGAGTATTTTTGGTTTGGTTTACTGCTGCTGAACTGTGAATGGTACCAGGACTGTAGGCAAATTGTAATTCATTTTAGTTGATTTTGCCAAAGATTCAGTGTGGGCACTTATATAGTAAAACCATAGTAACATAACTTGAGTAACATAGAGGGGCATAATCGAATGAAAACGTCTATCTCCATGGGTGTTTATCTCCGAGAACGGGTCCGTGAAGGGGTGGACCGAACCGTATTTTCGAAAAAAATAGACGTCCATGTTTTAGTCGACAATTTGTGAGCTGGGCGTTTTTGTTTTTCAGTGATAATGGAAAATGAAAGCGCCCAGCTCAAAAACGAATAAATCCAAGGCATTTGTTCGTGGGAGGGGCCAGGAGTCGTAGTGCACTGGTCCCCCTCACATGCCAGGACACCAACCGGGCACCCTAGGGGGCACTTTTACAAAAACAAAAAAAAAAGGTAAAAGAGCTCCCAGGTGCATAGCACCCTTCCCTTGTGTGTTGAGCCCCCCAAATCCCCCTCAAAACCCACTGCCCACAAGTCTACACCATTACTATATCCCTAAGGGGTGAAGGGGGCAGGGGCGTAGCTACGGGTGGGCCTGGGTGGGCCCAGGCCCACCCAATTCCAGCCCAGGCCCGCCCAGCGCCAGCTCCCATTGCCGGCCACTGCTGCTTTTCCTGATGAGCAGCAGGGCCGGCGCCCGGCGCTACAAAAAGAAGCGTCGCTAAGGACAAGAAAAAATGTTTTAAAAAAAACGCGGCACTGCAGGCAGCCTCGAAGCATTGGCTGCTGGCTCTGTGCAGGCTCCTCCCGTCTCTTACATCACTGCCCCTGTAGCGAAGCAGGGGCAGTGACATAAGAGACGGAAGGAGCCTGCAGAGCCAGCAGCCAATGCTTCGAGGCTGCCTGCAGTGCCGCGTTTTTTTTTAAACATTTTTTCTCGTCGGGTTAGCAGCTCAGTCAGCTGAGCGCTTCTTCTTTTTGTAGCGCCGGCCCTGCTGCTCATCAGGAAAAGCAGCAGTGGCCGGCAATGGGAGCTGGGGCTGGTGGGCCTGAATGGGAGAGGGAAAATGGATGGCAGGATGGGGAGAAAGAGGAAAAATGGAAGGATGGGGAGAGAAAGAGGGAAAACAGATGGGAGGATGGCAGAGAAAGAGGGAAAATGGAAGGATGGGGAGAGAAAGAGGGAAAACAGATGTCAGGATGGGGAGAAAGAGGGAAAATGGAAGGATGGGGAGAGAAAGAGGGAAAACAGATGGCAGGATGGGGAGAGAAAGAGGGAAAACAGAAGGATGGGGAGAGAAAGAGGGAAAACAGATGGGAGGATGGCAGAGAAAGAGGGAAAATGGAAGGATGGGGAGAGAAAGAGGGAAAACAGATGGCAGGATAGGGAGAAAGAGGGAAAATGGAAGGATGGGGAGAGAAAGAGGGAAAATGGAAGGATGGGGAGAGAAAGAGGGAAAACAGATGGGAGGATGGCAGAGAAAGAGGGAAAATGGAAGGATGTGGAGAGAAAAAGGGAAAACAGATGGGAGGATGGCAGAGAAAGAGGGGAGATGGATGAAAGGATGCAGAGAAAAATGGGAGAGTGGAAGGATGTGGAGAGAGAAGGGACACTGAACAGAAAAGGGTAGAGAGATAGACACTGGTTAGAAGGAGGGAGAGAGACATTAGATGGAAGGATCAAGAGAGAGGGTAGATGGGTGGAAGGATGGGGAGAGAAAGAGGGAAGACGCTGGATGGAAGGGTAGGGAGAAAGAGGTGACACTGGACGGAAGGATGCAGAAAGAAAGAGGGGAGACTACTGGAAGGATGGGGCGAGAGAGGGGAGACTGGAAGGATGGGGAGAGAAAGAAGAGAGCTGCTGGATGGAAAAGGAGAGTAGTGAAAGACTGGAGAATAAGAGGAAGGGGCATGGGGAGAATAAGGGTGAGAAAAAGATGAAAAGCCATAAGTAGATGAAGGAAATTAAAGAATGGATAGTAAGAATGAATTAAATCAGGACAGAGAGAGAGAGGCAGAAAAATATTGAAGAAAGCAAAGAAAAAGGAGAGAAAAATGACAAATGGCCAGGAAACCCTGGCAGAAGAGTCAAGCGAAAATGAAGGAAAGCAGAATCTAGAGACTGGGAGCAACACAATGAGAAAAAGTAAATGGCCATACAACAAAGGTAAAGAAAATAATTTTATTTTTAATTTAGGATAAAGTAATATGGTGTTAATAAAGTTTCAGAGACCAATACTTCCTTCCTTAGGTCAGGAGAGGATACCGTAACAGCATTATACTGACCTGAGGCAGGAGGTTTTGGCCTCTGAAAGCTCACTGAAAAGGGTGTTAAGGCTATTAAATAAATTGTCTGAAATCTGATGCACTGAAAAGCAGCACTTTACCCTTTGTGACAAATGCATCTGAGTGACTACATTTTGTTGGGGGGGGGGGGGGGGGGAGTAGAGAGAAAATTTTGTGCCCACCCACTTTGGGTTCAGGCCCACCCAAAATTGGCAGTCTGGCTACGCCACTGGAAGGGGGGCACCTACATGTGGGTACAGTGGGTTTGGGGGGGTTGGGCGACTAATAAGCATTAAGCAGCACAATTGTAACAGGTAGGGGGGGATGGGCCTGGGTCCACCTGCCTGGTCCACTGCACCCCCTAACAACTGCTCCAGGGACCTGCATACTGCTGCCAGGGAGGTGGGTATGACATTTGAGGGTGAAAATAAAAAGTTGAAGTTGTGAAACATCATTTTTTATGGTGGGAGGGGGTTAGTGACCACTGGGGGAGTCAGGGGAGGTCATCCCCGATTCCCTCTGGCGGTAGTCTGGTCATTTAGGGCACTTTTTGGGGCCTTATTCGTGAAAAAACAGGGTCCAGGAAAAGTGCCCTAAATTCTAGCTACAAACGCATACTTTTTTTCCATTATCGGCGAAAGGCGCCCATCTCTGTTCGGGTGATACCTATGCCCCAGTCCCGCCTTCACCACGCCTCCAACACGCCCCCGTCAACTATGTATGCTTCCGCGATGGAGTGCAGTTGAAAACGTCCAAGTTCGGCTTTCGATTATACCGCGTTATTCGTTTTTGGGAGATAAACGCCTATCTCCCGATTTAGGTCGCAATATAGGCGTTTTTGTCTTTCAATTATAAGCTGGATAGTAAATGACGGCAGATAAAGACCTGTATGGTCCATCCAGTCTGCCCAACGGGATAAACTCATTTTACATGGTATGTGATACTTTATATGTATACCCGAGTTTGATTTGTCCTTGCCTTTCTCAGGGCACAGACCGCAGAAGTCTGCCTAGTACTGTTCTTGTACTAAGTTCTGAAGCTAACATCGAAGCCCCTTAAAATTTACACTCCAGCCCATCCCTATCTATTCAGTCACGATCAGGGCGTAGACCGTAGAAGTCTGCCCAGCTCCCGTTTTGTTTCCAATTACCGGCGCTGCCACCCAATCTCCGCTAAGATTCCGCGGAACCATTCCTTCTAAACAGGATTCCTTTGTGTTTACCCCACGCATGTTTGAATTCCGTTACCGTTTTCATCTCCACCACCTCCCGCGGGAGGGCATTCTACATATCCACCAACCTCTCTGTGAAAAAATACTTCTTGACATTAGTCCTGAGTCTTCCCCCCTTCAACCTCAATTCTACAGCCTTCCCGTCTCCAGAAAAGGTTCGTTTGTGGATTAATACCTTTGAAATATTTGAACGTCTGTATCATATCACCCCTGTTTCTCCTTTCCTCCAAGGTATACATGTTCAGGTCAGCAAGTCTCTCCTCAACGCAAACCCCTACCATTTTCGTAGCTTTTCTTTGCACCGCTTCCAGTCTTTTTACATCTTTAGCCAGATACGGCCTCCAAAACTGAACACAATACTCCAAGTGGGACCTCACCAACAACTTGTAGAGGGGAATCAACACCTCCTTTCTTCTGCTGGTTATGCCCCTCTCTATGCAGCCTAGCATCCTTCTGGCCATGGCCGTTGCCTTGTTGCATTGTTTCTTCACCTTCAGATCCTCCGACACCAACACCCCAAGGTCTCTCTCCTGAGTCGAGCTTACTAATCTCTCCCCTCCTATCCGGTATCTCTCTTTTGGGTTTCCGCACCCCAAGTGCATCACTCTACACTTCTTGGCATTAAATTTTAACTAATAAATGTAACAGAAACCTTCAAAACTAATTTAAACAAAACTTATCACTCTCATTATTCATATATGTATAATGTTTTTCTGGAATAAAATCCAATAAATTATAAAAAATTTTTTTATATATGTATTGTGCTCAGTTTTTGGTGTATTGCTGTGGACTGATAATCCAAGTTTAGCAGGAACACCACCCTTACATCATGGCACATCCTACCTCCATCCTATTACTATTGTTCAATAGATGGGCAAAATTCAAAAAAATAGTAAACTTGATGTTCAAAAAGTATATAAATAGCAGTTACTTAGCTTAAGTAGAGATGTGCTGAAAAGATCTTCTTCCTGCCAAGTTCTTGTCCACTGCAATATTTTTTACAAAAAATCCCTCTGTGCAAAATATAAGACCATAATGGTCACAGTTTCTTTAAGAACACCCAGAATTACGTTTGGTATTAAATTTTAACTGCCAGACCCTCGACCATTCTTCTAACATTCAGAGATCCCTTCTCATCATTTCTACTCCCTCCAGGGTATCCACTCTATTGGCTATTTTCGTGTCATCCGCAAAAAGGCACACCTTTCCTTCCAACCCTTCAGCAATATCTCCCACAAATATATTAAACAGAATAGGCCTCAGCACTGACACCTGAGGAACTCCACTGCTCACCTTCCTTTCCTCTGAGCGGATTCCATTTACCACCACCCTCTGCCACCTGTCGGTCAACCAGTTTCTTATCTATTTCACCATTTTCGGTCCTAAGTTCAACCCTTTCAGCTTATTCACGAGTCTTCTGTGGGGGACCGTATCAAAGGCTTTGCTGAAGTCCAAGTAGATTACATCTAGCGCATATCCCTCATCCAGTTCTTTGGTCACCCAGTCAAAAAAGTCAATAAGGTTCGTTTGGCAGGATTTTCCTTTGGTAAAGCCATGTTGCCTTGGTTCCTGTAACCCGTCGGTTTTTAGAAAGTTAACTATCCTTTCTTTCAGCAGCGGCTCCATTATTTTTCCTACCACCGACGTGAGACTTACCAGTCTGTAGTTTCCCACTTCTTCCCTGTCTCCACTTTTGTGAAGAGGGTCTACATCCGCTCATCTCCAATCTCGCGTAACCTCTCTCGTCTTTAAAGATCTATTAAATAAATCTTTAAGAGGTCCCGCCAGGACCTCTCTGAGCTCCTTCAGTATCCTGGGATGTATCCCATCCGGCCCCATAGCTTGGTTCACCTTCAGATTCTCCAGCTGTTTATAAACTCTTTCTTCTGTAAACGGCGCAGTGTCCACTCCATTCCCAGACGTTCCCTCGGCAGCCAACTACGGTTCTTCTCCAGGATTTTCCTCCGTGAACGAAGAGAGGTAATTGTTTAGCACGTTCGCTTTATCTTCATCACTCTCCACATAGCCATTTTCATTATCTTTCAGTCTCGCAATTCCATTCCTATCTCTTCTCTTTTCTCCAATATATCTGAAAAAAGTCTTGTCACCTCTCGTTACATTTTTAGCCATTTTTTCTTCCGCTTGTGCTTTCGCTAGCCATATTTCCCTCTTTGCTTCTTTCAGTTTAATCCGATAATCTTTTCTGTGATCCTCTCGTTGCGTTCTTTTGTATTTCTTGAACAAAGCCTCTTTTGCTCTTATTTTTTCAGTTACTTGTTTGGAGAACCATTTAGGCTTCCTGCTTCTCTTGTTTTTGTTTACTTTCCTCACAAAAAGATCAGTCGCCATATTTATAGCAGCTTTCAGCTTGGACCACTGTTTTTCCACTTCTCCTATGCCTTCCCATGCCAACAGTTCCTTCTTCAGGTATTCCCCCATTTTATCAAAATCAGTACATCTGAAATCCAGTACTTTGAGTTTTGTGTGTCCGCACTTTGCCTTCGCCCTTATATCAAACCATACAGTGTGATGATCACTATTACATAGGTGGGCACCCACCTGGATATCGGAAACACTACCTCCATTAGTGAGCACTAGATCCAGCATCGACCCTTCCCTCGTGGGTTCCATCACCATTTGTCTGAGCAAGGCACTTTGACAGGCATCCACAATCTCCCTACTTCTTTCCAATTCCGCAGACGGGATGTTCCAATGCACGTCAGACAAATTGAAATCTCCCAACAGTAGCACCTCCCCTTTCATACCAATCTTTTGAATATCTTCTATCAGATCCTTGTCTAACTTCTCCATTTGCGCAGGAGGTCTGTAGATAACTCCCGCGTGGATACAGGTTCCGTCTTCTCTTTCCAGGACGATCCATAAAGCTTCTTCTTTTCCCCAGGTTCCCTGCATTTCAGCCGCTCTGATATTCTCTCTCACATACAGAGCCACTCCTCCACCTCTTCGGCCCTCTCTATCCTTCCTAAAAAGATTATAGCCCGGTATGGTCATGACAAGCAGGCAAACAAGCCTATGAATGACTGATAATGTCAGCAGCTGGGCAGGAAGAGGGCAGGGCACCATTTAAAACCAAAACTGACCAAGGACTTTAAATATTGACCTGGGAGATTATTTTTTTTAGTTCAGAAGTCCAGCGATTATAGCTCTTACATACGTGGGTTGTACAATCAGTACTTAAATGTGTAAATACTAGCAATGTGTAAGTACCAGCACATACATGTTTAAAATTCTGATTAATGCCACTCTTTTTTTTAACCTGCTGCTTTGTAATATGGCTGTTCTCCCTGTATATGCTGCAAACTACATGGAATTCCCCCCAAGTCCTTATGCATGTTTTACAAAAAGCTCTTCAATCAATAAGCCTTTTGTAAAATAGTCAGAAAATTTTGCATAAGAACATAAGAATAGCCATTCTGGGTCAGATCAATGGTCCATCCAGCCCAGTATCCTGCTTTCGGGAGTGGCCAATCCAGGTCACAAGTACCTGGCAGAAACCCAAATAGTAGCAACATTCCATGCTGCCAGTCCCAGGACAAGCAATGATTTTGCCATGTCTATCTCAATAGCAGACTATGGACTTTTCCTCCTGGAACTTTTCTAAACTTTTTAAAACCCAGATATGCTAACTGCCATTACCAAATACTCTGGCAATGAGTTCCAGAGCTTAACTATTTGTTGAGTGAAAAAATACTTCCTCCTATTTGTTTTAAAAGTATTTCCATGTAACTTTATTGAGTATCCCCTAGTCTTTGTACTTTTTTGAAAGAGTAAAAAATCAATTCACTTTTATCCGCTATATATCACTCAGGATTTTGTGGACCTCAATCATATCTCCCCTCGGCCATCTCTTTTCCAAGATGAAGAGCCTTAACCTCTTTAGCCTTTCCTTATATTAGAGGAGTTCCATCCCCTTTATCATTTTGGTCACTCTTTGTAGCTTTTCTAATTCTGCTATACTTTTTGTGATATGGTGACCAGAATTGAACATAATACTTAAGGTGAGTTTCCACCATGGAGCGATACAGAGGCATTATACTATTCTTGGTCTTTTTACCACCCCTTTCCTAATAATTCCTAGAATCCTCTTTGCTTTGTTGGCCGCCACCGCACACTAAGCAGAAGATTTCAGCGTATTGTCTAAAACAACACATAGATCTTTTTCTTGGGTGCTGACTCCCAAGGTGGACCCTAGAATCAGGTAACTATGATTTGTATTCTTCCCAATGTGCATCACTTTGCATTTGTCCACATTAAATTTCATCTTCCATTTGGATGCCAGTCTTCCAATTTCCTAAGGTCTTCCTGTAAATTTTAATAGTTTACATGTGTTTTTACAACTTTGAATAGTTTTGTGTCGTCTGCAAATTTAATCATCTCACTTATTCCAATTTCCAAATCATTTATAAATATCACCAGTCTCAATACAGATCCCTTCACCCTCCCCCATTGAGAAAAATGGCCATTTAACCCTATCCTCTGTTTATTGTCCAATAACCAATTCCTAATCCACAACATAACTTTGCCTCCTTTCCCATGACTCTAATATTCTCAGGAGTCTCTCATGAGGAACTTTGTCAAAAGCTATCTGAAAACCTAGATACACTACATCATCGGGCTCACCTTTATTGACAAGTTTATTCACGCCTTCAAAGAATGAAACAAACTGGTGAGGCAAAACTCCCTTGGCTGAATCCATGCTGACTCTGTCCCATTAAACCATGTTTGTCTATGTGTTTCATAATTTTATTCTTTAAAATAGTTTCCACTATTTTGCCCAGTACTGAAGTCAGTCTTACTGCTCTGTAATTTCCAAGATCACCCTTGGAAACCTTTTTAAAAAATTGGTGCTACATTGGCCACCTTCCAATCTTCAGGTACTACGGATGATTTTAATGAGAGGTTACAGATCACTAACAGCAGATCAGCAAACTCATGTTTGAGTGCTTTCAGTACCCTAGGGTGCATGCCATCTGGTCCAGGTGATTTACTACTCTTTAATTTGTCGATTTGGCTTAGTACGTCTTCCAGGTTCACTGAGATTTCTTTCCGTTCCTCCGCATCATCACCCTTGAAAACTGTTTCTGGTACAGGTAGATCTCGTACATTTTCTTCTGTAAATACTGAAGCAAAGAATTCATTCAATCTCTCTGTTGTGGCCTAGTCCTCCCCAAGAGCCCTTTTTGCTCCTTCAGTCTGGGATAAGCAGCATAAAATGTATTGAACATTTTTGGGATCTTGCCAGGTATTTGTGAACTGAATTGGCCACTGTTGGAAACAGGATGCTGGGCTTGATTGACCTTCGGTCTGTCCCAGTGCGGCAATACTTATGTACTTAAGATCTAATGGTTGCCATGAATTCCCTCACAGGCTTTCTGCTTCTGATGTGCCTGAAAAAGTTATTACTGTAATTTTTTGCCTTTGTGGCAAGTGTCTCTTTTAGCCTTCTTTATCAATGCTTGCATCTAACTTGCCAGTGCTTATGTTGCTTCTTATTTTCTTCATTTGATTCCTTTTTCCATTCTTTGAAGGTTCTTTTGGCTCTAATAGCCTCTTTCACTTCACCTTTTAACCATGCTGGCTGTGGTTTCCTCTTCTTTCCGCCTTTGTAAATACATGGAATACATCTGGTCTGGGCTTCGAAAACAACATCCGTACCTGACTTAAAGTCCTAACATTTGTAGTTGATCCCTTTTAGCTTCTTTTTATCATTTTCCTCATTTTATCCTTAAAAAATTAAATGCTTCTACAATAGATTTCCTTTGGATGCTGCTGAGGGTACTTACAGATGTCAGAAGATGTGTGGATGATGTTGGAGAGTTTAGATGTTGTTGGGGGTACTTCCTGGTGTCATCTGTATTGCTGTCCAGCCCAGACCACTGCCTCATCCTGTCCACTCCCTCTTGCCATTAGTCATAGTGAGCTTCTGCATCTCTGAATTAAGGGTGGGCAACAATTAAAAATGTTAATTGCGATTAATTGTGCATCCACGCATCTGAATTTGGGGTGGCCAACGGTTATAAATTTTAATCGTGATTAATCATGCAATTAAAAATTTTAATTGCACAATTAATTGCAATTAGGCACACCATGCATTTTGGCCATTTCTTTCACTCTTTCCTACTTGTTCTCTCCTATTGAGCACAAACATCGCTCTCTATCTCTCTCACTCTGTTTCTTTCTCTAATGCCCTCCTCCCCAACCTTCACCCAAATTTTCTCATTCCCCCTCCCCAACCTTCACCCAGTTTCTCTCTAGCCCCTTCCAAGCCTTTACCCAGTTTCTCTCATTCCCCCTCCCCAGCCTTCACCCAGTTTCTCTCATGCGCCTCTCCCCAGCCTTCATCCAAATTCTCTCATGCCCCTTTCATCAGCCTTCACCTAAATTCTCTCATGCCTCCCTCTCCCTGCATTTACCTCAACAGCAGGGCTAGGGCTCCATATTTTCTCTTCTTCCTTGCTGCCTCAAAGTCCATTTTCTTCTCCTACATGGCAATCGGGCTCTTCAGATACTTGAACTGCACTATTCAGGAAGTTGGGGAAGTCTCACAGTTTCAAGTCTCACAACTCTCTTGGGACTTGAAACTGTGAGGGTTCCTCAACTTCCTGCACAGAGTGGCTCAAGTATCTGCAGAGCCTGATCACCATGCAGGGGACTTTGAGGCAGTGAGAAAGAAGAGAAAATGCGGAGCCTGAGCTGTTGAGGCAATCATGGAGAAAGGGGGCACAGCCGCATTTAAAAAATCAGCTGGTGTTAAAATGCTGTAGCCCACCCCTAGCGTTTTAACACCAGTGTACCATTCAGGTACACTGGAATAGGAAAATAACCAGTGTACCTGAATGTCACTCACCTTGTGCTACTACTAAACAATTGTGAGCAAAATCTGAATAAATAAAGTGCCTTACTTCATGTCTAGGCATCTAGATCTTTGGGCAAACTGTTTCCTAAATAGTTAATTCCTACAAGAAAGGATATTCTTAGTTCTGAAAGCCTGTATATAACAAATTTATCAGTACAAGAGAAGTTATCAGACCTGCCCAACTCCTTTGCTGTTTTTCTTTTAATAAATGTTATTATATGGTTAACTTCTGTATACACATACACTAATGTCAAGCAATGTTCTCAGGTCCCACATAGCACAAAGTTGGGCAACACTTAATATCACAGCAAGTAATTACTCATTATGAATTCCTCTGGTATTTGCAGTAATAACATTTATCAAAGTGAACTCATTTGGTATTAATGTGAATGTAATTTGTGTTGGAATTCCATTGCAATTTAGTACTAACTAATGTTACCCTTGTAAAGTGTTACTGAAAAATCTTTATTGCTCACTAATTGCAAAAAGTGATTTGTTTTTGTATTTTAACAAGACTTTCATGAACTTGAAGAAAGCAATAAAATGAAATCTGCAGGTTAGAGCCCCAAACTAAATGATTGTAGTTCCATACTTCTCAATTCCATTAGGAGAAAGTCACTTACTCTTTTCAACACATTGCTACCATATATTTCTTTGGCATCAACTTCATAGAATACGTACTAAAAATGAAAGTAGTAATGTGGTGGAGGAGGCATCAGAAGGCTCCCACTATGCTATAATGTAAAGGAAGGTTGTGTTATGGGGTATATAGGAAACTGTCGGTCCCTCTTAAACACACTCCCTCACAGGGTCAATTTAAAAGATCTAGTTCTTGAGTACTCAACAGGGAGGGCATAGTTCAGCCAGGGGAGATAAAAATCTAAAGCAGAGACAGAGAAAGGCAGTATATCAGATCCATTACCCTTTATTTACTTTCCTTTACATCAGTAGTGTGTACCACTGAAGAACAGAGCAGGAAGGAAAAGACTATGCCTCCACAGCTTATGTGTGATGGACTAGAAGGCTAGCTAGGGTAGGTTTTGATTGCAACAAGGGAGTGTTTGTAGCCTGGTAGGATTCAGGCCTTTTTTTCTGTTTGTTTAATGCTGAACTCCAAGCTGATACTCCTGTGCACACTGTGACTTTCTGTAGGATGGTAAAGTGGTGTGGTAGCCGTGTGAGTCCACTTTTAAAGGTAATAAATAGAAATAAATCAAAACATAGAAAAGAAAATAAGATGATACCTTTTTTATTGGAAGAACTTAATACATCTTTTGATTAGCTTTTGAAGGTAACTTCTTCTTCAGTTTGGAAATAAGCAAATGTTGACAAATATCAGAATATATAAGTGAAACACAAAAGCATTCCAAAGACCGTCTCACAGGAAGAGGGAGGGGTAGGTTAGGTGAGAAACAGGGACAGCTGGGTAGATGAGAGTCAGGGAGAGATGGATTGTAGATAAGAGGGTGACAAAACAGTAGAATTTGATGGTTTATAATGGGCTAAGAAACTCAGATCTTTGTTGAGTCTGACCTCACCACTGAAGGTGGGAGTTAGCCAGGCTTGCAATCCAGAGGTGGCCAGTTCAAATCCCACTACTGCTCCTTGTGATCTTGGGCAAGTCTCTTAAGCCTCTGTTACCTCAGATACAAACTTAGATTGTGAGCCCTCCTAGGACAGAGAAACATCCAATGTACCTGAATGTAACTCACCTTGAGCTACTACTGAAAAAAGGTGCAAGCAAAATAAAAATAAATAAAATATTGTGACTACTGTAACATTTTAAAGTTCTATTTCCAGAGTTTTACTCAGTTTGGGGGATAGACCCACCCCACCCCCACTAATACCTGCCTTGAGTCCAGTGGGGTTGTGTGATACCCAAGGTGGTTCTCCACTCCCACTGAGAAAAGATTCTTCAACCCCTAATCTTCCTGTAACTCCATCTACAAGTTTAGCATCTATATCACGTAAACCAGTAATTTGGACTGATTATTCAGTTTCAGAACCGAGCGTTCCCACTGATAAAGTGACTTTGTTAGATGTGTGGAAGGTTGTTCGTAGCTTGGAAGACCTTAAAAAAAAAACTTGTGTGATTTTTTACAGAACATGGTAGCATATGTAGAGGAGATTGATAAAAGTTTCTGAAATTAGAGACTAAACCTGAAACCATGTGAGCTATTAGTACCTCTGGAATTAAAGATGCTTTGATTCTCCATAGACAATGGGAGGCAAATAAGAAATAAAAATGTTTACACTTAGAATTTTCTGGAGATCCTGTTTAGACAATTTTTTTGTTATGTTTGTACCCTCTGCTTTCCCCACTCATGGCAGGCTCAATGCAGCTTACACAATGTATACAGGTACTTATTTGTACCTGGGGCAACAGAGGGTTAAGTGACTTGCCCATAGTCACAAGGAGCTGCCTGTGCCTGAAGTGGGAATCGAACTCAGTTTCTCAGGACCAAAGTCCACCACCCTAACCACTAGGCCACTCCATGTCTCAAGAAGGTTTTAATATTATCTGATTCTGACAAAATGTTGATGTCTTTGTTATTATTTGCCTAAATCTAGTACACGGGAGAAGAAGGAGGGTACTTTAGATGTGTTGTCTGCTAGAGGATTTTGATTTTAATTAATTTCCTGGAGACTACTCAGGATAATATATCTGAGTGAGGCACCCTTGCACTTTCCCTCTAAACTGAGCGGGAGTCCTCCACATACAGTCCTGCCTGTGGGGGGTGCTGTTTCACTATCACATTCTCAATAGTGAAAGAGAGGCAAGCTCTGCAGGACTCCAGAGAGAACCTGCCTATCCCTAGAGACTGAAAACGCAATATTGAAGCACCGCCCTCTACTGGCAGCAAAGCAGTTGGAGGACTCCACTTAGAGGGAACAGTGTGTGTGAGACAGATAAAGTTATGGCTATGAAAGCTTACTTCAAAAAGAAGGATTTCTTGCTTTGTAGTGCTTAAGTATAAGTATTTCCAAATGTAGTTCACATAACGCAGCTACGTAGAAAAGCTTTTCTTCAGTTCAAACCATGTACTCTTGCAGCAGTGGCTGTTTTCTTTTTGAAATTCTCCTACAAATGTTTGGTTAAAATTTCCTGGTTCCAATTACATTTTCTTTGAACCTATTCAATTGGAGAGTTTACTGATGGAAAAAGAAGGCTATTTGGATTGTCAGTCTGTTGGGAGATTGTACGAAAATAGGTCTTAAATGACAAGTACTTTGTTTTGATGTATATTCATCTTATTACTTGTATTTTGTTTCTAGTCAATTTCTCCTCTTTCCCCATTGATGTGGACTTGTTGTTTTTTGCCTCTTGCTACATGTTTATGTATGTAAGACTGTTTTGTCTGGAAAGGAGGTGAGCCCTTAGGTCCCACAAGGCCCCGAAGGACCTTAGAGGACAGCCGTGCAACCCCAAGTCTTCACCCGCGGCGACCGCCGTTCACCGGGGGTTGAGCCCCCAGGTGCAGGCGGCCAACGGGACTTCCGGAACCGTGGGGTTGACGAACTGACCCAGTACCGGAACCGGGAGCGGGGAGGTAGGTGGAAATCAGAGTAGTCCAATAACAGGCAACAGGTCAGGGCAGGCAGCTCACAGCGTCGTCCAAAAAACAGGCAACAGGTCAGGGCAGGCAGCTCACAGCGTCGTCCAAAAACAGGCAACAGGTCAGGGCAGGCGGCTAGCAGAGTAGTCCAGAAACAGTCCAAAGATCAAACCAGGAGAGCAAGGGAACGTACTGAAAACTAGAACACACAAAGACTGGCCTAGGGAAACAGAACCTGAAGCAAGTCTTGTTTCAGCCCCGCTCCTTAAATACTGTCAGCATTCAACCGCCCAGCCCCAGCCGACATGGCCGGCCAATCGGAACCCGGCTACTGAAGAAATCCCTCTGGTTGGTTCCGTCCGGCTTCCCAGGTGGGGCTACAGCACTGGCATCCCAATCTGGTTCCTCTGAGGCGGAGCTTCGGGTTCCCGCGCCCGAATGCGGAGGAGACGCGGCCATCGCGTCTCAGTGCCATCCTCCCCGCTGGCGCAAGCACGAACCCCATGGCCAGCGACCAAGAGCCCGGAAGCCGCGATCGCCGGCCCACGGGCTCGGCCCCGGACAGGGTGGCCATTGCCGCAGCGAGCCCCGGCTCTCAGCCGCTGCCTCAAGAAGGCCGACCAATGCCGCAATGGACACCGGCTCGGCCCCGACTGCACCCGGAACAGGCACCCATCTGGGAAACCGTCGGGTAAGCCCTCTCTGGCTGCGGGTCCTTCCTCCCGGCCCTTGCTTTCCGCAGAGGAGCAGCCGGAGGGAGCGACGGATGTGACAGTATCCTCCCCGGATGCCCCCTTCCTTCTGGGTCCTGGTTTTTGAGGATAGCGTTCATGGAAGGCCCGTACCAACTCTGGGGCATGTACATTGGTGGCCGGCTCCCAGGAGTTGTCCTCGGGACAGAAATGCTTCCAGGATAACAGGTAGAGCAGTTTTCCCCGGCGCCTCTTGGAGTCTAAGACCTCTTCAACTTCATACTCAGGATCGGGGTCAGCCTCTGGAACAACTGACTCTTTACTCTGTGGATGCCACTTTGACCCCCGAAAGACCTTCAGAAGCGAAACATGGAAGGCATTATGGATTCGTAGAGTTTTAGGTAGCCGCAGGCGGTATGTCACAGCTCCGATCCGAGACTGGATCAAGAATGGCCTGATGAACCGCGGCCCCAGCCTCCGAGAGGGCACCCAGAGTCTCAGGTATTTAGTACTCAGCCATACGTTTTGCCCCGGCTGAAGAACCGGGGTGGGGCGCCGGTGCCGGTCTGCAAACGACTTATACCTGGCGGCTGCTTTCTGTAGTTGTTCTCGGGCCATGTTCCAGACTTCCCGCAGGTCAGCAAGGGTTTGAGTAACCAGGGGCGTAGAGGAGTCAGAGGGAATGGGCGGAGGAAGCCACCGATGTTGTCCGTATACAATGAAGAATGGAGATTGCCCGGAAGCAGAGTGTTCACTGTGGTTATAAGCGAACTCGGCCCAAGGGAGAAGAGATGCCCAGTTGTCTTGCTGCCTGTTGACAAAAGCCCGCAAGAATCCCTTTAGCGTCTGGTTAATCCGCTCGACCAACCCATTGGTCTGGGGATGGTAGGCAGAAGAGAAATGGGTGACGACCCCCAGGGCGAAACACAGGGCTCTCCAGAATCGCGAAGTGAACTGGGCTCCCCGGTCGCTGATGATCCTGACTGGTAGCCCACGGAGTCGGAAGATGTGCTGGATGAACTGCTGGGCTAAAAGTGCTGCCGACGGAAGCCCTGACAGGGGAACGAAGTGTGCCATGCGGGAGAACCGGTCTACCACCACCCAAATCACTGTGTGCCCCTGGGAGCGGGGAAGATCCGTAATGAAATCCATAGACAATTCTTCCCAGGGGGCTGCAGGAATGGGCAAGGGCTGCAGATCCCCCCAGGGGCGCCCCACAACAGACTTGGTCCAGGCACAGGTGGGGCAGGTCGTGACAAACTGAAGGATATCTTGGTTCATATGAGGCCATCGATACTGTCGAGAAATCAGATGGAGGGTTTTTTGAAACCCAAAGTGTCCAGCCCATACAGACGAGTGTCCCCAGTGCATTACTTTTTCCCGGTTCTGCGGAGGCACGAATTCCCGCGTTGGGGTGACCCCACCCGGGGCCGCACAGAGGCAAGCCGGATCCAACATAGGATGAGGTTCCTCAATGTCCTCTGGAGCTTCGAAGGCTCTGGAGAGGGAGTCCGCAGGGGTATTCTGCGCAGCCGACCGGAACACTAGTTGAAACCGGAACCTGGCGAAGAACAACGACCAACGGGCCTGCCGCGGATTCAACCTTTGTGCCTCCTGCAGATACAAAAGATTCTTGTGATCCGTAATCACTGTAAATCGATGCTTTGCCCCTTCCAGCAGATGTCTCCACTCTTGCAGGGCTAATTTTAGAGCTAGCAGTTCTCTATCCCCTATGGTATAGTTGCGCTCCGCTGGGGAAAACTTTTGGGAGAAGAAGAAACAGGGTTGGCGCCGGCCCTTGGCGTTAACTTGAGAGAGGACCGTCCCGGCGCCCAAAGCAGAGGCGTCCACCTCTACCAGAAAAGGTTTGTCCGGATCCGGGGCCTGAAGGATGGGAGCGGACTCAAATGCTTTCTTCAACTGACTGAACGCCGTGTGCGCCTCGGCCGGCCAGTTCTTAACATTTGCATGCTTCTTAGTGAGCGCTGTCAATGGAGCCGTCAATTGAGAATAATGGGGAATAAATTGACGGTAGTAATTAGCGAACCCCAGGAACCGTTGCAGCTCCTTCAGGCCTTGGGGTTGGGGCCACTCCCGGATAGCGCGGAGTTTGTCTGGATCCATTCGCAGACCCCAAGGTAAGAGAATATGTCCTAAAAAAGGCAGAGTCTGCTGGTGGAAAGAGCATTTGCTGAGTTTGGCAAACAAGCGATACTGCCGCAAGCGCTGGAGGACGGTCCGAATGTGGGCCACATGCTCCTGGGGATCTTTAGAGAAACTCAGGATGTCATCCAGGTATACAATTACAGTAGAATAAAGCAGGTCTTCAAGGGCGAAGTTCATGAACCTCTGGAACACCGCTGGAGCATTGCACAGGCTGAAGGGCATCACCCGGTATTCAAAGTGCCCCTCATGCGTGTTGAACGCGGTTTTCCATTCGTCCCCCTGCCGGATACGGACCAAGTTATAGGCCCCACGGAGGTCCAACTTGGTAAAGATCTGGGTCCCCTGCAGCCGATCAAACAACTCCGGGATAAGGGGCAGAGGATATTGGTCCTTCATGGTGATGGCATTTAGACCCCGGTAGTCGATACAGGGCCTCAAGGAACCATCCTTCTTGGTCACAAAAAGAATCCTGCCCCGGCAGAGGACGTGGAGGGGCGAATGAACCCCTTCTGGAGATTCTCCCGGATGTAGGCTTGCATGACCTTCGATTCCTCTCGGGATAACGTATAGAGTCGGCCCCGCGGTGGCTTCTTGCTGGTCATCAAATTAATAGCGCAATCAAAGGACCGATGTGGGGGTAGCACATCCGCTTCCATGGGATTGAACACATCAGCGAAGTCCCGGTACTCTTCTGGCAGAGCAGTTTGACAGACTGGCACGGTTCTAGAAGTGGCCACCACCGCGGGGCAGCTGGACTCCCGACCCCTCAAACAGGTTTCGGCGCAGGCACCACCCCAGGCTTGAATCTTCCCTAGAGTCCAATCTATTACAGGGGTGTGACGCCGTAACCAGGGCAGGCCCAGCACCACGGGATGAATGGTACGGGGCAGAATCAGAAATTGAGCCTCCTCTCGGTGGTCTTCCCCCACCTGGAGCCCCAAAAATGGGGTCACCTCAGTGATAGGCTGGGGTAACGCCGTTCCCTGGATGGACGTCACTTGCAAGGCGGGCCAATAGGGCAGTATAGGCCATCCCATCTGCTGCAGGAGTTCCTGACTAATAAAATTTCCCCCTGCACCGGAATCCAACAAGGCTCGGGTGTGAACCACCGTCTCCTGCCACTGCAGGGTCACCGGGAGAGTAATCAAATTGTCTGGTAGGGGATTTGAGTGCCCCAAGACCCCTCCCCTCATGGTGCCTTGGGAGTGGCGTTTCCCGACCGTGCGGGGCAAGTGCTGATGAAGTGACCGGCCTCGCCACAATACAGGCAAAGGCCGCCCCAAAGGCGTTGAGTCCTCTCAGACGTGGTTAACCGTTGATGGCCAATGACCATAGGCTCCTCGGAGGCCTCCCTCAGCCCTCTGGAGCCCCGTCGGGGGGAGAGTACCCGACTAGGCCGGGGCCTGCCTCCGGACCCCCTCCGCCGGTCCGCACGGGCTCTAGCCCTTTCCTGGAATCGGGTATCCACCCGAATGCAGAGCGAGATCAAGGCGTCCAGCTGTCCCGGAACCTCCCGACCGGCCAGATTGTCCTTGATCCGATCCTGAAGCCCCTCCAGGAAGATAGCGGATAGGGACTCCTGATTCCAGCGCAATTCAGTCGCCAGAGTCCGAAACCAGATCGCATAGTCTGCCACGGTCCCTTCGCCCTGCTGAATCCGCAGCAGCTCGGAGGCGGCGGAAGGCGGCCTTCCAGGAAGATCAAACACCATGTGGAACCAGCGCTGGAACTCCGCGTAGTTGTCCAAAAGCGGATCTTGTTGTTCACATAGCGGGGACGCCCAGGCTAGTGCTCGTCCAGTTAGCAAGGAAATAACATAGGCCACCTTTACCTGGTCTGAGGCAAAAGCCTCCGGTTGCATTTTGAAGTACAAGTTGCACTGGTTGAGGAACCCCCGGCAGCTTCCAGGGACACCATCAAACCGAGTAAGCTCAGGGAACCGAGGTCCCGGGAAGGACCCTCCCGGACGGGGAGCCGCTGCAGCGGCCTGGTGCGCCGCAGCGGCCTGGTTCTGCACCTGGACCGTGGTTAACTGGGAGCAGACATTCTGCAGGGCTCCCGACAGGGCGTTCAACTGCTCCTGCTGCTGCTGGAGAATTTTAGCCAGGTCTTGTGGATCGGGTTGCGTTGGCGACCTCATGGCTTCAGGTTCCTGTCTTGTCTGGAAAGGAGGTGAGCCCTTAGGTCCCGCAAGGTCCCGAAGGACCTCAGAGGACAGCCGTGCAACCCCAAGTCTTCACCCGCGGCGACCGCCGTTCACCGGGGGTTGAGCCCCCAGCTGCAGGCAGCCAACGGGACTTCCGGAACCGCGGGGTTGACGAACTGACCCAGTACCGGAACCGGGAGCGGGGAGGTAGGTGGAAATCAGAGTAGTCCAATAACAGGCAACAGGTCAGGGCAGGCAGCTCACAGCATTGTCCAAAAACAGGCAACAGGTCAGGGCAGGCAGCTAGCAGAGTAGTCCAGAAACAGTCCAAAGATCAAACCAGGAGAGCAAGGGAACATACTGAAAACTAGAACACACAAAGACTGGCCTAGGGAAACAGAACCTGAAGCAACATCTTGTTTCAGCCCCGCTCCTTAAATACTGTCAGCATTCAACCGCCCAGCTCCAGCCGACATGGCCAGCCAATCGGAACCCGGCTACTGAAGAAATCCCTCTGGTTGGTTCCGTCCGGCTTCCCAGGTGGGGCTACAGCACTGGCATCCCAATCTGGTTCCTCTGAGACGGAGCTTCGGGTTCCCACGCCCGAATGTGGAGGAGACGCCGGCCATCGCGTCTCGGCGCCATCCTCCCCACTGGCGCAAGCACGAACCCCATGGCCAGTGACCGAGAGCCCGGAAGCCGCAATCGTCAGCCCACGGGCTCGGCCCCGGACAGGGCGGCCCCGACTGCACCCGGAACAGGCGCCCATCCGGGAAACCGTCGGGTAAGCCCTCTCTGGCTGCGGGTCCTTCCTCCCGGCCCTTGCTTCCCGCAGAGGAGCAGCCGGAGGGAGCGACGGATGTGACAAAGACTTAGGGGCCCTTTTACTAAGCCACGCTAAAAAGTGGATTGCGCAATCCCAGCGTGTGTCTTTCCACAGGCTAAGGCCACTTTGAGTGCTGCTGGGGAAAGGCCAGTTTTTCTATTTTACCAATAATGGCCTGCACTAATTACCCCATTAGTGCGTGAGCACTTACCTATATGTATTTTCTAGGTGGTAAGGACTCACACACTAATCACATGCTAATTGGTTAGTGCATGACAATGTAGTTGCGCTAACCAATTAGTGTAGAACATGCCTTCTCTCTGCCCCAGACCTACCCCCAGTGCTACAAAAAGTATTTTTTGGCACGTGGGTGGTCTGCGCACATAGAAAAACTGCCGCGGGACACCTAAGCATTCCCCACGGTAGTGCTTTTTAACCTGCAGTAAGCATGCATTAGTGCTTGCCACAGCTTAGTAAAAGGACCCTTAATGAGAAAAAAAAAGGTTCCTCCATAACATGCACCTCTCCTTTCTCTCTCCTGCAGTCCAGCATCTTCCTTCTATGTCTTCCATATTCCAGCATCTTCCCTTTCCCTTTTCCTCTCTACAGTCCAGGCTTTCTCTGTCAGAGACAGTGCAAATCCAGGCTTTCCTTTTTTTAGTTTGTGCTTCTCCCCTGGGTTACAGCAGCTTGTGGGGCTTCTTAATAAAAGATTTCACTTCCAGTACATGGGAACACTCTAAAGACGAAAAGCCGTCTACCAGAAGTGAAGTATTTAATAAACACTACTGGGTGCTATGATCCAGGGAAAGAGCTCAAAATAGGAAAAAACAAAACAGGGTTTTCGCTGCTGCCCCTGGTGGGACTGAGACAGGTTTCAATAAGACTCTGTACTGCTGCTACTGCCCTGCAACGCCCTTTGCACTGATACCCTATGCAAGTACACAACCTGCACAATGGGTTGATCCAACCCTCATTTTATTACTCCCAATTCAAAGAATTGACTTGTCCAAATACAGTCTTCCAGTGCAGCAAATAGGTCATATTTTCAGGGTATCTCCAATTAATATGCATGATAGAGATTTGCATACAGGGAAATAGGCACGCGAATCTCTCTGACCTGTTTGCAGCCCTTGAGGACTGAACTTGAACAAGCCTATGTTACAACATGTTACACATCATTTTTCTGTTCTCATTTCTTCCTCTGGCTAACAGGGCCTGGGGGAGCACCTGAAATGTTTCTGAATCACCAAGGGAAATTAGTGCTCGGGTCACACTTACAATTTGTCCATGACCAAGAGCAGATGTAATCGTCACCACATAAATTCCCCATATATTTTAAAGAAGAGGGAGGCAGAGAAGGTTGTGCCTGCAACTTTAAATTTAGCTTTAGGTTCATATAGTTAGAGGGGTATTTTCGATATGATGCCCAAATTCAAAAATAAACGCTTATCTGAAAATGACCAGAAATGCACTGGTATAACGGAATGTCCAGAAAGACTTTTATAAATGTTTGAAAATACCCCAAAGATCCGTCCAAAATAAAGACACACCACAGACTGAGATAGACATCATTAGATAGTCATGTCCACCAATGGAAAATAACCCTTGGGAAACATCCACATGCGGAAGTGGTCCCACACTGAAAAAACATTGTCTGCTAATGTCAGGATATCCCCTCCACGTGTATCACCTATATATGGTTTTGCACGTGGAAGAGCATTTTTCATACTGCCTCAAACATGTCTTTGAGGAGAGAGCTTAATTTTTCGGCTGAAGAGTCACAGCTCTTTGTCCTCCTGTGTCTCAGACACAGGAAGGAAATAATGAAGAGGAATCACTACCTGTCACTATACAACTTTGCCATGAAGGTCTGGAGGCTAATCTTTCAGGACCCTGGCATGGTGAGTTCTTTGCAGTACTGCTAGGAACCGAGCATCAGCCATATGCAAGCACTACACCTTGCCAGGATCACAGGCATCGAGTTAGTAGGAAGGCCATTAGGCCCTTCCCCTGTTGAAAATGGCAGAATATGTCCCCCATTACCAGAACCCCCCCCCCCCCAATCCATGTCTGCAATAAGGGCCTGCACATCTCTGACATTCCCCCACCTATGCAGATGTAAACAGAAGTTTAAAAAATGTTTTCTGTTTTTTTCTAACCAGTCCGAGTGTTTTCCGGGCAGTGCTGGGTGGTCCTGGGCTGATCTAGAACTGGTCCAGGCTGGAGTCATCTGGCTGGGATCTGTCCTGGGTCTGGTTTGAGTCAGGGGGCTGCAAGCAAAGGCAGACATGACCTGCCATAAAGGCACATGCCGTGAGTGAAGGGAGCTCAGGAAAATGGCGTGCTTGAAGCCTGGCAATGGATCCAGGAAATACTGATCTGGAGCCGGGACTAGGTCACAACTGAAGCTGCGCATCAATTAGACTTCAGGCCTGGGATTCTTCCGCAGTTAATCACAGATGTTTTCCAATGACTGGAGAGGTCCATCCATACCAAATTTAAGGGTGGAGGTAGCCTTTCCAGTCAGTTGGGAGCCAGATAAAAGGTACCTTGGGCCTTTGGATTGGTTATTTTTATTTTAAAATGCCATTTTTGAGCCGCATTCTCCAGGGTTCCAGGGAAAAGTTTTAGTAAATAATTTTTGGTAGATGGGGTTTCTAGGGACTTTCCTTAGGTAGGCCATGGAGGGGGGGGGGGGGGGGTTCTGGACCTGGGAAAATTGTATTTTTCCCTGTAAAGTGGGAATTTCAGGTGTGGAGGGCTAGTGGACTTTAGAACGTGCATTTGAAGGTTTTGCTGGTTTTAGTCTTTAAAGGTGAATTTTCTATAATTTTCCATGAAGATGTTGAGGGATTTTATATTGTAATTTTCGTTTTTTTTGCGAGGAAAATGAGTGACATCTAGGAAAGCATGTATTTTTGAAATTTAAAATCAGCGGGACTTCAGTATGGTGTTCTAAGGCTGGTTAGTGAGTGGGCAGTGTTTTACATTAATTGTTGTAGAAAAATTAAGGAAAACATACTTTTCCCATTAAAGTCAATGGGGATTTGGTATTTCAAAATGGAGCTGGGTACAGTAACATTCAAGATTCCATGCTTCTGAGATTTATGTTTCTCAACATTTTTATGTTTATCAACGTTTGCTTATTTCTAATCTGAAGAAAAAGGGTTACCTTTGAAAGCTAATCAAAAAATGTATTAAATTAGTACAATATAAAAAGTATCATCATATTTTCTTTCCCATGTTTTGTTTTATTTCTATTTATTACCTTTAAAAGTGAACTAAAACAGCTACCACATCATGCTTCTGAGGGAAACTGTGGCTTCTGTGTGGCATCTGCTGATTGGCTGGCGGGGGTCAGATGATGCCAGCGAGTCCTTGTTGTTATAGTAATGGCTTTGGGTAACAGTTTGGTCAATTGGGAGCTGTGGTTGGTCAGGAAAGGTTGCTGTAAGGAGAGCTTGTATTGTATTGTGTGGTTTTTATTCTGCCTTTAACCAAATAGTGCAATGCAGATTACAAAATTAAGAAACTTCCAATCAGAAGGAATTTATAGAAAATAATCTTTACAGTTCAATTATAAAAAGTAGTAAAATTTCAATACCGATAAATCAAGATTGTTGATTTAAAAACAGATACATCTTAAGTGCTTTGCAGAAAGACAAATAAGGTGTGATAAGGCGGACTTCAACAAGAATGTTATTCCATATCTTGGCTCCTTGAAATGCAAATGAATGTTTATTTTATTTTATTTTTGTTACATTTGTACCCCGCGCTTTCCCGCTCATGGCAGGCTCAATCCCAGAATAACTTTGAGTTCATCTTTACAGAAGGAAAATCCAATGACAAATGTTTCCAACTTCTCAGGTGGCTTCTATTATTTGTAAATTGAAGAAATCCTCCCACAGATTCTGAATTCAAACTATAAAATGTTTGGGGTCCTTTTACAAAGGCGCGCTGAAAAATGGCTTGTGGTACTGTAGGCGCAGGTGTTGGGTGCACGCTGAATCATTTTCAGTGCACCTGTAAAAAAGCCCTCTTTTTTACCCCAAAATGGACATGCGGCAAAATCAAAATTGCCACGTGTCCATTTTGGGTCTGAGACCTTACCGCCAGCCATAGACCTAGAGGCAAACAATTTAGGTGGTAATGACCTACGTGTGTCAGATTCCACTTGGCGTGCGTCTGCTACGTGCACCAGAAAATAAAAAATATTTTTCACACGCGTGTATCAGGCACGCGCCAAAAATGAAATTACCGCAAGAGCCAAGTGGTAGTCGGGCAATAACTCCATTTTGGCAAGCATTGGGCTTGCATAGGCGCCTATGCGACTTAATAAAAGCCAATATAGTCTATTTAAAATGGAGTGGCTTCATAAAACTTTCCTAGATTAAGGCATAATCTTACAGATGTATTTTGTAATAATTGGAGTCTCTGTAAATTGATTGAGCAATACAATGAGTTGCAATAATCTAAGTGTGGTATCAGAACTGCTTGAGCTATCGTTCTCAAACTTGAAAGACTCAGTGAAGATCAAACTGCCTTCAATCTATGCCAGTGGTTCCCAACCTGGTCCCAAAATGAATATTCATGAGATAGATTTGCATGCAGTGGAGGCAGTACATGCAAATCTCTCTCATGCATATTCACTGTGGGTATTCTGAAAACCTGACTGCCTGGGGTGCCTCCAGGACCAGGTTTGGGAACTACTGATCTACGCAATTTAAAAAAAAAAAAAAGAGAGCTGGCAGGATAAAGGAATTATTTTAGGTTTGGTGATGTTTAAGTAATTGGGCTATAAAGGAAATTAGTTTTTGGGAGTTTGTCGGTAGTGTTGATGGAAGATGACAGAATTTTTAAGGGACATTTTACTGATGCAGGCTGATCCTTTGAGAAAGCTTGGGAGAGGCTTGGATTGAGAATTAAGACTGGTCTTATGCTGGCCTTACAGGCTGAGCTTAATAGCTAGCAAGAGTTTCCTTGGAATATTGTGAGTGCTGGGGGAAAGGTGGCTGGCTGGGTTAGGCCCTTGTACTGAAGAGTGTGTTGCTTCTATTAGTTAAAAGGAACAATTAAGGCAGTGCATGAAAATCTGTCTCATGCATATTCATTGTGGATATTCTGAAAACCCAATGGGACCAGTTGTGCCCTGAGGACTGGGTTGGAAATGGCTGAGCTAGAGTGAGGAGAAGGAAGAAGCCCATGCTCTGTGGTGTGTGCAGACTCTTCCTAATATGTTTATGTTGATTTATGAGTCCTGAACTGGACTGAATTTTTATTTAGAATTCCGGACTGTGCAATTTTTGTTTAACAAGTACAGCCTGTACAAGGACCAGTCACACGGTCTGTACCGATTCTACATTTTGGCCCAAGTTTCAGTATCTTTTCTGCTAAACTGTGAACTTCAGAAGCCTAAGGTCTTAATAGACTTGTCTTTCTTCCCGTCCATGAAGAATCCTAGGGATTTTTTTCCTGGGTATACCCAACATCTTTGATAATTAATCCACACTGAACTTGATTGATATGTGTGGGATACAAATGACCTGAAATGTAATATAATTATGAGAAACCCATGTGCCCCACCCCTGCATTCTGCTACCAGCATTTACTGATCTGATATCAGAATCTAGGAATACAGAGAGCCCATATCTTAATCAGAAGAATGAGGGAGAGACAACAGGTCAGGCAGAGAAAGGCATCCGTCCCATCCCTCCAAGATTTGCACTATGAGCTATTGTTATAGTGTTAGTTGCTTGCAGTTGAATTGTCGAAGAGCTTGTCCAACCTATGACCCCAATAGAATGAAGTCAAAATTTTTTAAAGGGCCTGTGTGAAAGGGAAGGCAGTAAATCTTCATAGATCTTTTGGGATCAATAAAGCACAGAGCCAGCCACAACAGGATAAATAACTTGTGGTACTATTACCTCTCTCCTTCCCCAGTGTCCTCCTATGCCAACATTTGTTCAAAACGCCATGCTAGTGAATTTCTAGAGTACCAGACTTTTTTTCTGTGCCTCCTTCTCTTCATTCTCTACCTTCTTCTCCCTCTTCCTTTACATGTGTGATGTCATCTCACACTCAAGAGATCATCTCGCTTCCCATTCTCCACTCTTTTATTCTGATTGCCTTTCAGAGAGTGGTTGTATTGTAGCATAAGTGTAGACTTCTATGTGTCAGATCTGAACTAAGGCTGTTTGAACCCATTCCACTTATGAGATAACAAATTTCTACCACAATGGTTTCTTCAACTAGATTTAAGAGCAAAGGCAGAGGTAAAAGTCAGCGTAGTCACACAGTGCATTAATCTATTGTGTCACTCGCTCCTGCTGTTGCCTTTTCCTTTATTTCTGCAGCTTGACAGATCATTCACTTCCATGCAAAAAGGGCGAAAAATGATTTTGCTTGATGAAGCAAATTTATAATGTACCATAAAGAAATATTTTCAGATTAATTGCATTTATGAAAAAAAGAAAGAAATACCAGTGTTACTGGTAGCTCTTTGACACCATTTTCTCTGTGATGTAACTGAGTGATTTCGCAGCAGAAAGCTCCCAAAATTAAACCTGAACTTTCCAAATAGCTTCCTAATAACCGTTGCTCAAATCAATGGGGCTCCATGAATATTTTGACACAGTTTAAATGGGTTTGTATCCTCACCATTGAGATCTGGTGATTTAGCCTGTCAGGCTGCAAATGTGGAAATATCACCTCTCACTGAGCAAAGTCCAATATCTCATTAGAAATGAAAATAGAAGGGAAGAGAAGCACAAATGCTGTCAGTGGCAGTGAGGAAAGAAATTAAACCTCCGGAGGCCTGTATATCTTATACAAAAGATTATGCACTGCCAGGCTGTATAAATCATGCCAAGGCTCAGGGGCTGCAATGGGCTAGAAAATAAAAAACCATAAAAGTGTCATATTGAAATACAGTCGCTGAGAATTCTTTTATGATGAGTCTAAATTTGCCTGACATTCTCGCAAATTCAGGGGCCTGCTTGGATTGTTTATGCCCAGTCTTTTGCTGTCAGTCACGAAGTCCCAGTCTCCACAGCAAATTATTCTAAACAGGGCTTATTATCCAGGCATAAAAAAGTTAAAACACAGATGGCTGGAGAGTTCCTGTTTAATTTAAATGCCCTGTGGCCCACATCAATGTGAGTCTGTCTTGTCCGAGATTTACTATCAATAAATTGGCTGCACTTATTAGATAGCAGTGTTCTAAGATGATAGCTTGGAGTATTTCAGAAAGAATTAGCATGAAGAGATGCAGTGCACCATCCTTTCATCTGTGAAATGAATGTAACTACAAAAGAATACATGCTGTCATGTTCTATAGATATTTTTTTGTAATGCTGGAAACAGTCAAGTCAGTGAGGGAATGAAGAGCTTTTGCAAGGCCAACCCAAAATCTAGATAAAGGGATCAGTGTTTAATTAGCATAACTATTTTACATTTTTGTTTTGCGCTTGCTAGTGGTAGGTGAAATAGTGGACATACCGAAATAAGGAGGAAGACCTTTGAACATGATATTGTGCTTTTGATTTTTTTTATTTATATTTTACACTGGAAACCTGTGCGTGAAGTTATTTCTATCTGAATGCCTTTTGTGAGAGCAGCTTTTGAAATTATGGATTTATTCATTGCTTAGACATGAGGATCACAAAATTGTGATTAAAATCCAAAACTGCCTCTGTAATTCTGGCATTTCCTACAGTGTGGGATTTTATGGATGACAATGGCAGATTGCAGTAATAGGAATCAAGGAAACTTAGAAAAAACACCCACAAAAGTCCTTGATTCTGTCATTTATGAGTCTGACATTTTTATGTTGGACACAAGTCGACATCTTTATGTCCATCACAAATAGGAGTCTAATTTTGGTTACTGCGGGTCTTACCTAAAGGATAGGATCTTCTTTTGGGTAGTTTCTCTTGTCTAGCAAGCCATAAGTTTATTGAAAGGTAATAAATAAATAAATATAATCACTTTTATGATGCTGTTTGCTTATATTTTTTGTTCTGTTCTTATTAGTTGTACTACTGTGTTATTATTTCTGATATTTGGTTTTAACAAATTCTGTTCATTTATCTGTCATTGCTTATGTAATGATTTTGTATCTGTTTTTTTTTTACTGCATTTTATGTTATGTGTTTTGTTATGCCGAGAGGCAGTTTTGAAAATCAAATAATCAGAGGCAAGGAAATGGTTTAGAGTATTGTGAAAAGAAATCAGAGTTAAGGCAGGAAGGTATTCCCATTTGCCATTACTGTAAAATGTTCTGCACTGTCTAGTTTGGCAGCTTCATATAAATCAGTCCATGTCAGCTTAATAAGGTACCGATATTGTTTGTAGTATTTATTGTTTCTCGCTTGTATTGTTACGGGGTTTTGGTTTCAGGGGCACGGGCATCTCAAGGAAACTAGGCTCTGTGATTCTGAACTTTATTCTTCTAAGAAAGAAATATGTAACATGGTGATTTTTTTCCCTTGTAAGTTTGCTATATATCCTGTGATGTTTCTTGGATTGCTTTTGCACAAAATTATGAAGATATCCCAAGCCCAGTGAACTATCAGCAAATCAATATATTAGGATATTCAAAATGAACACCCAGGAGACCTAGTCAGATTTGGAAAGTCCTGGTATAAAAAAATACAAAAGGAGATTCAATTTTGTGTGGCCACAGAGGAAAGCACAAGAAAAAAAATGCTTGGAACGAAATTTAGAGGCCCTTTTACTAGAGTACTACTACTACTACTACTATTTAACATTTCTATAGCGCTACAAGGCCTACGCAGCACTGCACAAACATAGAAGAAAGACAGTCCCTGCTCAAAGAGCTTACAATCTAATAGACAAAAAATAAAGGAAGCAAATCAAATCAATTAATGTGTACAGGAAGGAGGAGAGGAGGGTAGGTGGAGGCGAGTGGTTACAAGTGGTTACGAGTCAAAAGCAATGTTAAAGAGGTGAGCTTTCAGTCTAGATTTAAAGGTGGCCAAGGATGGGGCAAGACGTAGGGGCTCAGGAAGTTTATTCCAGGCGTAGGGTGCAGCGAGACAGAAGGCGCAAAGTCTGGAGTTGGCAGTAGTGGAGAAGGGAACAGATAAGAAGGATTTATCCATGGAACGGAGTGCACGGGTGTAGGGAAGGACGAGTGTGGAGAGATACTGGGGAGCAGCAGAGTGAGTACATTTATAGGTTAGTAGAAGAAGTTTGAACAGGATGCGAAAATGGATATGGAGCCAGTGAAGGGTCTTGAGGAGAGGGGTAGTATGAATAATTAATGGGAAATGGGACTTGATATACCGCCTTTCTGAGGTTTTTGCAACTACATTCAAAGCGGTTTACATATATTCAGGTACTTATTTTGTACCAAGGGCAATGGAGGGTTAAGTGACTTGCCCAGAGTCACAAGGAGCTGCAGTGGGAATCGAACTCAGTTCCCCAGGATCACAGTCTACTGCACTAATCACTAGGCTATTCCTCCGCCAATCAGCACCATAATTTGTGTTTTAACAAGCTATTATTGGTGCTAATTGGAATCAATTAAGATGTATGCGAGTAAATTTAGACACATGATCTGCGCCTAAATTTTATGTGTGTCCCAAAAAGGGGATGTGGAAATGGGAGGATTATGGGTGGTTCGGGGTGGATCATGGTTGTGGTTTTTCGTTACATACACAATTATAGAATAAGGGATCATGCCTAAATTTAAGTGCGACAACTGAGACTTTAGCGCTATTCTATAAACCGTGCCTAACTTTAGGCACAGCTTATAGAATGGCATTCAGCTTTTTTTGGCGCTGATGTTTTGGCACTATTTATAGAATCTAGTCTTAAGCGCTATTCTATAAAGGGTGCATGCCTTCTATAGAATACTGTTTAACATGGATCCCGCATCTAACTTTTGGGTACTGGGCTTACACCTGCTGAAACCTGGTATAAATGTCAGAACCCAGGTTAGGCACGGTATACACGATGCCAGCACCCGTTAGGCGTGGTATATGCGCCACAGGAGTTAGGTGCTGTGCCTTATAGAATAGCGCTCATCCAGATTTGTATGCAAATTGTAATGAGTGCCAATAACATCAACAATTGATTGTTAGCATCGAATTATTGATGGTTTAGAGCTCATTATCCAATTTATTTGCATGCACATCTCAGAAGCACGTCCAAAGTTGGGCATGGAACTTTGGATGATATATATAGAATCTGGGGTATGTGTTTTCCTTGCCCCTGCTTTATGGAATGGTCTGCTTCTACAAAAGTATTGCCATACTGGGAAAGACCAAAGGTCCATGAAGTCCAGCATCCTGTTTCCAACTTGGCCAATCCAGGTCACAAATACCTGGCAAGATCCCAAAAAAGTACAAAACATTTTGTACTGCTTATCTCAGAAATAGTGGATTTTCCCCAAGTCCATTTAATAACGGTCTATGGACTTTTCCTTTAGGAAGCCGTCCAAATCTTTTTAAACTCCGCGAAGCTAACCGCCTTTACCATATCGACCAGTGGTGTGCTGGAGCAGGCTCTCACAGGCTCTCGAGAGCCATTTGTTAAGTTTTTAAGAATTTTGGGAGCCGGTTCTCCATGGCTACTTTAACAAATGGATCCCAAAATGTGGGCTTGGGCCCCTCCTGAATTCTCTTTTACTTTGCTGGCGAGAGAGAGCCCCCTGTTAACAATTTACCAGCACACCCCTGATCGACAAACTAATCTTTATTGACTCAGTTTAGAACAGGCCTTAAAACACACTTCTTAGATTAGTCTTTGGACAGACTATGGAGCACTAGCCTGTTTTTGCTCATGCTCAGTGCAAATGCAGAGGGGGTTTTGGGCTACCATGCCACAATCAGGTATGAAAACGTTGTTTGTTTGTCTCTTGAGTGCCTGGTTGCTCTCCTGTCTAATTATGGAGTTCTTTTCTGTTTCTGTTATTCTAATTTTATTGCTAATCCGCTTTGTGTTGCAAAATAGGTGGTATATTAAATTCCAAATAAACGATAAACAATAAAATGCTAGCATAAGTGTCAGATATCATGACCACAGTGCAGGCGTGGATTTTTACATCTGCTCAAGAGGCCTAGATTATTTAAGTACATTTGTAAATGAGTATATTTTGTAGGTGTAAATATCCACGCTTGCACTGTGGTCATATCTGCCACTTATGCTAGTATTTTATGGTTTCTTTGGAATTTTATATACCACCTATTTTGCAACACAAGTCTAAGCGGATTAACATTAAAATTAGAATAACAGAAACAGAAAAGAACTCTTTATTTAGACCTGTTTCAAGAAAGCATGGGACAAACATCTCTAAGGGAGTGGAAGATAGAGTGGATAGTACAGGACCTGTAAAGGAGAGGAAGATATAGTAGATAGTGTAGATAGGCAGACTGGATAGGCCATGTGGTCTTTATCTACTGTCATTTTCTATGTTTCAATGTTAAATTTTTGTATTTTATTATTTTATTTTATTTATGTTTGTGCTGTATTATTTTATTTTTTTATTTGATGTTTTTTAAATTAATCTTTGTAAACCAATTTGTGATTTTATATGTAGATAAAGTATGAAATATAACATAACATAACATAGCATAATTTTGGATTTATAGACTGCCACACTTTTTAGTCCTTAGTGCAGTACAATCTCAAGAAGCTGAACATTACCAGGAAATACAAAAATAGTATAATCATAAAACTAATACTAACATCACTATTTTATATTAATTCATTGTTGTCAATTTTTGTTACTGATGAAAGAGTGATGTTTTAAGGTGCCGACTAAACATTTTATAGGTCAATGGAATAGCTAAAAGAGAGTGATCTCCTTGATGAATTTTGCTGCTTGATATGCCAGAAGTGGATTTATTCAAAAGTCTGAACTACTTATTTGGCCTCCTGGATGATTCCAGTCCCAGCCTTGGTTCCATCAACTAATAGTTTGGGCACCCAGTTTCCAACATTCAGGGCACACACTAGGCAGCTGCTTAGGTGATCACCAGAACCTAGGGTTACATAAGCAATGGTTGGTGTGGATTGATAATGAAACCAAAATTCATGACATTTCCCAGACCTAACTAACTTTTCATAGACACTGCTCTACATTGTACCATTTCCTCAACCTGCCATTCAGGGCCATAGTCTGCTGTGATGCCATTCCTTATTTTGCTATGGTCACCACACATTCACCACTTTCATCACAGAAGGTGCTTTAGCCATGTCAGTGCGCATATGAAAGCTTCTGATGACGTCTGGCAGGAATTTGTTACCCTGATCAGTTTCTCCAGCGGTGTCAGCTCAAGGGTGCTTGGTGCACTTCCTTCCATCTGGTGCTTGAACTCTCAGTCTTGCTCAATGTTTCCTTCACAGCATGCCGAGTATGTCACCATAGTCTCTGCTGTCAGGCTGATGATGTCTTGTGAGATGGTACCCAAAATTTCTTCTTGGCTGTTTCTGATATTTTTGCTGATGTTGCTCTGAAGATCATACTGTGGTTCTGTCAGAACTGTGGTTGGCTATTGTGAGTCCCTCTCTTCCTAAATTCTATTCCTATTCTGAACTCCCATTCCACTCTCTTCCTTTTCTTCCTTGCCACCTCTATACACCTCCTTTCCCCTCCTCCACTCTCCTGTGTAGAGAGCTGCACGGGGATAGAAATTTCATCCATCCCCACCCTTCCCTACTAGAATCTATTCCATATCCACCTGTATTCGCTAAGATCTATTATAACATCAGCGATCCCCATGATAAATGTCCTCCATGTCCACCCATACCCACAAGAATATTATTTAGTCCCTCAAAGCTCTCTGTTTCATCTTGACCCCCAACAGCCTCTCATGGTTTTTGGGTAGTAACCAATGAGTGTTCCAAGCCTCAATCTGGTGTTCCAGCTGCCTCTCTGGGCATTCCAAACTTCATTCAATTGCTCCAATTGCCTCTATCAGTGCATTCCAAGCCTCATTCTGGCAACACCAGAGATTTTGAGTACACGCCCGTGGGAATCCCATGGAAACTTCTTCCATCCCCGCAGGAATCCTGCAGGTTCCACAGGATTCTGATGATCCCCAGTTCTGTGCTGCCCTCTACTCCTCGGCCTACTTTTCTCTCTGTCCACTTGCCTGCCCCTCCCCCACTTCCTCTTTCCTCCCTAACTCCATCTTTCCTCCTTCTCATGCATGCATGACCATTCCTTCTGTAGCATGGCTACACTCCTGGGACTTATCCACAATACTCCTCCTAGCCTCTCTTTCTCACTGTTCACCTACTTGGAACCATCCCCTCTGGCACTCCCCATATACACATCTGTAATGCACACATAAAAAACAAAAGTGCAAAATGCAAGGACTGACAAGTACTGACAACAAACACTTCCAATCAATAGATTCAAACAAAAATACAAAACAAAAGACTCAAGGATGGGGAACAGCAAGGTTAAAATAATCAATTCATGTGTAAGGTAATTTTATTAACAGAGCACTTAAGCCTATATGTTGTACCTAGTTTATAAAGCCAACATAATACCAATCATTTGAACCTCAGGTTTCTGTGGTAATTTCTAGTGTCTTTAATTCTTTGTGGAGATTGAAAAAACTGAGGCCTTTCTTTTCTAACTTGCTTTTTCACTCTTTAGTTCAATCTTTAGTGCTATCCAAATTTGATTACTGTAATGCTGTTTATTCAGGCCTAAAAAGCTCTCTTATCAAAAAAATTCAAATGGCTCGAATACTGCAGCTCGTCTCGTAAGTAAAGCCCCTTGATTCACCAAGACAGGTCCTCTTTTAATCAAACTGCATTAGCTTCCAATAAATGCAGCAGTTACCTTTAAACTAGATATGTATTTGTTTATCAAATTTTACTTGGTCTTTTACCTGACTAAATGAAATACATGTTAGAATTAGAATTACCTTTATGTAATGCTTATCCAGTGTTGAGAGACTATCTTCTCTATTTTCCATGTTGTAAAAATCTTTGTTAGGGTGGTGGACTTTGGTCCTGGGGAACTGAGTTCGATTCCCACTTCAGGCACAGGCAGCTCCTTGTGACTCTGGGCAAGTCACTTAACCCTCCATTGCCCCATGTAAGCCGCATTGAGCCTGCCATGAGTGGGAAAGCGCGGGGTACAAATGTAACAAAAAAAAAAAAAATTACCAAGATACTAGAAATTGGCATTCCCTATCAAAGTCAGATATGTTACTGATTACTTAAAATTTCATAAATTGTTGACAGCATTCTTATTTAGTGAATTCCTCATCACTGTTGTTGATTGTTATTTCATAATGAGTCATCTTACTGCTTGGATGTTTTTACCTATTATTGTTTTGTATTTTCATTATAGTACTCATTATAATTTGCTTTGCAAGTTTGATGTAAGCCACATTGAACCTGAACTTGTTTGAGATAATGGAGGGTACAAATGCCATAAATAAATAAATAAATAAATAAATAAATAAATAAATATATAAACATATGTTCCATGTGCTTTTGTAAAATAGCCCCTGGAGAAGTAAGGAAATATCGAACCATTGGGGCCCTTTTACTAAACTGCAGATGCCTATGAACAACCAATGTGCATCAATTCGGAGTTAACACCCGGATATTGCATGGCCCGTGTGGTATTTTCATTTTTGATGCGCGTCCGCTACCCGCACCGGAAAATAATTGTTTTCTGGCGTGTGGCAGAAACTGGGCGGTAATCGTCATCCTACACGTGTAGACAATTACCGCATGGTTAACGTGTGAGATCTTACCACTAAGTCGATGGGTGACGGTAAGGTCTCAGATTCAAAATGGACACGAGACGGTTTTTATTTTGCCGCACGTCTATTTTCTTACAGGTGCGCTGAAAAATGGATCTGCGTGTGCCCAGAACATGTGCCTACACTAGCACAGCCCATTTTCAGCACACCTTAGTAAAAGGACCCCATTGTGCTTGATAGTCCAAGGATGTATGGTCCGAATTTGGAGGCTCCTTTATGCGCTAATTGACATTAGTGTGCACTACGTGCCACGTGGCCTATAGATATAAAATAGGACACATAGCATTTAGCGCACTAATGTCCGTTAGCATGTGCTAAGCTTTAGTAAAAGGGCCTCGTCAAGAGTTGTGCTCCTAACCTGATCTCTTTGAAAATTTACTAGGGTATTTTTTTTACAGAGCTAGTCTTAATTCTCCTTTATCTCTTTCTTAAAAAATGTTTCTTCTGCATTCTTCAAGTAACTTTTCATGGTAATGTCTTCTGGAAATTTGTTTTATTTGTATTTGAAACTGTTTATTTATATCTTTGTTTTATTTTTAAAATGCTTTGGTTTTGTGTGCAGTCATGGCACAAAGAAGAGGCACAAATGGGCCTTCAGGAGTAGAATAATCGAGAATCCTTTATTAAACAGAACCAACACAAGCCGTGTTTCGGCATTTCTACGCCTGCATTAGGGGTCAATAGGAGTCAATACTCAAAAAACAAAGGTGTCAAATATTCTTCAGACACAAACAGAAATACAACTGAGAGGTTCTGGCAGGTCCTCTTAAAGATTTGTTTAATATATCCTTGCAGACGGGAGAGGTTCCGAGGGATTGGAGAATGGCGGATGTGGTCCCTCTTCACAAAAGTGGTGATAGGGAAGAAGCTGGAAACTACAGGCCGGTAAGCCTCACTTCGGTTATTGGAAAAGTAATGGAAGCGATGCTGAAGGAAAGGATAGTGAATTTCCTGGAAGCCAATAAGTTGCAAGATCCGAGACATCATGGTTTTACCAAAGGGAAATCGTGCCAAACGAATCTCATTGAGTTCTTTGATTGGGTGACAGGAGAATTGAATCAGGGACGAGCCATGGACATAATCTACTTAGATTTCAGCAAAGCTTTTGACACGGTTCCCCACAGGAGGCTCTTAAATAAACTGGATGGGCTGAAGATAGGACCCGAAGTGGTGAACTGGATTAGGAACTGGTTGACGGACAGACGCCAGAGGGTGGTGGTGAATGGAATTCGCTCGGAGGAGGGAAAGGTGAGTAGTGGTGTGCCTCAGGGATCGGTGCTGGAGCCGATTTTGTTCAATATATTTGTGAGTGACATTGCCGAAGGGTTAGAAGGTAAAGTTTGCCTATTTGCGGATGATACTAAGATCTGTAACAGAGTGGACACCCCGGAGGGAGTGGAAAACATGAAAAAGGACCTACGGAAGCTAGAAGAATGGTCTAAGGTTTGGCAATTAAAATTCAATGCAAAGAAATGCAAAGTGATGCACTTAGGGAGTAGAAATCCACGGGAGATGTATGTGTTAGGCGGGGAGAGTCTGATAGGTACGGATGGGGAGAGGGACCTTGGGGTGATAGTATCTGAGGATTTGAAGGCGACGAAACAGTGTGACAAGGCGGTGGCCGTAGCTAGAAGGTTGTTAGGCTGTATAGAGAGAGGTGTGACCTGCAGAAGAAAGGGGGTGTTGATGCCCCTGTATAAGTCGTTGGTGAGGCCCCACCTGGAGTATTGTGTTCAGTTTTGGAGGCCGTATCTTGTTAAGGATGTAAAAAGAATTGAAGCGGTGCAAAGAAAAGCTACGAGAATGGTATGGGATTTGCATTACAAGACGTATGAGGAGAGACTTGCGGACCTGAACATGTATACTCTGGAGGAAAGGAGAAACAGGGGTGATATGATACAGACGTTCAAATATTTGAAAGGTATTAATCTGCAAACGAACCTTTTCCGGAGATGCGAAGGCAGTAGAACAAGAGGACATGAAATGAGATTGAAGGGGGGCAGACTCAAGAAAAATGTCAGGAAGTATTTTTTCACGGAGAGAGTAGTGGATGCTTGGAATGCCCTCCCGTAGGAGGTGGTGGAAACGAAAACGGTAATGGAATTCAAACATGCGTGGGACAAACATAAAGGAATCTTGTTCAGAAGGATTGGATCCTAAGGAACTTAGCCAAGATTGGGTGGCAGAACCGGTGGCGGGAGGTGGAGATGGTGCTGGGCAGACTTATACAGTCTGTGCCAGAGCCGGTGGTGGGAGGCGGGACTGGTGGTTGGGAGGCGGGGATAGTGCTGGGCAGACTTATACGGTCTGTGGCCTGAAAAGGACAGGTACAAATCAAGGTAAGGTATACACAAAAAGTAGCACATGTGAGTTTATCTTGTTGGGCAGACTGGATGGACCGTGCAGGTCTTTTTCTGCCGTCATCTACTATGTTACTATGTAACTGGTAGCATTTTCTTTTGGTGGTTTTGCTGAAAACCACCTCGGTTAAAGACGCGGTATTATTTATGTTTATTGTTCACAGTTCTGCTACCTTGATCTCCTGCATTTGAGCAGACTATTGTAGCAGTGCTACCAGTCGAATTTCTCTGTGTCTGAAGAACATTTGACACCTTTGTTTTTTTTGAGAGAATTGACTCCTATTGCAGGGGCGTAGCCAGACACCCAATTTTGGTTGGGCCTGGGCCCAAGATGGGTAGGTAGAAGAACTGTGCCTTGTCCCACAAGTGATTTGATCTCTCCTTCTCTCGCCTGCAAACCATATGGTCTCTCAAACATCCCCCCCCTGGCAGATTCTCATTGGCAGCAACTAATACACACTGCTCATGTTGGCCCCACACAATGTATTGGTTGCTGCTTGCTGCAGGCGAAGAGCTGCTTTTTACAAGGTATACAGGAGGGACAGTTGTTGGCAGTTTTCGGCTGGTGGGGCTTGGGAACCCCTGTCTGCCACATCAGAGGTGTACTGCTACTGGGTGGGCCTGAGCCCAAAGTGGGTGGGCCTGGGCCCACCCTGGCCCGCACTTGGCTACGCCACTGTCCTATTGACCCCTGATGCAGGCATAGGAACACCGAAACACAGCATGTGTCGGGTCTATTTAATAAAGGATTCTTGATTGTTCTACTCCTGAAGGCCCATTTGTGCTTCTTCTTTGTGCTGTTTCTGCTTATGTGCTTATGGGCCCTCTCTTTTGCTACCTTGTGTGTGCAGTTATGGGTAATATGGCTTAGGATTTTTATAAATTGTATTTTATATTGTTGTACTCAGCCATGTACTGATTTGAGAAGGTGGGTTATAAATAGCTTAATAACATTAAATTTTAGCATGTTAGTAAAGTAAAATGTGTGCTAATTTGTATCAAACTTTGAGGCTCTTTTACTAAAAAGTATGGTAAATTTTTCCATTCACTCCGCTTTTGCAGAAAATGCACAGTAAGTGCCAAAGCTGTGTGGGAATTGTTGGGGATGTGCCATTAGCATGGATGCCCTGAGGCCCCAATGCTCAAAATGCTGGTGCTGTTCCAAATAGCGTTGTAAAAAATACTCAACGTCGTAATGCTCAACACTAATGAGATGCAAATAGCGTTGAACACGTTCACAGCGTTGAGCATTAGGGAGTTTGGTGGGAGGATTGTGTATTGGTATGGGAGCGTTGTGTTTGGTGCATGCACAAAGGATTTCCACGGTAAGCTTGGCTCCTTTGTGCATGCGCCTGGAAAATCCCAAACATGAAGTACACATTGGCGTCTGTTTTCTGTGGCCTAAATATAAGCATTTCAAATGTTTTAAAGCTTGACTGCTTATCAGCAGCATACCAAGGGCGGGGTGGTGGGGGCGGTCTGCCCCGGGTGCACGCTACTGGAGGGGGGGGGGGTGCCATGCGCCTGTTGGCTCCGCTGATTCCCTGCTCCCTCTGCCCCGGAACAGGTTACTTCCTGTTCCGGGGCAGAGGGAGCAGGGAGCCAGCGGAGCCGAGAGCCACGCGGCTGCTCCCCGCACCTAAAGATGCACCCGGGGGGGGGGGGGGGGGGGGGGGTTGATGCGCCAGGGGGGTGTATCATTTCGCCAGGGGATAGTTTTGCTGCACCCGGGGGGGGGGGGGGGGGGGTGCGCATCGGCGATCCGCCCCGGGTGGCAGCCGACCTAGGATCGTCACTGCTGCTTATATTTAGTTGCAGGAAACAGATGCTAATGTGTGTTTCGCTGGGCATTTTACATTTTTTTTTTAGCATGGATGCTTTAAATTTAGACGCAGGAAACAGACGACAATGTGTGCTTTTGCTTGGGTCTGCTGTTTCTCATGACCAGCGCTTAAGCGCTTGCACAGGCTTCCTTCTGCTTCCCAAAGCAATCAAAACCAGCAGATTTTGCAGAAAGAATCATGACAGAAGCATGAGAATCATGAGAAATCCTCTCTTCCAACACCCTAATGCCTTCTCTGACCTGGCGTTATATTTTGCAGTGGCAAGGCAGTTTTGTTTCGGGCACTCTTTTCTGAGCATTGGAGAGGAATATAAAATAACCTAATTTACATGAGCTTGACTACATTTGCATGTTATCTGCACTATTACCTGGCATGCTCATTATTATCTGCGCTAGACCCATCTGAACATTCTGCACTGGTAAATGCAGGCGCTAGTATGGTGCTAATGGCCTCTAGCGCCTGCATACTTTTGAGCATCGGGTCCTAAGTGCACCCCTGTGTGCTAATTACACTGTGCAGTTCACTCCCATTCTCTGCCCATAACCCAACCAATTTCTGCTCTATAGCTCAGTATTCTTTCAATGTGTGAAACTGAATTAGTCCACACTACCTGTCATGCCACTGCCGTAACAATTTCCTAATTTGTACACTAACTCCTGGATTCTTTATAGTGCAACTTAAGTTGCATATGCAAGTCCGGTTTTATTCAGGATTTGTGCGCACAATATGATTAGTTAACAAGCCAGTCAGCACTGATAATTGGCAATTAACAAGTAATTATTGATACTAATTGGTATTAATTAGAATTTATGCACACAACTGTCTAAGCGTACTCTGTAACCTGATATGCGTAAATTCTAAGTCGCATAGTTGAAAAGGGAGTGTGGCCATGGGCGTGGAAAGGGTAGGTCATGGGTGTTTCACAAATCTATGCATGTTGTTATAGAATACACCCAGTCCATGACTAATTTAGGAATCAGGATCTACACCATGTTTTAATTGGCCTAGATTTAGGCATATTTTATTGAATATGACTAGGTGTATTTTTTTTGCTTGGATTTTTCAGGTGCCATATATAGAATCTAGTCCTAAACCCTGAATTCTATAAAAATTGCTAAAAATTGTTTACACAAATTTGTGTGCACACCCAATTTGCATGTGCAATTTAATTGACTAATGAGCTAATTCGCACTGATAATTGGCTTACTAACAAGCAATTATTGGCGCAAATTAGGGTTAATTGGAATATACATTTAGGCACTGGATCTGCTTCTAAATTTTGCATGCAAGTTCAAAAGGGGGTGGCACGGAAATGAGAGGATCATGGGCGGAACGGGGGCATTCCTAAAATTAATGTATGTATTTATAGAATAAGGGAAAAACACACTTAATTTAGGCACAAAGATTTGCACCATGTTTCAGTTGATACAAATAGCCATGCTGAAAGTTAGGCATGATTCCAAGGCATTTACACTGTTCTATAAACCACGCCTAACTTTAAGCACAGCTTATAGAATAGTACTTTTTCAGCACCAATTTTTTGGTACCATATATAGAATTCACCCCAACTGTTTAACACACTTTAGAAGAGGGGCTCCTTTGTAACTCATGTTTTATTATTTAGGTACTACTACTACTATTTAACATTTCTAAAGCGCTACCAGGGTTGCACAGCACTGTACAATTAACAAAGAAGGACAGTCCCTGCTCAAAGAAGCTTACAATCTAAAGGACAAAAGTGCAGTCAATCAAGATTGAGGCAGTCTAGATTTCCTGGATAGAGGTACAATAGTTAGGTGCCGAAAGCAACATTGAAGAGGTGGGCTTTGAGCAACGATTTGAAGATGGGTAGGGAGGGGGCTTGTCATATGGGCTCAGGGAGTTTATTCCAAGCATAGGGTGAGGCGAGGCAGAAAGGGCGGAGTCTGAAGTTGGCGGTGGTGGAGAAGGGTACTGAGAGGAGGGATTTGTCCTATGAGCGGAGGTTACGGGTAGGAGAGTAAGGGGAGATGAGGGTAGAGAGGTAGTGAGGGGCTGCAGATTGAGTGCATTTGTAGGTTAGTAGGAGAAGCTTGAACTGTATGCGGTACCTGATCGGAAGCCAGTGAAGTGACTTGAGGAGAGGGGTGATATGAGCATATCGGTTTAGGCGGATTGAAAGGGGGATAGATGGTTAAGTGGGAGGCCAGTGAGGAGTAGGTTGCAGTAGTCAAGGCGAGAGGTAATGAGAGAGTGGATGAGAGTTCGGGTGGTGTGCTCAGAGAGGAAAGGGCGAATTTTGCTGATGTTATATAGAAAGAAGCGACAGGTCTTGGCTGTCTGCTGGATATGGGCAGAGAAGGAGAGGGAGGAGTCGAAGATGACTCCGAGGTTGCGGGCACATGAGACGGGGAGGATGAGGGTGTTATCGACTGAAATAGAGAGTGGAGGGAGAGGAGAAGTGGGTTTGGGTGGAAAGACAATGAGCTCTGTCTTGGCCATGTTCAGTTTCAGGTGGCGGTTGGACATCCAGGCAGCAATGTCGGATAAGCAGGCCGATACTTTGGCCTGGGTTTCCGCAGTGATGTCTGGTGTGGAGAGATAAAGCTGGGTGTTGGAAACCATGAGATGAGATCAGCGAGCCCAGGGAAGAGGTGTAGATTGGAAAAAAAGGGGTCCAAGGACAGATCCCTGAGGAACTCCAACAGAGAGCGGGATGGGGGTCGAGGAAGATCCATGAGAATGTACTCTGAAGATACGGTGGGAGAGATAAGAGGAGAACCAGGAGAGGACAGAGCCCTGGAACCCAAATGAGGATAGTGTAGCAAGAAGTAAATTATGATTGACAGTGTCAAAAGTGGCGGATAGGTCGAGGAGGATTATCGATGGAGTAGTGACCTTTGGATTTGGCAAGGAACAGGTCATTACAGACTTTAGTGAGTGCCGTTTCTGTTGAGTGTAGAGGGCGAGAACCGGATTAAAGCGGATCGAGGATGGCATGAGAGGAGAGAAAATCAAGGCAGCGGCTGTGAACGGCGCGTTCAAGTATCTTGGAGAGGAAGGATAGGAGGGAGATGGGGCGGTAGTTGGAAGGGCAGGTAGGGTCTAGTGATGGTTTTTTGAGGAGTGGTGTGACTACAGCATGCTTGAAGGAGTCAGGGACAGTTGCAGTGGAGAGAGAGAGAGGTTGAGGATATGACAGATGGGGGGGGGGGGTGTAAAGATTTAGGACATTGATTGTACAGGACACATATACTGTAGTCTAAATGATACATATGTTTTTAAAAATTTGCTTCATTTTGTGTTTGTTAATGAAAAGCATGCACAGAAAAATAATAGTTACAAGAGATTTTAACATGAAATATTTCAAAATATTTTCATTGACTGATAAATTAGATAATGATAATTGTTTAATTCACTTATACTACTTCAAAGCAAATGCACTTTTATCAAGCTCCACATTTCCAGATATATTTTGGATGAGGATTGCTTTTAGATCTGTATTTGGAACATCTTTAAAGGAACATTCTTCCTTCCTTCCTCCCACTCCCACCCCATCCTCACCCCAGCCCCATTCTGGCAAACTATTAAGGCTTAAAACTTAATAATATATCTGTTTATTCTGTAATTTTTTTTAACTTAATAATAAGATTACAGTCCTTTTGTTTGAGTTAGCATTTCATACATATGCTGTATGTCAGATATATGGATTAGGCTTAGTTGTGGAAAAAGAATTAGGAAAATCCTTCCAGTCAGTTTACTTGCACTGTTTTGAAGTAATGGCCAAGCCTTCAGTTCATGTGATTTCTGAAGGGAAAGTTCACAAAATGGTAGAGACATTTCTGTCTATAGGTGGCATCTAGATTTAGGTGTGGAATATAGAATATGCCTAGTTGATATCCCAGTGCCTAAAATTATGCACCTCCATTTACACCAATGAAAACATGGTGTAAATTCCTGCGTGTACATTTACGCACACTGGGCCATATTCTATAACTACACATGCAAATTTTGAACCACACATGAGACACAAATTTCCCTGTCCATAGCCATGCCCCTTTTGAACTGTGCACATTAGAATTTAGGTGCAGTTCATTACAGAATACACTTACCGAGTTGTGCACATAAATTTTAATTATTACCAATTAGTGCTTATTATTGCTTGCTAAGTTCTGTTATCAATGCTGATTAGTTTCTTAAGCCAATTAAGTTACATGTGCTGTTATAGAATACACCTGGATTTTGGCACAGATCTCTAGGTGCGCTATATAGAATCCGGGGGATTAGGGCTCCTGTATTAGGAATATCTTTATTTATTTAATTTAATTTTTTTTTATTTTTGTTACATTTGTACCCCCGCACTTTCCCACTCATGGCAGGCTCAATGCGGCTTAGTTTTTATATAGTGGCTTAAAATTGTCTCCCCTCTTGCCCTTACCAGCAGCAAAGAGTTGAAGCTTTTCAGTGCTATGGATGCAACATATCAGGAGGAGAAGACGAACATGAGACTCACTAGCAGAATCAGGAGAAACAGACATATTGGCACATGGAAGACATGGTTTGGAACCATATGCAAGCTGTTCAAGGTCTTCATGTGAAAGGCAGTGACAGAAAGTTGCAAGTCTCTTATGCATTATTTTCTGTACTTCTTTTTGAGCAGAGGGTGTTTTCATAGGAGTACTTGCCTCCTCCTTTTCAAAGATTGTCCAAGTTATCAGTGTATCTCTCCCAGCTGGTCCAAGCCAAAGACAGAAGAATGATAAAGTGGTGTGGTGGCCATGTTAATTCATGGAATTAAAGGAAACCCTAAATAGATCCTGATTAGAGATGCATAAGGTAGATTATTGAATGTCTGGAGCAGAAAATTGTTTTTGATCTGAAATGAGCATATGGTATGCTTCATACTGAATCTCAGAATGCTCATAAGGTTTACTGATTGTTTCTAAGCATTTCATCTCGTAGAACATGAACAAGAGATGCTTCCAAAAGAAACTGCTCGGAAGCTCCTTTACAGCCTTTTTGGAAAATTTTATATGTGTATAATATTTGTTTTTAGTGCAGCTGAGAATTGATCTTGAGGATGAGAATTCCAGTACAGAAATGCATGGTATATGTACGTGGTATATGTTATGTAGGAAACGTTTAGTTTATTCACTTATTTCAGCTGTAAAGATGGGAGATCAGGAAACTAAATTACACTTGAGAATCCTAATTTCTTATTGCATGTTAACAGAAGTGACAGGGATTCAGTAAAAAGGCTATGAATTTAATTTAGAGAGATATTTGCATGAAAAAAGCTCTAGTCTATATGTTACATGTATTTCTGGGTCATGGTGAGAGGTAAAATAAATTATGCATTTTGTAAGTATCATATTCAAGAATGCCAAAAGACTTTCATTTATTCATTCTTTGTTGGATTTTATGTGCTGTTTTCTATAGAGATCACAAAGCAGTGTATAATCCAAATAACAATATATATGTATTATATAATAAAATTTACAATAATAACAAAATCTCAGATAAAATAAACAAAAGCACTATCATCATATAGGGGTCCTTTTACTAATCCACGGTAAAAAGTGGCCTGTGGTAGTGTAGGCACATGTATTGGGCACGTGCCAGGCCAATTTTTACCGCATCTACAAAACATGGATTTTTTTTAATGGGATGGGAAAAGGGCCTGCGGGAAAAATGAAACCAGCACGCACCCAAAACTGGCCTGAGCCCTTAATGCCACCCATTGAGCTAATGGTAAAGGCTCACGTGCTACACATGCTGTGACTGGTCGGCGAGCATCAAGTGACGATTACCGCCGGAATTGGCAAGTGTAGGAGGAAATGAATAAATAATTCATCCACGTGTTATGGGCACATGCCAAATCTGAAATTACCACTGGGAGGGTGCACTGGCCTGGCGGTAGTCTCATTTGGGCGCACGCTGCATGCACTTAGAGCCTACCGTGGCTTAGTAAAAGGGCCCCATAGTAACAAAGTAACATAAGTGCCAGCAAACTTTTGTAGAAAGTTTTGGCAAAAGTTTGATTTCAAGTTAATAGGAAAGGATCCACTGGTTTAAAAAATAGGAAGGAGGGAGTAGGACTAAATGATCAGTTTTCCAAATATAAAGGACTAAATAGTGGGGTGACTCAGGGTTCCGTGTGGCCTGGTGTTGTTTAACATATTCATTATGAATCTGGAATGTGGGAACTGATCAGATTTGTAGATGACATGAAAATATTTGAAGGGCTTTGCCAAACTGAAGAAGTGGGCATTAAAATAACAAATGAAATTTGATGCATCATGTGTCATGCAAAATGAGATAAATAAGGAAAAGTAATCCAAACTAAAGAGCAGTCAGAATATTTTCATTTCATTCCATTTCCCATGTTGTTTGGGGGAAATTTCTGTTTTGTTTGCCTCACCTTGTATCGTCACAGGAGATGACACAAACTGTAAATGTTCTGGTCCTCCCTCCATATGGATGTCTGTTCTAACCCTCCCACCATGTGAGAACCCTCTCAACTCCCTGTGGGCCCCCTGGGCCTACCTCAATTCCTGGTGTCCATTGGGGGATTGTTGGTGCAGGAGTGATGCCCATTCACTCCTGCTCATGACCGCGGCCACATCCAATATGGCCGCTATGACTTTTCACCTTAGTCTTTTCACTCCTGCCCCAACAATTTCCTGCTGTACCGCCAAGGATTCAGATAGGCCTAGGGGGCCTTTGAGTTGGAAGAGGGGATTTCTGTGCTGAGTTGAGGAGGGCAGCCCATGTGGAGGGAGTCAGAAGGGGCAGCCACATGGAAGGGGTCCAGAAGGGGGGACTGAAATCATAGAAGAAGGCTGTCATTGTCAAACCTGTCATTGACAAATGAAACCTTGCCCATTTTCATTTGCCAATGACAGGAAACAGCAGAAGAAATGTTGTTGATATTTCTTGCCATTCATAATGACTGCTTATCAATAATTCAAATTATATACAGTGTTGGGCTTCATAATAGGAATCATCGCCCAGGAAAAAGATCATGGAGTCATTACAGATCCAGCTCAAATCCTCAGCTCAGGGTGTGGGATCAGTCAAAAAAGCAAACAGAATGTTAGGAATTATCCACAAAGGAATGGAGAATGAAACAGAGAACATCATAATACAGATAACCATCAAAAGTCAGACTGAGGAATTCTTTTGAGGGTTTCAAAGACAGAAGTTAGGCAGGAACAAAGCAAACAGGAGGAAATAAAGAATAACAATTAATTGAGCAAAGTAGAAATAGAAATTGGGATTCAATTTTGTTTTCTTGTACCAGGAGGAAGGAGGAACTTAAATACTCCAACTAATCCAGGCTGGTTCTTCCTGATCCAATAAGTTGTCATTGGGGAAAATCGAGCACAGATTTAGAGATAGGGGACTTGCAGCACTGATTTCAAAAGATACAGGGACTACAAATACCACATCATTTGGGGAGGTAAACGAGGTGTTGCAAATTAAGAACATAAGAACTACCATACTGGATCATACCAAATGTCTATCTAGCTCAGTATCCTATTTCCAACAGAGGCCAGTCCAGGTCACAAATACCTGACATAATCCCAAAAAGTAGCAAGATTCCATGCAACTTACCCCCAGGGATAAGCAGTAACATTTTCCAGGTCTACCTTAATAATACAGGCATTAATAAAGACTACATTTTGTTATGACATGTCTGTTGGTAGGGATGCCTTTGAATGAATTGTTTGAATGGATTTTTAGAATTGTAAGATTTTCTGAGTGATGGTGGTTGTATGCTGCGCTCCATGAAACAGTCAGTTATTGTGTCCTTCCTAAACAATTCCTCTTTGCTTCTGAGTGAATGTGCTATTTGCTGTTCTGTGCCCAGTTTACTTTTCCTGGCAAAGGTTATTGAGAAAATTGTCACTAACCAATTGTGCTTCTTTTGGCAGACAGTAGGATGCCAGACTATTGCCAGGCTGGGCAAGGCCACTGTATTGGAACAGTATTGACTGCAGTTATGGAAGATATTCTGGGCCATCTGGATAAGGGTGAGACAATTTGCCTGGTGTTACTGTGGATATATCTAGTACATTTGATGTAGTGCATCATGAGGTGCGAGTGAAGCAGTGTGCTATTGTGGGTGTTACTGGGACCTTTTTGAAGTGGTTCATGCCCTCTTGAAGGAGTATGCAGCAAAAGTAAGAGAAAGTTGTCTAACAGGCTTATTTTCAAAAGTGATTGCCGGCGATCTTCCGACATAAATCGGGAGATGGCTGTTGATCTCTCAAAAGCGGTGAAATTGGTATAATCAAAAGCGGCTTTTTTGACACCATCGCCGTGCCGGCGAAAGTTCAAGGGGGCGTGTCGGTGGCATAGCGAAGGTAGGACATGGGCGGGCATGGGTGTGGCTACCAGATGGCCGGCTTTCGCGGATAATGGAAAAAAAAGCGGCGTTAAGCAGTATTTTGCCGGGTTTACTTGGTCCTTTTATTTTCATGACCAAGCCTCAAAAAGGTGCCCCAACTGACCAGATGACCACCGGAGGGAATGGGGGATGACCTCCCTGTAGTCCCCCAGTGGTCACCAACCCCCTCCCACACTAAAAAAATAAAAATAAAAACCTTTTTATGCCAGCCTCAAATGTCATACCCAGCTCCCTGACAGCAGTATGCAAGTCCCTGGAGCAGTTTTTAACGGGTGCAGTGCACTTCAGGCAGGCAGACCCAGGTCCACCCCCCCTACCTGTTACACTTGTGGTGCTAAGTGTTGAGCCCTCCAAACCCCCCCAAAACCCACTGTACCCACATGTAGGTGCCCCCCTTCACCCATAAGGGCTATGGTAATGGTGTAGAGTTGTGGGGAGTGGGTTTGGGGGGATTTGGGGGGCTCAGCATCCAAGGTAAGGGAGCTATGCACCTGGGAGCTATTTGTGTATTTTTAAAGCATTTTTAGAAGTGCTCCCTAGGGTGCCCGGTTGGTGTCCTGGCATGTCAGGGGGACCAGTGCACTACAAATGCTGGCTCCTCCCATGACCAAATGCCTTGGATTTCGCCGGGTTTGAGATGGCCGGCATTTTTTTCCATTATCGCTGAAAAACAAAACCGGCGATCTCAAACCCGGTGAACTCTGGCATTTGGCCGGGCTAAACCGTATTATCGAAAAAAAAGATGGCTGTCCATCTTTTTTGATAATACGGTTCCAGCCAGCTGTTGCACCGCCACCAAAATAGATCGCTGGCGATCTATTTTGCTGGTGACGTTTGATTATGCCCCTCCACATCACAGAGTCTGAGGTGTGGTATACCCCAAGGATTTTCTTTGTTTTTTAATATCTTTAGGAGACCTCTGGGTACACCAATTTGATCTTTGGAGATAATCAATTATTTCTCCGAGGACAAGCAGGCTGCTTGTTCTCACGACTGGGTTGACGTCCGCGGCAGCCCCCACCAACCGGAAAAAGCTTCGCGGGACGGTCGGCACGCAGGGCACGCCCACCGCGCATGCGCGGCCGTCTTCCCGCCCGTGCGCGACCGCTCCCGCCAGTTACTTTTTTCCCGCGACTGAGAGAGTCGTGTTTTTGCAACTCTCTCGTTTCAGCCGCCGGAATTTTCGACCGCGTTTACGCGGGTCGTCGCTCTTGGCCCTTTTGGCCTCTTCTTCTTTCAGTTTCGTTTGTTATCCAAAAAAAAAAAAAAAAAAAAAAAGAATTTTGCGCGTGTGGAGCACGCGCTCCTCCTTTTTCCCTCGCTTTCTAGCGGGGACGCCTCGTTGCGGCCTAGTGGCCGCTCGGTCGGTTTCAATTTTCGTGGTGTGATTTTAGCCACCATTGCCGACTTTGACTTCGCCGACGCGATTTTTCCGTCGATGTCCTCGAAGGTCCCGAGTGGATTTAAAAAGTGTGGTCGCTGCGGCCGGCCGATCTCGCAGACCGACACCCACGCTTGGTGCCTCCAGTGCCTCGGGCCGGAGCACAATCTCAAGTCGTGTGCTTTGTGTCTCGGTCTCCGGAAACGGACTCAGGTTGCGAGGCAAGTTCTGCGGGACCGTCTTTTTGGAACTTGCGCCGGCCCCTCGACGTCGACCTCGACGGCATCGGTATCGAAGGCCGGTTCTTCGGTACCGGTATCGATGCCCGAGACATCGGCACCGATGGCAGCGACCCCAGGAGAACAGGTCCCGTCGGCCCGCCGGTCCGCCGGCGAGAGTGGGGTAGAGAGACCGCGTGGGCAGTCGGCCCCGGTCACTCCCTCAACTCGTGAGCCACGGGACCGAACCCTGTCGGACCCGGTACCTCGAGACCGAGGGGGATCGACCTCCTCCTCCTCCATGCCCTCCGGCACCGGTGACGTGCACCGGAAGAAGGACAAGAAGCGCCGTCACCGGGAGCCCTCGGTGCCTGAGGAGGTGTCGACGCCGAAGCGTCATCACAGAGAGGAGAGATCTCCGTCGGTGGTGGAGGTACCGACGCGTCGGGGTTCCGGCACCTCGGTGCCGTCTCCTGGCCCCCAGCAGCTTCTGGCACCGACACCCTTGCCGGCCCCACCGCCTTTCTCGGCAGCGGGCCTGGACGAGTGCCTCAGAGCCATCCTTCCGGGGCTCCTGGAAGGGCTGATGCGCCAGGCTGTGCCGGCGCCGGGGGTGCTTGCGCCCTCGGCGCCGATGACTGTGGCGCCGGCGAGCTCTAGCCCGGCGCCGGGGCAGTCGACACCGCCGCCGCTTGCGGTGCCGGTCTCGACAGCCACGCAGGTGGAGTCCCCGTCGACGTCGATGGAGGGAGCTCCGTCCCCGCCGGCGCGGGAGTCCACCGCTCGACGACACCGAGGCCTCGGTGCCTCGACGTCGAGCCGGGCCCGGTACCGGACTCAGCTACATGAGCTAATGTCCGATACCGAGGATGAGGACTCGTGGGGGGAAGAGGAGGACCCGAGATATTTCTCCTCAGAGGAGTCTACGGGCCTTCCCTCGGACCCCACGCCGTCACCGGAGAGGAAGCTCTCACCTCCTGAGAGTCTCTCCTTTGCCTCCTTTGTGCGGGATATGTCCATAAGCATTCCCTTTCCCGTGGTCTCTGTGGAAGAGCCGAGGGCCGAGATGCTCGAGGTCCTCGACTATCCATCACCACCTAGAGAGTCCTCCACGGTACCGCTGCACAATGTCCTGAAGGAGACGCTGCTCCGGAACTGGGTGCGACCATTAACTAATCCCACCATTCCCAAGAAAGCAGAGTCCCAGTACAGGATCCACTCTGACCCAGAGCTCATGCGGCCCCAGTTGCCCCATGACTCAGCGGTCGTGGATTCTGCTCTCAAGAGGGCACGGAGTTCGAGGGATACCGCCTCGGCGCCCCCGGGGCGGGAGTCTCGCACTCTGGACTCATTTGGGAGGAAGGCCTACCAGTCCTCCATGCTCGTGACCCGCATCCAATCGTACCTGCTCTATATGAGCATCCACATGCGGACCAATGTGCAACAGCTGGCGGACCTGGTCGATAAGCTCCCGCCGGAGCAGTCCAGGCCTTATCAGGAGGTGGTCAGGCAGCTGAAGGCGTGCAGAAAGTTCCTGTCCAGGGGGATTTTTGACACCTGTGACGTGGCATCTCGTGCTGCGGCCCAAGGTATAGTGATGCGCAGGCTCTCATGGCTGCGTGCCTCTGACCTGGACAACCGCACCCAGCAGAGACTGGCCGACGTCCCTTGCCGGGGGGATAACATTTTCGGTGAGAAGGTCGAGCAGATGGTGGACCAACTGCATCAGCGGGAAACCGCTCTCGACAAGCTCTCCCACCGGGCGCCTTCAGCACCCGCCCCCACGGGTGGGCGTTTTTCCCGGGCACGGCAGGCTGCACCCTATTCTTTTGCAAAGCGTAGGTACAACCAGCCGGCCCGAAGGCCTCGTCAGGCACAGGGACAGCCCCAGCGCGCTCGTTCTCGTCAACAGCGTGCGCCTAAGCAGCCCCCTGCGCCTCCACAGCAAAAGCCGGGGACGGGCTTTTGACTGGATCCACGGGAACATAGCCGCCCTACAAGTGTCCGTACCGGACGATCTGCCGGTCGGAGGGAGGTTAAAATTTTTTCACCAAAGGTGGCCTCTCATAACCTCCGACCAGTGGGTTCTCCAAATAGTGCGGTGCGGATACGCCCTGAATTTGGCCTCCCTGCCTCCAAATTGTCCTCCAGGAGCTCAGTCTTTCAGCTCCCATCACAAGCAGGTACTTGCAGAGGAACTCTCCGCCCTTCTCAGCGCCAATGCGGTCGAGCCCGTACCACCCGGGCAGGAAGGGCAGGGATTCTATTCCAGGTACTTCCTTGTGGAAAAGAAAACAGGGGGGATGCGTCCCATCCTAGACCTGAGAGGCCTGAACAAATTCCTGGTCAAAGAAAAGTTCAGGATGCTTTCCTTGGGCACCCTTCTGCCAATGATTCAGAAAAACGATTGGCTATGTTCCCTGGATTTAAAGGACGCATACACTCACATCCCGATACTGCCAGCTCACAGACAGTATCTCAGATTCCGCCTGGGCGCACGGCACTTTCAGTATTGTGTGCTGCCCTTTGGGCTCGCCTCTGCCCCACGAGTGTTTACAAAGTGCCTCGTGGTGGTAGCGGCCTACCTACGCAAGCTGGGAGTGCACGTGTTCCCATATCTCGACGATTGGCTGGTCAAGAACACCTCGGAGGCAGGAGCCCTCCGGTCCATGCAGTGCACTATTCAACTTCTGGAGCTGCTGGGGTTTGTGATAAATTACCCAAAGTCCCATCTCCAGCCAACTCAGTCTCTGGAATTCATAGGAGCGCTGCTGAATTCCCAGACGGCTCAGGCCTACCTTCCCGAAGCGAGGGCCACCAATCTCTTGGCCCTGGCTTCGCAGACCAGAGCGTCTCAGCAGATCACAGCTCGGCAGATGTTGAGACTTCTGGGTCATATGGCCTCCACAGTTCATGTGACTCCCATGGCTCGTCTTCACATGAGATCTGCTCAATGGACCCTAGCTTCCCAGTGGTTCCAAGCCACCGGGAATCTAGAAGATGTCATCCGCCTCTCCACCAGTTGTCGCACTTCACTGCTCTGGTGGACCATCCGGACCAATTTGACCCTGGGACGTCCATTCCAAGTTCCACAGCCCACGAAAGTGCTGACGACGGATGCATCTCGCCTGGGGTGGGGAGCCCATGTCGATGGGCTCCACACTCAGGGTCTGTGGTCCCTCCAGGAAAAGGATCTGCAGATCAACCTCCTGGAGCTCCGAGCGATCTGGAACGCACTGAAGGCTTTCAGAGATCGGCTGTCCTGTCAAATTATCCAAATTCGGACAGACAATCAGGTTGCAATGTATTACGTCAACAAGCAGGGGGGCACCGGATCTCGCCCCCTGTGCCAGGAGGCCGTCGGGATGTGGCGTTGGGCGTGTCGGTTCGGCATGCTCCTCCAAGCCACATACCTGGCAGGCGTAAACAACAGTCTGGCCGACAGACTGAGCAGAGTCATGCAACCGCACGAGTGGTCGCTCCATGCCAGAGTGGTACGCAAGATCTTCCGAGCGTGGGGCACCCCCTCGGTGGACCTTTTCGCCTCTCAGACCAACCACAAGCTGCCTCTGTTCTGTTCCAGACTTCAGGCACACGGCAGGCTAGCGTCGGATGCCTTTCTCCTCCATTGGGGGACCGGCCTCCTGTATGCTTATCCTCCCATACCTTTGGTGGGGAAGACCTTACTGAAGCTCAAGCAAGACCGCGGCACCATGATTCTGATAGCGCCCTTTTGGCCCCGTCAGATCTGGTTCCCTCTTCTTCTGGAGTTGTCCTCCGAAGAACCATGGAGATTGGAGTGTTTTCCGACTCTCATTTCGCAGAACGACGGAGCGTTGCTGCACCCCAACCTTCAGTCTCTGGCTCTCACGGCCTGGATGTTGAGGGCGTAGACTTCACTGCGTTGGGTCTGTCTGAGGGTGTCTCCCGGGTCTTGCTTGCCTCTAGGAAGGATTCCACTAAAAAGAGTTACTTTTTCAAGTGGAGGAGGTTTGTCGTGTGGTGTGAGAGCATGGCCCTAGAACCTCGTTCTTGCCCTGCACAGAACCTGCTTGAATACCTTCTGCACTTATCAGAGTCTGGCCTCAAGACCAACTCAGTAAGGAATCACCTTAGTGCGATTAGTGCTTACCATTATCGTGTGGAAGGTAAAGCCATCTCTGGAGAGCCTTTAGTCGTTCGATTCATGAGAGGCTTGCTTTTGTCAAAGCCCCCTATCAAGCCTCCTACTGTGTCATGGGATCTCAACGTCGTCCTCACCCAGCTGATGAAACCTCCTTTTGAGCCACTGAATACCTGCCATCTGAAGTACTTGACCTGGAAGGTCATTTTCCTGGTGGCAGTTACTTCCGCTCGTAGGGTCAGTGAGCTTCAAGCCCTAGTAGCTCATGCTCCATATACCAAATTTCATCACAACAGAGTAGTGCTCCGCACTCACCCAAAGTTCCTGCCGAAGGTGGTGTCGGAGTTCCATCTTAACCAGTCAATTGTCTTGCCAACATTCTTCCCCAGGCCGCATACCCGCCCTGCTGAACGTCAGTTGCACACATTGGACTGCAAGAGAGCATTGGCCTTCTACTTGGAGCGGACACAGCCCAACAGACAGTCCGCCCAATTGTTTATTTCTTTCGACCCTAACAGGCTAGGGGTCGCTGTCGGGAAACGCACCATCTCTAATTGGCTAGCAGATTGCATTTCCTTCACTTACGCCCAGGCTGGGCTGACTCTTGAGGGTCATGTCACGGCTCATAGTGTCAGAGCCATGGCAGCGTCGGTGGCCCACTTGAAGTCAGCCACTATTGAAGAGATCTGCAAGGCTGCGACGTGGTCATCTGTCCACACATTCACATCTCATTACTGCCTCCAGCAGGATACCCGACGCGATAGTCGGTTCGGGCAGTCGGTGCTGCAGAATCTGTTTGGGGTGTAATCCAACTCCACCCTCCAGGACCCGAATTTATTCTGGTCAGGCTGCACTCTCAGTTAGTTGTTCTTCGTAGGTCAATTTCTGTTGTTTCCTCGCCGTTGCGAGGTTCCATTGACCTGGGTTCTTGTTTTGAGTGAGCCTGAGAGCTAGGGATACCCCAGTCGTGAGAACAAGCAGCCTGCTTGTCCTCGGAGAAAGGGTATGATACATACCTGTAGCAGTTGTTCTCCGAGGACAGCAGGCTGATTGTTCTCACCTTCCCTCCCTCCTCCCCTTTGGAGTTGTGTTTCATACTTTATTGCTTGTCATTCAACTGGCGGGAGCGGTCGCGCACGGGCGGGAAGACGGCCGCGCATGCGCGGTGGGCGTGCCCTGCGTGCCGACCGTCCCGCGAAGCTTTTTCCGGTTGGTGGGGGCTGCCGCGGACGTCAACCCAGTCGTGAGAACAATCAGCCTGCTGTCCTCGGAGAACAACTGCTACAGGTATGTATCATACCCTGTATCTGCAGATGATGTGCAGCCACTGGCCCAGGTAGGAGTAGATGTAGTTACATCAGTGACCTGCATGAATCATGATCTGAGGAATGTTGTTCGCTTCTCCACCCACCAATACTGAGTGATATGGACTGTTTGCAGAGAGAAAACATATCAGGCAGTAGGCAGAACTGTACATTAGGCTTGATGTCAAAACTTAAAAATTATGGCTTCATGAGCAGGGATTTGACAGTGCATTCAGATCCCAAGATGGTAGAGACCAGCAGTATGCAAGTCCCCATATGCAGTGAAGATGCTGCTTTAGTGAATGTTGATAGGCAGAGCACTACATGAGCAGAGGTTCAGCAGTGGTTTCTTGATTTAAAGACTGAGATTGGAAAAATGCGAGGTGAGCTATAGCATGGTTTAGATTAAATGAAGACCAAAATAAAGGAAATAGGACACAGAGTAGAGGAAGCCAAAACTAAAATTGAGTTTCAATAGGTGCATTGAGCTCTGGGACCCAGAGATGTGAATTGTCCTAGGGACATTTTGGCCTGCTTTTGAGATATCAAGAGAAAGAAGCTGTACTATGTGCTTCCTGAAAGCAAGGGGCCATACAGTAAGAAGGCTTTATGGTGGAGATCTATGCAGACCTAGCCCCGGCACCCTCCACAGAAGATGGGACTACAAACTAGTAGGTACAAAACTATGGAAGACTCAGGTTAGCTATAAATGGCTGTATCCTGTTGGCATACATATGCGATTACAAGGCCAGTGGAAGTCGGCTTCCTTAGTGGATGTAGCAATCACATTGCTTCGGCCTGCTGGCATTCCTGGTCTGGAAGATCTCAAAAGCACTGTGGCCAGCCATTCTGCAGTTTCCTGTGAGCACAAGAAATCTATATCCAAGTGGCAAATTCAAGGTGATGCACAATGGAAAGAATAATCTGAATCACAGTTACCTGACGCTAGGGTCCACCTTGGGGGTCTGAGCTCAAGAAAAAGATCTGGGTGTTGTTGTAGATAATATGCTGAAATCTTCTGTTTAGTGTGCGGCGGCAGCCAAAAAGGCAAACAGAATGCTAGGAATTATTAGGAAAGGGATGGTGAAGAAGACCAAAAATACTATAATGCCTTTGTTTCGCTTCATGGTGCGTCTGCACCTTGAGTATTGCATTCAGTTCTGGACACCGTATCTCAAAAAGATATCGCGGAATTAGGTTCAAAGAAGAGCGGCTAAAATGAGAAAGGGGATGGAACTCCTTTCGTATGAGGAAAGGTTAAACAGGTTAGGGCTCTTCAGCTTGGAAAAGAGATGGATGAGGGGAGATATGATTGAGGTCTACAAAATCCTGAATGGTGTAGAACGAGTAGAAATCGATTTTTTTACTCATTCCAAAAGTACAAAGACTAGGGGACACTCAAGGAAGTTACATGGAAATATTTAAAAAAATAGGAGGAAATATTTTTTCACTCAACGAATAATTAAGCTCTGGACCTCTTTGCCGGAGAAGGTGGTAACAGCGGTTAGCATATATGGGTTTAAAGGTTTGGACAAATTCCTGGAGGAAAAGTCCATAGTCTCTTATTGATACAGACACGAGAAGCAACTGCTTGCCCTGGGATCAGTAGTATGGAGTGTTGCCACGATGTGGGTTTCTGCCAGGTACTTGTGACCTGGCTTGGCCACTGTTTGGAAAACAGGATACTGGGCTAGATGGACCATTGGTCTGACCCAGTATGGCTACTCTTATGTTCTCATGTTCTTATGGCATAGAGTTGAGAAAGGAGAGAAATGCTTAATGCACCATTTGGATATCTGAAGTAGAAGAGAGCTAATGTCCTAGACTTTTGAACTGTGGCTGCAGTGTAACAATACTGAGGTTCCTTTCACTTGTAGCATATCTCCATTTAAGTCCTGCTGAACCCATTCGAAAACATTTCAACAGTTGTAGAACTCATCAAGTCAATTATTTTCTCCTTATATAGAGGATGTCCTCTAGTGATAGTACTGGGAGAGGACTGCGAGAAGTCTCAGGCACCATTTTAAACACCAGTGACTCAGGGGTGGGAATGGAAGGAGACTGCTTTCACTGTGGTCCACTAGACTATGAAGGAGACCCTGGGTGATTCATACTGTGTAGGATAAAGCTTTCTTAGACCCAAATCAATTACAATTGGTTCTATAGGCAATCATTTTATCATAAATGGATTACTGTAATATTGTTCTGCTGGGCCTCCCAGATCACCAGCTTTCATAACTCCAGATTGTACAGAATGCTGTAGCAAAATTGATTTCGGGGGGGGGGGGGGGGGGGGGAGGCAATAGATCATGCTACTCCATTTCTTATCAAGCTGCATGGCTTCCAATAAAAACAAAAATCAAATTTGATGATCATGATGGATACTTATAGCTCTCCTCTGTCCCTAAAGTTAGGTTCGGAGCGGGTTAACAACTACAACAAAAAGGATGACATCAGTCCAGAACTACAAAGATAAATAATTATAACTAAAACAACCCCCCCGCCCCTTTTACAAAGCCGTGCTCTTGTGTTGTCATTACTGCATGACAGTACGGCTTTGTAAAAAGGGGGGGGGGGGGGTTACTTTAATTTTATAACAACATTTTTGACAACAAATATGATTTCAACTGTTACCAAAATGAATATACGAAGGATATAATCTAACTTCTACTGGGAGTATATTCCAAAGTTTTGCTATTTGAAATTTAATAGACTTCTCTTGAAAACTTTTCAATTTAACACCTCTAAAGGAGGGATATTGTAACATGAGATATGTACAAGTTCGTTGATCACTAAAGTCATCCAACAAAGTAATTAATAATGTCAGATCAGTTGGACAGTGACCCTCTAAAATTTTAAAAGCAAGACATCATATTGTGAAAGCTATTCGTGCTTTCACTGGGAGCCAGTGCAGATACAACTGAGACACATGATCAAACCTGGATTTATGAACAATAAACTTATGTGCTGTGTTCTGAATCAATTGTAATCTCTGTAATTGCTTTTAATTAATTCTAATATACAAGGAATTACAGTAGTCCAATTGTGATAGAATTAATAAGTGCACTAGCACCTTAAAGTGATTAGGAATAAAATAAGAACAAGCTAATCAAAGTTATTTCAATTTGAAGAAAGCCTTCTGAAATAAATGTGTAATCTGAGCATTCATTGTTAAAGCAGAAGAAGATAGAATAACCCCCAAAACTCTTGACGTTCTGTTCACTACCAAATAAGAACCATCTAAACAAATATTATAGCTGGGAATATTATCTACCATTACACTGAACCAAAGAACTTTGGTATTTAACTTAAGCATAACAGAAGAGGACCAATGTCTATTTTTTTCCCATACAGTAGTTGATTCTACAGAAAGTAATATTTTGGGATAAGTCCAACAGAATCATAAAAACAATAACCGAGTATTGTCTATTTTTCAAAAAAGAGCTAAACCACTGAAGTACAGTAGCAGTGAAACCTAATTCTGATAACATAACAATTAACTTATTATGATTGACCATGTAAGGATTAGGGTTATGGTTAGGGTTAGGGTTACGCTTAACTTCAGTTGTTAAAGATAATAAGAGTGTCTCTATACTATGATATATCCAAAAGCCATGTTGAGATTCATGAAGTAAATTTACTGTCTGCATGAAATGATATAATTGAGAACTTATCACCAATTCTTTTTTTTTTATTGTTTTAAACACACATTTTTATAAGATTCGCTTATAAACAGAAAAATGGCAGATACAATATTCTACTAAAAGATAATCAATAATGAAAAACTAAGAAAAACTATTAGCCTTCTTAGGCCACAATCATAGGAGATTAAGGGGGCAGAGTATATCAGAGGAGTTATACAAATGAGAAAAAAAAGGTATATATATATAATAATATATCAGAAAATGGCCTGGTTTAAATCCCAAGTATTCTATCATTTGCTCCATCTGCAGTATATTTAGTGATCTTCTTAGCATCAATAAAAGTCCGTAGCTGAACTGGATAAAAAAAAATATATTTGTTACCCTGATATTTCACACAGCATTTACAAGGATAAGTCAAAAGAAAAGAGGCTCCCATTGCCTTAACCTCTTCTCGGAAGACCAGAAACTCTTTAGGTCTTTCTTGAGTTGTCTTTGTGATGTCTGGAAAGATCCAAACTCTTTGTCCACAAAAAGGAATCAAAGATTTTTTAAAGAATAATTTCATCAAAGAATTTAGATCTTGTTCAAAAACAAAGGAAATAAGCAAAGTTTGGCGTTCTTTAATATCTTTAAGGGATTCCTCAAGGAGATCTGAGATATTTGATATATCCAATTCAAGATTTTGTTGAATATTTTGGGGTGTTTTATTATCCAATTTCTTTAATGTTGGAAGGTAAAATAGTTTATTAACCGGTGGGATTGCAGTTTCTGGGTATGAAAGAATTTCCATGAGATATTTTTTAAATAAATCAATTGCTGGTATCCCTCTGGCCAAAGGAAAATTCAAGATCCTAAGATTTAACCGACGGTTAAAGTTTTCAATCTGTTCAATTTTTTGAGCCGTCATGATCTTATCTTTAATCAATTGGTCAGTAGTACATTTCAACGTATGATAGTCATTCTGTAGTTGTGTTGTCTGTTTCATCGTATCTTGTTTAGCTTCCTCGAGAGCCAAGGCTAGGGAGTCTACCTTGTTTACTAGTATAGTTGTCTCTTGTGCTGTTTCATAACAGTAGAAGTCAAATTTTGTAAAGCCAACCAAATAGAGTGCAATGTTACCTCACTGGGAGTCAGAGCTTCCATGTTGGTATCATCTGCGACTGGTAGCGAAGAACTGCTGCTCAAAGGTATACCACTACCGACGTCCGGTGCGGGAAACCATTGTACTTCGCTCCGAAGGGTCGCAGGACAAGGAGGTAAATCGGAACTTGGCGGTGATAAGGATGTTTCGTTCCCAGGCGACGGTGCCGCTCCTCCGACTACCGACGCAGCAGGAATCACCGGCCCAGCATTAATCGGGGTGCTCGTAGCGTAGCGATGGAGCGTCTGTTGGACGGGAGAGGCGGTTCTCGCCGGTGGCAGTACGACCTTTACCACCCCCTTTCTCTTAGTATGAGGCATTTTGAAGAGAAAAAAGCAGTAAGTTATAAATTCGAGGCTCCAGTCCGCAGTAGCTCCTCGCAAACGCTCAGGCTAAACCGCCATCTTAACTCCGCCCCCCTCTTTTTCACTTATCACCAATTCAACCAATTTGGTAAAAAAAAAGGTATACTTAAAATTGGTCTAAAATTAGTAACCTGAGATAAGTCTGAACCAACAAGCTTGGCATCTGTACATGTGTGGGTTGCATTTTTATTCCATTTTATTCCATTCCTGATGCAGGCACTATAGCCAAAACATGGCCCACGTCGAGTCATTTTAATTTCCAATAAAGGACTTTTAACAAATTGTCTGTCTGCTGCATTGTCTTCTCCAATGTGTTGGCTTGCTTCAGGTGCATTGTGGAGACCTGTTCTTCTGTGTTCTTTTTGTTTAATTCCTCGGGGATCATGGATGCGCTATTGGATGTCTAGTGGTGTGGCTGTAGTTAACACCATCTTTTCTGGTGACATTAAGTAGGTTATTCATTTATTTTCTCCCTATTTAACTAAATAGATAACAAAAGAAAAAATACACATAATTCACAAAGCACAAAAATAAAACACAATAAAACAACAAGACATCATTAAAATACAAACATGTGGAGGGGCATAATCGAAAGGGACGCCCAAGTTTTGCTGAGGACGTCCTCGCCAAACATCCCGGTGGAGGGGTGGGGAAACCCGTATTATCGAAACAAGATGGACTTCCATCTTTTGTTTCGATAATACGGTCGGGGATGCCCAAATCTTGAAATTTAGGTCGTCCTTAGAGATGGTTGTCCCTAGACTTAGTCATTTCTGATTTTTGGTGATAATGGAAACTAAGGACGCCCATCTCAGAAACGACCAAATCCAAGCCTTTGGTCGTGGGAGGAGCCAGCATTCACAGTGCATTGCTCCCCCTGACATGCCAGGACACCAATCGAGCACCCTAGGGGGCACTGCAGTGGACTTCAGAAATTGCTCCCAGGAACATAGCTCCCTTACCTTGTGTGCTGAGACCCCCAAACCCCACTATCCACCACTGTACACCACTACCATAGCCCTTACGGGTGAAGGAGGGCACCTAGATGTGGGTACAGTGGGTTTCTGGTGGGTTTTGGAGGGCTCATATTTACCACCACAAGTGTAACAGGTGGGGGGGGGGGGATGGGCCTGGGTCTGCCTGCCTGAAGTGCACTACACCCACTAAAACTGCTCCATGGACCTGCATACTGCTGTCATGGACCTGAGTATGACATTTGAGGCTGGCATAGAAGCTGGCACAAAATATTTTTAAAGATTTTTTTTAGGGTGGGAGGGGGTTAGTGACCACTGGGGGAGTATGGGGAGGTGATCCCTGATTCTCTCCGGTTGGTCATCTGGTCAGTTCAGGCACCTTTTTGTGGCTTGGTAATAAGAAAAACAGGACCAGGTAAAGTCATCCAAGTGCTCGTCAGGGATGCCCTTTTTTTTTCCATTATGGGTCGAGGACGCCCATGTGTTAAGGCATGCCCATGTCCCGCCTTTGCTACGCCCCCATGAACTTTGGTCGTCCCCCCAACGGAAAGCAGTTGGGGATGCCCAAAATCAGCTTTCGATTATGCTGATTTGGGCGACCCTGTGAGAAGGACGCCCATCTTCTGATTTGCGTCAAAAGATGGGCGTCCTTCTCTTTCGAAAATAAGCCTGATAATAACCCAACCAGGACTTCCTTATCTCCCTTTAAAATGCAAGTTAAAATTGTCTGTCTCAGAATCCTGCTGTACAGCATACCTCTAGAATGCTTCACAAAACAAATGTGTTTTTAACAGTTTTTATTTAAAGTTGTAAGGTATCATTCATTTTCCTAATTTCTACTGGCAGTTTGTTCCACAATATTGGACCTGCACTGAAAATGTGTGTTTCCTGGTCTCTTCAAAATGAGCTTTCCTCAGCACTGAGATAGAAAGGTGACATGTACCCTCTGAACTCAATGCCCTGTTTGGATGATGTATTTTCAAAACTCTACTTAACTAGAAATACAAATCCTGTTTCAAAGCCTTGTGTTTCAAAAATAAAATAAAAAAAACAATTCTCTCCACTGGCAGCCAGTAAAATTCTTTCAAAAAATAACTAATATGTTGGAATCAGGAGCTGCCTGAAAGAAGTTGAGCCATTGTGTTTTGAATAGTCTCTAGTGCCCTAATACTGGGCCATGGTAGTCCCAGATATAGGGCATTACAGTAATCCAAGTACAACCTTGCTGTCAGCAGTCATGACAGATAACATGTGGGACGTCCTACACTATAGATATCACTCCCCTTTCTCCACCCATAACTCGTTTGGATCCCACTCCTACCTGCACCAAGTAGCTAGCATGGGATTTGTACCATGTTGGCTGGTTTTAGTGTGTTTAGACATTAACACAGGTTCATGCTAACAGCTACCCCATCCTAAAATCTGTGCTAGCTGTTTAGCACAATTTAGTAAACATCCCCCTAAGTGAAATATATGCATTATAGCCTGTGTAATAGAGATATAATTATTGAACTATGATTACTGAGTGTGAGGGAATCATACAGGCTACAATAGCTATACAGTAAGATAGAACTGTATACCTATGTGAGGGGGGTCTACAGAACACTGCCCCTTTCCCTTAAGAAAAGTCCCTCCAATGGCCTGGGCCACCTTAAGAACAGTCCCTCCAATAGCCCGGACTACCTTACGAGCACAAGACCTGCCCTGAGAGGAAGTGAGCCGGGAGGGGCGGAGCCCATACCAGGGAGTATAAGAGACAGAGCCAGGCTGAGGATAAGGATGCCCAGGGAGAGAAGGTTTGAATCCCCAGCATATGACGTGGAAGGTACTGTTCCATAATCACGACCTGGCTGTGAGGTCTGGCTGGAGCCAGACCTGAAACTCAGTGGAGAACCAAAGACTTACTGGCTGTATTTGGGGTGTGGCAACCCCGACAGTCATAGACTGTGCATGGCCTACCGACAGAGGCCATTAAGACTGAATATATTAAACTGCAGAAGTTTCTCTACCCTATATCTCAGGTCCTGTGAAAGAAACAAGCCCAAGGTTTTTCTTGAATAAATACTTATTTTTGGTTCCACACCTTTGTCCGGCTGAATTGTTTCACCGGCCCACGCCCAATCCTCGCTTGGGGTCTCACAGCCTGATTTGAAATCCTTACTATTCTGGGGATGCAGAGGCCTCTATGATTATCCTAAGTAGATCAGATTGGCTACGTAATAATGGGTTAGCATCAATGTTCCCTCTAAGCAGCGTGCATGAGGGGTTGCTCAAACATTTTAAGAGTGTTCACAGATTTTACCTGGTTGCGCACAAAAAATGTTTTTTTTCTGTTATGTACAGAAATGCTTTGCTAATACTGGTGCTCAAACATTGTTGGTTTTTAAAACTTGTTCACACACAAAAACATTTGTACACACTAGGCCACTCCCTAGAGAAAAAATTGGTTAGCATTTATATTGAAAGGGTAGTGAGAAACTAAGGTTCCGCGTTAGGAGTTACGGATCAAGAAAGGGATCTGGGTGTCGTCGTCGATGATACGCTGAAACCTTCTGCTCAGTGTGCTGCTGCGGCTAGGAAAGCGAATAGAATGTTGGGTGTTATTAGGAAGGGTATGGAGTCCAGGTGTGCGGATGTTATAATGCCGTTGTATCGCTCCATGGTGCGACCGCACCTGGAGTATTGTGTTCAGTACTGGTCTCCGTATCTCAAAAAAGATATAGTAGAATTGGAAAAGGTACAGCGAAGGGCGACGAAAATGATAGTGGGGATGGGACGACTTTCCTATGAAGAGAGGCTGAGAAGGCTAGGGCTTTTCAGCTTGGAGAAGAGACGGCTGAGGGGAGATATGATAGAAGTGTATAAAATAATGAGTGGAATGGATCGGGTGGATGTGAAGCGACTGTTCACGCTATCCAAAAATACTAGGACTAGAGGGCATGAGTTGAAGCTACAGTGTGGTAAATTTAAAACGAATCGGAGAAAATTTTTCTTCACCCAACGTGTAATTAGACTCTGGAATTCGTTTCCGGAGAACGTGGTACGGGCGGTTAGCTTGACGGAGTTTAAAAAGGGGTTAGATAGATTCCTAAAGGACAAGTCCATAGACCGCTATTAAATGGACTTGGAAAAATTCCGCATTTTTAGGTATAACTTGTCTGGAATGTTTTTACGTTTGGGGAGCGTGCCAGGTGCCCTTGACCTGGATTGGCCACTGTCGGTGACAGGATGCTGGGCTAGATGGACCTTTGGTCTTTCCCAGTATGGCACTACTTATGTACTTATGTACTTATGTACTAAGTAGGCTTAGATTAAAAAAAGAGATGCTGTGTTCTTGAGGAAGAAAAAATTAATTTTTAAAAGACAAGCAGCTGCCATGGAAAAGTACACTGGACCTCTATCTTTCTTTCACATGAGTAAATTTAGGAAACTGGAAAAAAAAGGAAACACATTTTAATTTTACATACAGTTGAAGTTGGTTTGGAAGAGAAAGATATTCTAATTTCACCCAACGTGTAATTAGACTCTGGAATTCGTTGCCGGAGAACGTGGTACGGGCGGTTAGCTTGACGGAGTTTAAAAAGGGGTTAGATAGATTCCTAAAGGACAAGTCCATAGACCGCTATTAAATGGACTTGGAAAAATTCCGCATTTTTAGGTATAACTTGTCTGGAATGTTTTTACGTTTGGGGAGCGTGCCAGGTGCCCTTGACCTGGATTGGCCACTGTCGGTGACAGGATGCTGGGCTAGATGGACCTTTGGTCTTTCCCAGTATGGCACTACTTATGTACTTATGTACTTATGTACTAAGTAGGCTTAGATTAAAAAAAGAGATGCTGTGTTCTTGAGGAAGAAAAAATTAATTTTTAAAAGACAAGCAGCTGCCATGGAAAAGTACACTGGACCTCTATCTTTCTTTCACATGAGTAAATTTAGGAAACTGGAAAAAAAAGGAAACACATTTTAATTTTACATACAGTTGAAGTTGGTTTGGAAGAGAAAGATATTCTAATTTCCCCTCAAACTAGAAAAGTATTTAGGGGCCCTTTTACTAAGATGTGCCGAAAAATTTGCTGCGCTAGTGTAGGCGCGTGTTTTGGGAGTGCGGAGATCCATTTTTTTCAGTGCGCCTGTAAAACAGGCCTTTTAAAAATTTTTGCCTAAAATGGATGTGCGGCAAAATAAAAATTGGCATGCATCCATTTTGGGTCTGAGACCTTACCGCCAGCCATTGATTTAGCGGTAAGGTCTCATGCGTTAACTGTGCGGTAATCATTTATACTTGTAGAATGACAATTACTGCCCAGTTTCTGCTGTGCGCCAGAAAATTAAACAATTATTTTCCGGTGCATGGTGCAGATATGCATCAAAAATGAAATTACTGCAAGGGCCACGCGATAGCCGGGTGGTAACTCCGAATTGAAGCACATTGGGCATGCGTAGGTGCCAATGCGGCTTAGTAAAAGGGCCCCTTAGAGCAGTGATTCTTAACCTTGTCCTCTGGGACTGCCTGCTTTTAGAATATCCACAATGAATATGAATAATATTTGTTGGTATACATTTTCCTCACTGAATGCAAGTATATCTCATGCATATTCACTGTGGGTATCCTGGAAACCACTGGCCATTGGTCCCCAGTGTGCCAATCAGCGAAAAGGTACCAAAAGGGAAAGGGAAATGGGACTTGATATACCGTCTTTCTGAGGTTTTTGCAACTACATTCAAAGCGGTTTACATATATTCAGGTACTTACTTTTTACCAGGGACAATGGAGGGTTAAGTGACTTGCCCAGAGTCACAAGAAGCTGCAGTGGGAATTGAACTCAGTTCCCCAGGATCAAAGTCCACTGCACTAACCACTAGGGTACTCCTTCACAAAAGAGTGTATGCAACTTATTTATACCACAAAATAGAGGGATATCAACTGCATTTTAGACTCAGGTATGGACTAATTATGTCATTGGGTAAATCTCTCTTTTGTGTACCCTTCTCCTCCACTGCCAAGTCCAGACTCCGTTCCTTTAATCTTGCTGCACCATATGCCTAGAATAGACTTCCTGAGCCAGTACGTCAAGCTCCATCTCTGGCCATCTTCAAATCTAGGCTAAAAGCCCACCTTTTTGAGGCTGCTTTTAACTCCTAACCCCTATTCACTTGTTTAGTACCCATGTCTGTTTTATTATTATTATTATTATTATTTGTTACATTTGTCATTCCCACCTTAAGTAATTCCTTTATCCCTTATTTGTCCTGTTTGTCTGTCCTGATTAGATTGTAAGCTCTGTAGAGAATGGACTGTCTCTTCATGTTCAAGTATACAGCGCTGCGTATGTCTAGTAGTGCTACAGAAATGATAAGTAGTAGTAGTAGTAGAAATCACATACCCCACTTTAGATACCTGCAGTTTTTAGAGTACAGAACATGAAAAACATCAAGATTGTGAAAATAATTGCACAGTCTCATTCTAGTGACCCTATAGTATACAAAACTTTAAAACATGAAAGTTGTCCCTCCAAATTTTTATAGCCTTATCTCTGTTATTTGTAACTCCACTTGTGATACCTTTCCAAGTGTGTTGGAGGCAGCCCAGTGGCTCAGTTGTAGAACTGTGCATTATCATGTGGAGGACCTGGATTCAACAAGAGAGTCTCATCATTACATGAGTAGAATCTAGTGCAGGACTTCCCAAACCTGGGGTTTTCAGGATACCCACAGTGAATATGTTTAAGATCTGCATGCACTGGAGACTCAGTTCATGCAACTTGTTTTCATGCATGTTTATTATGGAAATCCTGACAATCCTACCAGCTATGGGGTCCCCAGGACAGATGTGGGAAACCCTGATCTAATGGCTGGACTCAGGAGCCCTTTTACAAAATCTGCGTAGGCACCTACGCGCACCCAACATGCATCAGTTTGGAGTCACCGCCCGGCTACTGCATGGCCCTTACGGTAATTTCATTTTTGACTTGCGTGCGCTACACATGCCAGAAACCGGGTGTTAATCGTCATCCTACGCACTTAGATGAATACCACACGGTTAATGCGTGAGACCTTACTGCTAAGGCAATGGCTAGCGATAAGGTCTCAGACCCAAAATACACGCATACCAATTTTTATTTTGCCGCACGTCCCTTTTTGGCAAAAATGGCCTTTTTCTACAGGTGTGCTGAGAAATGGATCTGCACGCACCCAAAACACGTGTCTACACTAGTGCATCCCATTTTTCAGTGCACCTTAGTAAAAGGGCCCCTTAGAGTCCATGATGGTAGGGTTTCAGAGGAAGCCCTGGTGCATGGCCCTCTGTGGAGGACAATCACAGCAATGAAATAATAGATATAAAAGTACATAAAATATGTGGAACCCATCCCCCTCCACACACAGATAGTGGTGATTAAAAGTTGATGACAACATATTTCTCCAATAGAGGTTAGCTCTGATGGAGATGGAAGCCCAAAGGAGCAGAAGAAAAAAATGAAGTTTGTTGATATGAGTGAAAGTTATGCAGCTCGGCAGTGCTTCAATCTAGAGTTATGTCTGCCTCAGGCTATATTAAATATGTTAGCGTCTGAGGACTCTGGAGGCAAATAAAATGTGCCTTTATATTTGGGCAAAGCAGTCTTTTTGAGTAGGTCTGTGAGTATAATGTTGCATGATAATGGAACATCTATGGTAGTTATTTTTGGGTTTGGTAAGAATAGCTTTTTTTTGTCTGAATAAAACTCTTTTGCATATCTTTTTGTTTTTTTTCCCCCTAATATTTTCAATCTGCACAGTGCCCCTACGCACACATCTGAATTTCACAGACCTGAATCCTTTCTGATTATTGTGTTTAATATTGGTTTTATTTAATATTGTTTTAGAATTTAATTTTTCTCATTTCATTAAAGTCTACGGTGTTATCCTTTTGTCTAGTACATTGATTATAATTAAAATATAACAAAAATAAGTGTACCAAAAAATGTCATGAAGGTGATATGCAAATACATCATTCTTTATGGTAGCTTTTATTTTTTAATAAAGCAGATCTGTACAGTGAAATTTAATTAAACATGAAATTGAATTCAAAGTGGCAGCACTTCTGTTTTATGTGAACTGTCTTTCTTTTCTGCCTCAGGGCTGGGAACAAAAATCCAGCAGTTACCATGTAGGCTGTGGATTCTTTACTTACACAGAAAATCTCTGTCCCTTTATACCTCATAATCTCTGTTGTAAAATATCATTAACTATTCACTTGCTGTTCCCCCTCCCCCCCCCCCCCAGATTGTTTATAGATCAACTTTAATGATACTAACTGCTATGAAAATAGAGAATGTGAAGGCAGATAAGGACTGCAAACCCCATTTAGGGGGTAATTAATAAGATGCAGTAAAAGTCTGACTTTTACTGTACCTTAATTTCCCACAGGAGTGACTAACCTATGGTATCTCAGTTCCGCAGGTTAGTCACTCCTGTGGTACAAGAATAATGCTGCTTGCAATCAACCTTGCATGCATCATTATTTTTCTGAACTGGAGAGTATTAGGCCACAAAACCATTTCTGCTTCAAGTATTTTCCCCTCCCCTGATGTTCCTTTTCTGCTACTCCCCCCCCCTCCCCAGATGGACCCCCCCCCCCAATTCAAGCTCCCCTCAACTCAGATCTTTACCCTCCAGAGGGGCCCCATGACAGATTCTCTACCCCTTAATGCCCTCCTTTCTCCAACTCCTTCCCAGCCTCCTGTAGGACCCCAGACCTATGTGGCAAATTCTTGCAGATCTCTTGGGGTTGGGGCAGGAGTGATCCCCAATTGCTCCTGCCCTTCTGGTCTAGGGGTTCAAAATGGCTCTGGCAATTCCTAGCAAAAATATTGTAGTACTACTGTTAGGGGTCAAACTGTCATATAAGACCCTTATACCTCAACTTGACCCCTGGCAGTACTACTGTGAACCATTTTGAATCTGGTGCTGGAAGGGGCAGGAGTGACCGGGGATTGCTCCTGCCCCAATTTGCCCTGACCCCACTAGCCCCCCCCCCCCAAGGATTTGCCAAGTAGGCCTGGGGAGGTGTCTATTAGAGTGGTGGGGTAGGGGAGAATTTAAGGGAAGAAGGAGATGCTCCTGGGGGAATTTATCACGGTGGGGCTGTTTGGGGGGGGGGGGGGGGGGGAGGAGACTTGAGTTAGGGGGATTATCTAGTTAGGTGTGGTGGTGGTGGGGAATAATTAAGCTTGGTCCTTTTAAGAAGCAGCCAGGAGCTTTGCAGCCTGATACTCCTCTTCAGGAAAATACCACCAGCTTTTTGCTGGAGGTATTTTTCCAGGAACAACGCAGCCTGCAGTGTTCACCACAAATCACATTATTCAATTTACATAATAATGAGGTCTTTTGCATGCTTTCCATGTGGAAGCTAATATTGTGTATTAAAGTAGTATAAGGTGCGTTATTATTCTTTAACATGTTAAGGGACAAATAATGTACATTAGGTCATAATGCACCTTAATTACTATACCCTTAGGGCACTGTTTGCTAAGCTGCGCTGTAGGCATGCTAACATTTTAGCGCATGCTGAAAATTAGTGCGCGCTAATGCTAGAGACACCCACAGGAATATATGGGTGCCTCTAGCATTAGCGCATGCTAATTTTTAGCGTGTACAAAAAAGTTTGCTCGCCTACAGCGCGACTAGTAAACAGGGCCCTAAGGGGTCCTTTTACTATGGTGCACTGAAAAATGGCCTGCGGTAGTGTAGGTGCGTCTTTGGGCATAACTGATTAGTACATAAATTCCCATTCTCCGCCCTGAGCCATGCCCCCTCAGCCAAAAAATAAAATTTATTTTTTAGTGCATAGGTAGCGCACACACATTGCAAAATTTCGGCGGGATACCTCAGTGTGTCCTGCAGTAAGCCCTTTTCAGGTGCAGTAAACATGCACTAATGCTTACTGCAGCTTAGTAAAAGGATCCTTATGAATGCTATAAGCCTCTTTGAGCATCCTTGGGAAAGGTGAGTTAAAACTCCAAATTGTTATTAAGTGATGTTCATATAGAAACATGATAGTACATGAAGCAAAAGTATTACATGCCCCATACTGAAAAAGAAAAGAAAAAAAGAAAATGACACAAAGAAAATCTAATATAAAATTAAAATCCACTAAGTAAGTGGGATCCATAGGAAAATAACAGAAAGAATATATATATATATATATTATGAATGTAAACAAAGCAAATAAGTATAATCCTTATTCACAGAAACATGTTACTGAAATAACCTAAATCAAAATATTCCAAGAATTAATTTAAAAATAAAAAAACAAAATTAAAAATCTATGAGGTCCAATACCTCCTAAGACCACAATCCATTTTGGGGGGAGGGGAGGCAGATAAAGGAAATAAAGATTGCAATAGAGACATTAATCCTAAATAGAAGAAAGGTAATAAGTAAGACAACATTTTTCAGTTCACTGCTCCGGAAGATTACTAGAAACTACTGCATCAGTTACCCTTTTGCTTTGTAGCAAAGCCTTTAAGGGTTCAGGGTCAAAGAAAACGTGGGCATTACAGTAATTAACAATGATAGAAACACTTTCATATGATGTTGTGTCTCTTTGGTAACATCTGGGTATACCCATATTTTTGACCCACAAACAAAACCTAAGAGTACTGAAAATTCAACTTCATAACTATATTCAATGCTGGAGGAAAAGTTCATAAAAACTCAGTATGTTCATAGGTTCGCTCTGATAGCAAAGCACGGCTTGAAGAGGAGCTAAAGTGTGGTCAGCTGTACTAACTTTGTCTGGAGTCTGACGGAAGCCCTCTTCAAGCCGTGCTTTGCTATCAGAGCGAGCCTATGAACATACTGAGTTTTATGAACGTTTCCTCTAGCAGTGGAGTGGAGGAGTGGCCTAGTGGTTAGGGTGGTGGACTTTGGTCTTGAGGAACTGAGTTCAATTCCCACTTCAGGCACAGGTAACTCCTTGTGACTCTGGGCAAGTCACTTAACTCTCCATTGCCCTATGTAAGCCACATTGAGCCTGCCATGAGTGAGAAAGCACAGGGTACAGATGTAACAAAAAATAAATAAGCAGTGGAGTTTTTCTGCTATGAATTAATGAATCAAATGAACTGATTGTATAGGATATCTGACACTGCATGAAGATCAATAATGGGAGTACAACATGACAATTCATGGACATAATTAAGAACTTTTGAGATATCATGTTGGAAGAATGCAGTGATGTGAAATTAATGATCTACATAGAGTTGCAATAGGATGGTTGAGTGAGTGAGTTCCTTCGACTCTTGTTAGATAATTTCTTAATGTGTGTATGTTTTTGAGGTATGTAGAAATAAAAACTAATTGATCTATAATTAAGGAGTACATCGTTTGGTGAAAGATTTTACGTGAGTACTCTGGGTGAAAAAAAATTCCCCAGATTGTGATAGATTATTAATGAATAAGCCACAAAAAAGTGCAACAAATGCCAGATGACCACGGGAGGGAATCAGGGATGACCTCCCCTTACTCCCCCAGTGGTCACTAACCTCCTTCCACCCCCCCCCCCCAAATGTGATTAAAAACATTACTTACCGATCTCTATGCCAGCCTCAGATGTTATACTCAGGTCCATTAGAGCAGCATGCAGGTCCCTGGATTAGTCTAGTGGTGGGTGCAGTGCAATGTAGACAGGTGGACCCATGGCCATACCTCTCCATACCTATTACAGAAAATCATGAAATGAATGTGCACAACTTAATGTTACATGGCAGGTTTGTACCAGAAATGACATGCCTGTAGCGAGAACAAACTTCCTTTCTGGTCCAAGTGTGACAGAGATGAGATGTATTCTGCCTAATTCTTGCTAAAGTTTAAGTTTTATTGTATTTTGAATTTGAAATGGACAAAAATAAATGAACACACTGCTACTCAGTTGAGGAAAAATTATTGGCTGTGGATAGAGTATGCAAAGGAGAGCTACAAACTGAAATTTTGAAGCACCTCAGTATTTCCAAATTGGCTTGGAAATGAAGCTACGTTCCCCGACTTCATTAAAAGTATTGACACTTCACAAGGATTTGAACAAAAACGTGCGTGTTATGCGGACAAACCTGAGCTTGATAAAGCACTGCTCTCTTGGGTTGCACAAGATGAGGTAAAGGAAAACCTCTTAGTGGCTCAATACTCCAAGAACCATCAGAAAAATGTAGACATTTGATTGGGCATGAATTTTCTGCTAGTAAAGGTAGGGCCATTCTTGATTGTTGGGAGGAGGGAGGTGCAGGGGAGGTCATTAGGCCACCAGGGTCATTTTTGCTTGGTGTGTGAGAGGGGAGGAGTCAGGAGGGTGCAGACGGGTCACTAGGCCTCTAGGTCCATTCTTCCTTGGAGGTGTAGGAGGGGAAATGTAGGGAACACAAGCAGACAGCCTTTGCAGCTGCCTGTTTGTGTTTCCTTCTTCTTTTGACAGCTCCAGATCAGCCGTAAAATTAGCTTGTTAGAGCTAGGCGCTCTGGAGTTCTGCATTGCCTGGGATGCACATTGGAATACTAATGAGCTCATTGTAATACATTTCTATGGGGCTCTTGGTGGCTGCTAACAGCACACGTTAGAGCCACGGAAAACCCTTTTGTGTATTACTCGGTAAATAACATCTGTTTTAGACTGGTTAGAACCAGTCTAAATCAAACATTCCCAGCACGGTAAGCTTTGTGCATCAGGGCCTGAGTTCCAGTAGCCGAGGTACTGAGGGAACAAAGCAACAACTAAGTTTTGTGCAAATGTTCGGGATATTTTATGTTATTATAGAAGTTAAAATTAAAATTGTGGTAACTTTAATAGCAAGCTTGTACATCTTTGTAATTATTGCAAAGTATTTAACACCTTGTACTATTTTCTTTAATACTATCAAACTTTAACAATTGGTACCAATTTGAAGAAACATATCCAAGTGTTTCCATTTATTGCTACTTAATAAAATATCTAAAAATTTCTCTTCTCAAATCCCTTGGTTGCATGCAGTTTATTTGGGAACCCTATTAGAAACCATGACATTTCTATCAAACTATTTATTTATAGTAATTCTTTATTAAACCACTAGGGGGTTTACAATATTCCCCAGCAAGTACGGCTATCCTTGAAAATGGAGGTATACTGAAGAGCTTAACTGTCATGAAAAGTCCTTGCTTACTAAACTGTTACCTGATAAGACTTTGGTGTTTAAACAATGGGCCCAATAAAACTGCACTAAGAAAATGAAAGAACACTTCTGCTTTTCTGCATGAATAAAATTGGCAGTCACAAGCTACCTCTGCTTTGAAAATCCATGATGCTTCAGCCACCTAAATAAATCAACATTGCCTGTAATTTATAAAAGCAACAAAAATGCATGGATTAAAAAAAAATTATTTTCAGAATTTTCAAAAAGAACTTTACATGTATCCACTTGCTTCAGAAATAGAAAATGGTTATATATGATAACATGTTTAAATAATAAAATATTAAAGCCAGCAAGAAAAAAAAAACAGAGAGAAAATATAATCACCTCTTACAATCAAAAGAAAAAGAAAAGGGGGAGGAGAAAAGGAAAAATGGAGCATTAATTAGGTAAAAAAACAACAACAGAAATAAGGCTTCACATGTAAATCCCCTGATTCCTGTCACCCACCTCATCCACTGCTTGGGCGAGACCCCCCAACTTCTTTAAATCCAAAAATGCACGAAGTTGGTCAGGCACAAAGAATTGATATCTACACCCCCCCCCCCAAAAAAAAAAAAAAAACTATACATTTACAGAGGTACCTAAGAAAAAGGTAGCCCCCAAGGATAAAGTTTCTTGATGCAGAGCCAAAAATAGTTTGCATCTTTCTTGAGAAAAACGCCTATATTGCGACCCAAATTGGGAGATGGACGTCTTTCTCCTGTGGGCGCCCAAATCGGTATAATCGAAAGCCGATTTTGGGCGTTTTCAACTACAATCCGTCACGGAAACGGGTAAAGTTGATGGGGGCGCGTTGGAGGCGTGGTGAAGGCGGAACTGGGGCGTGGTTATCGGCCGAGGAGAGATGGGCGTCTTTAGCTGATAATCGAAAAAAAGGCATTTTTACCGCGATTTTGGGTCATTTTTTTTGGACCCTTTTTTTTCATGAACAGGTCCCAAAAAAGTGCCCAACTGACCAGATGACCACAGGAGGGAATCGGGGATGACCTCCCCGGACTCCGCCAGTGGTCACTAACCCCCTCCCACAAAAAAAAACCCACTTTACAAACTTTTTTCCAGCCTCTATGCCAGCCTCAAATGCCGTACCCACCTCTATGACAGCAGAATGTGTTCTATCCTGTGACAGCCTTTCCCTGGTTCTGATGTGGCTCTTGGGTGAGTGTGACACCTTTTCTGTTAAGGGCACTGCAGAGTCACATCAGCAATGCATTGTGGTGGGTGTAGGGTATTGGGCTCTGTGATTCCAGTAGCTTGTGGCAAATGCTCACAATGTTGGTAGTTGGTAGGCTCTACTCCCATGGTGCTTTTCCCCCTACTTACTGGGTCAGAGTGTGCCCTGTTTTGTTTCCGGTAGTCCATGAGGTAGTGGCCATTTTTGAAAGCCAGTTTTAGATCCCTTTCACGTGTTAGCCACGTTAGAGCACTTAGTTCTTACCTTGAATGTGGCTGAAAGAGGGCATTGTACAGCATTCTGCCAGCTCTGACCTACTGCTCATCTCAGTACCAGGGAGACTCGTTGCCAGTGGGGCACAACCTCTGATCTGCAGTTAACCGTGAGTAAGCGTGCTTATTCCAATAAAGGACGTTTTCGGAGAGATTAGTCTTCAGGTGTCAACTGGTGTGCCAATGTTATATAGCAGCAACAAGTCCTAGAGGCCTGCGTGTATGCAGGTCCCTGGAGCACTTTTAGTGGGTACCGCAGTGCACTTCAGCCAGGTGGACCCAGGCCCATCCCCCCCCCTACCTGTAACACTTTTACTGGTAAATGGGAGGCCTCCAAAACCCACTGTACCCACATGTAGGTGCCCCCTCCACCCCTAAGACCGCTGTGCTTGCCAACAAGGGTTTTGCCACCAAGTATTAGGTCTTGTTTGCCAGAGGGATTAAATACTTATTTCCCTCTGCAGAATGCAAATAAATTCATATACTTTCCACAATGTGATTTTCCGGATTTAATTTGTGATGTGCTATCTCTCACTGTTACCAATAACCTACCCTTCAATTATGGGCTGCTCATGTCTTTGTCAGTGGGCAAACTTACAAAATCAGCAAGGGATCAAATACTTATTTCCACCACTGTATATTATGGGCATCTACACAGCTAGCACCCACTAATTTTTAATGTGCACTAAAAACACTAGTGAGCCTTTGTAAACAGGGCCCGTGGTATTTGACACTATTTTATTGTTGATCTGTTTATAAGTGCTTCATTCATTCGTGGTTATATAACACTGACTCCTGACCACTGTGTATTAACGGTGCTCCACTGTACTTTGAAAGCTTTCTGCTGCTAAGACTATGGTTTGTCCTCTCTTCTCTTTTGGTTTCTCTCATGGACCATGCAAACCCATGTGTGCAGCTATATGTGCCAGATGTGGCTTCATCCAGAGTTTGGAAGCTGTTTTGTCAAGTAATGTTGTGCAACTGATTGGCTGAAAGGTGTACTACATGCACCAATTATTAGAATAGCAGTTAATTATGGTTATTATTAGTTAACTATTTCTTAATATACTCATTTGTTCATGAAGGCAAGTCATCAGCAGAAGTCATAGCACCACTAGAGACCGATGCGGCCTCCATCTGCTCTACCATTTGTTTTCTGTTCCTGGCATGCCACGTGGATTTCAGCATCTTCAGTCATACCGGGACGAGATCGATTTTCCAGTGGCAGCTTGGAAATAATGGTACAAAATGTATGTTTGTACAGAAATATAATGTGAAACTGTCCTTAAACAAACAAATGAGCCACTTTAAAATATTATGGCTATAAATGACCATGACAGTAGCACAGCACATATAATAAAAATTAACTACTGAAGAGAAGCTGCTGAATTACTGTAGTAATAAACCAGATGTGATTATTATCATTTAGCACGGTCATTGAATACTGTGAATCCCTGAAGCCATTAAAATATTTATGATTAAACATTTGCTATTCCTTATAACAGAACATATAGTCTAGTATTGAAAAATGTTATTGTATTATTTAGCCTGTATGTGCCAGTCCAAAATAGATGTGTGCCAGTATTTGTCAGAGCTTCTGCAAAGTTCATTTCCCCTCTCTGTAAACTGTCTCATTTCCACGGTAGGGCCCTTTCCAGCACGCCCCTCTTGACATCCCTGCCAATCATTCACTTTATCTTCTCCCATCTCCTTCTCTGGCTTGTGCCTCTTCTAACTTTCTCAGGCAGATGATTAAAAGCAAACGCAGAAGCTAGAGGCCAATAGTGCCATAATAGCACCTGTGTTTGCTTCCACCTGATGATCAGAGCCTACAGACCCATGTAACAACAAGCTCACTGGCTCTGAAAGCAATGAGCCTGCAAATGCATGCTAAACAGGGCATTACCTATTCCTCCCCAATGCTCAGTGGACATGGCACCAAACATGGGTGCTGCTCCCACGGCAAACCCTACTCCAGCTTGGAGCTGGTGTTAGAGTTTGCCTGGGCATTGGGGAGGAATGGGGAGACCCTCTCTACCATGCATTCACATGCTCACAGGCACCCCCTGCACACAAAAGTGGCGGGAGGTCTGGTAGACCTCCAGACCCCCTACCTTACTCCATCTGACATGGGACTAGAGGGTCCAGTAGACCTCCAGACATCCCCTCTCTGGTGGTCCAGTGTGACTCTAGTAGCCTCCTTCTACCCTCCCTGGTGTCCTAGTGTGCCTCCAACCCCCTCCCTGTAACTGTAAGCTGGAGGAGGGATTAGCACTTCTGCCTTCTGCTAGCGCTGCCTTCAAAGTGGTGGTGCCTTGCCCTGCCCAAGAAGCTTGGGGGGGGGGGGGAAGGGGAACTAGGTCACCAGGGTGGGTAGATGGGGGCTACAAGGGTCATACTGGATCACCAGGGATTTGATCTTTATTGTGGAGGGGGGGTCTGGGGGAGTTTGTGTGTGTAAGGGGGGTCTCGAGGTCTACCAGTCCTCCAGCCCTATGTCAGGGGGTGTGTAGGGGGGTCTGGTGGTTTGTTTGACAGGTCCGGGATTTTTTTGATAGCCCAGACCTGTCAAACAAGTCTTCTGTGGGAGGATTGCACCTTGGACCCATGCCCAGGCACAATCCTCCCGCAGAAGTTTCCCCATGATCAAAACTAATAACATGAATAAATTCGCAAGCTATTAGTTTTCATCATTGGGGCTTTAATTCCTGCACTGTTCCAGAGCTATTTTTCATCGTTGTTTGGAATATTGCAGGGAATTTGATCACCAGCCCCTCGGGGGGGGGGGGGGGGGGGGGTGGAGGGGAATTGATTTCGCAACCCCTTCAGTCCAAAGATCCAGTTATTGCCAGCAGCTGATGGTGAAGGAAATTACTTTTGCATATTTTGGGATGACAAGGCAGCAAATGAAGGAACCTTCTATATGCTGCCTATGGTGCTATTGCTGTATGTGCCTCCAAATACTCATGTGATCCCTTTAACGAGTGCATTTTGTCTAGCAAAAAAGGTGCCGGTACTCAAATGCTAGGCCACTCTTCAGGGGTGGAGTGATCATTGAGGGACCCACCCTACAATAGCCAGGACCCCTGCAACCAGTCATAGAATCTATGACAACGCAGAATTTGTATGTAGAACCTGAGCTCTTTCGATAAAATACGAGAACCATGGGTCAACATAAGCAGACAGTGGAAAAGGTGCCAGTACTCAGTACCCCCAAGTACCCCCTCAAAAAAAGCCCTGCCTTTAACACATCTCTGGTGAAAGCATCAGGAAACAGAAGTGTGAGGCTAGTAATGAGCCAATAAAGCTGACCCTTACTTGGCTTGGACACTAGGGGAAAAATCTCTCAATCTGATATGGTCTGATCTATAGGCATCTGTCAGGTTCTGATCCAGTTTCTCTGGCACAGGTGAATTGGAAAACACAGCCAGTTACAAAGCTGCTTGTTGATCTGAGGCTCCAAAACGTCTATCAGGTCATTTTGCATTCAGTTTCCTGCGTCATATTCAAACCTCAGTCATTTTGACTCCACTGGGCTCTTTGCTATTCAGGTATACATTTTGGTGCTTCAGCCTGACAGGTTAATTTTTTGTGTAGTGGAACCTTTAAATTTTTAAGCATTTCCAAGGTAACACATTTCTGAATAATTTCCATTGTTTAGTTTAGTCATGACTCTCAGAAGCAAAGGCTGGAGTCTTATAGCTGAAGCCACAGGAACTGCACAGTTATGGTAGAAGTTAGTGTATAGTCATCCTCTGGGCAGCAGAAGGTGCAACATTCCCTCAAATGAGCCCATTGGACTAGCCTGGGATGTCTTTTTATTAGGCATCAAATACTGGTCCAACTGGCTCCTTCTGCTGCCTAGAGGATAACTATGCACTGGTTTGTACCTCAATCGTGCCACATCTGAGACTTTAGCTGCAAGTCTTTGGTTTCTGCTCTCAAGGGTCATGGGTTCGTTTGATCCCCAGTGAACCTTCCATTGGCCAAGCAAAAACAAGTGTTCTTCTCATGGCCTCAGACTATAATCAGGGCTGCTGTTAAATATCTTCACATTTGGGAAGGAGGGAGGATTCCCAAACTCATCAGTTGGTTGTATCTTCTTTATCTTCGAGCAGGCTTGGGACCTTCTGTAGCACTGGGGCCTAGGGTAATTGCCCTGTTTGCACCTCCTCCCTTGTGCTGGCCCTGACTATTGTAAGTACTGAAAACAAATGGCTCTCCCAATCATTTAGGACCCATATCCATTCAGTTCATTTATAGGTATTTGAATTGAAAATGGCTTCATTCATCCAAAAACAAACGCACATCCCTACAAAAGTCATTTTTTTTCCAAGAATGGAAAGAAAGCAAGGATAAAGATATTGAGGGAGAAAGTTATCAAAGTGGACTACCATTGAGATGGATTATCTTACCACTAACTCATGCTATTTTAGCACAGGTCTCATTTTATAACATGAGACGTAGTCACTAATAACCTGGGTTAACAGTAAAATAACCCGACAATGGTAGCCCACATTGATAACTCCCTCCCCATCCCCAGAGTGGCCATCCCAATACAAAAACCAAGGAACAGAGAGATAGAAACAGGAAAAGAAAATACTTCCCCACATTCCATCCATCCTGCATCCCAACATCCACCCTTCCCCTCAAATAAGATTACTTGGATAAGTGGAATACAAATATAAAAAAAAAACCCAAAACCTCTCACAGATATGTATTAATGTAATCCTTAATTATATTAGGGATCACTAAGTGGTGCTAGCCCTTTCGCTGGAGTCACTGGGGGGAAAGGGAGAGATGTTCCTGGGTCAGAGCCTGATGGGAGTGTTTGGGAAATAAGTTGCAGAAAAAATGTTTCTTGGTTGTTGAATGACATTGTGGGAGGAGTTAAAGTTAATAAATGTGCACCAGGTCTTTGGTTTCCTGAACCCCCACCGGGACTCTTGATGGAGAAGGACAGGATAAACCAGGGCTGAAATAAAGAGGAGTTCCTGCCCCTAAATGCAGAAACTGAAGGTGAGAAGAGCTCCGGGTTGTTAAGGGGAGCCCAGCCTGGGAGCAGGAACCAGAGCAGGGGAAACCTGTTCAAGGCCAGGGTGTAATTCTGAGAAACTCACTGTTGGAAGAAGGACAGGAAGAGAGGTATGTGCCTGAGAGAAACAGATTGTGATCAGAGATATATTTGAAGCAGCCTTGGATTATTGCTTGCCTGAAGGGATGGTAAATGGACAGGAGGAGCTGTAAATATGTACATACTATAAAGTTATAGACTATAAGAAAAGAGTACACCCTATCCCTAGTCTGGTTCAGGATTTATAAGTTTGGAACGGATATCAAGTTTGGATTAAAATTGCCCATTTGTTTAAAATGCAAGTTTGAACAGTCTGTTGCAGGATTTACAGTAAAGTTGGCTATTTTTGCATAACTCTTTGGACTGGAGTCTCTTCTTTGAGTGAGAATGAAAACCCAATTTCTCCCAGACAGGTAAAGTAGAGATCAGTGAGTAAAAGAGCCTAAAAGCACAGCTTAATATCCTATGACCTACCGGATCTTTATCCAGCCCAGGCCTGTGCCCAAGCTCGAATGATAAAGACTGGTTGATATGTGAGAAGTGGGGAAAGGTTTTTTATGTTTCTGGCCAGGGTCTTAGAGGGGACTCCCGAGATGGAACTGAGCTGGTTGGTGAGACCAGTATTTATGCCACGTTTCCCTTGGTGTCATAAGAACAAAAGAATAGCCATACTGGGTCAGACTGATGGTCCATCTAGCCCAGTATCCTGCTTCCAGCAGTGCCCAATACAGGTCACAAGTACCTGGCAGAAATCCAAACAGTGGCAACATTCCATGCTAACATGTCAACTAAGTGTATTTTATATACCGTGCCTAAATCTAGGCGCTGCTTATAGAATGTGCTTAGGTGGAAATTTATTCTGCATGGATTTTTTAGGCACCATATATAGAATCTAGCCCTAACAGTAAAATTGTATGCATAACTTTATAAAATTAGGAGAATATAGTCTGTGCAATTTTTTAAGAAGCTATGATCACACATAGACAGTTTTATTCCAGTTCATGGCTTTTAAAATTATTCCATAGTTACTGTATACATGGGGTTAATTTTATGCCAGGATGCCTATGTGAGAAATCCAAAATGTCACCTATTTTAAGCCTATTGTGAAAAGAAAACATAGGTACCTTTGTGCTTTTACAAATAGGCTGCCAGAGCCATCATCTGTAGAATGCAAATTCCCATGCACAAATGAATACCTGCTCCGAAAAAGGGAGAAATATGTGCATCGAATCTATGTGTGTATCTCAACTCTGCCTCTGGTTTACCCCTCAGAAGTCGGCATGCAGATTCAGTAGGCACATACTTTTTACACATATATGCAACTGAACTAATAAAACAAGTTCAAAATGACATCAGAGGAAAAAGAGATACCATATATATTCTATACAAACTCTTTCTCAAAATAAGAGCTTGTCAAAATTTAATATATCAATTACTTCACTGAAGTACAAAAAACTACTGGGACAAAAAAAGCCTCAACTCTCCTTCCACTTCCGTGTAACGGAAGAAATTCTGGAAGGACTTTCAGGGTATGTTCACTTCACAGGCATAAAAAAACTCACAGAGTATATACATTTGTTAAACTTCAGTGAAAAGTCTGCTTTTATGGATCTTATTTATCAGGGGGCCCTTTTACTAACCCATGTAAGCGTCTACACGCACCCAATGCGTGCCAAAATGGAGTTGCCACACAGCTACTGCGTGGCTTTTGTGGTAATTTCATTTTTGCCGCGCGTCTGATACGCATGGCCAACATAATTTTTATTTTAGAATGCTCATATTGGACGCGTGCCAAGTGGCATTTAGCCCACGTAGGTCATTACCGCCCGGTTACCATGTGAGACTTTACCGCTAGGTTAATGGGTGGTGGTAAGGACGCAGACCCAAAATGGATGCGCAGCAATTTTTTGTCCATTTTTGGCAAAAATTGTAAAAAGACCTTTTTTACAGTCATGCTAAAAAATGGATTGGCGCGCCCCCCAAACCCACGCCCACACTACCACAAACCATTTTTCAGTGCACCTTAGTAAAAGGACCCCTAAGTGATGTGAAAAAACACAGATGCCTATGTTTACTAAGGTGCGCTATAGGTGCATTAGCATGGTTAATGCGCTTTAATGGTTAACTTTAAAGGCACGTTAAAAACACTAACGCATCTTAGTAAACATACCCCAGAAACTTCAAACCTTATCTCAAACAATTAACAGCTTTCTCTTGCACCAACTGTGGCCAAGGTTTTGCCAAACAGGGCTGTGTCAAGGTGCTAACAGTATTTGAGCTTAATATTGTGTTTCTTGCTTAGAACTGTTCGCATTTTTAGCTCGAGGTAGAAATCAGCTGGCAGTAAACACTGAGATGCCCATATGAATATAATGGGCGTCTCGGCGTTTACCACCAGCTGATTTCTACCGTAAGCTAAAAATGCTACCACGGTTTAGTAAAAGACCCTCTAAAGCAATTTTTTATTGTTAAATTGATTTTCTATATCTCTCTTTGGCATTTGAATTAGTAGATCTTTTACTGGCTCAGCATCTTCAGGAATTGGTTATTTTATTTATTTATTTATTTATTTGGATTTTTCTCACACTTTTTTCAGTAATAACTCAAGGTGAGTTACATTCAGGTACACTGTGTATTTCCCTGCCCCTGGAGGCTTAGAATCTAAGTTTGTACCTGAGGCAATGGAGGGTGAAATGACTTGCCCAAGATCACAAGGAGCAGCAGTGGGGTACCACAAGTTATCACATATACTGTCTTGAAATGGTTCTGTTCATACCTTCATGAATGCTTACTCTATGTATCTTGTGAGCTCTGTTTTCCCCAAAAATTCTTTCTTCAGTGCAGGGTTCCTCAGTGCTCCCTGCTTGGGCCTACTCTTTCAATATGTTTTTTTTTTTTCTTTTTGGCATTTTTAGCTTTTCTTATCCAGTCAATAGGCTGCAGTCCATATATATCAGTACTAGAGGTTTTCAACCCAGTCCTCGGATCACACCTAGGCAGCCAGATTTTCAAGATATCTACCATGAATATGCATAAGATAAATTTGCATGCACTACATCCATTGTATTCAAATCTATCTCATTCATATTCATTGTGGGTATTCTGAAAATTGAACAGGCTAAGGGCCCTGTTTACTAAGGTGCGTTAGTATTTTTAACGCGCCTACATGTAGCGTGTGCACTAACCATGTAGGCACCTATAGGGCTATTGTAGGCACGTACATGGTTAACGTGCGTTAAAAATTTTAACGCGCCTATAATGCTGCTTAGTAAACAGGGCCCTTGTGTGTCCCGAGGACTGGGTTGAGAACCACTGATCTATACTGATGTGAAGACATGACAATACTGATAGCAGCTGATCCTTCTTTTCTCGTTATTTCACTGATGGATAATTATCTGGCTGCAGTAGAAAATTGGTTAGAAGCTCACATGCTTGAGTTAAATGCAACTACATGGGAAGCTATCTGGTTTGCATAGATTCTTCCTTTTCCTTCTGTATCTCCCTCAACTAAAGTGTGTCCTCTGGTATTATGTGATGTTATCTGCTCCTTGGAATCAGATAGAACACCACTCCCTCCTTTCAGCCTCAAATTGTGCAGTGATCTAGTTATCTTTTGTTTCAAGGTGTCACTTTAGATTGGATAAGGCTTGGCTCTCTCTTTCCTTGGTGATTGTGAAGATTGATTATTGTAATTTTTTTTACAATGGTCTTCCAGTTGTTTCACTTAACCGATTAAACCCCATCCAAAATACAGCCATCAAGCTTCTGTCAGGTACATGCAGGAATGATTATTTAACCCCACTCCTTGCTGGGCTGCTGGTTTTAGCAAGAATCAATTTTAAGATTTTTATCCTAGCCTTTTGAGTTCTTTTGCTTGACCAGCCAGTCTGTTTTTCAGATCATTTTATTCTCTGTGTCTCCTCCCAGAGTTGGCGATCCTCTTCAGCCTCTCTTCTCTCAGTCCCTCTTCAATGCCAAATTCAAGCAGGAAATAGCAACAGGCAAAAACATCCTTCTCCTCCAATTTGACATGTCTAGTGCATTCGATATGGTAAATCATAATATATTAGTAAGACTTAGATTATTTTGGAATTGGTGGAAACATACTTAACTGGATTAAGGGCTTCCTAACTACAAGAACCTACCAAGTAAAATCAAACTCGAGCATATCATCACCGTGGAAAGCAGACTGTTGAGTTCCACAAGGATCACCACTATCACCAGTCCTCTTCAATCTAATGATGACTCCACTAGCCAGTTCCTTATCCACCCTAGGCCTTAACCCATTCATATATGCAGTCGATGTCATAATATTCATCCCGTACAAATCCAAACTGACTGATATCACAACGAAATCAACCTCAGCTTAAACACTATGGACTCATGGGCAAATATCTTTCAGCTAAAACTCAATAAAGAAAAAACACACGGCCTCATCCTCTCATCCCAACACAACGCGGACAACCCAGCAACTATCAGCACCCCAGAATACACCCTCCCTATCTCAGACAGCCTGAAAATCCTTGGCGTCACAATAGACCATAACCTAATGCTAGAAAGCCAAGTGGCATCCACAACTAAGAAAATGTTCCACTCAATGTGGAAACTCAAATGCCTGAAACAATTCTTCCCGTGGGCTACATTTCGCAACCTGGTACAATCTATTGTACTCAGCCACTTAGATTACTGTAATGGAATCTACGCGGGATGCAAAGAACAGACCCTAAAGAAGCTTCAAACTGCCCAGAACACGGCAAGTAGGCTTATATTTGGAAAAACAGGACATGAAAGCGTAAAACCACTCCGTAAAAAACTACACTGGCTCCCAATCAAAGAACGCATTACCTTCAAAATCTGCACCATGGTCCACAAAATAATCTACGGTGAAGCCCCTGGATACATGACAGACTTGATTGACTTACCAACTAGAAACACATCCAAATCAACTCAAACATACCTAAATCTACACTACCCAAGCTGCAAAGGCCTCAAATACAAATCAACTTATGCATCCAGCTTCTCCTACATAAGTTCACAACTCTGGAACACATTACCAAAAGCCTTGAAAACGACGTACGGCCACCTTATCTTCCGGAAATTACTAAAAACTAACCTATTCAAAAAGGCATACTCTGTTGATCCAACCTAAATACCCGATCTCTGCGACACATCAAAATTAATGTACGTCATGGTCATAATCCAACTCCTCCCTGCACATTTCCCAAACCGTGGCCACATGAACTTTACCTTACCACAATATCACCTTGTATTTGTTCACCGGTGCCGGCAAATGCCTCCCGGTACTATGTAAGCCACATTGAGCCTACAAATATGTGGGGAAATGTGGGATACAAATGTAACAAACAAATAAATAAATAAATAAATAAATAAATGATGTACTTATTGGAGATCTCCTGCCACTCCTTTTTGTTCCTAGTTCTCACCCTTTGGAACTCTGTGGTGCTCTGTTTATGCCGGGAAACATACCATTTTAGATTTAAGAAGTCCCTAAAAGCCTGGTTCTTTGAGCTGGCCTTTGGGTGGAAATAGAAGAAATGAAATCTGCATTCTGTGGAGCCCTTTTACTAAAACTTAGTGTGTGCTAATGGACATTTGTGTGTGTTAAGTTCCACACGACCCATAGGATGAAAATAGGAAGCACAGCATTTACTTTGTGCTAATGTCTGCTAGTATGGTCTAAGAGCTTTAATAAAAGGGTGCCTATCAGGGGCATTTTCGAAAGAGAAGGGCGCCCATCTTCCGACACAAATCGGGAGATGGGCGTCCTTCTCTCAGGCTCGCCCAAATCAACATAATCGAAAGCTGATTTTGGGCGTCCTCAACTGCAGTCCATCGCAGGGATGACCAAAGTTCACGGGGACTTGTTGGAAGCGTAGCGAAGGTGGGACTGGGGCGTGCTTAAGAGATGGGCGTCCTCGGCCGATAATGGAAAAAAGAAGGGTGTCCCTGATGAGCATTTGGTCGACTTTACTTGGTCCATTTTTTCATGACCAAGCCTCAAAAAGGTGCCCAAACTGACCAGATGACCAATGGAGGGAATCAGGGATGACCTCCCCTTACTCCCCCAGTGGTCACAACCCCTCCCATCTTGTTTCAATAATAGCAATTTCCCCGCCCCTTCGCCGGGATGTCCTTAGAGATGGGCGCCCTTAGAGATGGTCATCCCCGTTTGATTATGCCCCTCCACATGTTTTTTTGTTGGTTTTGTTCTTCTTTGACTTGACCTTTGGGTGATTTTTAATTTGGTTTTATGTTGTTGTATTGCTATTATTTAGTTTAGCACTGCAGGTTCTCCTGAACTTACATATAAGATGTATTGTATATATCTGAAAACTGTTTCACAAACGTAATTAAAAAACAGGTTATCCCTGTAAATGCATCATTAGATACAAGTCCACTAAATATGTATCCTTTGAGCCTTCTCACCTTTTGGTATTTTTGGTTACCAAAAGGGTGGTGGGAGAGTAAATATCAATTATATTTTGCTCTTTATGTTATTGGATTAACCAGTCTGTAACGCTTTAATTGCTAATTTTCTATAACTATTTTCTTTGTATCCCCATTGTAAGTCTTGGATCCAATAATGGGAACTGGAGTGATGTATATTTCTTCTTTTGTTTTAATTATTGTACAGAAAAGTGACAAAACAAATTTCAATTAGAAATTTCTGTACAAGTGAATACTTGGTATAATGTTAAAATGCTATATATAATAATACAGTCTAAGAAGTCCTTTTATTAAGCTGCAGTAAGCTCTAATGCGTGGTCACTGAGGCAAAAAGTCCTTTCTGTGGGGCATGCTCAGGCATCCTACAGTAAATTTGTGATTGTTGCATGCTTTCCACTTGCTAAAAGATAGATTTTATTTTGTAGCGCTGGAGGCGGGTCGTGGGCATAGAATAAGTGTGTTCTGTGGTAATCGGTTAGTGTAGCTATATTACTGCGCACTGACTGATTAGCACGTGAGCCCTTACTGCCTACTAAATAGGTGGTGGTAGAGACTCTCATTCTAATGGCCACACATTAATGGGAAAATTAGCACATGGCCGTTAATTTCAAAAATAGAAGTGGTCATTTTACCAATGCAGGAAAAATTGCCTTAGTGTGGGGGGAATGACCCATGTAAGGATGAACCAAGGCCACTTTTTACTGCAATTTGGTGAAAGAGCCCCTAAGTTTGTACCTGAGCTGATGGAAGGTTAAGTGGCTTGCCCAAGGTACTACTACTACTATTTAACATTTCTAAAGCGCTACTAGGGTTACGCAGCGCTGTACAATTAAACATAAAGGACAGTCCCTGCTCAACGAGCTTACAATCTAAAGGACAAGTGAACAGTCAGTCTGAATTTCCTGAGAGGTGAGAGTTAGGTGCTGAAGGCAGCATTGAAGAGGTGGGCTTTGAGCAAAGACTTGAAGATGGGCAGGGAGGGGGCTTGGCGTAAGGGCTCAGGAAGGTTGTTCCAGGCATATGGTGAGGTGAGGCAGAATGAGTGGGATTCTGGGAATGAGTGGGATTTGAACCCCAGCTTTAGTGGCACTCAATCTACTGCTTTAACCATTAGGATACTCCTCTGCACCCTTAGAAGTTGAACAGTAGTGGAAGTAAGGACATTTTTGGAGTTAGGGACATGGAAGAACTACAAAACATGGAAGAACATCACAAAGAACTACAATGGAATTTGAACCCCACCTTTAGTGGCACTCCATCTACTGCTTTAACCATTAGGCTACTCCTCTGCACCCCTAGAGGGGGAACAGTAGTGGAAGTAAGGACTATTTCAGAGTTGGGGACAAATATCTCTCTGGCTGCTTCACTGAACCTGTCTCTTCTGAAACAGCCAATGACCTAGATAGCGATAATGCAGTTTTCTGCAGGAAGAGAATCATTTGACAGGGTCAAACAAAGCTGTCTCAAGCATCAATGCAAAATAGTTGCAATGCTTTTTTTTTTTTACATATCCCTCCCAAGATATTTTAGCAGAGATAATAAAGGGATGTGAGGTATAAACAAAAAGGAAAACTAAAATGCTTGTTTTTATTCTGCCAGTAATTAAGAAAAGCATTGTGATATCCTGTGAATAATGGAGAATGTAGGGAACAAGCGCACCCCCCCCCCCCCAAGTTCCCTTCAAGAGCCAGCATAGAACAGGCAAAGTTAAGTCAGAGAGAATTGATTTGTCTTGGTATAAGATTTTTTTCAAACCTATGTATATATAATTAGAATTTGGAATTATAATAGGAAATAAATTAACTGTTAAGTAACAAACAGGTGAACATGCATACAATTACTTTCATATTGTGATTTTATTCACTCAAGATGTGGAAATGAAAAGACTATACTGACCTGTTCACCTGGGTTCTGAATGCAAACTGTAAAATCTATTATATTACAACAAAGTCAAAAGCAATGTGAAGGATTTTGAATCTATTCAAGGCATGTACCTCATTACAGACTTAGCAAATTAAAACACAAATAGGATTAGAAAAGAATAATGTAACAATCTCCCTCTATGGCCCCTAGAGCATTCAGTCATAAATTGGGTTTGCATTAAATTGTGCCTGCAGTATTGAATTCAGGGAAAGAGCTGTAGGCTGAAGATAAACCATGCTAGGTTACTCACCAAGTTTGGCAAAGCCATGCATTTTCTTAGACATGCAATAAATTTGCTAAAATCAAACAGGATCCAAAAAAGGAGACTGTTTCTTATCTTAATTAAAAAATCTCAATATAGTATGGCAGGCTTTGGTTGTAGAAATGCTGCAAAGCTGAAGCTAAATGCTCGTATGAGGCATGGGAGGCTTTCTTGATTTTAGCATGTTTTATCAAATATGGCAGCTATTGTAATAGCATGCACTGAACCAACCCAGAATCTGGAATACATAAACTGTAGGATTTATGCAAGTCCCATTACTATTATTACCTTCTTAGCCTGTAGAGAAACTGGCTGTGTAAGATCATGACCGTGTGTTCATCTAGCACCCCGAGAACTTTAGACTCAGTCATATAGTTTTTTTCAAAATTGTGTCTAATGATCCTCGAGTTTACTTATATGTGCTTGTGATGTCCCTGTCATTGAAAGTTACTTGTGGGTCTCTTTACTAAGTGTGTCAAGTACTTAGCACGTAAATTAGAACACACTGTTAGTTTGGGAAGCTCGCCAGGTGCCCTTGGCTTGGATTGGCCGCTGTCGTGGACAGGATGCTGGACTCGATGGACCCTTGGTCTTTTCCCAGTGTGGCATTACTTATGTACTTAGTGCATCACAGAGAAAACAAATAATGTGGTGGGTTGACACTTAGCATGTCCTAATTTCTCAGTTAAGTAACGTGGAGGGGCATAATCGAAAGGGACGCACAAGGTTTTCTGAGGACGACCTCACAGGACATCCCCGTGAAGGGGCGGGGAAACCCATATTAGCGAAACAAGATGGACATCCATCTTTCGTTTCGATAATATGGTTGGGGACGCCCAAATCTCAACATTTAGGTCGACCTTAGAGATGGTCGTCCTTAGACTTGGTCATTTCTGATTTTCGGTGATAATGAAAACTAAGGACGCCCATCTCAGAAACGACCAAATCCAAGCCTTTTGGTCATGGGAGGAGCCAGCATTCATAGTGCACTGGTCCCCCTGACATGCTAGGACACCAACTGGGCACCCTAGGGGGCACTGTAGTGGACTTCACAAATTGCTCCCAGGTGCATAGCTCCTTTACCGTGTGTGCTGAGCCCCCCAAAATCCACTCCCCACAACTGCACACCACTACCATAACCCTTATGGGTGAAGGGGGGCAACTAGATGTGGGTATAGTGGGTTTCTGGTGGGTTTTGGAGGGCTCGCATTTACTACCACAAGAGTAACATGTAGGGGGGGATGGGCCTGGATCCGCCTGCCTGAAGTGCACTACACCCACTAAAACTGCTCCAGGGACCTGCATACTGCTGCGATAGACCTGAGTATGACATTTGAGGCTGGCAAAAAATATTTTTAAAGAATTTTTTTGAGGGTGGGAGGGGGTTAGTGACCAATGGGGGAGTAAGGGGAGGTCATCCTCGATTCCCTCTGGTGGTCATCTGGTCAGTTCGGGCACCTCTTCATGGCTTGGTAGTAACAAAAAAAGGACCAAGTGAAGCCGTCCAAGTGCTCATCAGGGACACCCTTCTTTTTTCGATTATGGGTCGAGGACACCCATGCGTTAGGCACGCCGAAGTCCCACCTTCGCTACACCTCCAACACGCCCCTGGGAACTTTAGTCGTCCCCGTGACGGAAAGCAGTTGGGGACACCCAAATTGGCTTTCGATTATGCCGATTTGGGTGACCCTGGGAGAAGGACGCCCATCTTGCGATTTGTGTCGAAAGATGGGCGTCCTTCTCTTTCGAAAATAAGCCTGATAGTAACATAGTAAATGACGGCAGATAAAGACCTGAATGGTCCATCCAGTCTGCCCAACAAGATAAACTCATTTTACATGGTATGTGATACTTTATATGTATTTCAGAATTTGATTTGTCCTTGCCTTTCTCAGGGCACAGACTGTAAAAGTCTGCCCAGCACTGACTACAATTTGAATCTGTGCAACCTGTCTTGCACTTAACACGTGGTATATGTATTTTCTCTGTGTTAATTGTATAGACTCCTTGGTCTTCACTCCCATTCCTGGAGAGCTGCCAATGGGCCAGGTGTTCAGGATATCCCTAATGAATATGCATGAGTAAGATTTGTAGGAGTAAAGACCAAGAGTATAGCCTAACTGGGCATCCTGTACTAGGGGCCAGATGCACTAAACTTAATGAGCTATTAACAAGCAAGTAGTAAACCCTGGCATGCACTAAAGACTTTTTTCCGACGACGGTAGCAGCTAACGAAAACGGAATGCAGATGAGCAAATTGTGTAGAAACTCTATTGTAATGAGATGCACTAACCTTTTCCGATTGTCTTAACGCTGGAAAATCTAATGAGAGGTCTGTACCTCTCGTTGGGGCTGAGCGGGATAGAAAAAGTGCTAGAAAAGTAACAAAAAAAAAAAAAATAGCACTCCGTTTAAAAAAAAAACATATTTTGGCCATCATCCCCCCCCCCCAAGATGCAGCGCCGCTCACCCCCTCCGATGCGGCTCGACTGTGCAGTTGAGGACGCCCATTTAACTGAGCTAAATGCGCTGTGATTGGCTCAGAGACTTCCAGGTCTCTCAGCTGAGTGAAGCACTGCCAAAAAAGACGTTTTTATTATTGCAGGGGGGAATGACGGCCAAAATGGACGTTTTTTTTTGGATGGGCATCCTCAACTGCACTGTCCTTTGTCGAGCCGCATTGGGAGGGTTGAGCAGCATGGCGTCTTCGGGCGGCACAGGAAGGCGTATTTGGCATGCGCAGAGCAGCCAGCATAACGCTTGGCTGCTCTGCACATGCTCGACCGGCCGACTGGCCGACTGTTTATCGATGGAATAGAGAATGCAAGTGAGCTACAATGAGCAGCTCATTTGCATTCCTGTTCCTTGATGCATGCCCATTCCTTACCGATTCACTAAGGGAATCGGTAAGGAAAGGGCTTTAACGAGTCTTTAGTGCATCTTGCCCTAGGTTAGATAATTCAGATCATTACAATGTTCCTTGCCCAAAGGCTTGTGCTCTAAGCTTGTATGCAAATCTCTCTCATTCATATTCATTAGGGATAGCCTGATCACCTGACCTGTTTGTACCTCTCCAGAAATGGGACAGAATACCAAGGGGCTGTACAAACATTGCAGGCCTTGATTTTTGCACATTTCAGAAGTGTGAAAAATATGCATGAGGCACAGCATGAAATATCCCCTCAAGTTGGTCTGAAATATTTTTGTGTAACAAGCTAAAAAATATTGCATAGGCTATCTCCAATTCTGCACCCATTTATGGAACTCAGGAATTGTGCAGAATTGAGGACAAGATGATTATAAAAACAAATATAAAATTAGTTCCAACATTGAAAGTAATGTATTCTCTTATTATAAAAATTAAAGCTCCCAGAGTGATAAAAAAGGACAGGAAAACAACTAAACAGACATCTGCAGGAAAGTAACAAATATACAAGGCAGGTGTCATTTCTTTCTTTCTTTCTAAATATTCAGACTTTAATGCTTTGTAAGTATAACCCCCTTTGCTTGATGCTGCAGAGCCCTAGGAATAGTTTCTTTCATGGTATAGTGGTAGTGGTGGTGCTGGTGAGGGAACAGGAATCAATTGCTTCTAAGCCCAAGAGGCTTTGTAACTTTAGCCACTCATATAAACTCTTGTTCCAGAATAAACACAACTTTACTGATACAAAAATAGGAAAAGCAACAGACAAGTCAGTATTCAGAACAATTTAACTGGCCGCTCACCACCATCTGAAACTAAACATGACCAAGCCTGAGCTTATTTTTCCCCCGAAACCCAACTCTCCTCTTCCCCCATTCTCTGTCTCTGTGGATAACACTTTCATCCTCCCTGTCTCATCAACTTGTAACCTTGAGGTCATCTTTGACTCTTTCTCTACACATATCCAACAGACCGCTAAAACCTGTCATTTTTTCTCTATAGTATCATCAAAATTTGTTCCTTCCCTTCTGAGCACACTACCAAAACCCTTATCCACACTCTTATTACCTCTCGCATAGACTACTGCAACTTCCTTCTCACAGGTCTCCCACTAAGCCATCTCTCTCCCCTTCAATCTGTTCAAAACTCTGCTGCACGACTTATATGCCGCCAGTGTTACTATGCACATATTAGCAGTGGCGTACCAAGGGGGGGCGGTGGGGGCGGTCCGCCCCGGGTGCACGCCGCTGGGGGGTGCCGCGGCGTGCGCCTGCTCTGAGTTCCCTGACTTCGCGCGTTCGCTGCAGCTCCCTCTGCCCTGGAACAGGTTACTTCCTGTTCCGGGTCAGAGGGAGCTGCAGTGAACGCGCAAAGTCAGGGAACTCTGAGCAGGCGCGCGCTGCGGCACCCCCCCCAGAGGCATGCACCCGGGGGGGGGGGGGAGTCCGCGCTGCATCGGGGGGGGGGGGGGGGGGGATGCTGCACCCGGGGGGGGCGGGGCACCGCCCCGGGTGTCCGCCCCCCTAGGAACGCCACTGCATATTAGCCCTCTCCTCAAGTCATTTAATTGGCTCCCTATCCTTTTCCACATACAGTTCAAACTCCTCTTGTTGACTTACAAGTGCATTAGTTCCACAGCTCCTCAGCTCCACTCTTTTCGCTCCCTACACTCCTCCCTAGGAACTCTGTTCATTGGGTAAATCTCTCTTATCTGTACCCTTCTCCTCCACTGCCAACTCCAGACTCGTTTGTTTTTTATCTTTCTGCACCATAAGCCTGAAATAAACTTCCTGAATCAGTACATAAGAACATAAGTGTTGCCATTCTGGGACAGACTGAAGGTCCATCAAGCCCAGAATCCTATTTCTAACAGTGGACAATCCAGGTTACAAGTATCTGGCAAGATCCCAAAACCGTACAATACATTTTATGCTTATCCTAGAAATAAGCAGGGGACTTTCCTCAAGTCCATCTTAATAATGACTTATGTACTTTTCTTTTAGGAAGCTATCCAAACCTTTTTTAAACCCCGCTATGCTAACTGCTTTTACCACATTCTCTGGCAATGAATTCCAGAGTTTAATTACACGTTTAGTGAAGAAATATTTTCTCCCATTTGTTTTAAATTTATTACTTTGTAGCTTCATTGCAAGTCCCCTAGTCTGGAAATAGTAAACAATCGATTCATGTCTACCTGTTCCTCTCAACTCATTATTTTACAGACCTCTGTCTTATCTCCCCTCAGCAGTCTTTTCTCCAATCTACAGAGCTCTAGCCGCTTTAGCCTTTCCTCATAGGGGAGTCATCCCATCCCCTTTATCATTTTGTCACCCTTCTCTGTACCTTTTCTAATTCCACTATTATCTTTTTTGAGATGTGGTAATCATAATTGCACACTGTATTTGAGGTGCAGTCGCACCATAGAGCAATACAAAGGCATTATAATGTCCTCATTTTTATTTTCCATTCCTTTCCTAATAATACCTAACATTCAATTTGCTTTCTTAGCTGCCGCAGCACACTGAGCAAAGGGTTTCAACTTAGCATCAACTAGGACACCTAGATCCCTATCTTGGTCGGTAACTCCTAACGTGGAACTTTGCATTACTTAGCTACAGGGGCGTAGCCAGACAGCAGATTTTGGGTGGGCCTAGGCAAGAAGTGGGTTGGCACCAAATGTTCTCTCCCCCACCCCCACACCAAAAAAATATCTCAGCTGGTGGGAAAATGCTTCTCTCCAGTCTCCACCTTGGTAGTCTGCAGCAGGCATGCGCTGAAAACTGAGCATGCGAAGGTGCCAGTATTGTGGAGAGCAGCATTTTCATTACCATGTGCTACTGTTGGATGGGCCTGAGCCCTAAGTGGGTGGGCCCCGGCCCACCGAGGCCCACCTGTGGCTACGCCACTGCTTAGCTATAGTTCGGGTTCCTCTTTCCCACATGCATCACTTTGCACTTGCTCACATTAAACATCATCTGCCATTTAGACGCTCAGTCTCTTAGTCTCATAAGGTCTTCTTGTAACTTTTCACAATCCTCTTGCGATTTAACAACTTTGAATAACTTTGTGTCATCAGCAAATTTAATTACCTCACTAGTTACTCCCATCTCTAGATCATTTACAAGTACGTTAAAAAGCAGTGGTCCCAGCACAAACCCCTGGGAAACCCACTATCTATCCTTCTCCATTGAGAATACTGACCATTTAACCCTACTCTCTGTTTTCTATCTTTTAACTAGTTTTTAATTCATAATAGACCACTATATGACTCTCCAATTACCTCTGGAGTCTTTCATGAGGTACTTTGTGAAATGCCTTTTGAAAATCCAGATACACAATATCGACTGGCTCACCTTTAGCCACATGTTTGTTCTCCTCTTCAAAGAAATGTAATAGATTGGTGAGGCAAGATTTCCATTCAGTAAATCCATGTTGGCTTTGTCTCATTAATCCATGCTTTTGAATATGCTCTGTATTATTGTTCTTTATAATAGTCTTTACTATTTTGCCTGGCACCGACATCAGGCTCACAGGCCTATAATTTCCAGGATCACCTTTAGCACCTTTTTAAAAAATCGGCATTACATTGACCACCCTCCAATCTTCCGGTACCATGCTTGATTTTTTAAATAAATTGCAATAAGATAAATTACAATAGTTCTGCAAGTTCATTTTTCAGTACTTTGGGGTGAATACCATCCAGTCCAGGCAATTTGCTACTCTTCAGTTTGTCAAATTGTGCCATTACATCTCCTAGTTTTATAGAGATTTCATTCAGTTTCTCTAACTCGTCAGCTTTGAATATCATTTCTGTCACCAGTATCTCTCCCAAATCTTCTTGGTGAAGACTGAAGCAAAGAATTCATTTAATCTCTCCGCTATATCTTTGTCTTCCCTGAGTGCCCCTTTTATCCCTCGGTCATCTAACGGTCCAACCAGTGGCGTAGCTACGTGGGGCCTGAGGGGGCCGGGGCCCCCGCAGATTCACCCCAGGACCCCCCTCCCGGCGAACCCGCCCCCACCGCCGCCTACCTTTACTTTTGCTGGCGGGGGATCCCGCTCCCCGCCAGCCGACGTCTTCTCAGTCCTTCCTGCTCTTCAATTTGTTTGCTGACGTCCTGCACGTAATTGTACGTGCAGGACATCAGACTAAGAGAACAGTTCTGTTCTCTGAGTCTGACGTCGTCAGCAAACAAATTGAAGAGCAGGAAGCGACTAAGAAGAAGACGTCGGCTGGCGGGGAGTGGGATCCCCCGCCAGCAAAAGTAAAGGTAGGCTGCAGCGGTGGCGGGTTCGCGGCGGGAGGGGGGGCGGCAATGTCGGCGGTGGGGGGCGGCGCCGGGGGGAGGGCTAAAATGTGCCCCCTCCCCCCGGGCTCTGGACCCCTCTCCCACGGAAGGCTGGCTACGCCCCTGGGTCCAACTGATTCTTTTGCCAGCTTCTTGCTTTTAATATACCTACAAAAGTTTTTGTTATGTGTTTTTGCCTCCAACACAAACTTTTTTTCAAAGTCCCTCTTTGCCTTCCTTATCAGCACTTTGTAATTGACTTGCCATTCTATATGCTGTTTCTTATTATTTTCAGTTGGATCCTTCTTCCATTTTCTGAAGGATTTTCTTTTAGCTCTAATAGCTTTCTTCACCTAACTTTTTAACCATGCCGGCTATCGCTTGGCTTTCCTTCTTCTTTTTTAATATATGGAATATAACTGGCCTGGGCTACCAGGATGGTATTTTTGAACAGCATCCATGCCTGATTTAAGTTTTTGACCTTCACAGCTGCTCCTCTAAGTTTTTTTTTTTACTGTTCTCATTTTATCATAGTCTCCTTTTTGAAAGTTAAATGCTAACATATTGAATTTCCTGTGTATACTTACTCCAGGGTTGATATCAAATCTGCTCATATTAGGATCATTGCTATCAAGCGGCCCCAGCACCATTACCTCCTGCACCAGATCATGTGTTTCACTAAGGAATAGGTCTAGGATTTTTCTTCCTCTTGTTCGCTTCTGTACCAGCTGCTCCATAAAGCATAAAGTAAAATATCTCCCAAGTCCATAGCTCCCTTCCCTTGGGTGCTGAACCCCCCCAAATCCCCCCCCAAACCCACTACCCACAACTCTACACCATTACCATAGCACTTATGGCTGAAGGGGGGCACCTAGATGTGGGTACAGTGGGTTTTGGAGGTGGTTTGGAGCACTCCCATTTACCAGCACAAGTGTAACAGGTAGGGGGGATGGGCCTGGGTCCACCTGGCTGACGTCCACTGCACCCACTAACAACTGCTCCAGGGACCTGCATACTGCTGTGATGGAGCTGGGTATGGCATTTGAGATTGGCATACAGGCTGGAAAAAAGTTGTTAAAGTTTTTTTTTTGTGGGAGGAGGTTAGTGACCATCGGGGAAGTCAGGGGTGGTCATCTGGTCATTTAGGGCACTTTTTTGGGACTTGTTCGTGAAAAAAAAGGGTCCAAAAAAAGTGACCCAAATTCGCGCTAAAAACGCCTTTCTTTTTTCAATTATTGGCCGAGGGCGCTCATCTCTCCTCGGCCAATAAACACACCCCAGTCCTGCCTTTACCACACCTCTGACATGCTCCCGTCAACTTTGCCCATTTCCACGACAGATTGCAGTTGAAGACGCCCAAAATCGGCTTTCGAATATACCGATTTGGGCGCCCACGGGAGAAAGGCGCCCATCTCCCGATTTGGGTTGAAATATGGGCGTCTTTCTCTTTCAAAAATAAGCTGCTTTAAGTAAAAAGCAGACAAATGACTGCACATTATCACTGTCAACTGCTGAGCAAGATGTAAATAGGAACAATGAGCATAGTTTGATATGTCTATATGCGCATGCCAGAAACCTAAGAAATAAGATGGGAGAGTTAGAATATATTGCACTAAATGAAAAATTAGATATAATAGGCATCTCTGAGACCTGGTGGAAGGAGGATAACCATGGGGACACTGTCATACCAGGGTATGAGACTTCCAGCAGCGACCTCACAAGACTTCCACTGGAAGTCTCGGCTGCTATGTTAAAAGAGCAGAGAGGAGAGGATCAACTGCCCCGAAGAACCTATTAGACCACCAGGGTACCTTGAGGTATGTGCCTGGAGGGCACCCTGTGCTCGTGGGAGGGAAGGCACTTCCGTGGGGATCCTGCAGGATCTAGGCCCATCCCCATGGGATTCCTGTGGACCTGGATCCATCCCCACTGGATCCCCACAGACATGGAGGGGATCCCCGCGGGATTCCCATGGTACCCTCAGGAATCCCACTATCCCCGTTCCCATGCAGCTCTCTTCCAGGGAAGAGAGGAGAAAGCCTGAGTAGGACAAAGCAGCACAGCTAAGTTCCATGCTCTGTGGTCAGGCAGGTGAAAGGGAAAACCAGAGCAGGATAAGGTAGCTCTAAACGTTCCCTGTGCTGACATCAGCTAGATTAATACTGCTGCTCAGCAGCTGGAAAGGGGAGGCGTTCAGTCAATTCCCCTGACTTTAAGGAAGATATAATGCAAGTCTTCCTGAAAGAGAAGCATAAGAAGGGATGGCAAGCGGGGAGGAGCATTAACAGTTTGGACACTGAGGGCGAGATGCACAAAGTTTACCATGCTATTAGCGTTTGTTTGCAGCATTTTGCAACAAGCTGTCTCCATTTAGGACCAGATCTCCCTGTCTGTCCTTCTCTCCAAAGGTACACTTCTCTGAGCTGCTGCCTTTGGTACCAAACAGGCTCTTTCCTGTTTTGTTCCCGGGGTGGGTTATCCTTTCTACCACTCGGAGCACTCCTCTCACTTCACAGTTAATGCTGTAATTGGTAGTAACTCCCTCTTGAACCAACCTTAGGTTATTAGGCCTATCCAGGACACCCCCTCTCCTTACGGGTCCTGGCGGGGGTAGAGGCAACCAAAGACCATGTGGTCTCCACAACAGCTGTTATTAAGCTCAAACACCTCCCCCTCTGTCATTCAATAACCAGAAACATTTCATTCAGTGCTTTACCATAAACATACACCTTTGGGCTGGGCTTTACACACTCCCTTTCTAACCAGTTCCCTCCCCTAAAAAAGTCTAGGGAGGGATTTTTCATCATTTTAGTAATCCCCAATATAATGGGGGATTACATATGTTAAATAAATAAATACATAAATAAATACATAAATAAAGAGTAACTAGAAGATCCCAAATTCCTAGGAGAGGGCTAAAGCAGTACCAATATTAGCATGGAGACCCCACGGTACTGGGAGAGAGGTAAGGTGGTATCTTGCAAGACTCCAAGGTAATAAAGACTAATCTCCCAATATTCAAAGTTATGTATCGGACATTTTGTACTTACATCTCTAGGGAGGGAGGCATGCTCATTATAGCATGCAGTTAGCGTGAGCCATGCCCTCCTGTATGAGTTGTAACTTCTCCTCTTGTGCCCTGGGATGATGAAACACTTTCTCTCATTGGCCATAAAAAGTTTGGCCAGGAGGAGATTATCACCATCACTAAAAATTGACTGCCTTCTGCCAGTTGCCATATTTTTCAGTCCCCAAGCGGATGATGTCATCACACATTACGAGCTGGTGGTGTGATGATGTAATTTGTGCTTCACAATTATCACAGAATATTATGTAACAGTGGATCAGCGCAGAATGTTATGCGACAGCAGACTGGCCTAGAATTTACGCACCTGCTCAAGTTGGGTACAGATATTTACATCCTCCTTCAATAAGGGGTACAAAATAAATGGTGCCTTTTACTGAATGGTGCTGTAGAAATCTGCACCTATAGTTGAGCACACATCTATTTAAAATGATAAATAGTAGTAGTAGTAGTTAGGCACCATTTATAGAATTTAGTTCAAAGTCTTTTTCAGCTTGAGAACAACCCTAAACTGAAGCACAGCACACTTTTCCTCATCTGCCCATGAGGAGGACATCTTTCTATTCTAGACTGTTCTGGGAAAAATTCAAGAACTCAAATTATTAGGTAGGACAAAGGGATTAAGGGGCCTTTTTACTAAAGGCTTGGTGTGTGGCAAAATGGAACTACTACTGGCCCAAAGCAGATGCCGGCAGTAGTTCCACCCCCAGCCTATGCCATTTCTGGCGCTAGTGGAACTATTGAAAATATATTTCCACAGGAGGTTACCCGGTGGTAATTGGGCAGCATCATGTGCTGCCCGGTTACCGCTGGGTTAGCACGGAAGCCCCACCTCAATGGGAAGTGGTAAGTGCTCCCCACCAAAATGGCCATGTGGCAATTGCAAACTTACTGCACATAGAAAAATCACAAAGTGTCAGGAGTGTGATAATATAAAGAAAATCAATAAAGTATATATACCACTCCAATTATACTCTCTGAAGTTAATGCAAAATTATGATATATACTAAATTTTATAAAGTAGCCTCAATGGCCCAGGGAACCATGTTTAGTTTAGGACTCCACTGAATTGGCCGACATCATGGGCTCCTCCTCTTTTCAGAAAAAACCACTGATACTAAAAAACTCCCTCTCTCAGGGGAGAAAAAGATCAAGTGGATAAAAAACGGAAAAGAGGGGTATTTTATCAAAATATCAATAAGAGTGCACAACACCACAGCGAGTATTAATGGAAGTAAAGGAAATACATTTACTTCATAAACCTTGATATTAAGAGAACAGAGAGCACTATATCAAACTGAAACCAATGTATCTCGGAGCTACAAATGTTTTTCACTTTGAGATGAACTTGCTTGTATAAATATGTTAAACAAATTACTTATCTTTGAGGCAAAATAAATTAGCCTTTTTGAAAGTTCAACCCATCTGGTTAATCTTTATGTAATGCTCTCGATCATCAATCCATAGTATCCTGTTTGTATAGTCGTCAGTCTCTGGTTGTTTTGGTATTGAAGTTAAGTTGTATAAGCGTGGGTAATACTTAGAGAAGTATTAAATCTCGCTATGTCTAACAGGGTTTCTCGACAGCCAGGGACCCCACTGTTTCGCAGTCTTCATCAGGAGAAGTTTCAAAATTAATAGAAATTAAATTCCTTTCTATCCATTGCGAACAATGATTCAAAACATGGCGCCTGTTAATAACAGGCGCCGGTGTTTTGAATCATTGTTCGCAATGGATAGAAAGGAATGTAATTTCTATTAATTTTGAAACTTCTCCTGATGAAGACTGCGAAACAGTGGGGTCCCTGGCTGTCGAGAAACCCTGTTAGACATAGCGAGATTTAATACTTCTCTAAGTATTACCCACGCTTATACAACTTAACTTCAATACCAAAACAACCAGAGACTGACGACTATACAAACAGGATACTATGGATTGATGATCGAGAGCATTACATAAAGATTAACCAGATGGGTTGAACTTTCAAAAAGGCTAATTTATTTTGCCTCAAAGATAAGTAATTTGTTTAACATATTTATACAAGCAAGTTCATCTCAAAGTGAAAAACATTTGTAGCTCCGAGATACATTGGTTTCAGTTTGATATAGTGCTCTCTGTTCTCTTAATATCAAGGTTTATGAAGTAAATGTATTTCCTTTACTTCCATTAATACTCGCTGTGGTGTTGTGCACTCTTATTGATATTTTGATAAAATACCCCTCTTTTCCGTTTTTTATCCACTTGATCTTTTTCTCCCCTGAGAGAGGGAGTTTTTTAGTATCGGTGGTTTTTTCTGAAAAGAGGAGGAGCCCATGATGTCGGCCAATTCAGTGGAGTCCTAAACTAAACATGGTTCCCTGGGCCATTGAGGCTACTTTATAAAACTTACTGCACAGCCATTTCATTTTTGGTTATTTTCACCCCTGTGGTAAAAGGGACCCTGGTGCGCAGCAAACTCGGCTGCCGCCACTAGCACAAGGACCTTGTACTGCAGCTGAGTAAAATGGCCCCTAAATGAAGAGATGATGAATACTTCCGTTTCAGAAATGGAAGGTATGGATTCAAGAATAGAGGTGAGGGAAGAAGGGAGGAAACGTAGAGAGGCAGGAAGCAGGGACAGAGAAGATTTCTCATAATACAGTTTCCTTTTTGATGTGGAAATTGCTGGTAGTTTTCATCATCTACAGGTACAAGTTGTAGGCCAGTAGCTGCAGGATAAGCTTTAAAACCAAGAGATCATTTAAGTTTTAATCCAACAGTTGCTATTGGGCATATGTGACCTTGGCCAAGATATCTTTTTTTTTCTGCTATAGTTTTCCAGCTCTATTTGATTAATAATAACAATAATGATATTGGTCCTTCCCTCTCTCTCAGCATGTATAGCAATCTATATTGAGGTAGGTGCTTGAATGAATGAAATGGCTCATTTAAATGTAAATTATTATTATTAATCTTTATTACTTATTACTATCAGTTCAAGTTTTATGCAACATTGCTTGAGAAGTCTAAGATCCTTTTTTGTCAAATTAGATATGACACACACATGGGGGTTTTGGATGCTTCAAATAATTTCATTTTGCAACAATAGAGATCTCAGTCAGTAGCAAAGGCTTTAAATAGAAGAAAAGAGAGCGAATACTGGAATGAATCACAATTAAATATTGTCATTTTGCTACAGCTGCTAATTTTCTATATTTAAAATTTAGTATCCAATATAGGTCTCTTATGATAAGTATATCTGCTATTTGAAGTTGTGTCATAGAAAAATTAAGATTTTAGCATGACAAAATGATCATGGCTCATAGAAAATAATAGGGAGTCATCTTCAGAAGAAAAGTTGGAAGAGTTTATTACAGCAAAATAAAATAAAGCTGTTCGCCTGAAACATACCGCTGATTAAAGACACTTATTTCTTGAGCAAACCTGCAATAAATCTTTCCATTCTTCATTTAACACACATCATTTATGGAATCCTTTGTTCTGCATCCAATTGAGCTTTAATAACCAGCATTAGAAAAGTTATTTTAGATGTGGCTCTCAGTTGTACTCTTTACTCATAAATATTTGGCTTGTAGTCTAGTCTTGTGATTTGGGCAAATGACTGTGAGGTCTGGAGATCCAGATCTCTGCCACTATCACTTGGAGAACAGAAACCAGTTGCTACATTTCTTGTCTCCTGTGTTTAGTATCCTAACTTACCATTCCTAATTATCACTTAAATTTTTCTCTACTGACTATTGATTTAATATTCATTTACTGGATATTGGCTTTAAAATGCCTCTGAATGCATTAACAATAATTACTGCCTGCATGAAGCAAAATACTATCTGCATTCAGGGTGTAGAATGGAATAGAACAAAAATAGACAAAGATTCTATATTGCCTGACTTGGGGGCCTGAACAATCAAGGACTTCTCCCACAGACACAGTAAGGGAGAAAAGCTGTGAAGGGCAATTCTATAATGGGCACATAGGGCTAGATCAGTGGCATAGGAAGGGTGGGGTGGTGGGGGCGGTCTGCTCCGGGTGGCAGCCGACCTAGGATCGCCACTGGGCTAGATTCTATGTATGATGCCTGAAATATCCGCACAGAAAAAAATTACACAGGCGTATTCTCTAAAGTATGCCTAAATTTGATAGAATTGGCTTAAAGTTCCACATGGTATATAGAATGGTTGCGTCCATTTAGGCCACGTTTTACTTGGCGTAATTCCCGACGCCTAAAAGAGTGGGTGTATTCTATAATATTGTGCATAGATTTAGAAAAATCCATGCCCCGCTCAACTATGCAGCTTAGAATTTAGGCACACCATGTTATAGAATGCACTTAGGGCCCTGTTTACTAAGCCGCGTTATAGGCGCGTTACCATCTTTAAAGTGCGTTAGCCATGTAAGTGTGTTAACCGTGTATGCACCTACAATATCCCTATAGGTGCCTACACAGTTAGCACAAGCTCTAATTGTAGGCGTGTTAAAAATGCTAACGCGCCTTAGTAAACAGGACCCATAGTGAGTTGTGCGCACAAATCCTAATAAATGCCAATTAGTGCTGTTAATTGCTTGTTACCATCCAATTAACAGCACGGATTAGCTAGTTTACCAATTAAGTTACGCACATCATTGTAGAATACATTTTGATTTCCATGAGGAAATCAAGGCGCAATACATAGAATCCGGGGGACAGTGCATATCTTCTATGCATGCCTTGGGCGTTTAAGGGTTCTACGCACTAATTGATAACAGAGCACATGAATGCCTTATTGCATAACTGCAAGGTGGGATGTATACATGGACAGATCATGGAAGAGGCATGTATGTACATTATAGAATAATATGTTCTATGCATTGCATGGTATAATTAGGTGTAAGTGACCTGCGCTAATTTTAGCATGTGGGTTTCCCATGCGTTGAGGCCACTTTTAGTGTGGTGGTAAAATGGCTGCATTTGTCTTTTTTCCTGTAATGGCTACATGCTAATTTCCCAATTAGCACATGGCCATTAGCACGGGAGCCCTTACTGCCACCTATTTACTAGGGAATAAAGGCTCCCATGCTAATCCCGTGCTAATTGAGCAGCGCCCGACAATGTACCCATGCTATCTGATTAGCGCAGGGCACGCCTACTCTCCGCGCATAGACACACCTCTCACACTGAAAATAGAAACTATTTTTTAGTACAGGATTAGCATGCAGTGATTGGCACACTACTGCAGCTTAGTAAAAGGGTCCCTATCAGGCTTATTTTCTAAAGTGGTCGCCCATCTTTCGACACAAATCGCAAGGTGGGCGTCCTTCTCACAGGGTCACCCAAATCGGCTTAATTGAAAGCCAATTTTTGGCGTCCTCAACTGCTTTCTGTCGCGGGGATGACCAAAGCTCCCGTGGGCGTGTCAGAAGCATGGTGAAGGCGGGACTGGGGCGTGCTTAACACATGGGTGTCCTCGGCCGATAATGGAAAAAAGAAGGGTGCCCCTGATGAACACTTGGACGACTTTACTTGGTCCTTTTTTTTTTTTACGACCAAGCCACAAAAATGTGCTCTAAATGACCAGATGACCACCAGAGGGAATTGAGGATGACCTCCCCTTACTCCCCCAGTGGTCACTAACTCCCTCCCACCCTAAAACAATTAAAAAAATATTTTGTGCCAGCCTCAAATATCATACCCAGCTCCATGACAGCAGTATACAGGTCCCCGGAGCAGTTTTAGTTGGTACTGCAGTGCACTTCAGGCAGGCGGACCCAGGCCCATCCCCCCTACCTGTTACACTTCTGGTGGTAAATGTGAGCCCTCCAAAACCCACCACAAACCCACTGTACCCACATGTAGGTGCCCCCCTTCATCCCTAAGGACTATGGTAGTGGTGTACAGTTGTGGGGATTAGGTTTTGGGGGCTCAGCACACAAGGTAAGGGAGCTATGCACCTGGGAGCTTTTTCTGAAGTCCACTGTAGTGCCCCCTAGGGTGCCCGGTTGGTGTCCTGGTATTTGAGGGGGACCAGTGCACTATGAATGCTGGCTCCTCCCATGACCAAATGGCTTGGATTTGGTCGTTTCTGAGATGGGCGTCCTCAGTTTCCATTATCGCCGAAAATCGGTGACGACCATCTCTAAGGACGACCATCTCTAAGGTCGACCTAAACGTTGAGATTTGGATGTCCCCGAACGTATTATCAAAATGAAAGATGGGCGCCCATCTTGTTTCGATAATATGGGTTTCCCTGCCCCTTTGCGGGATGTCCTGCGAGGACATTCTCAGGAAAACTTGGGTGCCCCGTTCAATTATGCCCCTCCACGTCTTGTAATATTTGGATTCTAAAAAATTGAAAGGATACCATCTTGTAAATTTCTATAAATAATTTATATGCATTCCAGCCCCTTTCAGAATGCTAGCACGTCTTGCACTTTCATCGGTACAGCTCTTTTGAGTGATACTTTGTTTACTATCATGCTTTTCTTGAAGAAGGGGCCTATGTGGTCTTGGTAGCTTATGCACAAACTTGTTGGATATTTCTTATGTTGGTCCAATAAAAGGCATTACACCCTAGAAGGAATCCAATCAATGCTATATGAATTTGTTAGCAACTGTGCCGTTCTCAGCATTTTTCTTATTTTCACACATCCAAGTGCTGAATTGATTTGTTGTGGTGCATGAAAACAAGCTTTGTATCTTAGTACTAATCCACTAAAACATCTAGGGGTCCTTTTATCAGGCATGCTAAAACTGGCCGGCGGTGGTGTCATCACATGGGTTTTCCATGCGCTGCGGTCACGTTTAGTGTGGTGGTAAAATGGCCACTGTGCTATATTTTATTGTAATGGCCACACACTAATTTCCCTATTAGCACATGGCCATTACCATGGGAGCCCATACTGCCACCTATTTAACAGGTGGTAAGGGCTCCTGCCCTACTCCCGTGCTAATTGGGTATTGTGCAGTAACGTGCCCGTGCTACTCGATTAGCACAGGTATGCTGCTCTCCGCCCATGGACACGCCTCTCACGCTGGAATATTTTCCAGTGCGAGATTAGCATGCGCTGAGCAGGAAACTACTGCGGGGTGGCTCAGTATGTCCCATGATAGTGCCTTTTTAGCGCACAATAGGCCCGCCTTTGGCCTACCGCGCCTTGGTAAAAGAGCCCCTTAATCCCCCTGACCATTGGGTTGTGTTACATTTGCTCTGCTCTCTGGTAGTAACATTACCCTGTTTCTTTCTGATACCATTATCATTACTCATCAGTTTAAAGCAGAGGTTCTTTCAGACCAGTCTTTTGGCCATATCCAGCCAGCTTGGTTTTCAAGATAATGACAATGAACGCATGGGAGAGATTTGCATACAAGGCTTCCATTGTGTGAACCTTTATCTCAAGCATATTCATAGCAATCAAGGGCTAAATGTAGTTATTTACCTCTCATTTGTAGACAGAGCTGCAGAAAGGCTTATGATAGAGTCACTTGCAGATGTCTGAGCATGTGGATTCTACCATGAGTGTAATAGCATGGAATGCAGCAAATTAATTGTATGCAAATTTTACATGCAGCAAATCTGCAGCAAAAATGGGGAGAGTATGCCGGATGCATGTACACAAGGTTTCACAGTAAGGGCCCCTTTTACCAAGCTGCGGTAAAAGGGGGCCTGCAGGAGCATAGGTGTGTATTTTGGACACGTGCCAAGGCCCCATTTTACTACAGCGGGTAAAAGGCTGTTTTTAAAAAAAGGAAATGGCTCTGCACTAATCACAGGGATTGGCGTGTGAACATTTCCAGGGTAAGCCCTTACTGCCAGCTAGTTAGGTGATGGTAAGGGCTCCTGTGCTAACCTAGCAGTAACTGGGCAGTGCACAGTGCTACCCGATTATCTCTGGGTAAACCCTGTTGCGACAAAAAATACAAAATATTTTTGTAGCGCTGATAATGGCGTGCACTTTGAGTGGGAACTACCACCAGGTTCCTGCGGTAGCCCAGTGGTAGTTCCGAAGTGGCATGTGGCACGCTCAATTGTGTGTGGCAAGCCCTTTGTAATAGGGCTCCTAAGTGTGGCTTTTTGTGTGAATGTTAGAACCAAAACTGAAAGTGGCCATAGACATTGGCACCTGTTCTTCAACACCTAAATATGAGCCTTTCAAAAAGTGTCTGCTTTGCCGTTTTAAAAAATACTCTCTTGGATGTCTGGATCAGATGTATTCCCAGTGCTTTTTTTGTGCCGGTACGCAACGGTACGGTGTACCGGCACCTTTTTTTTTTCCCCCTCCCCGCACCCCCCCCCCCCCGAGACACTCCGGGCGAGTCCTGCACTTACTTTTTTTTTTTAAAGACTCAGAACACGCGAACGATGCAGCTGGCAGCGATTGAAAGAGGCTGTCTGGCGTCTGCTTCGGAGCTTCCCTCACCCTCTACGAGTCCCGCCTTCGTTGTTACAACTTCCTGTTTCTGCATAGGCGGGACTCGCAGAGGGTGAGGGAAGCTCCGAAGCAGACGCCAGACAGCCTCTTTCAATCGCTGCCAGCTGCATCGTTCGCGTGTTCTGAGTCTTAAAAAAAAAAAAAGTAAGGTCAGGACTCGCCGGGAATGTCGCCATGGTGGGGGGGAGGGGAGCAAAAAAAAAAGGTCCAAGAATTGCTGGACATGGGAGAGGAGAGGACAGGGAATGGAGAATTGCTGGACATGGCTGGGAGGGGAGGGAACAGAGAATTGCTGGACATTGCTGGGAGGGGAGGGGAGGGAACGGAGAATTGGTGGTGGACATTGCTGGGAGGGAAGGGGAGGGAACGGAGAATTGGTGGTGGACATTGCTGGGAGGGGAGGGCAGGGAACAGAGAATTGCTGGACATTGCTGGGAGGGGAGGGAACGGAGAATTGCTGGACATTGCTGGAAGGGGAGGGCAGGGAACGGAGAATTGCTGGACATTGCTGGGAGGGGAGGGAACGGAGAATTGCTGGACATTGCTGGAAGGGGAGGGCAGGGAACAGAGAATTGCTGGACATTGCTGGGAGGGGAGGGCAGGGAACGGAGAATTGCTAGACATGGCTGGGAGAGGAGGGAACAGAGAATTGCTGGACATTGCTGGAAGGGGAGGGCAGGGAAGAGAGAATCGTTGGACATGGATGGCAGGGGGCAGAGAAGAATCGCTGGACATAGATGGCAGGAGAGGACGGGACAGAGGAGAATCGCTGGACATGGGAGGGCAGGGGAGAGAGGAGACATGCTGGACATGGATGGAGGGGAGGTAAGATAGGAAGGAGATGCACATGGATGAGATGGCAAGAGAGAAAGGAGAAATGCTGGAAATGGATGGAGAGGAGAGCAGGAGATAGAGGAGAATTGCTGGACATGGATGGATGGAGGGGTTGGCGGGGAGAGAGGCGAAATGCTGTACATGGAAGAATAAAGGAGGAAAGTAAAGAAATAAATGGAAAGGAAGCCCTGGAAACGGAGTTAAGAGAACAGATAGAGAGCAGCAGAATCAGACACTTGGACCAGTATGTATAGAAAACAGTCACCAGACAACAAAGGTAGAAAAAATCATTTTATTTTCATTTTAGTGTTTGGAATTTGTCCAATTTGAGAATTTACATCTGCTGTCTTATTTTGCACTGGGTATACTGGAGCTGTAACATCTTACAGAAATGATTTATAATGAAAAAAAAATCACAAGTTATTGTTTTTCTACTATACCAGTATATTTTAAATGATGTCTGTTTATATGCGCCAAGGCTGGTATAAGGGGTGTGGCTAATGTGGGTGTGGCTATCATAGGGGTGGAGCCCATAATGAGTACCGGCACCTTTTTTTTTCTACAAAAAAAGCACTGTGTATTCCATACATTAAATAAGATGGAGGGAAGGCCAAATGACTGCTAGCGTGGTTAAAAGGCGAGGTGAGTGGAGGAGTGGCCTAGTGGTTAGGGTGGTGGACTTTGGTCCTAGGGAACTGAGGAACTGAGTTTGATTCCTGGCACAAGCAGCTTCTTGTGACTCTGGCCAAGTCGCTTAACCCTCCATTGCCTACCACATTGAGCCTGCCATGAGTGGGAAAGCGCAGGGTACAAATGTAACAAAAATAAATAAAATATTATAGCCAAAGGACCATTTTTCAAACAATGGAGAAGGAATCTGAAGAAAACAGGAAACAGCATAAGCAAATGCAAAACATACTGATTTATCAAATAACAATCTAAGGGGCCCTTTTACTAAGGTGTGCTGAAAAATGGCCTGCGCTGGTGTAGGCGCGTGTATTGGACGCGTGCAGGTCCATTTTTCAGCGCACCTGCAAAAAAAGGCCTTTTTTGTGGCCGAAAATGGATGTGCAGCAAAATTACAAATACAAATCAACTTACGCATCCAGTTTCTCCTATATAAGCACACAACTGTGGAATGCATTACCAAAAGCCTTGAAAACTACGTACGACCACCTAAACTTCCGGAAAAAATGAAAATCTAACTTGTTTAAAAAAGCTTACCCTACCGATCCAACTTAAATGCCTGATCTCTGCAACATAACAAAACCAAAGTATGTAATGGACATAACACAATTCTCTCGAAGTACGATTCCCAAATGTAGCTGTACCACAGGAGCTTTAACTTAACACAATATCACTTTGTATTTGCTTACACTGGAGTCGGCAAACGCCGCTCCGGCACTATGTAAGCCACATTGAACCTACAAATAGGTGGGAAAATGTGGGGTACAAATGTAACAAATAAAAATAAATAAATAAAATTAAAATGAGCACACATCCATTTTGGGCCTCAGACCTTACTGCCACCCATTGGCTTAGCAGTAAGGTCTCACGCGTTAACCAGGTGGTAATCGCCAGCAGGCGTACACTGTCAATTACTGCCTGGATAGGGCCACGCAATAGAAAATAGAAAATATTTATTCTGTGTGTTTTGGATGCGTATCAAAAATAGAATTACTGCCCAGGGAACATGGTAGCCAGGCGGTAGTCTTAATTTGATGCGCGTTTGATGCACGTAGGTGCCTACGCACCTTAGTAAAAGGGCCCCTAAATAAATAGATAAGGTAGGCACAGAGAGACTTAGAAAGAAGCTTCCTGAGGAAGCAGCAACTCACAATAAAAACTTTTTCAGCTACATTAGAGACAAGAAGCTTGTGAGGGAGTCAGTTTAACCATTAGATGATTGAGAGGCACAAAGGGGTACTGAAGACAAGGCTATAGTGAAAAGAACAAATAATCATGATTTAATGGGAGAGAGTCAACATGGATCCAGCCAAAGGAAGTCTTGCATCACCAATCTGCTACTTGTTTTTTGAAGGCTTGAATAAACATGCAAATAAAGATGAGCCAGTCGATATAATGCACCTGGGTTGTTAGAAGATGTTTGACAAAAAACCTCATGAGAGACTCCAGTGAAAATTAAAAAGTCATGGGATAAGGTGCAGTGTCCTATTATGAATTGGGAACTGGTTAAAAGAAAGCACAGAGTAGGGCGAATGGTCAAAGGAGACAGGTGAATAGTAGAGTGCTCCAGGGATCTGCAGTGGGTTTTTTAAAAAACATATTTATAAATTACCAATACAGGTGGAATACATCAATGCCAGATCACTGGTAAGCAAAACAGAAACAATAAAAGACTGGATAACCGATGAAGACCTCAGTCTGGTTTTCCTCAACAAAACTTGGACCCAGGACATAGAAGACCCTATTATTCTGAACCAATGCCCACCAGGCTATAAGATCTTACACTGGACTAGAAATGGGAAAAGAGGCGGGGGACTTGCACTGATCTACAGATCCTTTCTAAAGGCAGAAGCCATAGAGGAATCTATTACACTGTAGCTGGAAATTGCCTCAATCAAAATCAAGGACCAAACCCTACAAAATCAACTATGCTGCATCCTATTCTACATACTCCATGGAAGCTGGAAAGCGACTCAAACAAACCTTATGTGTAGCCAACCTCAATACAATGCTAATAGGAGACATCAACCTACATCTAGATGACCAGTCAACAGACAGCTCCAAAGAATGCAACCAATTCCTTCAACTTTGGGACTTCCAGCGACCATCAGTAAACATAACCCACATCAAAGGCCATGCCATAAACCTACTAGCCTACAGATTCTCACAAGACAGTAACTTTAAAATACAAAACTCAAGATGGACAGAAATACCATGGTTTGATCACTTCAAACTGAACATGACCGTCTACTAGAATGAATACATACCCCACCCAACACAAATACGCACACCATACAGATCACAAGGAAAGATTAATGCAACCAAATTCTGAACAAGAAGAAAATCTGCAGAGGTGGAAGACTGTAGCTCATTACGTACAGAAGTACTCACAAGAAGAGTAGTGTAGCTAGCAGGGCTCTTCCGAAAAACAACAGGAGGACGAAGGAAAGATAAAATACTTTATTCTTGAGAATACCCGGCATAGCACCATGTTTTGGCAAAGTGCCAACAGTTTGTCAATCTCTTTGAACTAATGTGGATAAAACACACGCTGTCTTGAAAAAGATGCGAGGTAAAAAGTAGGGTGAATCAATTCAAGAGTTGTATATAAGTACCTGTTGTTTTTTGTAAGAGCCCTGCTGGCTACACTACTCTTCTTGTGAGCATCAAATTCTGGACAGCTATATATGAAGACCAATGGTCACTAATTAATTGTATATAATCGATCTACCATTTGTTCCCTATGATGTTCATTTGATAGTAATAATATATGTATTGATTCAGTCGACATTTCAGATTCTTGATCAATGAATTTGATTCATAATAAGAATGGAAATTTTTTAAAAAATTTTTTAAAATTCTTTTTATTTATACATTATGTCTGTTATATATGGTGTGTTTTTACATTTCTGTATTTGATTCAATTTGTTTTTATTTAATCATATATATGATTGGTTGTTATCTTTTAGACCCCTGATGAAGGTTTTTAAAAAAACCGAAACACGGACCGTGTTGGGTCCTCAATAAAGTTTTTTGGAGCATCTCACCCCTGATCCTGGCTTGATCTTATGAAAGGAGCACTAACATACTGGACGCAATAGCCTCTATGAAAACAAAAAACAGACAGATGTGAAAAACAGTACAATAGTTGATGAAGAACTGAAAATGATAAAATCCCAGAAGATTAGAATGGGCCTGGACAAAAAAACAAAAATGAAACAAACAAAAATGCATGGAATGAAGCACGTAACAAGTACAAGATCAAACTAAGACAGGCTAAAGAGAAATTCTATAAAGAACATATAGGCTCAGACTATAAAGACACAAAGAATTATACAAACATAAATAATCTAACAAACACCAAACCTTTGACAGTGAACGATGATCCCCGTCAGCAAACAAACTTGCCAAATTTTTTGAAAAGAAGATCCTCAACCTAAGGAAGAGTCTACCACAAGACAGCACAAACCTCAAAACCGTCATAGATGAATTTGACCACCCACCAGAAGAAGCCCCAGTGGACAGGACATAGACTACCTGCATACAATCAACAAATGAGACAGTAGATCAAGCATTAAGAAAATTGTCCTCTGCCTTCTGCATGCTAGACACATGCCCCAACCAAGTACAAAGTTGCCCTTGACTGATTCATAGACCAACTCACCTCCCATCTGAACTACATGTTTTAGGAAGGCTGCTTCCCTCGGGGAAAAAGGCAACATACTGCCCACAATCCCAAAAGATGCCATGAAAAACATCAATGACACCTCGAACTACAGGCCATTGGCATCCATATCTCTAATGACTAAAATAATGGAAGGCATAGTGGCCAACCAGCTAACGGACTACAGCATCAAATTCTCCATACTACATGAATCCCAATTAAGCTTTAGACCTAATCACAGCACCAAAACAGTGCTGACTACACTATTGACCAACTTCAAAAAGGACATCACAAATGGAAAAAACATTCTCCTACTATAATTTGATCCTTAAAAGAATACTCAACAAAATTGGCATTGGAGGGAAGTTACTTGAATTGCTCCTAGGATTCCTGACTACCAGATCCTATCAAGTGAAGACAATTTCCTCCCTCTCATCTCCATGGAAAGCTGAATGCGGGGTCCCCCAGGTTTCACCACTCTCACCAATGCTATTCAACTTAATGATGACTCTCCTTGCCTGAACACTATCCAAACAAGGTTTCTTTTTTTTTTTTTAATATGTTTATTAAATATTTATATTATACACTTCAAAAGAGATAATATTGAAATTTGCAATAAACATTAGTAAAGAAACAAATTTATCCTTATTTCCATAAGTTGAAATAAATATTGTTCTATCGACCTTAATATGGAGTTAGAAATAAAGATCCAAGAAAAAGGAAATCAAATTATACATAATAATTAAATTAAGGGATACACTCTTAACCCAATCGCTTTTCCCAAGTTATTTTAAACAGTGTGCATTTGATATTCATACTACTACATTTACATTCACTGTTTCCTTTGCAATCAGAAATTCCTCCAATTGTTTGGGGTCAAAGAATTGAAAAGTCTTAGACTGGTATATTATTCTACATAGGCAAGGAAATCTAAGTACAAAATTAGCACCTAGAGCCAAAGTTCTCTGACGCAAAGTCAAAAAAGCCTTGCGTCGTTTCTGTGTCTCTCTCGACAAATCCGGATACATTCTAACTTTTGAACCCAAAAATTCTGAATCTAATTTTCTAAAGAAAAGCCTCAAAACAACATCTCTGTCCATTTCCAGAGCAAATGTTACCACCGCAGTTGTTCGCTGAGTAATTACATCCAGAGACGATTCAAGGAAAGGTGTTAAATTCATATTATCTCCCTTTTGTGCATTAGGCATATCATTGGTAACTCTAGTATTAATCTGAAAACATTGTACTCTCACCAAAGGGGGCAATGAATCTTGCGACATTTCCAAAACTTCAATTAAATATTTTTTAAACATCTCTATTGGTGAAATTAAAGGAGACCTTGGGAAATTAGTCAATCTCAGGTTACCCCTCCTTGACTGGTTTTCCAGGTACTCCATCTTGTGAATAATAAAATTCTTTTCTTTAATTGAGGCTTGGGTTACAGTTTCCAGATTATTTACACTTTCTTCAATTCACTTTACCTCTGAGGATTGGCAGATGTTTATTTGTTCCTGGATTAGGACAGCCTCCGATAGGGTTCCCTCTCTGCAAACTCCTCTCTTCCTCTTCCTCTTCAGGTGGATGAGCTGCAGGCACTGCTTCTTTGTTTTCACTTCCCGGCTGTGGGGGAGCCGCACGCACGACGGGGCTTAGAGAAACCCCGTCTACACTGTCGGCCAATCCTGACAGATTGGCTCCGATCTTCGGGGAAGAAGCTGCAGAGGGTCCCGTCGTTTGCTGCTGGGAGTGGGCTCCAGCTGGGACAGAGGGTAAGTCCCAAACTTTCCCACGCCCCTTCCCCATCTTTCGGTGGGTATAGGATTTCCCAGTAGCTAGGAAGCTATGAGGCTTTGAGGACGTCTGGCAGAGCATTTCACTAAGCCGCCATCTTGGATCCAAACAAGGTTTCAACCCCCTTATATACACTGATGTGTCAATATATACCCCATTCAAAAAGAATCTGTACGAAATCCCGACCAGGATTATGGACTGCATAAACATAATGGAATCTTGGGCATCGTCATTCAAACTCAAACTGAACAAGGAGAAAATACACTGATACTCACATTACCACAGAATACCAACCACTTCCCAAATATCAATGCCATGGGTACATTCCTCTCAATATCTGATAATCTAAAAATCCTAGGAGTCACCATAGACCGCTATTTATCCTTCGATAAACAAATCTCAAACACCACAAAGAAAATGTTTCAAACCATGTGGAAATTGAAACGCATAAAAAACTACTTTCCAAGAGATGCATTCTGCACACTAGTCCAATCCATGGTTCTCGCCATGCTGACTATTGCAACAGAATCTAAAATGGATGCAGGGAACAAATAATTGAAGAGACTACAAACAGTACAAAACACAGCAGCAAGACTAGTATTCAGTAAAAATCAATTCGGAAGTGCTAGACCATTACTTCAAAACCTCAACTGGCTACCCATATATCCTTCAAGATATGCTCTCTAGCATACAGAATCATCTTCGGACTTGCACCAGAATACATGACAAACTTAATAGAACTACCTATGTGCAATGCAATAAAGGGTGCAAGAACCTATCTCACTGTACACTTCCCCAGATGTCAAGGCCTAAAATACAAATCTTCATACTCAACCTGCTTCACATACATTTGCCCCAAAATATGGAATACAATACTGAAAGTCATAAAATGCACAAATGACTACTTAATATTCCAAAAACACCTGAAGGCACACTTCTTTAGAAAATTCTGACTCGATGAACTGACCACCAACAAACACACCACGTTGCTTGACCACTAACAGAAAATGAATCGAGGCATGCATCTACTCCAAATGTCTATATAATACGTCTAACATAAGCATTGTAAGCCACATTGAACACAATTTGATTAGAAAATGTGGGGAACAAATGCAGAAATAAATAAATAAATACCATGTCACCCAACAGTAAACAATAAACTTTCTATTATCAAGAACAAAACAGCCTCAGAACTTCTTCAAAGCACCTTCAACTCTGGTGCTCATCAAATTCAGTCATCGGCAAATAACTTTTCTTGTAAATTTCAATCTTGAAATTAAATTGTAAATCCTTAAAAAAAAAAAAAAACAAACAACTGACCTTAAATACAGAGAGGTCAATATCAACGTTGGCTAGCATTTCGCAGTCATCAAACTGCTGCCTCATGGAATGTCATGGACCTTTTAGTACTCCGGTAAGTATGAAAAATCAAATCAGTGAGGAGTGGCTGAATGGTTATTGTAGCTGGTTGCAGACCTGGGGAGCTGGGTTCAATTCCCACTGCTGCCTGATGTCAGCAGTGGGCTGTGATCCCGGGGAACCAGGTTCAATTCCCTCTGCAGCTCTTTGTGACCCTGGGCAAATCACTTAACCCTCTGTTGTCCCAGGTACAACAGTAGTACAATGTACTACTTAGATTGTGAGCCCACTAGAGACAGTCCCAGTACCTGTAAAATCAAACAGCAAACCGCTTATGTCTAAATGGTATATAAATACTTAAATGAATGAAACATTCAATATACTTACTGTCTCTGTGTGTACTAACTGCTATATATCTCACCCCGATACATAAAATGGCAACTTGGCTGTATAAAAATTCTCCTTAAAGAAGCCAATCATTGTAAAGCTGCAGTTCAGTTGACTACGCATACCTATCATCTGCGAACCCTTCATCTTTTAGATAAAAATGGTGCCATTCAATTGCAGAATTGAGACCATATGGTTCAATTGTATACAAGCAGAAGATCCAAAACTGTTCATGATGTGATCCACTCTTGTTTTATAAAGGTAACTTATAAAACGGTCTATCTGAAATCTCCTGCATAAAATTAGGCCTGCGCCAAAGGCATAATTAATGTTGTGCATGTATTTGCAAGTAGAAATTAGCACATATGTACATAAACACAGGACAAAATTCAGTAAATGTGCTGAAAAATTGATGCAGAAAAAAATAGCACTATTCTATAAATGGCACTCAAAGTTAGGCACCATTTACAGAACCGTGACTTCTTTTAGGCACCACCATTTACACCAACGAAAGCCTGGTGTAAATCCCTGTACCTACATTAGGCGTGGATCCCCTTTATTCTTTAACAGCACGCATAAATTGTGGGAATGCCCCCGATCTGCCCATGACTCTCCCATGACCGCATCCCTCTTTGGATCCACGTATAAATTTTATGCGTGAATCCGGCCATGTAAATTTACATATGTCAATTTTAATTAATGCCAATAATTGTTTGTTAGGGCCCAATTATCAGCGCTAATTGGCTCTTTATTCAATGAAGTTGTACACGCCCAGATTTACATATACAATTTTTAGCTCTAGTTATAGAATTTGGGAGATAATGATCCGGATTCAGTAAATGGCGCTGAAAAGTAGGTGCTGGGAAAAAGATGCACTCAGAACTATTCTCTAAAGGGCACTTCAGGCTGAGCGCTCTTTATAGAATGGTGCTTGGTGCATATTCTGGCACCCAAATTTGGGTGCAAGGACTTGCACAACTGAAACTCAGTGTAAATCCTGGTGTGCAACTTGGACGAACAGCCCCCAAATTCTATAACGCTCCAGACCCTCCCATGTCCCCCTTTTGGGTTGAAACATTGATATAGTGTGAACAACATCAGAGATTGCACAGATAGACCATAAACATCACAGGAACACTGAGAAATCAAGTTCTTGTTTAAACCATAGGGTGTCACTGTATGAAACTTAAACACTGGCACAAATAATATATTTAATACAAGAGCAGGAATCAATCAACCATATGACTTCAAAAAAAGATTCCGCTTCGCCCACTCACTAATAAAGCAATTAGTTTTAAGTTGCCCCCGCTGCCAATGCCAGCGCAGGCCCCCTTTTGCCACAGCTTTGTAAAAGGACCCCATTGCCTGGAATGAGTACGAAAAGGCAAAAAATAAGATGATGCATGTTTATTTAGGAGCTAAGACCTGCAGTAGTTCATACTAACATACATCAGTCAGAAAGAACCCTTCCAGCATGCAGAAATATATTCAGATCCCACCTAGCGATTGGAATCAACAGCTACATACTAGGCTGAATTCAGAATACAAGGGGAAGTGACAGGGATGACAGCTTTGAACATCTGTCTGAGTTCAGTAAGGCATGAAAGAAAGTGGACAGGCCAAGCGCATGGAATAGCATGCTTTATCTAATTAGTTGTTTCAGGTGAATGTGAAGGGGGAGGGGTGGAGGAAATCCTTTCAACATAGCACAGAAATTCATAATACTACATTCAGTTTTGTGGAAATGGTTTATCTGCTCCTAGAAAGGCTAATAAAACTGCTGTATAAATGCTATGAAATGGAGCAGTGACCTTTCTACACAATGCACTTACTTAGAAGGATGGGAGAGGGCAGACTGTGGGGCTAAAAGAAAAGGGAGAGTGGAAATATAAGGGGCCCAGCCTAAAAAGCCAATCTTGCCTTGCAATTACAAAAATTTCAAATAGATGTCACAGTGACCAAATACCTCAGGCAAGATTTCTGTGGGAATGGTGAATTACTTCATTAAAACACTAACTTTGCCTCACCTCAGTTTTTCTAAGAAATCAAGAGGAAAAAGATTCTAATTTAGTTAAATGTTTTCACAGAATAGGTGTTACACACTGAATATGTAAACAGATGTCTTAAGTAAATAACTTTTATTAATGAAGATGACAAGAATGTTATCTAGCCAAATATTTTTATTATACTAATGGGAGAATTCAGTCACGTTATTTGGCCCTTAACATGACTAAAATGGCCCTAATGCTGCGTGACAAAAAAATACTGCAGCAATGTTTAAGTTGCCGTGGGTTAGGCAGTAATGAGATGCATAACATGTAAATGCATGTTTTCCATTTTTTAACTATGCAAATACCCTAGTGCAACTTTCGGTGATACACTGCAAGTCAAGTTAGGGCCCAATAATCACGGTAAAATAACCCCGTTTTTTTGTTGGGGTTATTTCACCACCTGGGCACATTGGGATGCAAAGCACCTGCCTTCCAAGCTTCTAGGCTACCTCCCACAAGGTCAAGCCCCCTCATTTCCCTCTACACCTCAAGGTAGTCCTTGCCTTCTCAAAGGGCTACCTCAACATCATTGGTGGTCTGGGAGGGGTTCTCTATGGATCTTCGGGCAGGAACAATGCCCAGTAGCTCCTGCCAAGTGTGAAACACATCCAAAATGGTGCCCTAGCAGTAGTCTCACCTGACTACTAGTGTCTAGTCCCCCCCCCCCCAAAAAAAACAGGGTTAGTTCCAAAAGATGTAATTTCCCAGAACAGCGATGTTGTAATCGTGGCAACCATTCGGGAGTACACCTATTTGGAATAGGGGACTAGTTCAGAATACTATCCTCGTCTTCCGCTCTCAAAGAACAGAAGAGGAATTAAAACTAAAATTCAGGATTTTACTGGAGAAGGAGAACAAACTCAGTTTTCCAATTTTGTTTAAAACAATTTTAATATAGTAGCTTAAGCATTTGGAATAACATCAATTCAGCTCTTTTGCATAGGTAATCAAACTTTGGGTAAAACTTCATAACAAGACATCTAATACTTTCTAATTCAAATAACTTTTTGTCTTTCTACAGGAAGAACAAACATCAACTTGCATCCAGTGCACTCTCAGATAAGTGTTTTCTTTCCTTTGACCTTTATTTTAGAAATGTAGATGTTATTATGTATAAACCATGTAAGGATAGTTTAACAAGAATTTGATTCTTTGGTTTTGCTTTTCTCTTTTCTCAGGTTTCCAGCCAATCTTTCTTCACCATGGACTTTGGGTAAGTATATTCTTTTTATTTTCTCTCATTTATGTCTGTGTATGTCTCTTTACTACTATGTTTCTTTTTCAGTGTCAACGGTTACTTAGCTGTAGTAGATTTCTTTCTTTTCCCGGGATGTAAGCTTGCTTGCGTTGGAGCTCGTGGGTTGTCCGGCTGTCTTCACTCTTTTCCGCAATCTTCCTCCTACACCTCACACTTAAATAAAATAATCGGAAGCAAAACCCTAATCTTCCTCTTTTTCTCTTAAGGGATCTAGATAGGGAATGCTTTTAACATCTTAACTGTGGACTCTATCTAAATAAAATCAAATTAAATAAAAATCCCTTACTTCTTGGCACCTATTCTAGGTTTTTCTCTTCCCTAATCTCTATCAGAGTGATTGGTCCCATTCAGTAGTGCAGCGCAGCTCTCAACATTCCACTGTCAGCACAGCTTTCAACATTCCGCCCCACTACATTCACTGTACACTCACAGTCTTTCAAAGTTCTTTTTTCCCTTTTCAGTGCGTGATTCCCAGAAAAATGTATTAATTCTACTCAACCCGCTGTATAATCTCCCTGTTACATTAATTAAATTTTAATCACCCTCTTACAACTGGCTTTCACTCCCAAACTCCCCAACTCACTCCCAAACTCACAAATTCTAGAAAAGGCACTCTTTCCTCAAAACTGTCACTTTCTCTAGAATTCTTGTACACCATCAATTACCCAACACTTCCCTTAAAATATATTTTCCTCCTTTTTCCTCCTCAAATCACCCCTCTAACACTCACAACCAGCACAACACGTCCTCTTTCACTGGGTACCAAACTCACTCTCTCAACTGCCAGAGACTCCATTGCCCAGGATACGGAACCTCCGGCTGGACTTCCAGAGACCCCCAGGTAAATAAAAAAAATATTTCTTTATCTTAACCCTATGTTACACTGGGAGTCATATTTCTATATTAGGAAATATTTCCTGATATGGAAATATGACCCCTAGTGGTAGTTGCATAAGAAGATTATCACTAGGGGTGCCATTTTGGATGTGGCACTGGAATGGACAGGAGTGACTGGAGAGACAACCCCCCTCAGACCAGGAATGATTTTGAAGCAGCCCTTTGAGGGGGCAAGGACAACCTTCAAGGTGGGCGAGAGAGGAGAGGGGGAGAGGGGAGGGGGAGGAGGGAGGGTGAGGGTGAGTGGGAGGCCTGATCTTATAGGGGTGTGCTGGGCTTCAGTCAGAGTCTTAAGTTAGAGAGGGATAGAAGCCAGGCGGACCCTTCTCTGGAGTTCCAGGAGCATCAAAATGTAGCTTTGTGGCTCAATGCTCCCAAGAGAAGGGAATAACACTTCATGTGTGGAGAAGTAGCCTAGTGGTTAGAGCACTGGTTTTGCAATTCAGAGGTGGCTGGTTCAAATCCCACTGCTGCTCCTTGTGATCTTGGGCAAGTCACTTAACCCTCCATTGCCTCAGGTACAAACTTAGATTGTGAGCCCTCCTGGGACAGAGAAATATCCAGAGTACCTGAATGTAACTCACCTTGAGCTACTACTGAAAAAGGTGTGAGCAAAATCTAAATAAATAAATGGAAGGTGACTCATAAGCAGAGTTATTTATTTGCCATGGGATTCAGCAACCTGTGGTACCAGGATCCTGCAGGTTGTTCAATCCAGGAAAATCAAAGTGCGGTAAAAGAGTAATAATAATAAAGGCTCCTTTTATTAAGCTGTGGTAAACAGTGGCCTTAGCACACCCTTACATGGGTTATGCCTGCGCACTAAGGCCATTTCTACTGCAGCTGTAAAAGTGCCTTTTTTTTGCATTAATAGCCATGCACTAATGCCATTAGCGTGTTGCCATTTTTCAAAGTTACCGAGAGAACACTTTACTGCCACCCATTTTGCAGATGGTAAGGGCTCCTGTGTTATCCAATGGCTAACCAGTCTGTATGCAGAAATGTAGATGCACTAACTTGTTAGCACAGGAACACCCATCTCCACCCACCTGCACCCTCAAAATAGGAAATATATTTTAGCATGCAGTTAGCATGCTTAGATTACAAAGTTACCACAGGGCACTTGAGCACATCAGACAGAACTCCATTATTGCAGCATGCATGTCCACAGCAACTGTATCTTCTGTATCCCCATTTTGTTAATCCTCTAAATATACACACATAGTCCACCAGCCTCAAATTCCTTGTTTCACTCCCAGAACACTCCCATACAACACTATAAAAATCTCTAAACACACATTCAGCACTAAAATTTTCTATTTCTATATAACTATCCAGCTCATTTTCGAAAGTGATCGCCAGCCACCGACACAAATCGGGAGATGGCCGGCGATCTAGCAAAAGCGGCCAAATCAGTATAATCGAAAGCCACTATTTTGACACCATCGCCGCTTTCCCGTTGCAGAGCCGGTGAAAGTTCAAGGGGGCGTGTTGGCAGGGACGCGAAGGCAGGACATGGGCAGGCATGGGTGGGGTTACAAAATGGCCGGCTTTAGCCCATAATGGAAAAAAAAACGGTGAATCGCTTGTTTACTCTTTCCAAAAATAGTAGGACCAGGGGGCATGGAATGAAGCTACAAAGTAGTAAATTTAAAACAAATCAGAGAAAATATTTCTACGCTCAACGTGTAATTAAACTCTGGAATTCATTGCCAGAGAATGTGGTAAAAACAGTTAGCTTAGCGGGGTTTATAAAAGGTTTGGATAACTTCCTAAAAGAAAAGTCCATAAGCCATTATTAAGATGGACATGGGGAAAATCCACTGCTTATTTCTAGGATAAGCAGCATAAAATGTATTGTACTGTTTTAGGATGTTTACAGGTACTTTTAACCTGGATTGTCCACTGTTGGAAACAGGATTCTGGGCTTGATGGACCTTCAGTCTGTCCCAGTATGGCAACACATGTTCTTATGTTCATTAACTCATTTCACTGCCAGGTTCCTGTGCACCAAACCCAAATTCAATCTTACTGCAGCAATTCCCAAGCTTTCTGTACCCCAATCACCTCATCAGGGGCTATCTACCACTTAGTTCCAGCCCCCTATGGTTTTCTCTGCCCCCAAGTACCTTGCCAAGGTCCTCCTATATTCAGTACCTTGCCAGAGTCCCATATATATAGTGGCAGCTTTCCATGCCAGTCTCCTCAGCTTAACTGCACAGGCACAGATGCTTGTGCCATTTTCTCCTGTCTGTACTCACCCCTCTGTCTCCGCTTTGTGACATCCAACCTTTCTCCCATCTGTACAGACACCTCAAACCCAGGTCCAACTCAGCAGTTCACAAGCCAGCCATTAAATTTTCAGCTCCTCTCTAGAGCCTGCTGCCCCTCTGCTACATGTAGGGTTTCCAATCCAGCCACCGGTGCTCTTCACATGTGCGCCTTCACAAGCACACAGAGCCTGGCTCCACTTCAGGGATTGGTCCACTGCAATTCAGGGGTGGTCTTCGCTTCAGACTAGCGCTTTTCCTACCTTGCTAGCCTCTGGATCTGATGCCCGGTAGTACCCTCTGACTGCCCTCCCCCACCCCAGGCAGGTAACAATTTATTATTTATCCCTTTAATTACAGAAAAGAGAACAGATACTCCTGCTGTGTGTGAGATGAAGCTGCTGGCAAATAATAAGATGGCTTCTCTTAGTAAAGCTTCGGAAATGCAGGAAAACTGCTTATAGATTTATAGCAAAAACTGCTATTTTCATATTGGGTAGGTCAGGTAGTAGCACGATGTGATGAATTTACAGGATTATTAGTTGCGCTGGGTACAGAAATATAAAAATGGCTTGCTCTGAAACTAGTTCAGCTTTGGATCTGGCCCCCTTCTCCTCTTTCAGATCACTGCTGGCTGAAACTAAAAGAACTGTCAAACACTGCCTGTGAAAAGAAGGCTAGGTTGGTAAAGAAGAGTTAATTTGCAACGTTCCTCAGGTACAGGATATGCCGTGTCCAGACAATGGCCCTCAATCTTTTCGAGTACTACTCTGAAATGAATCTAAGTACCTGACCAGATAGGTTCAAACTGACTCTATCTCAGACCTTGAGGCTTCCATCTCCATAACCGTGGACCGATGCTCAGAACTCCAGCGTTATCTGGAATAACACCTGATCAATACTTCGGGAACAGCACAGAAAAATAGCTTCCCAATGCTCAACTGTAAAAAGATCCAAATGATAGGTGTGCGGTGTGACTGAAAGCAAAGAGGCGGAATATACCCCAGCAGCGTACCAAGGGCGGGGTGGTGGGGGCGGTTCACCCCGGGTGCACGCTGCTGGGGGGGGGGGTGCAGAGAGCAGCCGCGCGCCTGTCAGCTCCGCTGGTTCCCTGCTCCCTCTGCCTCTGCCCCGGAACAGGTTACTTCCTGTTCCAGGGCAGAGGGAACAGGGAGCCAGCGGAGCCGAGAGCAGTGTGGCTGCTCCCAGCAGCTAAAAATGCACCGGGGGGGGGGGGGGGGGGGGGTGTGTCATGCTGCACCCGGGGGGGGGGGGGGTGCGCAACGGTGATCCGCCCCGGGTGGCAGCCGACCTGGGATCGTCACTGATATACCCGTTGCGTGCAAACAAGACTTTTGTTTTAAGCACAACTTTTGTACACATGAACCAGGCAAACCCAGAAGCAAAGCACACATCAGCACTGTTCTTCTGCACCTTTAAGTATAAGCTTTTCAAAAAAAAATTTCACCTGAAAAGCTAATATTTAAGCACAGAAAATAGTTGCCAATCCAGCTTATTTTCGAAAGAGAAAAACGCCTATAGTGCGACCTAAATCGGGAGATAGACGTTTGTCTCGCAAAAGGCGCCCAAATCGGTATAATCAAAAGCCGATTTTGGGCGTTTCCAACTGCACTCCGTCGCGGAAACGAATAAAGTTGACGGGGGCGTGTTGGAGGTGTGGTGGAGGCGGAACTGGGGCGTGGTTATCAGCCAAGGAGAGATGGGCGTCTTTAGCTGATAATCGAAAAAAAAGGCGTTTTTACCGCGATTTTGGGTCACTTTTTTTGGACCCTTTTTTTTTCACGAACAAGTCCCAAAAAAGTGCTCCAACTGCCCAGATGACCACTGGAGGGAATCGGGGATGATCTCCCCAGACTCCCCCAGTGGTCACTAACCCCCTCCCACCAAAAAAACCCCACTTTATGCCAGCGTCAAATGCCGTACCCACCTCCATGACAGCAGAATGTGTTCGATCCTCTCACAGCCTTTCCCTGGGTCAGATGTGGCTCTTGGGTGCAGTACAGGGTCACATCAACATTGCATTGTGGTGGCTGTAGGGTATTGGGCTCCGTGATTTCATTAGCTTGTGTTACAGTCTCACGATGTTGGTAGTTGGTAGGCTCTTCTCCCATGGTGCTTTTCCCCCTGCCTACTGGGTCAGAGTGTGCCCTGTTGTGTTTCCTGTTGTAGTCCATGTGGTAGTGGCCATTTTTGTAAGCCAGTTTTAGTTCCCTCTCCTGTGTTAGCCACGTTACAGAACTTAGTTCTTACCTTGAATGTGGCTGAAAGAGGGCATTGTACAGCATTCTGCCAGCTCTGACCTACTGCTAATCTCAGTACCAGGGAGACTCATTGCCAGTGGGGCACAACCTCTGATCTGCAGTTAACTGTGAGTAAAGGTGGTTATTCCAATAAAGGACGTTTTTGGAGAGATTAGTCTTCAGGTGTCAACTGGTGTGCCAATGTTATATAGCAGCAACCAGTCCTAGAGGCCTGCGTGTATGCAGGTCCCTGGAACACTTTTAGTGGGTACCGCAGTGCACTTCAGCCAGGTGGACCCAGGCCCATCTCCCCACACCTGCAACACTTGTGCTGGTAAATGGGAGGCCTCCAAAACCCACTGTACCCACATGTAGATGCTCCCTTCACCCCTAAGAGCTATGGTAGTGTTGTACATTTGTGGGTAGTGGGTTTTGGGGGAGGGGGGTTAGGAGCTCAGCACCCGTGGTAAGGGAGCTATGCATGTGGGAGCTTTTTCTGAAGTCCACCACATTGACCTAGGGTGCCCAGTTGGTGTCCTGGCATATCAGGGGGGGCGAGTGTACTATGAATCCTGGCCCCTCCCATGACCACATGGCTCGGATTAGGACGTTTTTGAGCTGGGCATTTTTAGTTTCCATTATCGCTAAAAAAAACAAACGCCCAGCTCAAAAACGTCCATTTTTTCAAAAATATGGTTCGGCCCGCCCCTTCATGGACCCGTTCTTGGAGATAAACGCCCATGGAGATAGGCGTTTCCGTTTGATTATGCCCCTCCATGTGTGCTTTCACTTTTGGATTTGCTTTGATTTGCATACTTTTGTCTCTCACTGCCAGTGCTCAAAGGCTTGCATGGGCTTCCTTCTGCTTTCAAATTAACTAAAACCTGGTAGCTTTTAAAGAAACAAATCATGTTAAATCCTCTCTTCATATATCCCAATGCGTGCTCCAAGCTGGAGTTGGGTTTTCAGAAGAAAAGGGTGCCTTTGTTTTGTACGCTGTTCTTTGAGCATTGGGAGAGTATAGGGAATAACTTCATTAACATCCCGTTTGCATGCTATTTGCACTAATCTTTGGCGCACATATCTCCTGTGCCATAGTCTTCTGGGCATTATGCGCTAACACCGACGTAGTCCAGTGCTAATTGCCGTTAAAAACTCTTTCGTTTCATGAAGCATTCTGTTGATTGATTTACTGTAGGTTTTATATTTTTTTTATTGTACTGTATGTTTTAGTTTTGAGTTTGTTTTAATTTTTATGAGTGTAAGTTGTAACCAGTGTTGCCTCTAAGGAGTGGCCTGGTGTGTGCACATTTCTGTGTATGTGTGTGTGTGTGTGTGTGTGTGCAACAAGTTTTAAAAACCAACAATTCTTGAGCACCAGTATTAGCAAAGTGTTTCTGTAAATAGCACAACAAACATTTTTGTGAGCAACCATGTAAAATCTGAGCGATGCTTCTAAAATGTATGAACTCATACACTCTTCTTAGAGGGAATATTGGTTGTAACCCACCTAGATGTCTCGATTAGGCGGGATATAAGTTTGATAAATAAATAAATAAATAAATAAATAAATAAATAAATAGTGCTGGTGCTAGGTTTTGAGCATCGCTGCACCAGAAAGAGCCAGTTTCAACTATCCCTGAATTGTGATTGGGTTACTAAGCACCAGGTGACCTCAGTTCCTATGGCTCAACAAGAAGACTTCACTTCCTCTCACTCTTTCTCTCTGTGAACCTTTGCTGGACTCTCTTCATCTGCACCCAAGACTGTACCCTCTCCATGTTTCACCCCCATTCACTCTGCAAATAAAAGACCTCTGCCAGCGAAAGGATCAACCTCAATCTACCATATGCCAGCAAGAGCCTCCTTCACCACTCCAACCAGAAGTGGAAAGAAGAAAGAATACATAAGAACATAAGCGTTGCCATACTGGGACAGACTAAAGGTCCATCAAGCCCAGTATCCTGTTTCCAACAGTACCTAATCCAGGTGGCAAGTACCTGGCAAGATCCCAAAATAGTACATTTTATGCTGCGTATCCTAGGAATAAGCAGTGCATTTTCCCCCAAGTTCATCTTAATAATGGCTTATGAACTTTGTTTTTAGGAAGATACCCAAACCTTTTTTAAAACCTGCTAAGCTAACTGCTTTTACCACATTCTCTGGCAATGAATTCCAGAGTTTAATTACACTTTGAGTGAAGAAATATTTTCTCCAATTTGTTTTAAATTTACTACTTTGTAGCTTCATTGTGTGCCCTCTAGGCCTAGTATTTTTGGAAAGAGTAAACAAGTGATTCACATCTACCCGTTCCACTCCACTCATTATTTTATAGACCTCTATTATATCTCCCCTCAGCCGTCTTTTCTCCAAGCTGAAGAGCTCTAGCCGCTTTAGCCTTTCCTCTTGGGAAATCGTCCCAACCCTTTTTATCATTTTCATCACCCTTCTGTGTACCTTTTCTAATCCTAGTATATCTTTGAGATGCGGTGACCAGAACTACACATAATATTCAAGGTGCAGTCGCACCATGGAGTGATCCAAAACATTATAACATTCTCAGTTTTATTTTCCATTCCTTTCCTAATAATTCCCAACATTCTATTTGCTTTCTTAGCTGCCGATGCATACTGAGCAGATGGTTTCAACATATCATTAACGATGACACCTAGATCCTTTTCCTGGTTGTTGAAAGCTTTAAAACAGGTAGAAAAAGCAACGGCCAAAGCCAGAAGGATGCTTGGGTGCATAAAGAGAGGCATGACCAGTAGGTAAAAGGAGGTGATAGTGCCATTGTATAAGTCTCTGGTGAGGCCTCGTTTGGAGTACTGCGTGCAGTTCTGGAGACCGTACTTACGGAAAGATATAAACAGGATGGAGTCGGTCCAGAGCGCAGCTACGAAATTAGTAAGTGGTCTTGAATGCAAAAATTATAGGGTCAGGCTTATGAACCTCAACATGTATACGGTGGAAGAGAGGATGGAGAGAGGAGACATGATAGAAATGTTTAAATATCTCAAGGGCATTTATGTACAGGAAGAGAGCCTTTTTCAAATGCAGCAGAGCTCTGGAATGAGGGTCATATGACAAAGTTAAGAGGGAAAAGGCTTAGGAGTAACCTAAGGAAGTATTATTTCACAGAAAGGGTGGTAGAGGCTTGGAATGGCCTCCCGGTGGAGGTGGTGGAGTTGAGGACTGTTCCAGAATTTAAAAAGGCATGGGATAAGCATGTGGGATCGCTTAGGAACAGGAAGAATTAGGGGTTACAGAGGATGGCCAGACTGGATGGGTCATATGGCCTTTATCTACCGTCATGTTTCTATGTTTCTAATATGGAACCTTACATCACGTAACTTGCATCTGAACCTCAATCAGTGATTTCATATCGATCCGGGCTTTCTAGCAATATTTATCTTGTGGCACATTTCCCTTGTATAAGATCCCTAAACTGAATGCTCCAAGTAATGCATTACCTGTACAGTATAAACTTGCTCTGCGCTGAAGAATAAGAATCTAGACCTTCCTTAACTTTATAAGTGTTTTATAGTGCAGTGCAGGTTGGTGCTGTTCCCCAATACATATATTAAATTCTTCTCGCTTAAATAACATCTAGAACAACAAATAATAAGGTGTGAACTTCTGAAATGCCATCCAACACAACAACTAGTAAACTGACTTTTCTTTTAACAAGAAGCCATTTTCAGTGAGACATCACTTGCTCCTTTTGATTGTCTTTCATGACTGCAGCCTCTGCTCCTTCTTCTAAAGTCTCTTCTGCCCTCTGCCTCTGCCTGGTGCTCTGTTGTGCTGAGAATTCTCCAGAATGCTGTGCTGGCAGCATCCTGCGGGTACACACAGCTAATTATAGCATGCTGCATGCACAGCCCTTGGAGGTGCTCCCGGCAGGTCAATGAGAAGCAAGTGTGTGATAGACAGAAACAAAAGCTGTGAAAGGTTACCAGCTCGAAGCAGGTCAGTGAGAGATATGAGATCTGTCTGGGTGCACAAAGGGAACCAGGGTAAAGGAAAATATATTGTTAGCTGAGATAGCTAGCAGGGTTGTCAGCAGAAAGGGCATTTTGAGGTAGCAATGCAAATTACTTTAGAACACTAGATTTTCTTTCATCACTAGGACTTTTATTTTTAAATCAGATCAAGAAATTTATGGCTGTGTGACATGAAAATATTGAAAGTGCAGCTTTTATGTGCCTTCTTATCAGCTACAGCTATGTACTTTTATCTGTACAACTTCCATATCAAATGCTGATGAAATACTGAAAAAAATTTTTAGATGTCTAATACACTGTACAGACAGTGAGAATATAGAGAGTAGTCATACTCCTCCAAATTCGATATATAGAACTCAAAATTGTGCGCACAATTTAATTGCTTAACGGGCCAATTATCACTGATAATGGGAGTATCCTAATGGTTAGTGCAGTGGGCTGAGATCCTGGGGAACTGGGTTTGATTCCCATTGTAGCTTGGGTGTAGGTATGCTTAGGGCAGAGTTTGGACAAAATGTGATTTATGCACACCACTTATAAAATACACATATCCGAGCAGGCAGAAATCTTTGTGACTTCATTTTAGCCATGATTTCTGTGGGTATGGTAGGGTAATTTTAGAAAGGAACATAAGTACCACTGAGTCTTTATAAAAGAGGGTTAAAATAGGCACAAATTTGGCCTTCACATACAAGCAAACCTGTTATTTTTAAACTCTCTTTTTTGAGCAAAGCAGACACAAATCATGACAACCCTCTCCGTTTGGCCAGAATAAAAGGATAACATTTTTCTCAATTCTGAAGGCCCAGTGTTTGCTTTTCTTTTGTTTAAGGGAAAATTGTAAGAAATCTTGAGTTGAGTGAAATGATGAAGGAAGCAGGTGTGTGAGTGACAGAGTGATTGGAAAAAAACCCCTGAGAGTGTAGTATTTAAAGAAAAACAGAAAGAAATCTTTTGTTGGGATGCATGAGTGTGATAATAACAGAGAATAGTTTAATTAAAGAGTCCCGCAGGTTGTGTTGGAGTAAACATGAACTGAACTTTAAAGTTGTCATGGGCACTGACAGAGGTGAATTGTTTGTGGTGATGAGTTTGTGATTTCTTTTGAATAAAAGGGAGCACTGCGCAGATTGTCTACATGAGTTGTAGATTAGAAACCTGCAGTTTTAAGAAAATGTCCATATGTGTTTGACTGTTGAGCATGGCCAGTGAGAAAGAGAGTTTGAGAGAAAATTAGTTTCTAGAATTAAATACAGTAATAAATTGAGGGTTGGAAGAAGTTAGGGAACTTAATCATACATTTATTTTAAAGGGAATAGCTAGAACACAGTGTTGTGCAAAAGAGAACCAGACACTGGAAAGAGATTTGTCAGGGAGACAGGGTTTTCCCTCCTTTCCTTTTGTTGACTAAGGAGAGTAGGGTTGTTACTTATGCTGCAATACTTACCTATGAAAGTTCGGGGAGAAGATGTTGCTGAAAACCTCTGAAGAAGGTACCCAACAAGAGAGCTCTTGGAAAAGAAAGAGAAAAAGACAAGTGAGTTTAGAGAAAGTATACACAATGAAATAAATATAAAAATAGGAACAGAAGGAAGGAGAAATACACAGAGGAAAGAAACAAGATAGAATACTTACCTGGTGAGACGTTCCGGGTCCTGTAAATACTATGAGATCTGAAAAGTTAAACTGAGTAAGATACATCTGAAGTGGTGTCCGTCATGTATTTTGCATTTTGAAGCTGAACCACAGTAAAAGAGAAAGCATGTTTGTAATTAATGTTCACTTAAATTCATGTAAAATTACAAGTCCCAGTTATTAATTAAAAATGTATTTTTATTGTTAAACTCCCTGGTTTGGCATAAAGTTCATTTGAGGAAACTGCATGACAAATTTTGTGACATCAGTGTAATACCTTACTCTGCCACCAGGGGGCTTACATTAAGGTGGGGATGGGGGGGGGGGGGGGGTGGGTGGAGACAAGGGAACATACTAGTCTGGCTTTGAATCCTATCCACCATTAGCTTTTCCATCTGTGTCATTTCATGTAAACTATTTCTCTGATGCCAAAGGTGGATCCTTCATTATCTGTCTAACACTCAAGAATCATTTTCTTGGCCACCAAAAATACTCTATAGGTGAAGAGCTTCTCCTCCCCTCCACATCAAAAAGCATACCTTCCACTATAAGAGGTAGCTCCTGTCCAGTCAGCTACCTGATATGAGAGGCTACGTTGTGTTGCTAGCCCTTCATTCTGATACAGCCCTAGAAAATAAGACCCAGCATTCTTCTGCACTTGAGACAAAGGCCTCATCTTATTAGCCAAATAAGGGGAAATATAGACTCATCCTAGAATCTTATATCGAGTATCCCATAATACCATGTTCAGTGTGAGGGATTTACTATTAACAAAAGATTTACTAAATTGCTTTGAGATAAGGCACAAGTCCAGTCCCCCTTTCTACCTGTCTAGTATCTGCCTTGCGGACCCCTTAGGATCCAACTTTAAGAGAACCCAATATTACAGAGATAAAGACAGTTTATTCCAGTTCTCCAGTTGAACAAAGTCCCCAGACTGCTCCCCTAGGCACTCCAATAACTCCCTCCTCCTGATTTTCCCAATATAATGCCTAAGTTGAAAGTATGCAAAAAAAAAAAAAAAAAAAACCTGCACTAGTCCATCCCAAACTCAACAAAGCTCTGAAAAGGACTAGCAAGCACCATCTTTTGACAAGCCAGTCTGGTAATTCTCAAAGCTTGACACTGACAGCCCCCACTTCTCCTATCTGATTCAAAGCCCATATCTTGTGAATAGGAAAAAAAAGGGGGAGGCCTCTATGCTGTGTCCTCTCCAGCCTCACTATTATCACCATGCCTTATGGACCACTCCAAAAACTATACTCCCAGTCCCCCAGTTCCTGGGAATTTCCTGCAGGATGTATCACAGCACCATAGTCCAAGCAAATTTCATCTCTGAAACCACTGGGGTAGAATGCTTCCATTCAAATAATCAGTTCCATAAATGCTGAGCAAACAAGTCCTGCTATAGCGACTCAAATCCAGTAGCTCTATGCTCCCCTCTGCCATGAACTCTGTATCTCACACAAAGCACCTTAGCTCACTTCCCAACCTACAGGAACTTTACTACCAACCTATATACATTTTGCCAGTCCTTCTTTTTAAACAAAGTGGCAGTAGAATGAGTCAATTTTTAGTTTAGTGTCACAATTTAGATCCCCAGATTTATGTAATTTCATGTATGGGGCATTAAAATTATGCATCAAGCAATGGTAGCTGTACTGTGTTTTACAAAAGGAAGTTTAAAATATTTCATCTTTCTGATTTTTTTTAATGTATTGACTAATGATTTGTGTGGTGCTGAGATAATAATGCTTGTGCTGTCCTTATCAGTTTTACCTTTTCATTTCATTGCCCCAGAAAACAACAACAGCCCCCTAATTCTACAAAGTTAGGTACCCAAATTTTGCATAGCATGCAACTTTGCACTTTCAGCTTATAGAATAAGGTTAGTTGCATATGTAACTTAATAGATTAATTAGATGCTAATTGACCTTAACAACCAAATATTGGCTATAATTGATGTTAATTGGTGCTAATTGGAAGTTATGCTCATAATTTCATTCTACTGAAATCAGATAAAGTCAATGTAATATTTTCCTGCGGTGTCACACCAATTGTCATGGGACAATTAATAAATCACAGGTTAAGCCTTTTACTGAAAATTTCAAAGGACTTCAACTTGTGTTGCATTAACACCTGTTCTTAATGAAAGCTAAAGTCTTGAAGGAGTCAGTTTGCTGATATATGGACTCTACTTTAGTCTCAAGTTCTTTTTGCTTCTGATCAAGGGAACATGCCTGGTTTTCAAATTTCCCATGTTACCCAGAACTGCATCAATATGGCCAACTAAAAAGCATTCCATCTGATTTTGCGCTGTCCATGTAGCATCTAAGGTTATATGTGCAGGTTCTGCCTGGGGACACTAGCATATGCTAACATACCTGAAGCACTTCTTTCTCAGGGAACCATTACTCCACTTCAACCACCTACTCTTTCAAGCATAGAATATCTAGAGCTAACACAAGCAGAGCAGAAAGTTCTCTTCCAAGAAGCTCCTCCAAAGCAGAAACTGGAGTACAGGTAGATGCTAACTGGTTCTCTTCCATAGCATAGTTCAATCCGCTACTCCTGATGGCAGCCCTGCCAAGTTAATCAGTATTCAGTTCACTTTGCTAAGCATGACAGGCAAACTCCATTCATTTGGGCTCAAAGAACCGGAAGTTCTATCTAAGGCAGTAGGCCCTTTGGCAGTGGGGGTCTGTACTAAGCTAGCATCTTGGGAGGGAAGGTGAGGACCTGATGTCATCTGCTTCCAGGTCTGATTTTTGGTGAACAAATGTAGAGAAATAGGGTGGTATATAAAGGATAAAAAATACTTTTAAAAATGAAGATCCAAAAACAAAGCTGCGGTAGAAAATGGCCCTAGCGCACCCTTATGTGGGTCTTTCCCGTGCTCGAAGGCCATTTGTACCACAGCTGGAAAATGGTTGCTTTTCCATTTTCCAAATTTATTTATTTATTTATTTATTTTTAAAATTTCTATACCACCTATAACCTAGGAGGTTTCCATAGAAACCATACTTAATAAAAACAAACTCAAACAACAAAAAAGTAAACAAAAACAAACAATATATACAACTCTACCACTAATATCATTAAATCACTGCTCAACAGTTAATTACAATCAAGTCCACATGCAATTAAAAAATTGCTGTCAGAAAAAGTTCTGTCTTCAAGAATTTTTTTTAAACTGTGAGATGTTACCACAGTGGTGAAGCTAACCAGGTAGTGCATTCCATAAAGAAATGTCAGCCGGAACAAAAGCTGAGGTTCTTATATCAGCATGGCGTATCTGCACCACTATATCCGTGGAAAGTCGCATGGCACTCTCAGACCTCAATGTCCATTTTGGCTGGTAAACACTCAAAACGTGCTTTAAGTAGGGTGGGGCATCCGAAAATAGAGTCTGATGTACGATGGCTAGTAACTTAAAATTAATCCTTTGCAAAATGGGTAAACCAATGCAGCTGTTTAAGGACAGGTTTCACATGAGAGAATTTTGACATACCTACTATCACTTGAGTGGCAGCATTCTGGACCATTTGCAATGCCCTGATAGCCAAAGATGACATCCCAATAAACAGGACATTGCAGTAGTCCAGTCACACCAGAATCATACGTTGGACTGCACTTCTGAAATCTACAAAGATATCATGGGTTTCAGTTTGTTCAACATATGCAAATACTTAAATGCCATTTGAACTACTTAGTGACTTGAGACCTCATCATGAGCCTATTATTCAACGTTACTCCCAGTAACTTCAGCTTTTTCTTCACAGAAACACACACATCTCTCAAACAAACTCTCTCTGGCCACTCCACTAATTCTTCCCTATCCACGATCATTACTTTTGTTTTGGACACATTCAAAACAAGACCATTCGTGGCATCCATTGCTTCACTGCTGCCATATAGCCTGTCAACTGAGAGTCCAATCTTTCCCCCCATGACAAAACTGGAAAGAAAAATTATATGTCATCAGTATAAAATGAATGGAAAACTCCTAATGACTGGAACACCTTACCCAAAGGAACTACATAGATTTTAAACAACAATGCCGTCAAAGCCGATCCTTGAGGTACCCCACGATTGACCTCAACCAAGACTGACATCCGAGAACCACTCTGCACAACCATTAGCACACGGCCATTAACAAAAATTAGCACGTGAGCCCCTACTGCCACCTATTTTATAGGTGGTAAAGGCTAACAAGCTGTTCTTGTGCTAATCAATTAGAGTGTGGCAATGCCAATGCACTAACTGATTAGCACAGAAACAGCCACTCTCCGACCCTCCAGACACGCCCCCTTGGCCCCAAAAATTTGAAAATATTTTTAGTGCATGGGTAGTGCGTGCCCATTTGAAACTTACTATGGGACGCTTCAGTGCACCTCATGGTAAGCCCTTTTAAGCTGTGGTAAGCACGCATGAGTGCTTAGCGCAGCTTAGTAAAAGGACCCCTAAATAAATTATAATGCAAGATATTTTATCAACTTAGGTATAAAGTATTTTTAGTAATACAAAAATAACATATCTTTAAATTCATAATGTTTATAAAAATATATCACAAAACAAAATACATAGATAGCATGCTATAGCATATAATATTTAAAAAAAGATGAAAAAAGACCAAAAAAGGATCCCTCAATCCAATTAACAAACACCTAACACAGTGATTCCCAAACCTGTCCTAGGGGAGCTCCAGCCTGTCAGGTTTCAGGATATCCAGAATGAACACTCATGAGATCGATTTGCATAATTGCCTTCTTGGTATGCAGATCTATCACATGCATATTCATTGTGATATCCTGAAAACCTGATTGGCTGAGATTTCCCCAGGACAAGTCTGGGAACCCCTGACTTTACAGATCAATTCCTATCAACAAAATTTCCTCACACAACCATTATTTAAATTCTTAATGTGGTAATCTGGCAAGTTCCCCTCCATTTCCAATCACATTGGGCACCACAAGTCTGATTAAAAACCATTTCTAAGTAGATTTTGATAATATGCCTCAACATGTCACATCCTATGAACTCTTGAAGGAAGCATGAGCTAAAAATCATACCCAACACTGGCATAGTTTGCATAGATTTTAACCCATTTAGAGACACTGCCATCTCCCCTCCCCCCTCCCTACATACACACAGTGTGTATTTTGTTCAAGAAATGCTTCTAAGGGGAGTTTATATTAATAGCAATTATATCAGGCTACTGAGAGGTATTAATTTAGTTTTGGTTTTGTCAAATTCTTGCTGATCTATAAGTCAAGAATGATCTGTCATTTAGTCACTATTTTTAATTTAAATAATTTTGGATTAAGAAATCTACAGTAGCAGCAACCTATGTGTAATGATGTTTATACAGTTGACAGCATCTCTGTTTTGGATATGATAATAAGCATTTCTGTGTGTGTGTGTGTGTGTGTTTATCAGTATGTATCTATCTATCTATCTATCTATCTATCTATATATATATCTATATATCTATATATATATACTGTGAGATGCAGAGACACCATATTTATATGTATCATTTATTTAATAACATTCAATAGAATTTCTAAAGCTTGATTCAAAAATGCATCAGTTTTGTAATCGAATCCTACAATTGACCAGGGTTTAGAAGATATGATGGTTTCAATAGACTTAATAGAAATCTGTTACTTGTGATAAATATATATCATTCTGATCAAAACAAATATTGAGCAGAAGTATTGGAAAAGTTAAATTTTATTGCTCTGAAAACTGTATGATGCTGGTTTGAATTAAAATCTGTTTGTGGTAATAAAAGTTCATCGGCCTGAGTGTATATTTATTTGTTCACTGGCAGTGTATGTGATCCAATAAAAGCATATTGGCTTCACTGCTAACGTCTTTTCAGTGAAAATGGATTTGATAAAAGAAATTAAAGAGGCATGAGTCGGCCAGATCCAAGGTCTCAGCTCTAACACTACCATACTGAAAAATAAATACTTTATAACAAAGTAAAAATTGCTGATCCATTTTATAGAATATTTTACCCTTGAGGACTCCATCTTGTCTCTGTGAGTGACTGCGGTTCATGGGAGCAAACTTTGCTGCAGGCAGACTGTGCACTTGTATGACCTGCTTCAAGCTGACTAAGGAGAAACTTCACAGGAACTCAGATCAAGACATGCTCTGCAATATTCTGGTGGGGTTCCCATCCTGATTCTCCACATGATACCCAGTTCTTGTCACCACATTATTCAGAGAAAGTACTGATGGACGGAAATGCTATGCTGCGAGTGTGATCTGGGAACTAGGAGGCATAATTTGTGATTCTTAAGAGAGATTATATGAACTGAAGGAGGAGAAAAAGTTTAAAATAACATTTTTAGTTTTCAGTTTCTTAAATTGAAGGTGGTCATGTAGATACCTTTGTTTTACAAATCGGTTAACTGGAGAGGGTACATACATACAGGAGATTAACGACAGTTCTCAGTCCACTGCAGCAAAATGTCAGCTAGCTGTATAAAATAGGGAAACATACAGGGTTCAATTCATTCATTTTACCAGCAGGAAAACTGGCAAATAAAAATGCGTGGTATTGAAAGCCAGAGCAAGGGCTGCTCAGGAGGGAAAAGGGGGCATTTAATTAAACATTTCAGACCAACAGAATGTATTAGCTGTCTCATTTATTTATGCATGAGATTCATTATCCTTTTTTCAGCCATTCAAATTAGCTCTGGTGACTTCAGAGGAAACACACACACACGTGCTCTGAGCATCATCGGGCAGTGATGTCAGCATGGTTTGAGAGTAAGGAGTCAAAAGTCTGCCCAAATTTCAGTCCTCATACCTCCTCATCTGCATGCACACTGAGGCACCATTTTTCCTGGCTGCACACGGAATTAATAGAGAAAACTCCAGCACTTGCACACACATTTGAAAAAAAAAAAAGGTTCTAACAAGGCAGACATTGACTTAAGACAGTCACGGTATAATGCATCATGTTCTGCTGTTTTTATCAGTACATATTTGCAGACCCTTTCTCTACTATCATTGCTTTGGAAGCAGAGTTGTCCTATCGTAAAGGGGTAACATGCTGTACTCAGGGGCTGATGCAGGAAACTGTGCTATTCTGGTTTACGCAAGATCCTCCCACCCTAGTCTTATTCTGGAAACCCAAAGACGTCTAGCATGGGAAAATCTGCTGTAAAATCACTGCAGTTTTTTTTTACTCTGCACTTAGCGCTGAACCTTTATGACAGTTCAAGGCAGGAGTAAAGATGTAGCACAGGATCAAAGGGATCCCTGAGATGAATTGTGGAACTTTTCATCAGATGACCTAAGATCTTCAGTAGCCCAAGTGGGTCCCTGAATCTCCCAACTCTAGAAACAAATCTCTGATGGCCCAAGTAACTCAGAACCCCCAAACAACCTTTCCTGAATATCTCCCTAGTGGCCTAAATGGCCTTCTTCTACCTCCCTACTGCGCCCCCCATACCCTGGGGATCCAACTCTGGAGGTAGGTTTGGGGGTTTGGGGTGGCATTGAAAGGTTTCAGAGGGGGCCACTTGCAAGGTCTCCGAGAGTATTTTTAATTTAGGGTAGGGGGAGAGGGTTGGGAGGTACAAGGTGGCCACTTTGGGGGTGAGTGGTTGGTAAAGGGCCTCCTTGGCCACCATGGAGATCTTTGGGGTGTGTGGTTGGTGGTCCAGGAACCACTTGGGCCAAAAGCAGTTGGGAGTGATGGGGTAGAGCAGCAGGAGTATTAGTGTTATGAATGGGTACACCTAGGTCATCAGGACATGTTTTTGGGTGGGGGTAGAGAATGAGAATTGGGAAATCTGGATTTAAAAAATATCTCCATTCCTGTCAGTGTACGAGCCAATCCTTGCTCCTGCTCTATTTACTTGCAATATTGTAAACAGTAATTTTTTTTTTTTTACAATCTAAAATGCGAAATGTCATTTCTAAAAAGACTATAAATACTCTACTATAAAGAACAATTTGGTCACAATCACTTAAACATTCATAAGTTCTTTAACCTTATTAATAAGTTTGTATCAACTGAAAAGTTAAAATCAGTAACTGTAGCCATTCCTTCTGCTAATCAATTAGCTATGTATTTTGAACAAAAAGTAACTAACATTAGGTGGGCTTTGGTGCAACTTAAGGCCACTGACGTTCAATCTTGCTTCAAGCAGCCCAGTCTGAATGCTGGTATTGCGGCTGACCGACTATGCTCCTCCTTTCTGTTACCCACTCATAAGACAGTCAAATCCTTTCTCATAAAGTATTCTTCCTCACAATGCCTTCTGGATGCTTGTCCGAGTTATTTATTAAAAACTGCACCAGCAAGATTCATTGACCTTCTTAAAGCTCATATCTTCTTTATGTTGACTCAAGTAGCTTTTCCTCAGTGGAATGGTTCCATAGTACTTACCCCAATCCCGGCTTCATTTGGAGATGTTACTAATTATAGGCCTGTTGCCTGTTTCCCATTGTTCACTATGGTAATGGAGGGAATAGTTGGAACTGAGCTTGTGAATCACCTTTCCTTTTCTCCCTCTTGGATAAATCCTACTTAGGCTTTAGGTCTTGTTATAGTACTGAGACGGTCTTGACCACCTTAATATCTGATTTTAGGAAAGCAGTCAATCTAGGTTTAAGTTTTAGTGATGCAATTCGATATGTCAAGTGCCTTTGACCTTGTTGATCATGAGTTGCTTTTAGGCCTGTTGGATCAGTTTGGATTGTGTGGGAAGGTCCACCAATGGTTCCACAGCTTCCTAAAATCTAGATTGTATCAAGTGAAGTTGTCAGGTTCTTTCTCACCTTCCTGGTCTCCTTACTGTGGGATGCCACAGGGCTTGCTGCTTTCTCCAATCCTATTCAATATTATGATAGCTCCATTAGATGAAAGGCTAGAGGCAGCGGGGTTGTGCACATTTATTTATGTAGACAATGTCACAATCTATATTCCTTTCAAGACTGGTCTTCCAGAAATCGTCCCTAAGATTAGACTTAGTCTGGATTTGTTGGAATCCTGCGCTTCCAAATTTAAGTTCAAGTTAACTAGATAAAAGACTAAATTTCTTGTGGTAACCAACTACTTTGACCGAACCACATATAATAATTTTACTATTGACATGTCATACCCCCCCCCCCCCCCCCAGGTGTATTAATTGACAGTCACCTCACGTTCGAGCCTCAGGTTTCCTCAGTAGTGAAAAAATCATTCAAGTCTCTTTAGAAGCTGAGGAGAATCAGATCATATTTCTCGCCAGATATCTTTAGACTGATAGTTCAATCCTTGGTTTTAACTCAGTTTGATTACTGCAATTCCATCTATGCTGGATGTAAGGAGGGTGTCCTAAAAAGGTTACAAATGGCCCAAAATACCGCAGCTAGGCTTGTCCTCAAATTATCGCATTTTGATAGAGCACTCCATTATTATGCAAGCTGCACTTGTTGCCTATTAAAGCCAGGGTTATTTTTAAATTATGTGTTTTTGTCTTTCAAATATTATATGACATGGAACTGGAATGCAGCCCTTAATAATTATTCCCATATGCAACATAACCTCTGGTTCTAGGGACTACCTTAGACTTTATCTTCCGGATTGCAAGAGAGTGAGCTATAAGTCAGTTCACTCTGCATACGTTAAATACCAGAGTGCTATGAGGTGGAATTCGCTGCCAATGGCAATCAAAGGTCAGTCTGATTGCTTGGTATTTTATAAAAGACCAAAAACTCTCCTCTTTGAGAGGTTTCTATCCATTAATGGAGTATTTAGAATGCAACTGGCCATCAATGGTCTATATTTGATAATTTGTTTATATCTTTGTAAACTTTGTCTGTTGTTTATTTACTATTAGCCACATTGAACTCAAGTATGTTCAGGATAATGTGGGGTATAAATGTAAAAATTAAATAAATAAATAAAATACTGTATGATTTAGTGCTTAGATGTTATTGCAAAGATAAATAAGTGTTCAAGTGCCTCTAATATATTTTTTTCAAGAAATGAGATTTCAATATGATTTATTACAAAAAAACAAATATAAAACAAACAATTATATATTGTCAATTAAGTCAGGTAAGTTTTACATCAATACCATATAAGAACTTTCAAAGATAAGTAGTTCAGTTCTATAATGTTCTACAATCCTTAGTGGCCCCCGGTGGCCCCCTTGTATCTCCCAACCCTCTCCCCATACCCCAAAAGAAAAATACCTTGGGATACCAATGGGCTCATTTTCAAAAGAGAAAGACATCCATCTTTTGACATAAAACGGAAGATGGACGTCCTTCTTACAGAGACGTACAAATGGGTATAATCGAAACCCAATTTTGGACGTCTCCAACTGCAGTCTGTCGCAAGGACATCCAAATTTCAAGGAGACGTGTCGGAGGCGTAGCGAAGGCAGGACTTGGGCAACACTTGGACGTCTTTGACCCAGAATCGAAAAAAGCAAGGACATCCCTGACGAACACTTGGACGTTTTCACCGTGTTTTTTTTTACGACTAAGCCACAAAAAGGTGCCCGAAATGACCAGATGACCATCTTTACTCCCCCAGTGGTCACTAACCCCCTCCCACCTCAAAAAACATCTTTAAAAATATTTCGTGCCAGCCTTTATTCCAGCCTCAGATGTCATACTCAGGTCCATGACAGCACATGCAGGTCCCTGGAGCAGTTTTAGTGGGTGCAGTGCACTTCAGACAGGCAGACCCAGGCCCATACCCTCCCTACCTGTTACATTTATGGAGGAAACAGTGAGCTCTGTAAAACCCACCACAAACCCACTGTACCCTTATATAGGTGCCCCCTTCACCCGTAAGGGCTATGGTAGTGGTGTACAGTTGTGGGTAGTGGGTTTTGGGGGGCTCAGCACACAAGGTAAGGGAGCTATGTTCCTGGGAGCAATTTATGAAGCCCACTGCAGTGCCCCCTAGGATGCCCGGTTGGTGTCCTGGCATGTCAGGGGGACCAGTGCACTAGAAATGCTGACTCCTCCCACGTCCAAATGGCTTGCATTTTGACATTTTTGACATGGACGTCTTTGGTTTCGAAAATCGCCAAAAGTCAGAAACGCCCAAATGCAAGAACGTCCAAATCTAGGGACGTTCAAATTTAAGGATTTGGACATCTCTGATGGTATTTTCAAAACAAAAGATGGACGTCCTTTTGAAAATATGGGTTTCCCTACCCCTGGATTGCACCATTTTGCAAAGACGTCCAAGTCGCAACTTGGACGTTTCTTTTGAAAATGCCCCTCCATGTGGACCCCCCCCCCCCCCCCGGCTTCAGTCAGGGCAGTATAGTGGAAACTATGATAAAGAATAAAATTACTGAACGTGGTTTAATGGGACAAAGTCAGCATGGATTCAGCCAAGGGACGTCTTGCCTCACAAATCTGCTTCATTTCTTTGAAGGCATGAATAAGCATGTGGATAAAGGCAAGCCAGTTGATGTAATGTATGTAGATTTTCAGAAAGCTTTTGACAAAGTCCCTCATGAAAGACTCCATAGAAAATTAAAAAGCCAGGGGATAGGAGCAGAATTTTTACCCTGTGCACAATCCTACTGTAACATAGTAACATAGTTGATGACAGCAGAAAAAGACCTGCACGGTCCATCTAGTGTGCCCAACAAGATAAACTCATATGTGCTACTTCTTGTGTATACCTTACCTTGATTTGTATCTGCCATTTTCAGGACATAGACCGTAGAAGTCTTGCCCAGAACTAGCCCCATTTTCAGGACACAGACCATAGAAGTCTTGCCCAGAACTAGCCCCACCACCCAAACACCAGCCCCGCTGTAACCACCTGTGGAAAAGATCTTGGATCTGCTATTAAAAAAATTGAGCTCTTACATTTTGCCTCTTTGTGACGTATTTTCAGTCAAATTTAGGAGACCAATGGGGGGCTTATTTTCAAAGCACTTAGACTTACAAAGTCCCATTGTAGCCTATGGAACTTTGTAAGTCTAAGTGCTTTGAAAATACGCTTCCAAAGGGATCTTTTACTAAAGCATGGTAGGATCTGCAAAAAAGTAATGTGCAGTAGGTCCAAAGCCTGAGTGATAAATGCAGGGGGCAGCCATGTTATATGCCTGGGCCAATAGTGTAGGCCCTCCACTCTATAGGCCCGGACAGGTAACACTGTACCAATTTGTTATCTTTCAACAGGAAAGCTACCCATAATGGCATCACCTGTTCCTGGGACCCATGATCAACCCTGTCAGCTCTCGCTCCCAATCTCTCCACCATGCCTGATGACACTCTATGGATGACACCCTTTGATTACTCCCACAGCTCATGACATTCTCCAATCCCCCTAGCAAGCTCTTCCCTCTAAGTACCACCCCTCCCATCTGTCTTCAACCCAATCCTCTCCCCACTCCCATCACCCCATTACCCATCAGACCCCTCCCCCAATCCAGCTCCAGGACTTACCAGGAGGCAAGAACTGGTGGTCTAATGGCAAGGCATGAGAGTGGTCCCTCTCTGCTCTCAGCCACTGGCTTCATTTGACTCTAGGTTCAAAATTATGTCAATTACATCTAGCAGTCGTCTTGAGGTACTACTGCTAGGGGTTAGCCTTCCATATAAGGGCAAATTGGAGGTGGATGGGAGAGGTCTGGGGGTGGGGGAAGGGTTTGATTGGGGACAGATGGGAGGGGTGGTACTTAAAGGGAGAGGCATAATAACAAAAAGATGCAGGATTTCTTAGTTAAATGATTGGATTGTAGTGGAAACCAAATAGTTGGAATGTGACTTCTATTGTTTTCCAACAGATTTATTTTGTAGCCATGATAATATGTTTAATCATGTGTAGCAAGTAGGAAAAAATCATACTGGATTGTCCAAATCCAAATAAACAGCAGATATTCACTTTATAAATAGTCCATCACCCTCATCTACAAATGTACGTTGGCAAAGCATTTCCAAAGCCATGCATTTGCATGTTTTCCCCACTTGTTATAAATATCATGATAACGATTGGACTTCTTTCAGATTTAGTGGTACAGAGAAGATTGCAAATTCAAAATGTGATGAGGATAGGTTGACAGCATTATTGGAGAGAGAGCTTTATTGGATTCAACAAATGGGAACATTATAGCCAAGGGATTTAAATGCTGAATTTAGTCTTGCACTATCCTTACAATTGATTCCCTTTCCAGCAATTAATTGAGTAGTATTTTTAAACTGTGGTCTATGTAAATTATAGAACGGTGATTGGGAAATTATCAACAACATTTCAAAAAATTTAGGAACTCAAGCGTGAAAGCTGAATGTGGATAAATCTAGATCATAATTTATCCATGCCGCTATTAAGTTAATTTAATTAGTATGGGTTTTTTTTTGCTTGTGCCCTTTTACATTTTAATAAAGCTTGTTTTATTTTGTCTTTGAGCACTGATCCAGGCAGATTAACTTTGACCCCTTAGAGAGCACATCTTGACACATGAAATGTGTCAGTGAATTCAGCTATCCTCTTTTGTTCTAGCTTTGTAATTTCTTTATCAATTCTCTTAGTGCTACTATATTTAAATAAAGGTATCTCTTTAACTTGTCTTGTGAATACTATGCTGCAGGGCAGATGGTCACTTTTCATTTATCTTTCTGTTACATTTTCATTCGAGAAAGTTTGAGCCAATATTGAGTATGTGGCTGTGTCTTTCTTTTTTTTTTTAAGTTTGGCCACTGAGGGCTTTTCTACACCCAGTTATTCAATGCACCATACCCAGATACTGGCACTGAATATTGAGGATTAGGTGGCTGCTGGCAATTACCTGGATAGATACCCAAGTAAGGGATCCTTTTACTAAGATGTAGGTTTAACACGTGCATTACTGTTGGATTTTTTTTTCTTTATTTGTATCCCACCTTTATCCAAAGCGGGCAATAAAGAGTGAACATACATAATCAATAAAAACATAAAACCTAATTAACAGTATAAGAAACAATAATTAATAAAAATGTTCTCAGAGAAGAAAAACAATTATTATAATATTCTTCATTCTTCCAAGAAGGCCTTTACAAAAAAGTATGCGCTGAGGCATCTCAAGGTAGTTTCCTGCTCAGCATGCACTAATCCCGCACTGGAAAGTTTTTTAAATGTTCCATTACGGCAGGTGTGTCATGGACAGAGAGTAGGCGTGCCTGTGCTAATCAGGTAGCATGGGCACAGCAGTGGCGTCGCGAGGGCAGCTGACACCCGGGGCGGGTCGCCGCTGCACACTCCCCCCGGGTGCAGCGCGACGCACCCTCCCCCCTCCGTAGCGCCAACCCCCCCCGCCCCGCCCGCGAGAACATACCTGGAAGGCGGTGAGGGGCAGGTGGGAGGGCCAATCCGCAGAAAGCACGCCACTGGGGGGGGTGTCGGCGCCTCGCTGGTTCCTTGCTCTCTCTGCCCCGGAACAGGAAGTAACCTGTTCTGGGGCAGAGAGAGCAAGGAACCAGCGAGGCGCCAACACCCCCCAGCGGCGTGCACCCGGGGCGGACCGCCCCACCGCCCCCCCTTCCTATGCCACTGGGGCACAGTACCCAATTAACTGTGGGAGTAGCACAGGAGCCTTTACCACCTCCTAAAGAGGTGGTGGTAAGGCTACTGCAGTAATTGCCACAGGCTAATAGGGAAATTAGTGCATGACCATTACAATATAATATAGCATGGCGGCCATTTTACTGCCATGCTAGAAGTGGCCACATCGTGTGGAAAACCCACATGATGACACCAGCGCCAGCAACATTTTAGCACGGCTTGTAAAAGGACCCCTGAGGACAGTCTTTTATCTGTCCTAAGTTAATCAGGTGGCTATCTGGGTGCCACTGTTGAATATCGACAGTGCCCAGGTATCTCCCTGCTTTACCCAGATTCTGCCTCCACCTGGATAGGGCCAATGCAGTCTAACTGGATTTTCAGTGGCACTATCCACTTATGTGCAGCTCAAGATCTAGGTTACACCCAGGTAGTGTAATTTAGGGGCCTAGTTATCAATGTGGGCTACTGCTAATACATGTTATTTTACTGTTAACTTATGTTATTAGCAACCAGGGCTCCGATGCAAAAAGCTCCGGCACTGAAGCGAACAGCACCAGCCCCTTACCGCAGGAACAGTGCAGAACCTAGCCCTCCAATGCTCAAAGCTAATGGCATTCAAATTACATGTATACTTTAAAAGTGAAAGTAAGAGGGAGGAATATGCTTGGCGCATGTGCAAATGAGTTTTGCAGTAAACGCAGCTCTTGTGCACATGCACCAGGCAAACCTGAAACCAAAGCACTCATCAGCACCACTCTTCTGCACCTTTAAATATAAGCTACTCAAATATTATTTCAGTTGAAAGGCTTATATTTAAGTGCAGAAAATAGGCGCCAATGTCTGGTTTCACTTTTCGGTTTGCTCGGACTTGCACACATTTGTTTCTCAGTACCGGTGCTTAGAGGCTTGCACAGGCTTCTTTCCAAAACAAATGAAAGCTGGAAGATTTTAAAGAGAAAATCACAAGAAATTCTCTCTTCAAACCTCCCAATGCCAGCTCCAAGCTGGCGTTATTTTTTCAGTGGTAAGAGCAGGACTTGCTTGTGCGCTATTTTGTGATCATTGTGAGGGAATAGCAAATGACTACATCCATTTGACTACATTTAAATACAATTTACGGCCATCTTTGGTGCGCATGCTGTTTCCTGCACTAGAGTCCTCTGAGCATTCTGCACAGATTAGCACTGGTTCCAGTCCAGTGCAATCCTGCTCTAAAACTGGTGTTAGGTTTTGAGCATTGGGCCCTAAGTCTCATTGCATAAAATGGGACCTGTGGTAAAATAGCACAAAGGGTTAAAATAACACATCTTAATGGTATCCTGCTTTGATAACTATATCCCATAATTGTGCTGAATGTTGACTCATGTGAAGGAATTTTTAAAGAGGGCTTGCAACTCTAGAATGTAAGTTTAAGGCCCCCTTTCTCAGAGCAATCCTTCTAATTGGTAAGGAGCCCTACAGGCTCAGGATTCTCAAGTGGGGAGCAGTATATGCTGCAGGGTTTAAGAAGTTTACATACAGTCTTCATACACTGAACAGCATTCCAAACAAAAATTAAATTTTACTAAAGATCAAACAATAGACAATTCAGCAGTACAAAAATCAGCAGAGACAGATAAGAGCATAAGCATTTCCATAAAAGAGACACACCGAAGATCCATCAAGCCCAGTATCCTGTTTCCAATAGTGGCCAATCTAGGTCACAAGTACCTGGCAAGATCCCAAAAGAGTATAACAGATTTTATGTTGCCTATCCTAGAAATAAGCAGTGGATTTTCCCAAGTCCATCTTAATAATGGCTTATGGACTTTTAGGAAATTATCCAAACCTTTTTTAAACCCAGCTTAACTAACTGCTTTTACCATATTCTCTAGCAGCGAATTCCAGAGTTTAATTACACATTGAGGGTGTCTTTTACTAAGGTGCGCTCACATTTTTAGCATGCACTAAAATTATGGGCTCGCTAAACATTAGAGACGTCCATAGGAATGCATCGGCGTCTCTAACGTTTAGTGCACCCACAATTTTAGTGTGCCCCAAAAACGTGAGCGTGCCTTAGTAAAAGACCCTCTAAGTGAAGAATGTTATCTGGTTTGTTTAAAATTTACCACTTAGTAGTTTCACTGAGTGCCCTCTAGTCCTAGGATTTTTGGAAAGAGTAAATGTGATTCACATCTACTCATTCCACTCCATTCATTATTCTATAGATCTCTACCATATCTCCCCTCAGTTGTCTCTCTCCAAGCCGAATAGCCCTTGCCCCTTTAGCCTTTCCTCACAGTGAAGTCATCTCATCATATCATTTTCATCACCCTTCTCTGTTCCTTTTCTAATTCCATGGTACCTTTTTTGAGATGTAGCAACCAGAACTGCACACAGTATTCGAGGTTGGGTCGCACCATTGAGCAATACAAAGGTATTATAACATTCTCATTTTTGTTTTCCATTCCCTTCCCAATAATTCCTAACATTCTATTTGCTTTCACTCAGTGCCTGGGAGTAGGATGGAACTGAATTTGGGATCAGTCAGCCCAGGAAGAGATACAATACTGAAAGTGTTGTTTCCAGCACAACAAATATAGGCTAGGTGGCTCATCATTAGAGCACTGAAGGAACTACGTACGACAGCTGAAATTTCCAAAATTTTACTGTGGCCACCAACTAGACTGTGTAACCCCTGCAAAAATGTTTTACTTGTTAATTTTTCAGCCTCTTTTGGCTGCCAGGTTTTGTAGCTGGATATTTTGGCCCAGGACAGCAATGCAGTCCTATATTAGCCCTATAAGGCCAGGGTTTTATGGTGTTTGAAACTAATTTATTTATTGACTTTATTTATTTATTAGGATTTATTTACCGCCTTTCTGAAGGAATTCACTCAAGGCGGTGTACAGCAAGAATAAATCAAACATAAGCAATAGACAATTACAGCAGTAAAAATATTCAAACAACAATACAAAGTATGGCATAGTATGCTACATTACAATGTCAACACAATATACAATAAAACATTTTAGTAGACAGCATAGGGTGTAAGCAAAGATGGAACACCAAATCGGTACTACCGCAGGGCTAGCGCATGCCTCCGGCAGCATTTCTGAGTTTGGTGTGCGCTGATTCTCATAGTAGAAAATAATTTTCTATTTTCTACTGCGGGGGGGGGGGGGGGGGCATTCCCAGCAGTAATCAGCAGTTGGCACACGCTCCATGGGTATCATGCGGGTAGCGTGTGAGACTTTACCGCTAAGTCAATGGGTGACGGTAAATACGTATGTGCTAGTTTTAGTGCGCGCCCATTTCCCGGCCCATTAAAAAAAGCCCTTTTCCCAGCTGATGAAAAAATGGCCCAGCATATGCCCAAAACACGTGCCCACACTACCGCAGGCCACTTTTTACCACAGCTTAGTAAAAGGGCCACTAAGGGACTAGTTTAAAGAAATTTGCTTAAACATTATCTTATGCTAGGGTAGGAGTAGATAAACATGTCCTGCTATAGTATGTGCAGCTGGTATCATTTGAATACTCAAAACTAATATTCTTAATAGTCAACCTGATTGTTTATTTCATGTAACATAGAGGGGCATAATCGAACGGGGCCGGCCATCTATAAGGGTGGCCATCTCCGGGGCCGGCCCCGGGAAGGGATGGAGCCAACTGTATTGTCGAAACAAGATGGCCGGCTATCTTTCGTTTCAATAATACAGTCGGGGTCGGCCAAATCTCAACATTTGGGCCGCACTTAGAGATCGCCGGCATTAGAGATGGCTGCCATTGGTTTTTGCCGATAATGGAAACTAATGGCGGCCATCTCAAACCCGGCCAAATCCAAGCCATTTGGTTGTGGGAGGAGCCAGCATTTATAGTGCAGTGGTCCCCCTCACATGCCAGGACACCAACCGGGCACCCTAGGGGGCACTGCAGTGGACTTCACAAATTGCTCCCAGGTGCATAGCTCCCTTACCTTGTGTGCTGAGCCCCCCAAAACCCCCAAACCCACTACCCACAACTGTACAACACTACCATAGTCCTTTAAGGGTAACGGGGGGCACCTACATGTGGGTACAGTGGGTTTCGGGTGGGTTTTGGAGGGCTCCCATTTACCACCACAAATGTAACAGGTAGGGGGGGATGGGTCTGGGTCCGCCTGCCTGAAGTGCACTGCAGAACCCACTAAAAACTGCTCCAGGGACCTGCATAGTGCTGTGATGGAACTGGGTATGACATTTGAGGCTGGCATAGAGGCTGGCACAAAAATGTTTATATATTTTTTTTGGGTGGGAGGGGGTTAGTGACCACTGGGGGAGTAAGGGGAGGTGATCCCCGATTCCCTCCGGTGGTCATCTGGTCAGTTGGGGCACTTTTTTGAGACTTGGTCCTAAAAATAAATGAACCAAGTAAAGCCAGCTAAGTGCTCGTTAGAGCCTGCCTTCTTTTTTCCATTATCGGCCGAGGCCGGCCATCTCTTAACCACGCCGACACGCCTCCTTGAACTTTGGCCAGCCCTGCGACGGAAAGCAGTTGAAGCCGACCAAAATCGGCTTTCGATTATGCCAATTTGGCCGCCATTAGGAGAAGGCCGGCCATCTCCCGATTTGTGTCGGGAAAGATGGCCGCCCTTCTCCTTCGAAAATAAGCAGGATAGTGACATAGTAGATGGCGGCAGATAAAGACCAGTATCGTCCATCCAGTCTGCCCAACAAGATAACATCATTACATATGGTATGAAGTGATACATCATATGTATACCTGATCTTGATTTATCCTTGCCTTTTTTAGGTAATAGACCATAGAAGTCTGCCCGGCACTGGCCTTGTTCTAAAATTTCTGAAGTTGTTGTCATAGCTCCTGAAAAGCTCCACTCCAGCCTATCCAAGTCTATTCAGCATTAATCAGGGCACAGATCGTAGAGGTCTGCCCACCACTGGCTTTCCAACTTAACAGGATTCCTTTGTGTTTCTCCCATGCATTTTTGAATTTCATTACAGTTTTCATCTCTTACCGCGTGGTCATGCGAGGGGGAGCACTTATCACCACCTATCTGAAGTGGCGGTAAGGGTTCCCATGCTAACCTGGTGGAAAACAGGTAGTGCGCAGCAATGCCTGATTATCACTGGATTAGCACTACGCAAAAAAATAATACAGCCCTATTTTCCCCAGCATAGAAATTGTGTGCACTAGGGCTGGAACTACCCCCAGCACCCGCGTTGGGCTGGCAGTACTTCCAGATTAAAATGTGGTAAGCCCACGTTGGATTTACTGGCATTTTGTAAAAGGGCCCCTCAATTCTAGAATCTTGATTGAGGGCAGTTATGTGTGTAACTGCAAATTAGTTCCAATTAATACCAGTTATAACTAATAATTAACACCAATTAGCAGTTAATTATTAAGAGGTCCTTTTACTAAGCCATGGCAAAAACTGGCCCGCGGTAGTGTGGGTGCATGTTTTTTGGCACGTGCAGGGCCAGTTTTTACCGAGTCTGGGAAAAAGGGTTTTTTTTTCAATGGGCTGGGAAAAGGGCCTGCAGTAAAATTGAAACCAATGAAAGCCTATTTACGACCTGAACCCTTAACACCACCCATTGATCTAGCAGTAAGGGCTCACGCACTGCATGTGCAGTGACTGGTCAGCGCGTGCCAACTACCGATTAACGCTGGAAACACTGTGCGTGGTAGGAAATGAAAAAATAATTTGTCCCGGCAGTATGGGCACGCACCAAATCCAAAATTACCACCAGGAGGGCACGCTAGCATTGCGGTAATCTTGTTTTGGTACGTGCTGCACGCATGTAAAGCCTACTGCACCTTTGTAAAAAGGCTCCTAAGTTAGGCATATAACCGGCATTATTCTATAACTTGTGTGTGCAACTTTGCATGTTAAGTGTAACACTGTACACAAGTCTATAGAGTTAGAGGGTAACTGGGTAGCACCCGATTAGCCGTGATAGTCTGCTAATCAGGTAACTGCTTGGAGAAAGTTAGGACAGAAAAAAAGAGTTACTTATTCAGTTACCAGTCTAAATATCGCCAGTACCCAGATGAATAACACCGAGCAGGTTATACCCGGATCTTCAGCACAGGTAGCATTTAAAAGAACTTTAACCACTACAGACTGAATATCTGAGGCCATGCTCCTTTCTCGGGCCCCAGTTTCAGTTCCTATCATACTTCATGTACTGTAAAACAGACTCTACAGATGAAAGATGAGGTAAACCGTGAGGAGAACAAGAAAGATGACTCGTTCAGGTTCAGGCCCACTTCTGTTTAGATGCTGGCTGTCATTAACTAGCAACATGACTGCAGGCAATAATAGATTTAAAGCTGCCTGTAAGCTGTACACATAAAGCCAGGGAGAAGCTTTAGATAAAATCTTACACATATTATTTTCTGTCTATCATTCCTGTGCCGAGGCTCACCAGTCGCTGACCCAGGAGCCAGTCTTAATTTGAAGACACAGGTTCTAAAATGACAAATAGGAATTTATAACGGTTACTAACTCAATAAGGGTTATTATAGAAGGCTCCAGTATTAGGGTGGAAGCAGTGTTGTCTTGTAATAGCCCCTGAATTATTTTCAAGTGCCAGTTCTTCACTCTGGTATCCAGAAAAATCTATTATGTGAAACGGCCTCAACTTTGCGCATTCCAGATAAATGGTGCCCTGCTGTACTTTGCTTAGTGCATGTTTTGCAATGTTTAATAATGAACTCTATTCTTTTTTCTTCTATTGGAAAAAAAAATTAGATTGCATCGTTATGTTAGAATAGGTTCATGTTTTCAGAAAGCTAAAATGTAATGGTTGAAATGGTCAGTTAAACAGAAAGTATGGCATCTTCTCCCAACTGGGTCATCACCTGTGAATAAAGTAAAAAAAAAAAAAAAAGACAAATGAATGCTTAAAATAAAAACTATCAAATTAAACAAACCAGATGCTGAATTTGCAAACAGGCTTTCTGGGGGCTGTGTGGAAGTGTTTCTGGCCAGGGTACCTTTAACAAAGACAAAAGCATTTGTAATTAAATATAACAGACAGATAAAGAAACAGCAATGAAATGAATGACTGCCAGGGCCAAGAGACCATTACAAATTTTTTTTAATAATGTTATCTGAAGACGGCCATTTGGAGGAGTTGGCTTTTAGCCACTGCTATTTAGGCCAAAGGAGTCGCCCTGGAGAGAACCTCTCTCTGGCACCACATAACGTTTAAAATCATAGTGGGTGGCCATTTGGATGCTCACCACAGACATTAATCACTTTTTCAAATGTTTTCTTGGGACAGCTGTCTGAGCATGAAATACTTTCTAAAATTGGCTGGCGAAAAAAAAAGGAATTCATTTTTGCTAAGCATATCTGTTTGTCACATCCCGACATGCCATCCATTCCCAGTGCCAGTGTGATAAGCATTGCATGCATATTTTTCAAATGCATGACAGAATTCATAAAAATCACCTTAAACTGAGGTGATTAGATCCATGTCATAAGCAACAAGCTAAGTCAGTCCTGTTTTTATCCTATGCTATTGTTTCTCTGAGGACAACTGGTCTTTCAGGGCCATAGATGGAACAGGATTAAAACCTAAGCCTCTCTCTTATGACATGGCTTAACCAATTACAAAACCTTCTATTCTGTCATGGTATGTAGAAGCTGGCTTAAAATCAGGACTCCCAGAGGCTAAAAAAAACCCAAAAAAAATGATTGACCAGGGGAGCTGAGAGAAGGCCAGAGGCTGGATGTTCAGTGCCAATATCTGCAAAGGTAACAGCATTGAATATTGGGACCTAATTCAGTTGGCAGCGGTCAGTATTTAAAAAAACATGCTGACTGCCATCAGCTGAATATTGACTGGTAAGAAATCAAATAATAATCCCCCAAAGGTGCACTCATCTATATAAACTCCTTCAAGCTCATCCCCAACTCAAAAATCAAAGGCAAGAGAAAAAGAAGCTCGTAAAATCTTATTGTGCAAAAACTTATCCAAGTGCAAAAGATCATAAAAACATGTTGATTCCCCTGAAAGTTAATTACACACAATGGGCTAGATTCTCTATATGGCGCCTGAAAAAAACGTGTGGAAAAAAATACGCCTAGGCATATTCTTTACAGTAAGCCTAAATTTTATAGAATAGATTTAAATTTCTGGGCAGTACATAGAATTATGCCAAGCATCTTTCCATATGACCAAATTTGGTCACGTCCACTTAGACCATATTTTACTTGGTGTAAAACCCGACACCTAAATTAGGCGCAGAACAGGTGTATTCTATAATAATGCACAAAATTTAGTAACGTCCACACCCCACACATGGCCACGCCCCCTTTTCAATTATGCAATTTAGAATTTAAGTGCCCCACGTTACAGAATACGCCAAGTGAGTTGTACACATAAATCTTAATTAATACCAGTTAGTGCTGATAATTGCTTGATAACATCCAATTAACAGCGCTGATTAGCTAATAAGCAAGTTATATGCATTGTTATAGAATACACTTTGTTTTCTACATGGAAATTAAGGCGCGATATATAGAATTTGGGGAAAAGGACCCTTAAATAAAAAGAAGCCCTCGATAGATAGCACCTGCACCTTTTACTGCAGGAAAGATCTTCACAACTGAGTAGCATAAGAAACATCTGGAAAGATTTGCCTTTATGACCACAAAATAGCAGGTTTTCTAAACTTCAAAGTAAGCCTTAATAACAAACAATTTATCCTACTCTCTATGAAAAGTAACAAGGGTAGCTGTCTCTCTTATATCCTCCTGAGAGGTCTCTGAAATCCCTGTAAGATCTAGATCTCTTGGAGGTATTAAGACATTTGTTCCTAGGTATATAACATTGCTTGAAGATCCCCAAACCCTCTGCGTTAGCAAGGTTGAGCACTGCAGTTATTTCTTATATCTCTGAAGGTTGATCCAGGAAAATGATGTCAATGGGGATCAGCCCTCCAGGTCTAGATGGAATAACAGCCAAAACTTCACCCAACAGGACTTCTGCATGCTCAAATGCACTAGCAATAACTCACTCTCACAAAAAAAAAAAAATAATAATAATCATGCTAAATGCTGTTTTATAAATGGTGCTCAAAGTTAGGCACAATTTATAGAATAGCACTTAGTGCCAGGATCTGTGCCTAACTTTAGACACAAAGATTTAGATCAACTAAACCCTGGTGTAAATCCTTATTCTGTAACAGCGTGCATAAATTGAAGGAGCACCCATGAACTCCCCTCCCCCCCATGGCCCTCCCATGACCATAAAGTAAGTAGAGGAGACAACAAGAGTAGCAGTTCTAGGAGTATATGTGAAAAAATCCTACACAGGTAATTGTCCAGGAGAAAACTCATTCTGTTTGCTTTTTGATGTGGCGTCCTGTTGAGACTCCATGACACACTGTGGCTTTTTCAGCACCATTTTGCTTTACTGTTCCCTGAGAGCAGCATCCGTCTTCATTTATATATGGTACTCACTCCAGGTTACTTGACTGTACTGATTTTCAGCATCCATCAGTGGTGTCTCTATGACCCCTGAGGCAGGCGGGTTTGCCCCAGTGAAACATGGTCCTATGTTGGGTCCATACTGGTGCAAATAAAGGTTTTCTCCTGGACAATTACCTGTGTGGAATTTTTTCGCATATACTCCCTGAGCTGCTACACTTGTTGTCTCCTCTACTTTGCTTTATTGCCTTTGTTTTCCTGTAGAGATGGTTTCCTGTGCTCCTTACTTCGTTTTTATTCTTCCCATGAACATACCTCCTTTTGGAGCCATGTGTAAAATGTACATGTGGATACTGGCACCTAAAACTGTGTGCATAAATTTTAATTAATTCCAATTAGCACATATAATAGATTATTAGCACCCTATTATCTGTGCTAATTGGCTTGTTAGACAATTAAATTATGTGGACGAAATGAGAAAATTTGTAGGGGAAAATAAGGATGAGTTAGGAGGGAAAGTTTGCCTCCATCCCTTACAGCATGCCTATCTGCAGTGAGGAAGTTGAAAGGTGAGCTAGATCTGATAACCCAAATAGTGGATGAGACCATGGAACAGGTTATTGCTTCTGTGAGAGTTACAGAAATGGAGGAACATTTTGGCAATTCCTCAGACTGTAACACTGGACGGCAACACCAAACTGTTAGTCTTTCTTCCGGTCTAGGGCTATTACTACAGGGGTGAAATGGCCAATGTTTGTATTTTCAGTATTAATGGCCACATACTCATTTTCCCATTAGTGCCTGGTAATGGCTCACATGATAACCATGAGCTAATCGGTTAGTGCATAGCAGTTTAGCCACTCTAAGTGATTAATGCCGAACACACCCACTCTCAGCCCCTAGCACTAAAAATACATTTTATTTTTTAGTGCATGAGTAGTGCACAAACATCCCAAAAAATTACCATGGAACACCTAAGGCATTTTTTTGCTGGTGAAGGAATGAGAGAAAGATGGGAATGGAAGGACTAGGGAAGTAAAGGTAGGAAATGGAAAGTACATAAGTAGCTCAAAGATTAAAAGAGGGAGAGTAAGGACCAGAGGAAGGAGAAGGAGGAATAAAATCTAGCAATAGGTAGATAAAAAGGTAATGAGAAAAATGGAGACAAAAAGATGAAATGGAAGGATCACTGTCAGATGTGATGTAGGGGGAGGATTGGGAAGAGATAGGAAATGGAAATGAGACCCTGGAAAATGATTTAGGAGAAGATCAGCAAGATGATGTGAAAAATAAAATGATTAGAAAACAACGGTACAATAATATTTTCAGTTTTTAAAGAATACAGTATGTTAGCTTTGAAAATTATTCTTATGTTATTGTATTTTATTCAACACTGGAGGACATTCTTTTCTGTTTGTTTCTTTCAGTGTTCCACTTCAAATGGAAATGGAATCTGATTTGTTGGGTTTTTCAATTCATTTTTTGTCTGCATATTCATAGTCCTATTGTTTACTTAGGGGCCCAATGCGGCCGTCAGCGGTAGTCCCACCCTGAGCACGCCCCATTTCCGGTAGGAAAAGAAAACCCCCAGAAATGGGTTGTGCAGCGATAATCCTCAATGGGTGGCGGTAAGGGCTCCCTGCTGCATGGCTATTTGGTAAGAGTTCTCTCACTGCATGACCATGTATGATGGGGGGCCTTGGCACATGGGAAAAATAGCCCCTGCTGCTAGCACAGGGCCTTTTTTTTCCCACAGCTTGGTAAAAGGACCCCTAAATGATGGTGAACCTATGTTCTTAGAAAGCAAAACAGGAAAAAGAACCCCTACGTATCGTCTATGGAAGAACAAAAGAGTAGGGGTGGATCAAATGATCCGTCAAAAGTCAGAAAATGGATAAAATTTGAATGTTTATTGGAAAAGCACCTAATATGCAGTAAACCCAACATGGAACTCTGTTTCAATGAGAAACCACCTGCCTCAGGGGTCACATACACTGCAAATAAAACAAAATATAAATATACTGTAATTGTATAAAAAAAATCTAAAACTAAAAGTGCTAAAAACAAAGCCATATATATATATATATATATATATATATATATATATATATATATATATATATATATATATATATATATAAATGTAGCCAAATAAAAAACATAATTATAGAAATAACTGTGTGACATATAAAACAATCTGTATTAAGCATAATAAAACCTAAAAACCCAGAATTAATGATGGACATTCAACCATAAGAGTACATATGCATATATACACACATAGATAGATAGATGTATGTGTAACCAGGGATGAAGAGCTGCCGAAAAATTAAAAACTGAAGGGACTCTTTTAGAAAGCAGTGGTAGCCATACCACCGTGTTGCCATGTGCCAAATCGGCTCTACTGCCAGGTTCACTCAGGAGCTCGTGGTAGTTCTGGCTTCCAGTGTGCGGCGATTATGGCACTAGAAAATACTTTTGTATTTTCTAGCACAGGGGGCATGCCCAGAGGTTAATGGGGCAAGACAACATGCTGCCCAATTACAGCCGGAGCCCCTACCGACTCCTAAATAGGAAGCATCAAGGGATCCCCAGCAAATGGCCGCACACCAGTGCCTTGGCATAGTGCATGGCCATTTCCTTCCAGAAAAAAAACCCCTTTTTACCAACGGTGGTAAAAGGGGGCCTCAGCACATGGCAAACCCGTGCACCAATGCCACCACAGGGCCCCTTTTACCGCCATTTGGTAAAAGGAGGTACTATTTTGGAGAAGAGCACTGCTCTGGGTGGCAGCAGAGGAGGATCACTGCTTCCCAGGACCACTGACCCACCAATGATATACCCTGGGTAAATTCTAGGGTGGTGGTCAAGGGGGGGAGAGTCGGGGTCTAGGGCGGTTTTCTGTCAAAGGGTGAGGCTACTGATTAGGGGTGGAGCTTGCTTTTGGAGAAAAGGGTCTGAAGATGGTCTACCTTGTGTTATTGGGGGGACAGGGCCTGAAGGGGGGCTACCATGTGTGATGGGGGGGGGGGGGTGAGGGCCTGATGGGATTTAGAATTGTGTTCGGTGGATTCAAGGTCTGAGTAAGGGGTCATGTTTTGTTTTAATTGATGGCCATCATGTTACATGCCTGCACTATCGGCCTAGGCATATCACATGGGGGGGGGGGATATGGGTTAATGATGTTCCTTTTGTACTAAATGCAGGGCATGTCCCCTTCATTTATTGCATAGGCTTTGCTTTCACTGTGTGTTTTTCTTTGTGATAAACATACAATAAGTGCAAAAACTATCACACTTTAGTAAAAAGCAAAAGAAAAAAGCCCTAACTAACTAACTAACTAACTAACTAACTAACTAACTAAGGGGTCCATTTAGAAAGGTACACTAGTGTTTTTAGTGCACGCTAAAAATAAGGATGCGCTAAATGCTAGAGACACCCATAGGAATATATGGGTGTCTTTAGCGTTTAGCTCAAGTTAAAGCTTAGCGCACACTAAAAACGCTAGCGTGCCTTTGTAAAAGACCCTCTAACTAACTAAGGCCCTCTTTTATCAATCTGGACTAGAGGTCTCTGGTGCGGCAATGCTGACAAAGCCCATTCACTTTGAATGGGCTCCATCGGCATTGCCGCATGGGAACCACTAGTGCGGTTTGATAAAAGAGGCCCTTATTAATTAATATGCCCTGAGGTAGACAGGGTGATCCTTCTCAAGCATGATTTTTATATGGGTAAGCATTTGTTGACCTACATAAAAAGGTTTTGAAAATGACTCTTGTCAATTGTTTATTCTGGGAATACACTATTCAACCACTGCAACAAGTGACATCCTGGTCCATGTCTTAACAGATGCTGAAGCCAATGTCCAGATCACCTGGGCTGCTTCTATTTCAACTGCCTGAGTGCTCCTGCAAATGTGTCCAGCACTCTAATCCCATGTAAAAAAAAAGCAAAAACCAACATTCATTTCTCAAGGCCTCTGTGCTGCTTACCAATCACAGCTGATCCTGTGCAGTAGTACATTCTCAGGGTCAACCATTGGGCAATAAAATTCTAATCAATAGTTAATATTTGTAAGCATTATTTACAGTCTCAGTTGAATTCTAGTTTTGTGCTCTAAGGCAATGTATGCTTATTATTCTTAGTTGTAGTAGTGTCTATCCAGTGCTTGGAATGATAATAAGGGAGTGAAGGTTACATTAGAACAGTCAGTGAAATGAAAATCCCAGACTTCAATATTTTCCCATGGTTGGCTAGACAAGATATTCTGCTGGACAAAGCTTAGCAGCAGTGGTTTGGTACAGGGGGGCATGGGGGCTGGGCTCCCCAAATTGGCTCTGGGACCCCAGTTTGACTGGCGGGGGTCCCCAACCCCTGCCAGCTGAAGCGTTTGTCCCGTGCTGGTCTCGCTGCATTGCCTACCCTGGTCTTCTCAGTCGCGCTATGCACACTCGTTTTCATGAAACTGAGCTTGCGTGATACTCTCAGTTTCATTAAAATGAGTGTGCACAGCACGACTGAGAACAGGAAAGGCAATGCGAGACCAGCACAGGACAAACACTTCAGCTGGTGGGGGTTGGAGACCCCTGCCAGCCAAGGCACCCTTGTGCAGTGGCAGCGGGGGGGGGGGGGGGGGGGCAGCAACGGCAGGGGGGCTGAAGCAGCAGCAGGTGGGGCGGCGGCAGGCCAAAATGTGCCCCCCCAATTTTGGCTGTGTCCCCCCTCCCGTCGAGGTCTGTCTACGCCCCTGCTAAGCAGATATGTCAATGTGATGAGCCAGGTTGCAGTGTTTCACACTGTATGTAGGAAGCCCGGGTTTCATTCTTGGCTGAGGTTCTTTCTTTTTGGGTTAGCTGCATACTGCTGTCAAGGAGCTGGTTATGACATTTGAGACTGGCATAGAGGCTGGCAAAAAATATTTTAAAAGTTTTTTTAGGGTGGGAGGGGGTTGGTGACCACTGGGGGAATAAGGGAAGGTGATCCCCCAATTCCCTCTGGTGGTCATCTGGTCAGTTTGGACACCTTTTTGAGGCTTGGTCGCAAGAAATAATGGACCAAGTAAAGTCGGCCCAAGTGTTTTTCAGGGACGCCCTTCTTTTTCCATTATCAGCTGAGAACGCCCATCTCTTAATCACACCCCAGTCCCACCTTCGCTACAGTGCCGACACGCCCCCGTGAACTTTGGTCGTCCCCGCGACGGAAAGCAGTTGAGGACGCCCAAAATCGGCTTTCGATTATGCCGATTTCGGCGACCCTGATAGAAGGATGCCCATCTCCCAATTTGTGTCAGAAGATGGGCGCCCTTCTCTTTCAAAAATAAGCCTGATAGTGTTAGGCAGAATTATTACAGACATACCAGCAGGAGATGCTATAGTAAAATTGTTTATACCTCCTTATTACACTAAAAGGGTATGGTTCTGCTGCCAGATGCATACCAGACTAGTGAGTGTCCTGAAAGCAGGAGCATAGCCAAGGGTGGGCCTGGACGGGCCCAGGCCCAGCCACTTTTGCTCCAGGCCCACCCAGCCTCTTCTGCCTGCTCTCCCCGTCTGCGTGGTCTGCTCACTTTTACTGCCCTGAGGCGCCGTTCTCCGTCCAGCATCGGCGATTCCCATAGCCAGCCTTCTGCCAGCACGCGCCGTTGGGGGTCTCTTCTCAGGCACATCCCGCCTACTCTGCAACTTCCTGCATCCCACCTTTGTAGAAAACAGGAAATTGCAGAGTAGGCGGGACGCGCCTGAGAAGAGGCTCCGACGACGCGCGCTGGCAGAAGGCTGGCTATGGGAATCGCCGGTGCTGGAGGAAGAACGGCGCTTCAGGTCAGTAAAAATGACCAGAACTGACCATGTGTAGGGGGTGGGGAGGGTAGTGGGTGGAGAGGAAATGCGGCGGCGGGCAGGTGGGGGGGGGGGGGAGGTGGTAGCGGGTGGAGAGGAAATGCGAGGCCTGTGCCCACCCAGTCCACCTCCGGGCCCATCTAAAAATTAAACTCTGGCTACGCTACTGCCTGAAAGGATCTTTATTTTTTATTTGGTACATTTGTATCCCACATTTCCCCACCTATTTACAGGCTCAATGTGGCTTACATAGTACCGTAAACAGTGTTAGCCGATTCCGGTATGAACAGATACAAGGTATGAACAATTACAAGGTGATATTGTGGTAGAATGAGGTACATGTATGGTAAATACAATTGGGGGGAACTTAGAGGGAGAGGAAGAGTTAGGATATGTCCATTACGGTCTTTGGTTTCGTTATGTCGCAGGTATCTAGGTTTTTTATGTTGGGTCGGTGTGGTATGCTTTTCTGAACAGATCTGTTTTTAGTGCTTTCCGGAAATTTAGGTGGTCGAGCGTACTTTTCACTACTTTTGGTAGTGCGTTCCATAGTTGTGCGCAAACAAGGGCATGCATACTTTTACCTGTGATTTCTGCAGGAAAAACAAATGAGAGCAAAATTCAAGCACAAGTCCATCTGAAAATCAAATATGAACATACAGCTTTCCTCTCCTAACATAAACAAACAGGAGTTTATTAGTACATGTTCTGTTCAATAGAATGCTTTTCAAAATGTAGGTGGTCTTTTACAAAGGCGCGCTAGCGGTTTAAGTGCATGCTAATGATTAGCGTGCGCTAAACACTAGAGACGCCCATAGAAATACATGGGCATCTCTAACGTTTAGCACATGCTTATTCTTAGCGTGCACTAAAAACGCTAGCGTGCCTTTGTAAAAGGACCCCTTAGTGCATGCAAAATTGAATTAATGCAGGTTAAATTAATTTGCAGAAGTGTGTTGAAAATTTTTAATATGAGTGGGTGAAATGAACTGAAAAAATTCCAAAATCAGGAACAAAGGCCAAAAATCACTAAAAGAACCAAACATTTTTTTCCATGTGCACATCCTTAAAACAAACCCATGAACACTTTTGTTTTTGTAATTAACTCATTATTGGTCAATCATCAACTTGAAATATATGCCATTATCAAACGGAATTTGTTTGAACTTTCTAACAAAAACTGCTAATGTTCAACAACCAATATTGACCCTCCCTCCTCCAGTAGCCCCCTGTCCGCTTACTAGAAGCATCTTTCTTTTTAATGGTTAACAGCAGAAGGGTAACTTTACAATAGGTTGCCTAAATTGAGAGGGTAAAAAAGGCACTTACTTGTAGTCTGTTTTAAGAAGACATGTGAGCCTCCAATGTGTCTTTCTAACATACCAGCACAAAACCTGCAGAAATTATGCCTAAAGTGAAGCTACAGACATTTATAGCTGCTCGGAAGCAGGCACAAACATTTGTGCATAGAATGTACCCATAAATTATGACACACACATGCTGTATCCAAAACCCACCCCAGAACATGCCTACACGTAGGTAGTGTAAAAGTATTCACGTTCTCACCATCATGCATATTTTTATGTATAGGACAATTTAATGTCAGGTATTACATACATGCATCTTGTCAGATATATTTATTTATTTATTTTAGATCATTTATACCCCGCTTTTTGCCACAGAACGCAGCCCCAAAGCGGCTTACAATGAACTATAGAAAAGAAGTACAATGACAGTTGAAGGCAAAAGGGAAGGGAGAATAAATACAAATTTTAAGCAAATGAGCAGCAGGTAGGGAAAAGAACACAAAGAGAAAAGAAAGGAAAGAGAAATAGGTCAAAATCAAACCTTGACTCACCGAGACACAGAAGATAACGATGAAGATTTTCCCATCATGGCTAGGAACCGTTCTCCAGGTACTCCAGTAGACAAAACAGTGAAGGCGGAGGTAGGGCAGTGCTGAAGGCGGTCTCAAGCTAAGAGTGGCCGAGAAGCTTGTCAGGAGGAAAGAGCTCATCAGCTGTTAGTCCGTTCCATTGTAGAGGAGGCGGTACTGGACGAGGGGCATAATGAAGAGGGCTCATGGGCACGCACCCTTTAGAGAATCGCAGGAGCATTGATTTCTTTTTTTGGCACAATTTTTTTTTAATCTTTTATTTTAAATATTTTAAGTCTAACATTCCAATAAGAGATATGATAATGCATATAAACTAACAACAAAACCTATATGACAACAGTAATTAAGTTGTAATGCAGATGTATAAACTGCTCAGTAGACGAGTTCAAGGGTCTTCAATTTCCTTGATCTCTTGGAAAGGGAGAATACATTATATTCCATAAGTATTATCTAGTTCCACCATGTATAAATATTAAGTTGGGAGTTGTCTTTCCAATGATTTACTATAAGCTTTAATGTGATAGTGATTGGGAAATCGAACAGATCTTTATCAGAATCTTGCAATTTGACTGGCAATGTAGCTGCGCTAACTGATTAGCACAGAACATGACCACTCTCTGCCCCCCAGACACGCTTCCTGTGCTAGGAAAATAAATTCTATTTTTTTAGTGTGTGGGTAGTATGCACAAATAGCAAAATTACCATGGGATGCCTCAGCGTGACCTACGGTACGCCATTTTTTGCTGTGGAAAGCAAACGTTAGTGCTTACTGCAACTTTCTAAAAGGATCCCTGTATGTTGGTGTTATAAACCACACTGTAGTTCTTGCTTTTGCTTTTTGAACATATATCCTGCATCCATAGTAATCCCTTCCCTAACTGTAGGTGCAGAGCAGAACTAAAACATTTCTGCTTAGAACTCCATGGACAAAACAACAACAACAACAACAAAAGCCTGATTTTGATGAAATCTCAATTCCAGCAACATAAGCCCTCTCACTATTACAAACCTCTACAAAAGTCACTTAGGACCTATGGAGCAACTCTGCCATTTCATAACAGCACTAACTTCCAAAACAAATATAACGAGGAGCCTACCCAGAAAAGGACAGCACTGTAAAAACTGTGGAAAGTCTCAGAGCATCTACTGAGCTGTTGGGAACATTGAACAAGTCAGATTACTAAGGTATATATATCCCCACCCCGAAACTCCATACTAATAGAACACCTGGCTTCAGTCACACAGTCTGAATACAGATAGACCCTCACCAAATATAGAATTATTATGACTGAAAGCTAAAAACAGAAATATGTAGATACAAATTAAACTGAACCCCCAAGAAGATAGAGAAATAAAAAATGTGATGCATTTTCCTCTGTACTGTGTAAAATATAAAGATAGCATGTACAAATTCCAACATTGACATATTTGCAATACAAAGTTTGCATAACTTAGAGGCCCTTTTAATCAGCTGCGGTAAGCACTAATGTACTACCGTGGGGCACACTCAGGTGTCTTGCAGTAGTTTTTGAATGTGTGAGCGTTTTGGGGAAGATGCTGGGTGCAGCTATGCTAATCAGTGCACAGGCATTGCCACACCTTACCTGATTAGTGCAGGATTATCACGTGAGTCCTTACCACCTACAAGATAGGTGTTGTAAGTGCTCACTTGATAATGGCCATGACAGGGCCAATCTGTCAATAGGGCAGCAGTAGGTGGCCCACTCTCCCTAACCAACAATCTATGTTGGATGGGTAGTTAGGGGCCTATGACCCTTATTGCCTGGGGGCCCAGATCACTGTCAGTCTACCCCTTAGTCCTATCCCTCCAACTTCCCCATGTTCAGCATCAATCCTATCTTCTCCCTATCTTCCCTTTACCATTTCTGTTCATCTCCCCTCTACTTTTCTCCCCCATGTCCAGTATCTCCCCTCTTTCCCCATGCCCATATCCAGCATTTCTCCTTCATTTTCCTATGTCTTCTCTTCTCCACATCCTGCATCTTCCATACATCATCCTAGTTTTCCCTTTGTCCAGTATCTCCCCTCTTTCTTGTTGTCCAACATGTCCTACATCTGCTCATCACCCTATTCCATATCTCTCCTGTGTCCCATATGTCTTGTGTCTCTTCCGTCCCCCAATTCCCCTGCCAAGTGGTCCAGACTGCATTACTGCTGCAACCTTCTATCCTCTATCCTAGCATTTTCCTTCCATTCCCCCCATTCCTACCCCTACTGAGCCAGCATCTGCAAAGGCCAGCAGCAATAAAATAAAAATAAGCACGAGGTCTATCCGAAACAGATGTACCTCAAAGGCTTTGTTGATCCTTGCTCTCTGATGCATACTTTCCACGTCAGAGGAGGTGGGACTGGCATGACCTTCAAGACATACCTGGGTCAGAAAACTCCAGCACTTATTTGATCTTTTAAAGCAACAGTAACTGCTGGCCTATGCAGATGCTACTTTAGTAGTGTAACCCTATGGGTTAAATTTTAAAAGATTACCTGGCTCCTTCTAGATCTGGTGTAGAGACAGTGAGCAGTGCAGTGAAACTGAGTAGTCTCTGTGCATGCGCTGAGTGTTCTGCATGCTGATGGAACTCTCAGGAGAGTGACAAACAGCTCAGGCTGGCAGTTGGGAAGGAGCTGTATTGGTGAGAACATGTTACTGGGATAAGACTGCAAGAAAGTTGATGCTGGAGATCATCACCTGAAAGAAAAGGCGCCCACTGTTCAAGAGAGCCAGAGAGAGAGAAAACAAAGAGAGCAGCTAAGTGACTGAAACTATTTTAAAAAGTGCACATAAGAGAAAGTAGTAAAGGAAACCTGAACAATAAGTGAGAGAGAACTAAAAGAAGAAAAAAAGAGTAGAGGAAAACTTACATGTTGGGATCCTTGGGGGTCTGAGGGACAGGAGAGGGGAGACTTTGAAGAGTCTGATGTTTTGCAGAATTGAATGTACTTAAATGATTTATGTAACTAATATTTATTCTTATCTGAGGATGCTCTCAATGTTTCTAGAGACTAAACTGATTTGTGTTGCAAACCTGTAATTGAAATACATATGCTAAATTTGCAAGTTGGTAAAATTTTATTAGCATTTAAATATAATTGAACTAATAAAAAAATATTTTCTTTTTATTGTTAAACTCCCTGGTTGGAGTTGAGTCATTTTGGAGAAACACTGTGACATATTTGGTACCATCATTGTAATACCTTGCTCTGCCACCAGGGGGTTTACAGTAGTAATAGCTGCTGCAGATGTTGGAAGGGCAGGGATTGGGGAGATGATGCTGTAGGAGAGATGCTGCAGCTGCACACAAAAAAACTGGACAAAGTGCGGTGGCTGCTGCTGGAGTGTTTTGGGGACACTTGCTAACACTTCCAAAAATTTGCTGCCTGAAGCAGCTGCCTCACCCAACCGAATGGTAGAGCTGCCCCCGGGTGTAAGCAACATTCAAACTCTGTGACCTTATATTTAAAATAGTTTTAAATAAATCAAGTTGAATTTCTTTATACTGAGCTTGTTTCTGTATATAATGCAAACTATTCCTGCAATTTTGTAGCCAGCAAAAATGGGAAGTTACTAAACTGAGGTAAAATATCGCATTGTACTGCAGCTTAGTTTACCATAGAAGTCACTACCCTGTAGTAACTCAGTATCACAGATTATTGACTCCCATGGTAAATGAATAACATAACATTGATCAACCTCAAACTGTGTTATTCTTCTTCCAGGAACACCAAGCCTGCTCCAAAAGTGATGGGAAGGGGGTGAGGAGGGAAGATGAAAGGAGTGAAGGCAACATAAGGCACTGAGAGGATTCATAGAATACATACTTCACATCCTTATACTTAACTACACATTTGCAAGGGTACTTAAGAAAAAACATAGCACCAAACTATAAATCTCTAGAACATAACATCAAAAACTACTGCGTCTTCTGAGTGCCGTTAGCAACATCAGAAAGAATACAAAGTTTTCAAATCAAAAACTTTTCTGAGCATACTGGAATATTGTTTTGATAGTATAGATATGCCTGTAATATGTTTTTCTTTTGAGGTTGTGTCTTTTTGCAGGCTCTTTTCTATTTGAAATTGAGTTTCTGTCTCTCTTTGACTAGTTTGTACACCTCCTTGACCGCTTGTCAGATAAGGTGGTATAAAAAGTATAAACTATAAACTAAACTATCCCCTACTTAGCTTCTCATATCCCCTTTCACCTCTTCTACAGCTCTTTCATTTTCATCTTCTATCATCCTTTCACAGACGTATCCCTTTCCGTTCTCGTACTTCTTCCCCAGTACCACCACATCTTTTACAGTTTCACAATATCTCTCCACCCCACTCCATCTTTCTATGCCTTGTCCTTACTGCAGCACAAATCCTGAAAAGCAACCTCCCACTCCCATCATTCCCATGTACCCATTTGGTCACAAAGTTCTCACATTCCTGCTCAGCCCCTGAGTCTCTATTCATCCTCATCTGAAAATCTCTACTTAATCTTAATCCCGAGGCCATTTGTTTGGGGGGGTGAGGCACCTACCCATTCTTAGGGTTCCCTTCCTGGAGCAAGATCACCATACCAAGCTCATAGCTCTCTATCATGTGCAGCAGGCTCACCCCATATCTCTAATCCTCCTATACTCCCCATCTTATGCATGTTCTCTCTTTCTCTCCCCTTGCAAACACCCTTGTCGCCCATCAGTCCCTCTTTTAAAACTCACCCTCTCCACCCAATGATCAGAATTGGTAGAAAGAAAAAGAATGCAAGGGGGTTTCCTCTGGTCATCTTCTTCACTGCAGCCAGCAACGACAGTGATCATGGTCAAAGGGGAGGAAGCAGGATACAGTAATTCCAACCTTGGTTAGGGTCAACAATGATGCAGTGGAAGTGCAGGTTAAGTTCGGAATTGAGTGGTGTTGATTGCCAATTTGAGGAGGGGGTGCGAAGCTAGGGTTGGCAGCATTGATCAGTGAGGGTGAGAGGAAGCAGAATTAACAAGTAGTTATAGGAATTTCAAATATCTGACTTTCAGCACTGTGCTCACTGCAGCCTGCAGGCACATATAGTTATTAAGGAAAGCATGGTCTTGCTGTCTATGTCAAATTTTTGGGAAACACCTCTCAGTTCTTGGGTACACACACGTATATATGCAGAAGAAACAGGAGATGAACCTCTCTGCAAAAACACAGAAGCAAACCAACAGCAGAGGTGATCCAAGGAATGAATAACAGACAAGAGTTCACAAAAAATGATTTTATTGGAAAGGGACCTAACCTGGCCAAGTTTTGGCTTTGCCTTTGTCAGGGGATCACCAAAGTCTTCCAAGCAAAATCAAAGATGTTCAATTAAACAACTCCTTATACTGCTTGGCGTAGTGCTGCTTCATAATTGCCATACTGGGGCAGACCAAAGATCCATCAAGCCCAGCATCCTATTTCCAACAGTGGCCAATCCAGGTCACAAATACCTGGCAAGATCCCAAAACAGTACAATACATTTTATGCTGCTTATCCTAGAAATAAACAATTGTGCCTGTGCTCTGTCGAGCATCAAAATATAACAAAATGTTTAAACACACATGAATACAAGTGTATTGCTTCTTCAGCTTATTGAGAGTGGAGTAGTCTCATATGTAACACACGATAAAGATTATTTGATTTTTCACCCAATGACTGGGTGTATTATCTGTGTGTATTGTCTAATCATTGACTGAACCTCCACCACCCTTTGCTAATCTTATATATAAAGATATATTTCTGTTTGTCAATATGCTAACATCTAATTTTATGTAGCACTTAGCTTGAACAAGTTGGTGCTCTTAAAACCCCGACAGGTCCCCGTTTCGTGGTTACTTTCTCAAGGGGGAGTCACCAGTTCAAGTAACAGTCTCAAGTGCAACTGCAGCATTACATAATGCTGCAGTTGCACTTGAGACTGTTACTTGAACTGGTGACTCCCCCTTGAGAAAGTAACCACGAAACGGGGACCTGTCGGGGTTTTAAGAGCACCAACTTGTTCAAGCTAAGTGCTACATAAAATTAGATGTTAGCATATTGACAAACAGAAATATATCTTTATATATAAGATTAGCAAAGGGTGGTGGAGGTTCAGTCAATGATTAGACAATACACACAGATAATACACCCAGTCATTGGGTGAAAATCAAATAATCTTTATCGTGTGTTACATATGAGACTACTCCACTCTCAATAAGCTGAAGAAGCAATACACTTGTATTCATGTGTGTTTAAACATTTTGTTATATCCTAGAAATAAGCAGTGAATTTTCCCCAAGTCCATTTTAATAATGGTCTAATGACTTTTCCTTTAGGAAGCCATCCAAACCTTTTTTAAACCCCATTAAGCTAACTGCTTTTACTACATTCTCTGACAACTAATTCCAGAGTTTAATTACATGTTGCGTGAAGAAATATTTTCTCTGTTTCGTTTTAAATTCACTACTTTCTAGCTTCATTGCTTGCACCCTAGTATTTCCCTTAGGGCCATGATCCCAATTCTTTTCCAGTACACTGATACTGTAATTCTTAGTGAGTGTCAAATGTTGCACCTTTCCATATACAAGTTTTCCACCACCAGCACTTTGCAGCCAGCCACAAGATGAGTAACTGTTTCTAGCTCTTTCTTACAGAATCTACAGATGTCTGTTGCAACAGTTTTTTCAATGATTGCTGTAAATCATCTTGTCTGTAATCCACTGTTCTGGGCTGCATCTATCAATCACTCATCCTTAGGTTTCAATTCACCTCTCCTTAACCATTCATGTGTCCGATGTTAATCCATGAATGGTTTCTGGAGTAACATTTTGTATTTCCTGCTGTACTTATGCATTTGTCACTAGTTGTTTCTCCCCTGCTGATCCAGTTCATTGAAGGGTATTTTCTCTTCCTTCACAAATTCTGTTGCTTCCTTCCCTTTTACAACCAATGGATTTTCACCCATTCCTTCTACTCATTGGAAACCTTGTCCGAGTTTAATAATGGAACTGGATTCTGGAAGTTTTCTTTCACATTTCAGCATATTTTGTGCATTGGGATCTGATGATGCCATTAGGTAAGCCTGGAGGCATATGATAGTAGCTCGGTAGATATAATCTATTTCTATGAGACCCATACCTCCTTCGGAACTAGCATGTAAAATCTAGCCATACACTGTTACTTATAGATGACCTCATGGGCATGGAGGAGTTTTCTTGTTCACACACCTAGTTTTTCAAAGTCTTTAAGAGGCCAGTCTACAATATCAAAGCTATATGAGAGTGCAGGAAGTGCCAGTTGATTAATAGCCTGTATCTTATTCTGTTATGTTAATGCATGCTTCAATATCAGTTTCAGTCTCCTATAATATTCTTTACTGATTTTTTTCTGTCAGTGATTTCTGCTTGATAGTTGTTCCTTCCTCCACTCCTAGATATTTATATATACCTTCTTGTTCAAGTTCCTTTATCTTACAGTCATTAGTCAAAGAGACATTTTGAGTTTTGCTCAACTTTCCCCTAAGGAAAGTTGCCTTAGCTTATTTGTCTAGACCAAAATTCATTTTTTATGTCATCTGAAAAGCTTTTCAGCACTCAAAGTTGTTCCATTAATTGCTGGTCACTGGAACTGTAGAGTTTCAGGTCATCTACAAGCAATAAGTTTGATGTAACTTCAGGATTGTTGGCATATTTTTGGAGTAAGGCTTAACCCGTAGTCCAAGGAGTTAATAAGTGTTCTCAGTTGATTAAGTGCCAAAGAAAACAGAAGCGGGGATATGCCTTGCTGAATCTTGATGTTAGGAATTACAAATTGTCCATCTGCATACTTCAGATGGAGAGTGATCTGCCACATTTTCATGGTAATCTTCATATATGCAATCCATCCAGGGTTGATTTTGTACATTTCAAGGAAATGATTTATCCAGGAATGTGGGATGCTATCAAAGGCTTTCTTATAGTCAATCCATGCTATACTAAGATTTCTGCTTTTCTTAGCACTGACCATGATCGGTTTATTCAACGTTAACTGGTCTTTTGTTCCATATGCTGACAGAGAGGATCCTATTGTTCCTTTTCTTCATGTATTACTTGTTTACTTTTCTTATTTCATAGTAATTATTGTTTGTTATTTGTTTTATGTATTGTGATTATATGTTATCTCTCTTTTTAAATGTGTTTTATTGTGAACCTCTTAGAAATTTTATTATTTGCAGTATATCAAATATGACAAACCATAAGCCATAAGTAGAAGACTGGCAATCCCTATATTTAAGGAATTCCTATATTATTCTGTTAATTGAATTGATTTTAGTCAACGCAATATCTTTCAGGGGTACTGGAGAGGGTTTGAAGATTCGGAGTAACTCACCATGGAGTCTGAAAATTAAACTCTGAAATCTGAATCCCAAAGGCTTGTACTTGGAGCATATTGGCTGCCGGTTGCAAAACACCAGGGGTCGAACTTTGCCAAAAGGACACTGAAACAGTAGCAGCTCTTGTTTCCACAGCAGGGGGGACCATGCACGGCTATTAAAAAGGCTATAGAACAAATGAAGAACTGCATTAAATAAAAACAAAATGCAGAAACAAGCAATGCAAGCTAATTAGAGGTAGTTAAGACTATTTGTGACCCATTCATGGCATGTATTTTACGATTAGAACATTAAATAAAGCTAGAATTACATTCACTTACAATAAGGCATTTTTAAATGCTGCTCATATGGTAAGTTAAACTTGATTGCCCCTTTCACGTGGATTTGATGGTAGTAAAAGATTAATTTAAATCAAAGCTCATTGTATAGCTTGTAACCCAGATGTCCATCTCCAGTCCATTAATTTTCTTAAACTTCAGTTCTGTGTTTGTACCATTAATGACATGCAGTGAAATTAAAGATTATAAATATTGTGATGTATTTAATTTGGTGCATATTTGAGATACTTTTCCTGTTAACTTGAAAAAGCAGCATTTTGTTTCTGCTTGAGAACGTGCATGACCTTGATCAAACTATCCGCCATTACTTTTTTTTATGTTCATGATACAACATCATCAATTAGGAGCTGTTACAGCTGCACTGATGACAATGGAATCCAGAACAATCTAAGGGCTACAAAAGACTGTGAGTAGGTTATTGTAGCTGGCAGTAAGAGGAGTCAGGTAAGAAAGAGGTCTTGGGCATGAAGTCAGGCTGGGCGGGACCTTAATGGAAGTTGGATGAGAGTTTTGTTTCTGTCCAATTCATTGGAAACCTTAAAATGTGAAGCGACAGTATGTAATTACAAGGAAATACTATCCAACAATCCAACATCATACGAGGTTTAAGGGGAACATAAGAACAGCCATGTTGATACAGACTAAGATACAGCAAGCCCAGCATCTTGTCTCCAACAGCAACTGCTCTAGAGCTCCACCCTGTTTTGCCTGTCTTCAAAAGTGTTCTATTCCTTACGCAGGCCATTCCTGCACTGTAAGGCCATTTTTACCGCTGGGGTAAAAAGGCTGATGTTTCTATTTTCTCTATTAACAGCCACAAGCTCATTTTCCCATTAGTGCATGAGCCCCTACCGCCAGTCATTATGTAGGTGGTAAGGGCTCATGTGCTAAGCACGTGCAAATCGGTTAGTGCACGGCAATGTAGCTGTGCTAATCAATTACTGCAGAACATGTTCACTCTCTGCCCCAGTGCTAAAAAATAAATGTCCTTTTTTCACATGTGGGTAGCACAAACATTTCCTAAAATTCCCGCAGGATGCTTCAGCGTGCCCCAGGGTAAGCCATTTTTTTACTTCGTTAGTGCTTACCGCAGCTTAGTAAAAGGATCCTTTTATCATTTTTGCCATCCTTCTCTGAATCTTTTCTAGTTCCACTATTAGGACTGTGCAGCCACCCAAAATATTCATTTTCTTTGGTTTCCCTTGTTGTTCACGGGAATTTTTGTTTTGTTTTTTTATTTTAGATAAAAAAAAACAACAAAGCAGTGGAATCAAATGCATTTATTTGGAATATTATTCCAAATAAATGCATTTGATTCCACTGCTTTGTTGTTTTTTATCTACTGTTTTCTAAGCAGTTGTGTGCCTTTTTGTTTTTTTGTTTTTTATTTTATACATTTTTTTTCATTTCTGACAGTTGTAAATAGCGCAGAATCTTCAAAAAGTGTGTACTCTTTCCCGAAGAGTGATTATTACCTAAGAATTTGCTCCCCCCTCCCTATCATTAAGAGATAAAAACAACCTTACAGCTACACCAGAAACTTTGTTGACATTTCCCATGTTAATTCAAACAAATGCACATCCCTATCTGCAATATCTTTTTTTGATGGAGCAACCAGAACTGCACACAATACTCAAGGTGCAGTCACATCATGGATTTATACAGAGGAATATTTTTTTATTTATTAGGATTTATTTATCACCTTTTAGAAGGAATTCACTCAAGGCGGTTTACAGTAAGAATAAGTCAAACATAAGCAATAATTACATAGGTAGAAATATTCAAACAACAATACAAAGTATGGCGTGGAGGGGCATAATCGAACGCGAACGCCTATCTCCATGGGCGTCTATGTCTGAAAACGGGTATGTGAAGAGGCGGGACAGACCGTATTTTTGAAAAAATGGACGTTTTTCAGCTGGGCATTTGTTTTTTTTAGAAATAATGGAAACTAAAAACGCCCAGCTCAAAAACGTCCTAATCTGAGCCATTTGGTCGTGGGATGGGCCACGATTCGTAGTACACTCGCTCCCCTGACATGCCAGGACACCAACTGGGCACCCTAGAGGTCAGTGCGGTGGACTTCAGAAAAAGCTCCCACATGCATAGCTCCCTTACCACGGGTGCTGAGCTCCCAACCCCCCTCCCCCAAAACCCACTACCCACAAATGTACAACACTACCATAGCTCTTAGGGGTGAAGGGGGCACCTAAATGTGGGTACAGTGGGTTTTGGAGACCTCCCATTTCCAGCACAAGTGTTACAGGTAGGGGGGGATGGGCCTGGGTCCACCTGGCTGAAGTGCACTGCGGTGCCCACTAAAAGTGCTCCAGGGACCTGCATACACGCAGGCCTCTAGGACTTGTTGCTGCTATATAACATTGGCACACCAGTTGACACCTGAAGACTAATCTCTCCAAAAACGTCCTTTATTGGAATAAGCACGCTTACTCACAGTTAACTGCAGATCAGAGGTTGTGCCCCACTGGCAATGAGTCTCCCTGGTACTGAGATGAGCAGTGGGTCAGAGCTGGCAGAATGTTGTACAATGCCCTCTTTTAGCCACATTCAAGGTAAGAACTTAGTTCTGTAACGTGGCTAACACGTGAATGGGATCTAAAACTGGCTTACAAAAATGGCCACTACCTCATGGTCTACCGGAAACAAAACAGGGCACACTCTGACCCAGTAAGCAGGGGGAAAAGCACCATGGGAGTAGAGCCTACCAACTACCAACATCGTGAACATTTGCCACAAGCTAGTGGAATCACGGAGCCCAATACCCTACACCCACTTAACAGAAAAGGTGTCACACTCACCCGAGAGCCACATCAGAACCAGGGAAAGGCTGTCACAGGATAGAACACATTCTGCTGTCATGGAGGTGGGTACGGCCTTTGAGGCTGGCATAGAGGCTGAAAAAAAAGTTTTTAAAGTGGGTTTTTTTTTGGTGGGAGGGGGTTAGTGACCACTGGGGGAGTCCGGGGAGGTCATCCCCGATTCCCTCCAGTGGTCATCTGGGCAGTTGGGGCACTTTTTTGGGACCTGTTCGTGAAAAAAAAAGGGTCCAAAAAAAGTGACCCAAAATCGCAGCTTTTTTTTTCGATTATCAGCTAAAGACGCCCATCTCTCCTCGGCCGATAACCACACCCCAGGTCCGCCTTCACCATGCCTCCAACACGCCCCTGTCAACTTTACCCGTTTCCGCAACGGATTGCAGTTGGACGCCCATCTCCCGATTTGGGTCGCAATATAGGCGTTTTTCTCTTTCGATTATAAGCTGGATAGTACACTACTTACAATGTCAACACAAAACACAATAAAACATTTTAATAGACAGCATAGGCTGTAAGCAAGGATGGAACATATAGAGCCTTGTTTACTAAGATGCTCTGTAGGTACACTAACTTTTTAGGATGTGCTAATGCTAGAGACACCCATGAATGTGTGCCTACAGCGTGGCTTAGTAAACAGGGTCCATAGATAGATAAGATAGAGTAACAGGAGTAAGAAAATAAAGAACTAACAATATCCTCAGTTTTGTTCTCCATTCCTTTTCAAACAATACATAACTCTCTGCTTTTTTTTAGGACCCTTTTTTCAGGGGGGATTTGGTGGTACCGAGTACCAAGACTTTTACCATTGACTACTAAAACTGACCCATGGTCCCTAAGTATTAATGTCAGAATCCATGCTCTGTGAATCAAAACATGTGTTTTCCATGGAAGAAGCAGTATCTTCAGCCAATCCCCAGAGTCTACGGGAGAATGTGTAGCTCCATACCACAGACAATACATAACTCAGCCCGTGCAAAATGAGCAATCCAGACAAGAAGGGTAGAAAAATGTTTAGTTTTGATTTTACTAAGGTGTGCTAGCATTTTTAGCTTGTGCTAAAAATCAACTGGCACTAAACACTAAGATGTCCATTATATTTCTATGGGCGTATCAGCGTTTAGCACTAGCTGATTTTTAGCAAGAGCTAAAAATGCTAGCACACCTTAATTAAAGACCCCCTTTATTTCTCCAGTGCTGTACTGCAAGCAGAGTCCAGTTTCTTGTGTGTCTGTATGTATGTATGTGTGTGGGGGTTCTAGTTCAGAATTTGTCTGCACATTTCTAAGTTTAATATGTGGTCTTTTGATGAGGGTTTATCCATATTTTGCATATATAACCAAGGTGAAATATTTTGTGAGACTGTCGTTTCTGTGTGGGCATTCATAGTAGTTTGGCTTGTTATATTTTCCCAGCAAGAAGTGTGTTCCAGTAACTGGTATAATATTCGAAACGCTGCCTTTTCCTAGACTCAATGGCTGGTTGCAGGAGGTAAAAGTGGGTCCCTGTGAGGTTATCCCACACTTTAAGGATGGTCCTGTATGTGAATACTGGCTGAGATGTAACTGGCGGGGGGGGGGGGGGGGGGGGGGGGAGTCAGAAGGAGTGTGGCCACTCATCCAAATGGATTTGAATGAAAACTGCGCCTAAGCGGATTTTAGAAATGTTATGGTTTAAAAAAAAAACCCTGGTGCCTATTCTACAAAAATCTGCTCCGCTGATTCAAAACCTGGCTACTACACCCCTGCCAGCACATTTTTTGGTAGGAAAAACACTGCTTTTTGGAAGCAGCAGCACATTGGGTCCAAATAGTCAATGTATTGTCCACAATGTCTCTTCTTAACTCAGAAACCAGCACTGGGATTATTTTTCCCTATGTGCATCAGTTTGTAGTCTGCACGGTCTCCTAGTTTCACATGATCATTCTGCAATTCCTTGTGGTCATCCGCTGTGTCATTAACAATTTTGACCACCTCACTCATTGTTTCCTTCTTCAGAAAATGTATGAATGTTAGACAGGACAGGCCCCAGCAAAGAATCTTGGATCACTCTCCACTATTTACCCCTTTTGTCATTAGAAAACTGACCATATAGTCTTAGGAGCTCTTTTATTAATCTATGTAAATATTTTGCCATTGCCATGCAATGCTTCTGTGTTAACTGTTAAGAGCATGCTCAGCATCTTCCCATACAGTTAATGAAGAGAAAACACATTTACCATTTGGCCTGGAACCAATGTCAAGCTCACCATTGGAGGTTAATGCCAATAACCTGGTGCCACCCTATTTCTACTTTGGTGAAGGCTTGATTGGAATTTGGTAGAAAGAAAAATAGGTGAGGGTGATGGACCCAAGAAATAGGGTTGGCAAGCCAGAAAAGGAGAGAAACATTTTTGTACAAATGGCAATCATTTCCAAGGGTCCTGATGTCTCCATTTTCTTATGATGCAACAGTTATATATGCAACAACATTGGTCTTTGCTACACAGTGAGTTTAAAATGTTCTCCTTTAATTTGCTTATTTAACAATTTTTATCATTAGTGTTTCAGGACAAATGTAAATTGAGGATTTTGCAAAACTTTCAGTGTCAGTACTGTAATGCAGCTGTAACTGAGCAGAGCAATTGGCTGATGTGTCATCAGAATACATGTTTCTTTCACCTCAGATCTGCTTACCGATCAACAGAGGGACATTTCCTTGATCCTAGTCATCAGAAATTGCTTTGTATGTTCGTTTTCATATTGTCTTAAAGTGCTCTGTGCTAAGAGAAATCCCTTGATAAAACACTGGCATTTTTAATGAACAATGGCTTGGGAATTCTAGGTTTTACTTTTAATGTGTTGTGCATATTTATGAACAAAATCATATAAAAATATACCATTTTGCATAATTAAGTCAAAATGTCCTTGTAAGTTAATACTGTATAATGTGCACAAAATATTAGAGAAATACTGTAATGTAACCATCTGTGCACATTTCACAAAGACTGTCTTCCTATGGAATTTGATGTTCAATGTGAATTTTTGATTATATTTGTAGAAGTCTGCTTTTAGGAAGCATATTTTTCATTATTTTAGTGACTTTTAGTCATTTACAGTCTTTACACTCCTGACTGTATGTCTTAGAAGCATAGAAACAGATAACAAAGAAGGTAGCTAAAGACCACATGGCCTATCCAGTCCACCCATCTAATCATCTACTCTCTCTTCCTCTCCCCTAGAGTTCTTATGTACCTGTCCCAAGCTTTCTTGAATTCAGTTACAGCTTTCATCTTCATCACCTCCACTGGGAGGTCGTTCCATGAAATCACCACCCTTTCTGTGAAGAAGTATTTTCTCAGGCTACTTTTGAGTCTGTCCCCTTTCACCTTCATCCTATGCCCCTTCATTTCAGCGCTTCCTTTCAATTGAGACTCGCTTCCTATACGTTTATGCAATGGAGGTAATTATCATCTCTATCATATCTCATCTCTCCCATCTTTCTTCCAAAGAATACATATTGAGATTTTTGTCTGTCCCGATATGCTTTATGATGAAGACCACTGACCATTTTAGTAGCCACCCTCTGAATCGACTCCATCCTATTTATATCTTCTTGAAGGTGTGGTCTCCAGAATTGTACACAATATTCTAAATGAGGTCTCACTAGAGTCTTATACACAGACATCATCACATCCTTTATCATACTGGCCATTCCTCTTGCTATGCACTCAAGCATACTTCTAGCTTTTACAATCAACTTTCTACTTGTTTGGCCACCTTAATATGATCACACTCAAGTCCTGCTCCTCTTTTATACACAAAAGTTCTTCGAACTCTAAACTGTACCATTCCCTTGGGATTTTGCAGCCCAATTGCATGACCCTACATTTTTAGCATTAAATCTTAACTGCCAAATTCTGGAAAGTTTTTCAAGGTTTGCTAAGTCCTTCCTCATGTTTTTCACACCATCAGAGCTGTCTACTCTATTGTAGATTTTAGTATCATCCGCAAAGAAGCAAAACTTACCAGACAGCCCTTTAGCAATATCACTTACTACTACTACTTATCATTTCTATAGTGCTACTAGACATACGCAGCGCTGTACACCAAACACAAAAGACAGTCCCTGCTCAAAGAGCTTACAATCTAGAAAGACAGGTAAACAGACAGAACAATTAAGGGTAAGAGAATAAAGAGGTGAGGATAAAGGACAGGGCAAGTGAGTTAGGAGTCAAAAGCAGTGGTAAAGAGGTGGGTTTTGAGTCTGGAATTGAAAACGGCCACAGACGGGGCTAGTCATATAGGCTCGGGAAGTCTATTCCAGGCGTGAGGTGCAGCGAGATAAAATGAACGGAGTCTTGAATTAGCAGTAGAGGAGAAAGGGACAGATAAGAGAGATTTATCTACAGAATGGAGTATTCGAGGGGGGATGTAGGGAGAGACAAGAGTGGAGAGGTACTGGGGAGCGGCAAAGTGGATGCACTTATAGGTCAATAGGAGAAGTTTGAATTGAATACGGAAATGGATAGGGAGCCAGTGAAGTGACTTAAGGAGAGGGCTAATGTGGGCATAGCAACTTTGGTGGAAAATGAGTCGCGCAGCAGAGTTTTGGATTGAATGAAGAGGAGAGAGATGGCTAAGAGGGAGGCCGGTGAGAAGTAGGTTACAATTATCAAGACGAGAGGTGATAAGAGTATGGATAAGGGTTCTGGTAGAGTGCTCAGAGATGAAGGGACGGATTTTGCTAATGTTGTAGAGAAATGTTAATGTTTTAATAATGTTAAAAAGAACTGGCCCAAGAACTGAAAGTTGCAGTACATCACTGGTAATAATCCCTTCCTCAGAGTGAGCTCCATTTACCACTACCCTCTGTGTTTTCCCACTCAATGAGTTCCTAACCCTGTCAGTCACTTTAGGACCTATTCTGAGGGCACTCAGTTTATATATTAGTCATGTATAAGGAGCTGTGTCTAAAGCTTTGCTAAAATCTAAGTACATCATATCTAGCACTGTCCCTCAATTCAACTCTTTGTTACCCAGTCAAAGAAATTAATCAGATTTTTCTGAGAAGACCTGTGTCTAGTGTAATCATATTGCTTTGTGTCCTGCAATCCATTGAATTCCAGAAACTTCACTAGTCTCTTTTTTAAAAACATACCACTGTTCAGAGTGCTGCAGCGGCAAAGAAAGCAAATAGAATGTTAGGTATTATTAGGAAAGGAATGGAAAATAAAAACAAAGATGTTACAATGTCTTTGTATCGCTCCATGGTGTGACCGCACCTTGAATACTGTGTGCAAGTCTGGTCACTGCATCTCAAAAAAATATATATTGTCATTAGAAAAGGTACAGAGAGGTACTCTTTTGTTGTCTCCTGAAATTCTATTCCGTACATTTTTGAAGGAGGTATCGCTGCTGTCCGTAGCTGATTCTCTTTAATTATGTAATCTATATTATGTACCTCAAAAGAAAGTTTCTCAGAAGCCTGAAAGGGAAGCACTGGATGTGTTAGACTCTGCCACTGATTTTGATCTAAGTGTCATGAGACATCTCAAGATTTCACATTCTGCAACACTATCAGTTATTTTTATATTAGAGTTAGATCAATTTTTAATTTACGTGCTTACTTTAAGACTAAGGATGCATTAGTTTGTGGTCAAAAAGTGAGAATCTTTCCTGATGTGTCTAGGGGCCACTCAGGTAACACAGAAACAATTTCTTGATCTGAAGCTGTGTCTCTTTGAATTGGGCAAAACTGTTTTTTTTTAAGTTCCTATGCAAGTGTTTGATGCTGTTTCAGGGACAGAATTATGTGGTTTCTGACTCTGTTCAATAGGAAAAAATTTTATGTGAGAAAGAATTGACTACAGGGAATAGTCAGGGTAGAGGATGAGTTGCAACTGTTTAGTCAACACATACTGTACTATTATTTAGGACTGGATTCTTTGAATCTTTCTTGTTATTAGACTTGCTTTTGCTCCCCTAGATCAAATTAAATCAATTCTTTTGTACCAGTAATATCCCCTTTCCAGAGTTCAGTGCAGTTTACATTCTAGGTAAGACAAAAGCCAATAATGTTAGTGTGAGGTATGAGAATGATTAGAGACCACTGGTGTAATGCATGAGACCAAAAATATTATAGGAAAGGATAATGGATGATACTAGGAGGTAGAAGTCAATGGATTGCTATGAAGCAGTCCTTGGGAAGAGAACAGTTTTTAGCCTCTTCCTGAAGCTAAGGTAGCTGTTTTCTGTTCTGATGGCAATAGAGAGTTCCATATTTTAACTCCAAGTACAGGGAATAGAGAGCTGAAAGTTTTCTGATTTCAAATTGTCTTTTGAAACAGTGATGCTAGCATCAGTTGTTTTTTCAGTCTGTTAGACTGGACCAAACATAGCGAAGTGGTCTTAGTCAGCAGTTCAGAGGTGAAACCCTGTAAGATTTGAAAAACTAAACAAGCAGCTTTGAACCTGAGTCTTTCTGCTCTGGGAAGCCAGTGCAGTTTCTTAAGACGAGTTGAAACACTAGTATATCTATTCAATCTGTGTATTAGTCTAGCAGCTGTATTCTGTATAATTAGCAGTTTTTTCTGATATTGACACTTAATACCAAGAAATAGAATGTTACACTAATCCAAGTGAGGTAGGACTAACATTTGGACTAGTAGTGCAAAGGTTTTTTGGTCAAAAAATGATCTGACTAGACGTACCTGTCTCATTTTAAATAGTGTTTTCTTTCATACCTGGTTAATATGGGAAGAGAAGGTGAGAGAAGAATCAAGCAAGACCCCAAATACTCTGGTTTCAGACTCAACTGTAAAGCTTTGACCATTGGACAAAGATATTGATAAAGGGACCTCAACTCCTTGATTTCGGAACCACAGGACCTTGTTTTTTTGTGCATTCAATTTTAGTTTATTGCTCAAGCCCAGGTTCTAACAGCAATCATGCCATTCACTACAGACTGAGTTGTATCTTTGTTTGATGTTGTCACTGGTAAAAGCATGATGTCATCTGCATACGATAATAGTAATTCATTAAGACCCAGGTGTATTGGGACGAGGGGTGAGATAAAGAGATTGAACAGGATAGATGAGAGGGGAGATCCCTGCGGGACCCTGCAGTTAGGAGACCAGTAGTTGGAAAGTTGGTTGTTTTGGTTTACAGAATAGCTTCAATTTGAAAGGAATTCACTGAACCATTTGATCACAGTCTTTGTTATTCCTATCTGGTCCAGGTGTTCAAGTAGCATTGTGTAGTCAACCGCATTGAATGCCGCTGATATATCAAATTGGAGAAGAATTACTTGGTTGCATTTGCATAGGTGTTGTTTGACATATATAGTTAGAACTAGCAGCAGTGTTTTGCGTACTATGTGACAATCTGAAGCCAAATTGTGACCAGTGTAATATAGAAACTTTTTCCAGATATAAAGAGAGTTGTTTACTGATGGTAGAAGTGAGGAGAGGTCATGGTGTCTCAGGAATTAATAAGGTGGGGAGGTGTGGATGTGCCATTGTGGCAGACTTCAAAATGATTCTTTGACTCGCTGTTATTAGGTAGGGTTCCTCTTTCAAGCTGCCATTCTTCCATAAACAGTCGTAAAGCAGTAAAGGAGAGTTTAGAGCATGTGAGAGGCCACAGTGTAGCTCTCATGTTATAGAATTGTCAATTTCTTTTGTTTGAATTATGGTTATGAGTACAGAGCTGAGCAGGATAGCTATTTGTATGACAGAGGAAAGTAATTGACCTTAGGCACTCCTTGGGTTCCTCTTTCAAGCTGGTGTTCTTCCATAGCCAGTCATACAGCTGTGAAAGGAGAGTTAAGGGCAGGTGACAGGCCACAGTGTAGCTCTCATGGTTACAAATCCAGATAATTCTCTTTATTCAAGTTGCAGGCTTGGAATTACTGCAGGCAATGGAGGGTGAAGAGGAGGGTAGCTGAGCAGTTCAGAGAATTGAAGGACAAAGGAGAATAGTTGATCTTAAGAACTTCTTGGACTGCAGCTAAGAGCATTGCTAATGCAGTACTGTTTTTAGATTTCCACAAAACTTGATAATTATCCTTAGATATCTTCATTTGGTTCAAAGTGTTGCTTCAATTTACTGTTTAGCTCTTTTTCTGAATTCACTTATACAGTTTTATTTAAGTCAGAAATATTGCTTTTTTTGGTTAAGAATTCACTGCATGCAGACTTGTAGAGTTTTAGAGTATAGCAAAAGACAGTTTGTCTTTGGCAGGAGTTATCATTGGTGTGTTAATTATGCAGATAGTGCTTGCTGAGGGTCTGAGTCCCTTTGAAGTATCAGCTTCCTAGGAAGAGGAGCTCTGTTGTTGCTTCAATAAAGACTTTTTATTTAGAATAAGATATGAAGTCAGTCATCTAATTCTACCTATAGTTTGTACTTTTAAAACTTGAAACAAGGTAATTTGTTTTTTAAAGTCCGGTATCTAATATTTAACAGGCACTTTTGTTCACTAGAATCATACATCAAATGGCTGTGTTTCACTCCTGTGAAATTGTGTGGAAGTTTTAATGCTAGGGAAGCTTCAGCAGATATCAGGAATTTAGAGATAATATAATTTATAGATATGAACTTTAACTCACAACTTGTAGTGATGGTTTTGTCCAAACAAAACAAATGCAATTAACTAAGGACTGGTTCCCCGATGTAGACAGAGCAAAAGTTTGTAAACTTTGAGCAGTAAATAGGTGAATAGTGTATTATTTAACCTGGATTGTAGAGCTCAATGTGAACACATCCTCTCCCAGTCAGCAAAAAATGTGGTCTTTGAAATGTTTATTTTGTTACTTATGATTATTTTCTTATTGTATTCTCGAAAATTTCTTGGTTCTTTGTGAAACTGATTTATAAAAATAAAATAAATAAAATTATTTCCACATAGCTTCATTAAGTCTCCCCTAGTCTTTGTACTTTTTGAAAGATTAAAAAAAATGGATTCACTTCTACTCAATTTACACCACTCAGGATTTTGTAGACTTCAGTTATAGCTACCCTCAGCTGTCTCTTTTCCAAGCTGAAGAGCCTTGACTTCTTTATCCTTTCCTCATATGAGAGAAGTTCCATCCCCTTTATCATTTTGTTCACTCTTCTTTGAAACTTTTCTAATCCCGCTATATCTTTTTTGAGATACGGTGACCAGAACTGAATGCCATACTCAACGTGCAGTCGCACCATGGAGCGATACAGAGGCATTATAATAATCTCGGTCTTATTTACCATCCCTTTCCTAATAATTGCTGGCATCCTGTTTGCTTTTTCAGCTGCTGTCACACACTAGGCAGAAGATTTCAGCATATTGTCTACAATGACACCTAGATCTTTTTCTTGGATTCTGACCCTCCAAGGTGGACCCTAGCATCAGGTAACTATGATTTTGGATTATTCTTTCCAATGTGCATCACTTTGCATTTGTCTACATTAAATTGCATCTGCCATTTGATGCCCAGTCTTTCAATTTCCTAAGGTCTTCCTGCAATTTTTCACAATCCGCATGTGTTTTAAGTACCTTGAATAGTTTTGTATCACCTGCAAATTTAATCACCTCACTTGTCGTTCCGATTTCCAGATCATTTGTAAACATGTTAAATAGCACCAGTCCCAGTACAGATCCCTTTGGCATGCCACTATTCACCCTCCTCCTTTGAGAGAAAGGGCCATTTAACCCTACTCTTTGTTTTCTGTCCAATAACCAATTCCAACTCTATAATAGAACATTGCCTCCTATCCCATGACTCTTTAATTTTCTTGGGAGTCTCTCATGGGGAACTTTGTCAAAAGTTTTCTGAAAATCTATATATACTACATCAGCTGGCTCACTTTTATTGACATGTTTATTCACGTCTTCGAAGAAATGAAGTAAATTGGTGAGACAAGACTTCTCTTGGCTGAACTCATGCTGACTCTGTCCCATTATGTGTTCTGTAATTTTATTCTTTATTATAGTTTCCACTGTTTTGCTTGGCATTGACTTCAGGCTTATCGATCTGTAATTTCTTGGATCACCCCTGGAACCTTTTTCAAAAATCGGCTTTACATTGGCCACCCTCCAATCTTCAGGTACTATGGACAATTTTAATGGAAGATTACAGATTACTAACAGCAGATCAACAATTTTATGTTTGAGATCTTTGAGTACCCTTGGATTCATGCTATCTGGTCCAGGTGATTTACTACTCTTTAATTTGTCATTTTGGCTCAGTACGTCTTCCAGTTCACCAAGATTTCTTTCAGTTCCTCCGCATCATCACCCTTGAAAATAATTTCTGGTACAGGTAGATCTCTTACATCTTTTTCCATAAAAAGCAAAGCAAAGAATTCATTCAGTCTCTCCACTATGTCCATGTCCTCCCTGAGTGCCCCTTGTGCTCCCTCAGGATCTAACGGTCTCATGGATTCCCTCACAAGCTTTCTGCTTCTGATGTACGTGAAAAAGTTGATAGGTTGGAGATGACAATGGTGTTGCACAACCTTTGGGGTGGGAATTTCCTCTTGGTTATCAGGTATCTGATTACATTCAATAAGAGTTGGTAGATGGGTCTTGTTGCTACCATCCATCATTTCTATTATGTATCCACTTGCTCTTCTCCCCGTCCTCTTTCTAATCCCTGAACAGATCGTGTGGTGATAAGGATAGTGAGCTCCTTGGATGTCAAATAAGTCAAAGAACTCTGTCCTTGTCAGGGAATGGTTACTCTGCTTATCTATAATGATATACATCTCTACTGCCTTTTCTGGTTGCTCTTTTGAATATATCTTAACTACACATAACTTGGTGCATGACCATCTCCTGTGGCCTCCTCTGCACACTTGTGTACAATTTGTAATAATGTTTGGTAGTGACACTTGCTCTATCTCCTTCTCCCCACCGTGGTTTGACTCTGACGCCGGGGTTCATGGAGAAGTAGGCTTATTCTTGTCAGGGTGTAAGGTGCTGACATGCTAGTCACTATTGCACTCTGTACACTTGATGGTTGCCTTACAGTATGTAACCATATGCTTGGATGAAGAACAACATTTGTAGCAGATTCTGTACTTTTTCAACAAATCTTTACATTTTCTTACAGGTTTCTTCCCAAACCCTCTACATTTCTTGAGAGGATGAGCTTTCTTGTGTATAGGACACAGTCTGTCTGGATATACTTTCTCTGTAGTAGGAGGACGATCATTTGGTGGTGTAGCTGTGGGTGACATATCTATCATAAGTACAGCTATAGGTTTCCTGGTGTTGCCATACTTCTTGACTGGCTTTTCACTCAGGAAGTAGCCTGTGTTGACTGCTTCAGGCACATCAGACACGAAACTGGGATCATTTCTCCTATTTGCCAGATCCCGGATAAACTTCACAAAGACAGTGAATGGAGGAAGCCTCTCTTGGTGTTTGTCTTTATACTTGGTGCCTACTGATGACCATTTTTCTCTTATGCCATGTAGCAGCTTTGATATAATCTCATTTATACCCTAAGCTGTATCCAAGTAGTACAGGCCAGGAAGGTTCAGATCAGCCTTGAGTGCTTCCAGTTCCTGGTGGAGATCGAATCCCTCTAATTTCTTATTATCTTTATTTGTGACCTTTGGGAAACTCCTTATTCTTTTCATCAGTGCCTGTTGAATAGCTTCTGGACTGCCATAACACTGGTTAAGTCTCTCCTACATTTCTTTCAATCCTATGGAGGGGTTGTGCAGATATGCATGTGGTGTTCCTTGCAGACACTCGGCTGACTCTGTTCCCAGCCGTTTTATTGTCATGTTCATTTCTTGGTTTTGAGTAGGCTTCATAATTGCCATGGCCTCCTTAAAGTTAGATTTCCATGTTCTATACTTTTTGGGGCAGTCATTGAACTGCGTAAGCCCCATATTCACCATCTTTTTGCGAGCCATGCATATTGTGAAACCTTCTACTAGAGAGTTACTGATCAAAAGAAATTTCTTTTCTGCATTGTTTCAATTCATGCCGTTTCATCCAATTTTGCAGATTATCCATCACATCCTGAAATAAACAAGAATATAAAGAGACCAAAGTATCAATAGAGATTAACGCTGTTAAGTCATCTGCATAACTACAGAACTGGATCCTGAATTTTTCCAGAAAATAGCTTAGAGAATGCACATAAACATTGAAGAGTATGGGAGACAGGGGGGGATCCTTGAGGTACCCATGAGTTGATCCATCTATTTGATACTTTATCATCCATTTTAACTCTGTAGGGTCATTGTGTAAGGAAACCCCAAAACCAGTTATGAACCTGATCAACAATGCCCATAAGCACATAAGCACTGCCACGCTGGGAAAAGACCAAAGGTCCATCAAGCCCAGCACTCTGTCTCCGACAGCGGCCAATCCAGGCCCCAAGAACCTGGCAAAAAAACCCAAAATGTAATAACGATCAATGGACTTTTCCTTCAGAAATCTGTCCAGACCCCCTTTAAGCTCAGCAAGGCCAGCTACCGTCACTACCTTCTCCGGCAATGAGTTCCAGAGTAAAGAAAAACTTTCTCTGATTTGTTTTAAACCTACCACATTCTAATTTCATCTTGTGTCCCCTGGCTCTATTATTGTTAGAAAGCGTAAACAAATGCTTCACATCTCTCCGCTCTATCCCGCTCATTATTTTGTAAACCTCTATCATATCACCTCTCAGCCGCCTTCTCTCCAGGCTAAAGAGTCCTAGCCGTCTTAACCTCTCCTCATAATATGTACTAAGATGTGATCTACTAAATCAAAGGCACTAGAAAGATACATTACTAAAAAGGCCCTTTGTCTTGTGGTAATCAGTCTGAAAACGTTGAGTGTGAGGGAATCTCTAGGAAAATAACATCAGCGGAGACAGTGCATAGCAGTAAAATGAACAAGATGTTTTCTAAGATAATATATGTCTGTACATCATAGGCGCCCCGTATAAGAGGCTTGGGGAGGCTAAGCCTCCCCAGCCCAACTGTGACCTTCTTCGCCTGCTGCCCCCACCCTGCGACGAGCTGCAGGCTTCCCCGCTCCCCAGGTCGTCCATCCCGTCTGCCCTCAGCTCCCCCCTAGCCCTCGTTTGCTTCCTGCCGCTGCCCTACCTTTAAATATTGCATTTTTCTTCCAGTCGCGGCGCCATTATTAAAAGCAGAAGCAGGCTCGGCTCCAGCCTTCCCTCGTATGGCTCCGCCCTCTTCTGATGTATTTCCTGTTTGCGCGAAGGCGGAGCCATGCGAGGGAAGGCTGGAGCCGAGCCTGCTTCTGCTTTTAATAATGGCGCCGCGACTGGAAGAAAAATGCAATATTTAAAGGTAGGGCAGCGGCAGGAAGCAAACGAGGGCTAGGGGGGAGCTGAGGGCAGACGGGATGGACGAGCGGGGGATCGGGAATTGGGGGGGGGGCTGGAAGTTAACATTGCTGGATGGAGGGGAGGCCAGGGGGGAGAGGAGGGTTGCTGGACATGGGAGGATGGAGGGGAGGGCAGGGGAGAGAAGAGTTATTGGCTTGATATGGGTGGATATGGGTGATATGGGTGGATGTATACCCTACTTTGATTTGTACCTGTGCTCTTCAGGGCACAGACCGTATAAGTCTGCCCCGCACTATCTCCGCCTCCCAACCACCAGCCCCACCTCCCAACCACCGGCTCTGGCACAGGCACAGACCGTATAAGTCTGCCCAGCACTATCCTCACCTCCCCACCACCAGCCCTGCCTCCCAACCACCGGCTCTGGCACAGACCGTACAAGTCTGTCCAGCACTATCCCCGCCTCCCAACCACCAGTCCCGCTTCCCACCACCGGCTCTGATACAGACCATATAAGTTTGCCCAGCCCTATCCCCGCCTCCCAACCACCAGCCCCACAACGGAAACAAAAACAGGTGGGAAAAGTTGAGGAGGTAGAAGATGCTCTTCTTCGGTAGTTTTCTCAAGTCAGGAGCAGACAGTTTCCTGTCAGTGGTCCACTGCTTATGGAGAAAGCTAATCAGCTAGCTGAAAGTCTTGGACTAACTGAATTCAAAGCCACTGTTGGATGGTTGGAAAGATGGAAGGGGAAGAACAACATAAAATTCAAGAAACAGCATGGCGAAAAACAAGACGCTGATGACCTTGGTGCTAAAAATTGGGTTGTTTCAGTTCTTCCTACCATCTTGAACGAGTTTGCACCTTGTGACATTTTCAATGCTGATGAAAACGGTCTCTACTGGCGAGCGATTCCTGATAGGGCACTTGCATTCAAACAAGCCAAAACTACAGGAAGTAAAACGTCGAAGGACCGTCTGATGATCCTCCTTTGCTGCAATATAGATGGGAGTGAGAAGTTGGAACCACTCGTCATTGGAAACAGCAAACAACCCCGTTGCTTCAAGAATGTTAAGCGACTTCCTGTGTCATACGAGGCTAACGCAAATTTATGGATGACTGGGGAAATTTAGAAGCAGTGGCTAAAGGAGTTAGACACTAGAATGCGGGCACAAAAGTGTCAGATTTTGTTGCTTTGTGATAATTGTGCTGCACACAGTGATAATGTCAGGCTGTCTAACATCAAGGTGGTCTTCCTGCCACCAAACACTACCTCTCTGATCCAACCTATGATCAGGGCATAACAGCCAATTTCAAACAACATTATCGGGTTCTTGTGCTATGTCGTCTGATGACCATTATGTATAACTAGACTGGGAAGGATAAACGTGCTGTTGAACTGGCTCATAATCTATCACTGTTGGATTCCCTACATATGCAGAAAGAAGGCTGGAATCATGTTACACAGGCAACCATTGTGAACTGAAACAAGCGGGCAAATGCATCAGATGAACAGGCTATTGACATCCCAGCCTATGTTACTGAAGAGGAGTTTCATCACTATGTAGCTGTTGATTACAATCTACAAACAGCTGACAACAGCACTGATGTCCACATATGCGCCTACACACAGGCAACAGCTAATGATGAAATAGATGACGTAATGAGCAGCGAGGCACATGCTGACGAAATTCAACAACCTCCTGTCACTTTTGCAAGAGCGCTGGAGAGTCTCAACACCGTGCAGGCCTATCTGGAGGCCACTGGATGTCAGTGCTATGACAGTTTTTACCATCTGGCAGACGTAGTCTATGGAACTCACAGACACTACTACTACTACTACTATTTAGCATTTCTATAGCGCTACAAAGCGTACGCAGCGCTGCACAAACATAGAAGAAAGACAGTCCCTGCTCAAAGAGCTTACAATCTAGTAGACAAAAAATAAAGCAAACAAATCAATTAATGTGTAGAGGAAAGAGGAGAGGAGGGTAGGTGGAGGCGAGTGGATACAAGTGGTTACGAGTCAAAAGCAATGTTAAAGAGGTGGGCTTTCAATCTAGATTTAAAGATGGCCAAGGATGGGGCAAGACGTAAGAGTGTACAGAGGACTATGACTGATTACTTCAAGTAAGCCTAACCTCAGTTAACGAAGACTGTATAACGTCAGTTAATGGAGACTGTATACTGTACGTATAATAAACAGTACTGTACATATGCTTATCAGATGTCAAGCTTCTTTGGGTCACAATGGTTAAGTGCACACTCCAGTTAACTGCATGTATTTCTTTGGTCCCAGACCCTTGCACTTAAGCGGATTGCACTGTATTTGAGATATGTTGGGAATGGCTGAAGATGTTCTGCCAGCTATTGTTAGAGCTCAGGGGGTCTTTTACTAAGGTGCGCTAGTGTTTTTAGCTCACATAAAAATCAAATAGAGCTAAGTGTTGAGATGCCCATTATATTCCTATGGGCGTCTCAGCGTTTAGCCCAGCTGATTTTTAATGTGAGCTAAAAACACTAGCACACCTTAGTAAAAGACCCCCTAAATGTAGCAGGGATGCTTATAACATATAGTATTCTGTAAGTTACATGCATAACTGGGAGCCCTGACCATGTCCCACCTATGATCTGCCCATATGTAATCCCCCTTGCATTTAAACTCTATGTAAGTTACATGTGCCATTACAGAACACTATTTAGAGACCCTACTTCCATTTTCACAGGTATGTGTGAGTGCTAGTATACCATACATTTGCAAATGCAAGGGGGGGGTGTGTAAATGTGGGGTCCTAGATTATAGGGTTGTTCTTCATATGGATAACCTATACATTTACTTTAGTCCTGCTAAATTGCAAGATAGCAGTGAATATGCTCTCACAACATGTGTGCATGCATTGCTATTTTTTCCAGCGCTTTTGACGTTTTGAGTGGCAATTTGAACAAACTGTTCCATTTGGGAGTAGGAGGGAACTGCATTTGGAGCCATTCAGCCCAGGAAGAGACTACTACTGTCCAAGCAGGGCTCCACAAAGATTGTTTCAGTATATGTTATACAGCAGCCATGTGGTTGAGAAGTTATAACCTCAAGTAAAGATTTATTTAGTATTAGTGCTCCCGAAGAACTGCCTAGGAAACTAACATCTCCACCATATCATCATTGGGGGGGGGGGGGGGGGGGGGGGGGAGGGTCTCTCAGCTCTTTTTTTTTTGGCTACTAGCTCTTGCAGCTGGGTATTTTGGCTAGGAACATTACAGTCCTTTACCAGTGTTGCAAGGCTAGTGTTTCCTTTTGTTAAAAGTAATCTTAGTGTTTCAAGTTAATGTCTGTTTAATAATGCCTTTTATACTATAGCGTACAGTACAGTTACTAAATACATGTCAATAAAGTTGTTTGTTGTTGATTACTGCCTATTTTCTGGTAAATTCTGAGGCATACTTATAGTAACATAGTAGATGACGGCTGAAAAAGACCTGCACGGTCCATCCAGTCTGCCCAACAAGATAAACTCACATGTGCTACTTTTTGTGTATGCCTTACCTTGATTTGTACCTGTCCTTTTCCGGGCACAGACCGTATAAGTCTGCCCAGCACTATCCCCGCCTCCCAACCACCAGTCCCGCCTCCCACCACCGGCTCTGGCACAGACCGTATAAGTCTGCCCAGCACCATCTCCTTTGTTGCATAGTTCAAAGAGTAGCTGTCTCTTTTGATACCAGCTATCCAACACTTCAGCAAGCACAAGTCCCAGAACTCTGATGCCAGGTATTGGAGAGCTCAGTCCGACAAAACCAAACTCCAGATACCTGAAGGGGTAACATAGTAACAGTGACAGCAGATAAAGACCTGAATTGTCCATCCTGTCTGCCCAACAGCCACATTCATTCTCAATTCAAGATTAAATTAACAATGAACGTGATATTATATATTTGATCATGGTCTTTCTTTGGTGTTTCTGGGACATAGACCGTAGAAGTCCGGCCGGCTCTGTCCTTATGTTCCAACTACTGGAGTTGCCATCAAAGCCTATCCAAATCTGTCTTGTCATTTGCGAGACACAGACTGTAAAAGTCTGCCTAGCACTGTCCTTGTGTTCCAAATTACTGGAGTTTCCATTGAAGCTCTCTCTAGCCCATCCTAAACCGGGAGAGAAAGGATGTTTTAAAAAGCTAAAGTACTTCTATTAAGTCCTTGTTGTAAAATATTATTTTGCAGTGCTTCCTAACTGTAGTAACCTCAGAGGCTTCCTAGGGGACCTGGTGCATTTAAGACTGTCCCCCTCACAATAGCTCTATTAATGAGCATGTTACTGCCTAAATACCTAGTAATCCTAGAAGGAGGGATGAGAAACAAGAGAGGAGCGAAAAGCTACAAGGGAGGGCAGAGGGCTTCAAAGGATAGGGAAGAGAAGGGCAGGGTGAGCAATGAGGAGGGAAAAAGAAGGAAGGAGTGCGGGTCATAAGATAACTAAAAAGGAGGGATGAAAGATGCAGGAGGCCATATGAGAAAGTAATCACACTACTTTAAGAGCATGAAATGGGAAAGGAAGGGCGAATGAAAATGGGGTATAAAGGGACAGAGTGGGTATGAAGAGGGAGGCAGTGGCGTACCAAGGGGGGGGGGTTGGGGGCGGTCCGCCCTGGGTGCACGTCGCTGGGGGGTGCCACGGCGCGCACCTGTGGGCTCTGACTTCACTAACTTCACTCGTTCGCTGCAGCTCCCTCTGCCCCGGAACAGGTTACTTCTCTTCCCTATCCTTTGAAGCTTCATCGGGGGGGGGGGGGGTAAGGTGTTATTTCGCAGGTGGAGGGGGGGTGTGCTGCACCCGGGGGGGGGGGGGGGGCGCATCCACGATCCGCCGGGTGCCATCCAGGCTGGGAATGCCACTGGAGGGAGGAGAGACAGCCAGAGGGAGCATGATCAGACACAAAGACAGAAGACTGGCAGGGGGTAAAGGAAGGGGAAGGGCAGAAAACTAAGAAGTAAAAGAAAGATAACTAATTGGGTGTGAGATACTACCTATAGAGGCCTGGGATGGCATGATAGAGGAATAAAATGGGGAGGAGGAATAAGAGATAGATGAAATGCAAAAGAATGAGAAGTGTAGCACTGGAAGAACAAAGGGCACAGGAGAGTTAGAAAGAAAATGATGTAGAGAAAAAAAGAAAAAACTTTTTTTTTCTCAATTTAAATATCTGGCAATGTGATTTTGGAAAGATTTTAATTATATGTAATTTTAGAATTCTTATTGCAATACCTGAGACTGGTGATAATTTATTTTCATTAGCTCTACATCCAAGGTTTTCTTTCTGCACATGGGACCATGTGCTCTTTCTCTTCCTCTGCAACAGGGCATGGAGATGTTCTTGTTTTCCATTGGGCCTGGTCTGCAGCTGCTCTGGCTGCCAGCCTTCTCTCCTGGGCTCCCATTCCATGCTTTCTCTCCCCTCTGGCTCCCACTGGGGTACCTCTACCTCCTTCACTGCTTGCTGTCCTTGCAGCTGTCACTGTCCACACTCCACTTCTGCCATGGGGTGAGGTAGGGGAACTCATCTCTCAACTGGGGTCAGGGTTGCCAGCTGGGAAAAATTTTCCCAGCCCCAAACGAGCGTAAACCCGCCCAAAAACCGCCCGTAGCCAATCCCCGTCTCCGGCGTCACCGAACCCCACCCCCACGTCACCAACCCCGCCTCCCACATCACTAGCCCCACCCCCTTTTACGCCATCCCTGACGTCACCCCGCCCCTGAAAGGCTTCTATTGGTCCAATTTGGACCAATAGAAGCCCCGGAAAAGCTCCTATTGGACCGAATTGGACCAATAGAAGCCCCGGAAAAAACCGCCAAACTCGCACAGCAGCGACAGGAAAACCGCCCAAAAAATCGCATCCCGTGGCCGGCGAAATTTTCCCGCCGCCGCTGGCAAAAAACCACCCACCTGGCAACTCTGACTGGGGTTGTCATCAGGGATGGTGAGGCTTCACTCCTACAACCCTCATGAGGAATCCCTCTCGCTGCAGGTCTTGCTGCTGATGGGAGGGAATCCCAGTTGTGGCTCTTTCCAGTGCTTCTGATCCTGTGGTCTTTCAAGCTGCTGCTACTGTCTCCTCATTCTCTTCTGCAGCAGCCAGCCTAGCTCATTTCCAGGTTTAAGGCCTAGCTGCTGCCACTAAGAATATGCTGCTGTCCAGCCTTTGTTGATCTAGGGCTGCACTGAGTGGAGGAGTGGCCTAGTGGTTAGAGCACCTCTCTGTCTTGATCAGAAGCGGAGCCAGGTTGAAGGCACGGGGGGAGCAAGAGCGGCACGAGAGTGGACTTCCGCTGGTGCCGGTGCGCGTTTTAAATGCAACATAGTGAGTAAAAAATAGGCGCCGGCGAAAGTCCGTTTGAGGGAGTGGCCGCTCCCCTGGCACCCCCCTACCTACGCCACTGGTCTTGATATGCAGAGGTGCCCAGTTCAATTCCCACTGCTGCTCCTTGTGATCTTGGACAAGTCACTTAACCCTCCATCGCCTCAAGCACAAACTTAGACTGTGAGCCCTCCAGGGACAGGGAAATACCCAGTATACCTTAATATAACTCACCCTGAGCTACTATTGAAAAAGGTGTGAGCAAAATCTATAATAAGTAAATAGTGGGTGCTTCAGGGCACTCCCCTTCCTTTGGAGAATAAAGGTATTATTTGTAATACTGTTTACTCAAAGATATCTTCTGCTAGACACTGACAGCACTCCAAAATGTCCACAGCTGCGTCTGTACTTGTGGGTTTTCCAGCAACATATCTTAAATCTTTCAAAACATTTGAAGATAAAAATAGCAGCACATCTGAAAGTAAGAAAAAAAGCAGAATAAAGATTGCTTTCCAGACCTATGAACCCATGCCAAGAGGAGATGAATTATATGATGAGCTTCTATAAATAATAAGCGCTTCTATGCCAAAGATCACTGAAAAGCCAAGTAAATCAGATCTGGCTTGTTTAGAAGACTACAAACCTACCATGAAGCGAAAAAAGTGGTAAACAAGAGTGTGGTAAGTTTCTTCTCAGTACGAGTGTGTGGGCATATGGAGTGACTGAGAGTACATCACACTCTTACAGGAGGTTAAATTGAAGTACAGCTTGCCCTATTATGTAATTTCTGCTGCCATAAATAAGAACCCATACAATTGACTCTGTGATTAGAGCCAGGTTTTTCCCTAGATAATTATCCATTTTTGTCTGTATACTGTTTAGTTCTCTCACATGCAGGAGTGTGACAGAAAAAAATATCTTAAGGATGTTCAGTGGCCTTAGCAAAGAGAAGTAAGCATACCTTCACTCTTTAAAAAGGCTCTGGAGGGATACCACACATCTTGGCATCTGTGTGTCTGTGGGGTTTACATGAGTTTTAAGTTTGCTCAAGCTGTATATGTTAATCCCTTTTCTGACATGCACACCCAGTTGGGGCATGCTCTAATAATAATATTCCTGGTCAACTTCCAGTGATATTTGAGCTTTTTACAAGTTTTTGAAGGACTTTCTAGCACAACACTTTAGAAAATAATTCAGAATTTTGTTTCTCTTGCTGAGCACATATTGTTTGGAACATGTTGTCGTAGCTCTAAATACTCATTCTCACACCTCCTCCAAGACAATTGCAATCTTCCCAGCATCAATTATTGAGTCTTCCATCATGTGTACAGTTGCAGTGTGGAGAGTGTTTTCTACGTTTGGCCCACATTTGTTAAATATGTTGTCTCAGTCAATTTGAGAGGAGGTGCTCTGTGTGAGATTCCATAAGCTTGTAAAAGTGTGGCTCTTTACTAATGGCTGAATGAGGAGTATGGATTTGAAAGTTTGGTATTCCCTTTTTTCTATCGTTGGATTTATTTTTCTTTTGTATTTTGGGGGGATTCTTGTAGGGTTTTACTATTTATCTGTTTCTTATTGAATATGGAAGGCTGACTTCCAGGGGTAGTACCGCTAGAGCTTGCAGCAACCATTTTAATAAATGGAGCCACTAGGGGCAGGAGCGAGTGGGAATCATTCCTGCCCTGGATACCCCCACTGAACCACCAGGGATGAATGGGGGAGGTGGGCATAGGGAGGGGGTGATCTTAGGGGGGGGGCTAATCATGGGAGGGTTGATCTTGGGGAGGGAGATTTAAGAGGGGGTTTGGAATTAGTGGGGCAGGAGTAGGAGGGGGTCAAAATCAGTTGAGAGGGGGCAGGGGAGAAACAGAGGCACTTATGCAGGTCCCGGAAGATATTCAGCTGGGACCTGCGTAAGTGCGAGTGGCCAGCAGCATTCTGGTCTAACCCAAATATTTGATGCCACTGCCCAGACAGGGCCCAGCATTGAATACCAGGTCTAACATAGCCAGTGACAGTTATCATTTAAAAATACGCTGACTGCTGCCTACTGAACATTGACAGGTTAAAATTTTAGATACCACAGTTATTATGTTCCTGGGTAGAGTAGAGGTGTACACCCCCAGGAATTCATTATGCTTCTCTCAGAGGAACCTATTGAGGGTTCCTGATAAGCTCCTTTTAGGGAAGCATATGGAGGCAGAAGGCTTTTAGACAAGTAGCTACAGAATGGTGGAATAGCCATACTGGGTCAGACCAATGGTCCACCTCATTCAGTATCCTGTTTCCAACAGTGGCCAATCAAGATCACAAGTACCTGATAGAATCCCAAATAGAAGTAACATTCCATGCTGCCAATCCCAGAGCAAGCAGTAGTTTACCCATGTCTGTCTCAATAGCAGGCTGTAGACTTTTCCGCCAGGATCTTGTCCAAAAAAATTTTAAACTACTAACTGCTGTTACCACATCCTCCAGCAAAGAGTCCCAGAGCTTAACAATTCAATGAGTGAAAAAAATAATTCCTCCTATTTGTTTTAAAAGCATTTCCACATAACTTCACTGAGTGTCCCCCTAGTCTTTGTACTTTTTGAAAGAGTAAAAAATCGATTCACTTCTACAGGTTCTACACCACTCAGAATTTTGTAGCTTACTGGAAGAATTAAAAATCAGTACTTAATTTTAGAAAGGCTTTAAAATATTGTTTCCCAGAAAAACAGTGTAAAACTGGAACTGGGGAGTGTTGTTTATAATTATTCTGCTTGTTATACATGTTATTGTTCTAATTTTCAGATTTGTACACCATCTTGAATGGCTTCCACCAAAAAGAGGAAATACCAAGCTTTTGTTCACTACCACTGGAATTAAACCTGGAAATTCAATGCCGGGTCATGTCCAGGCACTGACATTGAATTTTCGGGTTTCTGGGGCTGGCTAACGCATAGCCGGTTAGGTGCAATATTCAGCACTTAAATAGCTATGGGTTACCTCTTAAAGATAGGACTTATGCGGTCCTATTTATGCAGTTAACTTGGCTGGTTAAGTGCTAAATATTCGCACTTAACTGGCCAAGTGCCAACTCTGCCCCCTGAATGTCCCCAAAATAGCAGGCTTTCATTTCAGTGCTAACGAGTTATTTTCAGCGGCGCTAACCAATTAAGTGCTGCTGAAAATTAGCAATTAGTCCCATACAGACAATTTAAAAGGTCAGGAGCCATTTCTGGCTGGTTAAATTGCTTTGAATATCGACCCTTAAATCAGGGGCATAGCCAGAACTCAAAGTTTGGGGGCTCCGGAGCCTAAAGTGTGTGTGTGGGGGTGCAGTTTGGCCCGCCTCCCTGGCGCAACTCCCATCCCGCCGCAACCCCACATACCTTGGCTGGCGGGAGTCCACAACCCCTCCCAGCTGAAGCCTTTCTACAGTGCTGTTCTCTGCACATTGCCTGGCCTGTGAAGTGTCGAGCATACTCAGTTTCACTAAAACCGAGCATGCACGTGACATGAGAGGAAGCAGGGCAGGCAATGAGCAGCGAACAGTGCTAGAGAAAGGCTCCAGCTGGCAGGGGTTAGGGACCCCCGCCAGCCAAACCAGGAGCCCCAGATCTAATTTGGGGGGCCCAGGCCCCCGTACCTATGCCACTGCCCTAAATAAATAAATAAGAATGGCAACAATATAAAAATAAATAAGACATTTTGCCTGTTTGTCTGTCCTAATTAGATTGTAAGCTCTGTCGAGCAGGGACTGTCTCTTCATGTTCAAGTGTACAGCGCTGCGTATATCTAGTAGCGCTATAGAAATGATAAGTAGTAGTAGTAGTAGTAAAACCAAATAACTCAAGGAGGCTAGAAAGTCACCTACATTTATAAAAAGAAACAAGGAAACAATCAGGTTTTAGAAGCAGTTCCCAAACTGTGTGCTGTGGCACCCTGGTGCACTGCAGCGAACTCTCAGGGGTACTGTGGTGCATCACTCCCTACTTTCCCCTCCCGCAGGTCCAGCATCTGCTGCTTCCTGCTTCTTCCTCCGCCACTGCTCCAGTGCTTGCAGCTTACATTTTCGGGCCGTCCGCGATTCACACAGGCACTGCAGGGACTTCCCTCTGCCGCATCCGGCCCTCACAACAGGAAGTTGCATCAGAGAGGGCCGGACGCTCGGAGTGCCTGTGTGAATCGTGGACGGCCCAAAAATGTAAGCTGCAAGCACTACACTGGCGGCGTGGGAAAGAGAAGGAAGCGGCAGTGATCCTGGACCTGCAGGAAGGAAGGTAGTGAGCGATGCTGGATTTGGGGAAGGCAGAGGGCTGAAGGAAAAGGAGACCTATGTGGTGGTGAGGGTGTGGAGACCCATGTGGCCGGGGGGGGGGGGGGGGGGGGGGGGGGGGGGGGGGTATGTGCGGAGACCCATGTGGCCAGGGGTTGCTGTGAACTGAAAAAGTTTAGGAAGCCCTGGGTTATATCATATATTTGTACTGAAATTATTTGCAAATGCTGGACCTCAGAAAGAATGTTGTCAGAAGCTAAAGTTTTGATGATTTTACAAATGATACTTATAGCTGCTTGCTATATATTATAAAAGCCAGGGGGTTCAGATGTCTACACCCACATTTACTTCATTGTCGGTGATTTTCACTGCTCCAAATTTCCATGTCTTGTATCTTCTTATACCTTTCCTGTCCTCAGCCCAAAAAAGAACAGAAGGCAGACATTTGGTCAACACAAAATCATATTACCCCCTAGAACCTGCTTGTATTGAGTTTTTGACTATTGAACTGGTTGATAGACACTGAAATATGCTCATTGTCACCGACCTTTTCAAAAGCCAATAGGAAGCTGTGCGCCAAACAGGTAGCCCAGCAGTAGTTCCCTCCCCCAACACTCGCAATTTCCATTTTTGTAGCACCGGTGCACCGGTGCTTACCCGGTGGTAACTGGACAGTGCCGCACGCTGCATGGTTATCACCGGGTTAGTGCAGGAGCCCTTACCGCCACCTCAATAGGTGGTGGTAAGTGCTCCCCCCTGAAATGACTGTGCAGTAAGTGGTTCACTTACCGCACAGCCATTTATTTTAAAAAAAAAAAAAAGAGAGACAGCCTTTTACCCACTGTGGTAAAAGGGGGCCTCAGACATGTGTCAAAAACACACGCTGACGCTAGCACAGGCCCACCCCCCTTTACTGCAGCTTAGTAAAAGGACCCCTTAGAGCACAGAGTAAAGGACTGAAATTGCGAAATGCTGGTTTTTTTTCTTTCTTATAATCAAAAAGATAAATAGCATTGTTCATTTTAATCAAGTATTGATAATGAATGTGACTATACTGTAGCCAAAACTGTAAAACCAAATTGCATCAGATATAAGTGCCTATACATGCTTGTGATGTTGGTATTCGATCATGAAGAAGGAGTCTAACCTAAAGGGAGTGGTGGGTATGCCTCTGGCCACCTTGTTGGGCAGACTGGATGGACCATATGGGTCTTTATCTGCTGTCAACTGTTATATTACAAATACACCAAATCTATCATTTGCACTCCTTTAATGTATATTGGATCTATGTCACTGTTACAATTGATAATGAAGACAGCTTTTCTAAGTGTAACAAATATTTCTGCAGCTCAGAGCCTACGTATTTCACTTACCTGCCAGTTTATTTATTTATTGCATTTGTATTGCACATTTTCCCCACCCTTTCGTAGGTTCATAGTACATAGTACAAGAGAGACAATTACAAAATTTCAGTCTTACATGATCAGTAGTAGCGTAGAATGCATTTATATAACGGGTAGGAATAATAATTAGTAATAATAATAATAAGAAGAATTAGTTTGGATATAGGGCATCTCCCCTCTTCCTTATGTAAAGGCATACGGTTAGTCTGGTGAAGAGGTATCACTTGTAGATCTTGATTTGCTTCTCAAGAAAAGCCATAGAGAGAGGTTTCTGTAATCAAACGCTTAATTTTGTTTTTACTTATACTTAATAAGGATGCAGTACACATTAAGGGGATAATTTGAGAAAGGATTTTTCATAAATGTATGCCAGTATATACTAATAAAACGCCTCTTATAGGAGGGATCCATAAAGAGGAAATGAATTGGGGCCTGATCTATACCATCTTTGCTGCCTGTTGGAGCTGAAATTGCCATCTACCCGAAGGAGAATGCTATTTTGGGTTTTAAAGCTGGGTCCAGTGGTGTTTGATGTCATTTTTGGCTCCTGGCCTTTAACCACCAGCACTTAAGTGGTGTGCAATGGCATATCACTGATGTGCCATGACCAAAGGGGCATGAGTGGCCACATATTACCTCTTAGAGAGCAAAATAGGGAACAAGATGATTAAATCAAAGGCTCCAGCTGCTGTTATAATTATGGGACCTATGGATAAACATGTACAATGTCCTTCAGGTATGTCATCTCCTATTATACCATCAATTGTCAATGATTTTCTCATGATATTGTGAGCTTCTTTGAACTCCTCTATTAGGATTTCACCCTCTTGCTCTTTGGGGAATGTAACTCCCATGGAATGAGATCAGGAGATTGTTTTATCTCCTGGACACACTAAGGATGCTTCATAGAGGGGATCATCTATTGAGGATCATCTTTGGGAGATGAGGGTCCCCCTTCCAGTACCTTTAGATTTTCCCTCTAATATCTTGCTTTTTTAACAAAATGGCTTCTGTGCCGACAAAAGTTACTTTGATATTTGATTGATGATCTCACATACAGACTCAAACTTATCTGGGTTGATAAATTCTTTCTCCCTTTTCTTTAAAAATGTAGTTTCTAAATTAAAGGACAAATTGCTCCACATTGTAGACTCCTTGAGTAAGGTACAGTCTGTCCGGAAGTTGCAGAAAGCTACATTGACAAATAATATTAAGGACTGTTTGGTTCTACGTCAGCAATCTGAGTCTGGAGAATTTGTTAAGATCTAAGAACCTATGGTTCTTGAATTTTCCAAAGACCAGGCTTTTGTCTCCTTTAGTTACTGAAATTTTTTTTGTGAGGTTCTTTATATATCTGATATTGACTTCAGTTATGTTTCCATTGATTATTAAATACCTAGGGTTACTATTCAAAGAGAGGTAGAAGGTGGCAAGGAGACTCTAGATGTTTCTGATTTTCTGGAGCCCTCTTTTGACAACATCAGCGTTTTTGTGGTCAGCAAGTATATATTTTTTCCAGAAGTTAGCTGAGCTACCCAACTTGGGAGAAGTGATTCTTACAGCTGCACCCTCAAGTTTTAGCTACGGGTAGGACCTACTTCCGTAAATTTCCTTGTAAATGCTTGGCCACTTATTCAAATGTTAAATTTATTTTTCTTAAAGAGGGCAATTGCTTAAAGGTTTATTTTGTTGATTTTAGAGACATGCAGTTCTTTCATTACTTTTATGTTTCCAAGGAGGGTGGGAATGATGAGAAGTTATGTAATGATATTTCATGATCAATCTTTGCGTTTTCTCTTGCCTTCTCTCCATAGATGCTAACTTGAATGGATTTGTTTTTCCTTGATTTTTGTCTTCTGAAACAATTGTATTTTTTTTCTTTTTGTTGCTTTTTAAATTTCATATATAATATATGAAAATTCTAAATAAAAGATTCCTCATAAAATTTCCCCATACATACAAGTATACTCTTTGACAAGTAGACACATACTTGTATATGAGCAGGGATTAGGCATGTTTGGGTAGAGTGCAGGCATCATCGCAAAGTATATGCATATGTGACTCCCCCCCTGAAAATGCCCATGCCTGAAGGATGGGAGGAAGGATTTTCAGGGTGGTCACTAAGGAGACAGAACTGGTATTGACTGTCTGGTGAAAGAATTAGAGTGAAGCCCAGCCCATGAGGGCAGGACAAAGAAGTTAATAAAAGAGCTTAGAGAAAATTCTGATCTTTAGTAGCCCACCCCCACCAAGATCCATAGCACCAAGGGGGAATTACTGGGAAACAAAGCAGGAGAAGTTTGCTAGTGTGGTGTTTGGAAGCCTCTGCACAAGGCAGAAGGTGCCTGCAGTAATGTTCCCAACTTGGGAACAAAGTAAGAGTTGCCTAGGGATAACCACCCCAGGTGGGAGAATTGGGAGCAGGCAAGCCTCACTTCTGGTGGGACTTGCATTGCGCTGGTGAATGGACTCTGTTCCAGGATGGGACAGAAAATAACTAAGGAGATTATGGGAAGAGGATTGAGAAGTGAAAGGGATCAGTGCGGAGATTACCACCTGCTGATGCCTGGCTTCAAATAGAGGAGATTGATAAATACCTTTTTCTGGTTGCAAATAGAGGAGATCTAAAATAGAACTGAACTGTGAGTTTCAAAAACCCTGATATCATGTGGAGACTTTGTTTTGCTCTGTGCTGACCATCTGAAGAAAAACACCCTGAATTGTCCAGACCAAGTTGACAAGTTTATGAACTGTTTTTCCAAGTTTCTGTTAGTAAAGCAAGTTGAAGTTTTTGCAACTGAGACTGCTGTTTTTTTTTTTTTTAAAGTGCCCAGAGAAGAGTCCCTGTAGCCTACTGGATTTATTCCATCTCCGGTCCACACCCAGCTTGACGGATCCAGCAAGTGGGAGCAGTGTGTATGCAGAAGTATTCTGTTTGTGTGATCATGGTGGGAGTTGAGCAAAACCCTGGGGTGGAGCTGAGCCAGAGGTGTGCCCAGGGTTACACATAGATTATAAAATACACATTTATGTGTGTACTTCAGATGTGTGCATTTACACCTGCTCCAGAGCTAAAGGAAGTGTACACAGCCACATTTTAGCTTCATTTTCTGCTGGTATTTTATAAAGATAAATAGGCATCTGTGTCTTTACAAAATAGGCTTAAAATAGGTACCAACTTGACATCTCAAACTAGGCAACTTGTTATCTGGAAAATAATATTTTTTTTCTATTCTACAATTGTCTGTATGATTATAAAGACAGAAAAGAATAAAAACATTTCACATTCTAAATCTGTACTCAAAATGTTTGTAACTTATAACTCTTTCAGAATAGAGGTCCAATTCCTGAAGTAAGATTTCTCTTGATCAATATTCTTCTGGTTTCACTTCTTTCAGCAATCCTTTACTCCATCTTGAAAAGCTCCACAACTAAGTTCTGCAATCCAGTCAAATTTCCCAGGCCTACTACTATTCGATTGGTAACACAGGTTTGCTGGCTCCTCAGGGTTCTGTGAAGGATTCAGCAAACCCCATTTTCCTATTGGCTATATACAGCTATTCCAAGAATAGTTGTTTTGACTACTGAGCATATGTGCTGCTGTTAAGCATGGCTGCTGTAAAATAGCCAATTTATAATCAAAACTAATACCTGCTATCAAAATATTTTCAATAAATTTTATATAAAGGTAATAGACCATCAGAAGTGATATTCCTTCAATGACTGCTAGAATGTCATCACTTTATATCTTCATCAGTCCATGAATTTTTAAACCAAATTTTTGACTTTTTAAAAATCGTTTTTAGTCCTTTTTTAAAATCCTTTAATCTTGTTTATAAAAGTTTTTCACAATTTATATATAGATCTGAATCACTTATCTTATTCAAACTTGGGAAAATGTGTGCCAACACAAACTCATGTTTCGCCTTTGGCTGCTTCAAGGCTTGTTTCCCTAAGTAATAAACACATTACTGTAAGACATGTATTAAAAAAACTTAAATCATCAAAACATACTTTTTCATATTAATATCACTTCCTGTCCCAAACTGATTATTAGGTCTTCATACCTTACTTCAATTACTCCATGCTTATCTTCATCCTGTGCTTAAAATGACTGCAGCGTTTTCCCACTATTTAAAATATCACAGTCATCTGATACAGTAATGTAGTGACATCTACCTGAGCATGCTTCATGCCCATCCTCTTTCAAGGTTTTAAGGAAAACTCACTCTAGAAAGCTGTGGGAGTTACATGTGATTCACAGCTGCAAAGCCAGAGAGTATAGGTGAATCAGTGGAAGGAGCTGATCAGCCAGTATGTCATGCAAAGTTTTCCCTGGAGGTATACAGACAATGTTGTTATGTAGGCTGAGGTAGTATCTGCAGTATAACGAAAGCTGACAGACTGTGTGTGTGGGTGGTTGTCTCCTTTCCAGTTGTGACCAGCTGAATTATATCACCTGTCCTACTTGATGAATTAGGATATGCCCAAGCTCAAAACGCATGTTGCTGCAATAGGGAAATTAATGTCCACTACTGGAGGCAATTAATAATGATTAGGAGCAAAACAGCAGGGTTAAATCTGTGCATTTAACAAAGTGTTCATGCAGTTTCTTCACTATATTTCAGGCCGGCGTTCTCAGACATCATCTGCTTCTTATGTTTAAGATCAGACCTCTCTTATTCTAATTAATGTGCAAATGTAGTTGAAACATCAAATTTGGTATGATAAAGCTTTCTGAAAGCTGTTTATTATTTGCATGACTGATGCAGTACTAAAAACCCACTAAAGGTGGAATTCAACAGCCAGGAATTGTAAGTACAGTTGGCTAAGTTAGGATTTTATCTTGTGCAACTGCATGAAGAAACTAGTAAACTAATAAGACACAAACCCCCTTATTCTATAGCTTGGTGCCTAAATTTACACACTGACATAGCTTCCAAGTTATCCAGTTCCAGGAGGGAGATTTTAGGCCAGTCCTGGATTTCTGCCAACCTCATCCTGGTGTATTATAGAACTTGCAGCACTCATTTCAATGGGTAGAATCAGGGTCTAGTAACACTTCAGTGCTTTGGAATGCAAGTTTAAAACCTGGACTGGCCAAAAGGTCTCCCTACAGGATCTGGGTAACTTGTCAGCTCTGCACTGATTGTGCATGCAAATTTATAGAATACTAGCCCTTACGCAGGTAAGTGTACACTTAAACATGTATGTGCTAGCTGAGTGTTCAGTGCTATTCTATAAATTTGGCGCAAAACTTACTTATCACATAATTATAAGGGGATGTTCACAGAGGAGGAGCATAAGCAAGACCAACATTTACATGTGTAACTTACAGAAAACTATAAATTACACGCTAAGGTGCAGCATTTAGGTGCTGACATTTACAACATAGGCCTGGCCTAAACATTCACAAGTAATGTCAAAGCATTTTTTCCATAGTTTTAAAATGAAACCTTTTCTAGAAGTAGAAACTCTTGTTCAATTATTTCTGTACCTTGGCTGCTGGAGAGGTAGCACATCCAGCGACCTCATTTAAGTGTTAATTAAGGTGGGGGAAGCAGAATACTTGCATAGGTTGCTGAGTCAGCTTCAAAGAGCCTGTTTAAAAAAGGCCCCTTAGATTCAAAACTATATAAAGAGGAAAGGTCCCACTGAACTTTCTTTCTGAGAAGTTCCAAGAGAAGAGGACATTTCTCTGGTAAGTGAACACTATTTTGCTTTGTGCTTTGGGAACTTAAAGATTGGGATTTAAAGGAGGAATTGTAGGTTAGTGATAGGCAAAATAAAAATATAAAAAGCATCAACTAATCTCCATAGTGTTTTCCACTTAGTTTTAAAAACTTTGTACCACAGCATTAACAGAATCTAGCAGGCACTGCAGGATCTAGTTTAGTCTTCCCACCCACCCTCCCCAACACCCGCACACCCGTAGGACAACTCTTCATTTATAGTCAGTTATTGTAATTAGGGTAACAAGCAAGGAGTGCTCTTACAGAGTTTTAAATACATTTCATTACCATCTAAGAAGGAAACACTAAATAAATCATACAATATACTATCCAGCTTATTTTCGAAGGAGAAGGGCGGCCATCTTCCGACACAAATCGGGAGATGGACGGCCTTCTCATAAGGGCGGCCAAATCAGTATAATCTAAAGCCAATTTTGGCTGGCTTCAACTGCTTTCCGTCGCGGGGATGGCCAAAGTTCAAAGGGGCGTGTTGGCAGTGTACCGAAGGCGGGACGGGGGCATGGTTAAGAGATGGCCGTCCTTGGCCGATAATGGAAAAAAGAAAGGTGGCCCTGACGAGCATTTTGCCGACTTTACTTGGTCCCTTTTTGTTCACGACCAAGCCTTGAAAAGGTACCCGAACTGACCAGATGACCACTGGAGGGAATCAGGGATCACCTCCCCTTACTCCCCCGGTGGTCACCAACCCCCTCCCACCCCCAAAAAATTATAAAACATTTTTTTGCCAGCCTCAATGCCAGCCTCAAATGTCATACCCAGCTCATCACAGCACTATGCAGGTCCCTGGAGCAGTTTTATTGGGTGCTGTTCACTTCAGGCAGGTGGACCCAGGCCCATCCCCCCGCTACCTGTTACACTTGTGGTAGTAAATGGGAGCCCTCCAAAACCCACCACAAACCCACTGTACCCACATGTATGTGCCCCCCTTCACCCATAAGGGCTATGGTAGTGGTGTACAGTTGTGGGGAGTGGGATTTGGGGGGATTTGGGGGGCTCAGCACCCAAGTGAAGGGAGCTATGTACCTGGGAGCAATTAATGAAGTCCACTGCAGTTCCCCCTAGGGTGCCCAGTTGGTGTCCTGGCATGTGAGGGGGACCAGTGCACTACAAATGCAGGCTCCTCCCATGACCAAATGGCTTGGATTTGGCCGGTTTTGAGATGGCCGCCCTTAGTTTCCATTATCAGCGAAAACCAATGTCAGCCATCTCTAAGGGCGGCCAAAATGTTGAGTTTTGGCCGTCCCCGACCATATTATCAAAACGAAAGATGGTCGCCCATCTTGTTTCGATAATACGGTCGGAGACGCCGCTTTCCGGGGCCGTCCCTAGAGATGGGTGCCCTTATAGATGGGCGCCCCCGTTAGATTACCCCCCTCCACATAAACTAAAAGACATTTTTATATTAGGCTAATATCCTTAATACTGTAGCAAGCTTTAAATTATTGAAAAAGTCAAAAACACTAAGATGGAGTTAGCAGTCCAGCAGCGAGAGGGGTGCTATCCAGTCTTTTGCATTGAGTGTCACATGTATGATTACCTCCCAGTTGGTGAGATGTCATATGTGTGTGCCCGATGCAAAGAGCTCCTAGCTCTTAGAAAACGTGTCTGTTCTCTTGAGGCTAGAGTAGCAGACTTGGTGGAGCTGAGGAGGACAGAGAGGTACATAGAGGAGACCTACAGGGATGTTGTAGAGAAGTCCCACCTCCAGGCTGGTAGCCCTTGTGCTGCCTTGGAGGAGGGAGGTCTTCTATCCTCTCGCACCGAGGCTATGTCTCCAAGTGCTGCCCGGGAGGGAAGGGTTAGGACAGCTGTTGTAGTTGGTGATTCAATCATTAGGCATATAGATAGCTGGGTGGCTGGTGGACGTGAGGATCGCCTGATGACTTGCCTGCCTGGTGCGAAGGTGGTGGACCTCACGCGTCACCTAGATAGGATTTTAGATAGTGCTGGGGAGGAGTCGGTTGTCTTGGTACATGTGGGTACCAATGACATAGGAAAATGTGGGAGAGAGGTTCTGGAAGCCAAGTTTAGACTCTTAGGTAGAAATCTCAAATCCAGATCCTCTAGGATAGCATGTTCTGGAATGATATCCATTCCACGCGCAGGGCCCAAGAGACAGGCAGAGCTCTGGAGTCTCAATGCGTGGAGGAGACGATGGTGCAGGGAGGAGGGTTTTAGATTTGTTAAGAACTGGGCAACATTCTGGGGAAGGGGGAGCCTATTCCGAAAGGATGGGCTCCACCTTAACCAGGGTGGGACCAGGCTGCTGGCATTGGCATTTAAAAAGGAGACAGAGCAGCTTCAAAAGCGCATGGTTCGGGATAAGGTATCTTTCAAAGATATCACCAAAACAGGGTATCCTAATAGTGAGGTTGCAAAAGAGACCGTAGTAGATCAGCCTGCTTATAATCGAACGAGAAAAACGCCCAAGTTCCGACCTAAATCGGGAGATGGACGTTTATCTCACAAAAGCAAATAAAGCGGTATAATTGAAAGCCGATTTTTGGACGTTTTCAACTGCACTCCGTCGCGGATGCGGACAAAGTTGATGGGGGCGTGTCAGAGGTGTGGCGAAGGCGGAACTGGGGCGTGGTTATCTGCCGAACAAAGATGGGCGCATTTCACCGATAATGGGAAAAAAGTATGCGTTTTTAGCTAGAATTTAGGACACTTTTCCTGGACCCTGTTTTTTCATGAATAAGGCCCCAAAAAGTGCCCTAAATGACCAGATGACCACTGGAGGGAATCGGGGATGACCTCCCCTGACTCCCCCAGTGGTCACTAACCCCCTCCCACCACAAAAAAATGATGTTTCACAACTTTTTATTTTCACCCTCAAATGTCATACCCAGCTCCCTGGCAGCAGTATGCAGGTCACTGGAGGAGTTGTTAGGGGGTGCAGTGGACTTCAGGCAGGTGGACCCAGGCCCATCCCCCCTACCTGTTACAATTGTGCTGCTTAATGCTTATTAGTCGTCCAACCCCCCCAAACCCACTGTACCCACATGTAAGTGCCCCCCTTCACCCCTTAGGGCTATAGTAATGGTGTAGACTTGTGGGCAGTGGGTTTTGAGGGGGATTTGGGGGGCTCAACACACAAGGGAAGGGTGCTATGCACCTGGGAGCTCTTTTACCTGTTTTTTTGGTTTTGTAAAAGTGCCCCCTAGGGTGCCCGGTTGATGTCCTGGCATGTGAGGGGGACCAGTGCACTACGAATCCTGGCCCCTCCCACGAATAAATGTCTTGGATTTATTCGTTTTTGAGCTGGGCGCTTTCATTTTCCATTATCACTGAAAAACAAAAACGCCCAGCTCACACATTGTTGAATAAAACATGGGCGTCTATTTTTTCCCAAAATACGGTTCGGTCCACCCCTTCACGGACCCGTTCTCGGAGATAAACGCCCATGGAGATAGGCGTTTTCGTTCAATTATTCCCCTCCAGGTGTCCTTAAATAAAAATAAAAATCAGACAAAATATTGCAAATTAATACTGTCAAGTACTAAGCATGATGTAAATAGGAACAACAAACATAGTTTGAAATGTCTATATGCGAATGCCAGGAGCTAAGAAATAAGATGGGAGAGTTAGAAAATATTGCACTAAATGAAAAATTAGATATAATAGGCATGTCTGAGACCTGGTGGAAGGAGGATAACCAGTGGGACACTGTCATACCGGGGTACAAATTACATCGTAGTGATAGGGTGGATTGAATTGTTGGAGGGGTAGCACTGTATATTAACGGGAGCCTTGAATCAAATAGATTCTAAATTCTGCACGAAACAAAACACTTCTTGGAATCACTGTGGATTGAAATTTCATGTGTAAAGGGGAAAAGGATAGTGATAGGAGTGTACTACCGTCCGCCTGGCCAGGATGAACAGACGGTTGCAGAAATGTTAAAGGAAATTAGGGATGCAAACAAACTGGGCAACACAATAATAATGGGTGATTTCAATTACCCCGATATTGACTGGGTAAATGTAACATCGGGGCACGCTAGGGAGGTAAAATTCCTTGATGAGATCAAGGACAGCTTTATGGAGCAGCTGGTACAGGAGCCGACGAGAGAAGGAAAAATTCTAGTTCTTAGTGGAGTGCATGATCTGGTGCGGGAGGTAATGGTGCTGGGGCTGCTTGATATCAGTGATCATAATATGATTGGATTTAATATTAGCTTTGAAGTAAGTATACATAGGAAATCAGTAGTTAGCTGGCACTTGGGACTTAATCATTACACAGCAGGAGGTAAGGCTTGAGCTCTGAATAGGGGTCAAACCATTTCTAACTTTGCTCAGGTGCTGACCTCTCTGTACCTGAAGCAAACTCCTCCAAAGTATAACAAATTTGGACCTTTTAAATTCCAAACTTCTCAACTTGCTGGCTAAGGTGAGCTTCCTGATATTCTCTTTAATTTAAGGCTTAGTGCTTAATTAATTTTGCCCCGTGAAACCTCTTATTTTCTTTCTTTTCTCTTCCTACCAAGCTCTGAGAGGGAGGCTGTATTGTATTGGGGCTCTAAAGTGCATTTTACATTGTTGAAACTGATATAATTATTGGGAATATCTGGATTTATATTACAACAAGGAAAGCTTATTTTTTATATTCTAGGGCAAATTTGGAAGTTAAATCATTTGAAAAGAGAATTGCCTTAACACAGTAGTTAGCTGGCACTTGGGACTTATCCTTAAAATCAAACGTGATACCAGAAGATTGGAGGGTGGCCAATGTAACGCCGATTTTTTTTAAAAGGTTCCAGAGGAGATCCGGGAAATTATAGACCGGTGAGTCTGACGTCGGTGCTAGGCAAAATGGTAGAGACTATTATTAAAAACAAAATTACAGAGCATATTCAAAAGCATGGATTAATGAGACAAAGTCAACATGGATTTAGTGAAGGGAAATCTTGCCTCACCAATTTACAACATTTCTTTGAAGGGGTGAACAAACATGTGGATAAAGGTGAGCCGGTTGATATTGTGTATCTGGATTTTCAGAAGGCGTTTGACAAAGTACCTCATGAAAGACTCCAGAGGAAATTGGAGAGTCATGGGATAGGAGGTAGTATTCTATTGTAGATTAAAAACTGGTTAAAAGATAAAAAACAGAGAGTAGGGTTAAGTGGTCAGGATTGTGAAAAATTACAAGAGGACCTTACGAGACTGGGAGACTGGGAGTCTAAATGGCAGATGACGTTTAATGTGAGCAAGTACAAAGTGAGGCATGTGGGAAAGAGGAACCTGAATTATAGCTACTTAATGCAAGGCTCCAGGTTAGGAGTCACGGACCAAGAAAGGGATCTAGGTGTTGTCGTTGATGATACATTGAAACCTTCTGCTCAGTGTGCTCCTGCGGCTAAGAAAGCATATAGAATGTTAGGTATTATTAGGAAAGGAATGGAAAACAAAAATGAGGATGTTATAATGCTTTTGTATCGTTCCATGGTGCAACTGCACCTCGAATATTGTGTTCAATTCTGGTCGCCGCATCTCAAAAAAGATATAGTGGAATTAGAAAAGGTGCAGAGAAGGGCAATGAAAATGATAAAGGGGATGGGACAACTTCCCTAAGAGGAAAGGCTAAAGCGGCTATGGCTTTTCAGCTTGGAGAAAAGGCAGCTGAGGGGAGATATGATAGAGGTCTATAAAATAACGAGTGGAGTTGAACAGGTAGATGTGAAGCGTCTGTTTACGCTTTCCAAAAATACTAGGACTAGGGGGCATGCGATGAAGCTACAATGTAGTAAATTTAAAACGAATCGGAGAAAATTTTTCTTAACCTGTAGTTAAACTCTGGAATTTGTTGCCAGAGAATGTGGTAAAGGCGGTTAGCTTAGTGGAGTTTAAAAAAGGTTTGGACGGCTTCCTAAAGGAAAAGTCCATAGACCATTATTAAATGGACTTGGGGAAAATCCACTATTTCTGGGATATGCAGTATAAAATGTTTTGTACTTTTTTGGGGAACTTGCCAGGTTTTTGTGACCTGGATGGGCCACTGTTGGAAACAGGATACTGGGCTTGATGGACCTTTGGTCTTTCCCAGTATGGCAATATTATGTACAGTGCACTAATGCTGACTTACAGCAGTATACCGTAATGGCATCTTGGTGCACAGGTGCTGTTATAGAATTGATGTTCATGTGCAGTGCATTGGCACCTAACTGATGGCTACCCTTCCCCTGTGCAAACATCACTAAAACTAACCCAAACAATATTGTGCGAGTCTTATCCATATGCATATATTCCAAGGTGTCTTAAATACTCACATATGTCAAGTTAGTATTCGTTCAAACTCATCGTGCAAACATAGTAACATAGTAGATGACGGCAGAGAAAGACCTGTACGGTCCATCCAGTCTGCCCAACAAGATAAACTCATATGTGCTACTTTATGTGTATACCTGACCTTGATTTGTATCTGCCATTTTCAAGTCACAGACCATAGAAGTCTGCCCAGCACTAGCTCTGCCTCCCAACCACTAGCCCCACCCCCTAACCACTAGCCCTGCCTCCCAACCACTAGCCCCGCCTCCCACCACCGGTGCTGCCACCCAATCTCCGCTAAGCTTCTGAGGATCTATTCCTTCCGAACAGAATTCCTTTATGTTTATCCCACGCATTTTTGAATTCTGTTACCATTTTCATCTCCACCACCTCCCGCGGGAGGTCATTCCAAGTATCCACCACTCTCTCCATGAAAAAATACTTCCTGACATTTTTCTTTTTTTTTTTTATTATTTATATTCTTTATTAATTTCATATTAAACAAAGATAACAATCTTTGAAAGATACACCAATATTTGCATTTGAATAAATTCTACATCAGAATAAAGAAGAAAGCAATCTTACACAGTGTAAAATATTGGTTTTAACAGTCCACAATAATGGAGAGATTCTAATATTAAACCAAAGGAAGTTGGTCTTAAAGGAATAATTATAAAACAAAGAAAAAGAGCAGGAGGATACCCCTTTATCAATTTAACCAGCTTCATATCTATCAGTCAGTCTTTCTTGTTACCTTGCATGTTAAGAAAACTACGCAATTGTTCAGGTTCATAGAAAACATATCTATTATCTTTAAAGAACAATAAACACTTGCAAGGGAATCTCAGTTGGAAAGAAGCATTTATCTCCATAGATTTCTGTTTCAGTTCCAGAAATTTCTTCCTCCTTTGTTGTGTCCATCTAGAAATATCTGGGAAAATTAAAACCTTGCTTCCCAAAAATTCAGGATGAATATTTTTAAAATACAGCCTTAATAAAGCCTCTTTAACTTGTAAGAATACAAAAGTAATAATTAGGGTTGCTCAAGTTTTAATTTCCTCATTGGATTGTTAAAAATCCTGTAATGTCCAATATATCTGTTGAAATATCCTGCTGTATTGGAACTTCTTGTGGATTAGTTTCTTGAAGTCTCTTTTTATCTTCTAAATAGTATAATTTTTGTAAAGGTGGAAAAGATTGTTCTGGATATTTAAAGATCTCTTTTAGAAATTTAATAAACATATGTCTAGGGGAAATATATTTAGTCTGAGAAAAATTCAATATATGCATATTTAAATTCCTTGTTAAATTCTCCAAGTTTTCAATTTTTCGATGTATTACTAAGCGGTCTCCTGCTATTTGAGATTGTTGTTCTTGTACTTTAACCAAGTTTGATTCCAGTAAAGTTTGTTTAGTAGAAATAATTTCAATCTTTTCTTTAATGTATTTTACTTGCGTAGAATTATTCAATGAAACTGTAATAAAAGAAGCACAAACCTTATGCAAGGCCTCAAGAGCTGACCAGATAGATTCCAATGATATTTCCTGGGGTCTCACCAGGGGCTGAATCGCCAAGGCACACAGAGACGTTTCCTCTTGCAAACCAACAGTTTGAATCCCTTTTGCTGCTGCCTCTCCCGATGCCATTCCTGGTGAAAACTGACTCCCTTCCACCAAACTCAAGATGGTCTCCTCTGCCACTTCCTCCGGCGAGGTCTGCCGCCCCTTCGAGTCGCCATTTGCATTGGCGCTCAGCACTATGGCCCCGTCTGGCTGTGGCGGTGGGGGGGGGGGGGGGGGGGGGGGGTAGCTGGTCCTAATGGGCTGAGCAAAATTTCGCTCTCCTGACCGGGGCTCTTCCTTGCCCCGGTAGCGGAAACGCCCGTCGGGGTCGACACCAAAAATGAGGAGATGGCCGTTTGTCCCGAAGAGGGGGCCACTAGCTTCGGGAGGGGAGGTCCCTTGGGCTTACCCTTCCTCTTCGGCATGCTCGTTCCTGAGGAAAAGGTATGTTTTTAGATTTTTAAGAGGAGCATTCCTCTCCCACATCCTGCTCAGTCTTCATCTTGGAATCTCTCCGACATTTTTCTTGAGTCTGCCCCCCTTCAACCTCATTTCAACCTCAAAATATAAAAAGGAAAAAGCCTCAGAAGTACTTATTGGAACACAGTCAGCACAAGTCTTCAGTGTTCCAGTAACTCTATCATAGGTATTTAAAAAAATCTTCCTTGCATTTATTAATTATGCGAACAATTGATTTTATTGTTTGAAACATCAAAAGGAAAACTTATTTGTGTCTGGTTTGGTTTGTGATGGTGGCCAGTGTTTCATAAAAAAATGCTTCAGGGAAAATCTAGGCAAAAACTAAAAAATAAATTGTGCATTAATTAATCCACAGAATACTTCTAAATTTAGTATATAATCAAACTTAATTCCAAACTCACAAACTTAGAGCAATGCTAATACCTTCAGTCAGCATTCTCAGTGTTGTAAGGATGTCCCCCCTCCTGCGCCAGCTTCACTGGCTTGCAATAAGATACAGAGTTCAGTTTCAAATTCTCATTTTAACATATCAGGCTCTGTACGCTGGTACCCTTCCTATCTGTCAACCCTTACAATTCCCTACACCCCTCCTGATTGTTACGTTCAATTAATGATCATCACTTGGTTCTTCTGGTCCTGTCTCAGGTGAAATGGGCCTGGACCAGGAATAGCACCTTTTAGCCCATTTTTCGTGGAACAGTTTTCCCTTATTTTTCTGTGCTGAATTGTCACTTAAAGCTTTCAAGATTAATCTGAAAGCCCATTTTGATTGTTTGTGGGCCAGTGGGTTTTCTTGGTTCTGCGGACAGGAGCTCAGCTTCACAGCGTATGATTGTACTTTGAGTGTTTGTTTTCTTTACTATTTATATTGAAATTTCTTTTCATTCTATCTTATAATTTGTGTAGTGTTGGAAACCCTTTAGACTTGCTCTGCAAATGAGGCAATATAGTAAATTTAAATAAACCATAAACCATAATTTGCCCCCTAAGAAGGTAGTTTTACGAAAGGCTGCTGAGTTTTGGAAGTGGAGAAAGCACCCATTTAGCCTATGAGTCTTAGAGGGGCATTTTTGATATGACGTCTAAGTCCGACTTTGGATGTTTTACAAAAAAACGTCCAAAATCTGAATAGGAAAGAAGGTCATTTTCAAAAAAGAAAAACATCTTTTGTTTTCGAAAACAGAAGGTTTTGTGATATGGGGTTTTGTTTTTTGGTCCATTTTCAAAAAAACAAACAAAAACAAAACGTCCAAGTGCAAAATGCACAAAATCAAGCCATTGGGATGTAGGAGGAGCCAGGAGTTACATAACATAGTAACATAGTAGATGACGGCAGAAAAAGACCTGCACAGTCCATCCAGTCTGCCCAACAAAATAAACTCATATGTGCTACTTTTTGTGTATACCTTACCTTGATTTGTACCTGTCCTTTTCAGGGCACAGACCGTATAAGTCTGCCCAGCACTATCCCCGCCTCCCAACCACCAGCCCCGCCTCCCACCACCGGTTCTGGCACAGACCGTATAAGTCTGCCCAGCACCATCCCCACCTCCCAACCACCAGTCCCGCCTCCCACCACCGACTGGTCCCCCCCTAATATCCCAAGAAAGCAATAGGGCACCCTAGGGGGGAACTGCAGTGGACTTCATAAAATGCTCCCAGTTACACATCTTATCATTGCTCCCTTACGTTGTCTGCTGAGCCCCCCCAAAAGCCACTACCCCCAACTGTACACCACTACCATAGCCCTTACAGGTGAAGGGGGCACCTATATGTGGGTACAGTAGGCTTCTGGTGAGTTTTGGAGGGCTCACAGTTTCCTCCACAAGTGTAACAGGTAGGGGGAGGTAGGAGCCTGGGTCCACCTGTCTGCAGTGCACTGCACCCAACACTAGACTATTCCAGGGACCTGAGTATAACATCTGAGACTGGCAAGTAATGCTTTTCATCACATTTTTGGGGGGGGGGGGGGGGTTAGTGACCACTGGGGGAATAACTAAACTGTAAGGACTCTTACAGTTTTCAGAGGTTTCCGAAACTGTAAGAGAGACAACACTTCTTTCAAATCTGTTGGTAACAAATTCCAAAGTCTAGCCCCTTGGACTGAGTAGGTTTATAGTGTATATTTCTAATAGACGGAAATCCTAAGTGTAAGGTCCTTGAGAACCATAACCGATGACCTTGTAATGATACATCTAGTAATTCCCCTGCTCCCTCGGAATTTAAACCGTATACAGTTTTATAAATTAAACTAATAATTTTAGACTGTATACGTTTACACATGTACAAGGGGTGTCTCGGTTGTGGGATGATCCATCGATGGATCTTTCTGAGAAGGGGGAATTCAAGGCCCTGGATACAAGTTCCTCAGAACAATCTTCCAGATAGGGAGTGCTCCAACTGTCTTTACTAACAATGGGGGTCTTTTACTAAGACGTGATCATGTTTTTAGCACGTGCAAAACGTTAAAGACGCCCATAGGAATGCATTGGCATCTCTAATGTTTAGCATGCACCCAATTTTAGTGCAAGCTAAAAATAGGAGCGTGCCTTAGTAAAAGGGGGTCAATGTGTACAAAACAATTACTGCTTTGAGGTAACCTTTCTGTCCTGAGGTTGGGCAACATTGAACAAATGCTGTAATACTCCACACTCTTCCTTTATCTGTGTCTGTGACTCCTTTTAATAATAATCAGTCCTTTCAGGTCAAAGGTTTCCTATGTACAAGGGCAAACCTATTCCCTTCTAAATAAAACACACTGGGCCTGATATTCAGCCAGCGAAGAGCAGCGCTTTTACTTTCCACCGCCAGCATTAAACCTGGATAATCAATCCCAGGTCATTTCTGGCAACTAGCATTGAATATGCAGGGTATTTTTAACTGCTAAAAGGTTAACCGGCTATGCTGATATTCAGCGCTAAATGGTTATCTTTTTAGTGGTTAAAGATAGGACAGCTATATTCAGTGGAGGTAGCCATTTATCTACCTCTGAACATTAGCAGTTAGGCGCTGATATGCTATTTAACCGGTCAGTGGCTGTGTTTTGCCAGTTAAATAGCTTTGAATATCAAGAGGATTGTGTCTCCTTCCACTTCCACACAGATTTTCCCAATAGGAATAATCTTGTATAAGTGCCTCCTCCAGTAGTCCAGGTCTTGAGAGGGGCTTCATTCCTTAGCCCAATAACAGGCAGAGAGGCGGATAAAATCTCTGTCTCTTACACTCACTTCAAACTAGACATAAAGACACAACTCAAGGGGGGAGGTGGAAGGGAGCTTCACACTAGACACAAATTAAGTAGGTCCAAAGGCTGAGCATAGGTATACAGTGCTCAACTTTCTTTAAGCTGGAGGCCAGCATGGGAAGAGCTAGGGAAACATCTGCATTGGCCTGGAAAAAGGGGGAAGTTGCTGGATTTGGGGAAGGTGTACAGAAGGAAAGATGAGATGCTGGACAAGTTGGGGGTTAGAGGAAAATACGAGATAGTGACAGCTTTGGTGGGGGGGGGGGGGGGGGGGGGGGGTTAGACAGAAGAAAGGGATGAGGTGTAGAGGCAAAGCAGAGATGCTAGCAACCTAAGAGGAATAGTGAGGGTAAGAGAAGATGCTGAACTTTAGGTGGAGGAATGGTGGAAGGGCCTTGAGTCACCACCTCAAGGGGACTACATGAATGAAGCTTCAGCTATGGTGTTCAACAGTCTTGGGTCAGCCCTGAACAGATTTTGCATACCAATAATAATTTCAGCTAGAATTAATTTTTTGAAAACAATGAATATTTCACCTAAAGGAATGCAGTTATAGAGTTCCCTAAATTGGTAGAAATGAAAGTCCTTTGATAGCACATCACTGTATCCAGTCTTGATGGGATAGGAAATGAGCGAAGAAGATAGGACGTGATTTTTTTTTATCTGTTATACCCTCTTTCATTGGTTTTCATTTGAGAGGCTGAGTCAACCAGAATATTTGTTTGAACCTAAGAAATTATAAGAGTTTGTGGAAACAGATGAAGAATCCTCTGCAGCAACTTCCTTCAGTTACCACTGTACCGGCTGCAATAACCGATTGACCTTCCTCCCTCAGAAAATGTGAAGTGTAAGATTAACCATTTGGAGTTTTTCTTATTTTCTTTAAGATTGTTTTCCTGATCTTGGATCTTCCAATTGTGGACAATTGTATAAATATTTATATTGTTGAGAGAAAATATATTCTTTATATTAATTTCTTTATATTAATTTCTGTATTTCCTTACATTTATGTGATAAATGTGAATGCAATTATGTAAAATGATAAATAAAAAAAAAGTATGAATGATTTGCCTTAAATGTGCTTGATCAGAGGCAGTGCCTATCTTTAGGGCAGTCACTTAAATTTCCCCACCTAGATAGCTCTAATAAATGAGCATAAAGTGTTTTTTTTTGAAGTGATATATTTGTAAAGCACAATGGGATCTTGTATGTATGACAGGAGCTGTGTAAATTAACTGAAGTTTCCACTCAGTCTACAATGAATATGTAAAGGATAAGAACTTCTTAGCAGTGAAAATATTAATTGGTACTAACATCTAGCATTGTTCTCTTACATATAACTATCATGGATGTATATTTTTTTAAACAATGCCATTGTTTTCCTAAATTTTATGGAGAGATAAAAGTATAGATTTTTTGTGCCAGACAACATTCCTATAAATAGATCTAAGTCAATATACAATGAAATCAGGGGCAATACACGATGAAATCATTGAAAATGTAAACAAACAATTGTAGAGCAACTCCTACCTGGGTTTTATTCTGCAAGCAATTTTGCACTAGATCCATAAGTTTAATGGGATAATGTTTATAAATCATGTTTTGTTAATGTTACGTTAGATCCACAAATGTTATGTTGATTTCTGGCTTTCATGTTCAAATACCTACTATATCCTGAACATTTGGCTGCTGTAGGTTGAGTGCTTCAGAAATTTTTTTTGATATGGTTCCTCACAGAAAACACTTGAATAAGCTGAGAGGGCTGAACTTAGGACTCAAAGTGGTGAACTGAATTGGAAACTGATTGACTGACAAGCGACAGAGGGTGACAGTAAATGAAGGTAAAGCTCAGAGGTAAAGAAAGTGAACAGTGGAGTGTCTCAGGGGTCAGTACTGGGGCCAATTCTGTTTAATATTTGTGAGAGACATTGCTGAAGAGTTAGAAGGAAAAGTTTGCCTTTTTGTGGGTGACATAAAGATAGCAATAGAGTGGATACCCTAGAGGGAGTAGAAACCATGAGAAGAGATCTCCAAAAATTAGAAGAATTATCAAAGGTCTATCAGTTAAGCTTTAATGTGAAGAAGTGCAAAGTGATGCATTTGGGGTGCAGAAACCCAACTGAGATATATGAGATAGGAGGAAAGAGATTGATAAGCACAGCTCAGGAGAGGGACCTAGGGATGATAGTATTTGAGGATCTCAGGATGATGAAACAATGCGACAAGACAGTGGCCATGGCCCGAAGTAGGCTAGGCTGCATAGAGAGGGATATAACCAGCAGAACAAGTTGTTGATGAGGCCCCACTTGGAGTATTGTGTTCAGTTTTGGACAGTGCTTTTTTTGTAGAAAAAAAGGTGCCGGTACTCATTATGGGCGGAGTCACCACATATGGCCCCACCCCTATGATAGCCACACCCACATTAGCCACACCCCTTATACCAGCCATGGCGCATATAAACAGACATCATTGAAAATATACTGGTATAGTAGAAAAACAATAACTTGTGATTTTTTTTCATTATAAATCATTTCTGTAAGATGTTACAGCTCCAGTATACCCAGTGCAAAATAAGACAGCAGATGTAAATTCTCAAATTGGACAAATTCCAAACACTAAAATGAAAACAAAATGATTTTTTCTACCTTTGTTGTCCAACGATTCTTCTCTGCCCCCTGCCATCCATGTCCAACCATTCTCTCTTCACTGCCCTCCCCTCCCAGCAATGTCCAGCAATTCTCCGTTCCCTGCCCTCCCCTCCCAGCAATGTCCACCACCAATTCTCCGTTCCCTCCCCTCCCAGCAATGTCCAGCAATTCTCTGTTCCCTCCCCTCCCAGCCATGTCCAGCAATTCTCCGTTCCCTGCCCTCCCCTCCCCTCCTAGCCATGTCCAGCAATTCTCCATTCCCTGCCCTCCCCTCCACTCCCAGCAATGTTCACCACCAATTCTCCGTTCCCTCCCCTCCCAGCAATGTCCACCACCAATTCTCCGTTCTCTCCCCTCCCCTCCCAGCAATGTCCAGCAATTCTCTGTTCCCTCCACTCCCAGCCATGTCCAGCAATTCTCCATTCCCTGCCCTCCCCTCCCCTCCTAGCCATGTCCAGCAATTCTCCGTTCCCTGCCCTCCCCTCCCAGCAATGTCCACCACCAATTCTCTGTTCCCTCCCCTCCCAGCAATGTCCAGCAATTCTCTGTTCCCTGCCGTCCCCTCCCAGCTGTGTCCAGCAATTCTCCATTCCCTGCCCTCCCCTCCCAGCAATGTCCACCACCAATTCTCCGTTCCCTGCCCTCCCCTCCCAGCAATGTCCACCACCAATTCTCCATTCCCTCCCCTCCCCTCAATGTCCAGCAATTCTCTGTTCCCTCCCCTCCCAGCCATGTCCAGCAATTCTCCATTCCCTGCCCTCCCCTCCCCTCCTAGCCATGTCCAGCAATTCTCCGTTCCCTGCCCTCCCCTCCCAGCAATGTCCACCACCAATTCTCCGTTCCCTCCCCTCCCAGCAATGTCCAGCAATTCTCCATTCCCTGCCCTCCCCTCCTAGCCATGTCCAGCAATTCTCCGTTCCCTGCCCTCCCCTCCCAGCAATGTCCACCACCAATTCTCTGTTCCCTCCCCTCCCAGCAATGTCCAGCAATTCTCTGTTCCCTCCCCTCCCAGCCATGTCCAGCAATTCTCCGTTCCCTCCCCTCCCAGCAATGTCCACCACCAATTCTCCGTTCCCTGCCCTCCCCTCCCAGCAATGTCCACCACCAATTCTCTGTTCCCTCCCCTCCCAGCCATGTCCAACAATTCTCCGTTCCCTGCCCTCCCCTTCCACCTGTGTCCAGCAATTCTCCATTCCCTGCCCTCCCCTCCCCTCAATGTCCACCACCAATTCTCCGTTCCCTGCCCTCCCCTCCCAGCAATGTCCACCACCAATTCTCCGTTCCCTCCCCTCCCCTCAATGTCCAGCAATTCTCTGTTCCCTCCCCTCCCAGCCATGTCCAGCAATTCTCCGTTCCCTGCCCTCCCCTCCCCTCCCAGCAATGTCCACCACCAATTCTCCTACCCTCCCCTCCCCTCAATGTCCAGCAATTCTCTGTTCCCTCCCCTCCTAGCCATGTCCAGCAATTCTCCGTTCCCTCCCCTCCCCTCCCCTCCTAGCAATGTCCAGCAATTCTCTGTTCCCTCCCCTCCCCTCCCCTCCCAGCAATGTCCACCACCAATTCTCCGTTCCCTGTCCTCTCCTTCCCATGTCCAGCAATTCTTGGACCTTTCCCCCCCCCCCCCCCCCCCCCGGCGACGTTCCCGGCGAGTCCTGACCTTACTTTTTTTTTTTTTTAAAGACTCAGAACGTGCGAACGATGCAGCCGGCAGCGATTGAAAGAGGCTGTCTGGCGTCTGCGTCGGAGCTTCCCTCACCCTCTGCGAGTCCCGCCTTCGTTGTTACAACTTCCTGTTTCCGCATAGGCGGGACTCGCAGAGGGTGAGGGAAGCTCCGACGCAGACGCCAGACAGCCTCTTTCAATCGCTGCCGGCTGCATCGTTCGCACGTTCTGAGTCTTTAAAAAAAAAAAAAAGTAAGTGCAGGACTGGCCCGGAGTGTCGCGGGGTGGGGGGAGGGGCAAAAAAAAAAGGTGCCGGTACGCCGTACCGTTGAGTACCGGCACAAAAAAAGCACTGGTTTTGGAGGACACATCTTGCTAAGGATGTAAACAATTCAGAGAAAAGCGACAAAATGGTATGGGGTTTGCGCCACATGATGTATGAGTAGAGACATGATGACCTGAAGATGTACACCCTGGAGGAAAGGATAGACAGGGGTGATATGATATAGACATTCAAACATTTGAAAGGTATTAATTCTTAAACAAACCTTTTCCAGAGAAGGGAAGATGGTAGAACTAGAGGACATAAATTTAAATTGCAGGGGAGCCGACTCAGGAATAATGTCAGGAACTACTTTTTCATGGCAAGGGTGGCAGATGCCTGGAATCCCCTCCCGTGGGAGCTGGTGGAGATGAAAACAGTAACAAAATTCAAAAATGCATGGGATAAACACAAAGTAATTCTGTACAGAAGGCATGGAACCAAAGAAGCTTAGTGGTGATTAGATGGCAACACCAGTAACTGTGAAGCAAAGCCAGTGCTGGACAGACTTTTACAGTCTGTGGCATGATCATGGCTGGATAGATTCAGTTTCAGTAGTTTTTTTTTGTTTTTTTGTTACATTTGTACCCTGCCCCTTCCCACTCATGGCAAGCTCAATGCAGCTTACATGGGGCAATGGAGGGTTAAGTGACTTGCCCAGAGTCACAAGGAGCTGCCTGTGCCTGAAGTGGGAATTGAACTCAGTTCCTCAGGACCAAAGTCCACCACCCTAACCACTAGGCCACTCCCCCACTCCTAGCATTGAAGATTCAGTTTCAGTAGTTAGAGAACAAGGCCAGTGCCAGGCACACTTCTATAGTCTGTGCCCTGAAAATGGCAAGGACAAATCAAGATCAAGTATACATATGTAGTATCACATCATACCATATACTATTAGTTTATCTTGTTGGGCAGACTGGATAGACTGTACAGGTCTTTATCTGCTATCATCTACTATGTTACTATACTGTGGATAGACCGTACAGAGTTCAAAACTTAGAAACGTTAACACCCTAGGATACACCCTCCCTATCTCAGATAGCCTGAAAATTCTCGGAGTAACAATCGACCGTAACCTATCACTAGAGACCCAAGTGAAATCCACCATAAAGAAAATGTTTTTTCTCAATGTGGAAACTCAAACGCGTGAAACCATTCTTCCCGAGGGAAATATTTCGTAACCTGATACAGTCAATGGTACTAAGCCACGCAGATTACTGTAATAGAATCTATGCAGGATGCAAGGATCAAATCATAAAGAAACTTCAGACCGCCCAAAACACAGCAGCCAGGCTTATATTTGGAAAAACACGTTTTGACAGCGCCAAACCACTCCGAGAAAAATTGCATTGGCTACCAATCAAAGAACGTATCACTTTCAAAATCTGCACGACTGTTCATAAAATTATTTACGGTGAGGCACCGGGATACATGACAGACCTCATTGACCTGCCAACCAGAAACACCACAAAATCTGCATGATCATACCTAAACCTCCACTACCCAAGCAGCAAAGGACTCAAATACAAATCCACCTATGCATCCAGCTTTTCCTACCTAAGTGCACAACTGTGGAACGCATTGCCAAAAGCAGTAAAAACTACGCTTGACCACCTAAATTTTCGGAAAGCACTAAAGACAGACCTGTTCAGAAGAGCATACCCCACCAACCCAACATAAAAATACCTGGACACTTACGACACAATGTAACCAAAGACCGTAACAGACATTACCTGACTCTTCTTCTCCTTTCCCTCTCTAAGTTCCCCCCAATTGTACCTGCCATACATGTACCTCATTCTACCACAATATCACTTTGTATTCATTCATACCATGTATTTGTTCAGACCGGAATCGGCTAACACTGTTAACGGTAATATGTAAGCCACATTGAGCCTGCAAAAAGGTGGGAAAATGAGAGATACAAATATAAAAAATAATAATAATAATAATTTATCTGCTGTCATCTACTATGTTACTATACTGTGTACATGGATGGAGAGACAAAACAAATATATAAGCAATTTTTTAAAAAGAAAAAAGCGTAAAATAGAAAGGTCAGAGGGGCTCTTGAAAAATGAAATTCAGAATGAGGAGTTTCAAGAAGTATAATAAATGTATTAATAAAAGCAATCTATGAAGAGGATATTTTCATAAATTTTAAGAACAGGGTATAATAACATCTTAATTATTCTTTACAAATTCTTGATATTTGGTTTTATTATTATTTTCTATGCATTTGTTGTATTCTAGTTTCATGTTATTAAGGAAACTAGTAAAAGAAGCCCGTTTCAGAGGAAATGAAACGGGCGCTAGCAAGGTTTTCGTCGCCAACACCCCCCTCCGTCCCTGGGCAACCCCTTCGTTGTTCTGGCATTGCTCTGTCCCCAACATCATGATGTTTGACGTGAGGGCGGGGCCCGGAGCGATTTCCCCCCCCCCCCTGCCTCCCTGCCAACCCCTTCGTTGTTCTGCCATTGCTCCGCCCTCGAGGGCGGGGCCTGGAGAGATTTCCCCCCCCCCGCCTCCCTGCCTCCCTCCCTGCCAACCCCTTCGTTGTTCTGCCATTGCTCCGCCCTTGAGGGCGGGGCCCGGAGTGATTTTGGTGGCTTCACCACCACCACGAACCTTCGAACCTTTTTGAAGGAAGTCAGAGCTTGGCTTCACTGACGTCAGTGTCCTCAGAACATTGAGGGTGAGTTTTATTAGAGTAGATGTGGATTATTAAAATTGAATACATAAATACATCTGTTCATGTCCTACTTACTAAGGCGTGCTAGCATTTTTAGCGTGTGCTAAAAATTAATGCGTGCTAACCATGTAGACGCCCATAAGAATATTATGGCCATCTACACGGTTAGCACACGCTAATGCTTAGCACGTCTCTAGTGTGGCTTTAGTAAACAGTGCCTTTCATTTGTAATCTACATATATTTCTGTTTCAGTGATGATACTGGGTAAGATGCCACCTCGGGGAAGAGTCTACCCACTTTCTATGCCCGAGATTCAGGCTATGTCTAACTACATTGCGGAAAACCTACGAAGAGGGTTTACCCATCCATCCACTTCTCCAGCAGGGGCTGACTTCTTCTTTGTGAGGGAAAAAAGGCAGTACTCTATACCCCTGCATAGACTACAGAGGGTTGAATGCCATCACAATCAAAAATAAATATCCACTTCCACTAATATCTGAGTTGTTTGACCATCTTGAAGAGGCTCACATCTTCACTAAGCTGACCCTAAGGGGAGCATATAACTTGATCAGTATTTGTGAGGGAGACAAATAGAAGATAGCCTTTAATACAAGAGATGGGCATTATGAGTACTTGGTCATGCCATTTGGGCTCTCAAATGTGCCAGCAATTTTCCAGAATTTCATGAACGGCATCTTCTGGGACCTGCTGCAGAACTGCGTTGTGGTTTACCTAGACTACATACTGGTATATTCCAAGACACTAGCTCATCATCGGGAACAAGTAAAACAGGTCCTGCAGTGACTTTAGGAGAATCATTTATATGCTGGAGAAGTGCGCTTTAGAGCAAAATGAGTTGCCTTTTTTAAGCTATATCATATCGGATCAAGGTCTTAAGATGGATCCTATGAAGCTATCAGTTATCCTTTACTGGCCTCGTCCCCAGGGGCACTGAGCTGTACAGTGTTTCCTGGGTTTCGTGAATTACTATCGTCAGTTTATCCATGACTACTTTTCTATTGCAGTGCCTCGTACCTCCTTTACATAAGAATATAAGCACATAAGTATTGCCATACTGGGACAGCCCAAAGTTCATCAAGCCAGCATCCTGTTTCCAACAGTGGCCAATCCAGGATACAAGTACCTGGCAAGACTTTTAGGAAGCTATCCAAACCTTTTTTAAACCATGCTAAGCTAACTTCAACAAAGAATTCCAGAGTTTAATTACACGTTGAGTGAAGAAATATTTTCTCTGATTCATTTTAGATTTACTATGTAGCTTCATTGCGTGCCCCCTAGTCCTACAAGTTTTGGCAAAAGTAAACTCGGAAAGAAGCTAGCACATGAGGACTGGTCTGAGGAAGCAATACTAGCTTTTGAACTTCTGATACAAGCTTTCACTTCTACCCCAGTACTTAGACATCCTGATCCTGAAAAGCCTTTCAAAGTGGAAGTCGATGCTTCCTCCACTGGGGCCGGTGTTATCCTCTCTCAATCCGACTCCCAGGGATGAGAGGAACTATATCATTGGAGACTGTGAATTATTAACCATTAAGATGGCATTGGAAGAATGTATTCTGGGGTGTTAATGGTGGTGAGTTTGTTCGTGTTGTATTGAGATGAGAACACGAGACATTGTGTTTTTTCTGCGTTGTTTTAGTTGAAATGTATCCACCCAAGAGTTCAAGAGTTGCAGGCTGAGTTCAATTTTGTTTCTGATTTCTGTTAGATTGTGTTTGAACGCTACTCTTTTACTCGCTAACCTTTTAGAATATTGTCAGTAACATGTGTGACTGCCAGTATTTAGGCACCAGAATTTACACCAGCCATTGACATGGTATAAGTGGATATGCCTAAAGTTACATCCATAAGTGCAGACTTTTACTAGTATTCTATTATAGTAATTATGGGCATAATTATCATTACAAAATTCATGCTTAGTGCCCAAACTCTAGGTGTCTATCTGCAACCTTTAAGAATTATCTCCAATATGTCCACATGCACTGCATATCGCTTTTTCAATTACACTACTGTCTAGACTATCATAATCCCCCTCATATTCAAAATGACTTAACCGGCCAGGAATGGCTCCTGGCTGGTTACATAGCATTTAAGCACCTAATTGCAGATATTCTGCGGGAGATAACTGGTTATCTCCTGCTGAATATCTCAGTGGCTAGCCTCTAACCGGCTACATAGGAGCCAACTTTTCAAAATTATTGGCATAGGCGCCCCGTATAAGAGGCTTGGGGAGGCTAAGCCTCCCCAGCCCAATCATGGACTTAGAGGCGTAGCTAGATGGGGCGCAGGGGGAGCGGTTGCTTCCCCAAACAGATCTTTAGAAGACATGCTGCAGTGACCGGTCTCTTGCCTCCTCCCCCCTCCCGTGCGAGTCTTGCACCTCCCCCCCCCCCGCTCTCACCGATCCGCGTGGTGGTCACTCCGGCTGGCCAGCTGAGGCATTCTCCCTCCGACGCCGGCAATTCACATAGCCAGCCTTAATCTGCCTGCATCGGAGCCTCTCCCTCAGACGCGTCCCACCTCTGCGTAAGACAGGAAGTTGCATTAGAGGAGGCGGGATGTGTCTGAGGGAGAGTCTCCGATGCAGGCAGATTAAGGCTGGCTTAGCCTGGCCATGTGAATCGCCGGCGTCGGAGGGAGAACGCCTGAAGCACTCGTGCAACCCAAAGAAGAACGAGAAACCACCGCGGAAGGGGGGCTACCGGAAGAAGAGCTCAAACTCAGCCGGCTCCCGCTGCCGCCCGCCTTTCCAATAGTTGTGTAGGTCATGGTGAACTGCTAGAGATCGGTAACTACTAAGCAGCATTGGGACAACCCGCTCCATTCTGTCAGTTTCAACTTCCAGCGCCTCCTTTTTTGGTGTGGAAAAACCTGCTCATAAGTTTTACTTAAGTTAAATCTTTTTTTGTTAAAATTAAAAATAGGAAACAAAATTTTGTACAACTGTCATTTATATATTACAAATGTACTAGCTGCAAATAATACAGAACAATATCAACGATCTCCCCCTCATCTCCCCTCCATTCTTCCCCCCTCCCCCTATACTCTCTGACCCACTAGGCTCTTAAAGTTTACTTAAAAATAAGTTACAGTCCATTTACTCGAGATCCTGCACAGAGGCAGGAAGAAGAAAAATTAAATCTTGTTGGTTCCTAGATTGGAGGGTACAGGGAAAAGAGGGAGGATCTGGGAGCCCAAGGGAGCAGAGCCTGAGACAATTCAGTTCTGTGGTTCATTTTCTGCCCAGTCATAAGTACATAAGTATTGCCATACAGGGATAGACCAAAGGTCTATCAAGCCCAGCATCCTGTTTGCAACGGTGGCCAATCCAGGTCACAAATACCTGGCAAGATCCCAAAAAAGTACAAACATCTTATGCTGCTTATTTCAGAACTCCATTCACTGGGTAAATCTCTCTTATCTGCACCCTTAGCCTCCACTGCTAACTCCAGACTCCATTCCTTTTATCTTGCTGCACCATATGCCTGGAATAGACTTCCTGAGCCGGTACGTCAAGCTCCATCTCTGGCCGTCTTCAAATCTAAGCTAAAAGCCCACCTTTTTGATGCTGCTTTTAACTCCTAACCCTTATTCACTTGTTCAGAACCCTTATTTTATCATCTTCACTTTAATATTCCTTTATCTCTTGTTTGTCCTAATTAGATTGTAAGCTCTGTTGAGCAGGGACTGTCTCTTCATGTTCAAGTGTACAGTGCTGCGTATGTCTAGTAGCGCTATAGAAATGATAAGTAGTAGTAGTAGAGAAGGAGCCAATGCCAGGCGTCAATCCAGTCTTTGAAGCTCCGCCCATCGACGCAGGGAGGAGGACTTGGTGTTTGTGGAAAGTGGAGCTCGGCTTGCTGGTTGCTGCAGGAAAGGTTTTAGAAGAGCGGCTAGTTTTAACCCTGTGACTGGGAGCTGTTCCTACCGATCTTAACCAGGATTTTTAATAAAGCACAAAAATGTATGTGCAATTAACGGGTGAGAGTAGGGAGCTTTCTGTCTGATGTAAGCTTAGGAGCTGAGCAGGATTAGGCGTCTAGTAGAGCCTAGGCAAGTTAGCCTTCGGGTCCCCTACCTAATGTAAATATATTTTAAAGCTCCCAGCCCCAGGGCCTTGCTTGATTCTGATTGCAGAAGAGCTTTGCCCAGGCTGTAGTAGACTTTTTACAAGGCAGTGTATGGATGGATGGATGGGGGGAGGGCAGGGGAGAGGAGAATTGCTGGATATGGGTGGATGGAGGGGAGAGGAAGGTTGCTGGATATGGGTGGATGGAGGGGAGAGGAGGGTTGCTGGACATGGGTGGATGGAGAGGAGAGGAGGGGGAGAGGAGGGTTGCTGGACATGGGTAGAGGGGAGGGCAGGGGGAGAGGAGTGTTGCTGGACATGGGTGGGTGGATGGAGGGGCGGGCAGGGGGAGAGGAGGGTTGCTGGACATGGGTGGATGGAGGGGAGGGTTGGTGGGTGGATGGATGGAGGGCAGGGAAGAGAAGGGTTGCTGGACATGGGTGAGTGGATGGAGAGGAGGGTTGCTGCACATGGATGGAGGAGAGGGAAGGGAGAAAGAAGAAATGCTGGACATGGATGGAGGGGGAGGAAGGAGTGAGGAAGGAGATGAGATGAGGGAAAAGGAAGAGAGTAGAAAAACTGCACATGGATGAAGAAAATAGGCATCCACTGGACAGTCAAGTCTGTGGAGGACCCAACTTTTACTTATGGATGTAGGACAAGAAATGAAGAAGGCGGAAAGTAAAGAAATAAATGGAAAGGAAATGGAGTTAAGAGGACAGATAGCAGCAGAATCGGATACTGGGCCAGCATGATCAGAAAAACAAAGTTAGAAAAGATCATTTTATTTTTATTATAGTGTTTGGAATATGTCCACTTTGAGAATCAGGTGCTCAACATTAAAAGTTTATATTTATTTACTTATTTATGGCATTTTAGCCCACATTAACCATGAATTAGGGTGTTTTGTGTCTCTACATGAGAATTGTGATATTATGATCCCTTGTTTCATATTGTTGACGGTCTGCATTTTCCGTATGGGTGGTATATTGGTGTATTAGGTTCTGCCCAGTGTAATATTTATGGTACAGTAAGGTTCTGAGTGTGCTTTTGCACAAAGTTGTACATAGTGTTTTGCAGTTGAACGATTGTGGTTAGTATATGCTTTGAGCAACCACTTTATTCTTTGACATATGATACATATCTAATATCTAAATTTAATAAAAGGTATTAATTGTGACTTTTATTTTTATTTATTTTTTTCTGTGTTATCAGACAATTATGGATTTAAGCTCCACCCCTGGCCCCACCCCCTAACCCTGCCCCCTTCAGCCTCCCCCAACAGTTGAGCCACCGACCGCCTATGATTGGGGGTGCTAAGCCCAATGGAAATAACCCCTCCCTGGATACATACAATGAATTTTTTCAATAGTAGGGGTGCTCAAGCACCCAAAGCACCCACAGAGTTGGCTCCAGTGACCGGCTATATCACGTGACACGTCATATTCAATCCCAAACCGCTATGTTGAATGGTTAAAATAGGCCACTTAAATAGCAGGCCTATCTTTCACTGCTGAAAAGTTAATCGTTTAGCGCTGAATATTGGCATAGCCAGTTAACTTTTTAATGGCCAAAATAAACCTGGATATTCAATGTTGGTTGCTGGAAAAGGCCTGGCATTGAATATCTGAGTTTAATGCCAGCGGAGGACAGCAAATGTTCTGCCCACTGCTGGCTGAATATCGGACCCAATGTGTATTGTCTTGATCTTGTAAGTAGCATACTATGGGGCTCATTTTCAAAGTATATAGATGTCTCAAAATGGCCAAAAAAAAAAATCTGCCTTCCAAAAATATCCAAATTGTGATTTTCGAAAGGTTGAATTTGGACATCTTACGCTGCAGTTTGTCCAATAGCAAGGGGGCGTGTTGTGGGCGTGTTTATGGCAGGACTAGGGAGGGCCCAAATTTAGGATGTTCAACCAAAGATTACCAAAATGGAAAAAAATGGCCAAGTCTAAACAGAAGGACTTCCTAAGTTAGACCTGTTTCAATCACATCTAGGGTACAACGAGATCCTCTGATTGAGCAGCTGACCACTGAAGGGATTAAGGCATGACTCTTCATGAAGTCCCCAGTGGTTGCTTTTCCCCTCCCTCACCCCTGAAAGTGACACTGGAAAGGGAAATTAGGCTCCCTGACATCATCAGGTATTGTGGGCATTATGAACACAGCAGCAAGCAGCTCCGAAGGGTAGCCTAGCGGTCAGTGCAGTGGACAATAAACCAGGGTACCCAGGTTCAATTCCCACTACCTTTAAATTGTGAGCCCTCCAGAAACAGAGGTATATCTACTGTACCTAAATATTAAAGATATCTGCTAGAGAGAGGGTTACTGAGGTGGTGCACATTCAGGTACAGTAGGTATTTTCCTGTCTCTGGAGGGCTTACCATTTAAAATAACAGAGCTGCAGTGGAATATGAACTTGGGTGCCCTGGATTAAAGTCAGCTGCACTGTCCACTAGGCTGCACCTCTGCTCTGCATGGACATCTGTGTGGCCATTTCTGTAAAAACACTGCCAGATAGATGTCCTTGGTTCTTTGGCATTCATTATTTGGACATTTTGGAAAATGGCTGCTCATTTTGGACGATCTCACATATTTTCGAACAGGAATCCCTGGCATTTTTCCTGTTCAAAAATGGCTGTGAGATGGAAGTGGGGTTTCTTTTTTTGTATATTATGAACAGGATGTCCCAATTCTGATTTGGATGTGCTTTCCAAAATGCTCCTCAATGCCATAATGTGTACCGTTATTTGAATATTGCTATTGCTATCTGTTGCCTATGTATGGCTTATTCTTGCTGTACACTATCATTGGTGAATTTCTTCAAAAAGGTAGTAAAAAAAGTGCTTTTGCAAATCTGCATGACCACACAAACATATAAAAGGTAAGCACATGGAAATCATGCACCTATACATGATCTGTGTGTAGAACTTCAAGGAAGCACAATTTGAGCACAGCAAAGATGGAGTTATAGCATACAAGCACATTGTTGTAAAACTACTACTACTACTATTTAACATTTCTAAAGCGCTACTAGGGTTACGCAGTGCTGTACACATGTAAAAAATGCACACACATTTATACCTTCTTTAGAGCACGTGCTAATTTGTGTGTTAGCATTTATGAGGATGGATCTGAGGGCCTAATTTTTAAAATTTGCTTTTGGTTTGCAATTCAAATATATATCCAGGAAATACTGTGGGTAGTCATAAAGAAAACAAAGGAAAAACTACTACAGTCATTCATCTATCAAATTTAAGAAAAAAAAGTTCCCCTTGCCACAGTCAATCAATAATGAAGGGGCGGGATTCTCAATTCATCGTAAGGTCATAACTATCCATTATCATACAATTTAAAGTCAGAGGAATGATTGATAGCTGAAAACACAAAAAAATAGTCTTTAAGAGGTGGATATTCCAGTAACACCAGGAGACAGAGAGCTAGGCACCATGGGCTTAGAATTCAAGAGGACAGTTAAATGAGCTGGCTCATGAAATATATAACTAACAGATTGCGTCTTGATAGTCTGGGATTATTTCTCTCTGGATGGCCTACAAAAGATAGTTCAGGCTGTTATCTCATCTGGCCTTGATTACTGTAACATTCTGTATTTCAGACTTCCTAAGAAAACTTTGGCAAGGCTTCAGTTAATACAAAATACAGCAGGAAGGATGGAAACATTCCCACAATTCTTTCCAGAGAGATTACAAAAGAAAGTTGGAGAATCTGCAGTGGCAGAATACACATTAAATAACTTCCATGTTGCTTCTCTTAATATTGTAGCTATGCTTTCTCTATTAGAAGCTAGGGAGAGGATAGTGACAGGGAGTGCTTTTTAAAAGATAACAGCTGCAGAACCTTCTGTAAAATTCCAGGGAATTGTGAATGTCCCAATCTTGATATCTCATTTCCAAGCAAGGTTCTATGTAAATTGAGCTTCACCTCTTCAGAAATATAGCTATTAAAATAGTCTCATAGGAGGAACTTGACAACATATCCATTGATGGACCTTGATAGACCATAACTTCTGAAGGGAGAAAAGTAAATTCATACTGAACCCCTTTAAGAGAATTTGATCCCAGGGTGAAATACCAAATTTAAGAGACCCTGAAAGTTCAATACATCCCCCCCCCCCCCCCCCCCCCGCTAAACAATACAGATCCAAATATGAAAGGGTCATACTTTTTGGGAATCATGTATTCAAAAAGCAACAAAGCATTATAACTGCAGAGAACCTAACAACAAACAATATGGGGATAATTCTATAAATGTGGGTGCTCCGATGTAGCGTGATTCGCGTTAATTCTGTAATGGTATTTGGGTGCCAAGATTCCACTATAGAATTCTAGCATAAACTGGCATTGACATGCCAAAATGTATGTGTTCCCACCAGGGCCGCCGAGAGGGGGGCAGGGGAGACAAAATTCCCCGCGCCCAAGTCTCCAAAGGGGGCCCAGCACCGGGGTCTCTCTCTCTCCTGCTCCTGACGGGACCCAAGTGATCACATCCTGACAGGAGCAGGAGAGATTAAAATCCGGCGCCGGGCCCCCCTTGGAGGCTGAGGAGGACCTGGAGCTTCCTTCAGCGCTGCTCTTCTGCCCATTGCTGAGCGGCTGCTTTTCCTCTTAGGCGCACATGCTCAGTTTTGAAACCAAGCATGCCCTGAGAGGAAAAGCAGCCACAGGGGCAGGCAGTCGGCGCTGGAGGAAGATGTCTTCTGCTGGCGTGGCCTCGGGTATTAAGGCAAAGGCAGCGATTGGGGGGGGGAAGTGGCAACGATTGGGGGGAAGCGGCAGCAATCGGGGGAGGGGGAGCGCCAGCGATCGGGTGGGTGTCAGCAGCCCTGCCCCGGGCCCGGTTCAGTCTCTCGGTGGCCCTGGTTCCCACTTACAGCATGTCGGTGTCTGGCAGAAATGTGGCAAGCTACACACACACACACAGTATCCTATAAGGTGTGTGCATCAGTGAGAGACACCAGGGCCGCTAAGAGGTGGGGGGTGGGGGAGGGCAAAGGAATATAATTGCAGCCTGCCAGTCGCATCTGCAGATCCAGGCAGTTCCAGCCAGCTCTCAACAGGAAGATGGTTCCAGGCCCTAGGAAACAAAGGCCAGTTTCACAATGAACAGCGGGTCTCTAAAACAAAGATAGCATACTGCAGCCCATGCAGTCCTCAGTAATGTTAAACCTCAGTGCAAATGAACACTTGTTAGCATTCCTAAAAAGGGAAAATAATTCTATTTTTGCAAGACAACTAGTAACAGGCAATCCAAACAACTGATTGCGGACTCATTTCACCTCCATACAGTCACCTATCTTTTCGAATCATTAAAATTGCATGTCTCATTATTGTAAGTAACTCTCATGCAGATCATTCATTTTCTTTGGCTGCTCTCTCATCACTAAGAACTGTTACCTCCTGTAAACTGTTACCCTATTCAGATCTGGAAAGATTAGCCCTGCATTTAATGTGGCCTGCTGGAGGAATCCTAATGTGTGTGAGTATCATTGAACATGCAGCACAATTGTTGACTGTGAGGCAGGATTCTGTGAGCCTGATCAGTTTCAAAGATGCATTCAAAATGAATGCCTAACAGCTGTGATGGTAACTGCTCCATAAACTTTGCAGGATCAGATTGCTCAGCGCCTTCCAGGGTACTGAGGATTCTAATATCGTACGTCTGCTCCTGTTGTTTAAGTCTTCAAGAGGTTCCCACAACATGAAGACCGGTTTCATTTATCGCTACATAATAAGAATGGATTCTGGCCACTGTTTGTTGTGCGAGTCTGTTCACAAACAAATTTGATGACAGTGTTCTTTCATGTGTAGCCGGTCCTCAATTAGCGGTGCTGAGGGTTATCCCTGAGGTGGTTACGAGCAATAGTTCTGGCTAAAATCTCCTTCCCCACTCTCTTCCCATGCACACTGAACAAAGATAAAGGGTCCCTGGTGGTTGGTTAACAATCTGTGAAGAGTCTATGGGCAAGCACAAACAACCCAAACTTGGAAACAAAACCAAGGAGGCCTTTAGAGATTTACATTAAAAATACCTGTTTATTGGGCATTCCTCAGCTCAACAAAAATATATAAAAGTAAAGCAGTGAAAATAATAAGACCTCTACAAAAATAAAGGAGCCCTTTTACTAAAGGTTAACGCTTGCTAACGGAATCGTCACTTGCTAAATGCTAAGAAACCCATTCTATAGCTTTAGAAAAAGGTCTTCAAAGTAAGATGATGGCAAAAGGTTTCAAGCTGGTTCACAGTTCTAGTGTCACTAGGTCTTTTCCATTGCATGTAGTCATTCCTGTTCTCCTGCATCTCTCCTTGCACTCCTCTCTGATGGATGGGTCCTTCACCCTACATAAGCATTGCCACACTGGTACAGACCAAAGGTCCATCAAGCCCAGCATCCTGTTTCCAACAGTGGCCAATCCAGGTCACAGATACCCGACAAGATTCCAAAAACGTTCAATACATTTTATGCTGCTTATCCCAGAAATAAGCGGTAGATTTTCCCCAAGTCATTTTAATAATGGTCTATGGACTTTTTCTTTAGGAAGCCATGCAAACCTTTTTTAAACCCCGCTAAGCTAACCACCATTACCACATTCTCTTGTCTCTCTGCTCCTGTTGTACCTCAGGGACCTATAGTAGCCCCAGTCTTCACTCTTTATCAGTCTCTAGGTGTTTTGTAACAGTATAGATATCAGGACTGTGTGATTAATCCAATAATAGCCATCTTTATTGGCCCAAAGTTTTCTTATTATTCATTATACTCTGTGAAACTATATATATATTGAAATATTCTCCAGCTACTTATCATAAGAATGGATTTGGTTTTCAGCACACTTCTCAGCTTTAAGGTCTGTTGCTGTTTAGTGTTTGCAACGGTGGTAGTTTCTCCAAATGGGTTAGTTTTGCACATACCATGAGAGGGATGATCCTCACTCCTAAACCAGGGCACCTGGAGTATGATCTGAGTCTCTCAAATTTGCTGCTAATGCTTGCAGTAGAACTTGCATTGTACCAAAGACAGCTTCTTTCTTGAATTCGTAAGATGGAACATGTGTAGGCAATCTATCCAGATGTGTTTGGAAATTCTTTTTGATCAAGCCTGTGACACCCAAAACTATGGGAAATATTTCTGTATCTTTGTTCGACATTTGCTTGGTCTCAGATTAAATTTCTTGGTATGTAAGAATCTTCCTTCTCTCCAAGTGATTAACAAAGTAATCACTTGGAACTGACACCTCTATGATTAAAGCCGCCCTAGTGTTTTTCTCTTTTACTACTATGTTGGGTTTTCTGGCATCCAGCTTTTTATCTGTTGAGATGGGAATGTCCCAGGGGATCATAATCTCTTCATATTCTACAATTCTCTTAGGGTAATGATCCCAATGCTTTTCAAATACATGATATTATAATGTTCACAGAGTTTCCAATGAATGAGACATGCCACCTTGTTGTGCCTTTCTGTATAAAAATTTTCTGCCATCAGCAGTTCACAACCAGCTATGAGATGAGTAACGATTTCCAGCTCTTTCTTAAAGAATCTACAAATGTTGGTTGTACCAGTTTTTTCTATGCTCACCTTGAACCATCTTGTCTGTAATCTTCTATATTAAGCTGCAACTATCAGCCTCTCATCCTTAGGTTTCAGTTCTATTCTTAAACATTTATGTGTCCAGGCTTGATCCATGTATGGTTCCTGAAGTAGCTGTTTACATTTACCACTGTATTTGTGCATTTGCCATTTGTTTTTCTGTGCTTGTGATCCACTTCTTTAAAAACTATTTTTTCTCCTGCTTTGCATGTTCTGTTGGTTCAACCTCTATACCAACAGGTGGATTCTCATTCATTCCTTCTACTTGTTGGAATGCCTGACCAAGCTTAATGATGGAACTAGATTCTGGGCACTTGATCTCATAATTCAGCACTTTTTGAACATTTGGATCAGTTGATGCTGTTCAATAGGCCTATGGTGGTAGCTCTCTCTATATAATCAATTTCTATAAGGCCCATTCCTCCTTCAGCTCTAGGAATATATAGCCTAGGTATACACTGATTCTTATAGATGACCTCATGGACAAGGAGGAATTGTCTTGTTTGTACATCTATTTTTTCAACATCTTTCAGAGGCTAATCTACAATATCAAAGCTGTATGAGGATGCAGGAATTTCCAGTTGATTAATGTCCAGTATCTTATGTCAATGCACTCTTCAATATCAATTTTAGTCTCCTATAATATTCTTTATTGATTTTTTTCTCTCAGTGATTTCTGCCTGAGAGTTGTTCCTTCCTCCACTCCAAGATATTTATGTATACCTTCCTGTTCAAATTCCTTTATCTCACAGTCATTAGTCAGAGAGATGGTTTCAGTTTTGCACAACGTCCCCTAAATAAAGTTGCCTTAGCACATTTGTCCAGACCAAAAGTCATCTTGATGTCATCTGAGAAGCTTTTCACCACTCCAAGTTGTTTCACTAATTGCTGGTCACTGGAATTGTAGAGCTTCAGGAAATCAGACAGAAACAAAAAAAAGGCAAAGATCTGCCACAGAAATGGCAAATCAAAAGAAAAAAAGCAGATCAAAAAAGACAAAAAAATAGAACAGGAGGGTAACAGAAGAAGTGGTTTATTACAAGTTACCCGACGTGGCCACGTTTCGCCCTCAGGCTGCGTCAGGGGTAAAAAAACTACAAAATAAAAATACATAATGAGTAAAACAAACTTCACCATTGTATATTTGATAATAAAACATATCTAAAAACACTATCACATCATATAAAATAAAAACAGATCAAATCTAAAAACATAATACAACAGTATCTACCTATTCAAGTATCAGTAAAGAGCACTGCATTACATGCCAGTTGTGCTGAGTGTGATTGCTAAATTCTTTCTAATGATAAAATCATTAGGGTTTATGTATGGATAACCACCCATTTAAATAGCAACATAAAGCACTGGATTGCCTGTGAGTTTGGCTGAGCGCCTCTGAATCAGTATTGCTACATCCATTACAAAGTTTTTTCTAATGGCAACAGCACAATTTCAATTGATGTTTGTACATTCAAACAACAGCAATGAGTGCTGGATTGCCTGTGAGTTGTAATCAGTTTTTTTTTTTTTTTTTCATGGCCACTGTGGAGTTCTTTTGAATGATATCATCATCAGGATACATGTGATTGTCATAGAACAGTATGATGTTTTTAGGTACTTTGTATCAATTTCTATTGATTTGAGTTGCTATCTATTAGAACATGGAAACCCACTGATTCTCACTTTTTAACAAAGTGAATATTAATTTCAATATTTTTAGATCATTGAATGTGCATAAAAGACGGCAATTGAGGCCAAGCATTGTGAGATTTTATTTATTTATTTCATTTTGTATTTTTTAGGTGGTTGTAGGACTACTTTTAGGGGTTCACTTTGCTTTTTACCCCTATTAGGTAGGTGATATTTAGTATGTATGGTCATTTAGTTATTTTAGTGTTGTATATCTCCACCTATCTGTCCAATGCAGTTCTATTGATATACTTTTAGTGTTGATATTATTATATTTTGTGTTGATATCATGTCTTGTATTAAAATTATTATTTTATTGCATGCATATCTAATCTGAATGTTTTTAACTGATATTGATTTGATATTATATTTTATTGTATTATGTTTTTAGATTTGATCTGTTTTTATTTTATATGATGTGATAGTGTTTTTAGATATGTTTTATTATCAAATATACAATGGTGAAGTTTGTTTTACTCATTATGTATTTTTATTTTGTAGTTTTTTTACCCCTGACGCAGCCTGAGGGCGAAACGTGGCCACGTCGGGTAACTTGTAATAAACCACTTCTTCTGTTACCCTCCTGTTCTATTTTTTTGTCTTTTTTGATCTGAGCTTCAGGAAATCTACAAACAGTAAATGTGATGTAACCTGTGGATTGTTGGCATCTTTAGGGTTAAGGCTTAACCCATAGCTCAAAGAGTAAGAGTACTCAGTGGATTAAGTGCCAAACAAAACAGAAGTGAGGACAGGGAATCTACTTGAAATATGCTTCGCTGGATCTTGATGTTAGAAAAGACAAACTGCCCATTTGCACATTGCAGGTTGAGCACAGTTTGCTACATTTTCATGGTGCACTTGATGTATTCAATCAATTCAGTGTTTATTTTGTACATTTTAAGGAAATTTATTATCCAGGAATATGGGATACTATCAAAGGCTTTCTTAATCAATCCATGCTTTACTATGATTTCTGCTTTTCTTAGCTCAAGCCATGATGGCTTTATTCAACATTAACTGGTCTTTTGTTCCATATGCTCTTCTCTTATTGTCCTTCTGCACTAGTGCTGTGATGTCATTAGAGTCCATATGATTGTATATTCTTTCGGCATCTATTGCAGTGAACAGCTTATAGACTTGTTAGTAGACAGATTATTGGTCTGTAATTTTTAGGAATTTTACTTGGATCTCCCTTTGGAACAAGAAGTGTTCTACCTGATATCAGCCAATATGGTGTCCGATCTGGCTGCCTGAGTAATTGATTTTTGCAGTTTGCCATGTCTTGATGAAGAGATGTTAACTGTTTCAGCCAAATGTTGGTCACCCCATCTGGGTAAGGGCTCTTCCAATCTGAGGCTCTTTTTAATCTGTTTTCCAACTCTGTTGTTTATTCAGGCTATTTCATAGCTGTAATGTTTACTTGTTCCAAATTCTCCTGTGTGCAGAGTAGTCATTCTGCATCTTGGTTATGGTCTACAGAGTCCCTGTATAAGTTCCTTCGGAATGTTTCTGTTTCAGCTTTAGTTGGTGCTATTTTCACTGTACTGATGTTCTTTCCCAGTTCCCTGTAGAATTGTTTTAGGTTTTCCCTAAATAATTTATATTGATATCTCTCTTTTATATTTTCTTCTTATCTCTGAAATGTTTATGCTTCAGCTGCTACTTTCAATATATTATTGGAACATATGAATTTAAGATCTTCCTCCGTCAATGTAGCATGTTTCAGTTTGATGTTTTGGATCTTCCTCAGTATCTTTGGCGATCAAGATCCTTTTGGGTACCCATCTATCAAGGACACCTCTGTTTGCAAAGATTTTATTTTCCCCTTAATGCAAGTTTTCCAAGGAGGAGTTGTTGTGCCCAGACCTCCTGTTCTGTATTTCTCACTCTTTAGTGCAGTCCCTCCAGAGGAAGAGTTGCAACATATCCATGTATTTTATAAAATGTGTGAGTACATGCATACATTGCACCTACTTTTTACATGTTACAGGAGCTATTTCTAGCTTTTTTTAACTAAAGACACAGAGAGACTAATGTTGCCTTTATGAAAGGCCCAAAATAGGACTTCTTCTGTAGGCATCCTCCTATTAAATTTACCCTCCTCATGTCATTCAGGGCAATTGGTGTCCTTGTTCACAGCAGCACAGATATTGGCCCTCAGCACTGGATTAATAGTGAGGCACACACAATCGAGATAATTCTATAAAGTATGCACTAACATTTACATGCCATTGACACATGCAAATGTCAAGAATGCTAGCATATGTGCACACAGGCCAAAGTATGCCTAAATGATATTTTATAACTATGGGCAATCCTATAAAGTGGCAGCTACATTAAGGTGCCACAATGCTGTAATGGCATTAAGGCACTCCTAACCCATGATGCAATACTAGTGCAAAGCTGCTTTGGCATGCTGAAACTTAGGCACAACTACTTATGCTGGATCAATAGCTCTTCTAAGTGCCAAGCCTAAGTACACCATGCAATGCATGGAACTAAGAGAATTCCATAAGTTGTGTGTGTCAGAAGGCAACATGCCCATGACACACCCTCGTTCTGCCCACAGGTATGGCCCACTTGCAATGATGCGCTATGCAAGATGCACGCCAAGATTATAGAATAGCACCAAACACTTACACACACAACAGCCAATTAATGATTCCAATCACACACATTTATTTATTTATTTATTTGTTACATTTATACCCCGCACTTTCCCACTCCTCGGCAGGTTCAATGCGGCTTACATAGCATTTTATAAATAAGACATGTTGTAGAGACAGAACAACAGTGGAAGTACAGTAGGTGGGAAGGTGGGTTAGGGCTGGGTAGGGGTGCTGGGGAAGGAGTAAGGGATGCTTATAGGGCGAATGGGGAGAGCAAAGTCTTTGACCATGGCTTTATCTTACATTTAGGTGATTAGGATGGAGCAGTCTATATATTTTGCTACAAAATTGCCACCTTATTTTAGGTGCGGCTTATAGAATTGCCTTTTAAGTGCATATCTACAGGTGGGCATCCACATGGGCGGAATCTGGGCAGAGGGCACACTTATGCATGTAACTTATAGAATACTGTAAGGTGCAAATCTGTGGAACATAGGAAATAGCTTTATGACTGGTGTAAGTGCTTGCACCTAAGCACATACATGCATATATACCCAGTTATTCTTTCCTTTATAGAATATATGCCAATCAGGCCTCCTCTGGCATTGTTACAGAAGCTCCTCCAGTAAGTACTAGGGCATTTTGTGACCTGGCTCACACTAAAATGGACTTAGATTATATAACTTACAATTTTCTAGCAGCCCAACAAAAAGTAGCTTACAAAAAAGGATGACAAGCTACTGCATTTGAACAAGCCAACTGTGCATATAAATATGGAATATCTAGTGTACACAGGTGTTTTAGATATGCATGGGAGACTCAATCTATGCCAAGAAAAAGAGATTGGATTTGTTTGTGACTGTAGATGATTTGGAAAGGGAATTGAGATGGAAATTTTCTAGTGACTGGAAAAGTGCTGCAGGCAGCAGAAGCGTGAGGGGAGAACTTTCATCTCTATGTTCACAAGGACACAGGAGACCTTGACTGTATCTTTAGTCAGTGATAGGTACAGATTGCTCTGCATAGAAGGTGACACAGGTAATTAAGGTATAAGTCACGGTCTCATTTGTAGATGTTCATTGTCCAGTGGTGTTCCTGTCTGTCAGGAGGAGATAGTGGGCCAGCCTGCTCTCTCATCCACAGTTTACAATCAAGTACAAATGTGCAGGGGTTATGAGGGGGGCAATTTGTAAAGTACCCACATGGGGACATTTTAACTAAGCTGGGTTAGGTATTTAACCTGGCTTTCAACACAAGTTAATAAACCAACAAAGAGAGGGTTCAAAGCACAAAACAAAGTCCAAAAAGCAAGAAAAGGCACTAGGAGCCTCACAAGTGGAACAAATCCTTAAATCGTAAAACATGTGTCTTGTACATCAATCTTGTACCATTGACCCGACACGGGCCGTGTTGAAGTCTAAATTAAACATAAATATAATTTTAAATCATATACTGTAAACCAAATACAAGAGCTGACATCACAAATGGAAACTTAAAAGAACCAATACACATATGTTATGTGAACATGCACATCGGATAGTCTGAGGTGTACGTGAGCCATCGTGTCGCTAGTGAGACATCAGATGCTTGAATATAAAATAGTGAAAAGATGATGTTCATAGTGCTAGACTAGTTTAAATGCAATGTGTTTGTATATACACATCATACAGTGAGTGAGAGTGTGTGAAACTGTATATAATAAATGTAAAGAATCCAAAACAAATCCTAATGGAATGGTGCCGTGACAAAAAACTATCAAGTGATGAAAATGAAACAGGCATTATACTTTGCCTACTGTAATGCAAATGGTCTATTTTAATCTTTACATTAAAAAGTGTCAAAAATAAAAGTTGGACAGCAAACTAAACCTCGCCGTTTAATTGTTATTATTGGGAATGCAGAAACCATTTCGTGCAATATGGTTTTTATCAGATGACATCAGGACAGTTCAAAGCATCCTTCTCAAGTAAGATTTTAAAAGAAACTAATTATTTACAACTTCTGCTGGCTAATGATGATAAATCAAAATGTATATTTCATATGAACAATTTCCTTTTGATCTTACTTTTTTAACTTTTTTATACCATTTTTTTCAAAGGACCTTAGTTACATTTGATGTGCATTCAGCTTTTCAGCTGGTTTCTGAATTCCCAATTAACAATTAAACAGTGAGGGATTTTTTGCCGTCCAACTTTTTGCACTACCCAGGCAGTAGGCATGCAGCGTGCGTCCACTGCCACTTACTGCCGGATAAGTGCCATGTGGTAGTTGGGTGGTAAAGCAGATTTGGCACGCACAGGATGCGCATAGTCTCTTACATACCTTTGTAAAAGGGCCCCTTAACTTTTTGTTATTGGATTGATTACAAACTTTACTTGATTTGGGGGACTTTCCATTAAACTTGGGTGAAATTATCATTACTCCTGTTCTAAAGAACACTGAAGAACCTAGTAATTTGATCTTGAACCAGTGCCGTAGCGAGGGAAGCTGACACCCGGGGCGGGTCGCTGCTCCGCACCCCCCCCCCCCCCCCCCCCCGGGTGCAGCATGGCGCACCCTCCCCCTCCGGAGCACACCCTCCCCCCTCCGGAGCGCACCCCCCGAGCGCATACTTATGAGGGAAAGCAGCGAGGGATGGGCGGGAGGGCCTAATCGCCCCGAGTGCACGTCGCTGGGAGCTGCATCGGCTCCGCTGGTTCCCTGCTCTCTCTGGCCCGGAACAGGAAGTAACCTATTCTGGGGCAGAGGGAGCAGGGAACCAGCAGAGCCGACACCCCCCCAGCGGCGTGCACCAAGGGGCGGACCGCCCCACCGCCCCCTTCCTACGCCACTGTCTTGAACTACAGATCAATTGCTTTTATACCTCTTTTCTGTACAATGATGGAAGAATTGGTGGTTTATCAGTTGTCAGATTATCTAGATTGCTAGGATCAGCCACAGGAGGTGGAGGAACCCTCAATTCCTACGTCAAAGTAGTGAAGCAAAAGAAGGAGTAGGATGATCTGGCCTTTTCAATAATCCAGGGAGACATATAAAGTTATAATCTTTATTAAGGAGCATCAAGTGACTCGACACAGCAGCTGTGTTTCGGCGCCTATGCACCTGCTTGAGGAGTATAAAAAAACATACAAAAATCATACACAACCTATATAAAACTCTAAGTGACAAATGAACATCTATATGAGTAATAAGCATAACTTAAATTTAAAAATACACGATATTAAAAAATATTATAACATGTAAACCAAAACTTCTAGAACATTAAAAGGGAAAGTACCTCATTACATGTGGACATGCATTTGTACCATGTGACATAGCTCATAAAATCGTATATGTATGTGCTCCTTGATGTTCTTAAATTCTTGATGGTGCTTATCAAAATTATCTGGTCCTATCACTGATTATATTTTTGAAATTTCTGTTTTTTGACATTTCTGTTTTTACTTTTTCTTTCTGATTACTTATTTCCTTTTTGCTTTTTTTTCAATTATTTCAAGAGATCTAGAAAACAGCGATTGAGAATTTTATTCCATTTATTGACAAATTCCTCAACCATTTAAAAGACTTGTGGACCTACCTTCATTTGTAAGCCCCTTGGTATCCATTCATGACTACAATAATCTATTAACATAGCTCCATTCACTTCCAGTTTCACAATTTCTTTATACAGAGTTGTAAGATTTCCTAAATCTTGTGATATAGAAAGTATAGTCTGTGCTTTTCCAAATGCTTTACGGTCTTTCAACAATGTGGAGGCTTCTTGAGCAGAAAACCCATATGCTGTATGCCATGAACTCTCTGCCATCCTGTTTAATATACTACTTCTATATAAGCAGTGAATTTCCTTTTAGAAATATTCCAATCTATAATATATCAAGTTCCTATCAATCATCAAAGCTTTATAATGTTTGGAGGAAATAGACTTCAGATGCTCAGCCATTGTGTTCCTTATAAATACTTTGTTTGCTGGGTGAAAACTTCCTTATCAGTCTAAAACCTCCTTTATTTTAGACTATGTTTTAAACATTTTTTATGAAAGTTTTTTTTATAAGTATTTTCTTTAAAATTTGATATATCCATATCAATGTTCTTCATTAAACTTGTATTTACATTCAGATTGTGTTTCATCTCAGTAAACAATTACTTTGTAAAAGTTCTAATATATTTTTCCTTCTGGAATATGCTGTACGTAAATGTTGATCTTGAAATGCAGGGTGCGCCTGCATAATCTGACAATGTCTTTCAATAATTCTTGTAGCTGCTGCAGATCCTTGAGTATACTTCAACACACAAGTTTGTGTATTAATGTCTTCTTTTTCCTGTTTGATATTTGATAGAAACATTTCTCTATGATTATATTTTGCTCTTGTATATGCTTTTTAAAAAAATGTCTGTGGATATCCTCTATCAAGTAATTTGGAAGTTATGGCCAGTCCAATTAGAGAAGTAAGCAGGTCCCTTGAGTAGCCCAGTGGTCAGTGCAGTGGACTGTAGAGAAGGGGACCCAGGCCCATATCTCAATCTAACTGTTACACTTGTGGTGGAAAGTGTGAGCCCGCCAAAACCCACCAAAAACCTATTGTACCCACATATAGGTGACACTTGCATTCACAAGGGCTATTGTAGTGGTGTACAGTAGGTTTTTGGAGCCCCCCCCCCCGTACAATATAAGGGGGTATTGGTGAGATGTGTACCTGGAACTTATTGAGTGAAGTCCACTGCCGCACCCCCTAGGGTGCCTCACTGCTCTGTTGGGATGTCTGTGTTGCCAGTTTACTAAGAATGCTGCCCCTCCCCATAAGCCCCAATGGCTTGTTTTTGTGTGTTTTTCACTTGGTCTTTTTTTTTTTCCAAAATGGTCATAAAAGAAAAATGCGCTGAGCACAAAACATCTAGGAAATGGACATTTTCAAACAAAAAGATAAATATTTTTCTGGTTCAAAAATCACTATGTTCACCACTTGATTTTTGGATGTTTTCAGCAAAATGTCCAAAATTGGATTTAGATGCCATATCAAAAATGCCCCTCTACATGGTGTTAGTCCTATTAGGGCAGTGACTCTTATATTTGAGGCTCCTTATAATATTTGTAAATGCAAGAGCAAAATCATGGAGCACCTACTATGAATATCACATCAACGGTTTTTCGCTTCAAATGAAAACACATATCTATACTCCAGTGCCTAAAGGCATATTTTCAAAGCACTTTGGGAGGCTAAGTTCCATAGGTTTCTATGGAACTTTGGGAGGCTAAGTGCTTTGAAAATGAGCCTGTAAATCAGCTAAGGTATATACCAGGATTAAACTACTTAGTCTATAGCACTTAGGAGGTTTTTTACTAAGCCATGGTAGCATTTTTAGCTCACGGTAGAAATCAGCTGGTGGTAATTGCCGAAACACCCATTATATTCCTATGGGCGTCTCGGCATTTACCGCCAGCTGATTTCTACTCGAGCTAAAAATGCTACTGGGGGGTTCGGAAAATACCCCCTTAGTGGCATTTCTTCAAATTCAGGTTGTTTATGTGCAGGAATGAATTGAATGTTGCAATAGCTTAAAAAGTGATAATATTGTGCCACTGATCATAAGCAAGACCAGTGTGAAACCCCTCTGTCTCTCTGGCTGTTGATTTTCTCACGTGGTAGTTTCTCCAGATTAGTTTGTTGTGTGCATACCTTGACAGGAAAGAGCATCACTCATAAGCCAGGGCATGTTTGATAAGATCTCAATTTCACCAGTGTCTTCGCCTTAGGTTTGTTTTTAGTTTTTGTTGGGAAAGCTGTTAATATGGTTTACTCTTGGCTTTAAATACTTTAGCAGTACCTTCTAATGTGTTGGGCAATCTTTTTTAACTGTTGAAAACATAATGTGAACTCAGCCAGAGCAGTTATGCTAAAATATTTTCCACTTGCATACCTCTTGTATAGATTACAGAGAGAAAACGTTACAGACAATAAAATCTGGGGAAAAAATTGTCATCGCATTTCAGCTGTGCCATTAAGCACTGCAACAACCATTTTGGCACAAAGGAAAAACAACAAGTTTACTGTTCCTTATTTCCCCTGGTAAACAGATTGCTTATTTTAATTGTGAAAATAAAGAGATGGAGGCTATGCGGGTCTGTAAATAAGATTGTGCATCTCAATTTTCTGCAAATGCTTAAGTGGTTTACATCTGTTTCCTCCCAGTTGTATTTTTCAAACATGAATTTCCATTTTAAAAAGAATCATAAAATCACTACTGTTTCTCCATGGATCTATTAGCAATAAAATAGCCTACAGAGATTTGCACAGCCATGGAAAATGTACAGTGATAATAGGCCATCCTGCTGTTACATGGCTTATGCAAACTTTACATTTATCACTGCAGAACGGTCTATCCGCAGGGTTGGAGCACAGCAAACAAGTGAATACAAAAGACCAAAAGGAGAAAGATAATTCAGAAAGCTGTATATACACATCATTAATCAGATCTGATGAATTCTAAAACTTGGAGCATGACTTCTTCAGAGCGAACCTATTAAGGCAACATTTCAGTCAACCCAATGTCGACAATATTATAAAGTTCATCTGCATTATTGAAAAGTAAGATACAGTTTTTGGAAGAAAAAAAATCTTTCCATTGAAAAAATGTTATTTCCATGATAATTTCTGGCATGAACTTCTTGACTGGACCTTAATCCTGGTAGAGTCCTATCAAAGCAGAAAACAGAACATCAGGGCCAACATGCAAAACTCGTGCTAAAAATGCCATTTAAATCATCTGCAAACATGTTTAGAGCACTTCAACTCCTCAATACACAGCTGGAAACCTTATACCTCCACAATCTGTGAATGTGCAGAAACATAAACTGCCAGCCACCTGGCCATAGAGTGTCCATTAACCATCTAGAAGGGCAATGGCTTTACTCTACCAGCTTACTACTGATACACTAGACTTGTTGAGGTCTGCCAAATTCAACAGCTAACTGCTCATAAGAAATCTTTACCGGATGTAAGAAGAAAACTAGATTTATTATATATTTAGCAAGCTCATGATATGAACAATGCATGTGTACTAGAAAAAAGCATGTTACAGTTAATGAGGATCATTTTGCATAGGTCATCTAGGTAGAGAAACTGATGTTTATTCTATACTCCAGTAAGCTTCCTATTCAATCCCTCATGTCTTACACTACAAATGGATTTATGGATTATTTTTCTATCTACAGGGTTCTCAAGCACTGTCCTTCTTTTTAGCTTATCAACCCCCACCCCTCCTCACCCCAGTTGCCTAGCTATGAGTACAAACTCTATATGACTCCCTTTCAATCTACCTTTTTGAGCCATCTTCCATTGTTTTCTTGGGCGACTTCAACTTCCATAAAATGGACTTAAATAATGTTTTATCACAAGACTTCCATTCTGGTTTGGATCAATTACTCACTGCCCCTACCAATGCTGCAGGCCACATTCTGGAACTCCTTATTATAGTTGAAGTTCAAGTTATTTGACTTGAGGAGGTGAGGCACAGAGGCAAGGCAGGAAATGTGAGGAGCCAAAGGTTCAGACAGGGGTAAAGAAACAAAGATTACAGACCACTAAGCAAATCTCCACTCATTTTCATAAACCAGCAATTCCACCTCTCTACTCTCCAACTCATAAAATATCACAAATGGTTCCAAAGACAAGTTTAAAGCAGGTCTAATTCGCGATGTTTTACTTTCTGGCACAAGGAAATTGTTTTGCTATCCATTATGGTAAAAAAGTACAACATGTAAGACTGTTCATCTCACACCCACAACCCCCCCCCCCCCCCCCCAATACCCACTCTCAAAATGTTCTGCTCCCATGTTCATGGATGCAGTTTTGCTTGTTGTTCTACGTAAATATTGAACATTGCTTATAGACAGGTTTAGTCCTGTGTCTATAAACAGGATAGGACTACAGATTTATGTCATTTGTAGTTCTGTGTGATTTGTTCTTCCTGAGCCCATGTCCCTGTTCCCTGAGTCTTATGGGACTTTTCTTTATTGGCTGGCCCCTGACTCTGTATATGCTGGGTAAGTGGCTAGCCTGTTTCTCTCTCCAGTAGGGGCTGAGAGAACTGTCTACATGCTTGCATGCTTTCTCAGAACTGTAAACTGACTTGCTATACCTTGTTGCATGTTCCTGCTGTAAGCTACTGTAAAATAACCAAGTTTTTAACCAGTTTAAAAGCAGTTACAGCATCTACTCCCAGCACAGAGCTGGAATTCTCCTAGCACCTTCATGTATGCTGGAAGATGGGGACTGGTTGAGAACAGACTCAAATCTGCAGGGCAGAGACTCTTTTTCAACACTCCAGAACTATTTCCTTTAGTTTGAATTTGCATTAAAGAAGATTTTGGTTCAAGAGTTCTGAGTCTTCACTAGGGACGTAGCCAGACCTTGGCGGGAGGGAGGTCCAGAGACCAAAGTGGGGGAGGCACATTTTAGCTGAAGCGTTTATCTGTCCCACGCTGGTCTTGCACTTGCTTCCTCTCTTGTTTTCAGTGCGCCGTGCACTGCATGCTCATTTTAATGAAACTGAGCATGTGCAAGCATGCTCAGTTTCATTAAAACAAGAGAATGCATGGCAGAAGAAAAGATTGGAATAAAAAGTTCCTAATATAAATATCTGAAATGATGAAATATATGGATGTCAGATGGATTAACACACACACCCTACTAATAAAAGTTGACTAAGATCCAGAGTGATCACAGACTTTTAGAATAAAACAAAAGCATACAATCTTGGTGTGATGATATTGGATGATATGTGCAAACCCCAGAGATATATGTTCCATTCATAAAAATGTACACATTTGATTCCTCCACAACACTAAATCTGATGGATGTTCATTAATCCATAGCAAAACAACAGATGTGCTCCTTCTTTAACTGGTAAACTTGTAACTAGTGGAGACACCCATTTGGCCACATGTGCTCCCAGCATCTCAGATAAATAGGCCCACCAATTGGTCCAGAAATCTGTTATCCTTGGGCAAACCCACATGCAGTGCTTGAAAGTGCCCTCCATGTGTCCACAATTCCAGTGGCCACATGGAGTATCCTCATCTTGTATGCCCTGGTTATGTGAATGTACATATGATGGAACATCTTGTAGTGTATTTCATGTAAATGAACCCTCAGCTAATTCTGCCCTTCCCTGCATCATTACCAATTACTGATATTGAATATTTATTTTATTTATTTTATTTGTTACATTTGTATCCCACATTCCCACCTAAATCTCACACCCACTTATCTGCAGTTTTTTGAAAAAGAGAGTTTATAATATTTTACCTATCAATTCTTTGTCCATTGTCTCCATGGGCCAACATTCATCAAAATTTGAATCTTCCGTACACTCTTTACAATGCTGTGTCAGTTCCGTCACATAATGCTTAACTTGCCTGCAGGGGATCCACCTGATCTCACAGATACCATAATGCTCTCGCAAGATGTCAAAATCTAACATGTCTGTATCTTAATCTACAAGAAATGCTTGATTTAGGGGGGACGTTATCACAATGGACTTCTGTTAATTGGGTTATTTAAGCACAGGGTGCCATTTTATGCAATCAGCCCTGTTCTAAAATAACCGAACCTGTGGTAAAATAACCCCACTTTACAGTAGCACACATTGATAACTTCCCCCCTATATATAACCCCCTACTCTGCTAATCCCCAAATCTGGATCTCCCCAGTTCAAAGTCCCCATTCCTCAGAGTAGATAGTTACCTGGAATAAGTGGTCTTGACCTCATACCACCATTGGCTTATTCCCCATGTCTATCTCAATAATTTAACCAATATGTGGCATTTGAAGGGGCAGGCTTTGGGCTCTTCCATTTTGGTGCTGGTATTTCAATGCCAGAGTCAGCGCACAGATCTTTTTGCAGCAATAATTTTGGCTGTGCTGGAATTTTGGATGCTTGCCTCCAAAAATCCTCCCCCCAACCCCAATGCACTGACCTCCAGTACTCAGGAGCAGGTCCTGTGCCTGCTCGCTGCTGCTGCTGGGGGCCTTCAGCAGAAGGGAAATGTGGGCTAGCCCAAGTGGTACCTGTGAGCCTGTGTGAGCTGTCCCTCTGCTCTGCTAGGAACGGTGCCACATTGCTACCCCAATGGCTTGTTTTTGTGCGTTTTTCTGTAGGACTTTTTTTGTTATAGGTACCTAAAGATATATTTACTTAGCACAAAATGTCTGCAAAATTGTGATTTTTGGAAAAAAAAAATAGACGTTTTTCTGGTTCAAAGTTTTCTATGTTGAAGATGAGATATAAAGATATTTTCAGCAAAATATCTACAATTGGACCTGGGCATCATATTGAAAATGCCTCTATGTATCTTTATAAAATAGCCTCAGAAAATCTGCTGAATTGCAGTTAATATGCAGCTGGGTACATTTACAGATGTAAATGTATGTGGGTGAAATACACACGTAAGTATGAATTTTATAAACTATAGGGCCAATATTCAGGGAGCCCGGCTAACTCCAATGGTCAGCAGTCAGACCGGATATTCAATGCCAGACCATTTTCAGTGAGCGGCACTGAATATCCGGTTTATTTTTGGCTGGTTTAAACGTAACTGTCTATGTTACTATTTGGAGATAGCTGGATAAGTTTAAACCGGCTTACAAGAGCTGGCTCTGTGCTGAATATTTGGTGATAGCTGACCATATCTACCAGTAAGCCAGTTATCTCCTATTCGCTAACTGGGAATATTCAGCAGGAAATAGCTGGTTATCTCCCGCTGAATATCACTGGATAGCTGGTTAAGTACCATTTAACTGGCCAGGTGCCATTCCTAGCTCATTAAATGGTTATGAATATCAGGGGAGGGGAGGGATTTGCATAATTCATGACCCCTGCCTGTGCCCCGATCCAGTTATGCCTTGAGCATGCCTATATATGGTTTGCATAATGGGCCAGATTCTATATAAGGTGCCCAAAATATCCACACAGTAAACATTTCCACCTAAGTGTATTCTATAAGCAGCGCCTAGATTTAGGCATGATTTATAGAATACACTTACTTGATATCACAGCGCCTAAAAGTAGGCACATCCATTTACACCAATCAAAACATGGCTTAAATCCCTGTGCATAGATTTACGAGCACTGGGCCATATGCCATAACTATGTGCGTAAATTTTAGAACACCCACAAAATGCCCATTTCCCCACCCATAGTCATGTCCCTTTTGAACTGCATGCATTAGAATTTAGGCACAGTATGTTACTGAATACGCTTAGCGAGTTGTACACTTAAATTCTTATTGCCAATTTGTGCTCATTATTGCTTGTTAAGTGTGCTATGATTGCTGATTAGCTTGTTAAGCCAGTTAAGTTGTGCATGTTGTTGTGGAATATGCTTAGATTCAGCGCAGAATGCTAGGTGTTCTATATAGAATCCTGGGGAATGTAGGTGGACCTTTTGAGGGAAGTACATGTGTAAACCATGGGACAATTTTATAAGCAGTCTATTATGCACATCGAATTTACACATAAAAAATTATAAAATTATCCTCTAAAGATAAAATTACTCTCTGAACATCCCTCTTCTCTCACACGTATTTAACTTTGTGATCACAAACTCTGCTTTGCGTTAATTTATATATGAAGAATCTAAGAGATGAGGCTTCTGATACAAGAATATGAATCCTGTACTCTTTGATTAAAATTTCAGACATTGGTAAGCAGGAAATAACTAATACTGTATGCAGATCCTGTATTTTTGGGTACAGTATTTGGTTATATACTATACCTGTTCACTCTAAATGAAGCATTGCTTATCTATTAATGACTGACAGGCCAGCTCTTTCAGCAAGCTGTTAATAGCTGCCAAATCCTTTGTCCTGTTGACCATTATTGCTCCTGTTAGCAATTTAAATATATGCTCATTAAAATAAATGCAAATTGTAAATCTAATGGAAAGGATGGGAATCCAATTTTTCTGATTAGTTACAAACTATAACACTCATTAGTGTCCAGGAGATGTTCCACTGCTATAGATGCAGAGTGTTTGCAATGTTATTTGCAGTCACTGAAAATAAGTTACAAAATAATCTTCCTCATTTTTATTTACGCTTTATGGATTATAGTTTCACTTATGACCTCTAGGTCGGTATTCTCTGCCCATTACGTATTGTCTAGGTTAAAGGTCTGAGGTGAAATTCTTCCAGCTGGTCATTAGTAGCCCATAAAGTCTTCCTTATTTTTTTTTTTGTTACATTTGTACGCTGCACTTTCCCACTCATGGCAGGCTCAATGCAGCTTGCATACAGGTACTTATTTGTACCTGGGGCAATGGAGGGTTAAGTGACTTGCCCAGAGTCACAAGGAGCTGCCTGTGCTTGAAGTGGGAATCAAACTCAGTTCCTCAGTTCTCCAGGACCAAAGTCCACCACCCTAACCACTAGGCCACTCCTCCACTTATCAGTCATTAGTGTTTAATTTCATTTTATTAGTGATTTTATTATGATTTTGTGCTGCTGTGCAAACAGTGCAATATCATGAGACAATTGCAAAGTTACAACAAAGGAGAAGTAACACAAATGAGCGATATAAGGCTAAAATGGTAGCCAGTAAGATAAAAGTAAATTAAAGGTATCAGATTAAAAAGGAAAGAATAGAAGAAAAAAGTTTATGAATTTCAATTAATATGTTTTCCCTACAGAAGAAACACTGGTTTCAAAGAAGTGTATTATGTCAAATCAATCCAAGGTCTCCAGTAGCATTAAATACTGTCAAGTAAGGGTAGGAGTAAATATTGGAGGAAATATGAAAGAAATGATTGCCTTTACTTTCATGTGATGACTGATTTTAGGTTTGAGTTGATAAGCAAAATTAAGGGGCCCTTTTACCAAGCTGCTGTAAGCACTAATCCGTGCTTACCATAGCAAGAAATGACTTACCTCAGGGTGCACTGAGGTGTCCTGCGGTAATTTTGGATGTGCAAAGGGGGCGGGTTGGAGGAAGAGGGTGGGCGTGTTCTGCACTAATCGGTTAGCACAGTTACATTGCCGAGCGCCCATACCACCTACCTAATGGTTGGCGGTAGGGGATCATGCACTAATAGCCACACGCTAATGGGAAAATTAGCACGTGGTCATTAATGCTGGAAATAGAAAAATCGACTAATTTACTCAGTGGTAAAAATGGCCTTAGCATGCGGGAATGACCTGTGTAAGGACGTGCTAAAGCCAGTTTTTACCACTGTTAAATACTGGAAAGACTCCATTTTCCCTAGTATTCTCTCACCCTTCCCTGATTTGTCTCCAATCCTCTACTCAGTTTGTTTTTTTACAATTTCTGTGCTAATGACTCCTAATTGACACAACTGTGTATGTTTTATGCCACCAGAAGAGATAGCAGCTCTACCTTTGGCATCAAAACACAGATTTTTTTTTTTACCCTCAAAAAAAATTTTAGCTGGAAAATAAAGGTCTAAATTTGTAATTTATTAACAGCTATGATCAGAAGCCCTGGACATAGCAGTATGGCTGGCGATGGAATGATTCTAATCCCAGGAGTACATAGGGAGGTTTTGACTACCAGGAAAATTCAATCAGCGGATCTAATTACTCTGGCCTTTGCATAAATTCCCTTAATCAGCCTCTGTTTTATGTGTTGCTAGCCCCCACCCCACCCTTTGTAAGAAATCTGTGTAGAACATAATAAATAGTCCAGATTATTTTTTTATTTAAGCAGTTTCTATTCTGCCAACTCCAAAATTTTCTACAACATGGGCAACAATAAAAAAATAAAACAAGTTAGACATAATCACTTACATATACATTAGTATTAAAATACAAGTCAAACAAACTGACATATTGACATATGTCTTCATTTATTTCTTTATTTAAAGATTTATGGCTCATTCTACCAAATAGTAGTCCAGGTGATGTAAAAAGCAATTAATGATACAATAATTATTAAGGGGGCTGTTTTCAAACAGTTGACATGCACTGATGCTATTAATGCACATTATCTACTATGGGGCCTATTTTAATGCAATGAGCCTTGTGGCAAATAACATGCATTAATGTTGCTAATGTGTGCTGTTAGTAAATGATCCTCTAACAACAGTAACAAATTAAGGGGGTTGTTTACTAAAGCTTAGCTTGAGTTATCTGCAGTAGGGCCCATTTTATTCCTATGGGCCCTGCTGCACATACCTTGAGCTAAGCTTTAGTAAACAACCCCCTAAGGGCCTCTTTTATCAAGCCACGCTAGTGGCTCCCGGTGTGGTAATGTTGACAAAACCCATTCTTTGAATGGGCTCCATTGGCATTACCGCACTGGAACTGCTAGTGTGGCTTCATAAACAAGGCTCTAAAATGCAAAAAGCGTGTGTGTGTGGGGGGGGGGGGGGGGGGGGGGGGAGGGGAGGTCAGAGCAAGTATGTGTTAGAGTTGTTCCCATGGCTTATTTAATTTGTACCCCAAGCAGCGAGTTGTGCAGAAACCACCCCCTCCTCAAGCAGTGAAGCCTGAGTCCAGGATTATGATGGTGGAGACATGGGTGACTAAAACTACCCAAGAGAGCAGGGGATGTTATGGAAGAGGCAGAAAGGAGGTCATAGCAAAACAAAAGTACATGAAGTAACACGGTGGCAAAGGGGAAAAGACTGGTGATGGTGGTATTGGCAGATTTAGTCCAGGAAATATCAAAAATATGTCAGCCATGGAAGAAATACATGATAGGTTTGAATCCCAGGGGCAATGGCTTATAGATGTGGAACAGACAGTGTCTTGCAAGAGGATGGAATTCACCGACTCATCCGGTAAGCGGAAATGTTGTGGAAAAAAATGTTCATCTTCTGGATAGGGTAGAAGAACAGACGAATAAGAGCTGTTGAAATCTTAGCAGGGTGGGCCTTCCAGAGATGGTACAGAAACAGGAACTGAACACATTCTCTGAGTCATGCGTACCTGAACATCTGGGTCTCAAGACAGCTAGTAGTGGAGTAAGATGTGAGTGCACCACATCAAGCCACTGAGGGATGTGGCTGTAAGGCTAAGGCCTGCAGACATACTAAGTCACATGCATTTTGCATGTGACACACCCATTAGGCTCCCGACTCCAGCTCACACGCCCAAGCTCCCTCCTCTCAAGTATTGAGAGGAGGCTGCTTTGGCATCCGGTCAGGCAGCAGTCATCCCCTAATCACTGCTTTCTGTGCTGGCTACTGTGAGAGGTTGCAGTCACCATTTTAAATTGTGGAGCTGGCACCATCATCAGCGGCTGAGGATCAATGCTGCTCAACGTTGCAGCTTAGCAGTGGCAAGGAAGGTGGGAAGGGAAGGGGAGATCGGAGGGACACACTGGGCATGAGGAGGGTAGAAGGGGAGATTGGGGGACATGTTGGACATGGAAGGTGTAAAAGGAGATTAGAGGGATACAATGGGCAAGAAGGTAAGTCGGAAAGGGAGATCATGGTGACATTCTGGACACAGAGAAAGCTGGGAGGGGAGATTGGGGAATATGCTACATATGATGGAAGGGGAGATTGGGGGAATGCTGGACACAGGAATGAGGAGAGATTGGGGATCATTCTGAGTATGGAGGGTGGAAAGGGAGCTTGGGGGGACGTGCTGGACATGGTAAAAGGGGAGATCGGGGGATGTGCTGGGCATGGAGGAATGTGGGAGGTGAAATGGGAGGTCAATCAGGGCATGGAGGAGGGTGGAAAGGGAGATTGGAGTAACATGCTGGGCACAGAGGAGTGAAAGTGGAAGGAAAGATCACAGACATATCAAGTCACACGCATTCAGCGCCAGACTCCAGCTCACACACCAAAGCCCCATTTTCTCACGCATTCATGGAGTGCTCCTTCCTTCCTGCAGTGCTGCCCTCCTACAATGTTCTGGGCCGCTGACAGCAGTTAGTGTCAGTGAGGTAAGCAGATTGCCCCAGAAGCTTTCCCTCTGCTGCAACTTCCTGCCTGCCTATGTGGGGACAGGTAGTTGTAGCAGAGGAAAAACTTACAAGCTACAGAAGGCAATCTGCTTACTTCACTGACACTGACAGTGCCAACGGCCCAGAACATTGAAGGAGGGCAGCATGACAGGGAAGAAGGAGCAGTACCACATACCACATCCCATGGGTAGAGGGTGCAAGAAGCAAAATGCACCCATGGATTTGGAGAGGGATGGGAGAAAGAGCCACCACATTATTGCTGGGGGGGGGGGGGGGAGGGAAGGAAAGGGAAAAAGAGAGATACCAGACTGTGGATGGGGTGTGGTGGGGTGGGGGGAAGAAGAGAGATGCCAGACCATGGGAGCAGAGCTGCCAAGGGGTCCCGATTTTTGCGAGGGGATTTTAGTGCATGCTTCCAGCCCTGCCCCACTCTGCCTTGGCTCTATCCACTCTACCTGATGTTTCCACCCTCTGGCACACCTCAATCCTATGGCCATTCCAGTGGTATTTATACCAGTGACATCAGGGATGTGTAAGAGGGAGTGTTTCAGTTCACTCTATTACACCCCCTGTCCAGTATCTATTCCCCCCAGGGAGAAAACAGCGACTCCAAAATTGTGGCACTTGTTGAATCACTGGAGCTGCCCAAGCCCCGCTAGTTGAAGAGGTCCATTGCATGTGCCTCCTAATGTGCTGTTTGAGCAGTGCAGCAGTTGGCGGTGTACTTTAGCCACCGATGCTGGCCCTCCTGCATATGTTAAGTTCAGACATTTGAAAATAGAAAATAAGATAATACCTTTTTATTGAAGTAGCCTAATACCCTTTTCAATTAGCTTTCAGAGGCCAAAACCTCTTGTCTCAGGTCAGGTCAAGACAGTATACTGCTGTTATGGTATCCTCTCCTGACCTAAGGAAAGAAGTGTTGGTCTCTAAAGGCTAATCAAAAATGTATTAAAATTAGTCCACTATAAAGGTATCATTTTATTTTCTATTTAGAATTGTATTTGCATTTATTAACTGTTATTAACACAGCTACCATATTATTTTATCCTAAAGTAAAATTATTTTCTGTACCTTTGTTGTCTGGCCATTTACCTTTTCTAATTGTGTTGGTCCCAGTCTCTTGATTCTGCTTTCCTTCGTCTTCTCTTAACTCTCTTGCCAGGGTTTCCTGTCCATTTGTCATTTTTCTCTCCTTTCTTCAATTTATTTTTCTACCTCTCTCTCTCTCTCTCTGTCCAGATTTAATTCATTCTTACTATCCATTCTTTAATTTCCCTCTTTTTACTTCATCTACCTATGGCTTTTCATCTTTGCCTCACCTTTGTTCTCCCCATGCCCCTTCCTATTATTCTCTACTTTTTCACTAACTTTATCCTCTCCCCCTTTCCGTCCAGCATCTCCCCTCTTTCTTTCTTTCTCTCTCCATCCTTCCAGTGTCTCCCCCTGTCTGTATCATTCCATCCAGCATCTCCTCTATCTCTCCCTATCCTTCTATCCATCATCTTCGCTCTTCCTCTTCTACCCTTCCATCCAATGTCTTCCTTTTCTCTCCCCATCCATCCACTTATCTACCTTCTCCCAATCCTTCCATAGTGTGTCCCTCTATCTCCCCTTCCTTCTAGCCAGTTCTCTCTCTCTACCTTTTTCCATTCAGCTTGTCCCCCTCTCTCTCTGACACCCTTCCAGTGTCTCCTTCTTTCTCTCTGCATCCTTCTATCCAGCATATTCCCTCTCACCCTACCCTTCTATCTAGTGTCTTCCCTCTTTATCTCCCCATCCTTCATCCAATGTCTGCCCTCTCTCCCAATCCTTCCATCCAGTGTCTCTCTTGTTACCCTTTTCCATTCAGCATGTCCCCTCTCCTCCCCTCCCCATCCTTCCAGTGTCTTTTCTTTTGCTCTCCCTACCCTTCCATCCAGCGTCTTCCCTCTTTCTGCCCCTATCTTCCAGCATTTTCCCTTTTTCTCTCCCTCCTTCTGACTAGCCAAGGTCTCCCCCTTTCTCCCCATTCTTCTCCCCAGCAGCTTCTCTCTCTCCTGCCCTTTTCCATGTCCCCTCTTTCTCTCCCCATCTTTCCACTCATCTCTCTATAGTAACCATAAAAGTAACATGTTACAATACTTAAGTAAACATTTCAGTACTTTTACTCATTACTGAGTACATGATAAGACAGAGCACTTTTACCTTGTATTATCTGCACCAATTTAAAGCACTTTCACCTCGTTACAATTCAGTTTCATTACAAGTAACGTGATGGCTGAAAAACTCAATTTTCCTCCCTCTCCTCCTCTTCACACAGCTCTGAGATCCTTTGGAGGTCTATGAGGCAGGGGCATAGCTATGGGACTACCCTGTCTGTCTCTGATCACCACCAATCAGATGCCTGTCTTAGACGCCGGTTACCCTGCACAACTGCAGTAAGTTGCTCTGGCATTAGCATTTCAGCCACATGCAAGAGGAAGCCTCCTGTGAGCTGCCTGTGCCCCCTCAGTTTATTGCAACTGAATTTGTTATTTGCTGCCGATCCTGTAGGAGACTAAATGCATCATTAGACAGAGCGAGCCAGTCCCAAGAGGAACCGGCGAAGAAACTTGCACTTGGAGAGCTCTGTTTAGTTGAACTAAGGCAGGCAGGCAGCAGCACCAGGACTAAGCTCCAGAGTACAACTTAGCCTGCTGGCCCCCCTCTTCCCCCCATCCCATGCTGGGCAGTATTGCTGCTGTGCTGAGAAATTTAGGCAGTGGCTGTCATCAGTCCCATCCCACTGAGTCTACAGTTCTCCCCTGGCCCTGCAGCACTACAAGGACTCAGAGCCAGCTTGGGCCCCTTCTCCAGCACTGCTCATCAATCAGGGCCTCATTGGGGCAGCTCAATAGGTTAAAAACAAGTTTTATATTTAATGCCCAAGTTAAAAAGTTTATATTTAATATTGGTGGGCTTTGCTTTCAAGTAGGAATTGGCTCTGCACTGCCAAGGTTTTAAACAAAAGTTTTAGGGGGTCTTTTACTAAAGCTTAGCTTGAGTTATCTGCAGCAGGGCCCATTTTATTCCTATGGGCCCTGCTACAGATAACTCGAGCTAAGCTTTAGTGAAAGACCCCCTTAGATTTAATATTGGTGGGTTTGGGGTGGGGGGTGGGCTTTGCAGTGCCTAGATTAAAAACAAAAGTTTAATATTTGTGCTGGTGTGCTTCAAGGTGGGATTGGGGGTGGGGTATTAGGAAGGACAGGATAGATGCCAAAGCTTACATGTTACCATATTTTTCCTATAATCGTTACAAAACTACTCTATGGGGTCTGACTGTTTATTTTTATTGAGAGGAATTTTTTTTGTTGTTGTTGCTTTGGTAAGTGTAGAAAAATATTTTGTTTTGAATTTATTAATTGGAATATGCCAGCCTTTGGAATTATGAATCTCCCCTACCCCTATTCAACATCTGGCATCTATTTCTATTTCTCTATTTTGACTGTTCGTTTTCTGATTATAATTTTTTTTTGTATAATCTCTATACATCTTTCTTTGAAGCCTTCCTCCCCCAGGTTAATAATGAGTGAGTCAGAGTCATTTGAAAATATGGAATATCCATGGCCCTATTTGCCATCAATGTTTCAGTTGAAAAGTATAGATGGAAATACTGTCGTCCTCATATGATTATTCTGCACACCAAAGTACACAGAATGTTGAGCATTGAAAAAAACATTTGTACAGAATGCATCCTAACCAAATGGGAACATATGAAAAATTAACAATGAAGCAACAAAAACCGGAACATATTTTTGCTAATGCAAACCTCATCTTGTAAATAACAGTGGATCATCTTGTCTTAAATTTTGCTGTTCAGGGAGCACAACCTATGAGAACAGTGGAGTTGCATGCATTTGCTGAACTGGTTAGTGGGTATTCAGCCAATCAGAACAGTGATGAGTCGGGTCACATTGAAGCAGAAAACCTGTGATTCTGCAGAGGAGATGAAGATGAAGCTGCTTGCAATTCTTCATGAACAGACATATGTTTCTACCACAACAGACTGCCGGTCATCCCATAGAAAATCTTACACTGGAGTGACTGTCCACTGGATTGATAATCTTTAGAGAGACAGTCTGCTTGTCTGGCTTTAAGAAGATTGAAGGGTTCACACACGTTTTATGTTCTGGCATCAGTTCTAGAAGAGAGTCATACAGTTTGCTATCAGATGAAAAATTGTTAGAACAACAACAGACAATGACTCCAACTTTGTGAGAGCCTTCTCTTTATTTGGACAGTCTGATGATGATAATGACGATGAAGATGCAAGTGATGAATTAGATGGCAAAGAAGTTGAGGCATTGAATGTCTGTGGAACTTTCTACTCTAGTGGAAATCATGTCTATGAGCCTCCTCGTCATCAGCAACATGCCTGCCATACTGTACATTAAAACTGATGTCTACTACTGATGCTGACAAAGCTGAAAGTGATTTGGCCTTCAAGAAAATATCTCAAAGTGCTTTTGCCAAATGCCAAGGACTTTGGATTAAATATCGATGATCTGCATTGGCTGCTGATAAAGTAACTGATTCATTTGGGCTGGGTCTCAAGAAACCAAACCAGACACAATGGAACTCTGTTTACCTGGCAGCTGAGAGACTTGTTTGATTGTTCCATCAGTCCAAAGACTGACTGCAAGTGAGTTGACTTTCTTGGTTGATTATGCTTCTGAATTGAAACCTGTTGCTCAGTCTTTGAACATTCTGTAGTCAGAAAAGAAGATATTCCTGGCCTACTTGCTGTCAAACATTACCAGTCTTTGTCAGATACTCATTGACAAGAAAGCATCAACAACTTGCAAGCCTCTTGTGACTGCCCTCATAAATGCAATTGGGCAATGCTTCTCTGATCTATTTGATGAATCAGAAGCAATTGCAACAGCAATCCTGCATCCCAAGTTTTGCACAGGGTGGACTGACAGTCAGAGCACTATGGACAAGAGTCTTCAAAATATATGACACCTCCTTGATATGGTTCCTAATAAATCTTCACATGATTTGATTACTTCTAAAGCAGATAATAGTGACGATGATAATGATAAAGCATTGTTTGCTATAAGGAAGTCAAATGTTTTAGACAAAGATTCCCTTGATCAACACCTGCAGACCCAGTCAGACATCAGTAGTATTGCAGCCTGGCCTGATTTGAAGGAACTATTTATCAGACACTCCACTTCCTGCTAGTGCAGCCATTGCATGTCTTTATAACTGTGCTGGTTTAAAATGACTCACAAGCGTACTCGCATGAGTGACAGTCATTTTCAGAATTTAGTGTTACTAAAGGCAAACAAGTGGATTGAATCATAGAGGATAAAAATGTCAACAGTAGTTGTAGTCATTCTCTTAAATTCCAGCAAGTGTATTTATTTTCAAAACTATTTTTATTGACATTTTCTTTAAACAGAACATCTCTTACAATAAATACACTTAACGAACAGAATGAATAGAAAATACAGATATTCCTCACAGCTATCTATTGTTCCCAATCCAGAGCTTCAAAAATCGAGTCTTATGTTTGTGGGAGTCCAAATAGAAAAGGTGCTATAGATTCGTAAGTCAGCCACAAGCCAAAAAAAACAGAACAGATCCCAAGATGGAGGACACATAGCAAATGCTTTTTTAAAGAGAAACCCAACTTCTTTTTTTGTTGTGTTTAGATGCTGTTACTCTGCTTTGCTATACACTTTTTATTTGGCCAACAAGGGAGAGATATCTTTCAATTCCTACTCTGCTGTGCATTTCCTATGGGAGCTGGAACAGCACGGGGCTTTACCGCCCCTATGATCAGAGATAATAGCATGCAAATTTAAGCACGCTATTCTCTCTGATCATAGGGTAGAAGTGTGGGAGGATTGTGCTTGAGCATGTACTCAGGCACAATCTTCCCCCACTTTTGTGACAGGTATGGGCTGTCAAAAGCACAGACCTGTCAAACACAGGGGCTGGAGATCCATGGGACCACCAGACCCCATGTATCCCCATCCCGAGCCAACAAAAACAGGTGCTGGAGGTCCGGCGGACCTCTGGTCCCCCAACCCCCCTGACACCCTTGCACTGGACAGGGCTATGTGCCATTTTCGAGGTGGCACCAATGGAAGAGGAGGGATGCCACATTCCTCCTCTAATGAAGGTAGAGGGTGGGGAAGGGCCACTAGACCACCAGGTGGGGGGGATTGACTCACGGCCCACTGGGCCACCAGGGACATCTGAGGGGATGCTGGGGGGGGGGGGGTTAGGGGGACTGGAGACCCACCGGATGTCCAGCCCCCCTGAACTTGTGTTCGGGAGGTCGGGGGACCGGAGACCCACCGGAGCTCCAGCCCCCATGCCGCTGGGGAGTTCGGGTCAGGGTTTCTGCAGGGGGCTGCTGCATTGGGGGGAATGGAGGCCTGCTAGCATGCATATGCATGCTGTACAGGGCTCACTATTCCTCCCCAATGGTCTGCAAACCCTAACGCCAGCTCTGAGCTGGCGTTAGGGTTTGCCGCTGACAGCGCGACAATTTTTGGTGTGCTGCAAGCTGATCATTGGGAAGGAATATGTTTAGCATGCATTTGCATGCTACTTGCGCTAAGAGTTCTGTTTTGCATGCATTTAAATGCGAGTTGCGTTCAGACCCGCAAGCGCATTGTTTTACATGCTCAGGGGCTATGATCATGGGCTGTAGCAAATGCAGGTGCTAGTATGGTGTTAACAGCCTCTAGCACCTGCGTTTGCTTCTTATCATCGGACCATTAGTTGGCTAATAGGGGAGTATTATCTTTCAATCCCTATTGGCATTACTCCTGACGCTGCCTTCAGGTGAAATGGCCACATCGGGTTTCTCTTAATAAAGAATTTGCTGTGTGACCTCCATCTTGTGATTTGTTCAATTTTTTGACTTACATTTGTGGGAGCCATGAGCTTCTCTCACCTCCCAGCTAAGCAGCTGGTGTAATTGATTTCTCCACTGCCAAAATGCAGGAGGCTGTTCTGAAGTCCAGGACTGTAAGATGTTTTTTCGTGGCAAAAGGCACATTTTGCAAAATAGTAAGGCTCCCTCTTTATCCTGTTCACTAAAACTTGTTAGACACTTTTAATAAGTATGTGTGTGTCTAAATAGACAATCAATTATCATTGTCAAAACATGTTCTTGCTTGGCCAGTTTTTACTTGTGTTAAGTATTTGATTTTAATTTTAATTGGTTTTAATTGACTGTGTTCACTGCTGTGATACAACTGCCATTAGTGGTATATCAAATTTAATAAAAACACAAAGAAATATAAATATTTATGGTCACAGTATTTTTTTACTCAAAGAGTATTATTAGGCACTTATCTGTTTTATTTTATTTATTTATTTTGACATTTATACTTCACATTATCCCAAACATACTTAAGTTCAATGTGGCTTACAATAAATAAAATGACAGGCAAGGTTTACAATACCATAAACAAAATATCATTATCAAGTAAGAACAGAGTAGCACAAATAAGAATTAAATAATAAACAAATTGATGGCCAGTTACAACTAATACGCTCCATAAATGGGTAGAAACCTCTCAAAGTTTTCAATCATTTACAAAATACCAAGTAATCAGGCTGACCCTTGGTTACCATTGGCAGTGAGTTCCACCACTTAGCACCTTGGTATCTAAAGTCTGCAGAGTGAACCAACTGGAGGATGAAGTCTAAGGTAGTACCTAGAAACAGAGGTTATATTGCGTAAGGAAATAGTTATTAAGGGCTGCATGTCATCCAGTGTCATGCCATATAATATTTGAAAGTCAAAAACGCATGATTTAAAAATAATTCTGGCTTTAATGGGCAGACAGTGCAGCTTGCATAATAATGGAGTGGCTCTATCAAAATGTGATACCCTGAGGGCAAGCCTAGCTGCTTTATTTGGGGCCATTTGCAGCCATTTTAGGACACCATCCTTACATCCAGCAGAGAGGGAATTGCAGTAATCAAACTAAGTTAGAACAAAGGATTGAACTAGCATTCTAAAGATGTCTGGCAAGAAATATGATCTGATTCTCCTCAGCTTCCAAAGAGATCTGAAGGATATTTTCACTACTGAGGAAACCTGAGGTTTGAACGTGAGGACTGTCAATTAATACACCCAGTACCTTAAACGTAGTGTCTAGGGGGTAGGACACATGTTCCATAGGTTTCTATGGAACTTTGGAAGGCTAAGTGCTTTGAAAATATGCCTCATTATCAATGGTAAAATATTATATATGGCATGGTCGAAGGCTTGGTTACCACAAGAAATTTAGTCATTTCTATTTAACTTAAATGTAAATTCAGAAGCCCAGGATTCCAACAAATCAAGACCAAGCCTAATCTCAGGGACATTTCTGGAAGACCAGTCTTTGAAAGGGATATAGATTGTGACATTGACCGCATAAATGAAAGTGCAGAACCCCACTGCCTCCAGTCTTTCACCTAACAGAGCCATCATAACATTGAACAGGATTAGAGATAGCAGCAAGTCCTGTGGCACATCGCAATCAGGAGACCAAGATGATGAGAGAGAACCTGACAACATCACCTGATATGATCTGGATTTTAGAAAGCCATGGAATCATTGGTGAACATTCCCACATAGTCCAAATTGGTTCAACAGGCCTAAAAGCAATTTATGATCAACAAGGTCAAAGGCACTTGACATATCGAATTGCATCACTAAAAACTTAAAGCCTAGACTGATTGCTTTCCTAAAATCAGATACTAAGGTGGTCAAGACGGTCTCGGTACTATAACAAGGCCTAAAGCCTAATTGAGATTTATGCAAGAGTGAGAAAGAGGAAATATGATTCATAAGCTGATTACCAACTATTCCCTCCACTACCTTAGTCAGCCTAAGTGACAGGCCTGTAATTAATAATGTCTCCCATTGAAACCAAGGTGTTCTTAGGGATTGGGGTAAGAATAATGGAACCTTTCTGCTGAAGAAAAGCACCCTGAGTCAGCATAAACAAGATATTTATTTATTTATTTGTAGCATTTATATCCCACATTTTCCCAACTATTTGCAGGCTCAATGTGGCTTACATTGTTCCGTAATGGTGATCACCAATTCCGGAAAAGAGAAAATACATGCTGAGAAGTAAAAAGGTATAAGATTAAACTTCAATCGTGATAAATCAGTTTGAACAATCAGAAATAATAAGTTTCAATCGTGAATAGGTTAGTTTGAACAATCAGAAAATTAAAGGTTACGTTTTGTGTAGTTCCGGTGGAAATTTATTACTGGTGTTTAGGATGGATCTTTGTGATATGCCTTTTTGAATAGGTTGGTTTTCAGTAATTTTCAGAAATTAATTATGTCATGTGTTGTTTTTATGGATTTTGGTAATTCATATGAGATATGAGCTTGAAGAAGGTCAATGAATCCTGTCGATGCAGTTTTTAATATATAATTCAGAAAAGCATCCAGAAGGCAATGTGAGAGAGAACTTTTGAGAAAGAATCTGACATTCTCATGAGTGAGTAGCAGAAAGGAGGACCACAGTTGGTCAGCTGCAAATACCAGCATCCAAACTAGGCTGCTTGATGCAAGATTGAATGCTAGTGGCCTTAAGTTGCAGTACAGCCCCCCCCCCCCCCTAATTTTAGTTATTTTTTGTTCAAAGGACATGGCTAATTGATTAGCAGATTGAGTGGCTACAGTAACTGATGTTGTTTTCAGTGACAGAAGCCTATTAAGAAGGCTAAAGAGCTTGTGGGTATTGAAGTGGTTGCAACCAATTTAATCTTTGTAGTAGTAGGTTTTAGCTTCTACAATCTTTTTCTTATAGCTTTCCTCCAAAGCATTTTGTTCTTGTCAAATTTATGTCTAGACCACTTTCTATCTAATTTTCTATACTGCCTCTTCAGGAGGAGAATATCTTGATTATGCCAGGGTGACACCCTATGAGTGAATTTGGGCAAAACTTTGATGGGAGCTATACTATCCAGGGTAGAACTACATAACCCATCCCACTTACACATGAAATCCTCACTGTCTGCATCTGGAAGCTGTGGACTATCAAATATTCCAGACCAGAATTTTACAGGATCAATTCTGTCTCTAATTTTAAAAGAAGGAGAGGTGAGAATAGACTGAAAAGATCTAGTACCTTCCCTCCAGTAAAGACTGAACTCCAGAGTCTTATGGTCTGACCAAGGGACAGGGCACCAGAATGGGTCACCCAGGTAGAAATTCTCCATATGTATAGTTCTATAAGCCAGCAGATCCAGCAGATGATCCCTACTGTGGGAGGATTGGGAATGTGGCAGAAGGAATCACCAGGAAGTGAGAAAATCAAGTAAGCTCTTTGTCTTAACATCCATAGGATTATCAAGATGCAACTTAATATCACCTACTAATAAAACATTAGAAAATGTAACACAAATATTAGAGAGGAATTCAGTAAAACAGCTTTCCGAGGCAGACCAGCTTCCTGGAGGGCGATAGAAGAGAACAAGGCATATAGGCTCCAACAATGCAGGATCAATTAATAGTCTCAAGGTCAGAAGAGTTCAGTTGGGACAATAGTTCTACTTTGAAGAAGGACTTATAAATGATGGCAATTCCACCCCCTTTCTGATTTGCTCTAGTTTGATGAAGGACCTTGTAACCTGGAGGACAAAAAGCATTGAGTAAAGAATCCTCTATTGAATGAAGCCACGTTTCAGAGACAAGCAACAACCCAACTTGTTTCTCCACCAACCAACTCCTAATAACATCAGTTTTATTGACCACTGACCTAGCATTTACATACCCAATTGGAATAGGGAGGCTGGAGGTGGAGACCGAACTAATTGAAGATTAAATGGCATCTGGAGAAGGAGGTTCCTTGCCTTGCATGAGCGCAAGAGAAGCTTGACTGAAGCAAGGTTGCACAGGCAGGGACTGAGTGATTAATCCTATGAAAGATTATAATAAGAATCGAACATGAAACTTTCAGCGCAGTAGCATGAGGGCAGAGCAACAGCGCACAAATCAATAAGCAGCAGATCCAAGGAATAAAGTTCACTTGCTGCAGCATGGTAAAAGTCACAAAGATTGTCCAGGGCAGACAAAGGACAGTGGAGGTGCCCTACTTCAAGGAGTCACGCCCAAAGTTCCGCATGAAGGTTCACACAACTTTTACTTGAGTAAATTTTAAATATGTTTTTCATTGTACATTTTACTTTTACTTAAGTAAAAAAAAAATATGTATTTATCTTTACTTTTACTCAAGTACTTTGACCTAGTATTTTAAACAACAGTGAAAATGGCCTACTACTAGTTGGAAGCAAACATGCAGAAGTTAGTAGAGCAGCTGAACAGGGTAGGAGTAGGGGAAGAGACTTAATGGCAGAGGAGGCTACATTATTGTTGCAGCAGGTAAGAAGGTAGAAGAGATGATGAATGGTAAGAAGGGGTCTCTCCCTTCATGTGCAGAGCTAGTGGTAACAAAGACAAAGATGGGTGAGGGATATGTTGAAGCCTGGTTTCGTGGGAAGGGGGTACAAATGAATGTTGAAAGAAGGAATTGTGGTGGTGTATATAAAGGAAGGGTGGGAGGGAAAGAGATACAATAGCAATAACCATGTATAACAATGATAATGAAAAGTGCACACAACATGTGCAACCTGGGAAGAATGGAGCTAGGAGTCAAGTTGGTAAAGGGTGCTGTGATGTTGTTCAGTCTTGAAATGTATAGTTATTCAAAGTTCCAGCTCTGTCTGACCTATGCCACAGGGCAAAAGCCTGATGCAATTTCAAGGAGGCATAGCCTGAAGGTAGGCTTTAGGGCTTCCTCCCCAGTTTCTGTTCTGGGCTACTGTATGCTTAACACTGGCCATTTCATTATTGTAGTTATGTGAATATTATACTTCTGGATGATGTGTTTGATAAAAAGTACTTCAAAAATGTTTTTAAATATAATGTAGAGACCCCATGGTTCTGCTCCCTTACGGACTTGCAGAAACCTCTTGTGACTATCAGGATAATGGCACATTGTGCAATTGGGAGTATATCAAATTCTGGAACAAGGTATGGCCCTTCTGCCTGGATTGACAGGGTGGGAGGAGTCATCCCTTGAAGGGAAAACTGGGGTGATATAAATGTCGAGTCAAGGAGAGTTTTCTTGTCTTTGGCTCATGCTCCCTGGCTGGTTAACTTTAAACTGGCTAAAGATATAAAGCTATTTAAGTGGCCACAGCTGGATGTGAATTGACTATCGAATAGCCAGCTATATTATGTGATACAGCCGGTTATCTGCTAGACGCTAACTGGGAATATTCAGCAGGGGATAATCGGCTATTTCCCACTGACTATCACCAGATAGCTGGTTAAGTGCCATTAACTGGCAAGGTGTTGTTCCTGGCTAGTTAAATGGTTTTGAATATCAGGGGGAATGTGTCCTCTTTGGAAAAAGTGTAGTCTATTGTTGACAAATGAACCCCCCCCCCCCCCTACAAAAAAAAGTGTTTTTTTTTTCTGCTCATGTTCCTTTGTTAAAGACATGTAATGACATGGGGATATATTGTTCACATTTCCCATGCCTTTGCAAATGACAGCCCATCCCTAATAAGGGCTATCAGTGTGAGGATCAAATCCATGGTCGCATCATGATGAACGCAAACCTAAAGAAACCATCAGAGCCTGAACTTGTGAGCTCTTTCCTGACATAGAAAACAGAAAATTGTTAGAGCATACAGTTTCGTAGCATTTGTTTTTTTTGTCATTATCTCAGGAAGCCTTGCATTCACATTTATGGTCTGGAGGATATTTCGCACACAACTCAACATACCATAAAGTCCTAACATGTGAAAAGGTTTCCATTCCATAATGAAGACCAACCTGTTCCTGCTCTTGGATGAACAGAGGGCCCTGCCTGTACTGCAATGGAAAGGCTGCCACAACACATGACTGAGAAAGATGAATCTGGAGCCCTCTTTCATTATCAATGTGAACTCAACCATTCTTACTCTATTTTATTAGCCTCTTTATTGAGGCTGGACCCTTTTATAGCCTGAGCCCAAGCATATTACAAACACAGAGCTCTAAGGGAGGTCAGGGAGCTGGGTTATATGTTTTACTGCTGTTTGCACAACTCTGACACGATAATTTAGTTTTCTGGTGCACTGGGAAAACTATTAAGTACTCAACTGCAATGCAAAAGAAACTCTTCTTTTAGGGATGCATCTATTTGTTGTAGAAAATGTAGTTAGTTTTGTGCAATAAACATACTCTGTTTTAATGTAACAGAATAATCCTTAAACAGTTCAGTTTTAAGTTGTACTAATGCTTACTTTAACAGAAATGTATTATTGTGGTACCTTTGTGGGTTTGATTTCACAAGCAAGCCTTGGAGGCACAAAATAGAAATAATTCTTCATTAACCAGGCTTTAAGTCTCATAACAGCTCCACAGTCTCTCTCCTCTCTTATTTCTCCCTTACATCCCTTCTTGGGAATTCCATTCATCTAGTAAATCACTCATATCGTTTATCGTTTATTAATTTTCCTATACCGTATTTGCCAAGCAAGTCAGAATGGTTTACAATATAATAAAAAAATTAAACACAATAAGAAAAGAATGCCATAAAATCAAAGGACAGATTCCATCTATAATCATTCTTACAAGGTACATAAGGCGACCCAGAGAACACATCAACCATTAACACAAAATAAGAAAGTAACAGACATTCAAATTTCTGGTATTTAAATGAGTCCAGAAATGGCAAATTTACAATATTTCTCATTGCAGAGACCCACTGGTAGAGGTGGGAATCTCATTATCAAGAGGTACTAGCTGGAAGAAGTAAGTTTTTGGTGCAGAACAAAAAAAGTATGTAAGATTTGTACAACCAAATTGGTTGGGGAAGTGAATTACATAGAGCTAGTGCCAGAAAGTAAAAAGCTGAATTTTTAGTAGATTCCGATCTGGCTTTAGACAGAGGGGGTATGACTAGTTTGTTGTCAATTAATGAGTGCAGAATACAGGCTGGGGTTTACAGAATGGTTAAAGAAGCCAGGTAGGTGGGGGTAACTGTATATAAGGCTTTGTGCGTCAGTCTTAGAACTTTGAACTTTATTCTATATTCTATAGTGAGCCAATGTAGTTGTTGGAGGAGAAGGGAGACTCTGTCATATGTAGAAACCCGACAAATAATACAGACAGTGCTCTGTAGTGTGTGTAGACGCTTTAGATTCGCTTTATTGATTCCAGTTTTACAAGGAATAATTTATACTTGGGGATAGCTCTAGAGCACTCACTAATGTTTATAATTTTTATAAACATTCTCCACCAGTTGCCGATTAAAGCAACAATATTCACAATTGCAATGAATTAAGCATTAAGTACATTTATTAGATTACATTAACCTGCATTACCAGGTTTATGAAAGAACAGAAGCACTATATATTTAGATTCAAAAGGGTTTATTAAGTTACAATATGATTAATGCACTTGTATAAATAAGGTTACAAGCGAGAGATAGTTCTTTTAAGAGATCTTACAGAGAATCTGTGCTTGTAAGGTAGCAGGTTTAAAAGTTAAGGTTATAATTTAACTTACAGGAGAGTCTTTGTTACAGAGCATGCTGTGATCCAGCTGATTGATGAGCAGCATGAGGTGAGCACATGGTCAGGAGCAAGGCATCAGCAGAGATGGATCTGGGTTGCAGCTGAAGAACACTTCTTCCTTTTATATTCTTAGTTTGCAGGGAAGACTGAGTGCATGTCCTGGATCATTTGCTTCCTGGTTTGCACTGGACCCTGGGTATTTGCAAAGCATAGTGGTATCTTGGTCTCATGTCTTATGACATCACAAGACTTCCTGTCTGGATTTTGCTGATAAATGGTCTTTTGAAGTGAAAAGGCTTCCAGTCTCTGTAGCAGATACACATTATACTTTCCTTTTGTCAATAGGTGTGTGGATTCCCGCCATCACAGGTTTTCTGTCTCCTTGCCTCTTTGATCTTTGTTGTGTTGATCAGCCAGGCTTTTGATCAGAGGAAGAAAGTTAAACCTTTGAAGCAGCCTCTTACTTGTTTGTCCTTTTGTTAAGTAGTAGAGGTGTTAATGGCTTTTAGGTGAACGCCTAGCCAAGTTTTATTAACAGTCCTTCAAGTGGGAGGGGGAGAGGAAGTTTGAAGACTTCTGAAGTAGTTCCTTTTGTCATTTTAAATGTTCCCAAAGGGAGGGGGAAGAGGGGCTTGAACTGAAAGCCAGTTTCTGCTGCAGTTTCAATAAGTCCTTTAAAACTGTATTTTTATATTGGTGCCTGATTCAGCACAATTCTACATATTTCAATAATCCTGACACTTAAACTGATACCATTACACCAGCATAGGCAATATTGCAGTAATCATATTGAGTGTTTATGTAAGCGTAAAACAAAGAACGAAGAGAATCTGAATCTACCATATGGATCTGAGCCGGTGGAGAAAAAAGAAACCTGTTTTTATAATGTGAGACATTTGGGGACCGAAAGAAAGGGAAGAATCTATGATGATCCCTCAGTATCTAAATTAGGATACAGGAACAATTTGCCTGCCAAAGAGTGTTGGGTTTAGAGCAGGTGTAGATAGAGAACCTGAGATCCAGCTTGCTATTGTTTTGTCTGGGTTGAGTACAAGACAATGAAGTTTAAGCAATTGAGCAACCTCAAAGAGATAATCTTGAATCAGCTGCAAATCAGTGGATTAGGGGTTTGTGTGATATATCAGTAAAAAATCATCTGCATATGAATATGAACTAGTGCTAAATGATTGGATCCGTAGGGCTAGTGGACTGACATATCTGTAGCCTTCTCCTCCATTGCCAACTCCAGAGGCCATTCCTTTTGTCTTGCTGCACCATATGACTGGAATAAACCTCCTGAGACCATATGAAATTCTCTATCTAAGGCTCTATTCAAATCTGGACTAAAAGCCCTCTTTTTTTAGGCTGCTTTTAACTCTTAACCCCCTATTCACTGGTTCAGTACTCATGTTTGTTTGAATCATTTCCACTATAAATAACTCCCTAATCACTTATTTGTCCTGTTTGTCTGTCGTGAATAGATTGTAAGCTCTGTCAAGCAAGGACTGTCTCATATATGTTTACCTCCGGATTCTATATGTGGTATCCAAAATTGGGCTCCAGTCCAAGATATGTGCCCAACTAAATTGGCTAATGAGCCAATTAAGTGCTAGTAATTGGGTACTAATTGGCACCAATTTGGATTTTGCCACACATCTTGCTATGCTCTATTCTATATCAGTGTGCACCCAAATCCCATAGCATGCAATCCAAAATGAGGCGTAGTCAAAAGAGGTGCATAGATGGGACAGGGATATGCCTAAAATTTGTGCACAGTGTTATGAAATACTAGGGATGTGTACTCAAATTGAGCACCGGGAATTACACCTGGTTTCAGTAGGCGCAAGTCTTGGCGCCAAAATTTGAGTGCTGAAATCAGCACTCAATGCTATAGAATAGCATAGAGCACCGATTTCTGAGCACCATTTACTGAATCTAGACCTTAGTGTACAGTCTTGCATATGTCTAGTAGTACAATAGGAATGATAAGTAGTAGTAGTAGTAATAACTTCTTTTGAATGGGACTTAACTTCTCTTCTTTTCCTAGATATGAAGCATGATGCACAAACTATCTTTTTCTTTCTTCATTTTCTTCCCAAAAGAAAGATACCGAATAGGAGGGGAGAGATTAGTAGCTCGACTCAGGAGAAAGACCTTGGGGTGTTGGTGTCTGAGGATCTAAAGGTGAAGAAACAAGGCGACAAGGTGACGGCCATGGCCAGAAGGATGCTAGGCTGCAAAGAGAGGGGTATATCCAGCAGAAGAAAGGAGGTGTGGATGCCCCTCTACAAGTCATTGGTGAGGTTCCACTTGGAGTATTGTATTCAGGTTTGGAGTCCGTATCTTGCTAAAGATATAAAAAGACTGGAAGCTGTGCAAAGAAAAGCTACAAAAATGGATGGGATTTGCATTGCAAACCCTACGAGGAGAGACTTGCTGACCTGAACATGTATACCTTGGAGGAAAGGAGAAACAGGGGTGACATGATACAGATGTTCAAATATTTGAAAGATGTTAATCTGCAAATGAACCTTTCCGGAGATGGGAAGGCGGTAGAGCTAGAGGACATGAATTGAGGTTGAAGGGGGGCAGACTCAGGAGTAATGTCAGGGAGTATTTTTTCACAGAGAGGGTGGTGGATATGTGGAATGCCCTCCCATGGGAGGTGGTGGAGATGAAAACGATAATGGAATTCAAACATGAATGGGATAAGCACAAAGGAATCCTGTTTAGAAGGAATGGATCCATGGAATCTTAGCGGATATTAGGTGGTGACACCGGTAATTGGGAAGCAAAACCAGTGCTGGGCAGATTTCTACGGTCTATGCCCTGATCATGACTGAATAGATATGGATGGGTTGGAGTGTAAATTTTAAGGGGTTTCGACGTTAGCTTCAGAACTTAGTGCAAGAACAGTGCTGGATAGACTTCTATGGTCTGGCAAGGACTTCTATGAGAATGGCAAGGACAAATCAAACTCGGGTATAAAGTATCACATACCATGTAAAATGAGTTTATCTTGTTGGGTAGACTGGATGGACCGTACAGGTCTTTATCTGTCGACATTTACTATGTTACAATGTTTTCATTCAAAGTCCATTATTAGATTATTATTCAGCTTTCTGGCCTAAGTCACTAAGACATTTCAGTCAAGTATTTGAAGGTTTAAATAGGAGCTAGTCTACCTACATGCAGTTAGAAAACAACCTCTACTCCTATAGACTGGCCAGAGGCTGAACTCTACATCAGCCAGTTACCACTGAAATGGAGATTCCCCACTAGTGTGATTACTCTTAAGCACCTCGACTTCTCTTTCACCTGTGTGATATATTACATAAGTACATAAGTACATAAGTAGTGCCATACTGGGAAAGACCAAAGGTCCATCTAGCCCAGCATCCTGTCACCGACAGTGGCCAATCCAGGTCAAGGGCACCTGGCACGCTCCCCAAACGTAAAAACATTCCAGACAAGTTATACCTAAAAATGAGGAATTTTTCCAGTCCATTTAATAGCGGTCTATGGACTTGTCCTTTAGGAATCTATCTAACCCTTTTTAAACTCCGTCAAGCTAACCGCCCGTACCACGTTCTCCGGCAATTAATTCCAGAGTCTAATTACACGTTGGGTGAAGAAAAATTTTCTCCGATTCGTTTTAAATTTACCACACTGTAGCTTCAACTCATGCCCTCTAGTCCTAGTATTTTTGGATAGCGTGAACAGTCGCTTCACATCCACCCGATCCATTCCACTCATTATTTTATACACTTCTATCATATCTCCCCTCAGCCGTCTCTTCTCCAAGCTGAAAAGCCCTAGCCTTCTCAGCCTCTCTTCATAGGAAAGTCGTCCCATCCCCACTATCATTTTCGTCGCCCTTCGCTGTACCTTTTCCAATTCTACTATATCTTTTTTGAGATACGGAGACCAGTACTGAACACAATACTCCAGGTGCGGTCGCACCATGGAGCGATACAACGGCATTATAACATCCGCACACCTGGACTCCATACCCTTCTTAATAACACCCAACATTCTATTCGCTTTCCTAGCCGCAGCAGCACACTGAGCAGAAGGTTTCAGCGTATCATCGACGACGACACCCAGATCCCTTTCTTGATCCGTAACTCCTAACGCGGAACCTTGCAAGACGTAGCTATAATTCGGGTTCCTCTTACCCACATGCATCACTTTGCACTTGTCAACATTGAACTTCATCTGCCACTTGCACGCCCATTCTCCCAGTCTCGCAAGGTCCTCCTGTAATCGTTCACATTCCTCCTGCGACTTGACGACCCTGAATAATTTTGTGTCATCGGCGAATTTAATTACCTCGCTAGTTATTCCCATCTCTAGGTCATTTATAAATACATTAAAAAGCAACGGACCCAGCACAGACCCCTGCGGGACCCCACTAACTACCCTCCTCCACTGAGAATACTGGCCACGCAATCCTACTCTCTGCTTCCTATCTTTCAACCAGTTCTTAATCCATAATAATACCCTACCTCCGATTCCATGACTCTGCAATTTCTTCAGGAGTCTTTCGTGCGGCACTTTGTCAAACGCCTTCTGAAAATCCAGATATACAATATCAACCGGCTCCCCATTGTCCACATGTTTGCTTACCCCCTCAAAAAAATGCATTAGATTGGTGAGGCAAGACTTCCCTTCACTAAATCCGTGCTGACTTTGTCTCATCAGTCCATGTTTTTGTATATGCTCTGCAATTTTATTCTTAATAATAGCCTCCACCATCTTGCCCGGCACCGACGTCAGACTCACCGGTCTATAATTTCCCGGATCTCCTCTGGAACCTTTCTTAAAAATCGGAGTAACATTGGCTACCATCCAGTCTTCCGGTATTACACTCGATTTTAGGGACAGATTGCATATTTCTAACAGTAGCTCCGCAAGTTCATTTTTTAGTTCTATTAATACTCTGGGATGAATACCATCAGGTCCCGGTGATTTACTACTCTTCAGCTTGCTGAACTGACCCATTACATCCTCCAAGGTTACAGAGAATTTGTTTAGTTTCTCCGACTCCCCCGCTTCAAATATTCTTTCCGGCACCGGTGTCCCCCCCAAATCCTCCTCGGTGAAGACCGAAGCAAAGAATTCATTTAATTTCTCCGCTACGGCTTTGTCCTCCTTGATCGCCCCTTTAACACCATTTTCGTCCAGCGGCCCAACCGACTCTTTGGCCGGTTTCCTGCTTTTAATGTATCTAAAAAAGTTTTTACTATGTATTTTTGCTTCCAACGCTAATTTCTTCTCAAAGTCCTTTTTTGCCCTCCTTATCTCCGCTTTGCATTTGGCTTGGCATTCCTTATGATCTATCCTGTTACTTTCAGTTGGTTCTCTTCTCCACTTTCTGAAGGATTGTTTTTTGGCTCTAATGATTTCCTTTATCTTACTGTTTAGCCACGCCGGCTGACGTTTAGTCTTTTTTCCCTTTTTTCTAATACGTGGAATATATTTGTCCTGAACCTCCAGGATGGTGTTTTTAAACAGCATCCACGCCTGATGCAAGTTTTTTACTCTGCGAGCTGCTCCTTTCAGTCTTTTTTTCACCATTTTTCTCATTTTGTCGTAATCACCTTTTCTATAGTTAAACGCTAGCGTACTTGATTTCCTAGTTTCACTTCCTTCAATGCCAATATCAAAACCGATCATATTATGATCACTGTTATCAAGCGGCCCTCGTATCGTTACCCCCTGCACTAGATCATGAGCACCACTAAGGACTAAGTCTAGTATTTTTCCTTCTCTTGTCGGCTCCTGAACTAGCTGTTCCATGAAGCTGTCCTTGATTTCATCAAGAAATCTTATGTCCCTTGCGTGTACAGATGTTACATTACCCCAGTCTATATGCGGGTAATTGAAATCCCCCATTATTATTGTGTTGCCCAGTTTGTTCGCGTCCCTGATTTCCTTTAACATTTCCGCATCCGTCTGTTCGTCCTGGCCAGGCGGACGGTAGTACACTCCTATCACTATCCTTTTCCCCTTTGCACATGGAATTTCAATCCACAGTGATTCCAAGGAGTGTTTTGCTTCCTGCAGAATTTTCAATCTATTTGATTCAAGGCTCTCGTTAATATACAATGCTACCCCTCCACCAATCCGATTCACCCTATCACTACGATATAATTTGTACCCCGGTATGACAGTGTCCCACTGGTTATCCTCCTTCCACCAGGTCTCAGAGATGCCTATTATATCTAATTTTTCATTTAGTGCAATATATTCTAACTCCCCCATCTTATTTCTTAGGCTCCTGGCATTCGCATATAGACATTTCAAACTATGTTTGTTGTTCCTAAGTACATCATGCTTAGTACTTGACAGTATTAATTGGCAATCTTTTGTCTGATTTTTATTGTTATTTAAAGATACCCGATCTACTACAATCTCTTTTGCAACCTCACTATCAGGATACTCTATCTTCCCTGTTATGGTGATATCTTTGAAAGATACCTTATCCCGAACCATGCTCTTTTGAGCGACTGTCGGCCTTCCCCCCATTTCTAGTTTAAAAGCTGCTCTATCTCCTTCTTAAACGCCGATGCCAGCAGCCTGGTCCCACTCTGGTTAAGATGGAGCCCATCCTTTCGGAATAGGCTCCCCCTTCCCCAGAATGTTGCCCAGTTCCTAACAAATCTAAAGCCCTCCTCCCTGCACCATCGTCTCATCCACGCATTGAGACTCTGGAGCTCTGCCTGTCTCTTGGGCCCTGCGCGTGGCACAGGTAGCATTTCAGAAAATGCTACCCTGGAGGATCTGGATTTCAGCTTTCTACCTAAGAGCCTAAATTTTGCTTCCAGAACCTCTCTCCCACATTTTCCTATGTCATTGGTACCCACATGTACCAAGACAGCGGACTCCTCCCCAGCACTATCTAGAATCCTATCTAGGTGACACGTGAGGTCCGCCACCTTCGCACCAGGCAGGCAAGTCACCAGGCGATCCTCACGTCCACCAGCCACCCAGCTATCTATTTATTTGTTTATTTTCATATGATATTCCAGTATTTCATGGGGTAAGATCCCAACCAAATTGCATAAAAAGAAAAATACATTTAATAATTGAGAGATGCATATCTTCCTCTTTTTCCCAAACTATTTTTGTCTGACTTGCCAGAATAGATTCTCTTAAAACTACAACTAGTAGCTTTTGCACAAGAGTGACAACATCTTTCTTGTTTTTAGTAACTCCCATAGAATTTTCTCTAGTGGTTGGCTGTTTAAAACTAAGAAAAGACAAGTATGGGGGCCAAAGCAGAAAGCTATCACCAGTTCAGCTGCAGAGATAAATCTGGGTATATGCACGTGTGTAATGCACGCACATGGTTCTGCATGGATTTAACTCCTGTGGCATACATGACTGCACATTGCATACACATTACATAGGAGGCCATTAAGTATGCCTTGGCAACTAATGGGAGTAAAAAGTGGCCTTGGGCATGCACTTACTGCCTGGATTTTTTCACCAGGTCCAGAGCAATGTAACCTGACCTGACCTCCCTGGACTATTAGCTTTCTGCACTGGCACCCCCTTCCCTTCCTCCTTTCCTCCAACTTAAACAATTTTCCCTGGTGTCTAGGGGCACCCCCCAGGCACCCCCCCAATCCCCCTACACCAGCTTAATAAAAAAAAAAATCCTTGGGATCTAGGGCACTCTCTGACCCCCTCCCCACAACTTTAGAAAATAAACTCTGGTGTCTAGGGTGCCTCCAACCCCCTCCTCTCAACTTTAAAAAATAATCCCTAGGAGCCAAGTTTTCAAAATTATTGGGGGTGCTAAGCCCAGTGGAAATAACTCCTCACTGGACATATTCATGGAATTTTCTCAATATTGGGGGTGCTCAAGCGCCCACAGCACCCACAGAGTCGGCTCCTATGCCTGGTATCTATTGGTAGCCCCCACCCTCCAACCCTTCCCCCAGGTCCCCTAACCCCAAACTCCTCATCAGGTTGTACCTTAAGGATGGTAAGAGCAACACCCGCTCATTCCTGCATTGCTCTGCCATCTTGGAAAATGGTGGCACCTGGCAGGGTCAATCTACCATATAATGGAATTTTTCCCTTATTTGGTGCTTGGGCAGAGACCACCAAATACAGGAAAAATTCCCTTATATGGTAGACTAACCCCACCCAGTCTGTCCCAGGATACACTGGCACTGGAAGCAGAAGCAACAGGGTATTGCTGCTGCCATCCTTTTTTTTTAAATTTTTTTATTTATCATTTTACTTAATTACATTCACATTTATCACATAAATGTAAGGAAAAACAGAAATTAATATAAGAAAAAAAAGAAAAAAACATTTTCTCTCAACAATATATATAATTGTCCACAATTGGGGGATCCAAGATCAGGAAATAAGAAAATAAGAAAAACACCAAGTAGTTAATCTTACAAATTCATATTTTCTGAGGGAGGAAGGTTAATCGGTAATTGCAGCTGGTACAGTGGTAACTAAAGGAAGTTGCTGCAGAGGGTTCTTCATCTGTTCTTTTAACTCCACAAACTCTTGTAATCTCTTGGGTTCAACAAATAAGTAATAAGGAAATAAAACACTTACAAGGGAATCGCTCTAGGAAGGTCCCACCTAGGGCAATGATTCTTGGCTTAAAAGCCAAGAGTTCACACCTCTTAGTCTGTGATTCCCTTGATATATCAGGAAATATATTTATCTTTGAACCCCAAAAAAACTATCAGCCATGATCCGGAAATACAATTTCAAAACATTGTTCCTATCTAAATCAAAGGCAAAAGTCACTAGTAATATAACTCTCTATATAGGGTATTTTAGGAAGATTTATCATTCTTAAGTTATTTTTCCTTAATTGGTTCTCCAGAAGTTCCACTTTTTTACAAGAAACACGACTGTCCTTCATTACCAGATTAACTGATTTTAGTAAAGAAACCATTTCCGTAATCAAAGTCTCTATTTTTATATCTTGGACTTCCACTTTGTTAGATAAGTATTGATATAATCACATATTTATTCCTGAAAACTTTTTGACATCTGAAAAAGAGAATTATTCACACTCTGCAGCACTTCCCATAGTGCGTCCATTATGACATTTTTTGGCTTCACCATGTCCAATTTCTCCACAGAAACCGCTCCAGATATCTTCGGGGGGAAGAGCTCACTCTCCAATCCCCCAGTTAGTTTATTATCCAGAGTCAATGCTGCGCCAGGACCTCCTTGGATCGCGTGAGAATCCTAACCCACTTCGGGAGTTTCCACTGTCGACCTCCATAGCGAAGCGTTACTGTTTCTGGGTCTTGGAGAGGTCATGCCAACAGGGGGACTCAAAGTCACTCCCTCTCCACTGAGATTCGGCAATAAAGCCTTACTGTTCCCCGAAGCAGGAACCGATATCCCCGACGTTATGACCCCGAATCTCTTCAAAGTAGACTAAGTGGTGGGAACCCCAGCCGTGTTCGAGGAGGACAACACCACGGCTTTGCCTTTTTTCTTCCCCATTCTTCTTCAGGTATTCTGGTGTAAAACGGGAACTCAACTAATGTACGTCCTTCCTCGACGCCATCTTGGATCCTCCAGTTTGGGACACTCTTTGTCTGGTTTCTCCTCAGAGGCCTGTCTGATATGGGTAACCCTTCAGCATAGCCCTCTAAGTCATTGAAACACGGAAGCCCCTCCACCACTTACAAGGTGGTGTCCCTTCAGAGGGGCTCCTGCCATCCTTAAGGTACAATCTGAGAAGGATCAGAGGAACCTGAGGGAGGGGTCAGGTGAGTAGGGGTGCTATTAGACACCAGGGATTATATTTTAAAGTTGCGGGGAGGGAGTTGGGAGGTACACTGGACACCATGGAATTGTTTTTTTTATTAGGCTGGGGCAGGGGGGTCGGAACAGTGGGGTAGACAGTGCCACTAAACACCTAGGGTGGGAGGTTCAGTTCAGGGAAGCCTAGAAGGAGAGAGACCAATGCCAAAGCCAATGCCGAAGCTGGTATGTTTTTTTTAATGTCACCCTTCCTGCCAGTGCATGAGCTAATCACCACTCACACGCTGACAAAAAGGGTAACCTTTCGCAATGAGCTGCACATTAACTGCCACGATTGTAACATGGCAGTAATTTGCATGCTCATGGCTTATAGCATGCCATGTTATTTTCCGATTGGTAATTCTGCACTATTGGCCTCAGTATGATGCCTTACAGAAAATAATTTTAAAAGCTATTTAGTGGATAAATGATTTACTCACATAAATTGACCATCTAAAAACTGCTTTCTCGCCATGGGGTCCTTTTACCAAGCTGTGGGAAAAAGAGCCCTGTGCTAGCACCGATTACCACCAGGTTACTGCCATGCAAGCCATTTCCGGAGGTTTTCTTTTTCCCCTGGATATAGTGTGCGCTTGGGGCGGGACTACCGCCAGTGGCCGTGTTGGGCCGGCGGTAGTCCCAGAAGAGTGAGCCCCCAATATGAGTAATCTGTGAGGAACAAATCTATTGCCATTCATGATCTAATCCTGGTTATTAGATTCTGATTTGATGTTAATCAGTGCTTTTTACTCCTGAGAAGCTTGTTGTCACTCTACACAATAGAAGGGAAGTGTGCTAATAAATTTTGCTATTAATGTCTGCACTGGGGCTCATTCAGATCATTAAAGGTCCTACTCATTCTCCTATACATATTTCAGAGGTAACCTTCCTGGGGAAAAAACTATGAACTATTAACAGACTGAATTGATCTACTTGTCCTACCTTGGTCAGATCATCAGTACTTGACTGTGAGCCTGGAGGTTGCTTTTAAATTTCAGAACTGCAAGCAGCTATTTTATCAAGGCCTAGTTGTGATATGGTCAGTGTGAAGAAGCTGCAGACTCTTGAACTTCCCTAGCTACAAGCAATGAACATTTCTGAGGTGACTGTTCAATTATGGCAATGCAGTGCAGGGACCTCTGCTGCTGCTGCTCTTTCCTTTAGACCCAATAATCAGCAAGCTCAAACTTATAGTGTATTTGTATATATGGTATGGATACTGTCAAGATGCCACCCTCAATCTGTCCTTCCTGTGCTCCTCAGCAGTAGAGATAGTTACCCCTGGATTCTACAGGGTGAGGCACAAAAAAGCAATCCCTCACAGTTTTTTTGCAGTTTTCCAGTAACCGCTATGAATGTCAACGATAAATTTTACTTACTTATTTTATGATACTTACAAATTACTATTAAATAACATTTAGGGGCCCTTTTATTAAAGCTTAACATACGCTAGTGGTTCCCAAACCTGATCCTGGAAACACCCCATCCAGTCAGGTTTTCAGGATATCCACAATGAATATTCATGAGATAGATTTGCATGGAATGGAGGCAGTGCATGCAGATCTCTCTCATGAATATTCATTGTGGATATCCTGAAAACCTGAGTGGTTGGGATGCCTCCAGGACCAGGTTTGGGAACCACTGGCATAAGCTAACCCCCTGGATTCTATATATTGTGCCGAGATTTCCGAACAGAAATCGAAGCATATTCTATAACAATGCACATATGCTAATTGGTTAACAAGCTAATCAATGTTCATAATTAGATGATAACAACTGATTATCAGCACTAATTGGCATTAATTGGAATTTACGTGCATAAGCATATTCTGTAATGTGGTGCATTCAAATTCTAACTTGCATAGTTGAAAAGGGGGTGTGGCCATGGACATGGAATGGGCAGGTCACGGGCTTTTCTAAAATCCATGTGCACTGTTATAGAATACACCCACTCCGCACATAATATAAGCATTGGGATTTAAAATAAGTTTTACTTGGCGTAACTGCCCGCAACTAAATTTAGTCTCATGGAGCAGCTCTCAGCATACTCTATATACTGCATGGAAATTTAGGCTTATTCTACAAAGTACACCTAAATTATGGCGTACTTTATAGAATACAGTTATGTGAATTTTATTTTGGCACCAATTTTTTAGGCATGATATATAGAATCTAGTTCTAAATACTAAATGGCCCATAGGTATAAAATGGGCTTTCTAGCATTAAGTGCACACTAAACTTTAGTAAAAGGGTTCCTTAACTATCTTAAGCTATGTTGATGTTACTGAAATTTTAGCATTATTACCTAGAGATTTATGTGCATTAAAAATGTTAAAACACAGTAAAAAAAAAAACACCATTCAAAAGATCCAATTAACAATGTGTCAGAATTTTGCAGTCACTGTGAATGCTCAAAGTGTCCACCCCCAGATTTAACACAGGCTTTCAGTTGCTTTGGAAAGTTCTTAATAGCCTTGTAGATTGGTCCCTGTGGCAGGCTGTCCCAGATCATCTGCCAACACCTTGCTCAAGATTGCCGTTCCAATCCAAAATGCTTTAAAAAAGAAATTATCTGTAAATTATCACATTATCAAATGCATATTATTCAAATGACTGTTTACAAAAGTCTACGTCACTGTGACATCCTTAACAGTAAACTGGCACCCCATTTTTTTTTCCAAATAATGGTAGCATTACAGTGTAAACATTTTTGAAAGTGTGAAAATCACTGGGTGGTCATGCAAAAAAGTCTGTAACTTCACCGTGTTTAAAGATAATCTCATTCCACTTGGCACATAAACGTAGATAGTAACAATAAAATAATGCTGTAAAATTTCACATTGAACTTCCAAGTGATTGCTGAGAAAACAGCAAAAAATCTCTAGGGGGTTACTTTTTTTTGCCTGTCACTGTATATATGGTTTCTAGATTTGCATGCCAAAATTTGCTTGTGCTCCCCAGATGCATGTGCAAATTAATTGATTAATGAGCTCTGAACCATCAATAATTGGGTGTTAGCAATCAATGATTGAGATTAATTGGCACCCATTAGAATTTGCGCATGCATCTGGCTGCACACTATTCTGTAAGGTAAGGTGCCTATTTCCTATAGCGCACATCTGAAAAGGGTGTATGGCCACGGGAGGGGTATGGGTGTGCATGTACTTAAATAATATGAAGTTAGCGCACCCAACTCGGATGCCAGCATTTACATCAAGTTTCAGTAGGTGTAAGACTGGTTGCAGAAATCAGCACTAAGCACAATTCTATAAAGGGTATTTTATTTATTTTTTATTTATTGGGATTTATTAACCACCTTTATGAAGAGATTCACCCAAGGCAGTGTACAGCAGGTACGTTTAACATAAAACTTACAATTTTGATAACAGCATAACAATAGTAAAATGTCCAAGTATAAACATAAATACAATAAATGAGGAAAACTTGAAAAACAGCACAATGAAACCTAATGATAAAACATCTAATACATCTAACTCTGTTACTTCCATTCTACTATGTATTTCTCTTTTCCATATTGGTGATCACCATTACGGAACAATGTAAGCCACATTGAGCCTGCAAATAGGTGGGAAAATGTGGGATACAAATAAATAAATAAATAATAAGCACACATTAGAACATTCTAATTACACAGATATGATACTAATGCTTTTCTACAGCACAGCTAGTCAAACAGTGGAGTAATGTGGTCCAACAGGACACATCCAAATACACCAGAAAGACGGTGGTAGTTACATTCAGTTTATTTCATAGCACATACTGACTTGACATAGCACCGTGCCTCAGCCAGAGCGCCTGCACCAGGAGTCTCCATACAAGTCATAAGCCCAAGCGTGACAAAAAAAAGCCCCACAAAGATGACAAAAAGACTATAAAATCTGAAACACAAACAGTGCAGTGTATTGCCGTTACTTTAACGGTTTTGAACAACTATCATGGCAATACTCTGCACAGTCTGTGCCTCAGACCCCATAGTCTTTTTAAAGACTGTATCCAATTTTAGCATCTAGGTATGTGCTTTTTATAGAATTGCACTTAGCAACAATCTTTTCTGGTGCCCGTTTCTGAGCACGATTTATAGAATTTCCCCTTTAATGCATAGTGTATGAATAGGGAATTATATATTTACCAGCAACTGGGAAAAGTATAACTTCCTTTGAAAACTGACCCCAAAGAGGGCAATTGTTTCACAGAAGGGTAAACTCTATAAGTAGCACCTAAAAATCAGTGACAATAATGTAACGTGCATAGCATGATTCTATAACGAGTCTGCTTCCTTTATAGATTTGTGCTTAGCACTAGCGGTTAGAGCACCAGTATTGGCATCCAGAGGTGTGTAGTTCAAATCCCATTGCTGCTTCTTGTGATCTTGAGCAAGTCATCTAACACTCCATTGCCTCAGGTACAAAATTAGATTGTGAGTTCTCCAGGGACAGCAAAATACCCAGTGCACATGAATGTAACTCACCTTGAGCTACTACTGAAAAAGGAGTGAGCAAAATCTAAATTAATAATAATTAAAGGTGCATCTGACTGTAGACGGCTGCAATTAGGCCTGCTTAGGCCTTCAAACGGATGCCTAAGGGGTCCTTTTACAAAGGTGCGCTAGCGTTTTTAGCATGCACTAAAAATAAGCACACCCTAAACGTTAGAGCTGACTATATATTTCTATGAGCGTTGCTATGCACAATAGGATTTAGGTGCAATCTGATATAGAATCAGATATGCACCTAAATCCTAATTATTGCCAATTAGTGCTGATGATTGTTATCTCCTATTATCAGCGCTGACTAGCTTGTTGTTCAATTAAACATGTCTTTAATTGGCGCTGATTTTTCAGACACAATATATAGAATTTGGCCCAGAGTGCCTATATTTAGGTGCCTAGAAGGCACCTATCCAGTAAAGGAAAGTAGGTGCTTATCAAATCCCATTACCCTTTACTTTACTTACATAAGTACATAAGTATTACCATACTGGGACAGACCAAAGGTCCATCAAGCCCAGCATCCTGTTTCCAACAGTGGCCAATCCAGGTCACAAATACCTGGCAAGATCCCAGAAAACTCAATACATTTTGTGCTGCTTATCCCACAAATAAGCAGTTGATTTCCCCCAAGTCAAATTAATAATGGTCTATGGACTTTTCCTTTGGGAAGCCGGCCAGACCCTTTTTAAACCCAGCTAAGGTAACCGCCTTTACCACGTTCTCTGGCAACGAATTCCAGAGTTCAATTACACATTGAGTGAAGAAACTTTTTTCTGATTCATATTAAATTTACTACTTTGTAGCTTCATCGCACGCCCCCTAGTCCTAGTATTTTTGGAAAGAGTAAACAAACAGGTTAGATACACACTATTGCTTTGGCATTTTATAAAGTAGTTGTATTGCCAGACCTATGGTATTTACTTGCATATGTGCACATATAGGCCAGTATTCAGGTCTCATACTTGGTACCAAAATGATGGTGCCCACTTTATAGAATTACCCCCAATGCACTTAGGGGCTCTTTTACTACGCTGTGGTGAAAGGGGCTCTGTGGTGCTCTTGGCACATGAATTTGCCACATGCCAAGGCCCCTTTTACCACAGTGGGGGGTTTTTGTAAAAAGGAAATGGCTCTGCGGTAAGTATACACTTGCCGAGTGGCCATTTCCTGGGGGAGCCATTACCGCCTGCTATTTAGCAGGCAGTAGAGGCTCCTGTGCTAACCCAGCGGTAACTAGCAGTGTGTGGCAGGAAATAGCCCAGGAAATAGCACATGGGGGCAGCACTACCTCCGGCTCCCACAGTGAGACAGCGGTAGTGCCGGATTGGCGTGCAACAAAGCAGCGCTAGCTCTTCTGCCACTTTGTAAAAGGGCCCCTTAATAAAATAATTTCTGACACCGTACCATGTTATTCCTCTTATTAGGATACAATTTATCTGTGACCAAATTTACCTCATTGATATATTTATGTTTATACTTGGTCATTAACAAAATTGTAAATTTTATGTCAAGCTATACCTGCTAAAGTCCACCTGGGTGAATCTGTTCATAAAGATGGTTAATAAATCCCAATAAAGAAATAAATATAATTGATTTTCTTCATGAAATTGTCAGTGGATTAGTACAACAGGTACATGGTAATTAAAAGTAATCCTCCTGCTGTGTTAACATCATACACAATTGCATTTTCTTTTGCCTCCACTGCATTTTTAAAATAGATGTTTTGAAATTACAGTCAGACTATTTGCCATCTAAATATATTTAGGGGTCTGTTTACGAAGCAGCGCTAGCAGCTATCCATGAGCTACTGCCGACATGGCCCACTGAATGGGCAGTATCGGCACTAGCGCTGCTTAGTAAACCAGAGCATAAGAGAACTCCCCTATTTGAAATGCTAGAGAGGCTAGGGCTCTTCAGCTTGCACAAGAGATGGCTGAGGGGAGATATGATAGAGGTCTATAAAATCCTGAGTAGAGTGGAGTGGTTTATAAACCACTGTGATATTTTTTTGAGGAAGGGCAGTATAACGTATTTTAAATAAACGTAAACATGAACTGATTGTTGACTTTCCGACAGTACAAAGACTAATTAGTACATTTGAAACAAATAAGATAAAACATTTTGGGGCCTTAAACCAAATGGCGGTGAAAGATGGCCTGTAGTTGCATCTTTACAGGGGATCATCACTTGCTGAGACCACCTTTTACCACTGTGGGTAAAGGTGGTATTTTTTTTTTTAAAGGGGCCGTAAATGGCCATGAAGTAATAAAAAAATTGCTGCATGGTCATTTACTGCTAGAGCCATTATCATCTCCTATTTAGGAGGTGGTGAGGGCTCTGGAGGTAACCCAACTGTAATTGGGCAGCGCGCGGTGCTGCCTGATTACTGAAGGGCATGCCCACTCCTCACCGCCAGCGCTAGAAAATACTATGGACAATTTTAATGACAGGTTACAGATTACTAGCAGAATGTTTGAGTTCTTTCAGTACCCTAGGGTGCATGCCACCCAGTCCAGGTGATTTACTACTCTTTAATTTGCTGATTTGGCTTAGTACATCTTTCAGGTTCACTGAGATTTCTTTCAGTTCCTCTGCATCATCACCCTTGAAAACCATTTCTGGTACAGATAGATCCATTACATCTTCTTCCATAAAGACTGATGCAAAGAATTCATTCATTCAGTCTCTCTGTTATGGACTTGTCCTCCCTGAGTACCCCTTTTTGCTCCTTCATGATCTAACAGTCCCACAGATTTCCTCACAGGCTTTTTGCTTCTGATGTACTTGAAAAGTTGGTACTGTGAGTTTTTGCCTCTGTGGCAAGTTTCTTTTCATGTTCTTTTAGCCTTCTTTATCAATGCTTTGCATCTATCTTGCCAGTTCTTATGTTGCTTCTTATTTTCTTCATTCAGGTCTTTTTTTCCATTCTTTGAAGGGTGTTCTTTTGGCTCTAATATCCAATGCTGGCTGTCATTTGCTCTTCTTTCTACCTTTGTAAATACATGAAATGTATCTGGTCTGGGCTTCCAAGGTGGCATTTATAAACAATGTCAATGCCTGATTTAAAGTCCTAACCCTTGTAGCCAATGCTTTTAGCTTCTTTTTAACCATTTTCCTCATTTTATCATAGTCGCCCTTTCAAAAATTAAATGCTGCTACAGTAGATTTCCTTTGTGACTTTACTCCAGATATTAGCTCAAATTTGATCATGTTATGATCGCTATTTCCCAGTGGACCCAACACTATTATCTCTCAAACTATGCACTGCATTTCACTAAGGGCTAGATCCAAAACAGCTGCCCCTCTTGTTGGTTCCTGTACCAGTTGCTCCAAGAAGCAGTCATTTATTACTTCTAGGAATTTTATTTCCCTAGTGCTCCCTGATGTAACATGTATCCAGTAAATATCGGAGTAATTGAAATACTTATTATTATTATTATTATTATTATACTGTTGCCCAATTTGCCAGCTTTCCTAATTTCTGTAACCATTTCTTCATCTGTATGTTCATTCTGTCCTGGCAGACAGTAGTACAGCCCTACCAGAATACTCCTTCCCTTCATCCATGGAATTTCTATCCATAAGGATTCCAAGCTGCTATCTGTTTTATGTAGAATGTTTATTTTGTTTGATTCAATTCCCTCTTTAACATATAGCACAACCCCCTCTCCAATTTGATCCACTCTATCATTGAGATATAATTTGTACCCTGTTAACACAGTGTCCCATTGATTATCCTCCTCCCACCAGGTCTCTGAGATGCCTATTATATCTGTCTCTTCATTTAGTGCGATATACTCTAAGTGTCCCATCTTATTTTTTTAGGCTTCTAGCATTTGTATACAGACAATTCAAAATGTGTTTTTTCTTTGTATCTACAAGCTGCTTAGAAGTTGATGGTGATAATCTGCATCCTTTACTCTGTTCTCCCTTTAAACACTCCTGGCTTTTTTCACCATTGGTTAAAACTCTCTATTGGGATTCCCTAAATGTCCTGTTTCAATAGTATCTGTCAAGGATACCCTACACCAAACCATGTGCCCCTGGGAGACTGTTGGCTCCCCCTACCACCACCATTTTAGTTTAAAATTTGCTTTTTATCTCTTTTTAAATGTTAGTGCCAGCAGCCTGGTTCCATCCTGGTTAAGGTGGAGTCCATGCTTTCAGAATAGGTTCCCCCTTTCCCAGAATGTTGACCAGTTCCTAACAAATCTAAATCCTTCATCCCTGCATCATTGTCTCAACTATGCATTGAGACTTTGGAGCTCTGCCTGCCTCTTCGGTCCTGCCTGTGGAACAGGGAGCATTTCTGAAAATGCTACCCTGGAGGATCTGGATTTTAGCTTTCTATCTAAGAGCCTAAATTTGGCTTCCAGAATTTCCCTCCCACATTTTCCTATGTTGTTGGTACCCACATGTACCAAGACAGCCGGTCCATATTCCCTTCCATTCCCACCCAACTCAGGATAGGCCTCTTTCCGGGCTTACCTGAAGCCCCTGGTTACTGGTAGCCTTTACAAAATGGCTGCCACCACAAACTCTACAAACAACCTTGCAATACTACTGAAGTATTCAGATGAGTGAATAAATGTGAAAGAAAGGGAGTCAAAGCTTATAGTGTAGTACATGAAAGCATAATTTGATAGAGGAAGCTTTCCTATTTTTCCAAGCAACAAAATATTAACATTACATTTAGATTAACAAATGGGAACTGCATGACTGCAGTAGTATTAAAGTCTGGAATTACTCCTGCCTTGAGCTGAAGCAAGCACATACATTCTGATCTGAAAGTTGATGAAGGTAAATAAAAGGTACATTTTCACCTGACTGAACTGGTGTTGTGGACAGGCCTGAGGGCAGTAGAGTGGAGGGTGTCAGTGAAATATCTGGTAGTTCTTTTTTTTTCTGTGCATTCCAAATATCCTTTTATGCCTCATTAATATTTTCTTCTTTCACCAAATATTTGTTGTTTTTGGCTCCATTTTCCTCCATAACACCCAAAATAATTTGGGTGAGTGAAGCACTCATCTTCCCCCACCCATCTTAAGAAATTATGCATATTATAATAATGGAATTGATATTTTGGCAGAAGGAACCAAGTTTTCCTACATTTTTCCATTTCAGTAGCATGGGATGCCCATGAAGAAAGAAACAACTTCAAATGCTGATGTGATATTTATTTTTGGCTCAAACTACATCTCATCTGCCTGAGAATATTCAGCAGCCTGTCATAGAAAATGTTTTTGAACTAATGAGCTACATTTGCATTCCACATAAAAGAGATTTAGATATTTTTCATTTGCATGGTCCCATAGAAACAAGCTGATTTGGTTTTCACTGCAACTGCTTTAAAACGCTACTGATTATCCATTTAAAGCTGCCAGCACTTTAAAGCTTAAAACCCAACCTGCTTCTCTTGCTGGGGAAGGTAGCTTTTATATACAAACTTGGATCCTGATGAGATCTGTTTTTCTAGATAGGCTGCAGCAAAGAAATTTTTCATAATGTCACTGCAAAATAAATTAAAATGTGCATCTTCATGTGCCTGCTTCCATTGCATCGAAATAAATGTTACAAGCTCATTTAATTAGAATAGTTAGGAATGTCTCTTCCCTGCTTCACTGACTCTCCAAATCACAAGTTAATTTGTCAAAATCAGCCCATTGTTTTTCTTTCATTATTCATTACTGAAGAGACAGCTCTATTTAAATAAATGTTTATGGTACAGAAAGCAGAGCAATGAGCAACCCCAAATATTTTCATAAGGGAGAACAAGAAAAGTTTATAGTGCAGATTGCAATTGTGGATGGTTTTTTTTTTTTTTTTTGGTGAATGTGTGTGTGTGTGTGATTGGATATTTGACTAGCTAGAAAGGTACAGAATAAGGCAGCGTGCTGTAACTGATGATACACTACACACCATATCTCACACTGGCAGCTGCATGCCCTCAGAAGCAGTTTTCGTCTTTGTTTTAAAAGACAAATGATGACAAAAGATACAATCACTATAAATTACCCTAATCAAATCATTCTCTTTGGGAACAGTTGCAATGCTTAATCAATTAATCAGTGTTTGCTGTAGGTTTTTTTTTTCTTTATGAATATGGCGCCTGACAACGGAGCTATTAATACTGCCATTTACCCACAGCAGCGATACAGTATGCCGAGATGCATTCTATTTAAACTGAGGCAAATAGGTTAATAACGGAAATCTCACGAGGGTTAAATTATGTGGGCAAGATCATGGTAAGTCGTAAAAGTGTGAATTATACAAAATGGGGGTTAACGACAAAGATTAGAAGAAATTATGTTTACTTGATTGGCCAGAATGTTATTTATGTGGAGGTCTTTTTGGAAGGCATCTATCAGTAATGGATGGAAGAGATTAGCGGATAATCACCGGGGCCTCTCACTAATGAGATGTTGCATTTCAGCTAGGCTGTGACTTTCTGTGGAAAAACCCTGCCGTGTTACTTCATCGCATCTTTGCCTGCTAATTGTAAACCTCATGGACTCCTTAATGGTATATAACCTTCTCTGTGTGCCTGTGTATGGAGCTGGTGGGTGGAGGGGGGGGGGGGGGAGTTAAGTTCAATATTCCTTCAGTCTCATTTGGAGAAATGAAACAAAGAAGTGAAGTAGACTTTCTTTGAGTTTTCTTAGAAGTTACCCATTTGTACTTTCCCCTGGCTTGCCTTTGTTGGGAGATGTATATTCTGACTACGATTCTATTAACCGGAGTCCTTCACCTGTTTCCAATGAATCTTGGGAGCTGAGAATCAATAATGTTTATTCTTTGCCACACATTCATGTGGCCAGCTCTCGTTATGCTAATCATGCAATCACCAAGAGAATCTAATTGCAGGGATGCTTTGAAAGAATTTATAGTCCAAGCATGCATTGTATAACATTGGTCTGTGTCAAAATCAAGATGCAAGCTGAATCCAGACTGCTTGCCTGAGATGTAAGAGATGTATAGTACAATCAACATGAAACCTCAGCAAAGTCTGAAGAACCTCTTTTAGGTCAGTAAGGTGGCATTTTAGAACATGAGGTCTCTCATGCAGAGGTAAAGCAATCTCTTTTGCCAAAGTATTTCAGATTTTCAAAAGTTGGCAAATGTCCAGGTATGATGAGATGTAACTATAAAGTATCCCTCAGCTGCCTTGAAGACAATCAAACATACTTTATGGTACAGATAGGACTATTATGTTGGAATCCCCACATCACTGCTGAGCTACCTTGCCAGGATGAGGCAGTCTTGTGAAAACTTAGTTCATCATGCCATTAGTTTGTCTTTGATGGAACATTTAGGGACAGATTCCATAAACGGCACCCACATTTAGGTGCTGGAAAGATCTGCACTAAACTTGTATTCTATATTGCCATGACTCTATTATGAGTTCTGATGTGCCCATTTTAGAGGGTAATTTTATAATAGACTCCCTAGGTTAATAGGGCAGGAAGAGGCCAGTTTTATAAGAATATTTTTCACTCAACACATAGTTAATCTCTGGAGCTTGTTGCCAGAGGGTTTTGTAAAAGCAGCTAACATAACTGGGTTTAAGAAACTCATGGAAGAAAGTCCATAACTGATTATTAAGTTAGAGCTAGGGGAAACCACTACTTATCCTTGGGGGTAAGTAGCATGGAATCTTACCAGTTTTGGGGATCCTGCCAGGTACTTGTGACTTGGATTGGCCAATGTTGGAAACAGGATATAGGCCTACATGGATCTTTGGTCTGACCCAATTAATGGCGGTTCTTATGTTCTTAATTCTGTAGAGATAGAGTACCAGGTTTTGGGTGCTGACATATACACCTGCTTGGGAGCAGGACCATATATTAGTGCATAAATATTTTATATAAAATATATGTGTAAATTGTGACCCCGCCCTTGCTCTGCCCAAATTTCTCCCATGATCATGTTTACTGTACTAGTGCTAGCTTGCACCATGCGTACTTTTAGGTATACTTGTAGGCAGAGCTGGCCTTAGCAATTGTGGGGCCCTGTTCAGACCTGTTTGGTACCCCACCCCCCCACCCCACTGACAGCTTAAGATTTCAAATGAGGTGTCAGGGATTTATTGAAACAGAGTTCTTTAATCGCTGACTACTACTGTAATCGTAGTGATTTATGAGCTTGGGATACCCTGGACCCCAAAGGTAGTACAATAGCAAAAATAGAGACATTTCTCATCTACTTGAAACATTGGGAGAGATACAGGGCTGGATGATCACAAAAAAAAACTTATACTGAATCTTGGGAAAATGGAGGTAATGATTATTTGTAGGCAGCCAATGGATGTTCACTATGAGCCGTTTCGGTTTTGGGGAGTCACTTTGCCCATACAGCAGTTGTTGGTGAGTCTGGAAGTTGTGCTGGTTCAGAGTTGACTCTGCAATCTCAAATATCAAGGGTGATTCAGTCTTCTTTTCATCAGTTGCAGATCTTTTATTCATTTTCATTTATTCATTTTATATACCGTTTCTTATTGCAACTGCAAAACAGAACGGTTTACATTTAAAAAATACAACTCATACACACATACAAACAAATAAATAAATAAGAACTCCAATCATTGATAGAAAAGCACAGCAAACCAAAAATAACAAAGAAGGACATAACTGGTACGATCTACAGATGAAATACAGTTAAACCTAACCTTCTACTCCTTCTCTATTATCATAAGTTCTGTTCAATACAGTTTATAAAGAAAAAAGTTTTCAAAAGTTTTCGAAAGTGACTATAGACTAGACTGAAACCCCTTCTCCTTTTGTCTGACTTTCAGTCTGAGAAGAGCCTTGTATTATCAAAATTGGATTATTGCAATGATCTGTATAAGGGTGTATCTCAAACTAGGTGCAAGGCTGTCCAGGTGGTGCACAATGCAGCAGTACAGATGATAGAAGGGTCAGGGCAGTTTAAGCATGTTTCTCCGGTAATGAAGTCACTTCAGGCCCTGTTTACTAAGATGTGCTAGTGTTTTTAGTGCTCACTAAACATTAGAGACACCTATATAGTCCTATGAGTGTCTTTAGTGTTTAGCACGCCCTAATGTTTAGCATGCGCTAAAAATGCTAGCGCACCCTTAGCGCTGCTTAGCAAACAGGGCCCTTCATTTGTTGCTGGTCCATTATAGAATTCATTTCAAGTTGCTAGTTTTGGTATTTAAGTCTTTAGTTGGGCTGGCACCACAGTACCTTCAACAGGCCCTTGAGGTTTATCACCCACTGTGGGCATTACAATCTGAGGGAAAATACTTACTCTGTTTATTAGGCACTTCATAGATACACTTACACTATCAGAAGGAATGCTGCTTTTTCAATTATAGTCCATGTTTGTAGAACAAATTGCCTGAGAGGTTACAAGGTATCACAGATTTATCTGTGGTTAAGAAACAGTTAAACACAAACTTATTTAGCCAGGCATTTTTTTCCCTGAATTTTCCATTCTGCTGTATTTTCTATGTGATTATGAAGTTGAGTTATAGTGATTTTTATTGTTACTTAATTTTTAATAGATAGTTTACATTTTTACATCGTATCACCTACTTATTACACTGTATTAGAAATAAAACATCTGCATATATTTATTTCTAAACAAAATTTATTAAAATAAATAAGTTAAGTATATTTACATTATGTTCCGGTAGAAATATTTCCAAAATAAAAAAAGCAAGCTAAGCAAAATGAAATGAGAAATGCAAACAAAACCAAGGAGAACCAATAACCACTGAACAAAATACCAGTCTACATGCACTTGTTGTTAACCAGTTAGATTGCCCATGGACAGAATGATCAGTGAGGCCTGCCACCCAGGCTTCTTCAGTCCCTCTCAACTTCTCCTCCAGTCTTCCTCTCCACAGTACCTGAGAGACAAGCTAGTTCCCAGTACCCGCACGACTTCAATCAATGAGTGATTCTTCCAGTCACCTCTGCCCTTCCGATATGACTGTGACTGAGGTTGGCTGGAGCCTGGCTGGGAAGGTGAGAGTGATTGTCTCCCGGGGACCTGGCAGGCTGGTGCTTGGAAAAGTTGGTGCTACTGCAGGGCCCACCCACATGAACATGTATAAGGAGGTGAAGCTGAAAAGTTAATAAAATGGCACTATCTCTCTAAGAAGCGTGAAACCAGTGGGAATGGAAGAGTGAGAGGGAGGAGATATAATGGCTATCCGGTAATGTATTGGAAGGAATATAGAGCTTGAGCACTGAGGATCATGATTACCAAGGGGGGGGGGGGGGGGGGGGGGGGAGAGAGAGAGAGAGAGAGAGAGAGAGAGAGAGAGAGAGAGAGAGAAGGAGATATAAATGGAGAGGGAGATGAAGATGGGAAAAGTTCTGGTCAGCTACCAGTTGCAAAGCTGACTCTGTTAAGCACGGGGCCCTGTGCGGCTGCCCCTGTTGCTCCTGATTAAGGCCTGCCCTGCCTGCAAGAGTTGCCTAGTGAACATGAAACAGAGAACTTAATCAACTCAGGAGGGGTTGGGGGATATGCAGCTCATAATTCTCTCTTAAATTATTCTATTGCAACAGTTGGGGAAACTACCTGCCAGTTGGCAGAGTAAGCCCTTTTGTTCTCTAAAATTGTCAGGATACAGTATCTTTGTGACATTTCCCAACAGATTCCAGAAAAGTCTGTTCTGGATTCAAATTGGTATTAAGGCATGGACTGTATCCAGGTATTTAGCTTTTAATATGAATAATTCCTGAAACATGCACAAAAAATATAAGACTACCATACTGGATCAGACCAAAGGTCCATCAAGTGCAGCATCCTGTTTCCAACAGGTATATCTTTGTGTAATAAGAAGGAATTACCCATCCAGACCTGACACTGGAAACAGCAATTCTTCTATTGCATCAGGAAATTAGGCACATTGTCCAGAGCTATTTAAATGTTTCTTTTCTCTAAACTGGAAAAGGAATTTAATTAGAAGATCACCCATAATGATGAAGCCTGGCTTGTACAATGTGTATACCTTTAGCAAGATAATTGAAGTTGAATTCATTTCCAAGTAAAGACGTCCTTGGGAAAAGACAACATTGCATGTAAAGCTTGAAACACTAGTGCTTTACTTTACTGGATTTCATAGCACTCACACCTCACCAATAAAAGCCTGAAGCATGTTAGCAGTAATTAATAATAATAATTAAAACATACCCCTTAATACAAAAAAATAAAACTAACCAATTACCCTATAACCCATCCCTTCCACAACTCTTTAATTAGCATTGTTTGTCCCTCAACTAGCTGAAAGCTTTCACATAAAACCATGTTTTAATTTTCTCTTTAAATGTTAAATAACCTCTCTTTTAATGCAACTCTAATGGCAAATGTGTTCCACAACTTAGGCCCCATTGCCATAAATGCTTGTGAACAAGTCGATTACAATTTAACATTTCCAGGCACTGCAAGCAAAACCTGCTGCGATGAGTGTGGCCTCCTAGAAGGCTCAATAAATCCTGCAAAATAGAAGGGACCTCCCAGGAACAAAGAACAAAAAACCAAGAAGAGAAGCCTGAAGTGAAGATCTGCCAAGATTATTGAGTCAATGTCAAAAAAATGCCCAGTGCTTCACGTAGGCAGTCAAATTCTGGCCACTTTAATTAAGGCAAGTTTTCTGTTAAAATTAATACCTTGCTTTCAGAAGGGTGGGACACAATTTCAACATGTGAAAAGCTGATGTACATGCGAAAATGGGCATACACATATGAATAGTAATATTAGAAAAGCCAGTATTTGCACATGTACCTGAGAGTTGAGGAGTGGCCTAGTGGCTAGAGCACCGGTCTTGCACTCCAGAGGTGGCCGGTTCAAATTCTGCTACTGCTCCTTGTGATCTTGGGTAAGTCACTTAACCCTCCATTGCCTCAGGTACAAACTTAGATTATGAGCCCTCCTGGGACAGAGAAATATCCAGTGTACTTGAATGTAACTCACCTTGAGTTACTACTGAAAAAGGTGTGAGCGAAATGGAAATAAAATAAAATGTATATCATGGCGTAGTTTGGGCAGAGAAGAGGAATACTGTACCCCAGGGTTTTATATATGGGGCCAGATTCTATATAAGGTGCCTAAAAAATACATGCAGTAAACATTTCCGCCTTAGCATATTCTATAATTGGCACCTAGATTTATGCATGGCATATAGAATATGCTTAGTTGATGTTCTAGTGCAGTGATGGCAAACCTATGGCACGCCTGCCAGAGAGGGCATGCAGAGCCCTCTCTCTTGGCATGCGCACCATCGCCAGGGAAGCCGAGAGGGGGGTGCAGGGGGGACAAAATTCCCCGGGCCGGCACCACAGTCGCCTCCACCCAGTGATGTGCTGGAGTCGGCTCTCCTCCCTCTCTCCCCTGAGCTACAGGGTCCCTCCAAATACCTGAAGAAGGCATTCTTCGGGGCAGGCAGGAAAGATCTCCAGTCTTGCCTGCCCACTGCCGGCGCTGACCCTCCCCCGCTGCCGGATTGCTCTTTAAATATGGCCACCGAGACTTCCAGCGGCGGCCTCACGAGACTTCTGCTGAAGTCTTGGAGGCCACCCTTGTAAGTCTCGGCAGCCATTTTGAAGAGTGATGCAGTAGCGCCGTGGGAGAGTCAGCGCCGGCAGCAGGCAGGCAAGACTGGGATTCTTACCTGCCTGCCCCAAAGAATCCACTGCACAACCTGAGTGACTGGAGGGGGGCAGGAGAGCGAGGAGAATCGCTGGGCATGGGTGGCTGGATGGGGGAAGGGGGAGAGGAGAGAATCGCTGGACATGGGTGGATGGAGGGGAGGGCAGGGGGAGAGGAGGGTTGCTGGACATGGGTGGATGGAGGAGAGGGCAGGGGGAAGAGGAGGGTTGCTGGACATGGGTGGATGGAGGGGAGGGAAGGGAGAGAGAAGAAATGCAGGACATGGATGGAGGGGAGGGAAGAGTGAGGAAGAAGATGAGATGAGGAAAAAAGAAGAGAGGAGAAAACCTGCACATGGATGAAGAAAATAAGCAGAAGCTGGATCCACTGGACAATCAAGTCTGCGGAGGACCCAGCTTTTACTTACGGATGTAGGGCAAGAAATGAAGAAGAAAGGCGGAAAGTAAAGAAATAAATGGAAAGGAAGCCCTGGAAACGGTGTTAAGAGGACAGATAGCAGCAGAATACTGGGCCAGCATGATCAGAAAAACAAAGTCACCAGACAACAAAGGTAGAAAAAAAAATCATTTTATTTTCATTATAGTGTTTGGAATATGTCCACTTTGAGAATCAGGTGCTCAACATTAAAAGTTTATATTTATTTACTTATTTATGGCATTTTATCCCACATTAAACATGAATTAGATTGGAACCTGGGATCATTTAATTTGCAACAGCAAAAATCACATTAATTATTCAAAAGCATGCCAAATGCTTTTAAAGTTCTGTTATTCAGGTTAAATTGCCCTGTTGGCACTTTGCGATAAATAATTAGATTTTGGGTTGCTGTTTGGGCACTCGGTCTCTGAAAGGTTCGCCATCACTGTCCTAGTGCCTAAAACTACATGCCTCCATTTACACCAAAGAAAATGTGGCATAAATCTCTGTGTGTAGATTTACGCACCCAAACCCCTTTTGAACTGTGCTTAGGGAGTTATGTGCATAACTTCTAATTATTGCCAATTATTGCTTGTTAAGTGCTGTTATCAATGCTGATTAGCTTATGTCAATTAAGTTGCACACTTTGTTACAGAACACACCTGGATCTCTAGACACACTGTATAGAATCCAGAGGATGTGCCCAAAGTTTCACGCACAATTTAATTGATCAACAAGCCCAACTAGCAGGAATGAGAAAGTGAGAGGGAGGAGCTATAATGGCTAGCCAGTAATCTATTGTTGGAAGGAGTATAGACCTTGAGCACTGAGGATCATGATTACCAAGGGGGCGGGGGAGGGATAGATAGGTAGATAATGACAATTAGCTATAAACATCTACAACAATTTAAGATTTTCCTTTAAATACATACTCAAAAGAATTTCTTATTTAAGATAATGAGTCATAGGGCAATTCAAAAAAATCATAAGTTACAAGCCCTTAAAGCATTCTTCAACATTTCTTGTTTATAATGCAAACTCAAATTATCCCTAATAGCTGCTGTACCCGCTGCCTGTAGGGACAATTTTTGAGATTCTAATAAAGTGATTTGCTTATCCATTGCAGGGAATAAAGGGGTGAATTCTATAAATCATGCCTAAAAATTTGTGGCATGCAATTTTTGGAGACATAGAATCAGAGGGAAAGTGTCCAATTCTCCCAGTTTAGCAACATCCTCTGAAGAAATTTCACAAGGCAGTTTGACTGTTCCTTGCAACAAACCTTTGGCCTGAGTAACCAACCTGAAGAAGTCTCTCAGAGACACATCTTTAAAAGTACAATCTTCTTGAAGAGTCTCATTAACAGATAGCAAAGGAATCCTCTGCTGAGCACTAACCCCTGACATGAGCATATTAGAAATAGGAGATACACCAGGAGAGAAAACTATAGAAACATGTGGTAAGACGGTAAGTCAATGGGCAGTGGGGCCTGAACTAAGGTAGGCAGGCCCCATCACCAAGAGAGGCCCCATCCTGACATGGTGTGCCAGATATTACATGCATATCCATAGGCTCAGACCTAACTGCAGAAGCAGCTGGCTGACCGTAAGATTTAACCTTTCACTTACCCATACTAGAGCGTTTTGCCTGAACAAAAAAAAGAAGCAGAGACGCCACTCCTCACCACTACTCAGTGCTCTGAAGGGGCTCCAAAGGGGCAAAGCCTGCCCCTTTGACTAAACCTTTTTGGGCACAACTTGCGATTGTGCACCACAGCAACAAAGATCTGAATAGGCACAGAGGGATGATGCTACTCAAATTCTGCCTCCCTCCACCCAGCTGGTTTTCATTGGTAAGACACACCAGCAGTCCTTACAGGCAGTCCCAACTTCTGTCTCTCCTAATAAACGCTTATTGTTATATAATATGGCCCAGTCTGCATAAATCTGCGTGCAGGGACTTACGCCATGTTTTCATTGGTGTAAATGGAGGCGCGTAGTTTTAGGCACTGGGATATCAACTAAGTATATTCTATATACTGTGCCTAAATCTTATAGAATACGCTTAGGTGAAAATGATTTTTGCGTGGATTTTCCAGGCACCATATATAGAATCTCCCCCATAATGCATATTTGTAAGGGAGCATACATGGGGGCAGAACATGGGCAGGGCTCCCACTGGGGTGTCTAACTTTACTTTAAGTTGTATCTCTCCCTGCTGCACTTAGATACTCGTACTTACACCAGCTCTTTGGCTGGCCTACGTTCAAGTGTGTAAATTTTAGGGGCAACGATAGCTAGTTACACATGTATTCTTTAATGAAACCTAGATACCTAGGTCCTGTTGTAGCATAGGCTTCTACTACATGCCTAATGCCCCCTTAAACCAAACCTTTCAAACTATTACTGTACAGGTACACTGCCAGGCACCTTGAAGACAAGGGACTAAAATATTAAGTTTCAAAGAGTTGCATAACATTAAATAAATACTAAGTGCTACACTTCTAGGGCAGCTGAATGGTACCAGCTCCTATGGACCTATTTGCCTTTGTAGCCTAGGCACCTTGTTATAAAATTATCTTCCATGTGCTCACCAGTAGGATCTTGTAGCTCCGATTCTCCCAACTTCCACATGGAAATAACTCTCTATAATTTGTCTTTGGGACCTCTGATTGCTATATACTATGAAAACTTGTCTAGAAGACTCTGGGCGATGTTTTGCATTTGTGCCATCAGATGAAGTCCTCCAGATGGGAGACTGGTAATTTTGAATGGCCTTACAGAGAATTACAGCTGGTTGGCTAAGTCCTTCTCTACTCATAGAAATGTCTATGTAACTGCCTGATTTTTGAGCAGCTAAATCTCACCCATTTTTAACACTGAACAGCGAGATTTAGCCTCTCTTGAGGGCTGTACTTTCACCTTCTGGAATCAAGCTGTCTAATTCCTTGGATAGCTGGCCACATTCAACTAAAATTCAACCCCATAATGTGTGAAATAGGTTTGATCTACGGGGTAAAACTTTCCCCTGGAAGTTGCTCCATAATGACCTGGGCAGTTCTGCATCGTGTAACATGTTCCCATTAACCAAATGCAAACCTAATTGGCTCACAGGAAATGAAGCATCCATGGAATGTCAAAACTTTATTTAAAATTAAAAAATGGGCAACAATAACATTTTACCTCTCCTAAACACACCTCATTCTTCTATGTCTGCACCAACTTACCAGGAAGACATCAATTGAAGGATGAAGCAAGATAGTTTAAGGTCAAGAAAAGGAAAGAATCCCTCTGCTTTTGTTGTTGTTGTTGTTGATTCCTGTTTAAAGTGCCTCAGATTGAGAGACCCGAATTCTGACTGTAATAGCTTGCTTTTGTCAGGTAAGAGGGATTAGGCCATATATATAAGCTAAGCAAGCCTCCTTGCCAAGGAAACAGAAACTAGTCACCGGTAATAAATACATTTATTGGGCAGACAGTAAAAAGTACTGAAGAGTTTAAAATAAATTCAGAGTTATTTAAACATAATTTATGACCAGTAAAATATCACCTCCTGTTTCTCCATTAATGTGTTTTATCTGGACCATCAAATGTCACACACTGCTAGTTTTGGATGTAAGGTCACTGGAAACAACATATCAGGGACGTCAGCACTCGGCAGCACAAATCAAGTGAAATTCCCTTAAAAATAAAAATGTCAGCAGTAAAATAATAGCTGATAGTTATTTCATGCTATGAAAGTCTTGTAATATATCAAGAGATCACCTTATCCTAGCTTTATGATAAACCATTCTGAATGTTACATTTACCTTTATTTAAGTGGCTTATAAATGACAAGTAACCAAACATTGACACTGCAAAATAAAAATGAAATTGCACACAAAAATATATGACAAATTTATACACATAGATGCAAACCTTAGGAGCGCAATGTATTGCAATACATGCACTGTAACAGCAAATCAAGAGGTTGTTGGGTTGTTGGTTTTTTTTTTTTTTGCCCACTGGTTTCTGCCAGCTTCTGTGGGCTTCTAGTTCAATCAGAACTGGTTCTATTGGGTTATGGAACCATCTGCCACAACCAAAGGATATGTCCTCATTTTAAACTCCCTTTCTATCCAGCTCAGTCACTGAGTCGTACTACTTGACCAGGGACCACAAATTGTGGCTCCTTCCGGAAAATGGTACATATGCACCTTGATTTCGACATTAGGAGGGCCTATGTTCTTAAAACTTATGCTAAGCTATTTTTGGCATGTGCTAATTTGAACATTGCTTAACTGTTAAACAATGATCTAGATAGCACAAGCCAAAAATAGTTTAGCACAAGTTTTAAGAACAGAGAGGGCCAATGCTGGATAGAGAGAGGGTGGGATACAGAGGACCAATGCTGAACTTGGGGGAGGGGTGGTTAGGGACATAGAAGGGAGCCTATGATTAGGGAAAAGGGTGATGTTAGACACGTGGGGATAGGAACACAGAGGGGTGATGCTGAAAAGGGGGGGGGGGTAGGGATACTGAATGGAGATATTGGGCAAGGGAAGTGAGATGCTGAACATGAGGTAGGATAAGGACAGGAACACAGAGGGAAGGTGGATAATAGATATGGAAGAAAAGAGGGGAGACAGGCTGCATATATAGGGAAGGGAATATAGGCTACACATATAGGGAAGGATAGAGATGAGGGGAGATGGGCTGCACATAAAGGGAAGAGGGGAGTGAGGCTGCACAGATAGGGAAGAGAAAAGGGGAGACAGGCTGCATATGAAGGGAAGGAAACAGGGGAGACAAGATAAATTTGAGAAGGAGGCAGAGAAATTGAAGAAAGCTGAACGTGAAAGATCAGTGCCAAACAGACATAGGGCAGCAGGTGAGAAAAGAAATTGCAAATCGAAAGGAGGCCCTGGAAACAGAGTTAAGCGCACAGGTGGAAGAAAGCAGAACCAAAAATTGGGAACAAGATGATTGGAATAATAAAATCACCAGATTACAAAGGTAGGAAAAATTATTTTATTTTCAGTTTAGTGATCGAATTATGTCAGTGTTGAGAATTTGCATGTGTTGGTTTTATTTTGCACTGTACAGGAGGACATGCATTTCATTGATTCTCTAATGTTGCATAACATGCAGAGTCCTGTATCTCTGCTTTCAGTTTGTATCTGCATGTTTTTTTGCAGTTCCGTATTTTGTATCAGATGAGAGTCATGTTCTATACTTTCAGCTGAGATAAATGATTCTGCTGGCATGTGGTGTCTGTGTAGAAATCTGTAACAGTCCATCTTCTTTCAGTTTCCCAGTAGCAGGTCTATTGGTGCTATAATGTATTTCAATAGCATATTTAATGAAATAACTACTTCTGAAGGTTATAGGTATGGGTGGGGATGGAGTGGATCTTAACAGGGACAGGCGGGTATGGGTCAGATTACAGTGGTGTATCTCAACAATGTTTGTACCTTGTAAGTGTGCCACAAGATGAAAAAGGTTGAAAATCACTGGTTTGACATATAGGGATATATCTACTAAAATACTCTACTAAATGGGCTTAGGGCCACATTCTATATATATGGCGCCTAGAAAATCCACAATGAAAACATTTCCGCCTAAGCATACTCTATATAGAATACGCTTAGTTGATATCCTAGCACCTAAAACTACGTGCCTCCATTCACACCAGTGAAAATGTGGCGTAAATCCCAGCATGTAGATTTAGGTGCAGAGGGCCATAGTCTATAACAACGCGAGTAAATTTTGAATTGCCCATTTCCTCACCCATAATCACGCTCCTTTTTGCCTGCACACATTAAAATGTAGGCGTAGTGCATTACAGAATACCCTTAGGCAGTTGTGTGCATAAATTCTAATTATTGCCAATTAGTGCTCATTATTGCTCTTTAAATACTGTTAACAGCGCTAATTGGCTTGTTAAGCCAATTAAGTTATGCACGTTGTTAACAGAATACACCTGGATTTTGGTGCGGATCTCTAGGTGCGCTGTATAGAATCCGGGGGCTAGCACATGCTGACATGGGACTTTCCAGCGTACTAAGTCCACTTCTAGTGCACCCAGGAAATAGAGTGTTTCAATTGTTTCTTTTTTAGGTCAAGCACTTATGTGGATATGTTAGCTGGTTAGCGCGTCCTTGTCCATTCTCTGCCCCTGAAACACTCCCTCCAAAAAATAAATACAAAAATATAAATAACATGTGCTTAGCATGCACAAAAAAGTTACTTATCAAAAAATGCTTTAATGCGCTTTGCGGTAAGCATTTTCATGTGCGTTAAGCATGAATTGGGCTTAACACACTTTAGTAGACATACTGCATAGTGTACTCAGGGGTCGATATTCAAAGTGATTTAACCAGCCAGTAATGACTCCTGGCTGGTTAAATCGCCTGTTCGGGCTACGATAGTTTTCAGTGGCACTTAAGTTAGTGCTGCTGCAAATAACCGGTTAGCGCCGAAATGAAAATAGAATATTTGGGGAGCAATCTGGGGCTGAGCTGGCACTTGGTCAGTTGAGTGCTGATATTCAGAACTTAGACGGCCAGGTTAACTGCATAAATAGGACCACATAAAAGTTTGTCCTATTTTTACGCAGTAATCCATGGCCGGTTAAGTACTGAATAATCACACTTAACCGGCTGTGTGTTAGCTGTCTTCAGAAACCTGGAAACTCAATGCTAGTGCCTGGACATAGCACGGCATTGAATTTCCAGGTTAAACTCTGACAGCAGTCAGCAAGACACTGATCATCACTGGTTGAATTTCGGGCCCTAAATTCTTTTAACATATCTGCTAAAATTACATCTCTATAGTGTAGTGGTCTTCATTCATTTTTGAGCTGAAGACACTTTCAGGCTTATTTTCGAAAGAGAAGGACGCCCATCTTTCAACACACATCGCAAGATGGGCGTCATTCTCACAGGGTTGCCCAAATCAGTCTAATGGAAAGCCGATTTTGGGCTACCCCAACTGCTTTCTGTTGCGGGGACGACCAAAGTTGACGGGGCGTGTGGGAGGCGTGGTGAAGGCCGGACTTCGGTGTGCCTAACACATGGGCATCCTTGATCCATAATGGAAAAAAAAGGGCGTCCCTGACGAACACTTGGATGACTTTACCTGGTCCTTTTTTTCTTACGACCAAACTACAAAAAGGTGCCTGAACTGACCAGATGACCACCGGAGGGAATCGGGGATGACCTCCCCTTACTCCCCCAGTGGTCACTAACCCCCTCCAACTCTCAAAAAAATTTTTTTTAATATTTTTTGCCAGCCTCAAATATCATACCCAGCTCCATGACAGCAGTATGCAGGTCCCTGGAGCAGTTTTAGTGGGTGCAGTGCACTTCAGGCAGGTGGACCCAGGCCCACCCACCCCTACCCATTACACTTGTGGTGGTAAATGTGAGCCCTTCAAAATCCACCAGAAACCCACTGTACCCACATCTAGGTGCCCCCATTCACCCACAAGGGCTATGGTAGTGGTGTACAGTGGTGGAGAGTGGGGGTTTTTTTTTGGGGGGGGGTTGGGGGCTCAGCACACAAGGTAAGGGAGCTATGTACCTGGGAGCTTTTTCTGAAGTCCACTGCAGTGCCCCCTAGAGTGCCCAGTTGGTGTCCTGGCATATCAGGGGGACCAGTGCACTACGAATGCTGGCTCCTCCCATGACCAAAGGGCTTGTATTTGGTCATTTCTGAGATGGGCGTCCTTAGTTTCCATTATTGCCGAAAATCAGAAATGACCAAGTCTAAGGACGACCATCTCTCTAGGGATGACCTAAATTTCAAGATTTGAACGTCCCCGGCCGTATTATCGAAACAAAAGATGGACGCCCGTCTTGTTTCGATAAAATGGGTTTCCCCGCCCCTTCACTGGGACGTCCTGCAAGGACGTCCTCAGGAAAATTTGGGCGCCCCTTTCAATTATGCCCCTCCATGGATTCTAATAAGCTGAAGGAGAGCTATCTTCCCATGCTGAGCCAGGACTCTGTTGACCAGTGTGTATCAATGACATCCACTCCCACTAACCCACCTTCAAACTTCAATGGGGGTGGGAGGGGAACAGTTTCTTCAAGGTTGTGAACATATCGAAATGCATTCTCTTTTGTCTATTGAGAAATGTCTTGCCCTTCAAACATGTGGTTCTTCTCCCCATCCACTTTCCCCTTTTTTGTCCTAAACCTGGGTACAGAGGTAGAGTAGCAGGGAAACAAAAGCCAAAAAGACAATGAGAACCACCCCATAGGTCTCCGGGGGTTGCCATTGGCCCCGGGGCCTTGCATTGAAGAACACTGCTATAGTGCATGCACAGTATTAAGCTGCGTACAGTCCCCAAAAGTATGGATTCTCTGTGAAATAGCCAGCCAGGATATAGACACTACACAAATTAGTATGTATCTTCTAAAATGAGGAAGAATAATCCTTTTTTTAAGTGGTGACTCAGCCCCATTGCTGCAAACCTAGATAAAAGTAAGCCTGGTGCATGAGGTTGTTTTTCAGTTGCAAGGACAGAAGTGGGAGAGCATCTGAACTCCAGGACTCAGGGCAGGATTAAAGCACAGGCAAACTAGCACATGCCTATGACCCACTTGTAGGAGGGGGTTCTGTTAAATGTGTAATACCCTATGATGTGGGTATTACTAGAGCTTGCAGAGTTAGAATTTTCAAAGGCCCTAGGGGTAAGGAGGTCCTTGCCAGTGGGCTGGAGAGTTGGGATGTCCCTGGATGGGAGGAAACCCAGCCCAAGGGACATCTCAAGAAGGCAAAGGATATAGTGGAGGGGTAAAAGGATTTTTGTCAATTAGTATCTCAGCCAGCCGCAGGACATACTTTCTAGTGATGCCAGGGTGAGAAGTTACCTACTGTGGCTCCAGAGGGCACTAGCATCTCACCAGCTCATTTGACAATCAACTTCCAATGTTGAGGCCAGGACAAGCATTTGCTTGGGTGTTGGCCTGTGTAAACAATCTAAACCTATGGGTATGATGAAGTCTTGGGTGAGTTGTGGTTTCAGCTCTGGCTAAGGCTAACGCAGAAAGAAGGATATAGTCCACGATGCCTCAAAGCTCTAATGCCCCGATGCTCAAAAGTAAACCCATTAGTGTCATACTAGCACCCACATTTACCTGCACAGAATGTTCAGAGGGGTCTAGTGCAGGAAACAATGAGCGCTCCAGGCACTAGCACAGATAGCATGTAAATGAGGTCATTTTGTATTCCTCCCCAATGCTCAGAAAAGAGTGCCTGAAACAAAACTGCTTTACCACTGCAAAAAATAATGCCAGGTCGGAGCAGGTGTTAGAGTGCTGGAAGAGAGGAGTTCTCATGATTCTCGTGCTTCTCTCATCATTGTTTCTGCTAAATCTTACATTTGAATGTTCAGTTTTTGGAGTACAAGGTCCATAATATAGACACAGGTGCTTAAATTAGGTTCCAAAGGAACTATGGTTTGGTATGTTGTGAGAGGTTTTCAGAGAAAGAACCAGGAGTCTGGGATACCCAATCAAGGACCTGCAGCAAGGTGAGAGAAAAAGAACAGCGCAGTGAGAAAGTGGTCCAGAGAATTGTAGAGATTGGCCCATTTGACCACACACGGAGACAGAGGTTTTCTGATTTCAGAAGAACCCTTATCAATATAAATCAAACAAAATAAAACATGGAAAAGAAAATAAGATGATACCTTTTTTATTGGACATAACTTAATACATTTCTTGATTAGCTTTCAAAGATTGCCCTTCTTCGTCAGATGGGAAATAAGCAAATGTGCTAGCTAACAGTGTATATAAGTGAAAACATTCAAGCATTACTATGACAGTCTGACAGGGTGGGAGGATGGGGGTGGGTAGGAGGTATGCATGGGAACATCAAAGCATATCATTGATATTCTAACAGGATGGGTGTGGATAGGTGAGGGGTGGGGTGATCAACAGAGACATACAGTACAGCTTTATGGTTTATAATGGGCTAGGAACCCCAGATCCTTGTTAAGTCCTTTCTGTTGGGTGTTAAAATATTCAATCATTCTGACTTCAAAGGTCTTACGTTCTTGTATGGTTTTAAAGTTACCTTTCAGGATTCTCACTGTGAAGTCACTGGTACAGTGTCCTGGTCCTGTAAAATGTTGACCAACAGGTGTGGGAACCCTACTGGCACCAGTATTGTCCATGTGATGTCTATGTAAATTGAATCTTGTCTTAAGCATCTGGCATGTTTCTCCAATATAGCATCCTTCGTTACATTTTTTACACTGAATGATATATACCACATTGGAAGATGAGCAAGTGAAAGATCCCTTTATGTTGAATATCTTTCCTTTGTGGATGACTTTGGGGTCCTGTGAAATATTTTGGCATAGTTTGCAACTGGATAAATTACAGGGAAGTGTGCCCTTCTGTTCCTTTTCAGTCTGTGATGGAAGTTTACTTCTGATTAGCTTGTGTTTTAAGTTGGGTGGCTGTCGGAAGGCCAGTACTGGTGGGGATGGGAATATCTCTTTCAGTAATTCATCCTCCTGGAGTCTCTTATGATTTTCCTCAGTTTTTCCAGCTCTGGATTGTATGTCACTACAAGGGGGATTCTGTCTGTGGATTTTTTCTCCTTGTACTGTAGCAGATTCTCCCTGGGTGTTTTGAGGGAGGAGGAGGCAATATTCTTGGAGATTATTTTGGGGTTATAGCCTTTCTGTTTGAAGGATGCAGTCAGGCTTTTAAGGTGTCTGTCTCTGTCCCCTGGGTCAGAGCAGATATGGTGGTATCTTGTGGCTTGGCTGTAAATGATGGATCTTTTTGTATGTGAAGGATGGAAGCTGGAGTTGTGGAGGTAGCTGCATCTGTCTGTGGGTTTCTTGTATATAGATGTTTGTATACAGCCATCACTGATTGAGACCTTGGTGTTCAAAAAATTGACTTTTTCTGGGAAGTAGTCAATTTTGAATCTGATTGTAGGATGGTATGTATTGAAGGCAGAATAAAATTGTTTCAGAGTTTCTTCACCCTCCGTCCAAATCATAAAAATGTCATCGATGTACCGGTAGTATTTTAGAGGTTTGGTCTGGTGTGTATTCAGAAATGTCTCTTCCAGCTCAGCCATAAAAAGGTTGGCATATTGGGGTGCTGACCTGGTGCCCATCGCAGTGCCCATTATTTGTAGATAGATATCATTGTTAAAGTGGAAGTAGTTGTGAGTTAAAATGAATTTGATTAATTTTGTAATAGTTTCTGGTGAGTATTAATGGTCCAGTGTGGATTTTTTTAGGAGTCTTCCACATGCAGCTATGCCATCCGCATGTGGAATGTTGCTGTATAGTGATTCTACATCCATCGTGACCAGAAGGGTGTTAGGTGGTAGTTGCTTGATATTTTTCAATTTATTCAGAAAATCTGTGATGTCTTGTATGAAGCTGTTAGTTTTGTGTACGAGAGGTTTCAGAATTCCCTCTATGAATCCAGATATTTCTTCCGTGAGTGTGCCAATACCTGATATGATTGGTCTGCCAGGGTTTCCCAGTTTGTGGATCTTGGGTAGCATGTAGAATGTGCCCACAGCAGGCTGGTTTGGTATGAGTTTCTTCAGGTGAGGTTGCGCTTGTGTAGGAAATGTTTTGATAAGGTCTTTCAGCTGTTTTGTGTAATCCTGTGTGGGGTCCTCAGTTAGTTTCCTGTAGTATTTATTGTCTGAGAGCTGTCTGTGCCCCTCTTCAATGTATTTTTGAATGTCCATAATTACCACTGCGCCTCCTTTGTCTGCGGGTTTGATGATAATGCGTTTGTTAGTTTGTAGGGTTCTTATGGCCGCTCTTTCTGGTGGGGTAAGATTGTACAGGATTCTCTTTTGCTTGTTGGAAAGTTGGGATTTCACCCTATGTCTGAAACTTTCTATGTAATTATCCAGCTTGTAGTTTTGTCTCTCCTGTGGGGTGAAATAATTGTTCTTTTGTTTAAGACTGTATTCCGGTCTGTTTGGTGTCCCTTTATTATAGAAATGTGTTTTAAGGCGCATTTTTCTAAAGAATTCTTCTAGGTCTGAGTATAGTTGGATTTCATGTAGTTTCCTGGATGGGCAGAATGAGAGCTCTTTGGAGAGCACGGAGACCTCATGCTGTGATAATTGATGGTTCGAGAAGTTTATTATCCCCATTTGGTTTGCATCTGTAAAGGTGTGATCAGTATTCCCTGGTTTGTTTGGGCTCTGATTTTCACATGCCTCAGATGTGTATCCAAGTGTCTCCAAGGTGTCTGGGGATGTTGGTTCTGAAGAGCTGTAGCTATTCAAGGATAAGCAGTTTCTCTCTCTTTGATTTTGAAGAAGAGAATATAGCTTTATTTCCTTTTTGCGGATAGTAATGTATTGTTTTTCTCCTTGGATGTTATGTAGATCCTCTTTAAGTTGCTTCACAAGGTGAACCAACTTCCGATCTGACGAAGAAGGGCAACCTTCGAAAGCTAATCAAGAAATGTATTAAGTTATGTCCAATAAAAAAGGTATCATCTTATTTTCTTTTCCATGTTTTATTTTGTTTGATTTATATTGATAACCTTAAGAGTGGACTAACACGGCTACCACACTCCTCTACTTAAGAAGAACCCTTAAAAGAGGGCTTTAGGTTGCTATTAATTTATTCCTGCTACTTTGATTGAATATTGTTGTTGTGTTCACTTTTAAATTCGGTTATTTCACTATAGTAAAGGTGAAGTTTTAGCAAAAAGCATCACTACAAGTGAAAGGTATTTTTTACCAAGTCATCTGGTGAGAGCTATGGTGCTTTTTGGCTCCCTCACCACTGTCCCCTAGAACCCAAATGGTGAACTATAATACATGCATCTGAGTATCACCCTGGAATTAGCAGCTTAAAAAACAGTGGGCCCAGCCCACATTTATTTAAAATTAGAAAGCAGGGTTGTTTAAAAATTCTGGGGCCAGTTTTCAGCTTATGCAGTGACTGGATTTAGTTAAATGCTGGTTTATCCGTATATTCATATAGGTAGTAAATGCTTAATAAACATATAGGGCCGGATTCTATATATGATGCCCATATTTGGGCACCAAAGAACTGCGCTAAGTGCTATTCTATGGACGGTGCTCTATAGAATAGTGCTTACCACTGGGACCTGAGGCCAAATTTTGGCACACGGATTTACACCAACTGAAAGCTGGTGTAAATTTTCATGCGTAACTTAGGTACAGATCCCCCAAATTCCATAATACAGCATGCATCTCTAGTAAATGCCCCTGATCCACCCATGCCCCTCCCATGGCCACACCCCCTTTTCAATTGTACATTGAAGAATTTACGCATGCATCATTATAGATTAGCGCTTAGCTAGATGTTCTCATAAATCCTAATTTTTGCCAATTAATACCAATTATTAGCACTAAATGGCTTGTAAACCAATTGAATTGTGCACACAATTAAGAGCACCATACATAGAAGCTGGGCCATAAAGGGCAATTATATGACAGGATGCTTAAAATTGGCACTTATGTACTTAAGGGGCAGTAAATCAATTGAGCGTTATTCTTTAAGGGCATGCATAAGTGACATAGGGGTAGATACAAGAAAGAGCGCCAAAATATATATGCTGGGATGATGCACACTAAGCATGAATTAACATCAATTTAAGCCACTACTACTACTACTTAACATTTCTAGAGCGCTACTAGGGTTACGCAGCACTGTACAAATTAACAAAGAAGGATGGTCCCTGCTCAATGGAGCTTACAATCTAAATAACAAAATGTCAAGTTGGGGCAGTCTAGATTACCTGAGTAGAGGTGTAGTGGTTAGGTGCCAAAGGCAACATTGAAGAGGTGGGCTTTAAGCAGTGATTTGAAGATGGGCAGGGAGGGGTTTGGCGTATGGGCTCGGGGAGTTTGTTCCACGCATGGGGTGAGGCAAGGCAGAAAGGGCGGAGCCTGGAGTTGGCGGTGGTGGAGAAGGGTACTGAAAGGAGGGATTTGTCTTGAGAGCGGAGGTTACGGGTAGGAATGTAAGGGGAGATGAGGGTTGAGAGGTAAGGAGGGGCTGCAGATCGAGTGCATTTGTAGGTTAGTAGCAGAAGCTTGAACTGAATGCGGTACCTGATCGGAAGCCAATGAAGTGACTTGAGGAGAGGGGTGATATGAGTGTATCGGTTCAGGCGGAAGATAAGACGTGCAGCAGAGTTCTGAACGGACTGAAGGGGGGATAGGTGGCTAAGTGGGAGACCAGTGAGGAGTAGGTTGCAGTAGTCAAGGCGAGAGGTAATGAGAGAGTGGATGAGAGTTCAGGTGGTGTGCTCAGAGAGGAAAGGGTGAATTTTGCTAATGTTATAGAGGAAGAAGCAACAGGTCTTGGCTATCTGCTGGATATGCGCAGAGAAGGAGAGGGAGGAGTCGAAGATGACACCGAGGTTGCGGGCAGATGAGACGGGAACGATGAGGGTGTTATCAACCGAGATAGAGAGTGGAGGTAGAGGAGAAGTGGGTTTGGGTGGGAAGACAAGAAGTTCGGTCTTGGCCATGTTCAGTTTCAGGTGGCGGTTGGACATCCAGGCAGCAATGTCGGATAAGCAGGCCGATACTTTGGCCTGGGTTTCCGCAGTGATGTCTGGTGTGGAGAGATAAAGCTGGGTGTCGTCAGCATAAAGATGATAGTGGAAGCCATGAGACGAGATCAGGGAGCCCAGGGAAGAGGTGTAGATTGACAAAAGAAGGGATCCAAGGACCGAACCCTGAGGGACTCCAACAGAGAGCTGGATAGGGGTGGAGGAAGAACCATGAGAGTGTACTCTGAAGGTACGATGGGAGAGCTAAGAGGAGAACCAGGAGAGGACAGAGCCCTGGAACCCAAAAGAGGACAGTGTGTCGAGAAGTAAGTTGTGATTGACAGTGTCAAAAGTGGCGGATAGGTCGAGGAGAATGAGGATGGAGTAATGACCTTTGGATCTGGCGAGGAACAGGTCATTGCAGACTTTGGATAATGCCGTTTCTGTCGAGTGTAGTGGGCGAAAGCCAGATTGAAGCGGATCGAGGATGGCATGAGAGGAGAGAAAATCAAGGCAACGGCTGTGAACGGCGCATTCAAGTATTTTGGAGAGGAAGGGTAGGAGGGAAATGGGGCAGTAGTTGGAGGGACAAGTAGGGTCAAGTGAAAGTTTTTTGAGGAGAGGTGTGACTACAGAATGCTTGAAGGTGTCAGGGACAGTTGCAGTGGAGAGAGAGAGGTTGAGGATATGACAGATGGGGGGGGGGGTGATAGTAGGAGAGATGGTGTTAAGTAAGTTGGTGGGGATGGGGTCTGAGGAACAGGTGGTGCATTTCGAGGAGGAGAGAAGATGGGCAGTTTCCTCTTCGGTGATATCAGGAAACGCCAAGCCAATTGGTTATTAACTCCAATTAGCTAATTATTAAATTAAGTTGTGAGTGCAACTGACATTAAAATTGTAGGTCAAAATGTGCACAGTAGGCATAAATTTGGACGCACAAGTTTATAGAATTAGGAGGATAGCATGTAAATGCAAGGTGAGCAGTCACAGGAGTAGAGCAATGGAGAGGCATGGGCAGGGTTGCCACTTATGCTCACACAGAATGCAGTAATTTACACACATTTTTACTGCATTTAGGCACCTGCAGTTCCACCAGGTTTATGTTTGGTGTTAATGACCTGCAGTTGCATCAGGTTTATGTTTGGTGTGATTGACTTTCACTTGCACCAGGTTTATGTTTGGTGTAACTGACCTGCAGTTGCATCAGGTTTATGTTTGGTGTAACTGCCAGTGTCTGAATATTAGGCATGTTGATACCGGGTTACACTAGTTTTCTATAAAGGAATCTGAGCACTCAGATGCTATTACAAAATAGGTTCTTACTGCACAGCATTTATCCATTTGACTTATTTTGAATATCAGTTTGTCTGTGCTTGTTTAATTAAAAGTAGAATGCAGGGTAGTTTAAAAATTCTCTGCCCGATATTTAACTGTGACAATCAGTGTTTAGGCAAAACACTGACTGCTGTGATTAAAATGAAACTGGAAATTCAGTTCTGGTACTCAGTTACTGGATGGCACTGAAAATCCACTTTCAGTACCAACCCAGATATGCTTTCTGGCTAGTGACCATATTCAGACTACTAACCAGATAAAGTTAGCAGCCTTTTTGCTGTTCTAACTTTATCAAGTTAGCTATCTGGTTAGTAGTCTGAATATGGCTGCTAGCCAGATAATCCCCACTCCACCCATGCTCCACCCACAGACTGCCCTGACACTGTCCAGATAGTGTCAAGGTGGTCAGAGAAAATATTCAGTGGCACTGTTGACGTAATAGGCATTTCATTGGCTGAGTGGAATGTGGATAATCAATGGAACATTGTTATGCTAGGGTACAAATGACAGAAATGATAGGTTGAATCAAATTGGTGAAGGGTGGTGATCTATGTTAAGGACAGCATAGAATCAAATTCTACATGAAACAAAATGCACAGTTAATGAATTAACTGTATTATCCAGTTAGTATACGCTAATTGCAACGCACTAGCTGGGTAGAGCTTCAGTAACTGGAGAACAAGGCTAGTACCAGGCAGACTTCTACAGTCTGTGCCCCGAACACGGCAAGGACAAATCAAGCTCAAGTATAAGTATGTAGTATCACATCATACCTTAGGTGAGAAAACAAGAAGGCAACCGGTCTATAAATTTGAGGTCTACAATATCCTGAGTGGTGTAGAACGAGTAGAAGCAAATCGATTTTTTACTAGTTCCAAAAGTACAAAGATTAGGGGACACTCGAGAAAGTTACATGGAAACACTTTTAAAACAAAAAGGAGGAAATATTTTTTCACTCAACGAATGGTTAAGCTCTGGAATTCTTTGCCGGAGCATGTGGTAACAGCGGTTAGCGTATCTGGGTTTAAAAAAGGTTTCAACAAATTCCTGGAGGAAAAGTCCATAGTCTGCTATTGAGACAGACTTGGGAAGCAACTGCTTGCCGTTGGATTTGTAGTATGGAGTGTTGCCACAATTTGGGTTTCTGCCAGGTACTTGTGACCTGGCTGGGCCACTGTTTGGAAAACAGGATACTGGGCTAGATGGACCATTGGTCTGACCCAGTATGGCTACTCTTACGTTCTTATGTACAAGATCCACTGTGGAGCAGAAGAAAAGAGCAGACCTTATTGGAGAAAACCAATCTTTAATGGGTTGTTTCAAAGCTCCCAGGACTTACACATGAAATCCAGAAGTACAGGCTATGTCAGGGGCAACAGAAACCTGCTGGTGTTAACGAAGATTTTAAAACACAGAACACTAAACACTGGGAGATATGGAGCAGACTAGACTCAGGCATCTACTCATCAAAGATAAGTGAAGAACGTTTTACCTCAGATATCAGTTGTGACCTGTTTATTGATAGATAACAGTCTACTGAGGCAGCGCAAGATTAGTTAGATTGGATAAACAAGGAAAGGAAGAAAGGACTTGTGCTGTGTTGTTTGGAAGCTGAGGTCTTACTCCATATCATTATGGATTTATGCACATCAGCACGACTGAGCACTGCAATTTTAAAAAATTAAAAAATTGAAACGAATTAATGTCTGGTTTTACATTCTGGTGCAACAGAGAACTTTTGTTAACCTACAAATTCCACCAATGCTGATTAATGTGTTTCTTCCTATGTCCATTTGAAACTGGACCCAGGAAGAGACATGCCCATGTCGAGCATTCATTTGTAAGTCCTGGGAGCTTTGAAACAACCCATTAAAGACCGTTTTTCTCCAATAATGTCTGCTCTTTTCTTCTGTTTCACATCATATTTTATATTATGAGTTTATCTTGGGCAGACTGGATGGATCGTACAGGTCTTTATCTGCCTCTATCTGCTATGCTAATATGTAACCCCATTCCCCACCCATGCCATGCCCCCTCCCAAAAATAAATAAATAATGCATGGTTAGTGCATGGAAATAGAAAAATTACTGCAAAGCACTTCAATATTTTTGTGGTAGCCTGTTTTCACATGCTAAGCACATGTTTGCTACGATCTCTTATAATTTATGAACAGTGGCCTGTTTTTTGTTACTATTTCAGCTTTTTTTTTACAGTCTGTCATGTGAATATATGATTAACCAAACAGGACGTGGTTCAGCCGTACAAGATGTCACTCAGATGTTGTCTTATATTATAATGATAGCAGCTGAAAAATACCTGTAGTCCAAGAATGTTTAATCATATCAGGTTTAAATAGAGGTATGGAACTTCCTTTCAAATCTAATTCTTGTCATCTTGTATTAATCTTCTCTTGAAAAAAGAGCACATAGTTTTCACAATCAGTAAGATCCAATGACTCAGCTGGAATCAAAGATTTTCCTAATAATTCCTTGAGAACCCTGAAAAGCTCAGATGAGTTATTTGCTACAGCAGATAGTCATAGTACATAATGGTTTTTGCTAAACTGAATTGCCTAATTTTCTTTATCTAAGATATAGTGAGTTGGTTTCCATAATGCTTTAATTATTGGCAAGTCCCTTTTTGACTAGCAGCTCATGTGAGAAGACCCACAGAGAAATCTGGCCTTTTCACAGTGGATTTTAACCAGAGGCATAGCCAGACCTTAAATTTTGGATGGGCCACTGGGCAAACTGGGTGGGCACATGTACTGTAGTCTTCACAACACCCTCCCACCCCCATGCCAAGTCAAAACTTTACAGTAAATACTTGTGCTGGTGGGGATCACCAGGCCCTACCAGCTGCAGGGGTCCTCTAACATCAAGAACAGATCCCTCTCCTTCTTGCTTAAATTGGCAACACTGGCCATGCACTGCCAACGCCCTGTCCCTTTGCAGATGCTTGATTTTCACACATACGGCAGGGGGGAGGCCAGCGCAATGGCAGAATGTAGACAGTGCCATCGGCTGGAGCAAGTAGGAAAGGGAGCTGTTCTTGTTGCCGGAGGACCCTTGCAGCTGGTGAGGCTTGGGAATCCCCACCAGCCAATAAAAAGCACACAACAATTTTGGGTGGGCCTGAGCCCAAAGTGGATGGGCCTAGGCCCACCTGTGGCCTGAGCCCAAAGTGGATGAACATTTAATATAACAATTAAATAGTCTTAGTTCTTGCTGCCTCTTCATTTTGATTCTAAAGTTGTGACTTGCCACTCTACACATGTCAATGTACTGTGCATAGGTCAACTGGCCAAAAACATACCATGGATGCTTACGCTGTTGTTGTTCACTCTGTTTCAGGGTATGCTCAGCTCTACAGTTCCTGATGTTAGTAGTTGTATGTAATATCTCAAGCTGCACCTCTAAAACAAGTGGGGACAAATAAACCAACCTTGTTTTCCTAACCCAGGGCTAGGAGGAGGAAAAAAAGCTAAATTCAGGATTTTTTCCCCAGAAAATATGGTCCAGAACAATTAGTTATGTCAAGATTTATTGTATACATTTCCTTTAAAACTAAACAATAATAACTGATTCCCTGCAGTACAGAAGAGTTCCACTGTTCTCGATGTCACACACACTCTCTAGCAGCCTATGCATTCACTTTAAAGAAATCCAGTGACCTAGGCTCATTCACCCAAACACTTCTATCACACAATTCACTCAAGGACCCTTCAAACCAGCTCAGTCATACCGCAGACACTGTCTTTCTGTCTTTAGTTTAATCTCCATACTCGAGCTTACTCAAATTTAAAATCACCCACCCAGGAGGTCATGAGATGTTGTGAGCAGGTAGGACGTGCTAGCCTGATCTGCTCAGCAGTGGTCATAGAATATGATCTGATCAGCTTCTTTTTGGTGGTTTTGACACCTCTGGTGTTGCCTGTCAACTACTCTAGATCATATGGACAAGTTTTTAGTAAAATCGTGTGCTGGTATGGCAGGCAACCCCCCCCCCCCCAAAAAAAAAAAAAATAAAAAAATTACAAGAATCATGCATGAGATGCTGAGGACAAGATGGCGGGTCCAGTGCCCGAGCCGGCAGACACCTTTACAACAGCATTGAAGGAGGACATAATCTCAGTAGTCATGCAAGCCCTTCACTGAGCTGTACTGCTTGGATACTCACTTCATAGTGCCACTTAAATGTCATCATAAATATTTACAGGACCGTGAGCATGAAGTGGATTATGCAGCATGTGCCCGAACATAGAGTTCTGATTTGCAGCTAGAGTTCCGCACTGAACACTTACAACATTTCTTGAAGTCTCTACAGTTTTGGACTACTATAAATTTTTGTTTTGAATATACATTGCTCCCTGGTGAGCATTTTGAGTGGGCCTGGATCGAGAGGTGTTTGTCTACACTGGCGTCTCATGCTACATTGGCTTACATGTTTTGGACTTGTACTGTAATTAGCCATTATTGGAAATAACTATTTGCATATGCGAGTCACATGTGACATGTCCGATAGCACTGCAATGCATACAGCCTCTTCAGGTTATATGATCTCGTGCACCCTGTTCCTAAGGGAATGATGCCCTTCTTGCATCGGGCTGTGCTCATGAGTCTTAAAACAGTCTTGGCTCAGTGGTTGAATGGAAGCCTTCATACTTTAGCCCATTGGCACACTTACATGATTCAGTTATTGCTCTTAGAGTGGGCTGCGGTGCAAGACTGGGATACGAGCCAAGGTCGTCACTAACAATGGTGTTGTAAACCTTTCTGGTCCACCTTATCCCATGTGGCTCGTAGTCTGGTATTGAATGGTTGACCAGCATGTGGGAGCATTGTTGGATGGACAATTTATCTTTCTAGATAGATGGGGAGCAGGGGGGTGGAGGGGGTTGAGAGGTTTTATATTATTTTTCATTGCACCCCATAGTTTTGTTTGATGTTTCTATCTGCTAACTGATATAAATAAAATGGAAAACAAAATCACCCACCCACATTCAGGACACATACAATGTCTCACAGACTATTCTAAATTGGTTTTCTCACACTCAGCCAATTAAGTCAGGCCCTTTTTCACACTTGTGCAGCCAGCACAGGCACAGCATGTCTGCCTAACTAGGCTACTTCTGCTCTTTTGAGCAACAGTAAGGGAAGCAGCGGTTCCCTAAATAACACTACTTTGGGTGAGTCACTTCACTGAGCTCAGCCAATCACCCCCTTAGAACCTTCAGGGTTTTTTTTTTTCTCTCCACATAGAACCTTTTTAAATAGAACCAATCTCTATTTTGATTTTAAGTTTTTCCATAGGAAATAATGGGAAGAATTTACTTTTATAGATTTTTGTTGGGAAATAAACATCAAATTACATCCAATTTACCATGTCACGTTAGCACAGCTATACCAACACTTCAGTGTTTTTAATATTTAAAAATACACATTTCCTAAAGATGTCTTGCATTTTCCTCAAATAAAACAGTTTAACATTTCACGCAATTCCTAGACACCCTTCAGAAAAATTAATATACTATCCCAGCCACCTCCTTTGTTGAGGAATTTCCAAAGGCATCTACCTCAGGCCTTACAAGCACTACCTTGGGGTTTATCCACTAAATGAAATTTTCCTCAAATTTCACCCTCCTAGCCCACCTCAAGAGGTTCTTAAAAACCCATAAATACTAAGAAAAATTAAATAAAATTAACCCTTCACGTCCCAAGAGTGAGTGCCCAAAAATAACAACATTTTTAAAATACTAAAAGTTAACACGGCTCACCAGACCCTTACCTTCCTCCCCAGAATCTCCTCACATGGTAACCACCCTTCATTCAGGTACAGATGGACCCCCAGCGACTGCATAGTAAAACCGCAAACTTCGTGGAGCTCCGACCAAGCAGCCTTCAAAATTTAGGTCCCGACTTTGTTTTGGGCCTAGTGCTGATCCCTGGGTGATTCTGCACATGCACAGAACTCCCGCCCAGGTCTCAATCAGCCATTTTCTTTGACGTGCCCGGCCAGAAGCCTCATTCGCCTGCTGGGCAGCATCATGGTGGGCCGCAGAGAGAGTGGCTCTGCTCCAGAGCCCTCCAAAAAACAGCCCAGAACCTCTCCACCAGCCACCTATGATGGAAGACTGGGTCAGGAAAGACCAGAGGATTATGGGACCCCCTTCCCTCAGGTATTTTAAATAATTACCCCAAAGGGGTTACACTATATTATCTAAACTATTAAACATTCAAATCTTCTTCCATATTCCCACAATGTAGAGTGGGGGAGTACTTAGCCTAATAGCTAGTGCAGTGAATTGAAAACCTGGGTAACTGGGTTCAGTTCTCACTGTAGTCCCTCGTGACTTTGGGCAAGCCACCTTACCCTCCATTGCACCGGGTACAAAAACTTAGATTGTGAGTTCACTGGGTATAAAGAAGTACCTGCATATAATTTTAAAAACAATGTAAATTGCTTTAGTTGTACAACAGAAAGGTGGTATATCAAATTCATGACCCTTTACTTACCCAAAGTTTCCAACTTATATCCCTCGAGATTTCCAACTAGGGCGAGGAGCAGTGCGTTTTTTTCTAAAAAGGTGCCAGTATTCAAATGCCAGGCTACCCTTCAGGGGTGGGATGATCATTGAGGGACCCACCCCACAATGGCCAGGCCCCCTGCAACCAGTCACAGAATCTATGACAAGGCAGAATTGGTGTGTAGAGCCTGAGCTCTTTCATTAAAACTTAATTTTAGCAGATAATGGAAAAGGTGCCGTTACTCAGTACCCCCAAGTACCCCCTCAAAAAAAACCCTGGCGAAGAGACACATGCAACAGACATATTGACATAAGTAGAATTTCATACTCATTTCAGCTGATAGAAATTAGGCTAAATATAATTTAATTATAGTTCTGTTAGCATCCTAAACAAATCCACAGTATGATCTCCCTTATGAATCGGAACATTTATCATCTGAATTAAACTACCTACCAATAAGGCAGATATCAACAGATGATTGTCTAGGTGGGGGAGGGGAAAGAAGGGCGAGACAAGGTGGGGGGAAGCACAATTTCTTTTTTGAAGTAGCTGGAATGCTCTTTTGAGGATTGAGCCAAAACTCACAAAAATTATAGCAAGAATCACACATTTTCACTGTTCCTGAAATTATTTGTTATTTCAAAGGGGGTTTTTCCCCCAATTTTCTTGTTCAGGTTAATTGATGTCCAGAGAATTTTCATGTTATGGCCCTTTATGGGAACATAAAGGTTGGTTGCCAGGACGACAACCTTTTATAAGGTCAGAATGAGGTTATGGGAAATGTAACTTTTTGCTGTTACCTTGGCAACAGTGAAAGGGTAGTACCAGTAAGCCAGTTTGAGGCTTGGAATAGGATTTTGTACACAACAGAGACTGATGTTTAATTGCTTCCTCACTTTTTCTCTATTTGCTTCTTCTGCTTATCATGCTTTGAAAGAGCAATTTTCAAATAGTCAATATAGTGGCTTGAAATTCTCAAAAGGAAACCCTGCATTTACTTTCCCTTTGAAAATATAGGTAAAGGATATGCACTAAAACTATCTAGTTTGCACCTGCTCTTAAATAGGGATGCCCAGAACTTGCAGCACACCTTGGCAGTAATTTAAAAAAGGATTTTGTTTTGTACAAAAAGGCCTTTTTAGATGTGTAAATGGGCTTATATAAAATTTTCCAGGGTGTTACACATATAAAAGTATGCATGGTACAGAGATGCCAAGCTGAAGATTTACTACTCAGTATGCTTGCGATTGAAGGCTGATGAGTGAGTTTTTTCTCACAGGCCATAGTCATGTCAGATGTACATTCCAAAATTTGACACATTCTAATCAATAAATAGAAAATAAGATTCCTTTTTCTACCTTTGTTGTCCAGTCATTTTAATTTTCTAACTTGGTGGTCCTAGTCTCTGTTTTCTGCTTTCCTCTGTCTTCTCTTAATTCTCTTGCCAGGGTCTCTTTGTCCATTTGGCATTTCTTCTCTGTCAATGTCCACTATTTATTTTCCTTCTGTATCCCTATTCACCCTGTACAGGATCTCCCCTCTTTGTCCCTGCCTCTCATTTCCTGCCATGTTGAGCATCTCCCCTCTTTGTGTCCTGTTCAGTATCTTCCCTCTAATGTCCATATCTCTCCCTGTGTCTATATCTCTGTCCATGTGCCAAGCATTGCCCTTCTGTTTCCCTATCCCCCTCCCCATGTCCAGCATCACACCTCTGTACCTATATCTCTCCTTATATGAGCTTCTCCCCTCACTCTTTCCTTTCTCCTGCACAGCCCAATCCCCTGTGGCCAATATCAGTCCATCTCTCTTCCTTCCCTCCTGTCCTGTACCATTCCCTGTCCCTCCCTCTATCCCCCATGGGCCAGCATCTCTCCCTTTCTCTTCCTTCCTTCCTGGCACCTTCCCTGGGGGTCTAGCAAGTGTCCCTCTCTCGTCCCTCCTTTGTGCCCCCCCCCCCCAGGGCTGGAAGGTCATAATTATCAGATGATGCAATGGATATCACCAGTGGCGTTCCTAGGGGGGCGGACACCCGGGGCGGTGCCCTGCCCCCCCAGGTGCAGCACCCCTCCCCGATGCAGCGCGGACCCCCCCCCCCCCAGGTGCAGCACCCACCCCCCGATGCAGCGCGGACCTCCCCCCTGGGTGCACGCCGCTGGGGGGGGGGGGGTGCCACAGTGTGCGCCTGCTCAGAGTTCCCTGACTTTGCGCATTCGCTGCAGCTCCCTTGCTCTGACCCGGAACAGGAAGTAACCTGTTCCAGGGCAGAGGGAGCTGCACCGAATGCACGAAGTCAGGGAACTCAGTGCAGGCGCGCGCCGCAGCACCCCCCAGCGGCGTGCACCTGGGGCGGACCGCCCCCACCGCCCCCCCCCTTGGTACGCCACTGGATATCACTATTTCCCAACCTGTGAATCTAAATCCACTAGTGTGGATTCAAAGTTGCACTTCTGTGGTGATGGAATTAGGAATTTCAAGAGTAAAATTACCAGTGTGTTTTTTCTAGCAAAAAAGGTGCCTATACTCAAATGCCAGGCTACCCTTCAGGGGTGGGGTGATCACTGAGGGACCCACCCCACAATAGCCAGGCGTCCTGCAACCAGTCACAGAATCTAAGACAGGGCACAATTGGTGTATAGAGCCTGAGCTCTTTCATTAAAACTTTGGGTCAATTTTAGAAGACAATGGAAAAAGTGCCAGTACTCAGTGCCCCCAAGTACCCCCTCAAAAAAGCCCTGAAAATTACACAGTGAAAAGACAACCATTTGTAAACAGCTTTAACAGGCACCATTGCATTTACTCTGAAGTTTTATATGAACAACATTCTCAATGAGTCTTTTTCCACTCTCTTCTTATTGAGATTTTTTGCCTCAAAAGTATGAATCATGTTACAATTGCACGTACAAGAAAAAAATAAAACAAAAAAAACTAACTACAAAATAGAAATATAGTATGAGAACCTATATTCACTAGGTCCAATATTAAAAAGTATTTAACCAGTCAGGAAAGGCTCCTGCCTGGTTAAATCATAATGAGCAGGTCAGAAGGGGATATCCAGCAGTGTCACTGAATATCCCCTTTAGACACCTCAGCTCTGTGCAGACAGCGTCTGGGTAGTCTGGGGCAGAGTCTGGTCAGAGTCCACATAGCTAACCAAGCAAGTAGAACCACTTAAATAGCAGTCTTGTTTTTGCCTGGTTAGCTATGCAGGTACAGTATTGAATATTGGCCGCATCCGTATAACTTCTGGGTGCCACTGCTAACCCAAATATTTAGGGCCAGTGCCCAGATATGACCTGGCACTGAATATCCAAGTCTGAATTCTGAAAAACGCAAGCACTGCTGGCGCAATATTGACCCAACATTTGATATTTATCCGACTTTCAATTCACTGGAAGAAAGCATATTGCTGTAATAGTACAGAAAAAAGAAGCCATTACCTAAAAGCAGCTACCACTCAAATATTACAGCATAGTTTATTACAAACTTTAAAACAAATGGGACACCTTTTGAATACAGTATCAAATCCCTAAATAAAGATAGACTGTAAGAGTGTTCAGAGAAATCATTTTTGATTTGGCTTTTTTTCCCCAATTTACGGATATGCTTTGAGTTCATTTCACTATTTGTTTTAATTGACAACACACATTAGCTTATAGGTTAATGAACATTAAATTACATTTTTTTTTAAGGCACACTTAATGAATTGAATTTATAGTAACAAATGCACATGGTTCTTACACTCAGATCTTCAGTCACAGATACTGGGAGATTATTTCCTTCAAACCACATAACATCATCTTAACTAAGACCACTTGGGGGTGGGAGCTATCAAATTGTATTAGGACACAGGGCATTAACCATTATTATTTTCCCCTTTACATGTATTCAAGGGGTCTAACGCTGGGTGCCTTGCCCTAACACAGCGCTAAATAAGTTATCCCACAGTACATATTAATGAGATATAAAATATGCAAATGCATGTAAGACAGCTCATTACTATGTAAATAGCAAGCTGTGGCTTGCAGTGTGCACTGAGTGCACAACATAAGCTGTGGTATAGTCATTAAAATAAAGCTGGGGTTATTTTACCCACCTGGGAGCTTTTAGTCTCAAAAATGCAGCCTGGTCTCTGGCCACATCTTAAAAGGACCACAGTGCTGTCCCTCCATCTCTCCAATCAATACTTCCAATCACCTCCCATCCCCAATCATCAACCCCCTCATCAAAAGCCCTTCTGATGAAAAGCCCCACAACCTCCTGATCCACACCTCAAACTTCCCTGATCAGAAGCTCTCCTGATCCCAGGTACAGGCTGGTAGATCCACGGGGGTTGAGAGGAGCCTCTGATAGGGGAGGGAGTTTGAGAAGTGAATTGGGGATTTTTGGGGGGGAGCTTTATATTGGGGATGGTTGAGATGTGGATTAGGACATTGGGGGAAGGCTTCTGAATGGGAGGGTGTTGATCAAGGGGTGGAGGTGATGATCAAGAGAAGGAAGACTGTGGTGCCTTTGAGATGTGACCCAAGAGCATCAGGCCATGGCTTTGAGGCCCAGTGCTCCCATGCTGTGGGAATGACCCTGCTTGTGAGGTGGCTTTATTTATTTACCACAGTGGTCAGCAACCTGCAATGAGATACTGCATGTTGGTGACTGCTATGGTAAATCAAGGTACTGTAAAAGCTTGCTTTTTACTGCACCTTGACAACTCCCCCCCCCCCCCCCCCCCGTATTCTCTATTTCACAGTGCGTTAATGTTATCAACATTAGAAAACAAATATTGTCATAAAGAACAGCCCTCGTCTTAACAGGATGTAATGCTGTGAGGGTTTTTTTGTGTGTAGTGAGAGTAGAGAAGGTTCAAAGTACAGTAAGAAACCAAAGCCAAACAAAAAGCACAAGTGGACCTTTAGGAACAGGACAAAACAGGATCTTTAATGAAAGGACCCGACATGGGCAGTGTTTCGGAGACCAAGCACCTACGTCAGGGGTCACAATGAAGTTAAATGTCCATATATGTATAGATTTTTAAAAAATCTCTTCAATATAAAAAGCACAGTTATAGCAATCTTGCTCAACATTAGGAAATAAAAACACTTGTGTAGAAAATAAGAACTACAGTTCTGCAGCAAGAGATCCATTAGACAAATTACTGCCAAAACCGCCTTCGGCTTTGGCGGTAATTTGTCTAACAGAGCTCTTGCTTCAGATCTGTAGTTCTTATTTTCTACACAGTGTCCTGATGTTGAGCAGGAGCCTCTTCTAACCACTTAAATTGGTTACCACCAGTGACGTTCCTAGCCTGCATGACACCCGGGGCGGATCGCCGATGCGCCCCCCCCCCCCACGAAATGACACCTCCCCCCCGGCAAAATGACACCCCCCCGGGTGCATGCCGCTGGGGGGGGGGGGTGCCGCGGCACGCGCCTGTCGGCTGAGTCCAAATTCGCTAACTTCGTTCATTCACTGCAGCTCCCTCTGCCCCGGAACAGGAAGTAACCTGTTCCGGGGCAGAGGGAGCTGCAGCGAACAAACGAACGAAGTTAGCGAAGTTAGCGAATTCGGACTCAGCCGACAGGCGCACGCCGTGGCACCCCCCCAGCGGCGTGCACCCGGGGCGGACCGCCCCACCGCCCCCCCCTTGGTACGCCACTGGTTACCACTGCCTAACTCCTGATACTCAGCGGCACTAAAGTGGGCAGTGCTATTGCATATCCCCTCTGACCAGTCCCAGAAAAAGTGGGCAGGTCAGGGGCAGTACCGGGAGTGACATTAGGGAGGAGCAGGGGTTAAACGGGTTAATCCTGTCCCCGATGATCCTCCCATAGACCATCAGGTATATTAGGTATGCTTGGGAGAGCCTACATAGACCTCAGGGAGGTTGGGGTGGGGAGGGTCTTTTCGGGGGGGGGGGGGGAGGGAAATGCCATTGATGCCTGTGGACTGGGAGGAGGGAGTAGGAGGGATAGGGGCTATTTTGTAGGACTGGGAGGGGATGGGGGGGGGGCTTTGAAGGTGAAAGAGAGTTATATGGGTCCCGGACGATATTCAGACACGGCCACATAACTCTCTTATGTGGGCCCTGGCTGAATATTGTTTGGGACCTGCACAGGATCCGGTGGACATCCCCATCACATTTAGCCCCAATATTCAGTGCCGGTGCCTGGACATGGCACAGCACTGAATATTGGGGGCTAATCTAGCTGGCGACGACGGTGCTTAAAAAAGTTGTCTGCTGCTGGCTGAATATTGGGGAGGATTGAGTCTACAATGCATGCAGATTTATGTCATTAATGTTCAGTGTGACTGTCCTTTTAACTCCTAACCCTTATTCACTTGTTCAGAACCCTTATTTTATCATCCTCACCTTAATATTCCCTTATCTCTTGTTTGTCCTGTTTGTCTTTCCTAATTAGATTGTAAGCTCTGTAGTGCAGGGACTGTCTCTTCATGTTCAAGTGTACAGCGCTGCGTACGTCTAGTAGTGCTATAGAAATGATAAGTAGTAGTAGAAGTAAACCCTGCTTTCTACACTTCCTTTCACTTTGCCAGCAATAACACATGCAAGACACATAGGAGGCAATTCAATAACAAGATGCCAACATTTAGGCATCATATTGGCACAGACAGTGAGCCTATTCTATAAGAACACTCGCATGTCTAAGTATTTTTGTAGAACACTGGCACACACCAGCATTAGTGTACTTCAGTGTAAGCAAGCACATTTACGTCAGGTCTATGGATGGCATAAGTTTAGTACCCAAATGCAACATATACACATGTAACTTACAGTGTTCTGTAAGTAGCCAGTGTAAATGTCAGACCTGCCTATGATACGCCCATGTCCTCCCACATGAATCAGACCTGCCAAGTCTCCCGCTTTTACAGGTCATCTCCTTCACTCCCGCCAAGGAGCCAAGATCTGCTGCTGAACAGCCTCCTTTTCCTGTGGCAGCATGAAATGCCTTTATAAAACATCATCTCCTGCTGCCACTGGTCCCGCGGCAGCAGGAGATGATGTTTTATGAAGGCGTCTCCTGCTGTCACTAGAAAGGGAGGCTACTTCTGGGGCCCCTGGCTGCAAATCACCGTGTGCTAGGGCAGAGCTATGGGTGGGCTGGTTGGAGCTATAAGCAGGCTGGGCAGAGCTATGGGTGGGTTGGATGGAGCTGGGGGCGGAGTGTTGTGGAGCTATGGGGGGAGCTGGGGCGGAGTGGGGTGGAGCTATGGACAGGCTGGGTGGAGCTATAGGTTGAATGGGGCGGAGCTATGGCCAGAATGGGGCGGTGCTATGAGTGTGCCCTAAATCTCCCGCTCAAAATGTTGACCCTCCCTTGGCAGATCTGTGTTTGTGAATGCCTAAAACAATTACAGGTAAAGACATTTTAATGCATATTTATAGAATTGTACTTAGGCAAACTTCTGCTATCCCATGACTCTAATTTCCGCAGGAGTCTCTCATGAAAAACTTTATCAAAAGCTTTCTGAAAGACACACTACATCAGCCAGCTCACCATTATCTACATGTTTATTCACGCCATTAAACCATGTTTGTCTACGTGCTCTAGAATTTATTCTTTGTAATGGTTTCCACTATTTTGCCTGGCATCGATGTCAGGCTTACCAGTCTATAATTTTCCAGATTACCCCTAGAATCCTTTTTAAAAATAGACATCACATTGGCCACCCTCCAATCTTCAGATACTATGGTCAATTTTAACAACAGGTTACATATTACTGAGAGCAGATCAGCAATTTCATGTTTGAGTTCTTTGAGTACCCTTGGATGTATGCCATCCAGTCCAGGTGATTTACTACTCTTTAATTTGTCAATTTGGCTCAGTACATCTTCCAGGTTCACAGAGATTTCTTTCAGTTCCTCCGCATCATCACCCTTGAAAACCATTTCCGGTACAGGCAGATCTCTTACATCTTCTTCCTTAAAGACAGAAGCAAAGAATTCATTCAATTTTTCCAATATGGCCTTGTCCTCCCTGAGCACCTCTTTTGCTCCATTGTGATCTAATGGTCCCATGGATTCCCTCACAGGCTTTCTGTTTCTGATGTACCTGAAGTAGAGGAGTGTGGTAGCCATGTTAGTCCACTCTTAAGGTTATCAATAGAAATCAAACAAAATAAAACATGGAAAAGAAAATAAGATGATACCTTTTTTTATTGGACATAACTTAATACATTTCTTGATTAGCTTTCGAAGGTTGCCCTTCTTCGTTATTTCCGATCTGACGAAGAAGGGCAACCTTCGAAAGCTAATCAAGAAATGTATTAAGTTATGTCCAATAAAAAGGTATCATCTTATTTTCTTTTCCATGTTTTATTTTGTTTGATTTCTATTGATGTACCTGAACAAATTGTTACTTTGAGTTTTAGCCTCTGTGGCAAGTTTCTCTTCATATTCTCTTTTAGCCTTCTTTATTAATGCTTTGCATCTGACTTGCCAGTGCTTATGTTTTATCTTATCTCATAATACTCCTGTGGGCGTCTACATGGTTAGTGCATGCTAATTTTTAGCGCACACTAAAAACACTAGCGCGCCTTTGTAAACAGGGCCATATGTTAGTTAAAGGGTTTGCATCCTTTTGAATGTAGAATTTTAGTGTTATTAATATTTATTTTGAATGTTAAATGAATGTTAAATGTCATTATTTTTATGATTTGCCATTGTTTATAATCTGTTATTTATTGTGTATTATATTGTGTTTTACAGTTAAGTTTGTGCCCCTGAAGCAGCACATGCAGGGCAAAATATGGCCGTGTCAGGTGTTATTTTAACTTTACTACAAATAAAAGTTTGAAGATTTCCCGCCTGATATTCAAACGATAATGGCCATTAAAATGTCACTTTAGTGGCTATCCAGTGATATTCAGTGCCAGACAGCTGGCTATCCGGCACTGAATATTGCCATTAATAGCTTAAAGATATCTGGTTATATTGGGCGATATAACCAGCTATCCGCCGATTTTTAAAGTGAGAGTGGCCAATTTTTTTGGTCATATTTGGCCTTCACAATAGGTGGAATAACTTTGGTCGGTCTCACTTTAAGCAGTCACCGGAAACGGACCGGCATTGAATATCTGAGTATCAGAGCCTTCATCTATCTTTCATCTTGTCTGCTTCCACAATTTCCTTTAAATACAGTACTAGAGATATGCACATAACTTATAGCATTCTATGTTATGGGTATAATTTAAGCCCCACCCCTGCTCCTAATAGACTATGCCTATGTGTATGCCCACCTCTAAAACATGTGCTATGTAAAGTATGTACAAATTTACAGAATAGCGCTTAAGTGGAATTTTGTCATTTACATATATGTGCACACATACTTGAATAAATACTATTACTCAAATGATTTACTTACACTTTATATAATTACCCCCTATATGGAAAGTCACCCCAGTCACAGGATTTCAGATAGGTGATACTGTCTGACAGCCCTTCCAGTTCTAGGGCTGTTAATATTTACACCTAGTTTAGAACACCTTTCTCTTTGTGTCTTTATGTTCTAGGATAAACAGTATACAAGTCACATGGCTCTCAAACTACAGCTCCTGGAAGTTGACTGACTGATCTTTCAAACTGAAGAATGATGCTTCAGCAACAGGATGGAAGAAGAGTTATGACTTCAGAAATTTCCTATGAAGCTAGGGAGATAAATTTCTTCCAACTCGCTTCTCTACTTAGGTAGTTTAGGACTTTGCTTCCTTTCTGCAAAAAATGAGTTCAGAAATAAAATTTTCTTGCAGAGCTTCTGCACTGCCACTTACTGGAGGGAGACAAAAGCTACACCTTCTGCTTAATTCTAGAATATTGTCTATCTATAACACAGTATGCAATCACTGCTTATTAAGACAAATTACCCTACAGTAAGGACAAGGACACTCTGAAATGCACCCCCAGAAAGGCTTTGCTTAACAGAAGACTACCTCTACTTTAGGAAGCTGGTGAAAGCTTGGATCTTCTTCTAAGCCTGTCATGGAAAAGCAACTAACTAGCTTGTCTAACACACAAGGAATAACACCAGCTGCATAACCTGCAACAGGACTTGCTTATTGACTCAATCTAGCTGAGATCATTTTCACGCATCTTTTCTGACTCCATGTAAATTTTTCCTTAAGTTAATTATCCTTGTTTCTAGCTCCTACATGTTCCACCTCTGCTTACACCCTATGCAGTTTATTAAAATGTTATAATGTGTATTAGGTTGACATTGTAAGTAGCATCCAGATCCAGATGTGCCCTCGAGTCAAACCAACTCCTGGCAACCACAGTGAAGGACCTATCCCCCCCCCCCCCCCATGGTTTTCTTGGCATGAAATACAGTAGGAGTAGGTTGCCATTTCCTTCTCTTGTGCAGTGTGAGTCACCACTATGCTGCTGCTTCCCAACATAGGGGGGCTTGACTTGAACTAGCATTGCTTCCAGAACCTGCCCAGCATCACACCAAAGGCAACAAAGGGTTATGCAACTTGCCCAAGGCCACAAAGTGCTGCTGTGGGATTTGAACCTGTACCTTCTGGTTTTCAGCCTACAGCTCTATCCATTAGGCTACTCCATCACTGGTATGTGAATTTTCAGCATCAGTGTTTCATCGTTGGCATTTCTGTGCTGTGAACCTTTTGCTGCAATAATTCTGGCGGTGCTGGAATTTTGGAGATGGCCAAAATTATTGCTCCTCTCCTGCCAGTGCCAAAACAGCAACTGCCTGCAGTCAAAGTGGCTAATGTGGGAGCAGCGTGCTGTGCAGCTGGGGCGGTTCTCAGGAGCAGTCGGGGGTCCTTGAGCAAAAAGGAAATGTGGGCTGTCCCAGGAAGGGCAGAACAGGCTTCCTATAGAACTGTCCTTCCTCACAGGCACCACCTGGGGCAGCCAACATTTCTTTTCTGCTCTAGGATCCCCAGCTGCACTCTAGAACCAACTTGGCTGCACAGCACACTACTCCCACACCGGTTATTTTGACTCTGCAGGCAGGCTGAGTATGGGGAGCAGGGCTGTAAAGATCTGGCAGGGGGAGTTGCTGTTTTGGTGCCAGCATGAGAGCAGCAATAATTTTGTCTATGTCTAAATATTTCAGCACACCCAAAATTAGTGCAGCCAAAAGGTCTGCACCATGACAGCAGCGCAGAAATGCAGGCATCGAAACACCAATGGCCAAACGTCTTGCTTCATCATCCGCTCCTATAAGTAGCACACTGTGCCATAATGTATACTATTATTTGAGGGGTTCTTTTACTAAGGTGTGTTAATATTTTTAGCACACGCTAAAAATTAGCATGCGGTAAATGCTAGAGACACCCATAGGAATATACGGGTGTCTCTAGCATTTAGCACAAGCTAAAACTTAGCGCACGCTAAAAATGCTAGTGCACCTTTGTAAAAGATCCCCTGAATATTTTTCACTGTTGTTATTGTTTATTGTCTATAAGGGTCTTTTACTAAAGGTTAGCTTGAGTTATCTGCACAGGTCACATTTTATTCCTATGGGCCTTGCTGCACATAACACAAGCTAATCTTTAGTAAAAGACCCCCTATGTATGGCTTATTCTTTTTTTACACTGCCTTGGCTGAATTTCTTCAAAAAAGCAGTAAATAAATCCTAATAAATAGATAAAATATCTAATTTTAGGATTCTTTAGCATGCTGATATTTTTGGTTCATGTCAATTGCCATAACATCACCTGGGTTTATCATACCGCTCAGTGATAAAGGAATATTTAAAGAGAGGAGTTTTTAGATACATCAATACTTATTTCATCTTGGAAGTCAAATAGAAATAAATGAATAGTGTTGCATTCAGTAGGTAATCTAGTTGATAGTGCATCATATAAGTAACTTTCTCCTACAGCAAAATGCAAAAATAGTACAGCTTGCAATTGTGTTGAGGAGGTTTGCAAACGCCAACCATCTTACACTGATAACCTTTCACTGAATTTAGTTGTTTGGCAAGGGAGTTCAGACCCACTGAACTCAAGGCTTACAACAGCAATCTAATCATGATGATTTGTACTCAGTTTGGATAAGGCTGGATTTAAGGTCACAGAGTTGAAAGACCAAGGTCCCCATCGTATCTACTCTTTACTAACCTGTAGACTACTGAACAGGGAGAAAAATGAACCTAGTGAATTTTGTGTGCATGATACATTCATTACATGCTACATGGAGACATTTTTATTATTGTGAAGGGCATATTAGAGAATATTCTAGAATGAAGTATGTAAATATATCAGTGCATTCTCATTTCATGCATTCTCTGTTTCTTTTATATGTAGATAGATACCTTGTTATTTTTTCATAGACTTTCTGATGCATTTTCCCATTGATTTACATAATTTTGGTTCATTTCATTTGTAAGTTAATACACTGTGCTTTAGCCTTGATTCTCCACATTTAAACGTGGAAATACTGTGATAGGAATAATTAATAAATGGGACAGGCAAGGCTTCTGCTTCATGGATAGGAGCAGAGTGTGTGTGTGTGGGGGGGGGGGGGGGCAGAAACTGGAATGAGTGAATACACGGTACCAGTCTACCTCAGCAGCAAAGGATAAATTGAAGAAGGGACAGGACAAGACAAACTCCAGTCCCTGTGGACTCCAATCCATTTGGATTTTCAAAGATATCTGCAATGTAAAAAGAAGCACAGAAAAATAGAACATGACAGCAGATTAAAGGCCATATGGCCAATCTAGTCTGCATATCTATACTAACCACTCATCTCTACAATCTCTTCCTCTCCCTCAGAGATCCACTCTGCTTATCCCATCTTTAATTCAGATACTATCCTTGCCTCTACCACCTCCACTGAGAGGCTCTTCTATGTATCCAATGCCCTTTATGAAAATAAATATTTCCTTAGATAACTTGTGAATCTACCCTTTTCAGCCTTAATTCAATGACCCCTTGGTCCAGAACCTTCTTTCTGTTGAAAGAGTCCCACCTCCTGTGCATTTAAGCCTTATATTTAAATATCTCTGTCAAATTTTCCCTCTCTCTCCTTTCCTCAAGTGTGCATATGTTTACAATTTTGAGTTTGTCAGTATAATGGAGACCACTATTAATTTCTATAGCACTACTAAATACAGTCAGCACTGTACACATTATCTCCTGGATTCTATATAGCGTGCCTAGCAGTCTGCACCAAAACCCAAGCGTATTCTGTAACAACGCATGTAACTTAATTGGCTTAACAAGCCAATCAGCATTGTTAACAGCACCAAACAAGCAATAATGAGCTCTAATTGGCAATACTTAGAAGTTACGTGCATAACTTGCCAAGTGTATTCTGTAATGCATTGTGCCTATATTCTAATGCATGCAGACAAAAAGGGGCATGGTTATGGGCGGGGAACTAGGCATTTTGTGGGTGTTCCAGAATTTACGTTTATTTTTATAGAATATGGTCCAATGTGCCTAAATCTACATGGGATTTACACCACATTTTCATTGGTGTAAATGAAGGTGCATAATTTTAGGCGATAGGATATCAGTTAAGCGTATTATATATTCCACACCCCTTATAGAATATGCTCAGGTGGAAATATTTTCCGCATGGATTTTCTAGGTGCCATATATAGAATTTCCCCTATATGCAGGTACTTTCTCTGTCCCTAGAGGGATCACAATCTAAGTTTTTTTTGTAGCTGGGGCATTCGAGGGTTAAGGGGTCCTTTTACTAAGGTGCACTGAAAAATGGCCTGCGGTAGTGTAGGCGTGTGTTTTGGCTGTGCATAGAATCATTTTTCAGCGCACCTGTAAAAAAATGCCTTTTGGGGGGGGGGGGGGCGAAAATGGACGTGTGGCAAAATGAAAATTGGCGTGCGTCCATTTTGGGTCTGAGACCTCACCACCAGCTATTGATTTAGTAGTAAGGTCTCACACATTAACTGGGTGGTAATGGTCAATGCACGTTCAAATGCCAATTACTGCCCGCACGCCAAAAAATACAAATATTTTCTGATGTGCATAGGGGACGCACACCACAAATTAAATTACCGCACAGGCCACATGGTAGCCGAGCGGTAACAGAATTGATGCGCGTTGGGCGTGTGTAAGCGCTTATGCAGCTTAGCAAAAGGGCTCCTAAGTGACTTACCCAAGGTCACAAGGAGCTGCAGTGGAAATTGAACCCAGGTTGCCAGGCTCAAAGCCCACTAAACTAACCACTAGGCCACTCCTCTACTCACAAGACCATTGACCATTTTAATAGCTGCTCTCTGGATCAAATTCATCCAGCCCAGTTAAACCGGCTGAGCTGGCATTGCTTCCAGAAAGTTCCTAGCTGAGCAATTTTCAGTGGCACTTAAATGGTTGGTGCTGCTGAATATTGCCTGTGACCATCCAGGGGTGGATCCGGGGTGGAACTGGAACTTAACTGGTTAGAGACTGGGCACTGGTTTGAGTACCTGCACATACCCAGCTATTCTGTGCCTGAGACCGGACATAGCCCAGCACTGAATATCTAGGATTAGTTCAGCCTGCAGCTATAAGTGCCTCAGTCTGAATATCTACCTCCCTGTTGATATCTTTTTGAATGTGTGCTCTCCAGAATTGCACACACAGTATTTGAGCTCTCATTTGAGACTAATTTAAGGCATTATCACCTCCTTTTTCCTGCTGGCCATTCCTCTCCCTCTATAACCAAGTATCCTTCTGGATTTTGCCATCATTTTGTCTATCTGGTCACCTTAAGATCAGATATGATCATCATCACCATCTCGTTTTCTGCCTCACGTATACCAGTCATCTTAACTACTTTTCAAGTGAGGATCACATTAGCCAAATAATTTCAATGTGGGTGCTAGGACCTCACTCAACGTGGCCTGGGCAATTGGGTTGGAGGAGGGGGGTCTCCATTGATGCAGCAAGCAGGGCTGCTCAGATACTCAGAGTGGCATGTGTAACTAAAACAGTCTGCTTCCCCAGAAACAAACATTTCCCTCAGTCCATCTTTCCCCAATTTATCTTCCCTAACACACTCTCCTCCTAAAAAAAACTTTCTCTATCCAAGTTCCACATTTTCTTCTCCCAATACACTTTCCCCCACCTTATCCCAGCCAATTTCAATTGTCAGCCACCCCTCCCAATAATCAGTCTCCATCATCCTATCCCCAAGTGTTTTATTTATGTACTTTTATTATTTCACTGTATTGCTCACCATCTTGAATGTATCAATTCAAAGCTCAAAATAGTGGAACTATAAACTGTGGGATAGTGAATTGCACTGGAAGTACTCACTAGTACTGAAGTATATAAGGATCCCCTGAAGAAGCAGTGGCTGAAACAGGTCCCCAATAGGACCGTTATGAAAGTTGAATGCTTCCTCCCCCCCCCCCCCCCCCCCCCTTGACAGAAAGTATTTAAAAAGTATTAAAACTATTTAAACATTGATTGGATGGGCTTTTGAAGTTCAGATTATTTATGAAGATTTATGCATGCAACTTATACAATCAAGAGTAATTTTAACATGGATGTTTTTGTCCAATGATTGATATGGGTCTGTTGGAGACAATATATAAGTCTGATTAACAAGCAGTATACCAGAAATTGAATCGCACAGCCAAAGACAGTTGAGACCTTTTCTTCCATAAGTATGAATAGCTTTTGATCAAGCAATGAACTGAAGATGAAAAGTATTTTGATGAAGATTGATATAACTCCATTGGTTTGTGTTTTGAATTGGTATTTTATGTGGTGGAGGACTTCTCCAGTTTTGAGATTTTTTTTTTTTGTTACATTTGTACCCTGTGCTTTTCCCACTCATGACAGGCTCAATGCAGCTTACACGGGGCAATGGAGGGTTAAGTGACTTGCCCAGAGTCACAAGGAGCTGTCTGTGCCTGAAGTGGGAATCGAACTCAGGTCCTCAGTTCCCCAGGACCAAAGTCCACCACCCTAACCACTAGGCCACTCCTCCACTCCTATACAATCACCTTCTTGAATGGCAGTTTGTTTGCAAAGAAGAGGGTATATACAGGACCCATTTTAGACATGGTGGGGCCCAGGGCAGAAATTAAGGAAGGATTCCCTGATCCTTCCTCCCCCAATCTCCCTACCTGCATTGCTACTATGCAGTCCGGGCATCTCTTCCCCTTCTCCCCACCACAATCCGCCTCCCTCCCTTCCCCTCAACTTGCGGTCTTCTTTAAAATTTTTATTTCTTTTCTCAGAGGGGCCCCAATGAAGCAGCAATCCTCAAAAGCTACCTTTGACTATCTCAAAGCTTCCCTCTTCTGTGATCTGCTCAGGCGGAAACAGGAAATTGCATCAGAGGGGGGTGGATCGTGGCAAAGAGGAAAAGCTTTGGGGCAGCTGCAGGCAGCTTATGAGAGTGGCTGCCATGCTGGGGCCCCTTCTGAGAAGGGAAATCATTTTTTTAAAGAAGATCGGGAAGGGAGGAGGAGAAGACAGATTGTGGTGGGGAGATAAAGAGATGACTCGACTGCAGGGCCCACTAGGGCTGTGGGGTCCAGGGCAGCTGCCCTGTTTGCCCCTCCCCTAATGCCAATCCAGGGTATATAAAGTTTTATAGATAAATAAATAATTTCAAACTTAAGCTATTATTCTATAATGGCAATTACATGCATAATTGCTGATATAGAATTAACGATAAGGTCAGAGGACAGTGTGTTTTGAGGGAAGGGAGTCATGGAGCCACAATTAGGGTAGAGAAGAGCCACCATTAGCCCCAGATCTTACAACGAAAAACATTGCCCTATACAGTACTGCTCTCTTGGGTTACTGCAATCCAAATGCACACTGCTTCCATTAAGTTTCATAAAGAAGATTTGCATACTCATTGGGGACATCTTGAAAACCTGAGCACATTAGTGCCCTCAGGGAGTGGCAATTGTCTACTCTTGAACTAGGGCAACGATATAACTCCATATTAAAAAGGGCGGGTAGATCCAGTCCTTGATTTACTCATTTGCGTACACTGAACCATCTTTTCTTAGGAAAAACAAGGTATCTACAAGGATTAAATGAAAAGTAATGCCTTCACGTCCATAATTCATCAATAGATGGGAGCACTGATGCGCTTCATTTGTTCACTTGCTATTTTAAATTCTCTTCCTTCACCTCAGTTGGTGAGAAATGTTTGTATGAAGAGGCTGTTTTGCTATTGCTTGTGAAATGGAAGCATGTAATGAGCCCTCATCGGTGTGATTCAAGCAACATGCCGTGATAGAATTTCTGATTTTTGAAGGAGTCCCTCTGATGAAAATGGACCACCACATGCAGGTTGTTTATGGTAATGAATATGTTGATGTGAGTACTGCACATTGCTGGGCCAAACATGTAAACACTGTGGGCTGGGATGGGCTGATATATGTGTTCAAAAAAGAAGTGGACGACTAATGACAGCAACAGACAGGTCTCAAATGAGAAAGCATTATATTGCAACCATGAAAACTCTGAAAGAATGATTGAGAAGACTTTGGAACCAGAAGAAGGACATTTTGCTACTTCATAACAATGCTAGGCCGCACACAGCATGAAACACCACAGAGATAGTTATAACCATAGTAGATCAGGTGTCTTTAAATAAAAAGCAGACACAAGATTGCAAATTATCACTGTCAGCTGCTGAGCAAGATGTAAATAGGAACAACAAACACAGTTTGAAATGTCTATACACGAATGCCAGAAGCCTAAGAAATAAGATGGGACACTTAGAATATATTGCACTAAATGAAAAAAATAGAAATAATAGGCATCTCTGAGACCTGGTGGAAAGAGGATAACCAGTAGGACACTATCATACCAGGGTACAAATGATATCGTAGTGATAGGGTGGATCGAATTAGTGGAGGGGTAGCACTGTATGTTAAGGAGGATCTTGCATCAAATAGATTGAAAATTCTGCAGGACACAAAACACTTCTTGGAATCCCTATGGATTGAAATTCCATGTGTAAAGGGGAAGGATAGTGATAGGAGTGTACTACCATCCACCTGGCCAGGATGAACAGACAAATGTAGAAATGTTATCAGAAATTAGGGATGCTAAAAAACTGGGGAACTTTAAAAAAATGGGTGATTTCAACTACCCTTATACTGACTGGGTAAATGTAACATCAGGGCTTGCTAGGGAGGTAAAATTCCTTGACAAAACCAAGGACCAGTTTATGGAGCAGCTGATACACAGGAGTCAACAAGAGAAGGAAAAATTCTATCCTAGTCCTTAGTGGAGAGCATGATCTGGTGCAGGAGGTAATGATGCTGGGGCCAATTGATTACAGTGATCATAATAAGATCAGATTTGATATCGGCTTTGGAGTAATACACACAGGAAATCCAATACGTTAGCATTTAACTTTCTAAAAGGAGACTATGATAAAATGAGAAGAACAGTAAAAAAAAAAAAAAAAAGTTTAGGGAGCAGCTGTGAAGATCAAAAATTTACATCAGGTGTGGATGTTGTTCAAAAATACTATCTTGAAAGCCCAGGCCAGTTATATTCCATTTATTGAAAAAGGAGAAAGGAAGGCCAAACGACAGACAGCATGATTAAAAAGTGACATGAAGAAAGTTATTACAGCTAAAAGAAAATCATTCAGAAAATGGAAGAAGGATGGAATTGAAAATAAGAAAAAGCATAAAGAATGGCAAGTCAAATGCAAAGCACTGATAAGAAAGACAAAGAGTGATTTTGAAATAAAGATTGCGTTGGAGGCAAAAACATATAGTAAAATTTTTTGGGGGTATATTAAAAGTAAGAAGCCGGCAAAAGAATCAGTTGGACCGTTAGATGTCCAAGGGGTAAAAGGGGCACTCACAGGGAAGATAAAGCCATAGCTGAGAGATTAAATAAATTCCACGGAGGAAGATTTGAGAGAGATACTGGTGCCAGAATGGTATTCAAAGCTGACAAGTCAGAGAAACTGAACGAAATCTGGAAGACGTAGTGGCACAATTTGACAAACTGAAGAGTAGCAAATCACCTGGACTGGATGGTATTTATCCCAGAGTATTGTTAGAATTGAAAAATGAACTTGCAGAACTATTGCCATTATTATGAAATTTATCTTTAAAATCCAGCATGGAACCGTAAGATTGGAGGGTTGCCAATGTAACGTCAATTTTTTAAGAAGGTTCCAGAGGTGACCCGGGAAATTATAGACTGGTGAGCCTGACATCAGTGCTGGACAATGGTAGAGACTGTTATACAGGCCAAAATTACAGAGCATATTCAAAAGCATGGATTAATGAGACAATGCCGACATGGATTTAGTGAAGGGAAGTCTTGCCTCACTAATCTGTTACATTTGTTTGAAGGGGTGAATTAAAATGTAGATAATGGTGAGGCAGTTGATGTGGAGGGGCATAATTGAACAAAAACGTCTATCTCCATGGGCGTTTATCTCCGAGAACGGGTCCGTGAAGAGGCGGACTGAATCGTATTTTCGAAAAAAATGGACGTCCATGTTTTATTCGACAATTTGTGAGCTGGGCGTTTTTGTTTTTCAGTGATAATGGAAAATGAAAGCGCCCAGCTCAAAAACGAATAAATCCAAGGCATTTGTTCGTGGGAGGGGCCAGGAGTCGTAGTGCACTGGTCCCCCTCACATGCCAGGACACCAACCGGGCACCCTAGGGGGCACTTTTACAAAAACAAAAAAAAAAGGTAAAAGAGCTCCCAGGTGCATAGCACCCTTCCCTTGGGTGTTGAGCCCCCCAAATCCCCCTCAAGACCCACCGCCCACAAGTCTACACCATTACTATAGCCCTAAGGGGTGAAGGGGGGCACCTACATGTGGGTGCAGTGGGTTTGGGGGGCGGTTTGGAGGGCTCCCATTTACCAGCACAAGTGTAACAGGTGGGGGGGATGGGCCTGGGTCCACCTGACTGAAGTCCACTGCACCCCCTAATAACTGCTCCAGTGACCTGCATACTGCTGCCAGGGAGCTGGGTATGACATTTGAGGGTGAAAAGAAAAAGTTGTGAAACGGCATATTTTGTGGTGGGAGGGGGTTTGTGACCACTGGGGGAGTCAGGGGAGGCCATCCCCGATTCCCTCCAGTGGTCATCTGGTCATTTAGGGCACTTTTTGTGGCCTTATTCGTGGAAAAACAGGGTCCAGGAAAAGTGCCCTAAATTCTCGCTAAAAACGCATATTTTTCTTCCATTATCGGCAAAAGGCGCCCATCTCTGATTGCCCGATAACCACACCCCAGTACCGCCTTCACCACGCCTTCGACACGCCCCCATCAACTTTGTCCACATCCGCGACGGAGTGCAGTTGAAAACGTCCAAATTCGGCTTTCGATTATACCGCTTTATTCGTTTTTGTGAGATAAACGTCTATCTCCCGATTTGGGTCGCAATATAGGCGTTTTTCTTTTTCAATTATAAGCTGGATTGTGTATCTAGATTTTCAAAAGGCATTTGACAAAATACCTCATGGAGAGGAAATTGGAGACAACAAACAAGCTTGTCCAACGGCAGTCCAATGGCATGCAGATAAGTTATAAGTTATTAAAGCCATCTTTCGCAAGTTTGCTACAGTAATATGAAAGCTAGCAGCATGTTAGAATAATATAAAAAATAAAAAACAAAAATAAGAAAAAAGTGATACAAAGAAATCAGCGTTGCTGCTAGCTGAGTTCAATGGTAAATTGTACAGCGCTGCGTAACCCTAGTAGCGCTCTAGAAATGTTAAGTAGTAGTAGTAGTAGGAGGGAGGGCGTGTGTCTATGATTAGAACGTTAGCAGCGAGCAAGTTTAAAATTAGCTGCGACTTGAATATGAGACTTTGCCCGTAAACTCCACCATAGTGATTCTCCCATAGCACTCTATTTTTTTTGTGTTATTTCTGAGAGGAGTGGCCTAGTGGTTAGGGTGGTGAACTTTGGAACTGAGGAACTGAGTTCAATTCCCACTTCAGGCACAGGCAGCTCCTTGTGACTCTGGGCAAGTCACTTAACCCTCCATTGCCCCATGTAAGCCGCATTGAGCCTGCCATGAGTGGGAAAGCACGGGGTACAAGTGTAATAAAATGTATTGAGCTTTTTTGGGGGATCTTGCCAGGTATTTGTGACCTGGATTGGCCACTGTTAGAAACAGGATGTTGGGTCTGATGGACCTTTGGTCTGACCCAGCGTGGCAATACTTATGTATTTCTACATTGAAATCCTCTGCTCAGTGTGCAGTGGTGGCTAAGAAAGCAAATAGAATGTTAGGTATTATTAGAAAAGGAATGGAAAACAAAAATGAGGATGTTATAGTGCCTTTGTATCACTCCATGGTGTGACTGCACCATGAATACTGTATGCAATTCTAGTCACCGCATCTCAAAAAAGATGTGGTGGAGCTAGCTATCCCTGCTGGTGTCGCTCAGTGATAAGTTCGTACTTTGTAATTGAAAAAAGCAAGGTTTATTTATGTGTAATTACACTGTATAAGTATGTATTTGTAACTTGTTTATGATGGTTGTTACATTTTGTTTGATGTCTTTAATACGAGAAATGAAACATAAATAATAGGTGCACGACATGATTTATAGACAATATTCATTTTGCCAATGCTCAGTTGAGGAGACTCTTTATATTCGTTCATTCAGTTGTAAGAAAAAGCTGTCCCTTGTACATTTTGACATCTTTAATAGTCTTCTAGTGGCTTCTCTTTTACGATTACTTTCTAAACATTGAGCATTTTGCTGTCCTGTCTCTTGGGCTCTAATAGCAGCTTGTGTTTGTCTTTGGTACTGAAGTCATATTTCATTTTCTTGTTGGTTTTCAATGCTCCTTATTTGAGCTTGCCTTTCCCTTTTGGTGCTCAAGTCGCCTTTGATTTTCAACTGGCGTTTCATCAACTCGTAGTTTAGCCAGCCTTTTCCGCTGATCTGCAAGCCATATTTCATTTTCCATTGTAGTTTCAACCACCCAGGATAGAAAACAAACTATTTGGCATCTGGATCCATGACTGACCGAAAAACTATGGTCTACTTTAAATACATTCTACTTAAATATTGATAGTGCTGAGGGGTGTGTGAAATTGGCTGAGTGGGGGTGTACTGCTGAGTGAGTGAGAATGGGTATCTTAGAATGGGTGAGTGTGAGTGAGGGTATGCTACTGAGGAGTTGTGAAAATGGGTGAGTGTGAATGGGGGTGTGGTACCAAGGGGGTGAGAATGTGTGAGTGGGCATGTACTACTAAGGGTGTGTGAGAATGAGTGTGAATAGGGGTGTGCTACTACGAAGATGTGAGAATGGGTGAGTTGGGGTGTACCGCTGAGGGGTAAGTGTGAGAATGAATGAGTGTGAATGGGAATGTACTGGTGAAGAGGGTTTGAGTGGGGGTTTCCTGCTGAGAGGTGTGTGAGAATGGGCGAGTGTGAATGGGGGTGTTTTGCTGAGGGGTGTGTGAGAATGGGTGAGTGTGAGTATTTAGCTGAGGAGTGTGTGAGAATGGGTGCATGTTAGTGGGGGTGTTTTGCTGAGGGGTGTGTGAGAATGGATGAGTGTGAGAGGGGGTGTGTTATTCTGTGGTGTGTGGGTGGGGGTATACTGCTGAGGGGTGAGTGTGCATGGAGATGTGCCACTCTGGGGTGTGTGAGAATGGGTGGGTGTCAGGTTGGGTGTGGTGCTGAGGAGTGAGTGTGAGTGGCGGTGTGCTATTCTAGGGTGTGTGATTGGGGTTGTTTGTTGAGAGGTGTGTGGGAATGGGTGAGTGTGAGTGTGAGTGGGGTGTTTTGCTGAGTGCTGTATTAGAATGGTTGAGTATGAGTGGAGGTGGGGAGTGTAAGAATGGCTGAGTGTAACTGGGGTCTTTTGCTGAGGGGTGTGTGAGAAAGGGTGACATTGACATTGAGTCTAATACTCTCTTAAATCAGAAAATGTGGAGACTGGATCCCTAGGTAGCACTAACGTTTCTTTTCCGATCAATGTTTCCAGGAATGCCCCCCCCCCCCCCCCCGTTGTATTGAAATTGTTAGAGAAGAGGGTATTAGTCAATGAGAAAGGGACAAATGCACAGCTGCTGTCCGTGTTTCGCCCCACCAGTCTCTCAGCCCTCACCCTGTCCCAAGCAGTTTGTTGCTTAGCAACAGCAAGAAAGAACTTTCCGACCTGCTGCCTATTCATTTAATGCCCCCGTGAACCAAATCACTTCAAACTACACAATAACCTCTGCAACGGCGGGTACAGCCAGGTTTGGGGGCCATAGCTCTTCTAGGGCTGGAGGAGTTCGTACATGGACAAACAAACACATGCATCTGCTTTATATAGATAGATAAGAAAAGGTACAGAGAAGGGTTTTGAAAATGATAAAGGGGATGGGATGACTTTCCTATGAGGAAAGGCTAAAGCAGCTAGGGCTCTTCAGCATGGAGAAAAGATGGCTGAGGGGAGATATGATAGAAGTATATAAAATAATGTGTGAAGTGGAATGGGTAGACATGAATCACTTCTTTACTCTTTCCAAAAATACTAGGACTAGGGGGCATGCAATGAAGCTACAAAGTAGTAAATTTAAAACAAATTGGAGAAAATATTTCTTCATTCAATGTGTAATTAAACTCTGGAATTTGTTGCCAGAGAATGTAGTAAAAGTAGTTAGTTTAGCGGGGTTTAAAAATGGTTTGGCTAGCTTCCTAAAAGAAAAGTCCATATGCCATTAATAAGATGGACTTGGGGAAAATCACTGCTTATTTCTAGGATGAGCAGCATAAAATGTATTGTACTGTTTTGGAATCTTGCCAGGTACTCCAGAGGAATCCTGTTTAGAAGGAATGTTTCCGCAGAATCTTAGCGGAGATTAGGTGGCGACATCAGTAATTGGGAAACAAAATGGGAGCTGGGCAGACTTCTACGTTCTATGCCCTGATAGTGACTGAATAGATAGGGATGGGCTGGAGCGTAAATTTTAAGGAGCTTCGACGTTAGCGCGGCGCCGGTGGCCTGAGAGCAGGAGAGGGAGACGCCGCTGCCCCACCCCCCGGGTCGGCCTTGCCCCAGGCCTGGCTCAGTCTCTCGGCGGCCCTGTATATTTATTATTTATTTATTTATTGCATTTGTATCCCACATTTTCCCACCTCTTTGCAGGCTCAATGTGGCTTACAATGTGTCGTTATTGGTAGATAGTAGATTAGGAGATAACAGTTAGTGTTACATAAAGAATAGCGTAATCGAAATTTAAACAAGTAAGTATAAGTAGAGAACAGTACTGGTATTAGGTAAGGTGGGGGTGCTATAGAAGATAACATAATCAAAATTCAAACAAGCAGATATAAGCAAAAAACATTGTTGATAGTAGGTATGGCATGGCATGGGGAAGAACTAGGACTATCACATTTGACATGGAGCAGCTTAGTCAGCCTAAGCAGAGCAGAAGAATGAAGGAAATGGTGTTTAACTGGGTGGTCATACTGGTAACTACCAAGGTCAGTTGACTGTGATAGCACTGATCATGTTTTGATTTCCCCCTCTCTTTAAAAACAAGTGCAAATTACAAGACAGAAGTCTATAAATCAAATGTGTTTTCACACAGAGCAAAAGGCCTTCATTATAAAACATTTCAGCAAATTCATTCTCTGTCTGAGGAGAAAGCTGTACTCAGGCTCTGATGAAGATTTTCTTTGTGCTTGTCGAATGTTTATTAAAATGTCAGTTGTCTGACACAATTAGACCTTTCAAGCTCATCTTGAGTTGGAATGTGACAGATATTTAAAACTGAATATAAAGGTAGGCAATTTTTGTTCATTCTCTAAGTTGAGGAGGGTTTTTTTAATGCCTCGAGGCACTGAATTTCATCCAGAAGTAATTTCTGATATTGCCTCATCCCATTACATGTAAACTCAATACAATTAGAGGAATCTACAGTTCATAAAAAATTTGAACTCTTGCCCAGCTGCTCTTTTATGTCTGCTATTTATGCAAAACATTTTATTATACACTTACTGTCAAAAGTTTTTGTTTTAATTCTTTTTTTAAATTCTTCTGTTTATTTATTTGTATTATAAATTTATTGTATATGTACTGTATATTGTACCTAGCTCAGAATTATAGATGATGTGGGTTATAAATACTCTAAATAAACAAGTTTTAAAAGCAAATGGCCCTGACATTGAGACAGCAGAGGTTAGACTGGCTTACTCCCGCTGAGGCTGGCAAACCCAGAAATCCAATGCCGGGGCTGTATCCAGCCACCAGCATTGAATTTCTGGGGGGGGGGGGGGGGGGGGGGGGGTTGGTGCTGCAACCATAGCCGGTTAAGCTGATATTTATCAGTTGACTGGCTAGGTTCTAGTGGCCAAAGATAGACTTGCTATTTATGTGGGTCTATCTATTTATTTATTATTTATTTGTGACATTTATATCCCACATTATCCCAAACAAGTTTGAGTTCAATGTGGCTTACAATAAACAGTATACGATACATAACAAAGAATAATGCATAAGAAACTCAGCTGCTGAAAATCAGCGGTAACCAGCTGTATCATGCGATATAGTCGGTGACCGGGCTAGCCACTGACAGGGATATTCAGCAGGAGATAGCTGGTTATCTCCAGCTGAATATCGGCTAAAGCGCTCCTCATCCCCACCCCCTTCCCTTCCCCTTAAACACACCCAATCAATAAATATAATGCAGATGTTGTGGGGAAGGTGGGGAGGAAAGGAGGTGATATAGCCAGACCAAAGCCCCAGCCAGCACTGCAGTGTACCTCTGGTGGTTTGTGAGGTTCTCAGTAACCTACAACACAAAACAAAACCCAGAAGTGTAACATATAACATAACATAGTAGATGACGGCAGAAAAAGACCTGCATGGTCCATCCAGTCTGCCCAACAAGATAAACTCATGTGCTACGTTTTGTGTATACCGTACCTTAATTTGTATCCGCCATTGTCATGGCACAGACTGTATAAGTCTGCCCAGCACTAGCCCCGCCTCCCAACCACCAGCCCCGCCTCCCCCCCCCCCCCCACCTCTACTACTACTACTCAACATTTCCAAGGTGCTACCAGACTCACACAGCGCTATACTGCCACCCGATCTCGGCTAAGCTTCTGAGGATCCCTTCCTTCTGAGCAGGATTCCTTTATGTTTATCCCATGCATGTTTGAATTCCGTTACCGTTTTCATCTCCACCACCTCCCGCGGGAGGGAATTCCAAGTTAGTTGCTGTTGAGACTTGGAAGGAGGAGGAAGTGCTGCCAGAGGCTCTGCAGGCTTCCAGGGGGAAGGGAGTGAGGCCTAGCTCCTTCCCCAGAAATGAGGAAGGTCCCTGGGGAGCAGTCCTCAGGAAAGCCCCAGGCCAGGGGGTCTCCTGGGGCCAGGGACCAGAAGGCCAGGAGAAGTAGTTCCCTCTCTGGCAGGACTCCAGAGAGGAGGGAAAGGAGCCCTGTGGATCGAAGAGTGCAGGCTTCCATGGGAGGAACCCAGACCGGTACCCCCCTCACAGTGGCACGCCATCTAGCAGGTGAGGGGGGGAGAGAGCTGGGGGAGGCCCCAGAGAACAGCAGATCGGAGGAGAGAGAGGAGAGAGCAGAGGTAATGGAGATCTGCCGGGAGGCCCTACCGGTGTCAGAGGAGGAGGACAGTGACTCCTCAGAGGAGGAAGATTTCACAGACTATAGTCAGGATCCAGAGGACCCGACCAGTGGCCTGATTCAAATGGTGAGAAAAATAAAAAGCACAGAAAAAGAGGTGGTAGAGTTGGGGAAACGGGTTAAAATGGCAAAAGCCCTGTGCAAACTAGCCCCAGTGGAGCACCGCAAGACTTATACAAAGGAGGTAACCCGTTTACTCAAGCTTCTTCAAAAGAAAGAACATTTGCTGGGGGCATTGAAAAAGGGCCCTGGGAACCCTCTGAGAGAAGTTTACATCAACAGAGAAAGAATGGCCTTGGGGGGAAAAGCCCTGACAACCTTCAAAAAGTCACAACAGCAAACAGAGAAGGAGAGTAGGAGCTCAGACCTTGGACCCCAGAACACCCAGGGGCCAAAGGAGCTTCCTGGGCCCAGTACCCAAAAGACATTACAGTATATGCAGTACCTTGCTAGTCAGTCTCTGGCAGCTTCTGAAGCAAGCAGGACTGGAGGTGGGGCTGGAGAGGCATGCTCGTTAAGGGAACCTGAGGTTGGAAAAACTGAACAGGAAAAAAGTTTTAAAACCCAGACTTTTCATCTTGTAGAAACAGGGGTTGGAAGTTCAGGAGAGAGACTCTTTTCTACACCAGTGGAAGCAGAACTGAAAAACTTACTTGAGCAAGAAGCAAGAGGTCAGCAGAGGCAGTTGCAGCCACAGGTTTTGTGCCCATTGCCTGCAGCAGGAGTTGAGAGCAGCAAACAAACACTGACTCCATTGCAGCTGGGGAGGCCCCGCCCACGCAGCACTGAGGGGCTGGAGGTCACGGCCAGGCAGGCTGCAGCACTGCCAAAGACTGAGAATGATGAGGTTTTAGCAGAGGAAAACCTGGTGACAGAGAGTGCTGCAGCTGGACAAACAGCAGGTGAAAAGGAGGGGTTCTCGATAAAGAAAGCACTGGAGGATCAGGAGTGTTTGCAACAAACCAGCCTGGCAGCAGAGGCTCCAGCCAATCGGGCTGTGGGAGCAGGAAAGACTGCAGAACAGCTACAAAGGCTGGCAGGGGAAATAGCTGCAGCGCCAGAAGATTCCCCATGTGTGAGAGGGCAGGCACTTCTGGAGTGTGGGAAGCCTCATCCGCTTGGCGACACAGCGGGGCTGGAGGATCCGAAGGAGCAGAACGTTGGAGGAAAAAGGGACCCGGTCCAGAGAGCAGGTTTTGGGCGGGAGGGAGGGGTGCTTGCCTTGCCATGCGCACCAGAAGTAAACTTAACTGGTGGTACTAGGGATTCTGATTCCGGCCAGGCAGCGGGGTGGTTGGCTCTGGGGGGAGGGGTTGATTCGACGGGAGGGGGGCAGGGGCACTGGGAGGGGACCAGTTATATAGGGGAACCTGCTCTCAAAGTTCCTATGGACCAAATCGATAGGGAGACAGGCAGGGTTTCTGTTGCAGGAGGCATTGAACTGATGGACACTGTGACTACAGGGGATACGAGTGCTCGGGGGGTGAGGGGTGCAGGGGACCAAGGTTTGCTGGTTGAAGGGGTACAAGGCATGTTGGGGGGAGGGATAGGGAGGGAGGGGAGGGAGGCTGAGAAACGGGGAAGGCAAGAGAAGGAGGATATGGTGCATCAGGAGCGGGGGGGGTCCCCGCGCTGCAGAAGGGGGGGGACGGTGGGGTGGGGGTCCGTCCTTTGCGGCGGTGGTGGGTGGAGGAGGTGGCCGCAGGGGAACTAGGGGGGTAGGGGGCAGCGGGGAAGGATGGGGAGGGGGGTGGGGGGGAGGCCAGGTTCCCAAAAGGAGGAATGTGGTACAATTGAGATGGGTGGGGGAGGGGGGGATGCCAAGCAGGGATGCGGTCCTGAGATTGGTCCTTGGTCTAGGATTCCTCCCAGAGGACCTCTATGCCTGTATTCATCCGGTGAATATACCAGAATACGATGTCAGCTTTCTAACCCAGCGAGGCATGGAGGTCTTCTGGGAGAGATACGAAGGGGTACGGGGGAGAGGGGACTGGAAGAACTACCGGGCCGTACCGATCAGCAGACCCGACCTGGTGCAAGTAACCCTTCTTGTTCGAAATGAGTCTCTATCAGGGGCGGACCTGGCCTTCTGGCTACAACGGTACGCAGAATTGCGTACCCCCTTGTCCAAACTCCCGGACCCCAGTAGGGTGTGGGCTGGAGGTTGGGGTGCGCAGGTTAGGCTGAGGCAGGCAGGGCATGTCACCCAGCACATTCCCTCCTCGGCGTTCATCGGCAGGGATCGGATTCTCTGCTTTTATAAGGGGCAGCCACGGCAGTGTCACAAGTGCGGGTCATTTAGACATTTTAGTATGTCATGCCCGGTTGTGCAGTGTGGAAAGTGCGGGTCTAAGGAGCATCCCACGGAGTCCTGTACGTCTATTCGGTGCAACTTGTGTGGGGGTCTGGGGCATGCATTTCGAGCCTGCCCTTGGGCCTCCCATAATGGGGGTGAGGAGGAGATAGATAGGGATGGTTCAGGTCAGGGGGAGGGGGGAGGGGAAGCAGACCATGATCAGGTTCCCGGGGCGGGAGGGAAAGGGTCCAGGGAAGGACAGGGACAGGTAGAGGGGGGGGCTTGGGGGAGGGTCGGAAGCGGCAGGAAGGGGAGGATGAGGGCTGGACGCGGGTGTCCAAGAAACAGCGGAGAGGAAAGGTGGGAAGGGGGGTGGGAATGGGGATAGAAGTAGGGAATAGATTCAGGGGTTTGGAAGAGGAGGGAGGGGTTGAGGAACTGGCTGGTGAGGAGGTAGAGGATGGGGGTAGCCGGCAGGACGGGTTGGGAGGTAGGGGAGAAGGAGTGAAGGGAACAGCGGGTAAGAGGAAAGAGAAACGGGAGGGGAGGGTTTTGAGGGACAAAGAGGGGGGAAGGGTAGGGGGGGAGGTGGGTGGATCGGGGGAGGTGACGGCTGATGCAGGGAGGGCGGGAGAGGAAAGGAAGGTAAGAAAGGATGTAGTAATGCAGGCCCGTGAGGGGAGGGAGGAAGGGTCGGAGGCGGGATTGATGGGAAGGGTGGAAGAAGAGGAGGTAGTAGGGGTGGAAGAGGGAGGAGAGGAGGGGGGCAGGTCGCTTGATGATCCCCAGGGAGGGAGGGAGGTGGGTGAAGACAAAAGAAGATAGGGAGGAAGAAAGCAAGGGTGGGGGAAGGGATGTTTAAGCTAGGGGTCCGGGATTGGGCGGAGGAGGAAGAAGAGGGTGGAGGGGAAGGGACCACGGATGATGGTGTGGAGAGAAGGGAAGGCAGCCAGGAAGGCGGGGGGTGTGGTAGCGAGGACTGATGGCGGGACTGCTATTGGTGTTCGCCACACTTAATGTGGCTAGTGTCGCCTCCCAGAGGGCAAGAAGCTTGGCATTTGATGGCCTCTCTGCTGTGGAGGCGGACTGTTTCCTCCTACAGGAGACCCGGTTGCAGACGCTAGAGGACATCCGGCGGGCAAAGAGGGCCTGGAGATGGGGACCCTCTATTTGGGGTCTGGCCGGGGAGAGGTATGGGGGGATAGGCGTCCTCTTTAAAACCAATAAAGTAGAGATTCAGAGGGTGGTGGAGCTGGGTATTGGTAGGTGTTTGGTGTTGGACGTAATATTGCGGGGGGTGGCCTTGCGGGTGATTAATGTGTATGGACCGCAAAGCAAACAGGGAAGGTCTGCACTGTTCAACAAAATTAAGCCTTACCTATACACTTCAAGGCAGTTGGTGTGGGGAGGAGACTTCAACACTATCTTACGGAAAGAGGATAGTGGGGGGGCGGGCACCACAAGTACGTTATGATGGGGTTCGACTAGCGGGGATTATGAAAGGAGCAGGGCTGGTGGATGTACATATTGCACTTGGTGGTGGGAATCAGGGTTTCACCTTTTCACGGGGCACCTGTAGGAGCAGAATTGACCGGTTTCTAGTTCGGGAAGGGGCATGTAGGCAGGCACCTAGGGTGGTGGAAGTAGATTTCTCTGACCACAGGATGGTGATGATAGAGTTGGGGGGAGGGGGGGCGTGCAAGCTAGGGAAAGGGTTGTGGAGATTGAATCTCAAATGGTTGAAGGAGGGGGTGTTGCACCAGGAGTACCTGGAATTCCTAGCAGACCAGGTGTCCATTCAGGGTGTCTTCCCTTCCCTCAGGGACTGGTGGGAAGTACTGAAACACCGCACCAGAGGGTTTTTTTCTCCGTCAGGCAAGGCGGGAGGGAAGGGAGGCCACCCGGTTGGGGATCGCCCTGAGAAAGCGACGGGATAATCTAATTTCCCGGGGGGGGAGGAGGGAGGATATTGAGGTACTGCAGCAGGAGGTTGAAAGAGTACAGTACAACCGCTACTCTTCCCTCGTCTACGAGCGGGACTTCGGGAAGCTGCTTGGTCCGGACCCGTATGACTGCTGCAAGGAACGAAGGGAGAGGAGGGTGGTGGTGGGGTTTAGGGATGAGGGGGGGGTGCTCCAAGAATCCAGGGAAGGTATTTTGCGGGTGGTGGGGACGCATTTTGGGCGGGTTTTCTCGGACCTACAGTTGGGGACAGAGGCCATGGGAAGATATATTGAGGGGACCCCGGGGGTGGGTAACTGGGGGCCCCATCTTCAGGTCTTAACGCAGCCGTGGACGCTGGGTGAGGTGGAGGAGGCCATTGGGGCCTTGCGGCGCAGAACAGCGCCGGGGCCGGATGGACTTCCGGCGGAGTTTTACCAACGGTTCAGGGACCAGCTGGCGCCGCTCTTGCTGGAACTCTGGGAGGAGGCGCGAACAGGAGGATCCTTGCCAGAGTCTATGGGAGGATCAGCATTGGTCCTCCTTAGCAAAGGCAAGGATCCTCAAGACGTGGCGAACTGGCGACCAATAGCACTATTGAACAGCGACCGGAAGATCTTCGCCCACATGCTTCATGCTCGCATGAGGAAGGTCTCCGGTGAAGTGCTAGCAGTCCCGCAGAGGTGTGGGGTCCCAGGAAGGGGGGTGCTGGAGGCAGTAGCCTGGGTGAGGGAGGGCTTGGAACATAGCCGGGTGGGAGATGGTAGGTTGGTCGTGGCCTTGGACCAGGACAAGGCTTTCGACCGAGTGCAGTGGGAGTTCTTGTGGAAGGTCCTGGATCACTATGGCTTCCCGGGGGAGTGGATCGCACAACTGCAACTGTTGTATGCTGGGGCGCGATTTTTTCCCCTGGTGAATGGATGGAGGGGGGCGGAGGTGGGGGTCACGGCAGGGGTACGGCAGGGGTGCCCATTGAGCCCCCTGCTGTACGCTTTTGCCATAGATCCCCTGGTGCGGAGGCTGGGAGGGGGGGGGGAGGGAGGGCTCAGAGGGGTAGAGGTTGGCAAAGGGAACGTATTGAGAGTCATCGCTTATGCAGACGATGTCACCGTTTGGGTGGCAGACCAGAGGGAGGGGAGGATGCTGCGGGAGACCCTTGAAGAATATTCCAAGGCATCGGGGTCACGGGTAAACCTGGGTAAGTGTACTAGCTTGTGGGTGGGTCCAGAGGAACGGCGATTTAACCTAGGGGGCGGGTTTCCTGCAGGGATTGAAAGAATGCGGGTGTTGGGAGTGTATTTTGGGGGGGGGGATTACGGGCGGGAGAGTTGGGAGCAAAAGATATCGGAGGCAAGGGAAAAGGTGGATCGTTGGAAGGGGTGGCGGATGTCCATGGCAGACAGGGTCCGGTTGTTGAAGACCCAGATAGTCCCCATGTTTCTCTTCTTGAGTTACATCTGCCTTTTGCCGGAATGCTGTTTCACTTCATTGTACAGCGTGTTTTTTCAACTTTTGTGGGGCAACAGGATGAACCCGGTAAAACGCAATATTACTTACCGGTCACGGGAGGAAGGGGGGGTGGGGATGGTAAACCCTGTCCTGCTATTCTCCTCCCTGTTCATCCAGTTTAACCTGGGCGGGGGGGAGGGCCGGAGGCCCCAGGGTGGGCACAAAGTGTTGTGCAGTGGTGGGAGGGATTTTGGGGCCCTTGGTGGGGAGGGGGGAAGGTGGGGAGGTTGCGGAAGGGTTTCCCGGAGGGGGTAGGCTACTACAAATCCTTAGTAAAGCTGGTCCGGTTGTGGGACATTACATGGGAGGAAATAAGGGCGGGGCAGAGGGAGAGCTGGGTGGAGCGGGTTCGCTCCCAGCATTTCTCATCTCCCCTGACTCTTAGGGATGCTCCAGGGCCCGTGCTGAGGCAGGGCCTGCGCTTTATTTCATCTAGACGACTCCCGAACAAGTACAGGGACATTGCCTGGCTGTCCCTTCACGGTAAATTATATGTTAGGGCAAATATGCACCGAAGCATGCAGGACCGAAACTGCCCGAGGGGGGAGTGTGCTGGTCAGCTGGAGACGATGGACCACTTCCTTATGGTGTGTCCATTCTCCAGAGCAGTTTGTGGAAGAGTGGCCGCCTTGTTGGCCATCCCCAGCTTCACGTCCTACACCTATGCAGACTGGGTGTACGGGAGGCAGCAGGGGACGGGGCGGCTGGAGCCAGGTACCGCCTTCCTCATATCAGTCATTATCAGGTACTGCCTGTGGGTGGCTCGATGCGGGGTGTCTATGCGCCAGGAGTGCAGGTCGGCTGAGCAGGTTTCCTGGGACATTGTCCGAGCCGTCCAGGAATTGGCACGCTGGGAAAAGGTGGAGGGGGGGGTACATAATTTTGGGGTTTGGTGGAAGCATGTCCGCTTGAAGTTGATTTGAATGTATGGTGTGGGGGGGATTTGGGGGGGACGGGTTTTATCGGGTTTGTATTTTTTGTATAAAAGTGTAGTGGGGCTGGTTTTACAACGGCATGATGTAATGTCTTGAATATTGGTTTTTTCCGTTTTATTTAATAAAGGAATTCTCCAAGTATCCACCACTCTCTCCGTGAAAAAATACTTCCTGACATTTTTCCTGAGTCTGTCCCCCTTCAATCTCCTTTAATGTCCTCTCGTTCTACCTCCTTCCCATCTCTGGAAAAGGATATGATAGTGTGTCACAGCCCACATTTTGCCCCCCAAATGGAACAGTCAAACTACATCTATGTCCTCCATTTTGTGTGAGTTCAGGCAGGAGCAGGGAGCAGGGGAGCCTGGGCCCCCGCAGATTTCGCCCTGGACCCCCCTACCGCTGCCAACCCTCCCCCTCCGTTGCTCGCTTACCTTCGCTGGCGGGGGACCCCAACCCCCGCCAGCCGAGGTCCGCGTCCTCCTGCCGCTGCCGGCTGCCTTTGGTGCTTTCATTTGTCCATTGAAGCTGGCGCCAATGAAAGTTTCTTTTGAGTCTGACGTCGCTGCACGTTGTACGTGCAGGACGTCAGACTCAGAAACATTTTCTGAGTCTGACGTCCTGCACGTACAACGTGCAGCGACGTCAGAGTCAAAAGAAACTTTAGTTGGCGCCAGCTTCAATGGACAAATGAAAGCACCAAAGGCAGCCGGCAGCGGCAGCGGCAGCGGCAGGAGGACGCGGACCTCGGCTGGCGGGGGTTTGGGGTCCCCCGCCAGCGAAGGTAAGCGAGCAACGGAGGGGGAGGGTTGGCAATGGTAGCGGCTGGGGGGAGGGGGATCGGCAATGGCGGCGGCGGCGGCGGCGGCGGCGGCGGGGGGGGGGGGCTATAATGTGCCCCCTCACTCTGGCCCTGGCCCCCCCTACCGCCGCAGTTCAGATACACCCCTGGGCAGGAGTGCCTCAAGCAGCCACCTGCCTTTGAAAGGGTCCACATAATTTATTTATTAGGATTTATTTACCGCCTCCTTGAAGGAATTCACTCAAGGCGGTGCACAGTAAGAATAGATCTAACACGAGCAATAGGCAATTACAGCAGTAAAAATATTCGAATACATAAGGTGGAGTTTCACAGTTGGTTTTCAATAAATATGACTTTTCTCATAACATTTTCAGGGAATTTGCTCCTCATGTGTATTCTCACGATATATAGTCCAGTTTCCATGATATGCTCAAGGTACAGTCTGAAGTGGATGTAAAATCTTCATTTCAGAACTTTCATTTAGCTATTGCTGAGCTATATACTCAAAATTACTTAACATCTCATTAATATCCAGGTCCCACAAAGTAAATTGATTACAGCACTCCCTACAATAAATTCCTTTCCTTTAAGGCAGATTAATAAATTTATACACCTTAGAAAATTTTTAAATGATACAGAATCTCTGTGTGTATACCTTAAGTAGTATGCAGTGAAGCTCTCCTTTTAAGAAGACTTGTGTGCTGCTTATGGAGTGGTTTATCTCCTTCCTCCCCCTCCCCCTCTGCACACATCACCGGTTTGTTAATCAACCGGCGGTTTGAATAATATCAAAAGCTGACCTTGGAGCAAAGGGTACAGTGAGTTTGCCTTCATGTTCCATCAGCCTCCACAGCCAAGCGCCACCGCCGAACAGTTGGGCTGCAGCAGTGCAGCCTGCCCTGCATCGACCACACACCGGGCGATGAGGACTGTGCTGAAGAGGACCCTGGCCTGGGCCCCGCGCACCCCTCACATTGCTGCCTGCCTGCCTGCCTGCTTGCCTGCCTGCCTGCACTGCTTGAAGCCAAGAGTAGGAGGAGAAGAATGTTGTTGAGACAGCTCACAGCGGCTGCTGCGGCTCCAGCTGAGCAGCTTTCTGGACGACTTTCTCCTTCTCCTGGCTTCAAGCACTTCTGCAGGCAGCACAGTGTGGGGATAGGAGACGGGGAGTGTGCAGACACTGGACGGCTCACAGCAGCAGGCGACGCGATCGGACGACGATCCTTCAAACTGGTGGCACCGCGTGCAAGTGGGAAGTTGGCAGCACATGTGCATAGGCGGGAAGGTGAGACGCTGCCTCGCATGCACGCTGCATAGGCGCCATTTTTTTTGAAAATCGATTTAGGGGAGCGACCACCAGGGTTGCCAGGTGGAAAATTTTTTTCCAGCCCACTGGAGCCCAAAAAACAGCCCAAAAACCGCCCAAACACAAACCCCGCCCCTGACACCCCCGCCCCCGCGTCATCACCCCCGCCCCCGCCGTCATCAACCCCGCCCCCGCCGTCACCGGCCCCGCCTCCCACGTCACCGGCACCGCCTCCCCGTCATCGGCCCCGCCTCTTACGTCATCGACCCCGCCTCCCCGTCATCGGCCCCGCCTCCCACGTCATCGGCCCGCCTCCCACGTCACTAACCCCGCCCAAAACGTCATTAACCCCACCCAAAAACGTCATTAACCCCGCCCCCCCCGCGGCCGAAAAAAACCGCCCGAAGCACAAAAACCAGCCCAAAAAACCGCAACCCGCCGCGGGCAAAAATTTCCCGCGGCGGGTCGCGGAAAACCGCCCAATTGGGCGGTAAAACCGCCCACCTGGCAACACTGGCGACCACTCCCCCTGTGCCCCTCCTAGCTACGCTTCTGCTTCTAGGAGGTGCCTTCTTGAGAGTTCTCTGCATTATGTGGCTCTTGATGTCAACAACATAATGACATCAAAATGGCTAGATATGAAAACTTTATTAGAAGTACAAAACTGACTGAAGTAACTAACCCAATATAAATGAAAATTGAACAATAATGAGTATGTAACATCACTGGTTCTGGCAACATTATAATATGGAATTCCACTCAACGTTATCATTAAAGGCCCCACTCAGCGTAACCACCCAGGCTAAAAATCCACCATTGTTCCATTTCAAGAAGGCATTGAGCTCGATCACCACCTAAGGGTAATGGACAGACCCTATCAATAACTATCCATTTAATTTGGTCAAAAGTGTGTTACTGTTCCACAAAGTGCTGCACTAAGATGGGCATTTTTGAAAGGGACGTCCAAGTTGCGATTTGGACGTCCTTGCAAAATGGCAGAATCCAGGGGTGGGGAAACCTATATTTTCAAAAAAAAGATGGACGTCCATCTTTCATTTCGAAAATACCATCAGAGACATCCAAATCCTTAAATATGGACATACCTAGACATGGACGTTTCTGACTTTCGGCGATTTTCGAAACCAAAGATGTCCATGTCAAAAATGTCCTAATGCAAGCCATTTGGGCGCGGGATAAGCCAGCATTTGTAGTGCACTGGTCCCCCTGACATGCCAGGAGACCAACTGGACACCCTAGGGGGCACTGCAGTGGACTTCATAAATTGCTCCCAGGTACATAGCTACCTTACCTTGTGTGCTAAGCCCCCCAAAACCCACTACTGTACACCACTACCTTAGCCCTTACGGGTGAAGGGGAGCACCTATATGTGGGTACAGTGGGTTTGTGGTGGGTTTTGGAGAGCTCGCTGTTTCCCCCACAAATGTAACAGGTAGGGGGGTATGGGCTAGGTCCGCCTGTCTGAAGTGCACTGCAGTACCCACTAAAACTGCTCCTGGGACCTGCATGCGCTGGGACCTGAGGCTGGCATAGAGGCTGGCACAACATATTTTTAAAGATGTTTTTTGAGGGTGGGAGGGGGGGGTTTGTGACCACTAAGGGAGTAACGGGAGGCCATCCCCGATTCCGTCCGGTAGTCATCTGGTCATTTCGGGCACCTTTTTGTGCCTTATTCATAATAAAAACACGTCCGGGTGAAAATGTCCAAGTGTTCGTCAGGGACGTCCTTGTTTTTTTTTTTGTTTATGGGTCAAGGACGACCAAGTGTTAGGCACGCCCAAGTCCCACCTTTGCTATGCCTCCGACACAACCCCTTTGGATGTCCTTGCGACGGACTGCAGTTGGAGACATCCTAAATTGGGTTTTGATTATACCAATTTGGGCAACCCTGGGAGAAGGACATCTATCTTACGATTTATGTCGAAAAATGGACGTCCTTCTTTTTTGAAAATAAGCCCAAAAGTGGGTCATTTATAAAGTTGCTCTAGCGTTTACCACCAGCTGATTTTTACCACAAGCTAAAAACGCTAGCATGGCTTTGTAAAAGGACCCCTAAGTGAACTGACATTTTCCAAGTGTTAATTCTGTTCCTATGTTCTGTTAAGCACACTTTGATTTTCTTTGAAGTCTGACCCACATAAAACATATGGCAAGGACAGAGTAATAAGTATACACAGAAATCAGAATCACAAGTGGTCTGGAATTTGAGGTGATAAATTTTCCCTGTATGTGGGTGCATCCATTCTGAACATTCCAATGTGATATTACAAATGTCAATGTTGAAAATTGACAATAAATGAGCGGACCACCCAATTCCTAATATTGGGCCTTGAGTGTAAGCAATACACGGACCCGTGTGAAAAATGGGATGCAATTGTAATATACCATTGCCTGTATATACTCTTAGCTATTTTGGACAACAATTCTGGATGACTCAGGCTTAAAATAAGCACCTTTCTAAAAGGTTCTCCTGTTACAAAATTACCTCCACTGTGAATTGTGTTTCTTGATTGTGCTCCCCATTGAATCTTATCTGGGACTAAGAGGATTATAGGAGTCCTTTTAAATTAAATTATACATCTAGGGGTCCTTTTACTAAGGTGCACTGAAAAATGGCTTGCGGTAGTGTAGGCACAGATTTTGGGCACACACCGATCCATTTTTCAGCGCACCTGTAAAAAAGGCCTTTTTTTATTTTTGCCAAAAATGGATGTGCGGCAAAATTAAAATTGCTGTTCGTCCATTTTGGGTCTGCGTCCTTACTGCCAGCCATTGACCTAGTGGTAAAGTCTCACGTGGTAACCGGGCGATAATGATCTATGTGCGTCAAATGCTTCTTGGCACGCATCCGATACACGTGTCTGAAAATAAAAATTATTTTTCAGCCGCGCGTATCAGACTTGCACCAAAAATGAATTTAACACAAGAGCCGCATGGTAACCGGGCTGTAACTCCATTATGGCTTAGTAAAAGGGCCCCCTAGTTATTATGCACTCATACTGATAAATGTACTTTCTAATTAGACATTGTGTAGTTATTGTATTGTAATTTTTTTTTTACATTATAAGCTATCAGTCTGATTGACTGTTTTTTTCCTACTATACTGCAATGCACTCTGAACCTATTTAAGGTGTTTGAGGGGAATATAACATTATTATAACATAACATGACCAATCACCTCTGAGAACTTTGCAGAGCCATTATCACTGGCTCATTTTTACTACCGCTGTGATCAGTTTCAGAGCTACAAAAACAATTATTGTGGCCCGGTAAACTCATCACATGATTTTTTTTTCATTGCCTAACCATGGTACAGGCTGTGGCACAGAACCATAAGCCATCTATACTGTCTCTAGCTCATCTATTGTTCCCTTGGTAACTGCTCCTACCCACACTGGTTAATAGCGTTTTTCTAACACCTGTATGTGTATGTAACATTTGACGTATTGTTAATAGTTTGTGGCTAGTTGTTATGCTGTCTTTGAAAGGAGGTAATGATTGTGAAATTCATGTCATATACCCACAAATTCTATAAATGACGCTTAAAACTGCATGCACAATTTTGGATATGTGACCAATTTACGCATGCAATTTAATTAAATAATGAGCTGACTAGCGCCAATAATTAGTGCTAACAAGTATTGGCACTAATTGGCAGCAATTTAGATTTATGTGTGTCTCTTGTGAGGCGCTATTCTATAAAGACACATGCGTCTCTGGTTGCCATGATTTACAGCGCATATTGCTCCAGCGCGTTTATGTTTTTTTTCCATTTAAAAACTCTGTGAAGCTGATTTTATCTGAACTACTATGACCCCTGAGGAAGACTTTGTGCCGAAACACAGTCTGTGTAGGGTCTTTGTGCCAGCATATTTTGACAAATAAACTCTTGGACACTCTTATTCCTTGTTTGCCTTGGTCATTTGGAACTCTCCTCACTTTCACCCTCATTGGTCCAAATTTGGGTGCCATTAACTGAATTTACTCCAAAAGGTGATTATATCTACAATTTCCTCTTTGCTTATATTTTGGACAGAAACACATTATGCATTAAGCATACATCTTCATGTTGGTGCAGGTCATTGGGGAGACCCCTGCCCTCTTCAGTATACTGAGAAACAATTACAGGATAGCAGTGCCTCACTAGAGACAATATCTCCAAATGGATTTATTTTGCACATATCATTACAGTACTAAACCCCATTCCTAAGCCAGAGTATATGGAGTATTATCTCAGTTTCTCAAACTTACTGTTAAAGCTCATCATAGTAGGGGCATAGCTACCGTTGAGTGAGCCTGGCAAAATGCCCAGGGCCGCCTAATCGTAGGGGCTGCCTGAAATTGGAGCCCCCTCCCCCCACCTGAGTCTGGCATCAACCCCCCACTCCCATGCACCCAAGTGGATCTGGCAATTGCTGACCTTCATTTCCTCCACCTCTCCCCCCCTAGGTCCTCCAAATGCTGACGGGTTGTAGTAGTGGCAGCACTGAAGGTTGCTCTCTGTCTGGTGGGGCCTTTCCTCTGCCACATCCTACCCACAGAAAGTTCCATCAGAGAGGCAGGACATAGCAGGGGAAAGGCCCTGCAGGACATAGAACAGACTTCAGTGCTTCTTCTACCGTGACCAGTCAGCATTTGGAGGACTGGGGGGAATGGAGGTAGACAGATGCCGGGCCCATGTAAGTGCATGCGGGAGAGAGATGATGGACCTGGGCATGTGGGAGAGGGGAGGGGAAGAGAGCCTGAATCAAAGGAGAAGGGAAAGAGGGGATGCTCGACCTGGGGTCGGGTGGGGCTGAGGGAAGAGAGAGAGAGAGAGACCTGGAGCAAAGGGGAGTGTAAGAGAGGGGGCAGATGCTGGGCTGGGGAAAGGAGCATAAGGTAGAGAGAGAGAGGCAGAGACTGGACTGGGGGAGAGACACTAGCCCAATTGTCATGATTGTGGCCGTGAACCCCCCCCCCCCCCCAGACTTACCTTATTTCTGGGGGTCAGCTTCTTAGCTGGCTTTTGTTTCTTCTGTCTGTCCTTTTTGAGCTAGCTCTGTCTCTGTGTGCTGGCTGCTTCCAGCATAGCTCTAATTGCTTTACTATACTGCAGCTGTGTGGGTTACGCCTCTCTGTGTTTCAGTATGCTGGCTGCCTGTGTCTGGTAGTTGTGACATCATCAGGCAGGACATTGATAAGGAAGTGGTGTTCTTCCCTTCAGGGCCTTTGCAACGTTTGCTTTAGGTAGGGGTGGTGTAGTGTGCACTTCTGACTTTGTGTCTAGCTTCCCTGCTTGCATTTGCTATAGGTCCAAGTCAGTGTTGGTGCAGTGTGCACTTTTGACTTATGTGTTTAGCTTCCCTGCTTTTTCCTTGTGGCTCCCCTGCTTTCCCTTTTGGTGCTGTTAGAAGCACTTCTGTTAGTGGAGTGCTTAGGAGCACTCCTGGTAGCTTGGTGCTTAGGGGCACCTGTGTTAGTTTAGTGCTGTGGAGCACTGCTGTAGCTTGGTGCTTAGTGGAACCTTAGTTAGTGTAGGGCTTAGGAACCCCCCTGTTAGTTTAGTGCTTAGGAGCACTTCTGTTGGTTTACTGTTAGGAGCACTTCTGTTAGTTTACTGTTAGGAGCACTTCTGTTAGTGTAGTGCTTAGGAGCACCCCTGTTAGTTTAGTGCATAGGAGCACTTCTGTTAGGTCAGTACCTAGGAGCACTTCTGTTTCAAGCTTGTTCTAGTATCCTGGTCCCTGTGTTATCCTGTATCCGGTAAGTCCTGCCGGCCGCTTGAACCCAGGGGCTCAACTACTGGGGGACAGTGGCTAAATGCAGGTGAAGCTATACGGACCAGTCCGGTGTACTCCAGTCCAGTGTGTTCCGGTCCAGGGTGTTCCAGTCTGGTGTGTTCCAGTCCAGTGCGGACCAGTCCGGTGTACTCCAGTCCAGTGGATTCCGGTTCATGTGTTCCGGCTCGCTGGACGGTGCCTGCAGTCTTTGCCTGTGCCAGTGTGCTGGCCCAGTGTTGATTTGTGGGTTTTGCTCCTCGTCAGCAGTCCAAGGGCTCACGTTTGCTCCAGAGCCCGTCCCTGCGGGCTCTGAACCTGAGAACCTGACACCAATTAGAAGGAGGGAGGGAGAGAGAGACAGAGTAAAGAGACAGGGACACAGAGGGGGAAACACAGGACAGGGTGGATTGAGACATATAAGAAAGATGGATAGTGAACATAGAGAAGAAATGTCAAAAGGACAGGAGATCTGGAAAGAATTAAGAAAAAAATAGAAGAGAGACAGTAGGACCAAAGCAATGCTCAGACAACAAAGGTAGAATAAAAGTATTTTTTTCTGAATTTATTAATTGTAATATGTCAGCTTTAGGAAATGTACATCCTCCCCCACTAACATTTTAACACCAGTTACATGTGTAAATGTTCAGAATACTAGCATATACACTCATATTTGTGCACAAAAGGGCATATATGCTGGATAGGTGCTAAGCACTATTCTATAACTACCGTGTTTCCCCGAATATAAGACACTGTCTTATATTAATTTTTGCGCCCAAAAAGGCGCTAGGTCTTATTTTCAGGGGATGTCTTAGTATTTCGGGGAAACACGGTTGGCCCGCCCACCTTCCCTCCGTCGCTCCTGCAACTACCGGTAACCCCCCACCCGAGGTCGCCCCCCCCCCCACCCGAGATGGCGCTCCCACCCGAAGTCGCCGGACCCCACCCCCCCTCCGTTGCTTCGAAACTAACCTGAACTTAAGCCTCCTTTCACTTTCCTTCCAGTTCGCAGGAGCAGCAGGGCAGGGCAGGCCTCTCCTTCCTTCCGTGCCCCACCCTCGCCTGACGTTACGTTACGTCAGGCGAGGGCGAGACACGGAAGGAAGGAGTGGCCTGCCCTCCTGCTGCTGCTGCTTGCTGCGAACTGGAAGGAAGTGAAAGGAGGCTTAAGTTCAGGTTAGTTTCGGAGCGACGGAGGGGGATGGGGTCCGGCAACTTCGGGTGGGAGCACCATCTCGGGTGGGGGGGCGACCTCGGGTGGGGGTTAGTTTTGGAGCGACGGAGTGGGGGCCTGGCGATCTCGGGGGGGGGGGTGACCCTACTTACAGGTAAAAGAAAAACTTTGCTAGGCCTTACTTTTGGGGGAGGCCTTATATTTTCCAAGGGCACCAAAAACCTCGGTAGGTCTTATTTTATGGGGATGCCCTATTTTCGGGGAAACACAGTATGTACTTATCTCCAATAGTACATAATTTACAGGTAGGTGTACACATGAATGGAGTCTGGGTGGAGCATGGTTTGAGGTGCAAAACTCCATGCATAAGTTCTACAATACACTCATATCTCTGGAATATAGGTTCACACACTTAAGCCAGCTCTATGGCTATCATAAGTGTTCCTGCCTGAGCATATCCATTTGTGTCTACCTGGTTGTGCTAGTATTCTATAAAGCAATGTAGGTGCCTACTATCCTTTATAGAAAATGCACCAATCAGGCATCCTCTGAGTGACGATATATATGGTTATCCTCTTTCCACCAGGTCTCAGAGATGCCTATTATATCTAATTTTTCATTTAGTGCAATATATTCTAACTCTCCCATCTTATTTCTTAGCTCCTGGTATTCGCATATAGACATTTCAAACTATGTTTGTTGTTCCTATTTACATCATGCTCAGTACTTGACAGTATTAATTTGCAATCTTTTGTTTGATTTTGATTTTTATTTAAGGACACCTGATCTACTACGGTCTCTTTTGCAACCTCACTATCGAGATACCCTATCTTACCTGTTTTGGTGATATCTTTGAAAGATACCTTATCCCAAACCATAGCTGGTGATTTTAGCTTTTGAGTGATTGTCGGCCTTCCCCCAGTTTCTAGTTTAAAAGCTGCTCTATCTCCTTTTTAAATGCCAATGCCAGCAGCCTGGTCCCACCCTGGTTAAGGTGGAGCCCATCCTTTCGGAATAGGCTCCCCCTTCCCCAGAATGTTGCCCAGTTCCTAACAAATCTAAAACCCTCCTCCCCTGCACCATCGTCTCATCCACGCATTGAGACTCCAGAGATCTGCCTGTCTCTTGTTCCCTGCACGTGGAACAGGTAGCTCTTCAGAAAATGCTACCCTAGAGGTTCTGGATTTGAGCTTTCTACCTAAGAGCCTAAATTTGGCTTCCAGAACCTCTCTCCCACATTTTCCTATGTCATTGGTACCCATATGTACCAAGATAGATGGCTCCTCCCCAGCACTATCTAAAATCCTATCTAGGTGTCACGTGAGGTCTGCCACCTTCGCACCAGGCAGGCAAATCACCAGGCGATCCTCACATCCACCAGCCACCCAGCTATCTATATGCCTAATGATCGAATCACCAACTACAACAGCTGTCCTAATCCTTCCCTCCTGGGCAGCACTTGGAGACATATCCTTGGTGCGAGAGGATAGTACATTCCCTGGTGGGCAGGTCCTGGCTACAGACATACTTCCTACTTAACCAGGGTGATGTTCTCCTTCTAGGAGACCTCCCTCCTCCAAGGTAGCACAGGGGGCTACCAGACTGGAGGTGAGACTCCTCTACAACATCCCTGTAGGTCTCCTCTAAGTACCTCTCTGTCTCCCTCAGATCCACCAAGTCTGCTACTGTAGCCTCAAGAAAACAAACACATTCTCTGAGAGCTAGGAGCTCTTTGCATTGGGCACACACATATGACATCTCACCAACTGGGAGATAATCATACATGTGACACTCAATGTAAAAGACTGGATAGCACCCCTCTCTCTGCTGGACTGCTGACTCCATCTTAGTATTTTTGAGTTTTTCAATAATTTAAAACTTGCTAAAGTATTAAGGATATTAGCCTAATATAAAAATGTATTTTATATAGTATATTGTATGATTTATTTAGTGTTGCCTTCTTTGATGGTAATGAAATGTATTTAAAACTCTGTAAGAGCACTCCTTGCTTGTTACCCTAATTATAATAACTGACTATAAATGAAGAGTTGTCCTAGGGGTGGGCGGGAAGACTAAACTAGATCCTGCAGTGCCTGCTAGAGGCTGTTCATGCTGTGGTACAAAGATCAAGTTTTAAAACTAAGGGGAAAAGACTATGGAGATTAGTTGATAAAATTTGCTTTTTTATATTTTTATTCTGCCTATCACTAACCTACGATTCCTCCTTTAAAGTCCAATCTTTACGTTCCCAAACCACAAAGCAAAATAGTGTTCACTTACCAGAGGAATGTTCTCTTCTCTTGGAACTTCTCAGAAAGCTCAGTGGGACCTTTCCTCTTTATATAGTTTTGAATCTAAGGGGACCTATTCAAAACAGGCTCTTTGAAGCTAACTCAGCAATCTATGCAAATATTCTACCTCCTCACACCTTAGTTAACACATAATTGAGGTCACTGGCTGTGCTATCTCTCCAGCAACCAAAGAACAGAAAATAACTGTCTTTTAGAACAAGATTTGAGCCTTTTAAAGTTTTTGGCTGTTAAGTTTCTACCTCTGATGTAATTTCCTGTTTCCATGAGGGCAGGACACAGTGAGGGAAGGCCCGAGCCAGCAGCCTGCTTCTTTCACTAACCGCTGTCACGCTGCCGCTTTGAGGTAAAATAAACGCAGGTTGTTGCAGGAGCTGAGGGAAGACCGGGGGCTGCGGCTAGGACTGGAACTGTGAGTCACCATGCTTACTGGGTTGCGCCGGCCCTGGCAGGAGTGTAGGATGGAGGATTGCTCCTGCCCAAGCTGAACTGGCATAAAATCAGCTTGCAGATTTTCAGAAAATCTAACAACCAGTTCTTGCAAACCAGTGTGAGCTGGCTATAGCACACCATTGACCTCAGGGACAGTGTTTATGCTTGGTTTCAATCTTACCTTTCTGTCAGGAATAATATAGTAACATGATTGTCTTCCACCTCCCATACCTACTCCTTCCCCTGCAGTGTTCCACAGGGGTCCATCCTTGTGCCTACCTTGCTTAATATATTCCTCTCACCTCTACTAACCCTTATTCAATCTTTTAGGCTGACACCCCTTCTCTATGCCAATGATATTCAGATCTTGGCCAGCATAACCTGCACTGATAGGGATGAGATTCATAATCTAAACTGACACCTAGATAGTATTGCCACCTGGTTTCATTCCCATAAACTCAGGCCAAACCTTGACAAAACAAAAGGTTTCATCATTAGCCATCATGGGGATTGTACCCCAGTCTCTCCAATTATGCACACAGAGACACCACTATGCTTTGTCCCATTAATTAAAGTGTGAGGAATTTTCCTAGACATCACACTATTCTTTAAATCCCAGATCTCAAATACAGTTAGATATTGCTTCTATAAACTCAAACAGATTTACTCCATTTGACATCTTCTTGATCACTCTGCTCTTCATGTCCTGGTTCATTCATTTGTCGTTACCCATTTGGACTACTGCAATTCTCTACTACATGGCATTAGACGGCATGGTATTCACTGTTTCCAGCTCATCCAAACTGCAGCTATATGAATTATCACTGGTTCTAAAAAATGTGATCACGTTATTCCTCTTCTTAAGACAGAACACTGGCTGCCAGTCACTCATAGAATCACACACAAATTAGACTGATTTACAAGATTTGCACTTCAGGTACTCCCCTCTACCTGTCTCACTTTCTGACCTCCTACATGCCAACGGAGCTCCTTCATTCTTTATCATCAAACATGCTTACCATCCCTTCCCTTCATACTGTACATCAAAACTTTATTCATTCCCATATATATAGTCTGAACGTTCCTTCCCTTTAGAATGCTCTACCTGTAACCCTCCGCCTGGAAAACTAATTTGGCAGATTCAAATAGGACCTTAAAACTTACCTATTCACTGATGCATTTAAGTTGTGATTAGCTGCAGTTCGACCCACTGGTTGCTGGACTGTTATTCTCCGTTCTACGAGATTTGTAGTTCTTTTCTGTTTCTGACATATTTATATTTACTAAAAACCACTCTGACAGCTGCTTTAAGAGCAGTATATCAAGTCCTATTAAACTTGAAACTTGAATTACCCCTCCTCCCAAAACTAGATAACGGGGATTTGGTTTACTCCTTTTCTATTTTTCATAGTGATTCTTTAACATGTGGCTGTTAAAATGATCCAGTGAGTGAGCTGCAGTGTGGTATTTCCTCAGTTAGGGCTTGTGCATGGAAGGTCTATGATTGTTAAAGAATGGAACGCTGTATCTTGTCATCTTTATAAATATCCATTTTGCAGTGGTTGCTGAAATAGTATTTTACCTACAGTTAAAAGGATGTGCTTCCCACATGCCATTATTTTTGAAATTTATTGTTCAAAGAAGATGAAAAATACTAGATTAAAATATGAAAATTAATAGACCACAGTTAATGATTTTTTAATGTCCATTTTCTAGTGCAACTTCCTATTATAGCAGAAATAATTGCAAATGGAATCCGCCTTGCTGTTAAAAAAGGGAAAGCTGAGCACTGTACAAGTGATTTTATGATAATATCTATTAAGTTCTTATGTTCCCTCACATTAAAGAGGCAGGACTACCAAAACATTTTGACTGTTTTAGATAACTCAGTCAGTAGTTAACCTGTATAAACTAATTAAGAGTATCCTTATATTTTGAAATTGTACTTCTTGGAGATGGAGAGAAGCTTGAAATATAAGCAAACTCCTCATTTTCTTATCAAGAGACTCACTATTCTCCAAGAGGCAGATGGTTACTGATAACTGGTCTTCTCAATGAACAAAAATATTTATTCATGAGTACATATGCTCCTACTTCTTATAATCCAGAATTTTTCCAATATATCACACAATTGCTTTTTGATTATAAAGATTACATAAAGATTTTAGCTGGTGATTTCAGTCTTACTCATCGACAGACGGTCTTCCTGCCATCCATCTAAATCCAATTCTTGGAAATAATTACTTAATTCTATTGACCTATTGAACCTAGTTGTCCCATGGAGACTAACCCACCCTACATATAATTTACCTTTTACTCAGTACCACACAATACCTACTCCAGAATTGACTATTTCTTAATTTCCAAATTAATTTCCTCCTCAGCTTTGAAAAGTGAGATACTCCCTATTCTTGTTTCTGATCATGCAGCTATCACATTACTGCTAGATATTTCCACCAAAGATAAGGCTAATTCTCAACGGAGATGTAACAATAACATTTTAACAGATTTCAATTTTAACAAAAAAATTGAAACTTGTATGTTAGAATTTCTATCTAATAACCTATATGAAAACAGCAACATAATATTAGTATGGGAGGCCTATAAGGCTTCACTCAGAGATGAAATCATGTTACTTTATTTGGAAACAAAAACAAGACCTTCTGGAAAAGAAAACTCTTGAGCATGAGATTAATAGATTAGAAAAACAGAATATTATAGACCCAACTAACTCTAAATATCTCTCTTTCTTATCAATCTTTAAAAAAATATATGGTAACAACCAAATAGCAACCTGATTTTTCAATAAAGATATCATGACCTGCTCATTTAGTCAGAAGTTTTATATATATATAATTGTTTCAATAGTTCTATTCATTTGAGCATGTAATGTATTTATCTGATGAAACATCATTTTGCATACATGCTTTTGTTACTTTACCTAAAAAAATTAATAAAAAAGAATTGAACTAAAAAAAAAAAGAGAGAGATTCACTAGTCCTGCTCCTCATAGTGTGATACTCTTTGTTTTCATAAAATAATTCAGCAGGGGGCTCCCAGGAGCTCTATGCTTCACACTACTAAACTTCCTTCTTGGTCATTCCTATCAGAAGAGATTAGGGGTAATTTTCAACTTGCCACTTTGGGATAAAATCCATGCCTACTTTCACTTTGAAACATGCCTTGGGCACCAAGAGGGCAATTCTATAAATTGGTGTTTCAGCAAAGGTGCTCCGAAGCTGTGTGCTTATCACCAATTCTATAACAGCAACATGGCACAAAGATTCTTTTATAGTCTAGTGGTGAAAGATTGGCATTGCCCATATGTAGGCACACGCTCTGACTGAATCCACAGGGAAACAAGAAGAAACCTCTATGGAGTAGAGGGTGACTCATGATTCTCAAGATAGGAGTAACAGATGAAAAAGTCTTAATTGAGGCACCAAAGTAAGACCCAACACAGGTCTATGTTTCGGTGGACTTGCTGCCTGCTTCAGGGGTCACAGAACTGTGTAAAAATATTTATTTAAAAAAACCAATTTACAAAATACAATTTTATACATAAAAGAGTAAAACATACAACTGAAAATGTGATAGCAATAAACAAATGATATAATATAAAAGACAGGTAGCAGCGTTAGTACAACAGCCCTTCTACCAAAACGATGCTACCTTCCAGTGTTTTTCTGTTTCTGGAAAGCTCAGATTTATTTTTTTTTTCAAAAAGGAGTATTGAAGTAGGACAGCTGACATAGAGCCAGATTTTCCATTCCAGTTTCCTTTTCAGGGGAAAGGAAGGGGGACAGCAACCACTGGGGGACTAAGAAGGGGTCATGTCTTAATCCCTCCAGTGGTCAGCTGCACAGATAGAGCAATGTTTTGTAACTTGGATGTGACTGAAACAGGTCTAGATATAAACATCTTTCCTTTTAGTGATGGACGTTTCTTTCCATTCGAAAATCCCTACTTTTGGGTCCTCCTTAGTCCCGCCTAAAACACACTCCCTTGCTATTTGGACAAACTGCAGTGTAAAACGTCCAAATTCTGACTTTCCAAAAGCAGCATTTGGATGTTTTAGCAGATGGACATTTTATTACGCATTTTAAGACATCCATTGCGTTGAAAATGAGCACAATAGGCACCTACCTGTCAATTAACGGCAACTTTGACATGCCTAAGAAACACCTACCTCTAGATGCCACTTTATAGAATGGCCCCAAAGTATCTGCAAATATTTGCATCTGCTTTTCCATGGTAGATTTTCCTCGGAAAATAACACATATATATGAGAAAGTACAATTTATGATGGTTAGTTGTGGATCTCAGCCAAGGTACACGCCTAGGAACATCTCTCTAACTAGAGCTAAACACGTGCACATTCTAGAACAATACATGAACTTGGGCTATATATACGGACAGCATTCTGCAAACATCCAATTTATGCACATTTTTTTTTTTTGGGGGGGGGGGGGTTATTTTATAAGAGGATGCCTAAGTGAAAAGCCCAAAAGTTGCATCCTGTATAAAGGCAATAAAGGTGTCCTTGTGCCCTTATGAAACAGGCTTCTACAAAGACCCCATGCAAATGTTCTTGCATAAAATACACCTGCTCCAAAAAAAAGATGTAAATGTGTACATTCGTTCATGTCTTTTTCAAATATGAGCTTATATCATAAGTCAGACTACAAACCTGGGAATGCCAACACATGCTGTGCATTTAAGTGTGTTTCATCTTGTTGGCATGAATCTTTTTAACGCTCTTAGGGTCCCTTTTACTAAAGGGTTGCCTTGCAGCAAATTGGAACTACTGCCAACCCAACGTGGCCGCAGGCGGTAGTTCCGCCCCAGTGCCTAGCATTTCTGGTGCTGCTGCAATTTTTGGAAAATTATCACCATAGGGGATTACCTGGCATTATCGGGCAGCCTGGTTACCTCTGGGTTAGTGTGGGAGACTTACCACCGCCTCAAGTGCCCCCCTCCCCAAAAAATGGCCACGCAGCAAATGAGAACTTACCGCACAGCCGTTTCTTTTTTTCCACCTTTTTACCCGCTGCAGTAAAAAGAGACTGCACATGGCAAAAACTCACGCTGCCGCTAGTACAGAACCCCTTTTACCACAGTTTAGTTAAAGGGGCCCTTATTTGGCTGTGTAAATTTAAAAGAGCTCTTTTCACATGTAAAACACACTTTACACTAGGGCTTTACAAAATTAGTCCCATAGCATGGTAAATTGCTTGAAAAATTATCCTTTCATCTTTCACCCACTCCTTAGTCTCCCATTTCCATCGTTTGTATTCACCCTCTCAGCCCTCACCTACCCTCCACTGCTTCTCATTCCCCTCACCAGCCCCAGCTCTCCTCTTGTCTCCATGGCATTATTCTCTCTTACAATGTACCCCATCTCCTATTGCCTCTCCTTCACCATGTTTTAACTCCATTTCCACCCTCACTTAACCCCTTCAGAGACTCAATCCTGTCTTCTCAAACCCCTCCTCAGTACCCCCACCCCTTTTCAATGCCTCTCATTCCCTGCAGTCTTCCAGGTCATTCATATTATGTCTAAACCTTTCCCCATACTTCATCTGCTTTATTTTACCCTCCATTTCACACCTTCACTCATCCTCCTAACCCATCAAAACACCCCCACTTATACCTACCAGTTACCAGGTCCTCACTATCCCCTCAAAATTCCACTTCTCCTATCCACAATTTCCAGCTTTACTCCCCAACATTCTCCCACTCATTTACCAAGTCCCAGTCATTTTCTGCTCTGTTCTTCTATCCCCTTCCTGAGTCCTATCCATTTTCTCTGTTCCAAGACCCCTAAATGTCATCTATCTTCTGCTCTTTTCAGGGTCTACTGTCCATTTAAAATGTCTTTTCTTTCCATGTTTACCATCATTCCATCTGTATCCCTATATGTTCTGACTAGTATCTCCCCTCTGTGTCCCTTTCCGTATCCCCTCCATTTCTTGCATTATCCCTCTGAGTCCCTCCCTATGTCCATTTTCTTCTCCTCTCTTCTCTTTCTCCTCCACCTCAGGGCTAGCATATCTCCCTCTCTCTTCCCTGACCCCATCCCTGTGGTCTAGCATCTCTCTCTCCCTCCATGGGTCCAGCGTTCGTCTCTCTCATTTCCCCCCCCCCCCCCTCTGCTCACCCATATCTCAGCATCTCTCTCTCTCCCTCCCCCTTTCTTTTGTGAGTCTAGTATCTCTACCCCTCTGTTCCCCATCCCCTCATCTGATCTGTAGTCTCTCCACTCCACCCTCAGTCTAGCATCTCTCTCCCTGCCCCCCCCCCCCAGGGTACAGTATCTCTTTTTTCCTTCCCTTCATTCCACATCTACAGGTACAGCACCTCTCTCTCTCTCTCTCTCTCTCTCTCTCTCTCTCTCTCTCTCTCTCTCTCTCTCTCCCCCCTCCCACTGTTCCCAAGTTGTCCCTCCCCCCAGAAGCCCTCCAACTTCCCTCCATCCTACCAGATAGAAGGTTTCTGGATCCAGCTACAGGCAGACTTCATTAATCACTAACTCCACCGATGACCCACGATGACCAACCGATGATCCACGTGAAGGTTGGAGGACCACCAGTGAAAGGGAGGAAGGGAGATTTTGCTGCCAGACTGCACAAGGAAGGGGAGGAGGTGGGAGAAATCCCAGACCTTGCACTCGCAGGGGAGAGGAATGTCAAACTGAAAACGTGCTGAAACTGGGATGGCAAAAGCATGGAAATCCATTTTTTTTGACATGGCACTTGCCACTCCATAGTAATGCCTGAGTAACAGAACTCTCTCACACTTAGTAATGTTCAAAAGGAAACAGGAAATGTATCAAAACCTGTACAATTTCCATTCAAGGCTTTTATGGTGCAGCTGATATAAGTCCCACAATTCTTGATAGGAAATATCCTGCAGCTCTTCAGCACCTCTCTACCCTTATCTCTCCCTACACTCCCTCCAGGAACTCCATTCACTGGGCAAATCTCTCTTATCTGCACCCTTCTCCTCCACTGCTAACTCTAGACTCGGTTCTTTTTTATCTTGCTGTACCATACACCGGGAATAGACTTCCTGAGCCAATACATCAAGCACCATCTCTGGCCATCTTCAAATCTAGGCTAAAAGCCCACCTTTTTGATGCTGCTTTTAACTCCTAACCCTTACTCACTTGTTCAGTACCCGTGTTTTATCATTCCTACCTTAGTAATTCCCTTATCTCTTATTTGTCCTGTTCGTCTGTCCTAATTAGATTGTAAGCTCTGTCGAGCAGGGACTGTCTCTTCATGTACAGTGTACAGCTCTGCGTATGTCTAGTAGCACTATAGAAATGATAAGTAATAGTACTATTCCTTTGGGCATCTCTACTGTTTAGTGTGCGCTAAAAATGCTAGTGCACCTTTGTAAAAGACCCCCTTAACTTATTAGTCGAATATAACCACAAAGGCATGGTATGGTCGCATTTTCAATATGGTAGTACTTGAGCACAGCTAAGGAACAGGTTATTTTGAAGTTTTCACTGGGCCAAACTTGATTTCCTTGTATAATCAGCATCCAGTTGGCTAGGCACTGCCTTAAAAAGCGAAGTATAAAGGATTTTATTTTTATCATTTATATCCCACATTATCCCAAGCAAACTCGGGTTCAATGTGGCTTACATTTGAAAATACAGTGAGACAGATTAATAGAATTCAGTAACATCATGGGAGCAAGTAAATTGATATATCTAAAACATTTAACAAAGTTAAGATTAGCATATATACCCAACTGCGCATTTAAAAGTATGTCTGGTAATGATGCTGTGTTTTCAGAAATCATAGTTATAAGTATAGTTAGTTATTGAAACATTATCACATGCACACACCAGAACAGGCATCCATACACACATTGTTTATCCACTCATACTCTAGCTGAGATAATATTATCTACTACTACTACTATTTAACATTTCTAAAGCACTGCCAGGGTTACGCAGTGCTGTACAATTCAACAAAGAAGGACAGTCCCTGCTCAAAAGAGCTCACAATCTAAGGACAAAAATGCAGTCAATCAAATTGGGGCAGTCTGGATTTCCTGGATAGAGATCAATGGTAAGGTGCCGAAAGCGACATTGAAGAGGTGGGCTTTAAGCAAGGATTTGAAGATGGGCAGGGAGGGGGCTTGGCGTATGGGCTCAGGGAGTTTATTCCAAGCATAGGGTGAGGCGAGGCAGAAAGGGCAGAGCCTGGAGTTGGCAGTGGTGGAGAAGGGTACTGAGAGGAGGGATTTGTCCTGTGAGCGGAGGTTACGGGTAGGGGCATAGGGGGAGATGAGGGTAGAGAGGTAATGGGGGGCTGCAGATTAAGTGCATTTGTAGGTTAGTAGGAGAAGCTTGAATTGTATGTGGTACCTGATCGGAAGCCAGTGAAGTGACTGGAGGAGAGGGGTGATATGAGCATATCGGTCTAGGCGGAAGATAAGATGGGCAGCAGAGTTCTGAATGGATTGAAGGGGGGATAGATGGTTAAGAGGGAGGCCAGTGAGGAGTAGGTTGCAGTAGTCAAGGCAAGAGGTGATGAGAGAGTGGATGAGAGTTCGGATGGTGTGCTCGGAGAGGAGGGGCGAATTTTGTTGATGTTATAGAGAAATAAGCGACAGGTTTTGGCTGTCTGCTGGATATGGACAGAGAAGGAGAGGGAGGAGTCGAAGATGACTCCGAGGTTGCGGGCAGATGAGACGGGGAGGATGAGGGTGTTGTCAACTGAAATAGAGAGTGGAGGGAGAGGAGAAGTGGGTTTAGGTGGAAAGACAATGAGCTCGGTTTTGGCCATGTTCAGTTTCAGGTGGTGGTTGGACATCCAGGCGGCGATGTCGGATAAGCAGGCCGATACTTTGGCCTGGGTTTCCGCAGTGATGTCTGATGTGGAGAGATAGACGGGTGTCATTGGCATAAAGGTGATAATGGAAACCATGAGATGAGATCAGCGAGCCCAGGGAAGAGGTGTAGATTGAAAAAAGAAAGGGGTCCAAGGTCAGATCCCTGAGGAACTCCAACAGAGAGCGGGATAGGGGTGGAGGAAGATCCATGCGAATGTACTCTGAAAGTACTGTGGGAGAGATAAGAGGAGAACCAGGAGAGGACAGAGCCCTGGAACCCAAATACGGATAGTGTAGCAAGAAGTAAATTATGATTGACAGTGTCAAAAGCGGCAGATAGGTCGAGGAGGATGAGGATGGAGTAGTGACCTTTGGATTTGGCAAGGAACAGGTCATTGCAGACTTTAGTGAGTGCCGTTTCTGTCGAGTGAAGAGGGCAAAAACCGGATTGAAGCAGATCAAGAATGGCATGAGAGGAGAGAAAATCAAGGCAGCAGCTGTGAACGGTGCTTTCAAGTATCTTGGAGAGGAAGGGTAGGAGGGAGATGGGGCGGTAGTTGGAAGGACAGGTAGGGTCTAGTGATGGTTTTTTGAGAAGTGGTGTGACTACGGCATGTTTGAAGATGTCGGGGACAGTTGCAGTGGAGAGAGAGAGAGAGAGGTTGAGGATATGACAGATGGGGGGGGGGGGGGGTGACAGTAGGAGAGATGGTGTTTAGTAAGTTGGTGGGAATGGGGTCAGAGGAACAGGTGGTGCATTTCGAGGAGGAAAGAAAGTGGGCGGTTTCCTCCTCAGTGATATCAAGAAAAGAGGAGAAGGAGGCCTGGGTTGGTTGGTTGAGGGAGTGGGTTAAAGGGTGAAGAGGAGGAGATGACTTGGTAGTGAATTCGAGGTTGATCTTTTGTACCTTGTCGCGGAAGTAGTCAGCCAGTGATTGAGGAAAGAGTGGGGGGGGGGGAGCGGAGGGCACTTTGAGGAGGGAGTTAAGGGTGGCAAAGAGACGACGAGGGTTGGAGCCGAGAGAATTAGTCAATTGGGTGCAGTAGTCCTGTTTGGCAAGGAATAGGGAGGACTGGAAGGAGGATAGCATGAATTTGTAATGAATGAAGTCGGTATGAGTGCGAGATTTCCTCCAGAGGCATTCAGCAGATCGAGCGCAGGAGCGAAGATATCAGATGCAAGGGGTCAACCAGGGCTGTGGATTAGTACGCCTTGTGGGGCAGGAGATGGATGGTGCAAGGGTGTCTAGGGCAGAGGAGAGAGTGGCATTGTAAGCAGAGACAGCCTTGTCGACAGACTCGGATGACATGATGGAAGGGAGGAGATTAGAGATACAAGAGGATAAGGTGGGAGGGTCGACAGCCTGAAGATTCTTGAAAGTAGTGGTTAGTGATGGGTGGAACTGAGGGGGAGGGTGATGAAGTGTGAAGGTGATCAGGTGATGATCTGAGAGAGGAAGAGCAGAGGTGCAGAAATTGGAGGGTGAGCAAGTAGAGGAGAGGACGAGGTCAAGGCAATGGCCAGTTTGGTGAGTGGGGGTGGTGGAGCTCAGCTGGAGGTTGAAGGAGGATGTCAGAGTGAGGAATTGAGAAGCATAAGAGTCAGATGGGTCATCAGCATGTATATTAAAGTCTCCAAGAATGAGGGACGGAGATGAGGGTTCAAGAAAAACGGAGAGCCAGGCATCGAAGTCGGTAAGGAAGGAAGAGAGGGACTTATCAGGGGGTGGTAAATGACTGCAAGTCTGAGAGACAGCGGGTAGAATAGACTGATGGAGTGGACTTCAAAGGATGAGAAGCAGTGAGACTGCGGTGGGAGCAGGGATTGAAAACTACAGGAGGGCGAAAGTAGAAACCCGACTCCTCCTCCGCGGCCAACTGGGCGGGGAGTGTGGGAGAAAAGATAGCCTCCATGGCACAGGGCCGCGACTGAGGCAGAGTCGTCGGGGGTAATCCAGGTTTCAGTTAGGCCGAGCAATTGGAGGGAATGGGAGATGAAGAGATCATGGGTGAAGGAAAGCTTGTTGCAGACCGAGCGGGCATTCCACAGGGCACACGAGAAGGGGAGTGAAGAGGGGGGAGGAGGGGAATAGAGATGAGATTGGAGACATCATGGAATCGTTTGCATGGATAGGACGAGGACAGGTGTGGGGGACCTGGATTGGGATTGATGTCTCCCACGGATAGCAGGAGAAGGAGCAAGAGAATGCGGAGGAGGGTGGGGGAGGTAGGGCGACGAAGGTGATGAAGACGGGATGGGCTAAGGAGGAATGGGAATGGGTTAATGGCAGGAAGGAAGTGTTGAAGGTTGAGAGCTAGGAAGGAGGAGGGGGATAGGAGAGATGGTGAGGTGATGAGGGACGGGAGTGGGTAGGGTATTGTAGTAGTGAGCAGGATGGGAGAGGACATGGATGGGCAGTGAGTTTCTGCGGTGGACAGCGGTAGGGGGAGGGGGAAAAGATTAGGAAGGGACAGGGCAAGGAAAAGAATGTGTATAGGGGCCATGAGTAGACTGAGGTTGATGGGTGAGCTGGCAGGCAAGCAAGTTGATAAGCTGTCGAGCCGACAGGTGGGGAGGCAGGTAGGTAGTTGTGTGGGCTAGAAGGCAGGTAGTTGATGGATTGACAAGCAGGCAAGTTGATGGGCTGACAAGCAGGTGGATAGGTTGATGGGCTAGCAGGCAGGCAGGTAGGCTGAGGCTGATGCGATGTGACTGGAACAAGCTGGAGCAGCGGAGAGCTAAGCATTGGAGATCTCAGCGGCAGGACTGGAACAAGCTGGAATAAATTGGAGCAGAAGAGGGTGGAGCAGCAGGCAACTGGAACAAGCTGGAACAGACGGATTGGAACAAGCTGGATCAGGCGGGCTGGAACAAGCTGCAGCGGAGGAGTGCTGAGCGGCAGGGTTGGAATAAGCTGGAACAAGCTGGCGCAAGCTGGGTCGGGCGGACTGGGACAAGTAGCAGATGGACTGGAACAGGCTGGAACAGAGGGGAGCAGAGTAGCAGCAGCAGGACTGGCGCAAGCTGGAACAGGCAGGATCAGGCGGACTGGAACAAGCTGGAGCAGATGGATTGGAACAGGCTGGAGCAGAGGATAGCTGAGCAGCAGGAATGGAGCAAGCTGGAACAAACTGGATCAAGCGGACTGGAACAAGCTGGGGGAGATGGACTGGAACAAGCTGGAGCAGAGGAGAGCTGAGTAAGCAGGGGGAGATGGACTGGAACACGCTGGATCAGGCAGACTGGAACAAGCTGGAGCAGATGGGCTGGAACGAGCTGGATCAGGCGGACTAGAACGAGCTGGAGCAGATGGACTGGAGCCAGCTGGAGCAGAGGAGAGCCGGACTGGAGCAGATGGGCTGGAACGAGCTGGATCAGGCGGACTGGAACGAGCTAGAGCAGATGGACTGGAGCCAGCCAGCTGAAGCAGAGGAAACCGGGCTGGGACAGGCTGGAGCCAAAGAGAGCGGAGCAACCGGACTGGAACACGCTGGGCCCTTGTTGACCTCTCTGCATTGCTTTTGCATATGGCTCTTCAACATATGCTGTTAAAATGGAGTCTCCAGATTTGTCATCAGTTGTTGCAATGATGTGTTTACTATTTAGAACTACTGAAGGAGGACTCAATAGCTGAAGGTCCCTTTCACACCGGTTGTTCTCTGCTCGGTGCTCAGTGGAGACGAGTTGGGGCTTCTCCTGCGAAGCCGTCGCGCTCTGCGCAAGTCCGTGGTTGAGGCAGCTAGGGATTGGTCAGGGATTGCTGTGTGGGGGTGCAGGAATGCTCCCCAGCGCAGACACGACCTCCGATGTGCCGTCGCGTGCCTCTCTCCGATGGGTGCAAGCCTCTCCTGCGTGGCTGCGGCAATTCAGCGTGGTTCCTCAATGGGCGATTACGGATCGGCTTGATCGTGTCGGTCCGTGGCGATCAACTCAGTGATGGGACCTCAGGAGGGTCTCGTTGGTACAAGGCGGCTTCTCGACACTCCGTCGACTCAGCGATGATTTACCCTCCCAAGTCGATGCAGTCGGTGGCTGGAGTCCTCCGCTCGTGGTCCCCCACTAGTCCGGAGCGGTGTTCACGGCCAGGGAGAGTCAGCCCAGCCGCTTTGATCGTTGCCTGTGGTCGCTGGTGTGGTAGTCGATTCCGGCGTGGATGGGAATCGAGTTCGGTCAAGTCGCGCCTCGGCCACGAGGCAGGCAGGCAGTGATCTGCAGTCAGTCTCGGCGTTCGGTCCCACGGTCGGTCTCCGCATCCCTTCGTCTGTGCTATGGGATCGTGAGGTACTTGCGCTCTGCGATGTCCCGCTCGCGCTGTCCCAGTAGCCAAACGATTTCCCTCGGGCCATGCAACAATCTGGTTCACTGGAGCATCAGCTCCGTGACCATCCTGTCGCTGTCGGTGGCCATCTTGCTGATCCTCTGAGCTCATGTGCAACTTTCTTTAAATTAGTCACCTTTCTTACTCTCTTGCCTATCTATATGTTCTAGCTTTGCTTATACCCTTCACTATCAATTAAAATGTTCTATTATGTATTGTATTGTGTTGCCATTGTAAGTAGTATACTATGCTATACTTTGTATTGTTAATTAAATATTTTACTGATGTAATGGCCTACTGCTCATGTTTAATCTATTCTTACTGTACACCTCCTTGAGTGAATACCTTAAAAAAGTCAGTAAATAAATCCTAATTAATAAATAAATATAAAGTAAACAACAACTTCTACAGAGTACATCCAAAATTTCCATCTCCCAAAATTCTAGACAGCAGTTGTACAGATCAGTAAGACCCAAAGCAATCCAAAACATGTAAAGTCAGAAACAACACAGTATATAATTAATTGTTCAACCACCCTTAGGTTTTGCTTTTAGGTTTAAAAAGCAATACCATGTGCATGTAAGGTCTGGATAAATGAATTAAAACAATAAAAGTTTTAAGCAAATGTCCCAAATATATAATACTTGGTAGCAATAATAAAACAGTGATGGAATATTCACATAGCAGGCATCCAACAGATTTATTTTCCACTGAAAATAATTAACTTTGTATGAACGTGGTGGCTAATAGTGTGCTGCTTGCATTTACATCCAAACAGACTTTAACAAGAAATAAATATATACAACAGAACTGGTACATTTAGACTGATTCTGGACTTCTGCAGGAAGTTAGCTCTTCCCTCGTTATTCAACACCTCTCTTTTAAATAGTAGTAATAAAAAATATCAGGTGCATTTTTATAATATACTGTACTACTGCAAAACAAAAGGAGCATATTCCCACATACATCTTTCTTTTTTGATCTACACATAGGAAAAAATAGATTTTAAATGCTCCCAGGTTTCCACGTAATTAAGGTTGAAAAAAATCTTTGTAGTTCAAAATAAAAACCCTGAAAGTTGAGCACCTGATTCTCATAACATGATGTCTGTGTGGTCCTTTACTAGGTGAAAAAAAAAATCTCAGCACCAGTACAACACCTGCTAGGGTGTCCTTATAATCAGCCCCTCGAAATGACACAATGATTACGATTTAGAACAAATTACTGCTCTAACTGATGAAAGGTTATTCCATCCTGACAGTTCCACTGTGTACATCCGTATGCTGCACAAGCCGGCATGTTTTTATTACTAAGATAAAATAACAATGAACAACGACAAAGTGGATGCAGCAGCTGATAGTTTGTTTGCTTTGTTTTGGAAGTACCAAGACAGCGGCTCCGCAAGGGAATCGGCTTCAGCCTTGTGATGTCATACCATCTCCTGTCTTATTAAACTTCCTTGGGTGGGAGTGGAGCCCAGCCCAGAGGGAGGATTTGCAATGAGTAACTGACAGTAGGGGTCACAGTTGGTAAAAGTAATAGGAATAGGGAGCACATGGTCTTTGGTTGCCTTCACCCCCACCAGGACCCATGAGGAGAGGGGGTATCCTGGATAGGCCCAATAACCTAAGGCTGAATAAAGAGCAGGTTTTTGCCAACAAAACATTAACTGGAGAGTGAGGAGTGCTCCGGGTGTGTAGAAGGGTTAACCCAGCCCAGAAACAGAACAGGAAAGAGCCTGTTTGGTACTGAAGGCAGCAGCTCAAAGAAATGCACCTTGGGAGGAGAAGACAGACAGGGAGGTCTAATCCTGAGTGGGTCCAGCAGCTGGAATAAAGCCCAGCGGGATTTCTCGCTGCAAGCACAGCCTTGGATAATTCTGCACAAAGGGATGGGTATTGCACTGGAGGTGCTGTAAATATGTAAATACCTTCTCCACCACCGCCAACTCCAGACTCCGCCCCTTCTGCCTCGCATCACCTTATGCCTGGAACAGACTTCCCGAGCCCATACGCCATGCGCCCTCCCTGATCATTTTCAAGTCCTTACTCAAAGCCCATCTCTTCTCCCTTGCTTTTGGCGCCTAACCACCTTCTCCATTCATGATACCTGCACTTACTACATAGTTTGTTACCTTTAGATTGTACGCTCTCTTGAGCAGGGACTGTCCTTCCCCATGTTTAAACTTGTACAGCGCTGCGTAACCCTGGCAGCGCTATAGAAATGCTAAGTAGTAGTAGTAGTAGTAGTAAGAGACTGCCAATTTAGTGAGTAGTTCTTTTATCAACATTTTTTATTTGTTTATTTTATTTTATACAGGACTTATAGCCTGCAAATACTAATACAGTTCACTGCGGGTTACAAAATAAAAGAGTGAACACAGTGTTCAGATACACAATTTATAAAAAATAATATTGACATGCATAAATTCAAGCACAATTTAACCTATACAATAAAACTTAATTAGAAGAACTTACTATGTATTTCTTAAATAAAAAAAGTTTTAAGCAACCTTCTAAAACTATAATAACTACTTGCTCGGAGCTCCAGCAGTAAAGAGTTCCAAAAGGCAAGAGCCTGGTAATAAAGAGAGAAGTCGACAAAAATCTAGTAAATTTTTCCACACTAAAGGAAAAGGCAACAAAAGCTACGCTCATAATTGATCTGATTTACCCCCTAAGAAAAATAGTCTTGGACTGGCACAAAACCCCTTTTTCAGCAAAAAGAACTGTTTGGATACAATTTGAATTGTTTGATATCAAGTAAACTGTTTGTTACAAGAAAATATGAAGTTTGGATTCTGCCTATTAAAGCATTCCAGTAAAGTTTGCATTGGTTTCATAAATCCTGGAGTGGAGAATTTCTTTGGAGCGAGAGTGAAGTTAATTTGCTCCCAGACTAAAGACATAAGGTAAAAGTGTGACTTAAAACCCTATGGCCTACTGGATTTATTACAGCCCCAGTCTGTGCTCAGCTCAGTAACGTGGAGGGGCATAATTGAACGACGCCGGTCAAATAGATAGCCGCCTATCTATTTGGCTGGCACCGCAAAGAGCAGTCCCGAACCGTATTATCAAAAAAGATGGCCGGCCATCTTTCATTTCGATAATACGGTTGGGGCCGGCTAAATGTCAGAGATGGCCAGGTTTGAGATGGCCGGCATCGGTTTTCGCCGATAATGGAAACTAATGCCGGTGATCTCAAACCCGGCCAAATCCAAGGCATTTGGTCGTGGAAGGAGCCAGCATTTGTAGTGCACTGGCCCCCCTGACATGCCAGGACACCAACCGGGTACCCTAGGGGGCACTGCAGTGGACTTCAAAAATTGTTCGCAGGTGCATAGCTCCCTTATCTTGGGTGTTGAGCCCTCCAAATCCCCCCCCAAAACACACTCCCCACAACTCTACACCACTACCATAGCCCTAAGGGGTGAAGGGGGGGTCACCTACATGTGGGTACAGTGGGTTTTGGGGGGTTGGAGGGCTCCCATTTACCACCATAAGTGTAACAGGTAGGGGGGGGATAGGCCTGGGTCCACCTGCCTGAAGTGTACTGCACCCACAAAAATCTGCTCCAGGGACCTGCATACTGCTGTCAGGGAGTTAGGTATGACATTTCAAGCTGGCATAGAGGCTGGCAAAAAATTGTTCTTAAAATTGTTTTTGGGTGGGAGGGGGTTGGTGACCACTGGGGGAGTAAGGGGAGGTGATCCCCGATCCCCTCCGGTGGTCATCTGGTCAATTGGGGCACTTTTTTGAGGCTTAGTCGTAAAAATAAATGGACCAAGTTAAGCCGGCGAAATGCTTGTCAGAGCCGGCCATCTTTATTCCATTATCAGCCGAAGCAGGCGATCTCATAACCACGCCCCCCGTCCAGTCTTCCATACCCTTCCGAAACACCCCCTATAACTTTGGCCGGCTTTGCGACGGAAAGCAGTTGGAGCCGGCCAAAATCGGCTTTCCATTATAGCGATTTGGCCGGCTTCAGGAGATTTGTGTCAGAAGATGGCCGGCGATCTCTTTCGAAAATAAGCTGGATAGTAACATAGTAAATGATGGCAGATAAAGACCTATATGATCCATCCAGTCTGCCCAAGAAGATAAACTCATTTTACATGGTATGTGATACTTTATACCCGAGTTTGAATTGTCCTTGCCATTCTCAGGACACAGACCGTAGAAGTCTGCCCAGCAGTGTTCTTGTACTAAGTTCTGAAGCTAATATCGAAACCCCTTAAAATTTACACTCCTGCCCATCCATATCTATTCAGTCACAATCAGGGCGTAGACTGTAGAAGTCTGCCCAGCATCGGCTTCGCTTCCCAATTACCAGCGTCGCCACCTAATCTCCGCTAAGATTCCATGGATCCATTCCTTCTAAACAAGATTCCTTTGTGTTTATCCCATGCATGTTTGAATTCCATTACTATTTTCATCTCCACCACCTCCCACGGGAGGGCATTCCATGTATCCACCACACTTTCTGTGAAAAAATACTTCCTGACGTTACTCCTGAGTCTGCCCCCCCCCCTTCGACCTCAATTCATGTCCTCTAGTTCTACCGCCTTCCCGTCTCCGGAAAAGGTTTGTTTTCAGATTAACACCTTTCAAATATGTGAATATCTGTATCATGTCAGCCCTGTTTCTCCTTTCCTCCAAGGTGTACATGTTCAGGTCAGCAAGTCTCTCCTCGTACGGTTTGCAATTCAAATCCCATACCATTTTTGTAGCATTTCTTTTTATATCTTTAGCAAGATACGGCCTCCAAAACTGAACACAATACTCCAAGTAAGGCCCCACCAACGACTTGTAAGAAATAAAATTTTTGTGGTGATCCTGGTTCAGGTACTAATCTGAAGAGCTAACTGGTGCCCAGAACTTTGTGGTGAGACCAGAGTTACAGGCAAATTTTGGACTGGATATTCAGCACTAGGTCAAATCCAGATGCCTAGTAAATTTTCTAAGAGGCCAATTTAATTTAGGAGCATAATTCTCAAAGTTAGGAGCTTAAATCCTTTGAATATCGAGTTCACAGTGTCACTGACATATGTATGAATTGAACCACTAAAGTAGATATTTCAAATTCTATGTGGACCACATATCTGAATCAGGACCACCGGAGGGGGGGAGGGTAGCAGAGAGGCAAGATTTTCCAGGGCCTGTCCTCCAAGTGGGGCCCAGCACTGGCAACCCAGGTGATATCCAGCATCTTTCTCTCCCTTCCAACACACCCCTCCCCCCTCCCCATCCTCTACTTACCTGGAGTCATTGAATGGCAGGCAGTAGTAATACAGAGGACTGCTCTGCTGGCCATGGGTCCTTCTTTCTGCCATGTCCTGCCTCTGTGGAAACAGGAAGTTACTTCACAGGAGACGGGATGCAGCAGGAAGGACCCATGGCTGACAGAGCAGTCTCTCTCAATTACTGCTGCACTCCAGGAAAGTAGAGGACTGGTGGCAGCGGAACCCTTAACATTGTTTGCACTAAGCCCGACTTATCTCTTGGTGGCCCTGGTATGACTATTGTGACAAGGCAAGCCCCAGAGATTCCCCAGTGAAGCAGTTGAGCCCAGAACTACGGGTCCCAGAAGTCCTTGCAAGAATGAGAGAAGAGAGTAGTCCAAAAAAAATGGAATGGATCCCCAGCCCCAGCAGGGGGAGCAATGGCTCAAGGCAGGGTGAGCCTGTTACTCCCTTCCCCACTAGAGGGAGAGGGAAGGATGAAGCTCAGTTTCCCTGGCTTCGCCATCAGTATATAATTCCCCCCAGCTATGAGAAGAGGAAAGCAGATTTCCTGGAGGCTCTCAGTCACCAGGAGAGAGGTGAGACGAACGGAGAGAGAGATTCCATGGAGTATGTGGAGGAAGGAAGTAGCCTGCCACTAGAGCTGCCCAAGGGAGAGGAGCCAGCTACCATGGAGTGGAAGAATTCAAAGGTTGCCCTGCCCAGCACTTGAAGGCAATGGAGGAGGCCACACCAGGCGTGGTGCTGAGAGGTGAGAGAAACTGCCAACCCTGCTCCTTACAGGGTTCCCTCTGTGCTGTGATAAGGCAGGTGATTTGTGGTATTGGTGTGACGTGCAAAGACTGTCCATGAAGATTTGTTCTGAACTGTTGTGCTATATTGGAAGTGTGCTGAACTCTTACTAAACCCTTCTGAAGGAGGGGGAAGGGAAAGCTAATGCCCTAATAGAAGACCTGAGCATTTGCTGAGGGATTTTGAGACCTAGACTGTACCTTTTCCTTTTGAAGATTATCCTATGAGGACTGTACCTTTTTCTTTTAAAGACTATATTAAGAGGGCTGTACCTTTTGTTTTGAAGAATATATTATGATTTTTGGTATGAAATTGCCTTGATAATAAAATACTTTGGCCCTGAGTCCCAGTATCAGCAGTATTCTGTCCTGGAACCTTGGGAGCCCTGCAGGCTTGCTGGCTCCACCCAAGAGGAGGAAGCGGACCCGCTTTACAATATCGAGTTTGATAGAGCGGTCAAGATGGTTATAAGGATATATTTTCTTTTCATTCCTTTGAAAAAATTATGTATACAGCAGTATGATTAAGCTAAGTCTGTGTTGATTTTTACCAAATTGCACTATTCTGTTTTCTTTATCCTTCCCCGTCTGGTGGCTTTTGTTTTAATAATATTGTTTGGAAACCTCATTCCTCTTCACATAGGTTGTGTCTCATAGGCTGTGTCCTGTGGGCTGCTCTAATCTCTCAATAGTCACCATATTCTCAATAAAAAGAGACTGGATTTTGTCCTGCCCCCAACATCATCTTATATCACCATTTCATTGGTTTTCAAAAACATTCACTCATTTTTTTTTCTGATTTGTAATTAACTTTAGCTACATTAAACTGAAAGATAGAAGATTACTGTTCTAACATAAATAATCTTACTGGGTACAGCAGTTTTCAACACAATCAACAACACAGTTCGTAAATGAAAGACGTGTTGTCATCGTTATTACTAGCATGTGTTCCATCCTTTATAGCTTATTACAGCCTAAATTGAAATTTTATATGATTTAATAAAACTCAAAAAGATATTACAGCTTAGTAACCACATCACTGTAACAAATTGTACTCCTCACTCATTATAAAGCTTTCTGCCTGTTCAAAGATCTCCTTCATTAGCTAAACTCTGGCTTCTGACAACACTTAACTGCAAAAAACACCCCGAGAACAGCATGTCCATATCATCGAAGCACATAAAAATGTTAACTTTGATTTTAGATGATGTTGGTTCTGAAGGTGGGGTGTAATTATATCTTTTTGTTAGAACTGCAAATAAATTTGACAAATGAGGCCATTACACAGTTACAGTGGACAAGCTTATTGCTCCACCATCAAACCACAGCAATAAGCAGGGCTACACAGTTGACCTACATGCCTACAATTTTGTAGCAAAGTGACAGACAGACACTAAAGGGGATAAACAAGATGGAACAGAGAGCAGAAAGAAGAGTTCATTGATCTTTCAAATCTCCCAATTAATTTTACAGGGGGGTACTAATTTGACTGAGCACCTTCATTTTTAGTGAGGTGCAGGCCGCATGCAGAGCATTTCTTAAAGTGCTCTGTTTGCTCACCCAGATGTACCAGCTAAGATGGTAAAGAAAATTTAAGCTGAAATGATGCATCCTGCATTGGGGAAAACACGCCTTCCCGGCACCGCTTCATTTCTGTACAGATGTTGCAAGTTTTAAGCAACTTCAGTACTTAAATCATGTAATGACGTTCTCATTTCCATACTCTGTAAGCCACATTGAGCCTGCAAAAAGGTGGGGAAATGTGGGGTATAAATACAATAAATAAAATAAAAATAAAACGTGCAACATTTGAAACAACGCCTCACTCACAGATATTATTATTATTTGTTACATTTGTATCCCACATTTTCCCACCTTTCGAAGGCTCAATGTGGCTTACATATAACCTTTAGCGGTGTTAGCCGATTACAGTTTGAACAAATACATAGTATGAATGAATACAAACTGATATTGTGGTATAATGAGGTATATTCACTTTAGGGGCTCTTTTTTCGAAGTTTGTAAATTTCTTTCTCCAACCCCTTAAAGCTGATCCCTATTCTTAGTTAAAGCATAAATCTAGTGATTAGTAGACAAATTATTTAAAAAGTCAGATGGGTAATTGTCAATGCTCCTTGTATATAAAAACACTGGGGGTCTTGTATGTGGGCATGCTGGCATTTTTAGCGTGCATTAAAAATAGGTGCACGCTAAACGCTAAAGACGCCCATAGGAATACATTGGCATCTTTAGTGTTTAGCATGTGCCTATTTTTAACGCACGCTAAAAACGCCAGCACGCTTATGTAAAACACCCCCACTGTTAGCAAGACTGCTCACAAATGTCAAACCTGTACTAATTCACCCATTGTCTGCATGTGCAACCCCTGTGTCTCATATGTCTACTTTTCTGGGGGGAAAAAACAACAGAAAATGTATGTAACAGCTAAATGATATTAACACTACTAGTACTACTACTATTTAGCATTTCTATAGCGCTACAAAGCGTACGCAGCGCTGCACAAACATAGAAGAAAGACAGTCCCTGCTCAAAGAGCTTACAATCTAATAGACAAAAAATAAATAAAGTAAGCAAATCAAATCAATTAATGTGAACGGGAAGGAAGAGAGGAGGGTAGGTGGAGGCGAGTGGTTACAAGTGGTTACGAGTCAAAAGCAATGTTAAAGAGGTGGGCTTTCAGTCTAGATTTAAAGGTGGCCAAGGATGGGGCAAGACGTAGGGGCTCAGGAAGTTTATTCCAGGCGTAGGGTGCAGCGAGACAGAAGGCGCGAAGTCTGGAGTTGGCAGTAGTGGAGAAGGGAACAGATAAGAAGGATTTATCCATGGAGCGGAGTGCACGGGAAGGGGGGGGGGGCAGAGATGTAGAGAATGTGAATGTGTAACATTGAACTTTATAGCAGTGCAGCCAAAACATGCGCTGTAACGCGCCTTCACATTGATTTCAGCTCTTCCTTGTACTACATTTAAATCTGTATAGATTAAAGAGAAAGATAACTGCAGATTTAGGACAGAGGTGGAGGCAGCAATCAAATGTCATTAAATGTGGTTTCCTTTACTTTGCCACAGATGCAACGTGGGAGAAGCGCATTGGTGACAGAAACCTTGGAAATGCTTCACAATAAGCTTTATAAATAGCTGGGAATGTTAACTGGACATATAACCTCAGTGCAATGTGTGTTACATATTTCTAAATGTGGGAATCTTTGTGCTTTCTGTGCTATCTCTATTTATACTGTATGCTAATTATAACTATATTTCTCCCACGTTACTAACAGACTAATATGTATTAATGTACGACTGAGCAATAGATTGCTCTACATCTTTGTTTTTGACTGCCCCTGTCTCCCCAAAATGGGAGAACATAGTTTTCCATCTTTTAGACCACTTGCTCCTAACAGGTGTGCTGGAAGGGCCACTGTCAAAAGTGTTTCTCTGTTTCCTGCATCATAATCTTTCTTAGTAACAATCCGGCCTGAGTAACTGCAAAAGAATTAATTATACTTCATTTTGCTGTCTTTAACAGTATTGACCAAATTTAAGAACAAATGAGAAGCTCTTATCAAGCTTGAAGAAAATAATCCATCAATGGCACAATTTAAATTCTCTGCAGTTCTCTTATTAATCAAAGTAACACTTACTATCCTATCTCCAGTTCCCATTAACAGTCATTAAGCACTACTGCTGATTGAAGCAATTTCTTAAGGGATCTCAACCTCATTTTTGAGAAAACCTTCTACAGTGGAAAACTATCATGAGCGCCAGCACGAGGAGAGGAAGAAGGTTCTTTAGACACGATCTGACCTTGACATTTTTCCCATGGCATGAGTCCAGAAATTACAAGATTGAGAGGCTCAACATTTCTGGCTGTTTGCTGTAACAGATTGTTGTATATATGCTAACACTTCAGGAAAGCGTAGCTTCAACAGGTTACCCTTCGCAATAGACACTGTGTGTCCCACCAGCGTCCTGCACTGTGCCAAGGTAACTACTGTTCTGTTTGGCCAGTGGTTCTAAGCAGATGCAGAGAAACGAATTGATAAGAAAACAAGAATTGTTAATATGGCTAAAATAAAACCCTAGTACAACTAAAGGACTTCAACAACATTCAGTCTCCTAATGATAATCTACATCAAAAGTTCACTATAGGGACTCACTCTAAATTCCAAAATTACACATTAACAATACTTTATTAACATATTCAATAAAACAATACAAAATTACAAAATCTTACATTTCTATAAGACCATTCAAGAGATATGTCTTTTGTATTTCCTTAAAGATATTTATACATCTACTTCATATTCAACTACATGATATACTACTTTCAATACTTTATATTATCTCATATCTTTAACAATTTTATTTTTTGTTACATTTGTACCCCGCACTTTCCCACTCATGGCAGGCTCAATGCGGCTTACATGGAGCGTTAAGTGACTTGCCCAGAGTCACAAGGAGCTGCCTGTGCCTGGAATTGAACTCACTTCCTCAGTTCCCCAGGACCAAAGTCCACCACCCTAACCACTAGGCCACTCCTCCACTCTAGCCAATCATGTCCAAACTGTAGCCTAATGTTTATCACCAGTTCCAATATCTTAAGGATGTTCTTCTAATTCACTTGAGGCTTTGAGAATAAGTTAAAAATGAAGGTGAACCAGATGTATAAATATCTTTAAGGAAATACAAAAGACATATCACTCGAATGGTCTTGTAGAAATGTAAGATTTTGTAATTTTATATTGTTTTATTGAATATGTTAATAAAGTATTGTTAATATGGAATGTAGAGTGAGTCCCCATAGTGAACTTTTGATTTAAAATAAAACCCTACCATGTGTGTGATCAAGTTATGAAACTTGTACCCCATAACAATGAAAACAGATTAACACATAGGTCTATAACATGCCCTCTGCTTGCCTTATCTATCCACTGCCTCATAAATTATACTCAATAGACTTCTAGTTTCATTTTCATCTTAATAAATTATGCCACTGTTTAACACAAGCAGATGTGTTTTCTGTTGAGAGTAATATTAACCATTAAAACATAAATGTGCAAACTTCTCCAAATAAACTTTGTTGAACTCTTAGAGAAATTCAAAATGGATTCAAAAAACGTCTTTTGAATTTTGTCAAATTGGTACACTCACTTCAAATTTTTCAATTTCTTTTGAGTTTACCCCATGTTCCTCTGGTAAAACTTTGACAGATTTCTCAGCAGGTTTGGAAAAATTCTAAAAATTCCTTCTGATTAGGCTCTAGCTAAAAATATTTTTAAGTTAACTTTTAGCCAGCTGCGACTCAGCTGTGACTAAGCTGCTCACTTAGTCACAGCTGAGTCGCAGCTGGCTAAAAAGTTAGCTTTAAATTTGCCCCGGCACAGATCTCTCAGCAGGTTTGAAAAAATTCCAAAAATTCCTTCTGATTAGGCTCTAGCTAAAAATATTTTTAAGTTAAATTTTTAGCCAGCTGCGACTCAGCTGTGACTAAGCTGCTCACTTAGTCACAGCTGAGTCGCAGCTGGCTAAAAAGTTAACTTAAAATTTACCCCGGCACATGTCTCAGCACCCCAGAACTCTTTCATTTGGAGCAAGTAATTCCTCCTTCTTCAGTCCAGTGGCCCAGTATTGTAAAGAACTACACTCCTGAACCAGCAATCCCATCTCACACCCAGTCAAGGTGAAGATCCTCTTCTATCTGCAAATGCCTTCTGCCACCCATTAGATCTGCATGAAGCTCCTCCTCAGGTCTGGAGTAATCAAAGACTATTAGCTATTGTCATTTTACAATTTAGGAATATAAGGGGGAGGTTTACAGTAAGCTGCTCAGTCATCCAGATGAAAGGAAGAAGGATTGTCCCTAACTGAGAAAAAAAAACAGATCAGGAAAGAATCCTCTCCCGTTCTATTGTGTTTTCCATAAGAACAGTCATACCTGACAGAAACCCAAATAGTAGCAACATTCCATGCTACCAATCCCAGGGCATGCAGTAGCTTCCCCCATGTCTATCTCAATAGCAGACAATGGACGTTTCCTCTAGGAACTTGTCCAAACCTTTTTTTAAACTCAGATATGCTAACCACTCTAACCAGATTCTCTGGCAATGAGTTCCAGAGCTTAACTATTCTTTGAGTGAAAAAATATTTCCTCCTATTTGTTTTAAAAGTATTTCCATGTAACTTCATTGAGTGTCCCCTAGTCTTTGTACTTTTTGAAAGAGTAAAAAATCAATTCACTTCTACTCGTTCTACATCACTCAGGATTTTGTAGACCTCAATCATTTATCTCCCTCAGCCATCACTTATCCAAGCTGAAGACCATGATTGATGCAAATGCAAAGTTGATAAAACAACTGGAGAAATTTTGTTAATCAAAACCTTAAATATCAATAATAGTATCTTGTAATGGATACGGCATTCAATTGGCAACCAATGTAATGCCTTCAAAATGGGGGTGATATGCTCATATCTAGAATGAACAAACAAAACAACAAGAGGAGAAGAGGAACCTCACGAAACCGTGAGAAGCAAAACAAACCAGTGAGGTGAGTCCAAGGAGGATAAAAGATGCTTTATTGTAAAACGTAACATGACCCAACACGGCCGTGTTTCGGCCCGAAGGCCTGTATCAGGGGCGCAGTTGCGATATTTACATTGGCCGATTATACGGCTATTTTTCGTAGTGCATCCGAACAATAGAAGATTTCTGAAGATTTCCTCACAACAATTTATCCGGTCATCAAGCACTACTTTACAACATCAAAGATTGATCAGGACCCCTGAGGCAGGCCTTCGGGCCGAAACACGCCCGTGACGGGTCATATTACCTTTTACAATAAAGCATCTTTTATCCTCCTTGGACTTACCTCACTGGTTTGTTTTGCATATCTAGAATGTCCAGAAATTAGTCTTACAGTGGAATTCTGGACAATTTGCATGGATTTCAAAACTCACTTAGGAACACCAATTAACAGACTATTACAATAATCAAAATGGGGACAGATCACACTTTGTGCAACCATTCTAAAATTGTCATCTGTAAAAAAAATGCTTCAAGCATCTCACCAACCTTAACTTGAAGAAAACGTTCCTCAGAATGCTGCGTATATGATCATGCATGGATAAAGTTGGATCAATAATAACACCATGTGACAATTTTCTGGACGAACGGTATATCAATACCATCAATTGTGCAGAATTTAGGAATGGATGAAATCGAGTTAGTAGCCAATAACATAACCTGAGTTATTGTGGACGGCAGTGCTGAAAGATACTGCAGCCAACCAGCTCAAGGCCTTTCCTTTGCCACATCCTGTCTGCCAGATACAGAAAGTTGAGTCAGAGAAGGCAGGATGCAGCAGAGGGAAAGTCTTGTGCTGGTCGGAGGCAGCATGTTTCAGAGCTGCTGCTCACAATAGCAAGGTTGTTGGGCCACAGGGATGGTGCGGGGATGGGTATTAGTGAGACATGTCAGGTCACAGGAAGAAGGAAGGGGGAGAATGCCGGATTAACTGTAGAGAAAGAAGGGGATACTGGACCTGGGTGAGGGGAGGAGAGAGGGGAGATAATGCGCATGGGGAGAGAAGGAAGAGAAAAGATGGAGCTAATGGGGAATGTGAGATCAGTAGGGAATGGGAGTGGCAATGAAAGAGTGGTGTTGAGGGGTGGGGGAGAGACATTTAGAGGTTGCTATTCCGTGTGGTTTAAACCATGCTGAGCAGGTCAGTTGCCGATATTCAGCAGCACTTAACCGGGCAGTGCTGCTAAACATCGGCACTAACCACTCATGTCAAATGTAGCCAGTAGAAGGGTCATCCAGGGGTGGAGTCGTGGGAGGAGCTGGCACTTATCTGGGCACTGGAGATATTCAGTGCTGGTGCCTGGATAGCAAACTGGGCAGATAGGACAGCATAAGAAGCAGACCCATTCTCACCTGGTTAGCAATCCGGACATCGGCACTGAGTACCTGCATAACTTCTAGGTGGCAACCTGAAATGTCCTATTGTCCCCCTCCCTCTCAACCCCTCCTCCAATGAGCAAAGGCTCACCTTCCAAAAGATCAAAAGCCCAACCCCCCCAAATGTGATTTTCCCCTCCCTCCCTTCACTCCCCAAAAGCCTTGTAGCCCTACACATACCTTCCTCACTCCCTGTAGCCCTCTTTAGGCCTAATTTTTAAATCTTTGATGGTCTAGGGCGTGTTGGGGTCCAAGAAAGGAAAAGGGCAGACGATCTGCAAACTCCAAGATGGAAAATCAACAAAGCAGATCGTTATGAGAAAAAATATATAATTTATTAATGAAATACTAAAAATGTATATACAAATCAGCCCGACACAGGCCGTGTTTCGCCCAGCAGGGCTGCTTCAGGGGCTACAAAACAAATAAAATCACGTTTAAAAACATAACGCAGAAACAACAAAAGATGTTAATTTAGAAAAATTACTCATATACATGCTACATATATATGTGTTTGCATATTGTATATTAAATACAGAAAGTAAATATAACATAAAATAAATATAACACAATATCCCACACATATAATAAATAACTTAAAAATATATAAATAATATATGTTTGCATATTTCATATCAAATACATAAAATAAATATAACACAAATATATCCCACGCATATAATAAATAACTAAAAAGGCATACATGACTGCTGTTTGTATCAACTTTTAAAATAAAATGAGCAATGTTATAAATTTATCATAAATAAGAAGCCACACATATAATAAATAACTAAAAAGGGCAATCAAAATATATACATATATATAACTTCTGTTTGTATCAACTGTAAATGAAGTAAACAATATTGGAAATCATATTTATTTAATCAACATAATTTTAATAATATATCCAAATTCAGAATAAAATTCCAAGCTAAATCAGACACCCACCTACACAAAGATCCTTTATTTTGACAGTAAGTGGGGAAAGGCCCCAGGGTCTAATGGATTTACATCCCAGTTTTATAAGCTGTTATTGGCCTAGTTGTGTGGCCCTCTGGAGGCTTTCTTTATGGAGGCTCTACAGCGGGGACCTTTCCCAGGTGAAGATAATTCTGCTTTGATCACTCTGCTACCGAAGACAAGTAAGACCCACACCTTTTGAAGTCTTATGGGCCCATTTCCCTCATTAATGTGGATATCAAAATCCTTTCTAGGGTATTGGCCAATTGGCTTCAGTTCACCTCCCTACTATTATAGGCCCACATCAGGTGGGACTTGTATTGGGCTTCTAGTCAGTAGTTAATGTTAGGAAGGTCTTGTTAGCGATGCAATATAGTTATACCATCAAAACTCCAGCTATGTTGGTAAGCTTAGATGCCAAAAAGGCTTTTCATAAGGTGGATTAGGGGTTCCTTTTTCAGGTTCTGGATTATGTGGGTTGGGAAGGCTGGTTTTTGCAGGCTATATGGACCTTGTATGCCTCCTTTTCTTCTGTGTTTAGAGCCACTGCTATAAACTATTATACAGAATAAGGTGATAGTGGGCCTCCGTTTAGGTCCTGCGCCACTGAAATTGTTGACATTTGCTGATATTTTATTGGTTTTCTCTGACCCTCAGCAATCTTTGTCCCAGTCTCTTAGTATGATGATGAATTTGGATTTTTCTCGGGTTTTAGTCTTAATGTACAAAAATCAGTGGGCTTGCCCTTATAGCCAGAGATACAAAGAGACTGGGTGGGGTGATTGACTTGATTAAATGTTTGGGAATTCAGTTCCTAGGGATCTTACGTAACCCCACTACTTAGTTCTACTGCTGCCTGATTGTGCTGCTGGCAGACTTATTCCCCGATCATTAATTGGGAAAATTGCACTGTATACTATGATGGTGGTGCCTCAATGACTCTATGTATTTCAAATGATTCCTTATATGTTATCAGGCAAATTTTATAATCAGCTTCAAGGCCTATTGTATCACTATTGTATCACAGAATGGTAAGAAAGCTCGCTAACCCCTTTGCTCGTGTTAGCTCACCTCGAATAAAGGGAGGCTTGGGGATGTTGACTATATGTCGTTTTACTATAACATGCAATTTGTGTCATCTACCTCCCAATTCTCATTTACTGGTGCAGAAGCAATGTTAGTTAAGCCTTACCATTTCAGTTATGTGCTACATGCCTTGAGTCAACAATTGTGCACTTTGTTACCCCTTCCTTTATGTCTTTACGCCAGGAGTGGCACTGGCTGTCTAAATTGCTGAGACTGGACCATAATATTTCCCCATTGCTGCTGATTCCGGGCAATAAAACTTTTCTGCCTGGCATCACTACAGTGGCCATTAGACTGTGGGCCCAACAGGGGTTCATTTATGTACATCAAGTGGTTGCTGACAGTGGAGCATCATAATCCTTTGCAGAGCTGTGTGGGGAATATTCTGTATCTACATGGGATCACTTTGTCTATTTACAGCTTCATCATTACCTCACATCTCTGCTAGCATCTGCTTTAATAGCTGTTTTGGAACTTTTGACAAATGCAGTGTGGTTAGATGCACAACAGGTGGCCCCCTTTGCAGTGTTATCATAAATATCTACAGGACCAGTTACCGGCTTTTGACTGACACTTTGGCTTTGATGTGGGCCGCTGACCTAGCCATGGAACTAAGTGGTAGCCAGGTGCAGGCTTGTTTGATGAGTACTTATCATTGGACAGCTAATGCGCAATTAAGGGAACTTCAGTACAAGATGGTGATGCGCTTACATATTTCTCCATATAGAGCCTCTAAAGTCAAATTGACAAAGAGTGATCCTACCCAAAGTGTTTAGTGCCTTCAGTGATGTTGGGACATATATTCTGATGTTGTCCCTGGATTGGAGTCTTTTGGAGACAATTTTTTGCTCATGCCTCGGGACAATGGTAGAGTGTATTGGCGCTTAAATCCTAAGAACCTATTTGATGTATTGACACTATCTCATCCCCTCCCAAAGGGTCTTAAGGGTTTTCTGAAATGTGCGATCTTAATGGGAAATAAGTCCATCTTGTTAAATTGGTTGCAGGCAGAACCTCCTTCTTTGACTCTGTGGAGAACATTGATGACTGGTATGCTATGGCTGGAATGGCAGGGGGTGAGACTCAGTTCCAGGGGAATGTTTTTGCTGTATCTGGGAGCCATTTGAGAGTGGTAAGCACACTTTCAACTTGTGCTGGAAAACTGCCAAGAAGTGGAGGCCACAGAAGGAGTGGGCCAAGACAGGGACTTGATGGTATCAGTTCTCTTCTCCAGTAAGTCTTCAAAAAGAGTGTCACTCAGCAATGAATGACTGCCAACTTTTCCTGAACAGCTGGCTCGAGGTCCAAGACACGCATCCATGAGAGTCTATGCATGCCAATACCTATGGTGGAAAGTCTGGATGCCGCTTCAAAAGCATCAAAAGTGGTCCAAGCTATATACTTCCAACACTCCTTCTGCTTTGTGGTTAGCTGCCAAACTTCTGCGGCCTGTTTTGGAGGCAGAGTGTCCGCAAACTCTAGCACATTGCACTACAAGTTCTTCAAGTAAATGCTCATATACAGCTAGTAAGACTGGATGTGGGGAATGAGCATCAAGTCCTGAAACAATTTCCTCCCAAAAGACTCTGGAGTGAAAGCATCCCTGTCCAGGGAGGCTGAGTCATGGGTCCTTGAGCTTCTGGCTCTCTTGAGAGTGCATTCAATCACCATGGAATGGTGTGAAATTTGCGGCTTCTCAAATCCAGGGGCCTTCTGGACTCTATACATAGAGTCCACCTTCTTTGGAATTACCTGTACAGAGAACAGTGTCTCCCAATTCTTCATCTATGCAGTCATAAGGATGCTATACATGGACATGTCCTTAGGAGGGGAGTCATAATCAAGGATATCCAACATTTTGGCCCTGGGCTTGTCCTCAATCTCCAACTTAAATGGAGTAGCTTCTGCCATTTCTCTAAAAAAAAAACAAACCTCCTGTGGTAGAGAGGAGTCTACTAGTAAGCCAAGGAATCCCTCCTCCAAGAAGTCCTCTGGTTCTACATCAGATCCTCAGGAGCAGTCCAACTCCAACTCAGCAAAGTATTCCTCTTGGAATGTCTGAGGCTGCACCTGCCTTGGACCATTGGACGTGCGACCAGGCTCTGGGCGAGAATGCCAGGGTTTCCTCCTGGATTCCTAAGTCGCTTCCTCTCTCGATGGGTTGGAAAGAAGCACTGCATCTGTCGGTGCTGGCTCCGATGCCCAATGAGGCACCAGTTTGATGAATGTCTGACAGACAGGGCATGGGTCTCCAGGATGTGCTGAAGCTGCACCATAGTCAGTACCAGCACTCTCAATGCCTTGGTGTTGGGCTGAGCTAGGATGCACCCTAGCTGCTCCTGTAACATGATTTGGAGCCACTCCCCAAGGGCAGGCATCAGTAAAGGCAGGGCCAGTGCTGATGTGGAAACAGCCTGCAAAGATGTGGAAGCTGAATTGGATGCAGAGTCCCAGATTCAGGGGGAGACTGATGTATCAGCATTGCTTCCACAGAGGGGGAGTGGTCATCACAACACCAACACTTAGTGTTGGACATGCCTACTGTCTGCCACCAAACGTGATCCAAGTGCTAAAAAAGTATTTTTTAGAGTGAGGGAAGCTCGCACAGATCTGAAAATTACTACAAGTATTTCTTCACTCAATGTGTAATTAAACTCTGGAATTTGTTGCCAAAGAATGTGGTAAAAGAAGTTAGCTTAGCAGGGTTTAAAAAAGGTTTGAATAATTTCCTAAAAGTCCATTAACCATTATTAAGATGGACTTGGGAAAATCTACTGCTTATTTCTAGGATATGCAGCATAAAATCTGTTTTACTCTTTTGGGATCTTGCCAGGTACTTGTGACCTGGATTGGCCACTGTTGGACACTGGATGCTGGGCTTGATGGACCTTCGGTCTGTCCCAGTATGTACTTATGCAATGACCAACACTGTTAGCAGGATAATAACCAATATTCAGTGCCATTAATCATATAGCTTAGGACAACTTTTTTTTTTTTTTTTGCTAGTGTCACTTTATGAATTGTCACTCTGCCCAGGCTCTGAATAATGTCACTGAAAATCACTGACAAACTAGAGACGCATGAATATAGCTGAATCTAGTATGTTACAAGACAACAATCCACTTACTCTTAACACCTCAGGGTAATTGACAGATCTTTTCCTTCTCAGGGCAATAATTTCATTCTTGTTCAAATTAATTGCCAATCTATTGCAAAACTTCGTCTTTGATGGCTGATAAGCACTTTGCTACTGATTTAAAAGTTTCAGAGAAAGAATAAGTAACTGGTAGAAAAACTTGAATCTCATCAGCATGTATTTGATAATGTGTTCTCAAATCAGCTAATTCTCTACACATAAAGGCTAAATATAAATTAAATAAGACAGTTGGCAGTGACCTCCTCCACTAATGGATAACTGGAAAACATTACCGACAAACACTTGCTGGCCCCTGTCTGTCAAAAACAGAATTAAAACAACTGATCACTTTTCTTTTCATTCTCATCATCTCCAGGAGTGGAAGAAATACTTTGCAAGTTGGATGTCAGCCAACATTTTTAACAACCAGGAAAAACATAAAATCCTTTATTTTGTGCTTTTCATTTTTTCTGACTTTTTTTTGTGGTTTGTGAGTTATTTTATTTATTTTTTAAGGCTAGAAATTTTTCAAATGATTTTCTTTTTACTTTATATACTTTCCAATCCCAGCTGGCATCCCTATTTCTAGCAGCACAGAGGGACTGTCTTCTCCCTGTGCCCTGTCTGTGCCGTTTCCTTTCTCTTTTTCTGAGGGGGCATGTCTGGAGGCAGAGGGTAAGCATGACATCACAAATCAGTTAGCTCAGCCACATTACCACAAAATAGGTAGTGGCAAGGGCTCATACGCTAATTTTTAGTATTGGACACACACTAATGGCAACATTAGCACATGGCCATTCAGTCAGAAAATGGAAATTGGCCATTTTGTGACTCCGGTAAAAATGGCCTGCCCTTAGCGCACAAGGAAATCCCGCATAAAGGCATTCTAAGGCCACTTTTAACTGTAGCTTAGTAAAAGGACCCATTAAAGATGTACATGTGTAGCTATACAGCAAATAAATTAAACATGAATTATTAGGACCCAAACCAGAGAACAGAGTTCCACCAGAGGTCCTCCAGGAGCCTTCCCATAAGAAACAAGCCCTCTGTAGTATAACTATGGAAATAAGGGTCATATTGCCCACCTAGGGGAGAGAATGAGCCTATGGATAACAGGATGCCCCCTGGACCACTACTGGTATGGGAGATTTTGTAGAAACCCCCTTATTTATTTATATATTTAACATATTTATAACCTGCATGATCCTAATGTGCTCGGTAACTAACAAATGAAACATTCACAATAAAAATACATAATTAAAAACATACATAACATGTTTATAAATAATGCTCCTTATGTAATGCAGGTTAACGTAGGGGTCAGTCCTGTTACAAACTTAGGGGGGTTCTTTTACGAAGGTGCGCTAGTGTTTCTAGCTTGCATTAAAAATCAGCTGGCTTTAAATGCTGAGATGCCCATCTAATATAATAATTCGCAGCTCCAACGTTCTGAAGCTGACTTTGTGGCAGTGAAGCCCTGAAGCCCTGTAGTGTTTGTAGGCTTCATAATCGCTCCACCCATGGTAACACGACATCAGAAGAATCCCTCCCTCCGATTTCCAGACCCCCCTCCGAGTTCCTGACCCCTGGACCCCCCTGCCGTGACCCTCTCGAGCCCCCTTTCCCGCCACCAACCCTCCCCCGCCACCATCACGTACCTGTGCTGGCGGGGGACCCCAACCCCTGCCAGCCAAAGTCCTCTTCTCGGCCGCGTGGCGTGGACGAATGATCTGATCAAGTTGCAATCTGTTTGTGTGCGTGCGTCTGACGGCGGCGGGGGAGGGTTGGTAGCGGGAAGGGGGCTCGAGAGGGTCGCAGCAGGGGGTCCAGGGGTCAGGTACTCAAAGGGGGGTCTGGAAATCGAAGGGAGGGAGGCAGGGAGGCAGGGAGGTGGAGTCTGGAACTCGGGGGGGAAGGAGGGGGCCTGGAAGGAAGGAAGGAGGGAGGGAGGGAGGGAAGGGGCCTGGAACTCGTGGGAGGGAGGGGGTGTCTAGAACTCAGTGGAGGACAGGGGTTTGGAACTCGGCGGAGGGGACGAGAGGGGAGGAGGAAGGGAATGCACCACCTGTACAAAAACTAGGAAAAAAAAAGCGGGAGGACGACCCTGGAACTTGGAGGGAGGGAGGGGGGGGGGTGACGACGACCCTGGAACACGGAGGAAGGGGTGACACTGGAACTGGGAGGGAGGGGCGAGGGCCCCTGGAACACACTCTCACACACACTCTCTCTCTCTCACAGACACACTCGCACCCAGTCTCAATCTCTCTCTCTGTCACACACACACACACTCGCACATTTACTCTCTCTCTCTCTCACACAGTCACTCTCACACATACTCTCTCAAACATACACACTCCGAGGAAAACCTTGCTAGCGCCCATTTCATTTGTGTCAGAAATGGGCCTGTTTTACTAGTAGGAATATAATAGGCATCTCAGCGTTTGACGCCAGCTGATTACTTGAACCCACCCACATGAACAGTGTCCAGCCCGACGACCACCGCCCTTTAAGGGAAGCCCTTCTGGGCCAACAGCAAAGGGATCAAACTGTGCCTTTAAGTGGAGCCACATATGGTCTAATGTTGACAGGTTTCTAATAAAGATAAAGAGAAGGGGGATGAGACTGGATTGAGAGCCAGAGGAGGACCAGGGGAGCAAGGATCATTGGAAGCTCAAGCAGCCAGCAGAGGTTAAGGAGGATATGATCAGAAATAGTTCCACATACAAAGAACTTTTCAGAGGTCCTGCTGTGGAAGGATTTTATTTATTTATTTAGGAAACATTTATATACAAAGTCATCCATGATCAGGTTTAGTGCTGTTGCTGGCTGATGTTCCATCCATTTATAATTTAGTTTGACTCCCTTGGAGATTTCTTACCCTTTTATCAGGAATTTGATGGTTGGGTCAGTCTACCAGAATACATGGAAATAAACCTCAATAAAAGTTAGGCAGCAGTTTTATTTCTGGTTTTTCTACATCCTCTCCCCATGAAAGAGATTGCCGAGGAATGGACAGTTGGGTTTTAATTAAGAGGGGGGCTTGGCTGGTGGTTTTCTGCTGACCCTTCAGGACAGTTTAGTTGACCAGTGCCTTTTTCAAGTTCAAATGCTTCTTCAGTTCCTGGGCAGATTATAATAATATCAATATTAAAACTTCAGAGGTAAAGGACCTGGCGGATAATATTAACCTGGGAGACGGGGCAGCGGATAGAGATAAGGGCCTGTCCAGGTTACACACCTAATCTACGACAATCCTTTATTTGACTGCTCCTTCATAAGAAGAAGTGAGTGGAAGGAACACAGGAATTCCAGGGACTTGAACTGGTGAATGTCAGCTTCAAAAAGGAAAGAAAGCAGTAGAACCAGAGGAAAAGAAGAGACAACTTCAAAGGTATTTCCTTATTTTATTAATACAGCTTAATAAGGCATTTTATATTTGTTACAAAGCAATGTAGAGGGATATGTGCCACTGCAGTAATTATTATGTGTATTGAGAAGTTGATCAGACTCAAGTCTAGTATGACGACAAAGTTTAAGTTATGGGATAATGCAACTTTATTTTAAAATGTCAGTGTTTGCAAAGTTTCCATAAGTATATATGTAGTTTATGTTGTTGTAGGACAGACTGTTTACTTAGATATCATTAGCAAGTGCACTCTAAGGCATTATTTAGGAATATACCAAGCATTACTCTCACTTATATACCTAGTGCCCCCCATGTTAACTCTGGGCTCCCCAAAAATGTCAGGTCTGGCTATGCACTTGATAGACAGTACCGTCCTATCCAAACATTTCAAAGACAATGGCCAACCAAGACCCCTACAGTTTTGCCGAGCACCTTGTCCTGACCAAATGCCTTCACAAATTATTCTTAATGGACAATCATTCTCAAGCGGTGACACAAGAGAAAATGTATTATCCTTCCAACATTATCACATAACTCTTTAAGCTGGAATTTCACAGGGTATGCCAATTTCCATCGCCAAAAGCAAAGACAGTGAATTGCTTGTCTTCAGCTCCCAAACCTAACTGCAGCCTGCATACTCTTCCTCACATCTTCCAAAACATCTTGAAAATCACTCAAAAGAATATTCACACTTATTTTAGAGAGATGGACCCCATCAGACTGATGAAGGCCAGGACAATCATTAAATCGTAATGCACCACAAAACCACCCAATAATAACACCAACTTAGACATTTCACAATTCACCCTCTTCTGCATACGCTCAATAGCTTTTACTTTAGAGGCACCCTTCCAAACTCTCCTGGAAATAATTGAAGACCAAATAATTTGTATTCCAGGAAACCACTCATGAATTTCCAACAAATTCTTTTTTATCTGTTAATAAGGTCCACTCCCTTCACAATACAGAAATCATTACCTATCCCCCCCTCCACCACCACCTCCAAATGCAACAATAAAAGTTTTGGCTCAGCCAACCATCTTAGAACTTGCAATAAAGAAAGCAACAACTGGTCCCAGAAAATTCCACGCATTTCAAGCCAGTAGATCCAAAATCCTCAGCAAGCCAATCCCAAATACATTCCTTTTTCTGCTTTCTCTAAATACTTCTGAGTCCAGAAAATATAGGAATGGCTGCAAATCCAAACGATTATTCTTCATTCTGTAGCACTAAAACAAAACTACAAACTAAAATATTCAAGCACTTGCTAGTGCACATAACTGTTATAACTAGAAGAACGTCACAGACCAATCTTTTTAATTGCCTCAACTGATAACCCTTGAGCAGCTGCAAATGATGCCACTCTAGTTCTGAAAGAATGAGTTCCAAAACTCTCTGAGTCCAATCCAATCAATTTTAATGCTAACTTCAAAACAGCATTAAACTGATAATGAGTTAAAGGACTGAAATCATCATGAATAAACCAATAGATTTCACCCTCTCTCTATTTCTGCATAAACATTTTATCTGCAAGAACTGAACATGTAAATAAATCCTTTGCCCTCCTCAAGATCACCACAACCCCTTTCCCCAATTGGTCTGTCTTAGATTTCCTGATGGAAAGCACAACCTTATCTGAAAGAACTTGAACATCACCAAATAACAAACCCCTCATAGAGATATCTGTTTTCGAATTTGCCACTACCTCACTAACCCTGAAAGCCCCATAAAATGCCCATGATAAAGCAACCTGAAATTAGGCCAACTCATATTCCGAAAAACATATCTCCAGAAGAACATCAAATAACGATACAAGAATATTGTAACTAATAGGGAGATGACATTTAGCACTACAAACTCTAAACCTCGTCAAACAAGCCCCATTTAACAATTTCTTCACAAAGAAAATGTTTAGGGTTTAAGAATCCTTCAAGAAGTTGAAGGATTCTTAAACCCTAAACATTTACAATAACCACCAACACTTGCCAAAGTCATCAGAACAGCAGACTTTGACCAAAAAATTCTCCAAACCTCCAAAATAAATTGAACTATCAATTCTTCATGAACAGGACCTCCTAATAAAAAGTAAGAAAATCCCACTATTGACCCAAATTTCTTCCAAGTTGCTGAGTAAGCTTTCATCATACTAGTTGAAAAGGAAGCAGCCAAAAACTGCTCAACTAATGAAGCAAAGCTGCCCATAGTTCCTCTAGCATTCCTGTCACTCTTCTTTCTGCATTCGGAGCAAGTTACCAGAAATGGAACCACTGAAAGCGAGATAATGCATCAGCTAAATCATTGTTATAACCAGGAATATGACATGTTTTCATTAAAACATTCAAATGCAAACATCTTAAAACAATCATGTGCAAAACAGACAAAAACCAGTTCACAATGCACAAACTCACAATTAATAGCAAAGACTACTGCCTTGTTATCAGATTTAATCACTAATCTTCTATTCTTCAACTGGTTACCCCACAACATTAGCACAACCCAAATAGGAAATAATTCCAAAAAGGCAACATTCCTGGTCCAACTCTTCTCAAACCAAATAGATGGCCATGCCTCAGCACACCAAGATTCAGCAAAGTAAATGCTGAACCCAATTCCAAAATCTGAGAATAACTGCAAATCAGAATTTGAAACCTCTGGTGTTTGCCACACTGGCACACTATTAAACTGTTCCAAACACTTCCATAACATTAAATCTCCCTTCCCATGTGCCAGGATCCTGATAAAAATTATGCGCCTTAACAATTCCCCTTGTCAAAAGGGACAGCCTTCTAATAAATACCCATCCCACTGGAATTACTTTACAAGCAATGATGATGCCATTAGGTAAGCCTAGAGGCCTATGATAGTAACCTTACTCCAGTTCCATGTTCTTGTTTATCTTCCTCCTATGTCTGACTCTACTTCCTTGAAGGATTAACTGGTTTAATAGCAGTCAATGTCACTCAATCTCCTAAGGGATAAAAAATGTATATGTAATTTGCACCATGTGGTGAGGAGATAGGATAGTGAGAAGCAAAACCGTAGGGACATTGGTAGAACTGCTTTGGATGTTTGGGAGTCTTCGGAGTCTTTAGATTCATCTGAGTCTTCATCCTCATCTTCTTCTGATGGTGATTCTGAGGGAGTGGTTTTGGGAGCTGGTACTTCAGGAGTGAGGTCTAAGGTTTCAAAAAAGACAGGTGTTGATCAATGTAGTAGCAAAAGTGGACATACTTTTAGTGCATTGGCTCCACTAGGAACTCATGTGTCTTTGAAGGTTTTTGAAAGGAAAATTTGTGGATTTGTTTGTGCTTTTAATCAAGGAACAGGATTATGTATTAAGGAACAATGATGAGGGTAAGGAGGAAGTTAAGAAAAAGAAGGTTACAGTCCCTAAATCTATTCACAACTGGTTATTGGGTTTTAATAATTTTGCAGTGATCTTAGGAGAAGCAAAGCCTGAATTGTATTCTTCTTTTTGAGGACAGTGACTGTAGTTCTTTCCATTCTGCATGTATTTTGCAAACTGCTTTGATTACTCCAATTGAAAGGCAATATATCAAGTCTCATTAAACGTTAAGTTCTCTCACGCTGTCCATTGAAAATAATTTAATTTGCTATTTGAAATGGATGGTGAGGATAACACCACTGTATTTGTGTTTTGCATTGATTTTTTCTCCACATGACCCAAAAACTAAAATTTGTCAGCCCTCAAGTGTGATCCTTTACTGATGACTATAGATGAATACATGGATCCTTTTCAGTAGGCAATGAATGATATCCAACGCCCCCAGGGCCGGCTTAACTATTAAGTAAACTAGGCATTTCCATAAAGCAGCAGCTTCTGCAGCAGGGCAGGGCAACCTCGATTCTTGAGGGCCACAACCCAGTCAGGGTTTCAAGATTTCCCCGATGATGAATGAGATCTATCTGCATACAATGGAAGCAGTGCATGCAGATAGATCTCATGCATATTCATTGGGGAAATGCTGAAAACACAACTGGGTTGTGGTCCTTATGGACCGAGGTTGCCCACCCCTGTTCTAGAGAGTGACAAAGAACATTGCCTTCAAAGCAAAACAGTAAGTCGTGACATCCACACAAACTCAGGAACCAATACAGAAAAGTGTGTTAGGCTTTTAGCACACAATTTTGTGGGTTCCCTATGAAAAAACAGGCACTGCCCGCAAGCTTATTGGGGGGGGGGGGGGGGGGGCAAACCTAGAGCACACACCAGCACACAGCATGTTTAAACCATGATCATGAGGATTTGGGCTATTCAGCACAGATGCACAGAAGAGCAAAGAAGGCCAAAAGGCTGAGCACAACACTGGAGCTTAAATGCCAGACCTGAGAAGGCGTAAAAGATTTGCTTGGACCTTCTGCAGTAACATTACTGAGGATTTCATGCCTATCCATCCCTTTACTGTGGGCGTAAGGATTCACAACTTCTTAAAGCATGTGGGAGGTATGCTGGTGCAAAAAGCATAAGTGTCGGCCTGTGGAGAAACACAGGTCTGCGTTGAAAAAATTGTATCATCACCTAAATTGCAAGCTCATACATCTGTTTATATGCTGGAATTCTATTCTGTGCATAAATATTGGTATTACAAAACATTTATGCACCGAATAGCATTCCAGGTCATGCACAGAAATGTGTGCATAGGCAGGTCTCTGGGTGCCAATCTGTGCGAAGGCTAGCTTCTGCTATGGTAGTACAGGCCCATGTGTGCCTGCATCTGGTGCACTTTGCCATGTTAGTGCATGCTTCTTGTGCAGGGCTGATGTGCATATTATTTGCTCACTGCACTGCTGAACAAAACTTTGGCATTACTTTTGCATTAGGAAGCCATGCCCTTCAGTCCATACTTTTACCTGCAAGGATGGTGAGCAGATTTCAAATAGCCCATTTACCCAGATAAATAGCTTTTGGAAATTATTCTCATTATGAAACAAAACTTTATTTATTTGGATTTAGCCAACACTTATTCATTATTAGCTCAAGTGAGTTCCATTCGGGTATAGTATTTCAAAGCTGTGCATTTTTACAAGATTGTCCTGGGAGGGGTGGTGTTGGGCTAATCATGATTGTGCCATTTAATTATCAAATTCACAGGAGGGTGCAAATCTGATATTCAACTGGGGTACCTAATAGCCTTACACCGGTCCCGACCTCTCCTTTCTGTCTAGTGTTTGGGGCTGTTTTCTATTCTGAAGTGTCTGCAGCAGATGGAGAGCTCCAGAAAGGAAGCAGGCTGCATGCAGCTTTCAGCAAGAGTTTTCTGGCACATTCTGCTGCTGTATCCTTTTGTCTCAGGAGATGAAGCTGCCAAGAGAGCTATTTCCAGATGAATGAATTGAGACCTGTTCTGATTTGTGATGCAACTCAAAAGCAAGGGCACCAGCAGCCACCCCTAAATCATTACTTGATAATTTAGCTCTTGGACAGTGTCTGTGTTTACAGACTTTTCTCGTCAGTGATGCAATTTAAACATCAAGCCTGTATTATGACCGATCATTTTATTCAATGTGGTCACCTCAATTCATGATCATGAAGGGTGACACTCGGGCTAGGTGGTCAAATATAGGATCATTGCTGAAACCCTCTCAGGGGCCCATGCAGACAGTCTACACTCTACCGCAAAATTACTGCAAAAATATATACTGCAGTATGCTATAATTAATGACCATGCAAATTACTGTCACATTAAAATCACAGCAGTAGTCTGCAGCTCATTACTAAATGTCACTCTTCTTGTCACGCTTGAGAGGTGATTGGCTCAGGTACTGACAGGAAGGGTGACATTCAATGTAAAAAAAAAAAAATCCCCTCCCAGCACTTTGATCCAGCTTTCTTCAGGGCCCCTATCCCTGGTAGTCTAGCAGCCTTCCTTTTTCTCCCCAACCCAACCACACCCTAATCCCCTCATCACTCCAGTAAATCTGGAAAAATACCTGGTAGTCTAGAGTGCCCTCCACCCTCTAATCCAAATCTTTCCACCCCCAGCATCACCCCAGAAATTCCTGGTGGTCTAGTGGGCCCCTCCCTTCCCATAACCCAACAAGGAAACTTACCTGGTATCTAATGACACCCCCTAACCTGAAGGCAGGAGCAAAATGGCAGCACTCTGCCCTGTACAGTGTATCCTGGAATGTTCTGGGTGAAATTTCTCCCTTTTATGGTAAACTGGCCTTGCCTGGTACATCCCAGGATGCATCAGGTGGGGTAGGATAACAATGCTGGAAATAGGAGTGAGTGGACATCACTCTTGCCTTCAGGTCCAACAGGCCCAGGGGTGCTGCTAGTCAGCAAAGAGGTTTCCTTTAACATGTGAGGGCAGACTTGTCAGGGTGAGGGAAGGGAGGGAGTCCACTAGACCACCAGGGATTTTTGTGCTGATATTGGGGGCGAAGGGATTCAGATTGGTTGATGGGGGGGCCCACTAGACATTACTGTGAGGGGAACAGAGGGGGGAGGTAGAATCTGGTTGGGCTGAGGGAGGGAGGAAACTAGACTACCAGGGATAGGGCCAGTGCAGAGAGCAGTCTGGGCAGGGTGGTCGGCTTGGAGTGAGAGAGGGGGTATCACTAGTCACCCACTCCTCTCAACCAACTCTTCTCTACTGCCCTAGATCTGGTGCAAAATTTCCCAAGCATTAACTTTTTTAAAAATTCTGCATAGCTAGGGGATAGTAAATGACTGCATTAACATGCATTTTAATGTAATTTGTAATGCGGGTTTTGTAATGCGGATTTCCACATGAGTTTGATTTTAAAGGCGCTATTTGATACATCGGTGACCCCTGAAGAAGGCTTTATGCCGAAACATGGCCTGTGTAGGGTCAGAACTGTTCATGCATTTGGCAAGTGAAGACTGTACATGCATTTGGTATACTGTTGGAGAACAGAGTTTTTAGAAGCTTCAGACTTCATTTTTGACTGACATCCTTGGAATGCTACTCTTCCAAGTTCCACCCCTTTCTTGTCATCCTCTGAGTTTCTGTGGAAGATTTGGGTCCCTTCTCTCTGCTGTTCTACAACATACTGGCACCTTTTGCAGCTACAGTGAAGTCTTGAACATTGTCCTTTGCTTACCTTTAAACAGGTATGCAACACTAAACACATTGAGATCTGCTCCGACACTGATACAATGTCCCATATATATGTCAGCTGGTAAGGCCATAGGCCATAGGAGCTGTGCCAAAAGGTACTAAAACTTAACCGACATTGTGTAGGTCCAGTCAGCCTACTATTGCCTCGCTTGTAGTAACTGTACTTCAAGCCAGTCAGAGTACAAGCAGCAGGGCCAGTCAAACCCGGTAAGCAGGGTAAGCACTGCAGGGGGGCGCATGCCTTTAAGGGTGCCACTTTGCAAGCAATCAAGCTCTGCTGAGTATCTAATCTCTGCTGCTCATCTCAGTCTGGCTCCAAAGCTGTCAGCTCTCTGTCCCGTCCCCTCCCCCCTCCCAAGCAGAGAAATATCCTCCTTGTGTTTGTCAGAGGACGTCACTGCTCCAACTGAATCTGGCTCTGAAATAACTTGTGGGAGCTTAGCTAACCTCTGTCCTCTGCCCAGAGAGGGCTCAGACAGAGACAGCACAGCAGAGCCTGGACCCTTGTTTTGTCAGAGACTGCTGTTTAGTGCTGCACCTGACCCACCCTTTTCCACCCCCACCCCACCCCCAACACAGCAACTCACAGGACAGGAGGGCTAGATTTGTTTTGTTTTGTTTTGTTTTTTGTTACATTTGTACCCCACACTTTCCCACTCATGGCAGGCTCAATGTGGCTTACATGAGGCAATGCCTGCTTTCAATTCCTAACCATCACCTATCTCTCATTCCCACTTCAGTAACTCCTGTTAGTCTGTCCAACTCAGATTGTAGAATATGTTAGTTTATGCTGATTAAGTCTGTCCTAGCTAGATCCTAAGCTGTGCTTGATGCAAAGGCTATTGTGCTGCATGCAGAGTCTAACTTCTTAGGATTTCAGGTTAATTTTTGAAGAATTTGAAGAGGGACTATCTCTGTTCTACATGTGTGACTGCAAGGCCAAGTGTCTGAATAGGGATCTGTTTGTTAGATTCTGAAATTTTGATAACACATTGTTTTTCAGAGTTGGCAAGACTGTCTGTTCTCCTAATTACTGGTCTGTGTGCTAAGTTATTTTTCTTCTATACTGGTGTAATATTTTCAATGATGCCATGGCTGGTTAAAAGCGGTGTGTCTACTGTGGGGGCGGAGCCATAGTGATCCCGCCTCTGAATGGGTAGGGGCGCCGACTAATAGACTGCAGGAGGGCGCTAGAAACCCTAGGGCCGGCCCTGACAAGCAGGACCATCTGTGCATTTGCTTATCAGCACCAGGCCTCAGAGAGTCATGTGATTGAAGCAGCCATTCTGCTTCAAAGAACCTCAGCTCCCAGGCCCTTTTCTACATCCATTTATTTTTAAAAATGTATATACTCCACAATCTACCACGCTTGACAGGGTATCACAAAACATACATAATAAAGCATAAAAACAAGAAAGAGACTTCAACATTACAAAACATTTCTCCAAACATAAATATAACACCTTCACATGATCATGGCTAGCTTCTTGGGCAGTTGTAGTGGCAGAGAAGGGTGTGCCTCCAGGCATGGGATGATGGAAGTAGTTGGCCCTCATTCAGCAGGAACAGCTTCACTAGGACAAGCAGGAGAGTGACTTGTAGCTGAGAGATATCACCTTAGCTATATGCTTGTCTAAAGGAACCAGAAGTAGAGAGTTCACAAAAGACACACTTACAAAAAGCAGCCACACAAAGGTTCACAGGCATGTATGGGGGTAATTTTAAAAAGCTTTTTCGACGTATACAGCATGCTTTACATGTGGAAACATGAACATTTTATAAAACATTGCAAGGTTGAGCGTTACCAGTCAGGATGGTGTGGTCGGCATATTAAGGGGAAGCTCCTTGATAAAGCCTTGGGCAAAACATGTTGGACAAAATCCCCTGACTGATTGGGAGAAATGTTGATCTGCTGAATGTTTAAGATGAGCATTTATTTAATACAATTTACTAATTGAGAAAATAATAAGCTAAATAAGTATGTTAAATTAATAAGGTAAATACGTAAATTATTATACTGGACCAGTGACAAGATGCTTGTGTGAATCTCACACGTAATGAAGATCTTTGAATTTCTGAGTGACACCGCTGAGGTCTGTTAAATTTTGGGGAAATGAGCAATATTGTCCTTTGATGTTTAAGTTTGAGCTTTTTCTGAGGATTTGCATCACCTAGTTTGTTAGTTCATTTTACAAAACACGCAGGTACATGCATGAGACTTGATTCTTTAACAGGACACCTATATGAGTTAGCCCAAAAAAGCCACCTATTTAAAGCCTATTTTATGTAGGCAACGAGGGGCATAATCGAACGGCACCGGCCATCTATATGGCCGGTGCCGCAAAGAGCAGTCCCGAACCGTATTATCAAAAAAGGTGGTCGGCCATCTTTAGTTTCTATAATACGGTTGGGGCCGGTGAAATGTCAGAGATGGCCGGGTTTGAGATGGCCAGCATCGGTTTTCGCTGATAATGGAAACTAATGCCGGCGATCCAAGGCATTTGGTCGTGGGAGGAGCCAGCATTTGTAGTGCACTGGTCCCCCTGATATGCCAGGACACCAACCAGGCACCCTAGGGGGCACTGCAGTGGACTTCAGAAATTGCTCCCAGGTGCATAGCTCCCTTACCTTGGGTGCTGAGACCCCCAAAACCCACTCCCCACAACTGTACACCACTACCATAGCCCTTTGGGATGAAGAGGGGCACCTACATGTGGGTACAGTGGGTTTTGGGAGTGATTTGGAGGGCTCCCATTTACCAGCACAAGTGTAACAGGTAGGGGGGGATGGGCCTGGGTCCACCTGCCTGAAGTGCACTGCACCCCCACTAAATACTGCTCCAGGGACCTGCATACTGCTGTCAGGGAGCTGGGTATGACATTTGAGGCTGGCATACAGGCTGGCAAAAATATATTTTTTTGGGGGGGGGGAGTGGGAGGGGGGTTGGTGACCACTGGGGGAGTAAGGGGAGGTCATCCCCAATTCCCTCCGGTGGTCATTGGTCCTGAAAATAAAAAGGGACCAAGTGAAGCCGGCGAAATGCTCATCAGGGCCGGCTTTCTTTTTTCCATTATCGGGCAAAGCCGGCTATCTCGTGATCATGCCCCCATCCCGCCCCCATCCCGCCTTCGCTACCCTACCGACACGCCCCCTTGAAGTTTGGCCGGCTCCGCAACGAAAAGCAGTTGGCGCTGGCCAAAATCGGCTTTCAATTATACCGATTTGGCCGGGTTCAGGAGATCGCCGGCAATCTCCAGATTTGTGTCGGAAGATGGCCAGCGATCTCCTTCAAAAATAGGCTTGATTGGCACCTATGTGTCTTTATAAAATGCACTCCCAGATCCAGCTCCAATTGTGCAGAAATGCTAATGCGCACTTGCACATCTGTTCCAAAGTTGATGTGAATGTGGGCGTGTTCATGTATATTACAACTCTGTCCCTGCTCTGCACAATGTATGCCCCTGGCAATGCCAGCCCACAGATCACATAAACATAGGCCCATGCGTTCACTGCACATCATTTAACACATACACATCTTTATACATTCTTTGGAGCAATTGCAAATTTGTGCGCTGCCGAGGGTCCAGTACAAGCCTATTTTACAAGGCACATATACCCTTTTGTTGCTTTATAAAAATAGGCACTGTTTGGACATTTCACAAAGGTGCTTAGTAATGAAATTACCCACTGTCCCCGGATTCTCTATAGCGCGCCTAGCCTTCTGCACCAAAATCCAAGCGGATTCTATAACGGCGAGTGTAACTTAATTGAGTTAACAAGCCAATCAGTGTTGTTAACAACCATAATTGGCAATAATTAGAATTTACGCGTACAAATCATTAAGTGCATTCTGTAACACACTGCACCTAAATTTTAATGCATGCAGGCAAAAGGGGGTGTGGTTATGGACGGAGAGATGGACATTTTGTGAACATTCTAAAATTTACAGGCATAGTTATAAAATATGTCTCAGTGTGCCTAAATCTATGCATCAGGAATTACGCCATGTTTTAATTGGTGCAAATGGATGCACATAGTTTTAGGCTCTGGGATATCAACTAAGCATATTCTATATACCGTGTCAAATGTAGACACCGCTTATAGAATATGCTTAGGCAGAAATGTTTTTTACTTGGATTTTTTAGGTGCCATATATAGACTCTCCTCCTGTGGGGGAAATTCTATAAAATAGGTGCTAACATTTAAGCCTAATGGTAAATATACCCATATGTGCACCAATTTCACTCAAGCACTGTTCTGGAAATACCCACTTCATTTACATAGGGTTAGATTCTATATATGGTGCCAAACAAAATCAGTGCCAAAAAAGCGGTATTCTATAAGCCACGCTTAACGTTAGGTGCGTTTTATAGAACAGCACTTACACCCGGGAATCACGGCTAACTTTAGATGCGGCCATTGCACCAACTGAAACATGATGCAAATGTAGGCAAGTATCCCCGTTATTCTATAACAACACATGCTAATTTTAAGAATGCCCCCATTACTCCCATGACCTCCCATTATGTGCCCCCTTTTTCAGATCATATGTAAATTTTAAGTGCAGATCCCAAGCCTACAGCGGTGGCTGTATCTAGAAGGTTGTTGGGCTGTATAGAGAGAGGTGTGACCAGTAGAAGAAAGGGGGTGTTGATGCCTCTGTATAAGTCGTTGGTGAGGCCCCATCTAGAGTATTGTGTTCAGTTTTGGAGGCCGTATCTTGCTAAGGATGTAAAAAGAATCGAAGCGGTGCAAAGAAAAGCTACGAGAATGGTATGGGATTTGCGTAACAAGACGTATGAGGAGAGACTTGCTGACCTGAACATGTATACCCTGGAGGAAAGGAGAAACAGGGGTGATATGATACAGACGTTCAAATATTTGAAAGGTATTAATCCGCAAACGAACCTTTTCCGGAGATACGAAGGCGGTAGAACGAGAGGACATGAAATGAGATTGAAGGGAGGCAGACTCAAGAAAAATGTCAGGAAGTATTTCTTCATGGAGAGAGTGGTGGATGCTTGGAATGCCCTCCCGCGGGAGGTGGTGGGGAGGAAAACGGTAACGGAATTCAAACATGCGTGAGATAAACATAAAGGAATCCTGTTCAGAAGGAAAGGATCCTCAGGAGCTTAACCGAGATTGGATAGCAGAGCCGGTAGTGGGAGGCGGGGCTGGAGGTTGGGAGGCGGGGATAGTGCGGGGCAGACTTATACGGTCTGTGCCAGAGCCAGTGGTGGGAGGCGGGACTGGAGGTTGGGAGGCAGGGATAGCGCTGGGCAGACTTATACGGTCTGTGCCAGAGCCGGTGGTGGGAGGCGGGGATAGTGCTGGGCAGACTTATACAGTCTATGCCAGAGCCGGTGGTTGGGAGGCGGGGCTAGTGCTGGGCAGACTTATACGGTCTGTGCTCTGAAGAGCACAGGTACAAATCAAAGTAGGATATACACAAAAGTAGCACACATGAGTTGTCTTGTTGGGCAGACTGGATGGACCGTGCAGGTCTTTTTCTGCCATCATCTACTATGTTACTATGTTATGTGTATAAATGCCAATTAAATCTAATTAGTACCAATTGCTTGTTAAAAAGCCAATTATTGGCACTAATTCACTGCCTTGAGTGAATTCCTTCAAAAAGGCTGTAAATAAATCCTAATAAATAAATAATTAGTTTGTTATCCAATTAAATTTGTGCACACAATTTTTGACAACTTTTATAGAATTAGTGGGATAGTGTGCATTCATGGTATGTGTGTGTGTGTGGGGGGGGGGTGTACACAGGGGCAGGGCATGGGCAGGGTTTCCTCGTTACTTACAGAATGCTGTAAGTTACACATGTGCCTCTCAGTGCCGTAGCAAGGGCGGCTGACACCCGGGGCGGGTCACCGCTGTGCACCCCCCCCCCCCCTGGAACGCATTCTTACTGCCATACAAAAGCGGGGGGCGGGCGGGAACGCCAATCCGCCCAGGGTGCACGTCGCTGGGAGCTGCGTCGGCTCCGCTGGTTCCCTGCTCTCTCTGCCCCGGAGCAGGAAGTAACCTGTTCCGGGGCAGAGGGAGCAGGGAACCAGCGAAGCCGACACCCCCCAGCAGCGTGCAGCCGGGGCGGACCGCCCCACCGCCCCCCCTTCCTACGCCACTGGTGCCTCTGACAATGAAGCGTCTGCATTTACATGGCAGGTGTAAGATCCCAAGCCTAATTTTTTAAGCACATATATACCTGGTTAGCCTGGTGCTCTTTAAAGGAAAGAGGCACCTATGTTCCTTTATAGGATAGGTTCCTACCAGGTGCCCTGTTATTGAATTTCCCTTTGTATGTGCAATGTTTAGGCTAGACATAGTCAGATTTTCAGAACAGTGCAACTCAAACAGCTTCTGCTTGAAATTCCAGGACAGATTTTAGGCAATAACAGTTACTGAGCACTGAGGTGTCCTTCTGAAAATAGAGCTTTACTAATGTGTGTTAGAAGGATGAATGTTGACTACCTATCCTACCAGGTGCCCTGTTATTGAATTTCCCTTTGTATGTGCAATGTTTAGGCTAGACATAGTCAGATTTTCAGAACAGTGCAACTCAAACAGCTTCTGCTTGAAATTCCAGGACAGATTTTAGGCAATAACAGTTACTGAGCACTGAGGTGTCCTTCTGAAAATAGAGCTTTACTAATGTGTGTTAGAAGGATGAATGTTGACCCTGGCATGGTCATCAGTTTTAAATGCTGGCTGCACTGTTTTAATTGTTCTGTTGTTGTTGTCTCAGGGGCCTTTTTATGAAGCTGCGGCAAAGGGGACCTGCGCTGGCATGGATGAGTGTTTTTGATCTGCAGAGGCCTCCTTTTACCGCAGCGAGTATAAAGCAGGTCTTTCTTTTTTTAAAGAAATGGCCATGTGGCAAGTGAAGTACTTGCCCTGTGCCCGCTTTTTTTTGGGCGGGGGAGCACTTATCTTCACCCACTGAGGTGGCAGTAAGGGCTCCTGTGTTACCCTGGCAGCATGCGGCACTGCCTGATTACCACTGGCTACACACCAGCGCTACAAAACTAAAAACATTTGTGTAGCACTAGAAATGATGTGCACTGGGGGTGGGAACTATAGCCAGGCCGCTGTGGTAGCCCAGTGGTACTTCGTTTTAGCAAGCAGTGAGCCCGCGTTGGGCTTACTGCCGCTTTGTAAAAGACTTCCTTAGTTCTTTATATTATACTGAAATGTTAAAGATCTTCAAATGTTTTGTAATGTTTAAATAACAATAAAACTTTTGAACTAATAAAAAAATTGTCCATGTATATTCAATGCTGCCATCTGCAGAAGCAGCGGCACTGAAGATATATATCCAGTAGTGACCGGCACTAATTATGTGGACAGCAGCGATATTCAGCTACTATTTGGATAGCTATGCAGTTGATTAGGACAACCTTTTTGCTACCCTAACTTTATTCAACTATCACCAACTATCTCTAGATTTAGACAGAATGCCCACGCGTTACCCTGGTACTCTGTCAGAATGTTTAGTGTACTATCTGTATCATGCTGTGGTCCTCAAACCTGGTCCTGGAGGCACCCCAGCCAGTCAGGTTGTCAGGATACTCGCAATAAATATTCATGAGAGAGATTTGCATGCAGTGGAGGTAGTGCAAGCAGATCTCTCTCGTGAATATTCATTGTGGGTATCCTGAAAACTTGACTGGCTGGGGTGCCTCCAGGGCCAGGTTTGGGAACCACTGGTATAAATGTCACTGAAACTTCACAGACAGGGCATCTCTCCAGACAGAAGCTGCTGCTATTTGGACAGGTGCTTTTGAAAATTGGGCTGATCATTCATTATTAAATATATCTCTCTAATATTCACTTGCCTGTATCTTTTTCTACTGGTGTTATTCTCTACCTTATGCAAAGCTATTTCATTTTATGGATTTATGCTGGGATGTGTGTCAACTGTGAACTAGATCAGCCTGACCTAATCTTGGTTGTAAGTCAATTGGGCAATTCAGAGCTGAGATCTGGATTTCAGTGGGAAGTTATAAATCCCTTGGATTTCCCTGAATCCCATAAACCATTATTTCTCATGTCAATTTTTCACATGACTGCTGCAAAGATGAGTTGTCTGTAGAACATCAAACAAGTAAGCACATTTTTCAAGGTAATTTGAAAATAGTTTCACAGAGTACTTAAAGTCAAGGCAACCTCAGAAATCAGTGGACTTGTCCAGCTGTTGGCATGTAGGGTTACAGAAGTTCAGAATGAAGCTGAAGTCAGCCACATGTATCAGGAGAGTTTAGATTTTGCATGCTGACTAATGCTAACTTTCTCTAAATGCAGTGAGGGATGCAGGATTCAATCTGAACCAACTTCTCCAATATTCAGTGGCCTGTTAAAGTTAACCAAATAATTTTATCAGCCTTGTCCCTGAATATGACCAGGAGGTTATGCAGATAACATTAACAGCCTGGAGTTAACTAGTTAAGCATAACTACACAGTGTTGATTATCAGTGCTTTCCTGCAAAATTGAAACTGCACTCAAAAACACCGTAAACACTGCATTTATTTGACTGAATAAATATTATCTTGCTTGTCGGTTGACTAGGCAAACATTATGCATTCAATTGAGGAGGGGGAGGGATTTCAAAAAATTGAAGATTTCTCCCAAATCTACCTGAACCAACCTTTTGAATATTACACTCCTACAGGTCAATATTCAGCCAATGGTATTGTTCTTAAAAAAGTTATCATAAAGAAAAGGCTGGCCTTAAGAAATATTGGGAATCAGAGCTGAAATTTGAGCTCTCTCAAGACCAATGTCATTCTTTTGGACAACTACAACAAGAACTCTTTCACCTGCAAAGACTAGACAATGTACTTTCTACAACACAGAGCACTCTGGACTCCACAAAAAATGTCTGTTGCTGTAAAAAGAAACCTGCGACAGCTGTTATTCTCATGCGCTAGGGCCCTTTTTTACTGTAGCAGTTAAAAAACCCCTAAAAATAAAATGGCCATGTGGTAAGATTACTCTCACCATGTGGTCATGCGGCGAGGAACACTTACTGCCACCCACTGAGGCGGCGGTAAGGGCTCCTACGGTAACTTGGTGGTAACTGGGCAGTGCCTGCTGCTGCTGCTTGATTACCGCTGGGTTAGTGCCACTATAAAAATAAAAAATATATTTTCTGGCACGCCAGAACTATTGCCGGGGGCAACTCTTTTGTAAAAGGGCCCCTCAATGCACTATCAGGATAATGCGGTCAGGGCTGGATGTTTTCCGGATAGTGGCAATACTGGGTCTGCTGTCAGATAACTTAGGACAGACTACCCAGTTCTAACTTGTCTGGATAATGGATTGAATATTGCCGTTGTCTAGAAGAGTTCTGGAACTGCCCTGGCTCCATCCATGTTCAGCCCTGGCACTATCAGGGCAATTCTCTAACTTGACACCTCAGGTTAAGCACCTTGATGCTGTGCACCAAGTGTCAATTCAATAACAGCTTCTTGGTATCAAGATTCAGTTATAGAATACTGGTGCAAATCAGCGTTAACATATCTACATTAGGTGCGACCACTTGTGCCAGATCAATGGCTAGTGTAAGTTGGTGTGCCTAAGGTACGCTATGCAGTGTGTCTAAGTGCACACCACACCCGTGTTGGCACTCAAATATGTGCCCCCTCACACTTACACACCACAGCAATTATGCGTTACCTTATAAAATAGTTTGTAGGGCATTCAGGCACATTAGTAGTGCTGATCGATAGAGTTTATCAAATTGCCTTTTATCCAGGTAGCAGTGAGGCGGAATGTGGAAATAATTGATTTTGAATATTATCGTGGCTTCACAATCAAAGTTAAAGCAGTGTTTTCCAACCCAGTCCTGGAGCTATTCGTAATCTGTATGGCTTTTAGGATAGCCGGGATAGGAGTGGAGAAGTAGGCCAGTGATTAGAGCAGTGGATTGGGGACAAGGGAAGGTGAAAGACCGCTAAGGTGGGGAACACCGAGATCCCATGGAGAAACAATGACAACTGAGAAGTGGGAAATAGACCGGTCGAACCAGAGACAAACAAGGAGACTTGAGTTGATATGGGACAATTTATTGGTGAAGACTCGACACAGTACCGTGTTTCGGCTGGTAGTCTGCATCAGGAGTCTAATAAAATAGTACAATAATAAAATAACATTAAAATAACAATAAAATATGACAGTATGCTACAACATGTATAAATAATTAATAAAATGAATTATTTTTAAAAAAATATTTTAAAAGATATTATGACAAACATAATAAGATATGCAAGGGTCTACAAGACAAAAAACAAAAAGAAGCAATGTTCAATAACAATATTGAAATGAAATAAAGTAGGAACTGACCTTTAAATAAAAGCAATGCCATCAGATGGTCGATAATCATAGATTCAAGAAAAGGGACCAATGTGGTCTATTTTTTTGTTATTTTATTATTGTATTATTGTTTGTCTCTGGATCGCCCGGTCTATTTCCCACTTCTCTGTTGTCAAATCCCAATGATACTCATTGTGAACTTGGGAATGTCACTCAGCCCACCATTGTCTCAGGGACAAATTTAGATTGTAAGTCCTCTGTGCACAAGGAAATACCTACTGTACTGGAACATAACTCATGTTGAATGACTACTGTAAAGGTATGAGCTAAATCCAAAAATGATGATAACCATGAATATGTGTAAGACAAATTTCCATAAATGAAAACTATGCACATGTATCTCATGCGTATTCATTATGGATATCCTGAAAACCAGACTGCATAACTGTGCCTCCAGAAGCAGGTTGGGAAGAATGTGCAGTTATGTCCTTTTTCCAAGCCACATTTCTTTTCTGTTGATTGTAGCACAATGGGCTAGATTCTAAATATGGCGCCTGAAAAATCTGCACGGAACAAATTTCTGCCCAAGCGTATTCTATAAGCAGCGTCTAGATTTAGGCATGGTGTATAGAATACGCTTAGTTAATAACCCAGTGCCTAGAACTACGTGCATCCATTTACGCCAGTGAAAACAAGGCATAAATACTGGTGTATAGACTTAGGCACAGAGGGCCATATTCTATAACAGTACGCATAAATTTTGGAACGCCCCTTCCCTGCCTATAATATGTCCCTTTTTTTTGGCTGGGCGCATTAGAATTTGGCCACTCTGCGTTAAATGTGCAGGTAAATTCTAATTATTGTCAATTAGTGCTCATTATTGCTTGTTAAGTGCTGTTATCAACACTGATTAGCTTGTTAAGCCTATTAAGTTATGTGCATTGTTATAGAATACGCAGACTCCGTTCCTTTTATCTTGCTGCACCATATGCCTGGAATAGACTTCCTGAGCTGGTACGTCAAGCTCCATCTCTGGCCGTCTTCAAATCTAAGCGAAAAGCCCACTTTTTTGATGCAGCTTTTAACTCCTAACCCGTATTCACTTGTTCAGAACCCTTATTTTATCATCCTCACTTTAATATTCCCTTATCTCTTGTTTGTCCTGTTTGTCTGTACTAATTAGATTGTAAGCTCTGTCGAGCAGGGACTGTCTCTTCATGTTCAAGCGTACAGCGCTGCGTATGTCTAGTAGCGCTATAGAAATGATAAGTAGTAGCAGTAGTAGTATTTTGGTACAGAACACTAGTGCTCTGGTTTACTATGCAGCACTAGCAGTTGATAATGCGCTAGTGCTGACACGACCCATGCCATGTTGGCAGTAGCGCATGGACAGCCACTAACGCTGCTTGGTAAACAGACCCATAGGTGCGATATATAGAATTTGGGGGAAATTGTCTTCCAGGTTGTGTGCTGACTCCTAAAAGTAGGTTGTGGAGCGAAGGTTTACATGCAGGCCATAAAGGGGTCCTTTTACAAAGTTACGGTAGGCTCTAGGTATGTGCAGCATGCAGCACAATGAGACTACCACGAGGCTAGCATACCCCCTGGTGGTAATTTCAGATTTGGCGCATGCCGTACCGCCGGGACAAATTATTTTTTTTTATTTCTTACCGTGCATGGCGTTTACAGCATTAATCAGCAGTTGGCACGCGCTGACTGGTCACTACTTATGTAGCACGTGAGCCCTTACTGCTAGATCAATGAGTGGCATTAAGGGCTCAGGCCATAAATAGACACGCGCTGGTTTCAATTTTACCACAGGCCCTTTTCCTGGCCCATTTTAAAAAAGCCCTTTTTCCCAGATGTGGTAAAAACTGGCCAGGAGTGTGCCAAGAACACGCGCCTACACTACTGCAGGCCACTTTTTGCCACGGCTTAGTAAAAGGACCCCAAAGATTGTTAGGAAAAACAAACATAAAATGGAGAACACAGAGAGGGTTTATTCATATTTCTAATTAGACCAAATTGTCAAGCTCCAGTCGTGGTATCACCTGAACAATTGGCATGTTTAGATTTTTAAAAGTCTCTTTTCTAACACTGTAGAAAAAAAAAAAAGTTAGTAGCTGTGATTTTGCTTTTACTGTACCGTGGGCCAAAAAACTGAGAGAGAGGTTAGAAACTTATGGATTGAAGTACTGAAATGAAGGTAAAGATTCAAAGCACAAACCAAGCACTGTTTGATAATAGAATCACCTGATGTCTTAGACGTGGCTCTTCTTGTCGGCACACAAATGGAGGAAGTCTTGATGAGTCAAGCACGATATTTTAATTATTACAGAAAAAGGGAAGTATTTGGTATAATGGCATTTTACCGGGAATCTGTAGCTCTGGAAAGAGAAAAAAAAAAACAGGGAACTGCAACCTACCCATTCAAATAATTTATACTACAGCATCTTCAGTTTCCAATCATCTTGCCAGGGGATTTGCATTGCAACAGCCACACTGTGCATCCTAACAAACTCATTTTATCGTGGTGTGATAGTTAAACTGTTGGGAATGATATGTTTGTTGCCAGCTCGCAGAAGGGTGTTTACTCACCAGCTATGGTAATTTACAAGATAAATAAACAGATACACAAATTTAGCACCATGTTTACACCAACACATATATTTTAATCTTATTAAAATAGATATATACAGGGTGAGGAAAAGGCATTTTTTTAATTCCACTGCTTTTTAATTTTTAATATTGGCATGGAATACATTTACAACAGGCATTAACGCTATGTATCACCAAATTAAAAAAAAAGAAAAAACACCCACACCGTGGAAAACAGAGATATTTACTGTACAAAGTTTTCTACCTCTACAAAGATACCATTTACTACAAAAAAAAAAAGCAAAATGCAATTAAAAATATCTTAAGAACAATAATAAGGACTGTGGCCTTCAACTGCAGCATGGTGAAACTGAGAAGCCATGGGATTATTTCTACAAACTATTTTCACTTAGCACCGTTCAGATGGAATTATTGCCATGACCTTTTAAAAATGTGAATGAGTGAATCAATACCCTTTCAGAGGTAAGACTGCAGAAGTAGATTGAGCCGTGCGGTAATGGCGTGTATTTCTGCATCAGAAGGCAGTTGAAACCTAATTATCGTCAATCACATACAAGGTGGCCCCATGTACTGATGAGCACTGTGACGGGGTGTAGCATTGAAGAGCGAGGTACAGAGAGAGACAGAAGCCAGAGAGTTGTACTGCTGGTGCCAATGGGGTAAGATTTTGAGTTGAGTTATAGGTACCGTCACTCATTTCCTATAACTAACACTGGTCTGTCAGAAAGAGCAACCTGTAAATGATGTACGAGTAGCTGGCATTTTGCCATCCTTCAACAGACCTTGCAGCCAAGAATCACACTTTATTGTCGAGGTCATTTGAACGCTTCCTTGGATGTGCACTATATATATTTTAAAATCAGTTGTCCAATCAACAGCATTCCTGATGGCTTGATAGCAAAAAATGCAGATATTGGAATGTCATAATTTTAATTTTTGTCTTGAAATGTAGTATGCATATCTGCCTTCCAATGTCAAATACAACTACAGATGAGATTTAAGGTACTACAATAATGGCTAAATAGCTTCATGATAGAAGCTTTTCCCATTACTAATATAGGGTCTTCCCAAGAAGACTTTTGGAGAAATCTCTGGAAACAATTAGTTAACCTTGAAAATAATTCTTTGAATCTGGATTTTCAGACAAAGCACATAAGTTGTTGGCAAAAATCACTTTTAGATGGTCTCATGTTATGCAATAAATATGATCACCTTAGTCTTTCCACAGTGTGTTAAAATATTTTACTTTCCGAAGGTAAGGCGGAAACTTAACTTTGATGCAATTTTTAAAACTAGTCACTTAGGGAACCTTTTACAAAGCTGCTGTAAAAACAGGCCTTAGAGTGTCCTTAAGCAGGTCTTTCTCCTGTGTGCTAAGGCCATGCCTTAAAAATCTCATTTTTTTGTATTTATTTCATTAATGGCCGTGCATTAATGTTGCTATTAGCATGTGGTCATTTTTTAAAATTACTGCGGGAAGCACTTACTGCCACCTATTTTACAAACGGTATCCATACACCTAATTTCCGCCACTGATACACCTCCTCAAAAACAAACCAAAAAAAAGAAAATATTTAGCATATGGTTAACGTGTGCGCATGCAAATACTAACCTGTGGTGCGTTGATGCATCCTGGGGGCCTTTTACTCAAGGGTTGGCATGCGGTAACAGGCTTACTGTGCACCAATCCAGAAATACTAAGGGGCTAACCTCAAGAGCCCAGCAGTAGTTCCTACCCCCAGTGCATGCCCTTTCTGGTGCCACAAAAATATTTTCTATTTTTGTAGTGCCGGTGCTTACCCGGCAGTAATCGGGCAGCACCAGGTACTGCCCGGTTACCGCTGGGTTAATGCAGGAGCCCTTACTGCCACCTCAGTGGGTGGCAGTAAGTGCTCCCCTCCGAAAACGGCTGCATGGCAAATGGTTCACTTACCACATGAACTAAATATTATATGAGGAAGAGAATCAAAAATATTAACAAAATTATAAATTGAGCAGGATTCTCTATATACTACTAAGTGAGTGATGCATCAACTGTATTGAAAAAATAAGGAGTAAAAAGCCTCAAGAAGCTCCCGGCTAAATGCCACGGGAGCAGAACTGCTTCATCATCGGCAAAAAATACTTCCTTTAAACAAAACTACAAAATACAGCAGTACTCAAAATTGACTTCCAATAATTCCTTAAAAAATTTTTACACAATAAAGCAGGCTCATGGTACTTAGCTGAACAATTTTTCGTCCTCCACACGTAGACCGTGACCAGCATTTCGTCTAGCTGCGTCAGGGTCTCAGTTCCGGTAATCAAGAATGAAGTTAAAATAATGACCGTCTGACCCTGATTTAGTAGTATATAGAGAACCCTGGTCAATTTGTAATTCACTGACTGCATGGCCATTTTTTTTCTAGAAAGACAGCCTTTTGCCCGTTGCGGTAAAAGGGGGCCCCTCGTGCATTTCAAAAACACGTGCTGATGCTAGTGCAGACCCCCTTTTACCACTTCTTAGTAAAAGGACCCCCTCCCCCTTGTTAGTCCATTTATGCTGCATTAGGGCACATGTTAGCACCTAAGGGCAGCTTAGTGAAAGGACACCTTAGCTTGCTAACTTCTGTATTTGAAACACTAAAACATATTTATGTTGATATGATTTCTTGTACATACTAGTGTAATGAACACTGCACTTTCAGGCCACATTATATGGTTTTTCTACAGCAAATCATTGCGACCAATTTACCTCCCCCCCCCTCCCCCCCCGCTTCAGTTAGACAGCAGAAAAAATCTGATTAGGGAAAGTTGTTAACAATGTACAATAGCATAATAATAGGCTGATTTGGGGCTCAATTTCTTTAATGCTTTAAGAAAGGAAACAAGGGTTATGAAAGAAGAATTCTCATTACCTCCAAAGCAATAGACTCTAAAATTTAAATTGCATCCAGAAGCATCTATTTGTGGTGCAGCTGTCATTCAATAATTATCTTGGCTATATGAAAAAAAAATGATTTATTTCCAGTTGCTGATTCTTTTCAGAGGTAGCTGCCACCACTTGAACTCTGCATTGAAGGAGCAGGTCCATAAAATTAGGGCAACCCTTCTATGTAACAGATGGTATTTCAGAACTGCTGCCGTACAGGCTTATCATCTGCCAACCTACAGCAGTGATCTCTGCTTCCACGATCCCCCTATTCAAGCAGTAAATCCCAGCTCTTCTTCCCTGCATACACACGACCATCCCAGATGGCTGTCATGAATTCTATTTAATAGGTGATAGTTTTATCGAATGTTTTTCTTTCACTCTGTGGTGAAGAGTAAAATGTCAGTCGGTGAGACACATTTTTAACAGAGTCTTTCTATTGTTATATACTCAAGGCAAAGAGCCAGTGAAAACTGGGCCCAACCTGTTTTATTTTTTTATACTACGTTGTCCTACTGTTAGGTTCAAACCTAGTACGCTAAATTATATTTCTTTCACATTTTGAAGAAAAGGTTGAAACCTGGAATTTACATAAATTGCCAGTTCAGTGATGTCCCCCTAATCTTTTAGATAAAATAACAGCATTAAGTTGTGGCATATCAGTTAATACATGTGCTGTATTAAAGGATTAAAGGATCGTTCACAGATACAATTCTTATGGCAAATTTATTTTGTAGCAGGGCCCCAAAATGATGCTCTGCCTTTAGAGGAGGAAATTTATGGAGTCTCCTACATCTAAGCTGAGTAATGGAAGTGATGGGAAGGAGGCTGGGCAAGGGTGTCTATCTGAATAAGAGGCTGTTCCCACTTATGTTTTAGAGGGAGCTGTAAAAGGCCCTACACCTTCTCTAAATCTGGACTCGTGCATGAGTGATTGTTGAGCCCAGGGGGGCTCACGGCAGTAATAGGAAGCCACCACTCTTCATGGCCAGCTAGGCCTTAAACGAAGAGAGGAGGCAGCCCCCAGGCTGTCTAAGGCTAATACAGGAAAAGGGAACTCGAGAGAGGTGTAGCCTGAAGGGTATGGAGAGTTTGTCCACATTCAGCTGATGTCAACATCACATTTTTTTTCAGCAGGGACCCAGTCCAGGAACCCATGAAGATTTCTAGATGAATGTGGATACCATTTCGGAGGATCCTGGAAGATGTATCCCTCTAAGCTACTTTGGAAGTCAATATAGCCTAACTTGTGAGGGGCCAACCCTGGGCATCCTTCACAGATAGGAAGATTTTGGACATTTTTTCAACTGTTCTGTGTCTTTATCCCAAGGTACACTGGTGTGGTAAAGATTTCCTTTTTCTCGATATTTGACAGAGGATCCATGGCACACAGATCTTTAGCCCAATGTACCATGTGAGAATTGGTGTGTTTTGTGGTGGAATGTCTAATTTTGAGTATCTTTCAGGGAAGCTGGAGAGGCCATGTACTAACCGGGAGCTTATGGAAGGAGCAAGGAGTCTGGTCCTAAAGATGGAGATCAGAGTAAAGGAAGCTTGCCAATCTGTACTGAGGTTGGAGGAAGGTCCAACATAACAGATAAGAACTATTTGCATAACATGAATGTATTCAAAAGAGCACTGTGATTTTGAATGAAATGAATAAGCTGTATCACATTTGATTTGCTTTGTTTGCTGTGCAGATTTGGATTTGTGGAAAATATCAATAAAGGTAATTTTTAAGAGAAGTACACAGCCTTGTAGATTGACTTTTCTTGAGGCAGGGGAAAGCTTGGAGGAAATTGCCTCCCTACCCACCAGGACCCCCCATTATTTTCCTGCACAGTGAACTCAGGCATGGAGGAAACACCATACCTACAGTACTAGAGGGGCACTTGCATTTTACATAGTAACATAATAGATCACTGCAGATAAAAGACATGTTCGGTCCATCCAGTCTGCCCAACAAGATAAACTCGTATGTGCTACTTTATATGTATACCTGAACTTACTTTGTCCTCACCATTTTCAGGGCACAGACCGTAGAAGTCAACACTAGCTTTGCTTCCCAATTACCCGGTGTTGCCACCCAATCTCTGCTAAACTTCTGTGGATCTATTTGTTCTGAACAGGATTCCTCTGTGTTTATCTCACACATTTTTAAATTCCATTACCGTTTTCATCTCCACCACCTCCAGGTGGAGGGCATTCCAAGAATCCGCCATTTTTTTCATGAAAAAATACTTCCTGACATTTTGCCAGATTCTGCTCCTCTTCAACCTCATTTCATGTCCTCAAGTTCTACTTCCTTCCCGTCTCCGGAAAAGGTTTGTTTGCAGATTAGATTTTACATGCATCACTTGCATGCAATCCACAGCCACCGCTCAACGGATTCTTAGTATTGCCGTTTAGAAAATGTTGCGCGTCTCATTTCTCCCAAGGGGTTGTGATGTAGTTGCTGTTGACCCTTTCTCTTTACCATGTTCTAAAATTAGGATGATCAACCTATGATACCAAACAATGCCTCAATCCATTTAGCATGGCCCACAGTATCATGTACATTTCCCTTAACAATTTGATTTCAATATCATGGTGGTTGCTTCTAAATAGAATTTCTTATACCCTGGAACTTATGTGACCGTTTAAAAAATCATGATGGGAATATTGTATTGACTGAAAGGCTCACTGAAGGAACCAGTATCTATGTGGTTAGATCTATCTATTTCTTAACATTCTGCACTAGGTTTTTTTTTTTTCTTCCCTGAGAGTACTTCTTGTAATGCAGGGGAAGTGTCAGAAATAATGACCGTCTACCTATATCTGCAATAAAACGTAGAGCATGGATTATTATAGTTGTAAGTATCGGAGATTTATTTCATGACTGCAGGTAATGATGAATCTTTTAGCACAACTAATGTCTGGAGGAAGCCTCTCTTCTTCTCGGAGCTGTCACATAGCGACTATTTATAGGGTCCTTAGTGCTGTGGGGTTTTAGCATAAAGAGGCAATGTGTCTAAGGTGCCACTGGATGGAAATGTTAGCAAGGGCTTCCTCTCACTGAGGATCTTTTAGTAGATGGTATTAGATTCCCTCTTTATGTTTACGTCCCCCAAAAGACAGGGGACAGATGTTTAACATCAAACCATTAATCCCTTGGCCCAGGTTCATGTGACAGCAGAAACCCAACAGAATGAGCCCTCTGCCTTCGCTCGGTGTAAATGCTGCAATTTACTGTTGATTTACAGAACAGGGTCAGGCCATTAGAAACTTGGCAATCTTCTGTACAGCTGGAAAACAATATGCATGATAAGCTAAAATTCAATACCTTCTTGCACTAATTAAATGGGTTCCCACCAGGACAAAAACACAAATTACAAAGCAGGGCTTTTCTGCCTCCCTCTGCATTTTCCTACAGATGAGGCTGTGGTGTTACTTTTCTTTGGGACCAGAGGCTTGCAGTGCACTTTACCGCTTCAGGGCTGAAGTCTCACCAGACCAGTCCTCAGATTATTTGGACTCTGTTGCACTTGGCGGACTGACCTCTTCTTCTTGTGAACCACATACACAAGTACACAGGCAGAAGGTCTTCCCTGTTAAGCTCTATAGGAAATGTCATTCTTTAATAGGTCCTAGGCCAGTAACAGTCACACCCATTTGAAGCCTAGTCAGTGATAAGCAGAATGAACAGGATTTAAGTTGGCAGACTATGGAAGGGAATGGTTTTCTAAAAACATCACCAATAGCTCTACTTCATGATTATTCATCACCATCTTGCTTCCTCCTGTATATTTGTTAAATATTTAACTGAGCTTGTTTGAAAAAACAATCTTGTTTTTCAGGATAAGCACCTTATTCCTTGAAAACACCACAGTAGAGAAAGCAAGTTTGTCTCCCCATATGAGTTCTGGTGCTCAGAGCACCCACATCTGTGATATAAACAGCATAATTCATTAAATGGAAAAAAATGCTGTTTGTATTTACATGAAAAGACAAAAAATATAAATATCCTGCACATTAGGGTAAACTCTAGAGTCTGCTTAATAATAACACTTTGCTGATTGGTAAACACAGGTTTAAATCATACCCACTTCTCTTCCAGAAGCACATGCAAAATTCAGAACTGCTGAAGGTTTGTATATAAAAAAAACAGGATACAGATTTTAACCTGGATCCAGCAATATTAATACTTAAAATAATGCAAAAATATTATCTGGTAACTATAAATCTCATCATCCAATGTGAAAGAACATTCTAAATCTATTAATATTTTCAGAGACATTATCTTTCTGCCACCCCACTGCTTTGTGACTTCTTGTATCAGCTATATTATTTGCCTTAGAGCATCATCTAAGTGTTTTTCTTCCCCTGTGAGAAACATCTTCCACAACCTTCACAAGATCCAGCCCACTGCTCCCCTGCAGGAGGATTAGAGCATCATTAACAACCAAAGACACTTCAGGCACAAGTTGAGGCTCCAGTGTCTCCTACCCTTCCTGCCTCCCATCAAAATTCATATCCTGTCACTGTTTTAGGAGCAGAAAGGCTTCTCATTACAGCATCATTCCCCTTTTGCAAGAAACACTGATTGCTGCACCGGTGGCTTCGGAAGGCAAAGATGTAATTTAGCAAAATAATGTACCATGCTGATTAATTTAATGTAGCCCATGACTAATTATGGTAATTCATTACATCTACAATTAGGCTAAGTAATTTATTGCACTGCAGTCTCATAAAGCAGAGGATTTATATCGAGTTTTGAATGTCACCCAAAGGACATTTCTGTACCTTGTCTTTACTGAAGTGGAATAAGGCTGCCAGCTGAGACGAACCCAGCCACCCCCCCCCCTCCCCCACCGCGCTCTCACTCCATTTTTGATGGTTGTACTGCACGCTAGATGGAGGCATGATGAGAGGGTCTTTTTATTTCCCCCCTCCCCCCATGACACCCTTTCCCCTCCACTTGCACCTTTCTGATCATCTGGTATGGCATTTATCCTTTTCAGCCTCACCCTCCTCTGCTCCTGGCAGGCTTAAAAGCGCACCGACTATACACACCGTTCTATGGTTATTGAGGATTATTTGTAGGTTTTAAAGGAGGAGAATAAAATACCCGCTGACATTTATGTCATTGCTTTTCAGGGCTTAGCCTGTGTTCGCAGCATCCGCTTCCACAAAGGCGTCCAGCTGACATTTCTGACTGAAGGAGGCTTTTTTCTGCCTTCACGCAGAAGCAAAGCAGCAAACCTAGCATTATTGTGAAATACAGCCTTGCCTCGCATCCTGCAGCAGGGTTTGCAGCAGCAGCAGCGGGGTCCTTTGGAGACCAATTTGTTTAGCTGATCACTGTCTCTTTGACGTGGCTGCAAATGTTACCTTTCTTTTTCAATCAAAAACACAGCAGGGTGTGCCATCTGTTTGGCACCGGCTTAGTTCCCTTCCCCAATGCCTTTTTTTTTCTTCTGCAGATAGTATTATAATGGCAATTTGCTGACATCTTCCAGTCCCTTTGCGCTAAATATACTTTTCTAGAATGCGCTGTTTTATTTTATTAAAAATATTCAAACAAGCGGAAACGTCCACAAACGCAGTAACCCAAAGCTGTTTTTGTTTGTTTGCCTTCCACCATGGCAATTGTTTTTATTTGAAATGGACGTGTTTACTGAACGAAAAATTCAAATTACTACCTATACAAGTCTTAGATGTCGTGACTTTACCCGGGAAACGCATAAAATCACAAGATTAACAATTTGCCCGTTTTTTTCTCTATTGCACAAAAAGTCTCCCCTCCCTTTCTCTTCCAAGAAGCTGAAGCCTATGAAATATGTAAATGCCGGTATGGAACAAAAGCTAGAAAAGTGGTTAACTGTTTCCCCCCAGCTCAGAGCAGTGAAGACCCCCTAAAGTAGGAACAGATGATCAGCACCACAAGCTGAAGCCACAGGGATGCTCACGGATCTGGGAATGCGTTGTGGAATACAAATGAAGCCACTGGAGCCTCCTAGGCCAGACCTCATTACAATTCAGTAGCACTCCGCTTTTCTAATGTTAATGTAGCGGTTATACAACGCACGAAATTTACAAAAAAAAGAGAGAGAAATACGTCTAGACTACAATTATGTTCAACATCTGATCATATTTCTGCAAAAAAAAAAAAAAGCTTCATTTATTATGTTTGTAGTGCAGCTGCTTTTCCTAATGGCCCGTGTCGTTCGTTTCCCAGTTTCACTGGTGGGACCACGACCTTTGTGGCTCTTTTCGGTTTGTAGCTTGAAACGGCACCGATAATGCAAACCTTTATATTGGTTTGTTTCCTTAAATCTCATGACTGAACAGGGGGGGGGGGGGAGTTTCCCCCTTTTATGGTGCAAAAGAGCAACAAGCAAGTACATTCGTGCAAAGCTGTAAGAACAGACTGAGTTTAGGAGCACTTTTAGCTGTTTTGTTCGTAGCACAGAAATGTATACTCTTTAAAGAGCGTAGGAAAGAGTAGGGAGCAGTAGTGCAAAATGTTTCTTAATTGAATGTTTATACAGCCCGGACAGTGGGGCTGGGTCCCACCAGGGGTTGCATTTGCAGAAGAGATTCTCTGCACAAGTTTATTAAAGGGGAAATTGGTTCTGGTAGAGTCTATAACTACAGCCATAACGATGGAAAGGAAACAGAGTGGCCCAGCCCTTATGCAAAAATCACTATATGTATCTTTCTGAAAGTATTTAATAAGGATATTATGGGGTGTTGCTTTGCTGGTCCAAGAGTAGTGCTTCCAGACGTTTTGCATCCCTTATGCATTCATCAAAGCAAGTTACAAAACTATCGTCAAACTGATTAGAGGTGGAGAGCATTTAAAAAAAAAACCAAAAACATTTTTTCACCACATGGGATGTAAACTGTACCATATGTCCTGGCCTTTAAACACGCTGGAGAATAATTATCCTGGTATTATCTAAGGAGGAAGGCTACCTTTCCGATTTATCAATTTAAGAAATGTATGTGGATTCACTATCTCCCATAACTATATTTATTTACAGAAGTTTATATTCCTTCTTCATGGCATTGCCCATTTAAGATCGTTTACACGGATAAACTGACAGAAATATCAAATAACAATTACAATTATTAAAACAAAAAAACACCCAATAAGATCCATAAAACCGTAACCAATGTGATAAAGGAGAACACGAATGAAGAATGGAAAGTACCCGGAAGAGGATCGAGTTTAAGCAGACACCCACAGACAGGGAGGGTGGGATAGGGGTGCAACCATATCTTTCTTTCTTTTACGAGGAACCCGTTGTAAAGAATTCGTGTTAGTGCCGCTCCAGCACTAACGTAGTAATTCTATTTCAGCGGTCAATACGGTATTTAATAAATTCACACAGAAATCAAACAGAATCCTGCATTTCTGGAGGAGGCAGCTCGTCAGTTCCTGGGGCTGTTAAAGACAACCACAGTTACACATTAGTGGGTTCAAATCACTACAAGGAAGTTGCGATTTTTACAATCCATCTCCTATTTGATCAATTTCCCTCAACAGTATATACTCTAAAGAATTTCAAAAGGCAGCCGGGATTATGTACAAAGGTTAACACCAGTTACTGGAGTTGGTTTCCTTTCAAAGTGAAATACATAGAAAGCACTGCGTTGGCTACAGGGGCAGCTTCCAGATGTTCAATAAATTCATGAGAACATCTTTATTTCTGCTCTTCAAAGGAACAGCAGACATAAAAATAGAACATTACATTTTTTTAAAATAAAAAGCTCATGAAAAAACATTATTAATTACTTCTATAACCTGAATAAATGAAATTCTTATCTGCTTCATTTTCTATTGTTCTAAGAACTAAGTAAAAAGTTTTAGTTCTGCACACAGGTAGGCTAGGCTCGAACAGCAACGGAGGACATCTATGAATCTGCTTTATCACTTCTATGCACTTATTGGAATAAATTCAGCCGACAGCAGCATTTCATTTCTTCATTTAGTTTAGAGGCCAGATGGCATTAGAATCATTTACTTCACCTTGTTGTGCTTAATTACTACAATCAACACACTATTTTCCAAATTAATCATAACAAAGTAATTTCATTAGTAACACAGCAGGCTGTTGAATTATTAGTATCATACCAGTTTGCAAACAATTAAACTTTATTTGAACCTTAAAAAATTTGCAGAGTGGAACATTATTGTAAGATCTAATGGCAGCCTAGTAAGGTATCAGCACCTTAGAAATAATCCAGAAAAATACAGTATCAAAAGTACACAGCAGTCACCTTTACACCACATTAGCTCCCTTCAACTGGACTCAAGGAGTCAAATCAAGAGTAAATGAAATAATTAAAAAAACATCTTTGGTGCATTGTCTTATCCTCTGATTTATAATAAGACATTGATATTTAGCAAATTATTTAATATAATATTGGTTTTATATTAAGTTGTCTAGTCAAAGAAAATTCCCTTGTAATTCTGTATAGTTTATTGAAAGAGTATTTGCCGCTTGGAATTTATATTTTTTTTTTAACATTTTTGGAGGGTCACTTAGGTTTTTGGGGGTTTTTTGCCTACAAAAAATTTTTCAAAAGAAACTTGAAGAATGGTGTACTTTATTTTTATACTGTCATCATCTTTATAGCATATACAAAATACTGATCTTGAAAGGTTTTTGCTATTGAGTAGCTGGCGAGGTGTGCCCTCTGCTGGATGAACTGAAACAAAGCAAAAAGCCCAAGGAATGTTTGCAGCCTTCCTCAAAGCTTATATCTAAGTATGCAGATGAGCCTGGTGGAAGAACGCAGAGGTCTTCACTATGCCATGAAAAGCTGCTGCCATCTACTGGTTCCTTGCAGCTCTGAAAAATGATTTGCTGTCTGGGCACTGTGAAAAGTGTAGGCTGCACTATTTTAAGAGCTAAGAACTAAAGGTCCCTTTTATTAAGCCGCATAAGCGCTTACGTGTGCCCACCGAGCGCCAGTTCCGAGTTACTGCCTGGCTACTGCGTGGCCCAGGCGGTAATTTCAGTTTTTTATGCACGTCCACTACGCACATCAGAAAATATTTTTATTTTCTAGCATGTGGGCAGTAACTGGCATTTGAATGCACGTTGACCATTACTGCCCAGTCAACGCGTGAGACCTTACCGCTAAGTCAATGTCTAGCGGTAAGGTCTCAGACTCAAAATGGAAGCGCACCAATTTTCATTTTGCTGCACGTCCATTTTTGGCCCCCTCAAAGGCATTTTGTACAGGTGCGCAGAAAAATGATTCTGACCGCGGCCAAAACACGTGCCTACACTATCACAGGCCATTTTTCAGTGCACTTTAGTACAAAGCCGTGTTAAAAAGTGGCCTGCGGTAGTGTAGATGCATCTTTTGGGTGCACGCTGGGCCATGGTTTATCATGGCTGGGGAAAAGGCCATTTTTTAATGGACCAGGAAATGGGCGTGCACAAAAATTAAAACTAGTTTGTGCCTATTTACAGCCTGAGTCCTTACCGCCAGCCATTGACTTAGTGGTAAGGGCTCACAAGCTACCCACGCATTAATCATGCAGTGCATGCCAACATGGACATGCTGCTGATTACCGCTGCGAATGCTCCATGGTAGAAAATAGAAAAAATATTTTCTACCACAGGATTTGGCCCATGCCAAACTTGGAATTATTTATTTCTTGCATTTGTATCCCACATTTTCCCACCTCTTTGCAGGCTCAATGTGGCTTACACAATACATCATGAGTGGTGGAAATATATTAAAAAATAGACAATTAGTGTTATTGAAGGATCTTGGGCAGCATGATAATGAAAAAAACATAATAGTAGAATAACAAGAAGGATTTTTGGGTAACATGGTGATGATAAACGTGATAGTAGTATAGCAAGCAGATATTGTAAGACAGTTCTGAATGTATGTGGAGGAGCTGTGTACATTCACATTGGTTGATCTTTTTAGTATGCCCTGTTAAAGAGATGGGTCTTCAGTAGTTTGCAGAAGTTCCTTGTTTCGTAGATCGTTTTTAATTTGCGCGGTAGTGAGTACATGCTGTACCCCAGTAGTATTGCTGATTTCGCACACACTACCTGCACATTAGCCGTCCTGCGGATTTGTAAAAGGGCCCATGATTGACCAGGACACATAAAACACACTGTACAAGATGAATTGGATTTTGACACGTCAAAATGATTACTGTGATCAACACCAGTAAAAGACAGACTCTACATTTCCAAAACCTCACTGTTGTTGTTTTCTTTTTCTTTCAGGGATTTTCTTTTCAGAGATTTATTAGTGCTATCAGATATTCAGTGATACAATGAGTCAAATGGTTAAAGATATAACATGAGATACAATAGAGTCCCAAATGACAAAGCATAATAAGCAGCTATATTTTACAATATCTTGGCAAACGTAGTTTTTTTTTGTAGTTCATTTTAACATTCATTACTTCTATCCTGTCACAATACATAAATCTACTTCTACAGATCAGAAAAAGTTCTATCAGGTTAAAATTTCATTGAATTTAATAAGAAAACAAATACTGAAACAGCATTTCCTCAGAATATAATGTGCACAGGTATTTAACAAACCCACATTTGTACAGGTTTATCACATCTACTTTGAAATTTGTGATCACTATAAATGACAGATATTAAGAGCATTATTTTAATCAAAAAAAGAACTGCAAGTGAGAAGTACATAGAAAGTATCTGCAGAAGAACACCAGGTCTAAAGCTCCATGACATGGAAATCACCAGCCACACCTTTAATTCACTTGCTGATTATGTCCACGTTTAAACTGGTGATACATATCTTCCACATAAAATGTTTGCAAAATCTCACAGCTTAAATTGTGACATTTATTTCCCACATTATCCCAAAAAGTCTCAAGTTCAATGTGGCTTACAATATAGATTGAATGAATATAGAATGAAATATTACATTGGTCATAATACGTTGGATTGAGTAACAAGGAATAACAGATTAATAGAAGGGTTAAAACAATGTACAATTTGATAAAGACATAATACAAACAGAAGATAAGGTTGTCAACCAGTTAATTAGATTAACAAAAACCTTACCACTCTGTTTACTAAGCCGCAATAGCGGCTGCGGCGTGGCAATGCCAACACATCCCATTCAAAGTGAATGGACTGTGTCGGCATTAAGCGTGTGTCTTAGTAAACAGGGGGGGTTAGACTAATGTTGAAGAAAATTGAAATGAAGTTGTTAAAACATGAGTTTTTAAACTTCTTTTGAAATTGCATAAATTAGAATGGAATCTAACAGACTTAGGGAGAGATTCCAACATTTAGTTCCAATGTAGGAGAAATCTGAGGAAAAATATTTTATAGCAGACATTTTTAAAATTTGACAGGCAGAGAGTCTGAGGAAATCTCTTGCTCCAAGGAAGGCAATATGTGAAGGTAGGTCAATTAGATGGTGCATATAATCTGGAGTTAGTTTTATTTGAAAGATAAAGGTACATATCTTAAAAGAAACCCTAGCTTTAATAGGGACTTAATGCAGTCTAATTAACAGAGGAGACACTTTTTCAAAATGTGGAACTTTATAAATAAATCGGATGGTTGTATTTTGAGCAGTTTGGAGTCTTTTTAGGACCAGCTCCTTGCATCCTGAATAAACAGCAATACAAAAATCCAACTAGGAGAGAACTAAGGATTGAACAAGGAGTCTGAGGATACCAGGTGGGAAGTAAGGCCTGATGAGTTTAAGCTTCCAGAGGGTCGAGAATGATTTGGTGATGACCTTGTTTGCATGTTGCTCAAATGTAAGCTGCTGATCAATAGTTTCACCTAGAATCTTTAGAATGTATTCGATGGAATAAGATAGTTGATTAATAGTAAATTAATTGAAAGGAGTAGAAGCAAAATGGATTGGTAATGACCAGAAACTTGGTTTTATCTCTGTTAAGTTTAAGTTTGAACTCAGATACCCAAAATTCCATAACGTTGAGTCCAGATTTGATTTTGATCAAAATTTCAGAGATGCATTTCCTAATATAGTGACATCATCTGCATATTTGAAGATTCAAGCCTGCTACCCAAAGGTGGCATCATTACATTGAATAGTATGGGGAAGAAGGGGGATCTACTGGGCACCCCACAATCAGAGGTCCATGGAGGAGAGATAGAATCAGCCATCTTTACTTGGTAAGGTCTGAACTTAAGGAAAGCATGAAACCACCAAAGGACATTCCCAATTAATCCAAAGTGATCTAATATATTTAGTAGTATGTCATGGTGCATGATAACCTTTTGAGGAATATTTAGGTTTCTTTTACATGAGGCAACCTATTTTCTTTGGATTGCAGTGTTGTATAGTAACTAAGGGGGTCTTTTACTAATTACTGTACTTAAGTAAACATTTTGTCACTTGTACATGAAAATAAGTATGGGAAACATTTGTTACTTTTACCAAAGTAATAATTTCTCCATTGTTTACAACTTTTACTCAGTTACACCTGATGTTTGCAGTTAAAAGTAAAAGCAAAAGTGAGACGTAACTGAGAATTCCTCAGTAAACCAAATGAAAACAGCAAAACCTGGAATAGGATTTTGCTATTGCAAACCTTGTCACGTAGTGGATTATCTCATCTTAAATGTTGCTGCTCAGTGAATATAGCTTATGAGAACAGTGGAGTTGTCTGTGGCTGTTGAACTGGTTACTGGCCAAAGAGGGCAGTGATGAGTTGGATTACTTTGAAGCGGCGATGAAGCTGAAGCTGGTTGCAATTCTTGGTGAATAGACATATGTCTCTGCCATAACAGACTGCTGGTCATCCCATAGAAAATTTTACACTGGGATGTCTATCTACCGGATTGATAGAGTCTATAGAAAGGAAGTCTGCTCATCTGGCCTTGAGACTGAAGGGTTCCCACACATTTGATGCTCTTGCATCAGTTCTCAAAGATATTCAAACAGAGTTTGCTATCAGATGAAAAATTGATAGATCAACAACAGACAATGATTCCAGCTTTGTGAAAGCCTTCTCTGTAATTGGAGAGCATGAGGATGATAATAAAGATGAAAATGCAAGTGATGAAATAGACCACAACACTTCTAACATAGATGATAACGACAGTGATGGCAATAAAATATTCTTTACAATACAGAAATCACGTGTTTAAACCAGAGATTACTTTGATCAATAACTGTAGACCCAGTCAGAAGACATCAGTATAATTGCAGCATGGTCTGATTTGAAGGAACTTTTCATCAGACTGAATACTTCCTGCCAGTGCAGTTGTTGAAGGCTGTGCTGGTTTAATGACTCACAAGCACACTGCATAAGTGACAGTCATTTTCAAAATTTAGTTTGGATTGAATGTGGAGCAATAAAGTTGTTGAGATAAAAACATTAACAATAGTTGCATTTCTTTGTAGTTGCAGTACTTTTACTCAAAAAGTATTATATTAGGCAATAACTTTTTTACTGTTACTTAAGTAAATTTTTAATATGTTCTTTGTTGTACTTTTAATTAAGTACTTTGAACAACACTGATTTTTTAGTACAGAGCTCTGGGGCTGCCTGTGAGCAGTACAGTAATATACTGTAATATTCAGTAGAGAAGGGCTTCATACATTCTGGGGCTGATGCAGAAAGCTATCATGGGTGGAAGTGCATGATTTGCAAGATGTCTGCACACAATGTTATGACTGCATGATGCAGAGAAGTGTTTCCTGCAAAAATCGGAACTTCGGACACTGGCACACAGCATATTAAAATGAATGGTAATGAGGCTATTAGCCATTCAGCCTCAATGCAGACAAGTACACAGAAGACTTTAAGGCATGCCCAAAGCTAGAATTTTAACACCAAGTGTGAGGAGGGTTAGAAGGGTTAGTTGAAAGGACTTTGTTCTCTTTTCAGGCAGCTAAATTAGGTAAAGACGTTTTTTCTTTGATTTTATAGGTATCGGGGTATGCAAGTTTTAGACATTTGCTTAAAACATCCTTGTTTCCAAACTTTGTTAGGAATTGAATGTATTAATTTTAACTGATTATGTTTCTTTGATTGTCATTCAATTATGTGTTCCTGGCTTGTCCAGCTTCTTGTTTTGTAATCCGCATTGAACTGCAAGGTATTACGGGCTATAAAAATAAATTATTATGTTAATGCCAGTTTGGGGGATTTAGTGCTAGGTTTTTAAAATTTTGTTGTAAACATAACAGGACCCACAACTTTTAACACACAATGTGATGTGACAGCTCTGTGCATCCCAACAGGAAAAAACAAAACAAAACACTTCTGCACGTGAACTGGAATTTTATTCTGCACATAAACACCAGCATTGCAAAAATGTATGTGCAAGAAATTTTTGCAAGGCTGTTATTTATCCACAGAATAACATTCCACCACACCCCCAGATGTGTGCAGACATTTTTATTTTGCTCGGTAATGCACACAGCACTAGCTGCCCTCAGTGCACAACCTTGTGCGCATGCATCGGGTAGGCTTGCTCTCATTAGCAAACAATTCTGCATGCTTCAAATTTGCATGCCATTAGCTTACTGTCAAAGCAGTGTGCTCAGCCATCAGTGTGTGGCTCTAACATGCAGCTTTCTGCATCAGCCACCCCCCCCCCCCCCCCATCTGTCCAGTGGCTTCTGCCTATCATGTTATCTTTAACCCTTCTCAGTCTCCAGTTATAGCCCTCTCTACTACTGCCCTCTGTGTCTGTCCAAGATATTAGTTTGAGGAATTTCAACCTTTCCTCTACAACTTCATCCTTAAGCATTTCTAGGGTTTGAAGCTATGATGGCAAACCAGGCACACTATAGTTGGACTATCAGAATTGTGCCACCACAGTACTGATTCTCTGAATTAGAAGTCGCATGAAAAATTAGGTGCTGCAGTAAATGTCTGCAAAATGGAGACTGCTATTCCCATTTTATCTCCAGTCTCAGAAAACAGACTATACATCCAAGTCACTTCAACATTTCTGCAGTTTTATGTGAGTTTTCACAATCATCTAAATGTTAGAGATGGTATGACTGTTGCATTCATAAGCACACATTTAAAATACATTAAGAGAGAGCACAAAAAAATATAGTACAGGTGATTATCTGAAACATATTTTGCCAGCATCATTACCAATCACAGGCCTGCTAATAATTGAGACAACCAAATTCCCCGTGCTGAAGGCAGAATTTGCACAAGCTGCTGTTTTCTTTTATTCAGTGCTTTTAATTATGGAACAGTCCTGATCAAGAGGAGAAAAGACATATAGTTAGCACAAAGCAATACAAAAAACAGAAAAACACAATCCTCTGACCCCCCACCTCACAAGAATAACCAAGCTAATTAGGAAAACCTAAAAGTTCATTTTACAGAGAGTGTAGCATAACAATAGGATGTTAGTTAAGAAATAACCATTCCCCTATATAAGGTGCTGTTATTGGATGCAGAAAGCTAATGGAGCGGTGTTAAACACTAAAAGCTCCTTTTGCTACAATCTAAGTTAATACAACTACTGCAAAGGTTTCAGGGAGGAAATACTTATGAAACAGTGAACAAGAGAACATCTAAGCCATTATAGTAGATTGGATTAAAATGTACTTACCCAGGCCACTCAGATATCATACATCTCCATTATGTATGTTTTAGGCACTAAGCCAATTGCTCCCTTCATTTCTCCAACCCACCAGCCATATTTATTGTATTCCTAATACAAAAAATTATATACAAAGCAAACCTTTACTGTGGTATAAATGCAACATAGTTTTCTTATGCAATTGTTTTTTATGGATGTTCATGTTATGTATTTTCTGTAACATGTTACAACAAATGTGTGAACTCAGCACAAACGTGCCAGTCTTTCTGTTTCATACACATGAAATGTTGCAGCTTGGCAGACAGATTAAAAGTATTTGCATAAAGAGAAGACACATTTTTATTTGCAACTAATATCAAGTGGAGTTAGCACTTATGGCAGGAGGAATGTATGAAATGGATCATATAATAGCCCTCAAATTTTACATAGGACGGAAAAAAAAGAAAACATTATGGGCCTGATATTTAAAGGGGCTTAACCGCGCTGCACAGGCTACCCGTTGATATTCAATGGCACTTAACCAGACAGTGCTGTTGAATATTGTCTCTAATTAGCCACTGTGCAGCTGGCTAGTCAAAGAGTGGTCAATGGACAGAGTTTGGGCACAGCCACTACTTAACCAGTTAGTGGTGATATTCAGTCCACATATCGCTTAAATAAGCAGATAAAGTTAGGACAGCAAAAAGGCTGCTGAACTAACTGGGCACCGGTCTGAATATTGGTTACTGCCTGGTTCACTTCCTAGTGACCGCCAATATTCATTAGGAATGAATCTCTGTGCCATTAAAGGTAAAATTTGCTCTTACCTGTTAAATTTCCTTGTGACAGAACAGTGGGTTTTTTAAGCATGTAAAACTGTCTTAATTATTTCCTGAAGTGTATTTCTCTAGTTTGACTAGCAGGTGGTGCATGTTTATGTTTTGAAGCTGTTGTAGAACCAAGCCGTTTTCTTTGTTTAAGCCTTTTGGAAAGGCAGTCTGCAGTATACTTTTTAAGACTTATTGTTCTAGGTTCTGATTGGCTTAGGAGCTCAATTTCATTTGGATTTTACTGTTTTTTTCCCCAGTCTTAGCCTGGGAGAAGAGAGAGACAGATCTTTTTGCTGAGGCCCTGTGATCAATTATATTTGATAATCTGTGAGCGGCATATTTCCTGATCTCCCCAGGTACTTTTTAGAAAGTAAACAAATGTTTAGATAGTTTTATAATTGATCCATATTTCAGTTACCTGTTATTGTTTGCTGATTGCACTTTTTCTGTTTCACTGTTCAATTCTTAAGACAATAAAGAATTTTCAGTTGTTGACTATGCCTGTCTGGACTGACAAAGAATCCTGGTGGTTTGTGTGTTGGTTCTGTGAGTGTTTTCTGGGAACTGTGGGGCCACTGGGTGTGTGGCCCCCAGTAACCTAGAAAACACTGGGGATAATTTGAGAGCGGGATACTCGCCCAGAGATGGCTATGATCCAGTTGGTGGAAGGAGGGTGCTAGTGTAGAGCACAAGCAGCTGATGCAGGTGGGCCTGAGCTGTGCTGGGTATAGACCCTCTAAGTGGCCACAGGTTAACCCCAGGTGAGTGGCTAGGCATTTCATGACACCTTGAGTCCTGCAAGGCCAGTCCAAGATGAGTGGGGTATGCCTCTCAACCAGCAGAAGCGAAAAGCACTGGCATTTCAGTAATGCTTAAACTCAACCCATAGACTATAGGCAACCAATGTAGCTTCTATAATTGTTTACTACTTACTACTACTTAACATTTCTAAAGTGCTACTAGGGTTACGCAGCGCTGTATCAGGACTTGATATACTGCCAAATCAATACAGGTCAAGGCATGTAACATAGTTTTGTAGTCAAATGCTTTGATATTAAATATCTTTGTTGCAGATGCAAATTGTGGAAAAAATAGTCTAGTGCACTGTTCTCTTTAAGCTGAGCGGGAGTCCTCAATCTATAGTTCTGCCAGTGGGGGGTGCTGTTTCACTACCACATTTTCAATAGTGGGGGGACAGGAACGCTCTACAGGGACTCCATGGAACCTGCCTATCCTTAGCAATTGAAAACACAGTACTGAAGCACCACTCCTCACTGACAGCAATGCAGCTGTAGAACCCCAGCTCAGCTTAGAGGGACCAGTGGTTTAGTGCTCATGTGCATAAAGTATATTGTCTTCTGGCTGTCAAATATTTTAAAGTGCCCAGTATTATATGTCTGTTAGAGGACAATTTGTCACCTGAAAGCAAAAGTGTTGTATGTTGGCTTAATATGAAAGAGAAAATAAGAAGTGTTTAATGTGATTATAAATCACCAATAATATATCAGATTTACATTTTTTAATGTAGTAAAGTATAAAAACAACAATTTGGCATTTAAGAAAATCATACAGGAATGTACTGAAATATGTCTCTCTCGTTTCATGCACAAATTGCACACACAACACTTTTGCTTTCAGGCAACAAATGACTTTCTCCTCATACTTCTTTCTGCTTCTGCTTTCCAACAAATTTAGAGGAAACCCTGCAGCCTAAATGCTGACAAAGCAGCACTTTGTAAAGTACTTTTTCTCCAAATATTGAAGAAAGAAAGAAGAAACAGTTTCTTCTCTGTGGACCTTACAACAACCAAGACAGAGACTTGTATTCCTTACAGAAAACATTGTGAAACACTGTAAAAATCAATTCACCTATGGCCAGGAACAGCCAGAGTTTAAGATTTAAAAACAATCTTAAAACGGGGGATTTTTAGACAAGGTTTAAATACAGCCAGAGAGGGAGTACAGGGGGGAATCAGCTCAGGAAGGCTATTCCAGGCATGTAACACCGGAAGATGGAAAGTATAAGACAGGGAGTTAGAAATGGAAGCCCTATTGTTCTATGAGGTCAATTCATTAAAGGTTGCTTAATGGCATACATGATCAATAGGATATTATTTATACTGCCTGCACAGCTGCTAGGTTCAGGGGTACATTTTACCTCTGAAATTTGCACCAGTTTTCTAAGTGAAAGTACATGCATTGCATAGTCTGAGGTGAAGCACCTGAACAGAGAAGGAGTGTTTAGAATGAAAGGCTGCGAGCATGTTTTGTCTGATGGTCATCTCCATCTGTACATGGTCGCCTATATTGTTTATTACATTTGAAGTCAATAAAAAGGTGCTACAAAAAAAACTACACACATATGTTCACTTTGAAATTTATCAGGTTATCAATAGAAATCAAACAAAATAAAACATGGAAAAGAAAATAAGATGATACCTTTTTTATTGGACATAACTTAATACATTTCTTGATTAGCTTTCGAAGGTTGCCCTTTTTTTCCGATCTGACGAAGAAGGGCAACCTTCGAAAGCTAATCAAGAAATGTATTAAGTTATGTCCAATAAAAAAGGTATCATCTTATTTTCTTTTCCATGTTTTATTTTGTTTGATGTCTATTGATAACCTTAAGAGTGGACTAACACGGCTACCACACTCCTCTAAATGTATCAGGAAAAGTACCTGTGTACATTTACAACTGCTAATTTGAGGGGATACATTTTTTGTGTGTGAGTTTCAAGTCCTGCCCCCAGTAACACCTCCCACGGCAGTGGGTAAAAGTACCCATACTATGAGCATACTGTTACTTGCATAAAGGGTGGGCTATTTTATAAAGACCATTTCTATGGGAAAAGGATCGCTTGACCCATGAAAATCACCCTTAGTGACTCACAGGAAGGGTTAATTTTATAGCAGGCTGCCTACCTAGTTCTTTACAAATGCACATAAGTTATCTAAAGAGAATTTATTCACATATCTGCCTTTAAGGAATAACTCCTGTACAGTAGGTGCTCACACTTACACCAGTTTTGAGGCTCAAGCAAATATGCTCACACAAAATCACACATGTGGTTTAGTCCTAACTCAGGGGCACCTTTTACTAAGCCGTGTAAGCGTCTACACGCGCCCAACGTGTGCCAAAATGGAGTTACCGCACGGTTACTGCGTGGCCCTTGTGGTAATTTCATTTTTGGCATGCGTCTGCTACGCGTGTCCGGAAAATATTTTTCATTTCCTGGCGTGTGTCAGCTACACATGCCAAGTGGCATTTGGCACACAGAGGTCATTACCACCCAGTTACCGTGTGAGACTTTACTGCTAAGGTCAACGGCTGGTGGTAAGGTCTCAGACCCAAAATGAACGTGCAGCAATTTTGATTTTGCCACATGTTCATTTTTGGCAAAAAATTTAAAAAGGTTTTTTTTTTTACAGGAGCACTGAAAAATGGATTGGCGACACTACCGTGAGCCATTTTTCAGTGCACCTTAGTAAAAGGACCCCCTCAATCCCCAGGATGCTTAAGTTTGAGTCAGGTAACATACGCCACAAGCAGGCTGTTTGTACATTTATACAAATTTGTAAACACCTAATTCTGGGGCCCTTTTACTAAGCTGCGGTAAAAGGCGACGTGTTTTTGACACTAGCTGAGGTCCACTTTTACCACAGTAGGTAAAAGGCTGTCTTTTTTCCTGTAAAGAAATGGCCTTGCGGTACCGCATCACCATTTTTTTGGGGGGGGCCATTGAGGTGGCGGTAAGGGCTCCTGCACTAACCTGGTGGTTACTGGAAATGGCGCATGCCGGGGGTGGGAGCTACCACTGGGTTCCTGTGATAGCCCGGCGGTAGTTCCAGAATGATGAGCGGTAAGCTCCGCATTGGGCTTACCGCCGCTTACAAAAAGGACCCCTCTGTGCATAAAACACTTTTATATCAAATCCCATTCCCTTTCCTTTTTACCCACAGATCTGAATTATAAATATACTCCCTAAAGCATGTGCTAGTTACTGACTACATACTATGGTCCAAAACCTTTTCACCTACTCCAGACAGTGTTAGGCACTGAGGGGGTCATTCTGTAACATGGGCACCAATTACACATGTAAATTTTTAGAATAATGGCATTTACATGCATGTGTGTGTGTGCACATATGTGTATAACCACCAAAATCCTGCTTAAGCACAATTCTGTAAAGATACACAATTTACACAGCATGTATTTGCAATGAGGGTGAACACATGGGCATAGCATAACCGGGATTCACAATTACGTATGTAACTTACAGAATATTATAAGTTACACTTGTATCTGCAGTAATCACCAGCTCGTACCTAACTTTTAAGTGCATATATACTTAGGTAGCATAGTATTCTATAAAGGAGGGGGAGGCGCTTATGTTCCTTTATAGATTAGGGTTCTACCTGGTACCCACCCAGTTACAGAAGTATGCACATACTGTTGAATGCACATACTGTAAATACTGTTGAATGCACATACTGTAAAAGCTACTTGTTGGTTGGAGACAGTGTGTTGGGGTGAAAGGAAAAGTTTTAAATGCTACCCAGAATGTAAGGAAAGGGGACAGAGAAGAGGAGTAAGACAGCAGGGAAAAAGAGGAGAGGGGAGAGGTGAATCATGAAAGGAAGGAGGAAGAAAGTGTGAAAAAGACAGTAAGGGAGGATAAGAATGTCCTCATATTTTCAGGTACAGGATAACATACTGTTGGATAAAGTGCCACTTTTCTCCCTCTCAAATGCTAGCTCTGACTGCACACCTTGCATTGGCCCTTTCAAAATCATTAGGACTTTGTTGGTTGGAAGGAGGAATCAAAAGCTAGACTGGGAGGAGTGCATAGCTAGCAGGTAGCGTGGGGCCTGAAGTACAGTCAGCAAGCACACAGCAGATGGTAGGGTCCTAAACATATGGGAAGAATTTGAAAAGAAATAGGAGCTAACTTCTTGTGGCTTTCTTCTCTCCTCTTCTGCTTCTTGCCCTCTGCTCTGTGGCTAATGGGCCTTAACACTGGACTTTTTTCCCCTCATTTACTTCCATGAGCTGACTGCTTTGCAGCAGCACCACTCTTCCACTCCCTCCCCCCACCCCCTCAATACCACTCACACTTCATTTTTTTGAGTGCTGACCACGAATTTTCCCCTCCTGTTCATCCTCGCTTTAGCGCTGGACCTAAACACTCTCAGCAGTCATGCTCCAATTATATTCATGCTCTATACTGCCTCCTACCCCCACCAATTCTCTAGACTCTCCAGTATCACTCTTTGTTGAAAAGACTAATAATTCACAGAAACTTATTGATTACTTCATTCTATAAACATAAATATTTAACAATAAAACAAATGAAAAATGAAAAAAACAAATCAGAAATAAATGCAAGGCACCAGAATCAGATTCCTCCTGGGCCTGCTTTCCCATCCCACTCAGCTCCCCCTTCTATGCCATCACTGGGATGAAAATCTTTTCACAGACAAGAACTGTCTCCAGACATTCCTGTCCTGATGATATGGTAACACAAATGACAATGGTTGACCCAAGGTGGTGTAGAGATGGCCTAGGAATAGAAGGAAAATCCACAGGAACCTAGCTGGCATGTGAATCTTCATTAAAATAACCTGACTCAGCTGTGTTTTGACTGATGCTTCCGTCAGGGCTCCTTAAGTACTGTGCAAACAAGTTTAGTATTGATGACAGGGGCATAGCCACGGGGGCCTGGGCCCCCCCAGATTTGGCCATGGCCCCGCTGACCCTTTTGACCCCCCCCCTTCCCACCGCTGCTAATCCTCCCCCCTGCTACCATCGGGTACCTGTGCTGAAGTCCTCTTCAGCTGGTCTCAGGGCCGGCGCATTGCTGCAGCTGATGTGGAAGCCTAGGATTCTGTTTCTGTGTGAGTCATCCTGACGTCCTGTACGTTGAACGTGCAGGACGTCAGGACGACTCACACAGAAGAAACAGAATCCTAGGCTTTCAGATCAGCTGCAGCAATGCGCTGGCCTGGAGACCAGCTGAGGACTTCAGCTGGCGAGGGTTGGGGACCCCCGCCAGCACAGGTACCTGACGGCGGCGGGAGACTCAGGGGAGGGTTGGCGGTGGCGAGAAGGGGGGGGTCAAAAGGTGAGGGGTGCCGGGGGGGGGGGGGTCAAAGGTGGGGGGGGGGTCCGTGGCACCGGGGGGGCTAAAATGTGTCCCCTCAGTTCGGGCTCTGGCCCCCCTCCTGCCGAAGTCTGGCTACGCCCCTGATTGATGATAATGCATCTAGTGCATTCCTCATACAAACAACGTGTTAAGAACATAAGAATAGCCATACTGGGTCAGACCAATGGTCCATCTAAGCCCAGTATCCTGCTTCCAACAGTGGCTAATCCAGGTCACAAGTACCTGGCAGAAACCCAAATAGTAGCAACATTCCAAGCTACCAATTCCGGGGCAAGCAGTGACTTCCCCCATGTCCATCTTAACAGGGGCGTAGCCAGACAACAGATTTTGGTGGGTCTAGGCAAGAAGTGGGTGGGCACCAAATGTTCTCCCCCTCCCCGAAGACCACCACAAAAAAAATATCTCAGCTGACATGAAAATGCTTCTTTCCACCTTGGCAGTCTGCAGCAGGCATGCGCTGAACAAACTGAGCATGCGCAGGTATCAGTATCGTGGAGAGTAGCGTTTTTGTTACCATCAGGGGGGAAGTCTTCAGCTGGCAGAACTTGGGATCCCCATAGCTACCGCTAAACGTGTGCTACCTTTGGGTGGGCCTGAGCCCTACGTGGGTGGGCCCTGGCCCACCCAGGCCCACCTGTGGCCAAGCCACTGCATCTTAATAACATACATGGATTTTTCATCCAGGAAATCGTCCAAACCTTTTTTAAACCCAGATACGCTAACAGCCATTACCATATCTTTCAGCAGCGAGTTCCAGAGCTTAACTATTCTTTGAGTGAAAAAATATTTCCTCCTATTTGTTTTAAAAGTATTTCCATGTAATTTCATTGAGTGTCCTCTGGTTTTTGTACTTTTAGAAAGAGCGAAAATTCGATTCACTTCTACCTGTTCTACACCACTCAGGATTTTATAGACCTCTGTAATATCTCTCCTCAGCCATTTCTTTTCCAAGCTGAAGAGCCCTAACCTCTTTAGCCTTTCTTTATACAGAAGGAGTTCCATCCCCCTTACCATTTTACAGGCCATGTTCCATGTGGAAAATGCTTAATATCAGGGGCGTATCTGGACTCCGGTGGTAGGGGGGGCCAGAGCCAGAGGGAGGGGGCACATTTTAGCCCCCCCCCGCCGCCACGACCCCCCCCCCATTGTCAGAGCCCCCACCACCACCAATGACTCTCTCCACCCCCCTCCCGCCGCAAACCCTCCCCCGCTGCCATTGCTTACCTTTGCAGGCGGGGGGCCCCAACCCCCGCCAGCCGAGGTCCGCTTCCACCTGCCGCTGCCTTAAAAACTACTTCTTCAGCCGGCGGGGGAACCCAAACCCCCGCCAGCCGCCCCGAGGTGTTTAAAGTTCATCTTCGGCCTCCGTGGCCGTGCTGCTGTTGATAGGAGCTGTTGAATCCACTTCGGCAGGTGGAAGCGGACCTCAGCTGGCGGGGGTTGGGGCCCCCCGCCAGCAAAGGTAAGCAACGGCAGCGGGGGAGGGTTGATGGCGGTAGGGGGGTCCAGGGCAAAATGTGCGGGGGCCCAGGCCCCTGAGGCCCCACGCAGATACGCCCCTGCTTAATATAATTGTTCCCACAAAGGTTAACTTTCAAGTGTCCATCCTGTGTGTGGGTAAAAGTGGATGCACAGGGGACAACTGTATAACTGGAGGCCTGGCAGGAGGCTGTTTTATAATGGGATGTAGGCGCCTACTTTCCTTTATAGAATACTAGCATAATATGAAAAACGCACCTATAATTTAGGCACAACACTTATGCCAGCCATGAACTGGTGTATGTGCACCTAAGTGCCATAGATACATCTGAAAATTACAGTATGCTGTAAGTTGCACACACGGACACCCACCTGTCAAATATGCACTATCCCCCGGATTCTAAACAGCGCACCAAGAGATCTGCGCTGAAATCCAAGCATATTCTTTAACAGCATGCATAACTTAATTGGCTTAACAAGCTAATCACTGTTGATAACAGCAACTAACAAGCAAAAATGAGCACTAATTGGTAATAATTAGAATTTGCGCACACAACTCACTAAGCGTATTCTGGAATGAACTGCACCTAAATTCTAATGCACGCAGTTCAAAAGGGGCGTGGCTATGGGAGAGGAAATGGGCGTTTCATGGGTATAGTTATAGAATATGGCCCAGTGCGTGTAAATCTACATGCATGGATTTATGCCATATTTTCATTGGTGTAAATGGTAGTTTTAGGCGCTGGGATATCAACTAACCGTATTCTATAAACTGCGCCTAAATCTAGGCACCGCTTATAGAATACGCTTAGGCGAAAATGTTTATTGTGTGGATTTTTTAGGCACCTTATATAGAATCTGGCCCTATGTAACCTATGTGCATATTTACAGAATAGCGCCTAAGCAGAATTTTGGCATTTAAGTGCATCTGTGCACACATACACATGCATATGCCATTATCCCAGCAAATTACAACTATAATTGGTGCATTATTGTTAGCGCGTACTGTATAGAATTGTCCTGATAGTGTAACAATGTGTGTGCTTTTATTCATGTTTGGGGGCACAGGTGGTGGGGATTGGACTGAAACAAAGTGGGCATATTTATATTTTCAAAAACACGTGTGGTGCTTTAGTTGAAGCATGTATTTGCACAAGCAGGAGATAGGTGCAGGCGTGTGGGAGTACTTTCAAGGTAAGGGTATGAAAATCAATGCAAAATCTGCTGATAAAAACATATCTGTGTATTTGCAATTGTACCCATAACCTCCCTTTCTACTATTGCCTGCTCAAGTTTTATGGCATTTCTTTCATTTTTTTTCTGTGAACCCTTTCACTATAATAATGCAAATGGGCAGCTAAGACATGTTTTCCAAACTCAGTGGAAACTAAGACCCATCACAAGAGAGTAAAGCATTTTCAATCTAATTCTTGCGTGCTTGGCATCCATATACATTCCCCACTGAAAGAGAAAAACAGAGTATGATTGCAGATAAGGACCCAAAGGCCTGCTTCATTGCTCAGTTTGCTTCCTTTGGCATGCCATAGGTTCCAATTGTGTTCTGGCATTTCCTTCACTGACTGGCCACCAAGGACCCTTTAAGCTTACTCTATACTTTCTTGAATTCTCTTATCGCTTGTGCTTCCACTGCCTGCACTGGGAGGCCATTCCATGCATCCACCCTCCTTTCCGTGAAAAATAGTTTCTAATGTTACTCATGGGTCTACCTTCTTTGAGCTTCTTATCACAACTCCTTGCCCTAGAGCTTCCTTTCCATTTGTTTGCAATAATCCTTACTTACCCAAGACAGTGTTGCTTGCATTTGAGAACTATGGTCATTTTAATTAAGTACATCCTGTCCTTAAGAAGAAACAAATGTAAGTTTCCAATTCCTTAATCATTAAACAAAAGGATCTCTATATTCACTCTTCCCTTTGCTATGATTTCTGGCTGAAGGTGGTTCTGCTTCAGAAGAGCAGCATATCTTAGGGTACCTATCAGGCTTATTTTCCAAAGTGATCGCCGGCCATTTCCCGACATAAATCGGGAGATGGTCGGCGATCTTTCAAAAGCAGTGAAATCGGTATAATCGAAAGCGGCTTTTTTGACAGGATTGCCGCTTTCCCGTCTCCTCGCCGGCGAAAGTTCAAGGGGGCGTGTTGGCAGCGTAGCGAAGGCGGGACATGGGCGTGCATGGACGTGGCTACCAGATGGCCGGCTTTCGCGGATAATGGAAAACAAAAAAGTGGCGTTAAGCAGTATTTCGCCGGGTTTACTTGGTCCTTTTATTTTCACAACCAAGCCTCAAAAAGGTGCCCCAACTGACCAGATGACCACCGAAGGGAATGGGGGATGACCTCCCCATACTCCCCCATTGGTCACCAACCCCCTCCCACATTAACAAAATAAAAATCAAAACCTTTTTTGCCAGCCTGTATGCCAGCCTTAAATGTCATACTCAGCTCCCTGACAGCAGTATGCAAGTCCCTGGAGCAGTTTTTAATGGGTACAGTGCACTTCAGGCAGGCAGACCCAGATCCACCCCCCCCCCCACTACCTGTTACACTTGTGGTGCTAAGTGTTGAGCCCTCCAACCCCCCCCCCCCAAACCCACTGTACCTAATTGTAGGTACCCCCCTTCACCCATGAGGGCTATGGTAATGGTGTAGAGTTGTGGGGAGTGGGTTTGGGGGGATTTGGGGGGCTCAGCACCCAAGGAAAGGGAGCTATGCACCTGGGAGGTATTTGCATACTTTTTAAAAATTGTTAGAAGTGCCCCCTAGGGTGTCCGGTTGGTGTCCTGGCATGTCAGGGGGACCAGTGCACTACAAATGCTAGCTCCTCCCATGACCAAATGCCTTGGATTTCGCCGGGTTTGAGATGGCCGGCATTTTTTTCCATTATCGCTGAAAAACAAAACCGGCGATCTCAAACCCGGAGAAATTCAAGGCATTTGGCCAGGCTAAACCGTATTATCGAAAAAAAAAGATGGCTGGCCATCTTTTTCGATAATACGGTTCCGGCCAGCTGTTGCGCCGCCGCCAAAATAGATCGCTGGCGACGTTCGATTATGCCCCTCCACGTGATATTTTTTTCTTTATGATGGTTATTAGTGATATTTATGAACATTACCTATTTCTGCCAGAGCCACCAGTCTCTAGGGAGTGGTACAGATGCACCAGTCCCTAAGGGGAGGGAACTGGTGCATCTACAAGAGGCAATGAACTATTACAGTAATATGATACAGCCAATTGTGTATTGTGCACAGTCTACTGCAGTGATTCACAAACTGGGTTCCATGAGCTCTTTTCAGGGGTTCACCAAGCGAGAAAGTCCGCCGACACCGGCACTCCTGCACATGCTCAGTTCAGACACCGACATAATTTACTGTTTTGGTAATTGCACATTGATGCCCTGATATGAAATGACTCCCATAGAGGACAATTTATTAACCTTAAGAGTGGACTAACACGGCTACCACACTCCTCTACTTAACCTACAAGAAATTTCACAGTTTGCTCAAATTTTACTTAAGTTGTAAATGAACTCCTGGCTCACTAGAATCCACAGCAAATTTCCACATGAAAATTTGTGTTCCTAGATGTGGGAATACAACTAAAATCTATAAAAACTTCCTTCTTCATAGCCATTGAGCCAAGGTTAAAGGATTAACAAGGCCCTATTTAAAGACTTCCAATTGGGCAGGGGGGACCCTTGGGACCTGTTAACCCCTCCCTCTGGCCCTGCAGCAGCCCCAAATATGAGGTCCTTCCCTTTCATGAGGCCCTGCTCTCTGAAAGCCTTGCATCTGTGTGGAAGGGAAAAGCCCCTGGTGGACCCTTCCCCCAGGTCTACCCTACATTAATATTTATCCAGAAGGAGGCAGGTCTGATCAGGGCTGTCTAAAGGGTGTGTGGGTGGTGTGGTCACACAGGGAAGAAAGGAGATGGAGGGGGGCACAAAACATGCTCCCCATCCATTGTCTCTCCTGCAGTGGCTGTGGTGCAGTGAGCAGAGTGAGGGTGCTAAGGGGGCGTGTTGCCCAGGGCATGATTCTTTCTCAGGATGCTCCTGGGATAGATCCCTGGTTGCTCTTATCCTACTGATGCCATCTTGGAAAGTGCAACAAGCTCTGGGAAAAGGTAACTAAAATCACCAGAGACAACAAAAAAAAAGAGAGAGAGATTTTAATGAATTCTGTTAGAGCAAATAACTTGTAATACAACAGTTCAAATCCCATGGTTTTATGTTAAAATTTTTAAAAAGTTACAGATGCTCAAACATGTAACTTTTTCAGACTGCTTATGGACCCATGACATGAAAATTGGCCACTCTCAACATGGATCTGAGACTTTAGTCACCTTTTCCCAAATTCACAAATGGCACCAGCTGACAGCAGCAAGATAGTGATGGAGAGGCAGGAACAACTGGACATTGCTCATGCTCTTTTTGTGATTAAACAACTATGAGGATAACCCTGGGGGTGGTTGAGCTTGATCTGGATCAACATGCCAGGGTCAGGATTAGATATACTTGGAGCTGGCATGGGGTTATGAGGCTGAAGACTTCTCACTGGCCCTCCAGACATTAAAACCCTGGGGAGAATTCTGATAGGGGTACTGCCCCTTTAACCTGGCCCACTGCCATATAAACTAGAGTGCCCATGGGATGGGCACTGCAGTTAACATACGTTACTTTACCATGTACTGTTGCTGTTATAGATAGCATGGATACACTTACCACCTCCTAAGGCCCAAGGTTCCTAGGGGAGGGTCTTCTAGGCTCCTAAATAGGAGGCAGTAGGTACATCTGTGCTGACTGGGTATACACTTAACCAGGGGCATAGCCAGACTTCAGCGGGAGGGGGTCCAGAGCCCGAGGTGAGGGGGCACATTTTAGCCCCCCCCCCCCGGTGTCGCCGACCCCCCTGCCAGTTTGAACCCCCCCGCCACCACCACCTTTGACCCCCCCCCGGCGCTAACCCTTTCGACCCCCTCTTCCCGCCGCCGCCAACCCTCCCGCGCTGCCGCCGTCTGGTACCTTTGCTGGCGGGGGTCCCCAACCCCCACTAGCCGAAGTCCTCTTCTCCGGCGCGGCCGTGTTGCTGCAGGACGTCAGACTCACAAAAACAGCAGCCTGCCCTTGCAGATCAGCAACACGGCCGCGCCGGAGAAGAGGACTTCGTCTGGCGGGGGTTGGGGACCCCCGCCAGCAAAGGTACAAGATGGCGGTGGGGGAGGGTTGGTGGAGGGAGGGGGGCCAGGGCCAAATCTACGGGGGCCCATGCCCCCATGTAGCTACGCCCCTGCACTTAACACACAGTAAAGAGCTATTCTGTGCAGTAATTGTATGGGAACAGCCCCAACACTGAACAAGCGTTGCACTTAATGCATATTAATTTTTGCATCTAACCCCTAGCTAGAGCATAACTTCACCACACTAGTAAATGGCATCTTGGAGGGTAATAAAATAGTGGTCACAACTAAAAACAAAAAGGAATTCAAAAACACTGTTCGTTAATGCCTGTTATTGTGAACTGGAATGGAGCTAGAGTCAGCTTATTAGTTTATATCTTATATTAACACAGATTCCTTTATTTAGGGCTCTGTTTACTAAGGTGCACTAGGATTTTTTGAGTGCACTAACACTACTACTACCAATAGGAATATATGTGTGTCTCTAGCATTATCACGTGCTAATTTTTAGCTTGCGCTAAAAACTCTAGAGCGCCTACAGTGTGGCTTAGTAAATAGGGCCCTTAATGTTAATTGTATGATTACTGTTGTGTAGAGATGCCTTTCAATATAACATTAAAAAAAATGTTGAATGTTTATACGGCATGTGTACATATTCCTTGGAAAAATACATATGGTACTGACCTGAGTATAAGACAAGAGTTTTTAAATTTAAAAAAAACATTTGGTATGTCAAACACCCAATCTTGTCTTATAATTGGAACCAAGCACCTTCCCCACTGAAAACCTGGTTCCACCACCCAAAGCACTCCACTTGCAGCTGTGGTGAATCATCAATTAAATTGTCTGGATGTTCCCATTTTTAAACCTGGCTGTCAAAACATTTTCCTCTTATCACTGTGCTTCTCCCTGCCTAAGATGGGCCTGACAGGAGAGAGAACAGCAGAATTCTGGCAGGGGAGAAGGCAACAGAAACCCACCAACTCATATTTTTATTTTCTGTATTGAACTGAATGCAAAAGGGTCATCTTAAATTTGAGAATGTCTTATAACCAGGCCACCACAGTATATACATACATTTGCCATATTGTGGGTGCACAGAAAGGTCAACCTCATCTCATGAATTTTACATGCATTTCAGACAATTCAAAAATAATAACAAAATTAAATCAATTGAACTGACATTTCAGGAAATGGTATTGTACAAAACCTACATCTTATGAAAAGCACCAATAGTCAAAATGATTTTGTTTTTCAAAAATAGGAGACATTTCAAAACAGAGTTGAACAGTTCAATGATTTGGAAATAGATGACTTCCAGAGTTCTGCCTTTTCATAAACATATCTCAGAATCTTTGACATGAAAACCACATTGAGAATGCAAAGATTAGCACGACAGAAATAATCTTGTGCAGCACAAATTTCAAATGTGTGAAAGGCACCAATAGTGTATAAGGAATTAAGAAACATCTGCTTTTCACGATTTAGCCTTTCAAACAGGAAGGGTTCAGACAGGCAGAAAGGAAATACCAAACAGTCTGTCTGTGTACAAAGGCAGGACTCTGGCTTACCCTCTCTTAGCTTGAAGCTACTGTTAAGTTGAAGGAAGTTTCCTTTAATAAATCTTTCCAAGGAAGACATGAGCTGTGCATTTTAAGTGCAATCCAGGGTCTATAAAAAGACTGACAAAGACTGCTATGTTTAGTAGAGATCACCAACAAGAAAAGCCAAGTGTGTGTGTAGAAAGAGATTATGTGACCTATCAGAGAATTTCTTAAGATAATGTCAAGGAAGAATATATGATAAAGAAAAAGGCTGATGTACTAAACAGTAAAGATTTTTGAGGCAATGAGCCAGAATTGTGGGAAGTTTTTTGTGTGTGGTGCTGGCTCATTTAAATAATATAGAAATTAGAAGTACAGCATTTTTCTTGCAATATGTTCTGTGCAGAACTGTGATCTTTATTGACAATTTTTTTTCTAAATCACCTGGAGGTGTAGTTAAGTATTACACACAATTTTGCTTTGTGAAAAATTTAAATGAAATTCTGCTCATGAAGAATCACAAATGAAATGATTTGCATGATTTTTCAGCTTATAATTCTTCAAAATGCAAATGACTTCATGAATGCTAAATTTAATGTGTCTAAAACAAACAAAAAAAATGGTTAGAACAATGTTATAAACTATGCTGAAATTATTTCCCATGTAGCAAAATTTTATGCAATTCAAGAAGTAAAGCACTGTATTAATCTTAGCACAATTAGCATGGAAAATGCATGCTAATGAGTTGCATACAGAATTATTTCCGACATAGCAAACTGAGTTAAAGTTTTGCTCAATTTTTCACTTCCCTAATAGTGTTGAATCATTACTTCACCACCCTCAGGAAGATGCAAAGAAGCAAATTCTAAGCTCTTAACATCCAGGCTGTGAGGGCCTGAGACTGGAGACTGGGATGCAGAAGAGATTCTTCATTCTGTGTGATGAGGGTCGGAAAACAGTCCAATCTCCAGGGTTCTTTGGAGGATAACTCCAGAGGAAGAGGGAACCAAATTTGCCTGGGCAAATAAGGGGTGATCAGGATCATGGTTCCATGGTCTTGCTTGAGTTTCAGCAAAGTCTTTTCCACAAGAGGGGAAAGGCATCCAAGGCTAATCTGTCATATGCCCTGACCCAAAACAGTACCGAGGGACTTTGTGATTGTATGGAGTGGCAAAGAGGTCCATCAAGGGGGTGCCTCACACTCAGAACATCTCTCGGGCAACGCTCCTGCTGAGTAACCACTTGTGCGGTTGCCTGACCCTGCTCAGTCTGTCAGCCTTGGTGTTGGATTTGATCACAAGATATGTGGCCTTGAGCCCAATCCTATTCTGGATGGCCCACTACCACATTTGGAAGGCCTCCTGACACAGAGGATGTGATCCGGTTCCCCCCCCCCCCCCCCGCCTTGTTGGTGTAATACACTGCAACCTGATTGTCTGTTTTAATGAGTATGATTTGGTTGACCAGCCAATCTCTGAAAGCCTTTAGAGCATTCCAGATTTCCTGTAGCTCCAGAATATTGATTTGAAGATCTGTTTCCTAAGCTGACCAAGCACCTTGAGTGAAGACCATCTAAATGAGCTCCCCACCCCAGGCAGGATGCATATGTTGTCAGCACCTTATGGGGGAGAGGAATTTTAAAGGGTAGTCCTATGGTCAAATTGGATTGACTCATCCACTAGAGGAGGAACTGACCCAACTCTGGTGACACCCAAATGATATCTGCTTGGTTCCCTGAGGCCTGGAACCACTGGGAAGCTAAAGCAGCAGTTCTCATGTGAAGACGTGCCATGGGTGTGACATGCACTGTGGAGGCCATATGGTTCAGTAACTTCAACATCACCAGGGCTGTGAGATGCTGGCAGGCTCAAACCCGAGTGGCGAGTGCGACTACTGCCTCCACTCTTGAAACAGGGAGAAAGGCTCATGTCTGCTGTGTATTCAGCAGGGCTCATAAGTACATAAGTATTGCCATACCGGGAAAGACCAAAGGTCCATCGAGCCCAGCATCCTGTTTCCAACAGTAGCCAATCTAGGTCACAAATACCTGGCAAGATCCCAAAAAAGTACAAAACATTTTATACTACTTATCCCAGAAATAGTGGATTTTCCCCAAGTCCATTTAATAACGGTCTATGGACTTTTCATTTAGGAAGCCGTCCAAACCTTTTTTAAACTCCGCTAAGCTAACCGCCTTTACCACATTCTCTGGCAACGAATTTCAGAGTTTAATTACACGTTGAGTGAAGAAATATTTTCTCCGATTCGTTTTAAGTTTACTACATTGTAGCTTCATCGCATGCCCCCTAGTCCTAGTATTTTTGGAAAACGTGAACAGACGCTTCACATCTACCCATTCAACTCCACTCGTTATTTTATACACCTCTATCATATCTCCCCTCAGCCGCCTTTTCTCCAAGCTGAAGAGCCCTAGCCACTTTAGCCTTTCCTCATATGGAATTTGTCCCATCCCCTTTATCATATTCGTAACCCTTCGCTGCACCTTTTATAATTCCACTACATCTGTTTTGAGATACGGCGACCAGAATTGAACACAATATTCGAGGTGCGGTCGCACCTTGGAGCGATACAAAGGCATTATAACATCCTCATTTTTGTTTTCCATTCCTTTCCTAATAATACCTAACATTCTATTTGCTTTCTTAGCCGCAGCAGCACACTGAGCAGAAGGTTTCAACATATCATCAATGACGACACCTAGATCCCTTTCTTGGTCCGTGACTCCTAATGTGGAACCTTGCATGACATAGCTATAATTCGGGCTCCTCTTTCCCACATGCATCACTTTGCACTTGCTCACATTAAACGTCATCTGCCATTTAGACGCCCAGTCTCCCAGTCTCATAAGGTTCTCTTGTAATTTTTCACACTCCTCCTGCGATTTAATGACTTTGAATAACTTTGTGTCATCAGCAAATTTAATTACCTCACTAGTTACTCCCATCTCTCCAATGAACTCCAATTGCCGGACCGGGACTCTCATCCACTCTCTCATTACCTCTCGCCTTGACTACTGCAACCTAATCCTCACTGGCCTCCCACTTAGCCATCTATCCCCCCTTCAATCCGTTCAGAACTCTGCTGCACGTCTTATCTTCCGCCTGGACTGATATACTCATATCACCCCTCTCCTCAAGTTACTTCACTGGCTTCCGATCAGATACCGCATACAGTTCAAGCTTCTCCTACTAACCTACAAATGCACTCGATCTGCAGCCCCTCCTTACCTCTCTACCCTCATCTCCCCTTACGTTCCTACCCGTAACCTCCGCTCTCAAGACAAATCCCTCCTTTCAGTACCTTTCTCCACCACCGCCAACTCCAGGCTCTGCCCTTTCTGCCTCGCCTCACCCCATGCTTGGAACAAACTCCCTGAGCCCTTACGCCAGGCCCCCTCCCTGCCCATCTTCAAATCATTGCTCAAAGCCCACCTCTTCAATGTCGCCTTCGGCACCTAACCACTACAACTCTACTCAGGAAATCTAGACTGCCCCAACTTGACATTTCGTCCTTTAGATTGTAAGCTCCTTGAGCAGGGACCGTCCTTCTTTGTAAATTTGTACAGCGCTGCGTAACCCTAGTAGCGCTCTAGAAATGTTAAGTAGTAGTAGTAGTAGTAGATAGGACTTGGGGTAGTTTAAAACAAACCCTAGTAGCTTCAGCATCTGAATAGTTCTCTGCATGGACTCCTGCAGCTTTCGACCTTATTGATCATTCCCTTCTCATTTGTCATTTGGCTAATCTGGGCATCTCAGAGACAGTAATGCAGTGGTTCACTTCTTTTCTACAAAATCAGTCTTTCACAGTTGTTCAATCTACATCTATCTCATCATCACATACACTTTCTTGTGGTATTCCCCAGGGTACGGTTCTTTCTCCCTCTCTTTTCAATCTTTTTATCAGTCCTCTTGCACTGCTTATTCAGACCTATGGTATTAGTGCCTATTCGTATACTGATGATTTTCTTCTGGTTTACTATTATACTCCAACATCCCTCAACCTAAATACTCTTCAGGACTGTTTGCAGAGGTTGCCAATTGGCTAAAAGAGCATTGCTTGATTCTCAATCCCGAAAAAAAAATATCCTGTTGGATTACAGGCTCTTCTAACCCCTTCACTGACACCGGTGCTTTTTGATAGACAAGTAACTCCTGTCACTTCTTTTAGATACTTAGATATACTTTTGGACTCTGTATTAACCTTCATGCCTGAAACATTTCAAGTTAAATCAGGTTTTTTCTTCCTGCGTCGTCTCAGAGCAGTTCATAACTATCTGGATTCAGCTTCACTCTCTTCTTTGTGTTTTGCATACGTAAACCACTAAGATTACTGTAACTCTATTTATGCAGGCATTACTAGGGCCAATATTAAATGTCTTCAAACTCTTCAGAACACTGCAGCATGTTTTTTATGTAATGCAAAGTGATATGACCATATTTCTCCATTATTGTAATGCCTGCACTGGCTTCCAATTCAATACTGGATTAAATACAAAGTTTTCGTGATGACATATAAAATTTTACATACAGCTACTCCTTCCTATTTAGCAACTCAGGTTGTTCCTTATACACCTTCCCGTACACTTCGTTCCTTAACCGATAATAGGCTTGTCCTGCTCCCACAATCAATGGCAAGATTGGAGTCTACACACTCCATTTTCTTCCTTACATCTGCCCTGTGGAACTCTCTTCCTCAAAATCTGAGGCTGGAGGATTCATATAAATCTTTCTGAGCACTCTTAAAAACAGATTTTTTTTCAATTTGGCCTTCAGATAATAATTGGTGCCTCAATCTGGTTTCAGACTATCTTTCAGTTTTCTGATCGATCTCTGCAGTGGGAGAAAGGAAATAGTTTGATGTCTCTACATCAATGACAATGTAGTTGTATTTAGTTTTTTATTAATTGTTTGTGACTGACCTGAATTGGGAGAATGTCTGTGTTATTGAGTGGTCTTGAGCATTTCAGCTTTACTATCAATTATGGAGTTCCTTGCATTTTTATGTTATGCTGTTTTTAATTGTTTTTTATTTAAATTGTAAACCATTTTGGTTTGACTTCAAGAGAAATGGTATATCAAATGGAATAAATGATAAAGAATCCTTCGATGTGCTCTTCACCAGTCAATTGTCCAGGTAGGAAAACACATGGACTCCCAGTCTGCATAGCGATGCTGTGACTACCGCTAGACCATTGGTGAGAACCCTGGGATCTGATGCAAGGCCAAAAGGCAACACGCAGTACTGGAAGTGATGTGTTCAAACCCGAGATCTGAGATACTTCCTATGACCTGGAAATATCGGGATGTGAGAATAAGCATCCTTTAAGTCCAGACAGCATGGCCAATCTTGAGCCTGAACCATTGGGAGAAGGGTGCCCAAGGAAAACATCCTGAACTTTTCTTTGACCTTGAATTTGTTCAGGGGACTGAGAGGGGTCTCCCAGTTCTACAGTTGAATGTCTCGCAGGATCTTGTGAAGCAGGACCACCACAGCGTCTTCCCCAATCAATGTCGAGGGGATGCCAGCACAGGCAGCTGTCAACACTGAAACCACATGCAGCACCGGCATTGGAGACCTCACAGTAGGTTGAGGGCCTTGCAGGGTAGCAAGAAGAGGCATTGCTGGTGTAAGCACCCCCGATGCCGATGTGCTCTGTTGGATGGGGTATAGCACAGATGTGCTCAATGAGGGCCGCCATCGGGAAAGGCTGGGGCATCAGTTCAGAGGCAGCCTGCAGAACTGTTGTGGTCAGTTCAGGCACCTGGTCCTGGCTGCATGGAGATACTTTGGTACCTCCTTGATGGAGGGAAAGCACTCCTCCTAGCACTGATGCCCCTTGGAAACTGGAAATCTCGGTGCCCCAGTGCTTCCAGCACCATGCTTGTGCTTCTTGGCCTTTGCTCGATGCCAAGTATCGATACTCTTCAGTACCAAAGAGGATGATATCGAATCCCCACACGTCCTTGGTGTCGGGTCTGATGCTGACCAGTCCTGGGGGCCCTGCATAGTGGCTGGCATCGAGGCAGGTGGAGACCTGCTCAATGCATGCCCACTCTCAGTGTCAGACATTGGTCTAGCAGCCATGGGGACCGATGCACCGATGTCGATGATTCGGACTGGGTTTCAAAGATTTTCTCTTTTTGAGCTTCTCTGGACAGCTGGATTCTTTTCTGCATATTCACAGGCAAAGAAAACAGCTGGAAGGGGTATGTTCAGGCCCTAAACACTGGAGACACCAAGAATGGGTGTCTGTCCCAGAGATGGTTTGATTGCACAGAGCACAGTGCTTGAACCCACTGGGAACCTTCAATGACATGGAAGAAAAAACAGCCGTGGCCAAATCAAATGACTCAATGTTGACTTCAAAACGGGGCAAAGCACCAGAAAACAGACAGGGAAAACTCCAGACCGAAGCTCAGGTCTAAGAGGGCCTACAGAGAACGAAAAAAATCAAGGAAACTTAAAAGTGGGAATAAACCTGACTAAAAGAATAAAGGAAGGGAGAAAAAAAAATCCCAAACGGGAAAACAAAATAAAGCAAGGAAAAAAAAAGTCCTGCAGGGAAGGCACTGAAAAAACTCAAAAAGTAACTCACGCACCAGACACTGTAAGGAGCTGCAGACAGCGTGTTCTCTTCTCAAGGCGGATAAAAGGAGACTGATGGTCCCGTGTTCTCACGGTGGGTGGGAAGGCACTCACGCATGTGCAGTGGGGATGCTAGCGCATGCTCTTAAAGTTATACACGCTATTAAAGCACTGCGCATTGGGCAACATGGATGACATCACCTAAATGTAAGAATAATATGGCCTGCTTGTCCTAGGAGAATCATTTTTTTATTACAGTGGAATTAAAGTAAAAAATTAATGTGGAAGTAAAAAACATCTGCATTAAAAATCTAAAGCAGAGTTCTAACAGTTTTATTGCCGCAGCCTGAGTGTATGCAAAATTTAGCTAAAACGATTGTACACTATTTTCCTTTTCAATAAAAATACAGGGTCCTATTTACTATACTGCAGGGCTACTCAATTCCAGTCCTCAAGGTCCACAGTCAGGCCAGGTTTTCAGGATATCCACAATGAATATGCATGAGAGAGATTTTCATACCAAGGAGGTACTGCATGCAAATCTCTCTCACGCATATTCATGGTGGATAATTTGAAAATGTGGCATGCCTGTGGACTTCAAGGACTGAATTCAGTAGCCCTGATATACAGCATTGGCATGTTAGCTGTTCAGAGTTCAATAAAATACTTGGAAAGAAAATCATTTTCATATATGACATATCCACATAAATGGATTGTTATAAAATACTGACCAGTGTAAAAGTATGCACTTTGACATGATAGCACATTCGTTACCAGTAGGCATGTAGAAGAGGTGAAGTTTAGGAGGAGTGCACACAGGTTATAAAAAAAAATTCTAATCTAAACTCAAACTTCAAAATTATAAGCACCGACATGTACACCTGCTGCAGGGCAGATGCAAATGCAATGCCCATGCTTCCAATGTAGGCATGATTTCTACCACTTATGGGAGCCTACTTGTATTTAAAGATTAAACTTAAAACAGGTGCATGAAAATGGACTTATACTAGGTACCCCCTTATAAAATTGTTTATGCTTATGTTTACTTTAGACTTGATATACTACCTACTCTGATGAACAGGTCAAGGCGGTGTACAAATTTAAAACATTAGATTACATAAGAAAAGAACGTCAGTGATAAAGGACAGACCGATCATGCATACAAGAAACTGACAGTCTCAAATTCTGTACAGCAATAAAGTCGATCAAACACCATGTTCTCCAGGTTGGTTTCTAAAAGTTTCAAGGAAAAAATATGTCTTAAGAGCCAATTTAAATTTCTGAAAACATTGCTCTGAACAGATAAAACAAGGAAGGCCGTTCCAAAGCTTAGGAGCTAGAAAATAGAAGGCTGAATCTCTACTCAATTCAAAATGAGCTTGTCTGGCACTCGGCAGTACTAGATGGTGTGAGTCCAAAGACCTTGGGGTATGGGAAGGTGTATAAGGTAATATCAAGAAGGCAAGATAAGAAGGCGAGCCCAAGTAACATGCCTTGTGAGTCAGACAAAGAATTTTGAACAATACACAGAAATGAGCTGGTAACCAGAGCAAACAAAGAAACAGAGGAGTAAGATGGTCATATTTACAAGCAGGACAAAGCAGCCTAGCAACTGTGTTCTGCAGTGTTTTGAAGATGGAGGATTTGTTGACTAGAAATACCTGAGTAAACAGAATTGTAATAATCTCTCTTAAACTATTACACTGAATGCCTTAACTGCCTTCTTAAACACCTAACATGGAAATTCCTATTATAGGCAGGAGCGTGGCCTGCAGTTAACGTGGGTTTCGCTGAAGCATGTTAACTGCTAATATGGCAGATAACATGGAGCAGCTATCTACAATTCCAGAGGTGTAGTTAATTGCATTCTGTATTAGCGGCATAGCTACTACCTTCCACCAAGCGCTGGGGACACCCTCAACAGTTACTGCAGAGTTTTTGCAGCAGCCGCTAGGTAACTTTTGTAGTTAAACTGCATTAACTGCAAAGCCTTAACATGGTTTCATAAACAGGCCACAAAATCACATTTGCAAACTCCTTTGTGGGTTCTTACATCCTTTAAAGTGTTTGAATAAGAGTCACAAATTCCTATAATTTTTCCCCACAAATAATCCACCTGAGCTGTTAAAATAAACAGCTTACCTTTTAAGCAATAATCATTCTGTTTTATGTAATAATCTTAGGTGAAGGTAAGTGCTCAAAGCAATAGAGAATGATATAATAGTCTAGTAAGCTAATTCATGAGTTCTCTGCAGCAGTGAGGCTGTATGGACAAGATGGTAAACACTGGCACTTTGAATTACTATTTCTTTGTATGAGCCTCCAGAGTAACATGAATCCCAATTAAATCACTCAAGGGTCTCTATGAATTGGGCTGGAGATGATCTAGTTCTCAGATTCTCAGTTATGATGTGCATACTGCTCTGGCCTAAGCTATATGATTCATCATTAAACGGAGCTCCCTCTTTCATGTACTAATCCTTTAAAATAACAAGGACACACAAAACTCCTCCCCCCCAATCAGTGAAGTGTTAACAGCACTTTTAGGAAAAACACTTTTACCTCAGTAATCATTATGCTCTAATGCACTCATGGTGAGTTTAATGATATTTTCATGTGATTTAATAAACATAGCAGTACTGTCTGCATTAGATCTCAATAGTTGTGTATGCATACAACTATGAGTGGTAGCGTGGCTAGAGATTGGCTGAAGGACCTCACGCAAATGTGGCACACACACATACAGGTTGCAGGTAAAAATCAAATTCATGTATACAAAGGGACAGTAATCAGCCTGTTACTTCACAGGCTCAGTCCTTTTAATTAGAGTCTCTCTCTCTCTCTCAATTTAGTCACAGAAATACTCTTAAAAGGACTGGCTCCTAGCCAGGCCTAAACATAGTGGCTCCTAACATCATCTTGGGCCCTGTCTAAGCATACCCCAAAATCAGGTACTCTCTGTATACACCCAGGGCCGCCAAGAGACTGAGCCGGGCCCAGGGCAGGGCTGCCGCTGTGCCTGGGGTAGGACCACCCCCTCCCCCAGGATCGCTGCTACTGCCCCCCCCCCCGCCGCAACTCCAAATACCTTGGCTGGTGGGGATCCCCAGGACCCACCAGTAGAAGAAGTCTTCCTCCTACGCTGTTCTTCAATCCGCCACATTGCCTGCCCTGCCCCTTGCAGCATCTTTTACTCTCATGTCGCACGTGCTCAGTTTCAAAACCGAGCATGCGCGACCTGAAGTGAAAAGAAGCCACTTGGCAGGCAATTCGACAGTGAAGAACTGTGCTGGAGGAAGACTTCTTCTGCTGGCGGACTCTGGGGACCCCCACCAGCCAAACCAGAGGCCCCAACCCAAAGTCCTGTGTCTGCTCCTCCCCAAGCCTCCAAGGGGGGCACAGCACCGGAGTTTTCTCTCTCCTGCTACTGTCTGAATGTGATCACCTGGGTCCTGTCAGGAGAAGGAGAGAGAGACCTCGGCGCCAGGCTCCCCTTGGAGTCCAGGCCCAGGGGAATCCCCTCCCCCCCCCCTTCGCCACACCTCTCCTCTTGGCAGCCCTGGATACACCTCAAGGATATCTCCTGCCTTTGCAGTCTTACTTGTAAAATTAACTCCTGGAAACTGAACTGAACACACACAGTTTCCCACCCTATGGAAACACTTAGGGTCAGGCTACTCCCTCTTCCCTGGCACTTCCCTCTGCAGCCTTTTCTCTGCATATGCTGGGAGGTCCTTATTCAGGGCTGCTCCTTTCGAGGTTTCTTAATTTGAGGCCTTCCCCTTGGGGATCTCTTCACTTGGGGTCTCCCTGATCTGTTCTACTCTAGGGTATTTACTCTCCTCCCTGCCTGAGCCCCACACCTCTGACTCAGCAGGTAAACTCCACCTGCCCTAAGGTGGCTCACTATCAGCAGCAATGAAGGACTAAGGAAACTACTACCACTCACTCCCTCACACTATACAAGCACACACACACACTCAAATATAATGGAGAGCAATAATCAGACCCTTTTCTGCAAATAGAACACCAATTTACCCACAGAAATGAGTTTTCTGATTACTGACCATGTGTAGAAGTACTCTTTTAGATCAATAAAGCAGTATTTTTAGCTTAAGGGTTTAGGTAATGCTCTTATGGTATGGTTGGGTCAGAGAAGAAAACTACTTATGGAGTTTTGACTTATCAAAAGTGCGTATGTAGAATTTGCATGAAAAATTATCCACACAAAATGTAAGTGCCCATTTGTACTTTTTGCTGATCAGAAAACAAAGGAATGCTGTGCATCTTTTTTCCTATGACTAATGCAGCAAACTGTCTCAAGTAAAAAATACTCTTGGTGTTTGCTGAAATGTGGGTAGGTTGACTATCCCCTGCTTAATGATTGAAGTACCCTTACACCAGTTCTGGAATGTGGCTGAATAGCACCTCTATCTGGATAATTTTCTGGGTAAAGGCTTAGGGAAGGGATTTTGGATTCATCTTACAACTTTTTTAGCAGTACCTCAAGGTACCTGGAAGTAGTGGCGTAGCCAAGGATGGGCCTGGGTGGGCCCAGGCCCATCCACTTTGGGCTCAGGCCCACTCAGTAGCAACATACCTATGATGTGGCTGGCAGGGATCCCCAAGCCCCACTAGCCGAAAACTCCCAACAACTGTCCTGCCTGCATACCTTTTAAGTAGCAGATCTTAGCCTGCAGTGAGCAGCGACTGATACATACTGCTTGCACTGGCCCTACAGCCTTCCCTCTGATGTATTCTCACCTATGCGGAAACAGGAGGTTGCATTAGAGGGAAGGCTGTGGGGCCAACATGAGCAGTGTGTATTAGCTGCTGCTCGCTGCCGGTGAAAATCTGCTATTTACAAGGTATGCAGGGGAGGGGGATATTTGAGAGACCATATGGCATGCAGGCGAGTGAGGGAGAGACCAAATCACTTGTTGGACAAGGCAGAGTTCTGCCCAACCATCTTGGGCCCAGGCCCACCCAAAATTGGGTGTCTGGCTACGCCCCTGGAAGGCTCACAATCTGTTTGTACCTGAGGCAAGAGAGGTTTAAGTGGGCTGACAAAGATCACAAGGAGCACCAGTGGGACTGAACTGAGCTTTCCTGGTTCTTAGCTTGCTGCCGGGTTCAGTCCCACTGCTGCTTCTTGAGATTTTTGGCCTCAGGTACAAATAGATTGCGAGCCCTCTGGGAACAGGCAAAATACCTACTGAATGTAACTCATCTTTAGATACTACTGAAAGAGCATTTAATCTGTCCAGCTCCATTCCCATGGCACCGATCTCAGCTAATCTTTGACTATCCTCTCATTCCCTCACTTTAAGTTATGCAATTTAGGGGTTAAATGAAATAGTTAACTTCTGAAATATATTGCATGGTGAAAGTCAATTCCAAACAGGGTAAAAATGCATGCAGCAATAACACTTTAGATCTCAGGTATGATTGAGACTGCCATCTGGTATCTCTCACTGCATTTAGTGCTTAACATGAACCGAAATGATAACATAGGCAAGGGAAGCTCCTTCAGAAGGACCGATACAATAATGAAGAGTCCTTTAATCTACAGGAAACCATTCTAGTCAATTTAGAAGAAATATTGCATCCCTTCTAGGACATGCAATTATTTTCTATTAATCATGTACTGTAAAGCCACATTATGTGGTTATTCTGTTATCGCTAGAATGAGGCCTGCAGTCAGCTACTGACAATGTTAGGTAATTATGAACACAAAGCCTTTTTCTCCCCATGCAGTAATACTATCAAGATCCTGAGGTGTATAGATACTCACTGTATGAAAATAACACTCCAAAGAAATGCAATAACTATCAAATGAATTGCTTCCAGACAAAACAGTATTACAACTGAAAAGAAAATTAACCCTCCCAAAAACCCACAAAACATTTCCAATAAACAAAGCAAGCAGTCATAAGAAACTACTAACTGCTTGCTACACAGCTAATATGTTTTCAATTTTTCTCCATTAAAAAATAATTTTTAATGCTGCTTTTGTTGGGTGGTTGAAACAGATTACAATTAATGTTTTATTAAGCTGTGAAGTAAAATGATTGTGTCGTTTTTAAATGACCACAATGATGTATGCATTAAACAATTATAAATCATTTGCTGTCAGTTGATCTAATCTTTCCATTTCTGCAGTGTTCCAAAGGCTGTGCTCCAGTCAGTTTGCCCCTTTTGTTACTGTGTGGTTCACAGATCTCTTTCCATGAGAACACATACAGAGATGCTCCTTACAGTTAACAGGAGTTGTGCTCTTTTAACTGTATTAGGAAAATCATCCGATAAGAGAATATTGATGTACTTAACTGATAAGAAGAAACATAGTGGGGGAACACTGAAAGGAATTTCTGTGGTTAAATGAGTGATGACCTGCGAGAAAAAGCCCTTTCATAATGGCCCCTCATCAGTGTGGGCAAAAGTAGTGGCACTGGGCCAGGATAGTCCCAGCAAAGAACATAGGGGGAGTTTCTTTTTAACTCCCCATTCTCACAGAAAGTTTGTATTTGCAACTTCTGGGGGTACTCTGGTCCCCACGGTCTCTGATAGGGAAGGGGTTTTTAGAAGACACTCTACATGGGAGTTTTGTTTTGTTTTTTTTTAGTTCAAAATACAAAAACTGCAACAAAGTTCAACAAAAAGGGGGTGAGGGGAATGTGCAGATACACAAAAAAGTTTCATATTACAAGTAGGCAAGGCCCTTAAAACAACCCAATAGTCCAGCAATAATTTCTCTAGCCTAACATTATACACTATACACATCTTAATCTTGTCAAGTCAGAAACTCGGCCACTGGTTACTATATCTGTTTGACATGCTCTATGCGATGCAATTTGCTAGCAGCCACACTTTCATAATGGTGACAAAGTTGAATGGAATTCCACCAAAAGATAACATTACAGCCTGTAGAATTCTTTCAGTTACTTAAAATTTGTTGCAATGGCAAAGAGATCAAAATATCAAAAAGTCACTTTTGGTGCGAAGTTAAATGCAACTTGGTGAATGAAGATTTAAAAATCATCAATGAAAAAGCAAGGACTTTTAGCAAAGATAATAATTTGCACAGATAAGCCCAAGTTGCTTCCCAAAACACATAAATTGCAGGGCGTTCAAACAACATATGCAACATAGATCCAAAAGGGTGTACACAGTGCCAACAATGTGCAAAAGTAGTCAATCCAGCACAAAACAGTCTACATGGTGTTTTGAACTCTGTGCACCAAAAAACACAGGGACTGCATTAAGGAGGCTGACATTGTTGGCCTAGTTACCGATGTCCAGAAGTGATACCAATCGATTGGAGAAGCTTCAAGATGCACCTCAGTAGACCATAACCCTTGTGCTTCAAGTGGTTGTTGAGAGGATCTGTGTGGGAGCTTCCTTTTGAAAACTGGCTTTCCTGCCTGTGGGAACTAAGTTATGCAAGGGAGGGTACACATTACAAACCCTTTAAAGGCACTTTTAAAACAACTATTCTTGGCCAATATATTAAAGTTGCACATCTGTAACAGGAGCTCTGCAAAGACAGCAGGATATTAGTCCTTACACATGGCTAACACCATCTAACACAGCCTAGGCCTGCAGATCATCCAGTGTTACTACACGAGACCACCTCAGTTCTGTACATAGCTATTACAGCATAGGTCAACCCCTAGGGGAAATGAGTGGATTTCATTAAGGACTAATATCCTGCTCTCCTCACTTGCAACAGGTAGCCAATTTTTCTTTTTCCAAGGATAAACAGGACAAATACAGGAGTCATAATGTATGGGAATCCATATTTACAGGTTACCTTATATATATATATATATATATATATATATATATATAAAGTGAAAATAGAAAAATGGAGTGCCAATGGGCAAAAACAAACATGTTTTTATTGGCAACAGTCAAGTTTTGTCATCTCTTTTACCAAAGGCAACCTGGAAATAATTTAAAAAAAAAAAGGAGGGATAGAGATAGACTCTGAACCGCAAAGAGATTCTGTAACACAGATTGCATAAGCATCAAAATGAGGTAGGTCTCTCATATGATAGGAGCATTATTTGAAAGACCCTTATGACCTGCTTTGGAGGTCCACTGGATCCTTCCATGTCCTCTGATCTCCTTGTTCCACCACATCTTAAGCAATTAGAGCTGGACATTTACTGCTCAGGTTGTTTTAATTCATGCTAAGCAGCACAGGCTAGTGTTAACAGTTAATGCACACTAACACCTGTGCCAAGTACTTACTGTATCTTAGTAATCATGCCCCTTAGATTGTGAGCCCTTCAGGGATAGGAAACATTGCAGCAGTTGGGAATTAACAAAATCCCTGAGAAATAGAAACATGCAAAGACTTTGGGCCCTGTTTACTAAGCTATGCTGTAGGCGTGCTAGCGTTTTTTAGCGCTCACTAAAAACGCTAGCACACCTTTGTAAACAGGGCCCTAAGTTAGTTAAATTTCACAGAAATAGACACTAACATGTAACATTCTTGTGGATTAGTACAGAACGCCAAATGAGTTGGATATTCAAAGAAAAATTGACTAGTACTGTGCCTAAATTTATACTCAAAATTTCATTAAGGAACTAATATTAAGGCCATGGTGGTCAGCATTCTTTAAAGCACTGGCTGCTGTGGGTATAAAAAAATACTGGGTATTAAGCGCCAGTATCCGGACATCGGCTTGCATGGAATATCTGGGAATTAGTGCTGATTAGCGATGTTATATGGTCAGCAGTCTGAATATCACTGCTAACTGGATAATCTTTAGATCTGCCCATGGCCTGCCCCAGCACTGACCAGATACTGCCCAGGTAGTCAGAGGGAACTTTCAGCAGCGCAATCTAGTTAGCACTGCTGAACATTCTCTTGGCCAGCACTCACCCGGTTTGCATAAGTGCCTTTCAATACTTGCTGATAAACTCCTAACTTTAGGACATAAAAAGTGGGTAGCAAGGACGGAATTGGCGGGTTGGGGTGGAGTCAGGGTACTTGGGGGTACTGAGTGCCGGCACTTTTTCCATTGTCTGGTAAAATTGACCCATGGTCCCCAAGTTTTAATGAAAGAGCTCAGGCTCTACACACCAATTCTGCCTTGTCATAGGTTCTGTGACTGGTTATTGTAGGATGAGTCCTTCAGTGATCACCCTACCCCTGAAGGGTGGCGTAGCATTTGAGTACCGGCACCTTTTTTGTTAGAAAAAACGCACTGGGTGGAGTTATGGGGTTGTGATACATATATGTGTGATTGTGGTATGTGAAGAGTGTAGGTGCCTATCTGTATGATTGGGATGTTTGGGGGATGTGGGAGGTGTGGAGTTGTTTAAGAATCTAAGGGATTTGGGATATGAATGGGTGTGTAATGGGATATGTGTTTAGTTGTGTTTGTGGGCTTGTAGGCAACTCTCTGCCCACTCCCTCTTGCTCCCTGCACTTATTTTTTCAATCACCTTGCAATGAGTTTAGTGGTAACATAATACATCTTAACGGGATCCCTTGTTGATCTGTTTCCCTTGGTTCAGTGGTTCCCAAACCTGGTCCTGGAGGCACCCCTGCCAGTCATGTTTTCAGGATATTCACAATAAATATTAATGAGAGATATTTGCATGCACTGCTCCCAGTGCATGCAAATCTCTTTCATAGTAACATAGTTGATGACGGCAGATAAAGACCTGTATGGTCCATCCAGTCTGCCCAACAAGGTAAATTCATAGCATAAGGTATGTTGTGATACTACATATGCATACTTGATCTTGAATATTCATTGTGGGTATCCTGAAAACCTGACTGACTGGGGTGCCTCCAGGACCAGGTTTGAGAACCACTGCCTTAGTTCATTTCTAGGGATGAGCAATAGCTCTCCTAGTCCCCAATAACTTTAGAAATGTTTAATTTAGCACGGACTATAATCTTACCGCATAACGCTTCACAACACTATATCTAACCAATAAGAATGTATTTACCCAATGTCTTATAAATTTGTAACTGTTGTCCCACTAATGTTGTACTGAACCCTAAACGGGGGATATTAGTGGTATATAAGACCTAAATTGAATTGAATTCTGTCCATTCCCTTCCAAATCCTCTTCTTCCTCCCCTCTCTCGTTGCATGCATCCCACTCCATTGCTCCCTCCCCCCTCCTTCAGTTTCCCACTACCTCATTCAGCTCCTGCATTACTGCCATAGTTTCTTTTCTTGTGCTGGTAGAGGCTGGGTCCCTGCAAACATACTGAAATTTGTGCCACCATGGGGTGGTTTTCTTTTTTTTATGCTTTACCTTTTTTGTACCATAGGGTAGGGGTCCCTGTGACATCAACTTTCATGTTACTGTCCCTGTCCCTACTCTTTAGATGGCAAGGCCTGAATTCCCCATCACCCTGCTACTTCTCCATGCTCCTTCTATTTCCTTTCTGTATCCATTGGCAAAGGTTTGTTTGCACACTCAAATCCATGTCTATCGATAGACGAACAGAACCTCCAAACAGGCATGATTGCTTAAACAAAATGCACTGAAAATGGCATTGTCGTCTGTTTCATTTTTACTAAACTTTACAATGGATTCTTTAGGAATCTTACTGGAAAAAAGTGTCATAGGCAGTATCAAGTTTGAATGAATGAATGAATAAATAAATAAATAAAACAAAGGGACATTCTCACAGCCTATAATAAACTATTTTTACCGTTTTCAGAACAGAGGATTCTGCTCAATTATACATTTTGCTTCTGCATAAATAGTACCATTATTTCTATTAGTTCATTGAGATAGTTATAGCACTACGCTGTTTTCAATGTATTATCATAAAAATTGTACAAGGACATTACTCAAAATAAATTTTCTATTAGAACTGTGAGAGTTAGGTTTCATGTTAAGACAGAAGGTAAAATTATGTATAATCATACCTGATAATTTTCTTTCCATCAATCATAGCTGATCAATCCATAGACTGGTGGGTTGTGTCCATCTACCAGCAGGTGGAGATAGAGAGCAAACTTTTGCCTCCCTATATGTGATCATGTGCTGCCGGAAACTCCTCAGTATGTCGATATCAAAGCTCCATCCGCAGGACTCAGCACTTAGAGAATTACACCCACGAAGGGACACTCTGCCCAGCTCACCACCGCCGAAACGGGGGAGGGGAATTAACCCAGCTCATCCCCACACAAGTGGGGGAGGGGAATCCGTCCAGCTCATCCCCGCGGAGCGGGGGAGGGACACCACACCCGCCGATGCGGGGGGATCTGGCTTATCCTGCAACCGCAACCGCGGGAGGAGCTGACTGACCCGAACACCGCCGAAGCGGGAGGGGTACAAAGCTGCCCTACAGCCGCACGAAGCGGGAGGGAGTGCCGGCAGAATTTAAATCTCAATCCAGCCCCGTAAAACGGAGGGGAGAGGAATGCAGCAGCTCACTGTAACACAAACTCGTCTTAACTCTTGAAGAATCCAAGTGAAAAAAACTTGAACACGAAGTCTTTCTGAAGTAACTGAAGACTAAACTTGAACCTGAAATGCAACCAGAATAAAAACAGTACAGAAATCTGGGAGGGGCTATGGATTGATCAGCTATGATTAATGGAAAGAAAATTATCAGGTATGATTATACATAATTTTACCTTCCATATCATCAAGCTGATCAATCCATAGACTGGTGGGATGTACCGAAGCAGTACTCACCCAGGGCGGGACATTGAAATCCCTGACCTCAAGACTGAAGCTCCAAACCGGGCCTCCGCCCGTGCAGCCACAGTCAAACGGTAATGCTTGGAGAATGTATGAGCCGAAGCCCAAGTTGCCGCCTTGCATATCTCTTCCAAGGAGACAGAACCGGCCTCTGCCATCGAGGCCGCCTGAGCTCTTGTGGAGTGAGCCTTCAGCCGGATAGGCGGCACCTTCCCCGCGGCCACATAAGCCGCTGCAATGGCTTCCTTGACCCATCTTGCCACTGTAGGCTTAGCAGCCTGCAGACCCTTACGAGGACCTGCACACAGGACAAACAGATGATCTGACTTCCGGAAATCATTGGTCACTTCCAAGTATCTGATGATGACTCGTCTCACATCCAGATATTTAAGAGCAGAGTACTCCTCTGGGTAGTCCTCCCTACGAAAGGAAGGGAGACAGAGCTGCTGATTCACATGGAATCGAGAAACAATCTTGGGCAGGAAGGAAGGCACTGTGCGAATAGTCACTCCTGCCTCAGTGAACTGCAGAAAAGGCTCTCGACAAGAGAGCGCCTGGAGCTCGGAAACTCTTCTGGCTGAAGTGATAGCCACCAAAAAGACTGCTTTCAACGTCAGGTCTTTCAGAGATGCCCTCGACAAGGGTTCAAAAGGCGGCTTCTGCAATGCTCTTAGCACCAGGTTGAGATTCCACGCAGGCACCACTGAGTGCAGAGGAGGGCGCAGGTGATTAACTCCCTTGAGAAAGCGCACCACATCTGGCTGCGAAGCCAGGGAAGCACCCTTCAGGCGGCCCCTGAAGCAAGCCAGAGCCGCTACCTGGACTTTAAGGGAACTGAGCGACAGGCCTTTCTCTAGACCTTCTTGCAGGAACGCCAACACTGAAGAAATTGGAGCAGTGAAGGGAGAAAGTGAGCCTGCTTCACACCACGCTGCAAAGATACGCCAAACCTTGGCGTAAGCAGTAGAAGTAGAGCGCTTCCTCGCTCTCAGCATAGTGGCGATGACCTTGTCTGAGAAGCCCTTCTTCCTCAGACGCTGCCGCTCAATAGCCAGGCCGTAAGACCAAAGGGGGAGGGATCCTCCATCACCACGGGACCCTGATGTAACAGGCCCTGCTCCACTGGCAGTCGCAGAGGGTCGTCGACTGAGAGCCTGATCAAGTCCGCATACCAGGGACGTCTGGGCCAATCCGGACCCACCAGGATTATCCTGCCGGGGTGCTTTGCCCCCCGGTCTAGCACCCTGCCCAGCATGGGCCAGGGCGGGAACACATAGAGAAGCTCTTGTGTCGGCCATTGTTGGAGAAGAGCATCTACTCCCAGGGATCGAGGGTCCCGTCCTCTGCTGAAGAAGCGCGGCACTTGGCAATTGGCCGATGACGCCATCAGATCTAGGCTCGGCTGGCCCCAGCGCTTCGTGATGTCCAAGAACGCCTGAGCAGATAGCTGCCACTCTCCGGGCTCCAAGGTATGGCGACTGAGAAAGTCCGCCTTGACATTCATGACTCCGGCAATGTGGGCCGCTGACAGCTGTTCCAGGTTCGCTTCCGCCCACTGGTATAGACTCATAGCCTCCTTGGCTAGAGGGGCGCTCTTGGTACCTCCCTGACGGTTGACATAGGCCACAGCCGTGGCATTGTCCGACAGGACCCGTACAGGCTTCAACACCAGTACCGGGATGAACTCCAAAAGCGCCAACCGAATGGCTCTGAGTTCCAGGAGGTTGATAGACCACTTTGCCTCTGCAGGAGACCAAAGCCCCTGCGCTGTCCTTCCCAAACAGTGGGCTCCCCAGCCCGACAAAGAGGCGTCCGTCGTGACGACAATCCACTCTGGGGTCACCAGAGGCATTCCCGCAGACAACTTGTCTGTCTGCATCCACCAGCTCAGCGCCTTGCGCACTGCTGGATCCAAGGGAAGGCGCACAGCATAATCCTCCGACATCGGAGTCCAGCGCTGCAGCAGAGAGAGTTGAAGTGGTCTCATATGAGCCCTGGCCCAGGGCACTACTTCCATCGTGGCCGTCATAGAGCCCAACAGCTGCACATAGTCCCAAGCCCGAAGAGGAAAGACTACTAGGAACTGGTCCACCTGAGCCTGAAGTTTGACAATCCGATTGTCTGGCAGGAACACTCTGCCCACTCGGGTGTCGAATCGAACTCCCAGATACTCCAGGGCCTGAGTCGGGCGCAGCTGGCTCTTCTCCCAGTTGATGATCCATCCCAGGGAGCTCAAAAGAGCAACTACCCGGTCCACAGCTTTGCCGCACTCTGCATAAGAGGGGGCTCGGATCAACCAGTCGTCCAGATAAGGATGGACTTGTACTCCTTCCTTTCGCAGGAAGGCCGCTATGACCACCATTACTTTGGAAAAGGTCCGCGGAGCAGTAGCCAACCCGAACGGGAGGGCTCTGAACTGGAAGTGTCGGCCCAGGACTGCAAAACGCAGAAAGCGTTGATGAGGAGGCCAGATGGGAATATGCAAGTATGCTTCCTTGATGTCCAAGGATGCCAGGTACTCCCCTGCCTTCACTGCCGCTATAACAGAGCGGAGAGTCTCCATGCGAAAGTGCCGCACTTTCAAGGCCCGATTGACCCCTTTGAGGTCGAGGATAGGCCGGACAGAACCTCCTTTCTTTGGTACCACAAAGTAAATGGAGTAACGCCCCTTGCCAAGCTGACTTTCTGGCACCGGAACGACCGCCCCCAGGCGGATCAGATTGTCCAAAGTCTGCTGCACTGCCACAGCTTTGACCGGAGACTTGCAGGGAGAGAGTACAAACCCGTCTCTTAAGGGTCGGCAGAACTCTAGCTTGTAGCCGTCTCTGATGACTTCCAGCACCCAAGCGTCTGAAGTGATTGTGGTCCACTCGCCCAGAAACGAGGACAGCCGTCCTCCAATCTGTACTGGGGCGTGGACCAAGACCCCGTCATTGGGTACGAGACCCTGGGGGAGGACCGGAGGGAGCACCTCCGGGACGGCGGTCTCTGCGAAAGGAATGCTGCTTGGGGGAGAAATTCCTCTTAAAGGAAGAGGGGGCAGAAGCACCCGACCTGCCCGGGCGGTACCGACGGGCTTCCTGAAACCGTCCTCTGGAGGTACCGGGACGAGCACTAGCCCGAGCCCTGACCTCCGGTAACTTCTTGCCCTTAGACGTGCCGAGATCGGTCACGATTTTGTCCAGCTCGACCCCAAAGAGCAGCTTGCCTTTAAAAGGCAATTTAGCCAGGCGGGATTTAGAGGCGTGGTCAGCAGACCAATGTTTCAGCCAAAGCCACCGCCGCGCAGAGACTGTCTGAGCCATGCCTTTAGCTGAGGCTCTCAAGACATCATACAGCAAGTCTGCCAAATAGGCTAAGCCCGATTCCAGGGCTGGCCAATCAGCCCTCAAGGAATGGTCCGAGGGGGAAGCCCGCTGCACCATAGTCAGGCACGCCCTGGCCACGTAGGAGCCGCAAACTGAGGCCTGCAAACTTAAAGCAGCCGCCTCAAAGGACGACCTTAAGGCCGCCTCCAATCTCCTGTCTTGGGCGTCCTTCAGGGCCGTGCCACCTTCCACCGGCAATGCCGTTTTCTTAGTCACCGCAGTGATTAAAGAATCCACGGTAGGCCACAGAAAGGCCTCACGTTCACTCACAGCCAAAGGATAGAGGCGGGACATAGCCCTAGCCACTTTAAGGCTCGCTTCTGGGACATCCCATTGAGCCGAAATTAAGGTGTGCATGGCATCATGCACGTGGAAGGTTCTAGGCGGGCGCTTCGTCCCCAGCATAATGGCAGAGCCAACAGGGGCTGAGGGAGAGACGTCCTCCGGAGAGGATATCTTCAAAGTGTCCATGGCCTGTAACAACAGGTTGGGCAAATCCTCTGGGCGAAAAAGCCGCGCTGCAGAGGGGTCATCCGCTCCATCCGAGCGGGGATCCGTCTCCTCCAAGGAATCCGCAAAGGACCGTTGGGAGACCTCAGACACGCTGCCCTCATCTACATCGGAGGAGACAAATTCCTCCAAGGCCTGAGAATCAACCCGAGGGCGTTTACCTCTGGGAACCTCAACCTCTTTACCAGACGAGGGAGCGGGGGCAGCGTTGTGCATGAGGAAGGCCTGATGCAACAGCAAAACAAACTCGGGGGAGAAACCCCCCAGACTGTGCACTTCCGCAGCCTGGGCAACAGCCCTAGGCGCGCTCTCAACCGGCGCTCGCAACAGCGGGGGAGAGACATGCTGCGCATCCAAAATGGCGTCCAGCGCGAAACTCCGCGAAGGAGCCGCGCGGGAAGAACGGCTCTTAATTTTAGCCGCTTCTGTGCCGTCGCCCAAATTAAGGGCGTTCATGGCATTAATGTCTCCAACCTCAAGGGCGGCCCAAGAAGAAGCCGGCCGAGCCGCGTGGCCGGCCAAGATGGCGGAGGCGAGGAGCGGGGGATGGGCGTTTATGGCGGGAAAAACCGCCACGCCGGAGGAAGGACCGGGACATTCATCGGTCACGAAACTGTCACCCAACAAGGGCGAATCAGGCTTTAAGACCCCCGCATCCCCTCTAGAAGCGCTAAAGCGACCCGGGGAGCGACCCTTTGCGCCCTCGCCCTCCGACGCCATGTGCCACGAGGAGAAGAATCGGGGAACCCCCGCCCGCTATAAAAAGGTAAAATTACCTGCTGTCCGCTCCGAGTTGTAACGACCTGGTGTCTCAGTGAGTAGCTGCAATAGACGCTTAAATAAACGTCGAAATAAACGCCTTTAAGGCCGTTCAAAATTTTTTTTTTTTTTTTTTTTTTTAACGGAGCCAGCGGGAGGGGGGAGAAAAGGAGGGACCTGGCACCACCAGGTTTGCACTTGCTCAAAAGAGCCCTCAACCCCAGGCACTCAACAAACCTAAAAATTAGGCTTGGAGGCCTAGCCAGAGCTGCTGCTGTGTGTGACCACCACCTGCTGAGATAGAGAACATACTGAGGAGTTTCCGGCAGCACATGACCACATATAGGGAGGCAAAAGTTTGCTCTCTATCTCCACCTGCTGGTAGATGGACACAACCCACCAGTCTATGGATTGATCAGCTTGATGATATGGAATGAGGTGGATATTCAGCGTGGTTAAAGCGAGTAGAACAAGCTCCTGCCTGCTTAAACCATGCTAAGTGGGCCAGACACCGATATTTAACTGGCAGTGCTGCTCAATATCGGTCCTGATTGCTGCAGCACAGTCCAGATAGTGCCAGGAGAGTCTGTGTGCACAGCTTGGTGGAGTTGGCACTTAACTGGTTAGTGCAAACTCTGGTTGACAGGTGGTCTTTCTCTGTTTGAAGTTGAAAAAAACTGAAGATTAAAATCTTATGATTTGGTGATTTCGAGTACCTGCCAGCCAGAGAAATAACACTGGAGACTGGTGAATTGTTAAAAATTGAGAATGAATCAAGTGTTAGGCATTCTTCTAGATTCCAGATTAAAGAAATATAAATCTCAGATAAATAATTTAACTAAGAAATTTTTCTTTAAACTATGGGGCCCTTTTACTAAGCCGCGCAAGCGTCTACACGCACCCAATGTGCACCAAAATATAGTTACCGAACGGCTACCGTGTGGCTCTTAAGGTAATATCATTTTTACCAAGCGTCCGATACGCATGGCAGAAAAATAATTTTTATTTTCTGCCGTGTGTATCGGACGTGCGGCATTTGGCGCGAGTAGGTCATTACCACCCGGTTACCGCGTGAGACTTTACCGCTAGGTCAATGGCTGGCGGTAAGGTCTCAGACCCAAAAATAGACGTGTGGCAATTTTCATTTTGCCTCACATTCATTTTTGGCAAAAATTTTAAAAAGGCCTTTTTTACAGGTCCACTGAAAAATGACTCTGCGTGCACCCAAAACCCATGCCTACAGTACCGCAGGCCATTTTTCAGCGCACCTTAGTAAAAGGTCCCCTTTGTCAATTAAGGGCTATTAGGTCATCTTTAAGTAAAGAGAGTTTTAGGGTTATATCACAAGCTATAACTCCTCCCTCAATTAGGAGGAAAATATTGTAAGGATCTTAAATATCCTTTATAATTTACTTACTGTACGTGAGTTACATAAACTAAAGCTTGTTTTTTCCTTCTTTAAAAGAAGTTCCACAAAAAAGACAGATTGAACTTTCTTTTCCCTTTCCGGGGGCTAAGGTTTGGAATATTTTCCCAAGACAGATACAAGAATTGCCATCCTATCTACACTTTCAAAAAGCACTTAAAACATATCTGTTCTTCGATTAACTATCTTATTGACTATGGGGCTCATTTTCAAAAGAGGAAAATGTCCAAAAAGTGGCATTAAGCCACATTTAGATGTTCTTACAAAAACGTCCAAATTGGTATTTTCAAAACCATATTTAAACTTTTTTGTATGAAGTCTATCAAAAGTTCATTCAAATCACATGGGGGCATGTCAGGGGCACTTCGAAGGTGGGATTACGGCATGCCTAACACTTGGATGTTGACGTTTTAAAGCCATAATGGAACAAAACAAAAATGTCCAAGACTAAAACTATGACGTTTTGGTCTAGACCTGTTTTCAGAACAAATAAGGCACAAAAAGGTACCCTAAATGACCAGATCCCCTCCCAAAGTCACCAAAACCCTACTCTAGCCACATATAGGTGCCCCCTTCACCCATAAGGGCTACTGCAGTGGTGTACAGTGGAAGACAGTATGTTTTGGGTGGGTTTTGGAGGGCTCAGGGGACAAGATAAAGGAGCAAAGGTGAGATGTGTACCTGGGAGCATTGTCATGAAGTGCTCAGAAGTGCCCTCTAGGGTGCCCCATTGCTATCCTGGGATGTCGGGGGAACCAGTCTACTTAAAATGTTGGCTCCTTCTACATCCCAATGGCATGAATCTGTACATTTTGCACTTCTCTTTTTTTTTTGAAAATAGACCAAAACTTTTTTTTTATAAAGTCCAAAGCACAAAACCTTGTATTTTCAAAAAAAAAAAAAAAAAAAACCTTTCCTGTTCAGATTTTGAACATTTTGTGCAAAACGTCCAAAATTGAACTTAAATGTCATAATGAAAATGACCCTCTGCGTGTAACAGTTTTTAGACAGTTTCATTTGTATTGTAATCTCCCCTGTTGTTGAGGTCTCTTTATCTGTAATCTGCTTAAAAACTTTATTCTAAAGAACTAGCGGAATACAAGACTGTGAATGTAATGTAATATAGTGGTAATATTCAGTCCACTTATTGGTTAAGTAACCACATAAGCATAGGCGTAGACTGGGGGGGGGCGAGGGGGGGCAATGCCCCCCCAAACGACGAGGACGTGGACTGGCGCTAGAATGAAAAAAAAAAAAAAAACCAAGCAGGCACCTGAGGGACGCGCTCGTCTCCGTCCGCTTCGCTGCTTCCCTGCCCTCTCTGTCTGCGTCCCGCCCGAAAGGAAATGACATCAGAGGAAGGCGGGACGCAGACAGAGAGGGCAGGGAAGCAGCGAAGCGGACGGAGACGAGCGTGTCTATCTACCCCCTCTCTTCCTACCCTCCGGCGCAGGCAGCACCAATCTTCTCTAAGTCTTTCTTGTTCCTGGCAGCGGTAGCGACGTATACGCTGCCTTCAGCTCTGCCCCGAAGCCTTCTCTTCAAGTTCCTGTTCCCGCATAGGTGGGAACAGGAACTTGAAGAGAAGGCTTCCGGGGCAGACCGAAGGCAGCGTGTACGTCGCTACCGCTGCCAGGAGCACAGAAAGGTTGAAGAAGACTGCTGCCTGCACGGACGGAGGGAGGAAGAGAGGGGGTAAACGGAGTCACGATCCTGGACCTCGCGGGGGGGGGGGGGGGGAGCAGAGGGAAGATGAATGGGACTGGGAGGGTGGAGAGCAGAGGGAAGGAGTAAGAGATGGATGGGACTGGGAGGGTGGGAAGCAGTGGGAAGGAGCAGGAGATGGATGGGACTGGGAGGGGTGGGTGGGTGGGGAGCAGAGGGAAGGACCAGGAATTGGATGGGACTGGGAGGGTGGGAAGCAGAGTGAAGGAGCAGGAGATGGATGGGACTGGGAGGGTGGGAAGCAGTGGGAAGGAGCAGGAGATGGATGGGATTGGGAGGGGTGGGGAGCAGAGGGAAGGACCAGGAATTGGATGGGACTGGGAGGGTGGGAAGCAGAGTGAAGGAGCAGGAGATGGATGGGACTGGGAGGGGTGGGTGGGGAGCAGAGGGAAGGACCAGGAATTGGATTGGACTGGGAAAGGAGGTGAGCAGAGGGAAGGAGCAGGAGATGGATGGGACTGGGAGGGGTGGGTGGGAAGCAGAGGGAAGGAGCAGGAGATGGATGGGACTGGGAGGGGTGGGGAGCAGAGGGAAGGAGCAAGAGATGGATGGGACTGGGAGGGGTGGGTGGGGAGCAGAGGGAAGGGCCAGGAATTGGATTGGACTGGGAAAGGAGGTGAGCAGAGGGAAGGAACAGAAGATGGATGGGACTGCGAGGGGTGGGGAGCAGAGGGATGGACCAGGAGATGGATGGGATTTGGAGAGGTCAGGCACAGCAGAGGGAAGGAGCAAGAGATGGATGGGACAGAGGGATGGTGAGCAGAGGGAAGGAACAGAAGATGGATGGGACTGGGAGGGGTGGGGAGCAGAGGGAAGGAGCAAGAGATGGATGGGACTGGGAGGGGTGGGTGGGGAGCAGAGGGAAGGACCAGGAATTGGATTGGACTGGGAAAGGAGGTGAGCAGAGGGAAGGAACAGAAGATGGATGGGACTGCGAGGGGTGGGGAGCAGAGGGATGGACCAGGAGATGGATGGGATTTGGAGAGGTCAGGCACAGCAGAGGGAAGGAGCAAGAGATGGTTGGGACAGAGGGATGGTGAGCAGAGGGAAGGAACAGAAGATGGATGGGACTGGGAGGGGTGGGGAGCAGAGGGAAGAAGCAAGAGATGGATGGGACTGGGAGGGGTGGGTGGGGAGCAGAGGGAAGGACCAGGAATTGGATTGGACTGGGAAAGGAGGTGAGCAGAGGGAAGGAGCAGGAGATGGATGGGACTGGGAGGGGTGGGGAGCAGCGGGAAGGAGCAAGAGATGGTTGGGACTGGGAGGGGGGGGGAGCAGAGGGAAGGAGCAAGAGATGGATGGGACTGCGAGGGGTGGGGAGCAGAGGGATGGACCAGGAGATGGATGGGATTGGGAGAGGTCAGGCACAGCAGAGGGAAGGAGCAGAAGATGGATGGGACGGAGGGATGGTGAGCAGAGGGAAGGAACAGAAGATGGATGGGACTGGGAGGGGTGGGGAGCAGAGGGAAGGAGCAAGAGATGGATGGGACTGGGAGGGTGGGGAGCAGAGGGAAGCCTACTGGAAAGAAGACACTGCATAAAACAGAAGACACTGGGATCAAAGCGAATAGAAAAACTACATGATCAGACAACAAAGGTAAATAAAAGTTTATTTTATTCATAATTTATTAATTGAAATGTGTCAGCTTTTTGAAATGTGCATCTGTGATATTTTGCCTGTAAATTTCATTTCCTACCTCCATATTAGCATATTCATTTGCATATGTATATATGCAAATGATATGCTAATATGCTCCGCCCATTTTTGCCCCCCCCCAAATGAAACAGTCAAACTACGCCTATGCACATAAGTAAGGACAGCAAAAAAACTGTCAACGTTAGCCACCAAGTTAACCGGACACTGGTCTGAATATTGGCTAGTGCCCAGTTAACTTCTGGGTAACTGCACTGACCTGGATAATAAATGCCAGAGCCCAGACATGGTCTGGCATTGAATATCTGAGTTTAACTCAGTCTGCAGCTGTCAGCTATTTGAAATACACTAACTGTTGGACTCCCGGTGGTGCCATGTCAGGAGGAGGATGCTGATAACTTCTGCTCCTTACCCCTTCTATGGTTTTTTTTGCAATTATCTTCTGGTACCTCTCACATAGCACACACAGTGCGTGGAGAGAAGGTGTCCAGTTGGGTGCGGTGCTAAGTGAGGAAAGCCCTAATAAAGTTTTAAGAAGGACAGAAGGGATGGGACAGAAGATTAGTTCAAATAAGGGTATCCATAAGATTTGTTGTGCCTACTATGATCAGTTATATAGGGCTCCCCCCGAGGAAGGTTTGGATGGATATCTCTATTTGGAAGGCTTAGATCTGCCCCAGTTGGCCCAACATGATCAGGAGTTACTTAACTCAGAGATAAAAACAGAGGAGGAGGGTTTTAAAGCACAGCCTGAGGCTTAAGGCCTTGGGGTCAGATGGGATCTGGGCAGAATTCTATCAGATTCTGTTAAGTGAAATAGTGGGGCCCCTAACTGCTATATTCCAACAATGTTTGGTCCAAAGAAGCTTGTCTCTTTTCCTAATCTTATTGACATACCTCTCTTTTAAATTTTGAAACAAAATTATTGGCAAAGGTTGTGGTTAATTAGTTAGCCCATATGCTCCCTAGCTTAATCCATGAATTTCAGGTGGGCTTCATCCAAGATAGATATATTATTAAAGACATATGTAAGATTCTGTCCTCCTTGGAGGTGGTGTTGAGGATATATAGGCCCTCTCTGCTGGTCAGTTCTGACACAATGAAAGCCTTTGATAGGGTCAGATGGGACTTTTTATATGTAGTATTGAATAAATATGGCTTTAGAGGTCATTTTGTAGGTGTGTTTGTTATATCATCAGCCTGAGGCCTAGTTGTAGGTGAAAGGACTGCTTTCTGAACCCCTTCCCTATTTTCAGGGGTTCAAAGCAGGGCTGCCCATTGTCCCCAATGTTATTTAACGCTAGATCCACTGATTAGGGATATTCATGCCAATCTTGATATTCAAGGGGTGCAAATAGGGACAAAACATTTTAAGCTGGCTGCCTTTGCCAATGATATTTTGGTGCATTTATTAGACCCTCACAGGTCACTTTGTCTTTGTTGGAGAACTTTTCAGAGTATGAGCATTATGAGGGGTTCAAATTGAACTTGGAAAAGTCAGAAACCCTGTGCACTTTGGAAACCTTGTGTTAGGAGTGGGGAGATGACTTTCCCTTGTGCTGGGTGGACAGTGCTTTTTGATATTTAAAAATTTAACTTATGGCCACAACTTGCTCCATCTATTCTTTCAATGTGAGGCATTTATAGAAGCCACTAGCAGTGGCGTTCCTAGGGGGGCTGACACCTGGGGTGGATCGCCGATGCGCCCCGCCCCCTGGGTGCAGCGCGACCCCCCCGGGCGAAAGGACTCCCCCCCCGGCAAAAGACCCCCCCAGGTGCACGCCACTGGGGGGGGGTGCCGCGCGCCGGTCAGCTTCGTTCGTTTCCATGTCTTACAGTCACCCCCGGGGTTCCTGATGCACTCGGTGTAACTCCCAGAACTGGATGATAGCAGTCGGGCCAGGTTCTGAAACCACACCGTGAAACACCGGGAGTGACGTAGAGACACTATCCACGTCTCCCACCCTCAAAGAATGGGAGAGGAAAAATAAACTAATTTTTGAATTCTTTCCCAAATTTTATCTAGTAAAGAGATGCAACACTCTAGATTTTCTTTAAATACTATAACAAATTTTATTGTATTAAATTTACTTGTAAACCCTTTTCATTTGTCTTATATGCAAAAAAAACAACATTAAACTTTTCTTATAACCGATACCAAATTTGTTTAACAATCAACTCAAAGAGTAACTCTGTACTTCATTCTTTTTCAGATACTCCTTCCTCAACCCGAAAATAAATCAGATAAGTATTGTTCTTTCTGTTTTCAATTTTTCATAAAACAATCTTGCAAAGCTTTTTCTCTCGTTTATTAATCTATCACAAGAATTTGATTCTTTGTGTCTATTTTGTTTTCAGGTTTCCTTTTCCAACAACGTTCACCTCCCAGGATCAGGTAAGTATATAGTTCTTTCTTTTTTCTTTTCCTGACCCCCTTGTCTTTCCCTTATTTAGAATACCCCTTCACACACAGTCACTTATCTACAGAAAGATCTTCTTTTCTCCGGAATGTGATGCTGTCTTTCTTGCGGTGGGGCCCTTGTTGTTTTCAGCGAGCTGCCAATCACTCCTCCGTAGATTTTCACCCTAAACCTACTCTTAATTAAACTAAAGGTAGGCAAAACCCTATCTACCTGAATTGAAGGAGCAATTTTCTTTTCTGGGGAGAGTTTTAAATAAAAACTGTGGCCCAAGTAAACTATTAAAATAAGTAATCAAATGTTTTCCCTATCTTCCACGCCTATGCTATTTTATTTTTTTTTCCCTACTTTACTCAGAGTGGCTAGCCAGTACTCCTTTACTGCGTCAAGTCACAACATACCACTATCAGCACTAAATGATAAAATTCCAACTCACCCCTTAGCCTTACATGTACACCAATCACACAGCTCTTCTTCCCCTAAATTAAGATTTTATTTCCCAAAATCACCCCCTTTCTGTTCCCACGCTCTTCACTATTCATACATACAAATCTCTACCCCTGCTTCCCTTTACCACCCCATCACCAATATAATGGAACTCCAAACACCATTAAATTTCAAAGCAACCACCTCTCAATCATACATTCACTTACACCTTCACTCCAGTCAGACACTGTCACCCAAAAACCCCTCTTTATACCAACTTCCTTCCTTTTAGCCCTCTTTTCTTCCTCACACTCTCCACAACACATCCAGTCACTCCGGCTGCCTAACCAACTCTGCCAACTGTCTCCTAGCCCCGTCACCTAGGATACCTGACTTTGGCTTGGGTTCTAAACCCCATCTGACCAATCAAATGTCCCTTTTAGCATTCTGCTGACCAGCGGAATTCTAGCCAGCGCTGCTTCATCTCCATTTTATTTTTCCTTTTTCCATTGAAATCAATGGAAAAAAATCTAAAATTTTACATAAATCACCAAAAATTTCACCCAAATCACCCCAAAAATTAACACCAAGACAATTTCCCACCTGTCTACTTAACCCTATTTTTAAATTTTGAAATACCCCTATTTAAAGCCCATCTACACCTATTCTTCCAAAAAGCCCCCCCAAAAATTCTAAAATTAATTAAAAACTACATCAAAAATTCAAACTCTTTCCCCGCTACCAGCCACGTCGAAATTTAAAATTTAATCCCTAATTAACCCCTTAAAATCAGCCCCTTCCCAAAACACCCCTCAAAAATATTAAAATTCAAAAACTAAATCACCCAAAAAATCCCCCGACCCCAAAACTGAAAACAGAATTTAAATTCAATAAAATTCTGATTTTTTAAAAATAAAAAAATGCTATTTCTTCAATTTAAAAATAAATAAATTAAAATTTTAGGTAAAAAAAAACCCTTACCTGAAAGTAGAATTTTCCCACTCTCGAAGACCCCCATCTGTTCTGGTCCCGACGCTCTCCACGCGAAATCGGAGTTAAAATAAAAAAACCTCCGAGCCCGGGCCCAAAATTTAGGCCCCGGCTTCGGCCTAAACGGGAAACGCACGATCCCGATTCGTGCATGTAGCGCGCCCCCACGTTTTTTTCCCTCTTCCGACGCTCCTCTTTTCGGTGCCTAGTGCCAAAGCCAAAAGCGGCCTCAACCGACCCCGAAACGGGGCAAAGAAACCCGGCTTCGTCTTTCCACACCTGGGGACGTGCCCAACCATCCCCGGGCTGCAAAACAGGACCGCTGCCCCCAAAAACACGGGCCAGAAAATACCGCGTAAAACCCGGTCAGCCACTACTCGTTCGGGGATGTGCTCAACCATCCCCCGAACGCTGGCGAACCATGGCCCCTCCTTGAAAATTGGGGCGACAGCTTCCAGGAGCCCCCGGACCCCAGGCAAGGGGAACAAAACATTCTTTTTTTTTTCTTTTATCCTTATATTACACATGCTCCCTCTGCTCCGGAACAGGTTACTTCCTGTTCTGGGGCAGAGGGAGCATGGAAATGAACGAAGCTGACCGGCACGCGGCACCCCCCCCCCAGCGGCGTGCACCCGGGGCGGACCGCCCCCCCCCCTTGGTACGCCACTGGCCACTAGACAGAAGCTGGAAAGCTGGCAAGTTCTTTCCTTGTCCCTGGAAGACAGGATAAGTTTCCCAAGTGGCTATATGTGATGCAAGAACTCCTGTTAGACTTTTGAAGAAAGATCTTAGTGCATTGGCCAGGCTGCTCACTAAACTTTGTTGGGTGCTGAAAAAATATGTATCTGAACTTTCTTTATGGGAATTGGAAAATGGGGGACATAAGTCTAACAGATTTAAAACTTTAAAATCAGGCCTGCCTTCTCAGACATCTAAGGGACTGGATGGTGGGTTCACAGGATTAAAACCCATTAGATTATGAAGGAGTCTTTCTGACCCCATTCCAGTTCAATTTGATACTATGAGCTCCCATGGGATCTCTGCCTAATCATCTGAAGAACACATTAGTGTGCCTCCTAAGGGAAATTTGGAAAATATTGTCTCCCTTGTTAGGAGGGCATCCCTACACATCTGATTTGTTCCTGATTCAGGGGAATGTGGCCTTCACACCAGGGCTTGAAAATAGATCATTCATACACTGGGAAAACAGAGGGGATCCAATTACTGGAACATCTGCTTGAAGGAGAGGGCCTCTTGAAATCCCATGCTGATTTTCAGCAGCACATTCCTCCTAGGTAGGGGGACATGGTTGCTGTCAGCTTAAACATTACATATAGTCACTAGATAGAGATAGGCTACAGTTTCACTTAGGGGCTAAGCTGAGGATGTTTTTTGATACTATTTCCCTTGATGGAGGGGGGGGGGGTGTCTCTATTTTGGGACTGTGTAAAGCTTTGAAGGATGTGAACAATCTAAAGATTTTAATGTTTTTAAAAACATCTGAGAGGGAGAACTAGGTAGGCCTTTGAGGAGTTAGAATATGGAAATCATAACATAACATAAGAATAACTATACTGGGTCAGACCTATGGTCCATCTAAGCCCAGTATCCTGCTTCCAACTGTGGCCAATCTAGGTCACATGTACCTGGCAGAATCCCAAAAAGTAGCAAGATTCCATGCTACCGATCCTAGGGCAAGCAGTGACATACCAAATCTATTGCACTGTTATTTTTCAATACTCCACAGAGCATATTTTACTCAATCTCAACTACATAAGACAGGACATTACATTACTGATCAATGTCAAAAATGCAAAGGAGCTAGAGGTACATTCTTGCATGCTTTCTGGAGTTGCACAGTGCGGGCAAGGGTCTGAAGCTATTGATCTGGAAGTTGAGTCGGTTGGGTTGAAAATGCATTCTGTATGAATGGACTTCATCAGAGGTGCCTTCATATTGGCAATGGAGGTCGAGATTCATCAATTGGTAGAATGGGAGGCAAGGGAAGCCCTTCTGACATAGAAATGGACAAAATGGTTCCTAATGATAAGACAGCCATATTTGCATGCCCTCCCACAGAGGGCAAGAAGTCTAATTTTGAATAAAATGTGAAGATGTATGAATGGATGTGTAACTTATGCATACCTGGGTGTCCCTGGGAGCACTGGGATCCAATATGGATGGGGGGGGGGGGGGGGTCTGCGCGGAGAGGGAGAAGGAAGATTATAAGAAACAAGATCTCCCTTCTCAGTGGGTTAGTATGGAATGTCTCCGCCAAGAAGGGAGGGAACAGATAACGCTGTAAATATTCTGTGAACACATGGTCTCCAGGTCCGATGGGATTCAATATTATTGTTGAACCACTTGCTTCACTATATGTTTATATTCACAATAATAATACAAATTGTTTTAAAGGTAAAATACACTAATTGCTGTTGGCTGAATATTGGATCCAATACGTTTTTCTTAATAAAACCAGCTATATCAGACAATTGATCTAGAAAATGTGACCGATATTGTGGTATAGTTAAACAAGAGAATGTCCAGCCTTTTAAGATGTTTAAGGCTGCCAGAGATTCTCCTAAGGACTTTCCCTAGAGCATTTTATTAACCAGACACCATTTTTAATCACCTACACTTGAAGCAAATTCAAACTAGCTGCAGAAGTCTAGAGTTTCCTTTAGTGTATCTGCTGAATGACATATGACCAACTGGGGAACATTTTTGGCACATTGTGACACTTTTACTATAAAGTACAAGATGACAAATACTTTAAGTAACTGAAAATGGCCTCTTCAAGGTAACAGACTTGTTTTAAGACAGCAGTAATTGTCTGCTGTAGAAACAGAATCATTTGATCTACTCTTTAGCAACATGGTTGTGTTGTTTTTCATTGCAGTTATGCATTAGGGAAAATATATCAACTAACAGAGCAACAGAATAAATAAAAACAAAAGGCTTGATATTCAAATGGGTTTAACCAGGCCAGTGGCGTAGCCAGACCTGAGATTTTGGGTGGGCCCAGAGCTAATATGGGTGGGCATGCACTAAGTGAGATTAAATAAAAATAATAAAGCACAACATGAACTGGTTGCAGCAGCTCATAGTTCGCTCTGGCTCCATCCTCTTCTTTGATGGCCACGGGACCCCCTCTCCTGATCATCTGCTCTGGCTCCGACAGCAGATCAGGAGGAGACCCGCCACCAGCGCCAACACCGTCTATCTCCTGTCCCTTCCCCTTCCCTCCTCCTACCGCTCTAAAAAAAGAGCAGCTGGGAGGCACAGAGAACCTTAACTCGACTCCGTCCTTCGCTTCGCTCTGGCTCCATCCTCTTCTCTGATGGCCGCGGGACCCCCTCTCCTGATCATCTGCTCTGACTCCGAGAGCAGATCAGGAGGAGACCCGCCACCAGCGCCAACACCGTCTATCTCCTGTCCCTTCCCCTTCCCTCCTCCTACCGCTCTAAGAAAAGCGCGGCCGGGAGGCACAGAGAACCTTAACTCGACTCTGTCCTTCGCTTCCTGCCCTCTCTCCATGCCCCGCCTTCCTCTGATGTAATTTCCTTTCGGGCGGGCGGGGCACAGAGAGAGAGCAGGAAGCGAAGGACGGAGTCGAGCCTGGCTGCTTGCTGCTGCTTTTACACCCGCCGCTCGCCGCTGCGGGCAAGAAGAAAACTGTCGTCATCGTCGTGGAGAAGGTCGCAAAAGACTGGGTGGGCCTGGGCCGAGATTGGGTGGGCCTGGGCCCACCCAGGCCCACCCGTAGCTACGCCCCTGACACAGGCAGGAGAGGTTCCTGCCTGGTTAAACCCGTTGAGCTGACCATCCACTGATATTTAGCAGCTCTGGGTGCAAAATGGCTGCCATGACCTCTAGCAGTAGCTTGCGGTACTACCACCAGGGGGGTTAGCTTTCCATATAAGGGCAATTGAATATATGGAAATCTGACCCTTAGCTAAAGTAACATCAGACTACTGCTGGAGGTCACCTCATTTTGCACCTGGAGTCGACATGGGCAAGAGCTACTGGAGTTCTCCTTAGCCCACCAGGGACCTTAAGGTAGGCCTGGGGGCCTCTGGGATGGTGACTGCTCTTGGGGGATGAGGAGATTCCAGAGAGGGCCTAAACTACTACTACCTATCATTTCTATAGTGCTACTAGACGTACACAGCGCTGTACATATTATATGCAGGCACTTTTTCTGTCCCTAGTTGGCTCACAATCTAAGTTTTTTGTACCTAGGGCAATGGAGAGTGTGATAAATAAGAGGCTGTCCTAGCCGGGGCAGGCCACTAGATGGCACTGTTCCCCTAAAAATGTCCGGGGTAGGCCATTAGAAGGCGCTAGGAGAATAGGTGGAGGTCGCTAGGACCGGGGAGAGCCCTGGGAGGTCCACAGGTGTAGGAGGTCCTGTGTAGCTAATTAACCACTTTATACCCCACCTGAGATGTAAAAGGAAAAGAAGAGAGCTGGTAGCTGAAGAAAGAGAATCCCACTGGAAAGAACTGGCTAAACCCTATGGACTTGTGGTGGACTGTGTGCTCAAGGAAGAAAAACAGGCTGGGGTAAGAAGTCCCTAAAGCATTAGTGTTAGACTGTGTAGCCTCAGTACTTAGAGGAACTGTGTGTTCAAAGAAAGGACTGGGAGTCTAAAGAAAGAAAGGACTGGGTGTCCAAGGAAGGAAGGACTGGGTGTCCAAAGAAGAAGTAGGGCTGTGTGTCCCAGTACTGAGAAGCAGGCTGCAAGGCCTGGGGTTAGAAGTCCCCAAAGTATTGAGGTTAATGCTGAGCCCAGGAATCTGTGTGGGGAGGCTCAGTGTGAAGATATGTAAATGTATAAAGTATTTAAGCTAGAAGAACTGTGCCCAGGGGCTGGGGGAGGGGGTTGGGAGCAGCACTGCCAGAAAAGGAAACCTGATATGCATCCTGCTACCTGGTTAGCTAACTAGATAGCAGATAATATTGCACCTATCCAGTTGTATTCTGGATGGGGACAGAGGTCAGCCAGAGCCCGGATTCCTATGGGCCAATGCTCAAAGGTTCACAGTGAAACTCTACCATGAAACTAGCACAGAAAAATAGCAGCTAACACATGCTCAATGTAACGAGCATCAAATCGTTACAAACTCCCGATCCTTTTTTTATTTTTATTTTTTTATGTGTTTTCTGACGTCCTTTGGACCAATCACAGCGCTTTTAGCTCTGCTAATGCGCTGGGATTGGCTCAAAGTTTGTTTATTTTTTCACTTAATGATTTTTCCTGGCACAGAGCTGTCCTAACGAGAGGTCCAGACCTCTCGTTAGATTTCCTGCCTTTTTCCTGCGTAAAGGCAATCGGAAAAGGTTAGTGCATGTCGTTTCAATGGGGTTTTCACACTAATTGCTCATCTCCATTCCGTTTTTGTTAGCTGCTGGCTTCCTCGGTAAAAGCCCTTTGATGCATGCAACGGATCAAATTTTCCTCGTTGGAGGGTCATTAAAGGCTCATTTAGCTTTAGTGCATCTGCCTCTTTGTTCCAGTCTAAAGTCAATGTGTGAAGCTGGGATATTAACATCTGGATTTCTGGTTTCTTGGTATCACAAAGAAACAACTGTAAAGAATAATTCCTAGTCAATCTGAAGCCAATTTCTATATTAGTGTATGTCTGGAAATGTATGGTAATCAATTATAAGAAAATACACATCTAGAAACAGACCAAAATTGACAATATGAGGATATCTAAAACGCACAAGCTACATCTATTCTACTCTTCACACTCCTGGGCCCTATTTGATTTCTAGTAATATACTGCACCTTTCCTTTCCTTTCCTTTCCTTTCCTATTTTGGATCTGATTATTTTTATCCCAGCAAATCTGGAGAGAAACTGTTCCATGCATTCATAACAATCAGAAAAGCAAAAAGCAGGAGATTCTGAATTTTGTATGTTACTTTACAATACTGCATTAGAACACCAATATTTCTGCACTGCAATATGGCTTTTGAAGTGATTTTATTGCCCGGTAAGTTCTATGGATTTATCTCAGTTGTTAAATGGTTTCTGAATACTAAAAAAAAAAAAAAACAGTTTAGGAACCATTGAATTAAATAACCACATTCTTCCATGTCTAAGCATCTCTATTCAGTTCCATTGATTTATGTAAATATTTTATATACAAGGAAACAAGCACATAATTCTTAAGACTCAAAACAGCAGAAATTACTTTCTTACAGTTTATGTATAAGCTTTAGGACAGAGTAAAACCTGTAAAGGTCAGACAAGGGGAGTAATTTAATACAGGAATTTCCATGTGTAAAGGCCTTGGCCTTTTTATGTATGTGAAAAGCAATGTTGCTCACCTGTAACCAGTGTTTTCCATGGACAGCAGGACTGAGTCAGGCTCATAAGTGAGTGACCATCTGAAAGCATGGGACAGAACTGCTCCCCCAGAGCTCAGAACTTTTAGTGTAAAGTTCTGAATATGCATGGCCCTCCCTTCCTGCACACAACAGTCTCATCATGTCCTCAGTTAGTTCTAAAGCTGTAGAAGAAAAACAACAGCTCTCGGAGAGGTGGGTGTGCTTCCATATCTTAGCAATACTGCTGGCTAAGGAAAACAGCTGCTACAGGTAAGCAACACTGCCTGTTCCATCGGCAATCAGAAATGAGTCAAGTACACAAGTTGGGTGCGTAGCTTAGGGCTGCCCACTGCCTTAGTATTTTAGAAAAAATGTCCAACTCAGAATATGGACGTTCAAGTCTGTATGTCACATATAGATGTCCATTCCTTATGTTTTTTTAGAAAAACCATATACAGCCTGTTCTAAACTATGTGACAACTACATAAACTACAGACTATGGTCTGTATGTCACATATAGATGTCCATTCCTTATGTTTTTTTAGAAAAACCATATACAGCCTGTTCTAAACTATGTGACAAATGGACATCGAAGCAGGACAGATGGTTACCACAAATGGGAATCCCTAGCTACCAGGCTCACCAAAAACAACAAACAATGGTCAACAAACTTGCAACGGTAAGGCCAACCAGAACCAATAACACTAAACAACCCAAATTCCCTGTTGTGAAGGTGCAGCCTAGGAAACTGGAGTTGGATTCTAGTCCAAACAAATTCTGTGGGACTGCATGACTGAACCAACTGTTTTGTTTCAGACAGTAGTGAGATGTGAATGTGTGGACTGATGACCAGCTCTACATATCTTCTCAATGGAGACTGATCTCAAGTGGGTTACCAATGCAGCCATGGCTCTGACATTGTGAGCCATGATATGACCCTCTAGAGTCAGCCCAGCCTGAGCATAAGTAAAGGAGATACAGTTCATTAGCCAATTGGACAAGGTGCATTTACCGATGGTTGCCTCCATCCTGTTTGGGTCAACAGAAACAAAAAGCTGGGTGGACTGAAAGCTTCAGTCCGCTCCACATAGAAGATTAAGGCTTGCTTGCAGTCCAGTGTGTGCAGTGCACTTTCGTCAGGGTGAGGATGAGGTATTGGGGAAAATGTTGGCAGAACAATTGACTGGCTAAGCTGGAAGTATGACACCACCTTAGAAGGAACTTAGGATGACTGTGGAGAAATACTCTGTTATGATGAAATCTTGTGTAAGGTGGATCCGCTACTAGGGCCTGAAGCTCATCGACTCTGCGAGCTGAAGTGATCACCACCAAAAATAGGACCTTCAAGGTCAGGTACTTAAGATGACACAAATCGATTGGTCAAAAGGAACTTTCATCAGCTGGGTGAGGAGACGCTGAGGTCTCATGACAGAGTCAGAGGTTTGATGTGGGAATTTTGTCAGAAGCAAACCTTGGATAAATAAACTAGAGAATGTATAGAGATGGGCTTATCCTGTACATGGTGTTGGTAAGCACTAATTGCACTGAGGTGATGCCTTACAGAGTTGGTTTTTAAACCAGACTCAGAGAGGTGCAGAATGTACTCAAGTAGTTTTTGTATAGGACAAGAGAAAGGATCTAGGGTTTGCCCTCATACCTGGCAACAAACCTCTTCCATTTGAAAGTGTAACACCTCTTAATGGAATCTTTCCTGGGAGCCAGCAAGACCTTGAAAACACCTCAGGCAGTTGAAGGGATTCAAATTCTATGCTCTCAAAATCCAAGCTGTGAGGGCCAGGGACTGGAGATTTGGATACAGAGGTGAGCTCCCGTTCTGTATGATGAAGTCAGAAAACACACCATCTCCAAGGTTCTTCAGAAGATACTGTGAGCCGCTATGTGGATAATGATGAAGAAAAAGCAAATTTGCTAAATAGATACTTCTGTTCTGTTTTCACAGAAGAAAATCCTGGAGAAGGACCGCGATTGACTGCAAAAAGTACAAATGAGATTGAAGTGGATAGAGCACCGTTCACGGAAGAGAGTGTGTATGAACAACTTGAAAAGCTAAAGGTGGACAAAGCCATGGGACCGGATGGGATCCACCCTAGGATATTGAGGGAGCTCAGAGAGGTTCTGGCGGGTCCTCTTAAAGATTTGTTTAATAAATCCTTGGAGACGGGAGAAGTTCCGAGGGATTGGAGATCGGCGGATGTGGTCCCTCTTCACAAAAGTGGTGATAGGGAAGAAGCTGGAAACTACAGGCCGGTAAGCCTCACTTCGGTTATTGGAAAAGTAATGGAAGCGATGCTGAAGGAAAGGATAGTGAATTTCCTGGAAGCCAATAAGTTGCAAGATCCGAGACAACATGGATTTACCAAAGGGAAATCGTGCCAAACGAACCTCATTGAATTCTTTGATTGGGTGACAGGAGAATTGAATCAGGGACGAGCTATGGACGTAATCTACTTAGATTTCAGCAAAGCTTTTGACACGGTTCCCTATAGGAGGCTCTTAAATAAACTGGATGGGCTGAAGATAGGACCCGAAGTGGTGAACTGGATTAGGAACTGGTTGTCGGACAGACGCCAGAGGGTGGTGGTGAATGGAATTCGCTCGGAGGAGCGAAAGGTGAGTAGTGGAGTGCCTCAAGGATCGGTGCTGGGGCCGATTCTGTTCAATATATTTGTGAGTGACATTGCCGAAGCATTAGAATGTAAAGTTTGCCTGTTTACGGATGATACTAAGATCTGTAACAGAGTGGACACCCCGGAGGGAGTGGAAAACATGAAAAAGGACCTACGGAAGCTAGAAGAGTGGTCTAAGGTTTGGCAATTAAAATTCAATGCGAAGAAATGCAAAGTGATGCACTTAGGGAGTAGAAATCCACGGGAGACGTATGTGTTAGGCGGGGAGAGTCTGATAGGTACGGATGGGGAGAGGGATCTTGGGGTGATAGTATCTGAGGATTTGAAGGCGACAAAACAGTGTGACAAGGCGGTGGCCCTAGCTAGAAGGTTGTTAGGCTGTAGAGAGAGGTGTGACCAGCAGAAGAAAGGGGGTGTTGATGCCCCTGTATAAGTCGTTGGTGAGGCCCCACCTGGAGTATTGTGTTCAATTCTGGAGGCCGTATCTTGTTAAGGATGTAAAAAGAATTGAAGCGGTGCAAAGAAAAGCTACGAGGATGGTATGGGATTTGCGTTACAAGACGTATGAGGAGAGACTTGCGGACCTGAACATGTACACTCTGGAGGAAAGGAGAAACAGGGGTGATATGATACAGACATTCAAATATTTGAAAGGTATTAATCTGCAAACGAACCTTTTCCGGAGATGCGAAGGCAGTAGAACGAGAGGACATGAAATGAGATTGAAGGGGGGCAGACTCAAGAAAAATGTCAGGAAGTATTTTTTCACGAAGAGAGTGGTGGATGCTTGGAATGCCCTCCCGCGGGAGGTGGTGGAAACGAAAACGGTAACGGAATTCAAACATGCGTGGGATAAACATAAAGGAATTCTGCTCAGAAGGAATGGATCCTAAGGAGCTTAGACGAGATTGGGTGGCAAAGCTGGTGGCGGGAGACGGAGATGGTGCTGGGCAGACTTATACGGTCTGTGCCAGAGCCGATGGTGGGAGGCAGGACTGGTGGTTTGGAGGCGGGGATAGTGCTGGGCAGACTTATACGGTCTGTGCCAGAACCGGTGGTGGGAGGCGGGGCTGGTGGTTGGGAGGCGGGGATAGTGCTGGGCAGACTTATACGGTCTGTGCCCGGAAAAGGATAGGTACAAATCAAGGTAAGGTATACACAAAAAGTAGCACATGTGAGTTTATTTTGTTGGGCAGACTGGATGGACCGCGCAGGTCTTTTTCTGCCGTCATCTACTATGTTACTATGTAATACAATTTCAGAAGAGGGAACCAAATCTGCCAATGAGGTTCATGGCTCCCTAGTCTTGCTTGAGTTTCAGCAGTCTTCCTTATTAGAGGGATTGGAGGAATATACATACACAAGGTCCTCCCCCAATCAAGGAGGAAGGCATACGATGCTTGCTTGTTGTGTGATCTGAGTTTGGAGCAGTACTGAGAGACTTTGTTGCTGAGATGAGTGGCAAAGAGATCTATTGAGGGGGTGCCACACTCTCGGTAGATCTTGCAGGCAACATCACCCTACTTAGTCTGCCTACCAGACTGTTGTCTTTGTCCACCAGGTATGTGGCTCTGAGCACCATCCCAGTGTCACTGGGTGTGAAGTCCATCTACAGGTATATCCCATCCCAAGTTGTATGCATATTTGGTCAGACCTTTTTGGGGAGGAGGAATTTGAGTCCCTGAGTCTAATTGGTCTGAATTGTCTACCAGAGAAGGGAATGCCACAAATCTGGGGTGACTTGAGAAGATATCCTCCAGATTCTCCATAGCCTGACAACACTCGGAAGCTAGATTCCACTGGGCACGTCACAAATGGATGTGTGCCATGGGTTTGACATGCACAGAGGAGACCATGTACCCTAACAACCTCAACATCTGCTGAGCTATGACCTGCTGGCTGCTGTGAACCAGACAAGCAATGAAAATGAGCACACATCCAGCCTTATCTGAGGAAGGCAGGCAGGAGCTTGAACTGTGTCTACAGGGCTCCTATGTACTCCAGTTGCGGTACACACAGCAGGTGGGACTTTGGGTAGTTAACTGCAAACCCTAGTAGCTCCAACACCCAAATAGTTCCATGCATCCATACCTGAGCACCTTCCTTTGAAGTGCTTTTCACCAGCCAGTCATTCAGATAAGGAAACACGTGCACTCTCAGTATGTATAACGATGCTGCAACTACTGCAAGACACTGTGTGAACACCCTGGGAATGGATGTAAAGCAAAATGGCAGAATGTGGTACTGGTAGTGGTGTTTCCCTATTCTAAATCTGAGATACCTCCTGTGACTTGGATGTATTTGGATGTGGATGTAAACATCCTTTAACTCCAGAGAGCATAGCCAATTGTTTGACTGAATAAAGGGAAGAAGAGTGCCCACATATTTTGTTCAGGGCCCTTAGGTCGGGCACTAGAAAGTACTTGGAACAGAATCCCTTCCCTTCTCCCCCAGGTGGAACGAGTTGGCTTATCTCAGCCAGTTCACAATTACTAGACATAGGTTGTAGAGGTATATGGTGGGGCTTCAATTTTTCCTTCCCTGGATCTCCTTAACCCTAGTATGGCCTTACCTTTTATACTTCCACTTTGCTCTACCTTCGGTTCCAGCTCTCCCATCTCACTTCCTCCCTGGGCAGAACTAATGGGTTTAAGGTGGCTCAGGCTACCTGAGGGACATCCTTAAGGGTGAGGGGCAGTATTCTCTATACCCCCTCACATACCTTATACACGAGGAACATCAGAGAAGACGAATGAAATGGTTCAAATGGAGGTTTCATGAGAGCTGTAAGTATGACATTAAGATCCCAAGCCACTGGAGTTGGTTTGATAGCAGGTTTGGTATGAAATAAACCTTTCATGAACCTAAATATCAAGGGATTAACAGAAACTGGCTTATCAACCCTAGAGTGAAAAGTTCTAATGGCACTCAAGTGTAATCTGAATTAGTTAGTTTTGAGTCCAGCATCCGAATGATGGAGGAGGTACTTCATAAGGGTAGGAAGAAAGCACCTATCAGGTTTGAGTGCTCTAGCTGTACACCAGAGGGAAAGTTTTCTCCACTTAAAATGGTAGCATTTCTGTGTAGAAGTTTCTTAGAGGCAAAGAATATTCTAGAGACTCCATCTGGAAGATTTAAGGAATGTAAGTTTATCTCATCAAGTCATCAGGGCCAGAGAGCGAGGGTCTTGATCGAGGAAGGACACCTTGTTCTGTGTAATTAGGGTCAGAAAAGGATCCAACCTCAATGGTTCCCTGGAAAAGAGGGAACAAATTTTGACATGGCCAGTAGGGAGCAATTAAGATCATGGTCTCTTGGTCTCAACGTAGTTTGAGAACAGTTTTCCTCAAGCATTTAGCGATGTCAGTTAGAAAATGTCTTTTTTTTCAGCAGTGCAATCCTTAGCTCTCAAGTTTCCGGCCTCTCTTCCATCTGTTGCACAAATAGTTTTGCTTCTTCCATAGTGGTAAACAACTTTGTGCCCGAAGAATGAATGATTCTCAACTTTGCAGGGTATAATAGCGCAAACTTAATCTTTTTATTCACCAACGCTGAGCATATCGATGAAAACTTTTTTCTTTGCGCCGCCACCGCCGATGAATAATCTTGAAAGCAAAGAACTTTGCGGTTCCCGCTGTATAGTTCCTTGCCGTTGCGCAGGGCTTGCAGTATGGCGTTTTTGTGACTGAAATTGAGAATTTTGCAGATGACTACACGTGGTCTTCCCTCCGCCACGTTCTTCGGCCCTAGTCGATGTGCACGCTCGATTCTTAGCGGCCCCAACATCTCAGGTAACTCCAGTTCTGCTGTGAACCACGTTTCAAGAAATTTGCTGAGTTCACGATCTCCTTGCCCTTCAGTTAGTCCCACAATTCGGAGGTTGTTCCTCCTCGACCTATTTTCTAGGTCTTCGAGTTTGTCGTCGTATGAGGTAATTGTTTTCTTCAGTTGATTTATCTCTGCTTCTAGTACAGTGACTCGGTCTTCCGTTTCACTGGCCCGCTGTTGATATTGCGCCATATCCGTTTGTATTTGGGCTATACTGTTATTAAGGGATTCCAACTTGTTGTCCAGGGAACTCAGTTTTTTATCCAATATTACCTCTAGCGCTTGTGTAACTTCTCCCACAATTTCCGCGGCCCAGGCGGACCCCACCTCCGACGTTCCCGGGCTCACCGGCGCCGCCATTTTGTCTCCAGCTAGGCGAGTTTTTTCTTTTTCTTTTCTTGTGTTTTTTGTCGCCATTGCCGTAACCTTCTGCACTCAATCCGTTCACTGTGAGTTCGGCTATTGTTCGCTCTCAGTTAGCAGGATGTTAATCTTTGTTTGCAGCGATTTTTTGCCTAGATGTTTGAGGAGAAGGCAGGAGCGATCCAACTAGCGCCCACTCCCGCTCATAGCGTCACGTGACCTTTGAGAACAGTTTTCCTAATGAGAGGCAGTGGGAGAAAGGCGTATAGAAGATCTGTTCCTCAATGGAGCAGGAAGGCATCTGGGGCTACACTGGGAGTCTCGATTCTGGAACAAAAGCAGGGAAGCTTGACACTCTGAGGAGAAGTGAACCAGTCTATCACTGGGCTCCTCCACTGCCGGGCTATTCAACTAGTCACAGGCATGCTGAGGGATCATTCATGAGGCTGAAGGATTTTGCTCAGTTTGTCTGCCACAGCATTCTGTTTGCTGGCTAGATAAATAGCTCTAATAGAGATGTTTTGAGAAGCTTCCCAAGTCCATATATGAATTACTTGCTGACAGATGTGGTAAGAACCTGTTCCTCCTTGTTTGTTCAGGTAATACATTGCAATCTGGTTGTACGTGCGAACAACCAGATTGCAATGTATTACCGGAACAAACCTGATCATTATCTGATTGAGGATGTGATCTTGTTAAGATTTGAGAGCATTCCAGACCACTTGCAATTCATTTTTGTCATTTTCCTGTGGGGACCAAGAACCCTGTGTATGGAGACCATCGAGATGAGCACTCAAACTCACCATGGAGGTATCTGTGGTGAGAACTTTGTGATGTGGAAGGGGCTGAAACCAAAGTCCCTGGGTGAGATTATGGGGAACCATCTACCACTGTACAGAGGTCTCCAATTTGAAAGGTATGGTTCGGGCCATCTCACAGAAAAAAAACCAGGGAAGGATATACTTTCAGGAGGAGACTTACGTCTCTCAGGCAGCAGAGAAGAATCAGATGGAATGCCACAGGACTCCTCAGCTGAGAGGTCCTGTGGGTCCTGCTCCATCTCCAAGGTGAGATTTGAGTTTGACTCTTCAAAGTACTGTTCTTGGGAAATATGTGGAAGAGTGTCTCGACTACAGCATCAGCTCTGCATCAAATTACATTGAGGCAGATGAGTCTCTGAGGCTGGAGAACTTCCTCTGCTAAAGTCGATGCATGTGTCGGTTGGGTTCGTGGTGCTCCAGACGGTTGACACCAAACTGGTATGTGAGACCTCTCCCGTGACTCTCTCTCTTATATATCTATGGGCTGGGTTGAGGCTTGCACAAGCAACCTGTAAGCCTGAATAGACTGCATATGCAATAGCCCTGAGAGCTCCTCTTTAAACACAGCCTGGATTTCCTGCCATAGAGCAGGTGCCAGTACCAGTTGAGATAGTGGTGTGGAGGCAGCCTGAGTTATAGTTTGTGCAGGCATAGGAGATCTCAAGGACCTCGAAGGCTCTCAATAAGAGAAAAGTTGTAGAGAAGTAGAGTGGCCACCTATGTGTACACCCACTTTCAAACTATGTGCCATTACATCTAGGTGCCATCTTATAGAACAGCACATAGCTGAAGTATTGGCTTTTACATGCATATATGCCAGTATTCTGGCCATTTATGTGTGTTCTTGGAACCTAAATGTTGATGCCCTCTTTATAAAATTACCTCCATAGTGACCAGTTCCAACTCTAGAAAGCCAATGAACTAAAGCAGTGGTTCCCAAACCTGTCCTGCCTCCACTACCACCATTACCACCATTACATGCAAATCTCTCTCATGAATATTCATTGTAGATATTCTGAAAGCCTGACTGGCTGGGAAGCCCCCAGGACAGGTTTGGAAACCACTGTATTAGAATGTGCTAATGCTTTCTGAAGTGCTAATGCAGCAGTAAAAGTGTTGGGAGTATTAAATGTTATACTTGATGTGGAATCTCCTCTATTATGGAAAAAAAAACCCATCTCTTATTCTCTATATGTTAGAAAACCTTATTTTTGACTACTCAGCTGAAGTCTGTTCTTATTTTATGACATGGAAGATTGCTAGCAAAGAGTGCTTCAGTTGATTGAAAATACAGCAGTGTCACTCATTACTGAACTGAATGCAGTCTGAGATCACATAGTACTATTTTGTGTGAGCTACATTGATTGCCTGGCCAGCTGTGCGCCCATTTTAAATGGTATGTCTCACATTTAAGGCTTTAAAATGGCATTTGTCCTAGTTATTTGTGGGAAAGTAAAACTAAATTACATCTCTGTATACATTTTAAGGGCAATTCTATAACTAAGCGCCCAGGGGTACTGTCACAAAATGCCTAGCCACCCACCGGGGGTTACCCAATGGACACTTTTTGGATGTTTTTCTCTTTTGAAAATGAGCCCCTTATCGTATTTGTGTTTATATTTTGTCATTTTACTTTTGTTATGCTGTTAACAAAATTGTAAGTTTTATGTTAAACTGTACCTGATGTACACCGCCTTGGGTGAATCTCTTCATAAAGGCGGTTAATAAATCCCAATGCATAAATAAATGTGTGAGAACAGCATGGGCGGAACATAGGTAGGGCTCTCAGTTACACATATAACTCACATATAAGTTGTATGCATCACTGCTGTACTTAGATGTCAGCAGTTACACCAGATCTATGGTTAATGTAACAACGGATGCCTGGTGGGCACGCTGTAGTATTCTATAATTTATTTATTGCATTTGTATCCCATATTTTCCCACCTATTTGCGGGCTCAGTGTGGCTTACAATAAGACATGAATAATAGAAATACATCTGTTACAATTAGGTTATGGATTACATTGAACAGAGTTGTGCGAGACATTCGAATATCATTGGGAATTTAACAATGGGACATCAACATAGAAACATTAGAAGGAGACAATGGGAAAAAAGGGCAAAAATGCCTATCACACGCTATCAGGATGCCTAACTGGAGGAGACTTGTTATACAATTGCCCCCAAATGTTTTAAAACTGATAATGAATGGAACGCTATTTTATAAACGGCAGTCCAAGTTGAATACCATTTATAGAATAGCGCTTAAAGCTGTTTTCTACACCAAACTTTGGGTGTGAGGATTTACACCAACTGAAACCTGATGTGAATCCAGGTGCTTACATTAGGTGTAGATCCCCGATATTCAGTAATACTATGCGCATCTTTAGTGACCACCCTTAACCTGAAAATGTTCCTCCTATGGCTACGCCCCCTTTTGTGTTGTGTGCTAAAAACCATGTGCACTGATCTGTATAGAAATTATAGAATAGCACTTAGCAAGATACATTTACAAATCCAAATTGTTGTCAACTAATGCCAATAATTAATTGTTGGCTCTAATTGTCTTGCTAGTCAATTTACAGGCTTATTTTCAAAAGAGATCGCCAGCGATCTTCCGACACAAAATCGGGAGATAGCCGGCCATCTCCTAAAACCGGCCAAATCGGTATAATCGATTTTTAGACACACTCGCCGGCATTCCGTCGCGGAGGCGGCTAAACTTCAAGGGGGCGTGTCGGAAGGGTAATGAAGGCGGGATGTGGGCGTGCTTACGAGATGGCCGGCTTCAGCTGATAATGGAAAAAAGAAAACCGGCGATGACGAGCATTTGGCCGGTTTTACTTGGTCTATTTATTTTCACGACCAAATCTCAAAAAGATGCCCAAACTGACCAGATGACCACCGGAAGGAATCGGGGATGACCTCCCCATACTCCTCCAGTGATCACCAACCCCCTCCCACCCAAAAAAAAAACTTTAAAACATTTCCTTCCTAGGAGGGGAAGCCAGTTGGCCAGCTCGTAAAAAAAAAAAAAGGATCTTGCTGATCAGTTATGTTATGACTTACTTGTTCTGGAGTGCTGTATTTTGTGATACTGTTTTGAGAAATGTTCAAGAAAGACTTCATACAAATTAAAAAAGTCCCTGCCATTCATTTTCCCTTGATGGCTGTCCCTGACGTGCACTTCCCTTAATAGCCGTCTTTCTCTCTGAAAGTGCACTTCTCTTAATGGCCGGCTTTCTCCCCAAACAGGGAAATCAAAACAGTTTTTGCTCACAGTTTTTTTTAGTAGTAACAGTGGGATTTGAACCAGCCACCTCTACATTACAAGAGCCATGATATAACCACTAGGCCACAGCTCCACTTACTTGGCTATTCCTCCCTTTTGATTATACCCCTTCAGGTCTCTTTCAGCCAATCACAGTGTGTTAAGCTGTCTGTGAGTGGCTGAGAGAGACCTGGAGGGGTATAATCAAAAGGGAGGGACACCCAAGTAAGTGGAGCTGTGGCCAAGTGGTTACATCACTGGTCTTGTAATGCAGAGGTGGCTGGTTCAAATCCCACTGTTACTACAAAAAAAGCAGTGTGCAAAAACTTTTGATTTCCCTGTTCAAGGAGAAAGATGGCCATTAAGAGAAGTGCATTTTCGGAGAGAAAGACGGCTATTAAGGGAAGTGCAAGTCAGGGACGGCCATCAAGGGAAAATGCACGGCAGGAACTTTTTTTATTTGTATGAAGTCTTTCTTGAACATTTCTCAAAACAGTATCACAAAATACAGCACTCCTGAACAAGTAAGTCATAACATAACTGATCAGCAAGATCTAAACATCCAGAAGTACCAGTGCACTACGAATGCTGGCCCCTCCCACGGCCAAATGCCTTGGATTTGGCCGGGTTTGAGATGGCCGGTTCCAGTTTCCATTATCGCTGAAAAACAAAGTCGGCCATCTCAAACCCGGTGATCTGTGGCATTTGGCCGGCCCCAACCGTATTATCGAAACAAAAGTTGGCCGGCCATCTTTTTCGATAATACGGTTCCAGCCAGCTGTTGCAGCGCCGCCAAAATAGATCGCTGGCGATCGATTTCGCCAGCGTCGTTTGATTATGCCCCTCTTTGTTGCATGTGCATCTCAGAATACCATACAATTTTGCATGCATAAATTTTGTACACCATTTATAGAATCTTGCAGGTTTATGATGTAGCAATGACCCTACAATGAAAGACTGTAGGTTGCTTTGGTCAAAATCATAACCTTTTAGATGTATAGCACATAACGAATTTCCCTTCAAAAGGAAGAATAGCTGTAATAAGTCTGCCTTAAGTTTAGATGGTTTATGAGAACTTACCTGTTCAGTACGGTACTCAATTGAGCTACCCTTGACCCATTAGATTTTTATGTATGTATTATGGCCATTATTTTAGAAACACACTCGTGTGTAAATTGTGGCATTAACACATATATAATCACTTTAGGGGTCCTTTTACTAAGGAGCGCTGAAAAATGGCTTGTGGTAGTTTAGGTGTGGGTTTTGAGTGCGCGCGCCGATCCATTTTTCAGCGCGCCAGTAAAAAAGGCATTTAAAAAATTTTTTTTGCCAAAAATGGACGTCCGGCAAAATCAAAATTGCCATGCATCCATTTTGGGTCTGTGACCTTACCGCCAGCCATTGACCTAGTGGTAAAGTCTCACGCAGTAACCGGGCGGTAATGACCTACGCGTGCCAAATGCCACTTGGCGCATGTGCGATATGCAAGTCCAAAAATAAAAATTATTTTTTGGCCGCGTGTATCGGATGCGCACCAAAAATGAAATTACCACAAGACCCACAGGGTAACCGGGCGGTAACTCCATTTTGATAACGTTGGGCGTGTGTAGATGCTTACGCAGCTTAGTAAAAGGGCCCCACAGATGTAAATATTGGTTTTACAAAGCTGCTATTTACACATGAAGATCTATACCAAACAGAGATTTAAATGGGGTGTGGTTTCAGAGGGTTTAGGCAGGACTAAAATCTACACAGGGGTTCCCGGTTTTATAAAAGAAATACACATGTAAAGGGACAGCTGTTTTTATACCAGCTCAAAGGCACGGATAGGTTTAAAAAACAGTGCTGGTTTCAGCCAGACTCTTACATGAGGGATTAAGGGAGTCATCTCCTTAATCCATAACCAAAATGAAACAAAGTTAAAATTGTGGCCCAAAGTTCTGTTATGATCTGTGCTAAGCTAGTATTCTCTAAAGGAGGGGTTCTCAACCCAGTCCTCAGGACACACCTAGCTAGTCAGGTTTACAGGATACCCACAATGAATATGCATGAGAACATTTTCATACCATGGATGTAGGGCATGGAAATCTAGCCATGCATATTCATTATGGGTACCCTGAAAACCTTAATGGTTAGGTACATCCCAAGGACTGGGTTGAGAACCCCTGCTCTACAAGGTGCTCTGCATGGAGCAACCTTTACAGAATACTAGCTTAGCATGCATTTAGGAGCAGATTCTACATGTAGCACCTAGACTTCTGCACAGAATGTGCATGTAAATTAATTGGTCTAACAAGCCAATCAGCATTTTAACAGCACTTAACAAGCAATGAGTACTAATTGGCAATCATCACAATTTACGCATGGAAATCATTAAGCATATCCTATAAAGAACTGCGCCTAAATTGTAAAGCGCACAGTACAAAATAAACGCATGTAGTTTAAGAGGGGTGTGTTCTAAAATTTCTGCACATGGGTGTTCCAAAATTTCTGCACGTAATTACAGAATATGGATCACTGCGCCAGTATCTGACAAACACCAAATAATGAAATATGGCATTTTAATCAGGAAACGGACAGTTTTCAACCCCGACACATGATCACACCCTAACATTTTGTCTGACTCACCCCAACCTATTTACCGATACTTCTTTACTGTACTTGTCATTGTAATTGTATCCCTATACTGTATTTGTTCACACCGAAGTCTGTAACTACCTCTCCGGAACTATGTAAGCCTATTAGTAAGTGGGAAAAGGTGGGATACAAATGTAACAAACAAATAAATAAATAAATCTACACATGCAGATTTACACCAGGCTTTTATTAGCATAAACAGGCGCATGTAAATTTAGGTGCTACGGTATTGATTAAGCATATTCTACAAACTGCAACTAAATCTTATAGAATATGTTTAGTTCCATGAAGATTTTTTAGTTACCATATATAGAACCTGGCCCTTAGGCATGGAACTAAGAGTATTCTATAAGATTTAGGCACGGTTTATAGACTATGCTTAGTTGATTCCATAGCGCCTAAATCTACACACGCCCATTTACACCAATAAAAACCTGGTGTAAATCTGCGTGTGTGGATTTAGGTGCACTGACCTGTATTCTGTAATTACGCATGGAAATTTTGGAAAGCCCACAAAACACTTAACACGCCCCTTTTAAACTACACACATTTATTTTGAACTGTGCGCTTTACAATTTAGGCGCAGTTCTTTATAGAATATGCTTAGCAATTTCTGCGCATAAGTTGTGATAATTGCCAATTAGTGCTCATTATTGCTTGTTAAGTACTGTTAAAAATGCTGATTGGCTCATTATGCCAATTAAGTAGGACTGAATAAAAACTAAAATTATCATTGTTAGAACTAGAAAAAAAAGAATAATATATTTTATTTATTAGGATTTATTTAGTTTTTATTCATGTTTTATTTTGCACATGAATAAAAACTAGAACTAAATTTTTTTTCTGGACTAAAACATCACTGGATTTTAGAGCTATTATTGAGGAATGCTTATATAAGTTTTAGGAATGTATTGCAGCTTATTTAATTGATAGTCTTGTGGTGTTTAAAACTTTGTTAATTTTTTGTTTTAGAATATGCTTTTAAGTAAATGGCATTGTTTATAGTTTATCAATAGAAATCAAACAAAATAAAACATGGAAAAGAAAATAAGATGATACCTTTTTTATTGGACATAACTTAAAAAGGTATCATCTTATTTTCTTTTCCATGTTTTATTTTGTTTGATTTCTATTGATAACCTTAAGAGTGGACTAACACGGCTACCACACTCTTCTTTTATAGTTTATGAATTTGAATGTATGTTTTATTGGTTTTTATGATTTGTGTGTTTTATCCTTTATGGTTTCTTTTTTTTTTTTTTCTTGTGTTTTATTATATACTGATTGTATTCTCTGAACTACCTATGCATTATTGTGAACTTATTGGAATGTTGATTTAAAAAATAAATAAGTACAACACTGTAGGTCTCCAGGACCAGGTCTGAAATCTGATCATTTTCATCTAAAGTGAGGTGCCATATCGTAGATGCAATGGCCTGATCATGCTTCTGCACCTGAATTACGGCCCAGACTAAAAAATCCTCCTCCTCCTCTGCAATTGCCCTCTATAAAAAAATAAAAAATGTGAGTGTCTTACTCATAGCTGAGCATATGCATACAAAAGGTAGCTGAGGACAATCTCCTGCAGTTTATTCTCAACTATGTCAATCATTCCAGTGAATTAATAAAAACCTAATTTTTAGAAAAAGTATTTCTCAATTACAGCATCTGCTGTAAATTATTACATTGCTCCTTCGTAAGGGAAAGAGGATTCAAGGTGCTACTAGTTACTGTAGCTGCAGAGGTTAAAAGTACAAAAAAGCCAGAAGCCCTTTGAAGAGGAGGATAGCTCAGGCAGAGGGTTTTAAGGTCAAGACAGCTGCTCACTAGAACTACAGAAAAAAATTAAAGACCTACTACGTTTTGCTTCCAAGTCAGAATATTTACCTAACAAACCTATTACTTTATTTATTAAGGAGTATGTTTACTAAGGCGCAATAGCATTTTTTAACGCACCTTTAAAGTTAAGGCACATTAAATGCTAACGCACCAATACATTCCTATAGGCGCGTTAGTGTTTGATGCGCTTTAGTGTTTAACATGCATTAAAAACGTTAACGTGCCTATAGCACACCTGTGTAAACACAGGTGTAAATACAGTACATTGCTGTGGTCCTGGATGGTTTACAAATCTGAAAAAAATTGTAACTAACTAAAATAAATTAGATGTGTTTATCCTACGTAGTTGCTGCATAATTTCATATGTTCATCATGTTAATATGTTGACTAATAGAAAACTACTGTAACAGTTTTGAAGTTCACACAATGTTTTTCTCAACAATGCATGAACATTAATTTTGTTCCCTTTTTATATCTAGCAAGTTTTATGGGGCAATATAAAAATATCTGAATCATCCAAGCTGCTTGCATGTTATACTAGTACTTTTTAGTGGGACGACAGTTGATTTATAGAATGTTAAGGGAAAATGTGAGTTGCATTGTATAATAATTCTCCATCCCCCAATACTTGGCTAGCTGTTCAACATATCAAAATCACACACCATGTCTATTACCACGTACATTTAAATTAAATAAAAAAAACCCCAAACAAAAATAAACTATATCTGTACTCATGTTCTTGTCATATTGTTATTGATGCATTCCTCCTTAAGCACACAATGATTGCCCTTAATTCCTTATCAGCAAGCACAATTTCTTAATGATTAATGCCAATACTTGGATAACAACTGATGGGAAAATAATAACTCATAGCTACATCAAAGTTAAGTGAAATTTATGACACCATTTTCGATGTGCACATTAACTGCCAAACCACTGCATTTCTCACTTTAGTCACTAGATGGCATAAAACATAAATAAATGGAGAAAGTGTATTTTAACTAAACATTTGTCTAGTAATTCCATTAGAAAATCTTTGTTGCAGTCTAAACAAATTATTTTTTTTATTTCATATCCTTGTGAACAATGTTTTTATTTTTTATTTTAACGAATATTTAAATCTAAAATGTAAACCTGTTTCTAAGAAAGGTCACACAGTTTTCTTCCAAAGCAAAGTGCCTGCCATGTTGTGCTTTGATCTTCTGGTACCTCAGAAGCTAAGCAGGGTCAGGCCAGGTCAATACTCGTCTAGCAGCCTTCCAAGGAAAGCTAAATGTAGGAGTCAGTACTGAGTCAATGCCCTATCATAATGCTATGAGAGGCAAACCTACAATATTGAGGATGCCCTTTTTCAGATAAGGCATTACACTGAAATCATGTCTACTCTTTGAAGAGGAGCAAGGATGTTAAGTCTGTTGTCAGGGCTCAGTTCCACTAACACTATAAAGATGCAAGCAATGATGAGCCATTCTAGCGTGGCATACCAAAGCTGTATGTCTTTCATATCTGTATCAACCACTTTTCTTTTCCTTTATATTAACTCCAAAAAGTAGGTCTTTAGAGAGCATGATCAAAAATAATACAGAATAAGGTTGCAGTTAGGCCCTACCTCTAGTTTATGAAGTTAGTGGAATGCCAGACAGTCATATAGCTGGGAGCCCAATTTTAGAAAGAACGTGGAGAGAGGAATTATAGGGCCCTTTTACAAAGGCAAGTTAGATGCTATGCATGTGCAGCACGCGCCTAAACGAGACTACTGCTAGGCTACTGCACCCCCGTGTAATTTTAGATTACCTATAACGCATGGATGATTTATTTATTTCCTCCCACACATGTCGCTTCCGGCGGTAATCGGAAGTTGATGTGTACCGACCCGTCACCACGCGTGTAGCAAGTAAGCCTTTACCGCTAGATCAATGGGTGGCATTAAGGGCTCAGGCCGGTTTTAGACGTGCGCCGGTTTCAGTTTTACCGCACGCCCTTTTCCTGTCCTGTTAAAAAAAGCCCTTTATTTTGCAGACTCAGTAAAAGCTGGCCTGGCACCCACACAATACACAAGCCTACACTAACAAAGGCCACTTTTTCCACGGCTTAGTAAAAGGACCCCTAAGAGTCTAAGTTGGGACATGCACAATTCCTACAGTACTTTATGATGACTCTGCCAAATGCAGAGCATGTGGTAAAATACAAGTAAGGACGTGCAGGACTGCATGCCCAAAGCCCTCCACATCAAACAGGAGGGGGGAGGGTGCAGCTTATTTCTAGATGTGCCTGGAAGGAGCTTTTAAACATTTCTCACCTTCCAATCTACTCCCCCCCCCCCCCCCCGGATTCATTCCCAACCCCCGGCACCAAGCCCCATTCCCTTCTCCCCTATAGGGCTGGCCTTAAGCAGGAGCAACAGGGGTGGCCGCAAAAGGACCAGTGCTCCTAGGGCCATACACTGGACTATCCCCTTATCTCTGAACCAGCCCCCACTCTATCTTAAAACAGCACTTCTCTGTATAGGACTCAGGGCAGCAGTAGTGATTCACATAAGCTGCCTACTACTGATGCTGGAGCCTGCTCTCTGCTGTGTTCCGCCTTGAGTCCTACCCTTGTGGAAGCAGGAAGTTACATCAGAAGGTGAAGGGACGCAGCAGAAAACAGGTTTCAGGGTTGGTGGCAGATGGCCTATGCGAATTGCTAATGGTATCCTCTATGGAGACATACACTTTAAAAGTAGGGGGAGGTGATTGGAGACAGGGGGACATACAGGACCGCTGGAGGGGGGCAGGCCCAAGCTAGTCTGCACAGGGCACCACAGTTGGTAAAGCTGGCCCTGCCCCCCTGACATCAAGGCAGCCACTCTATTACAAGTTTCCTCCTGACTCTCCTCAACATGAGATCCACCATCTGAAACCCTCCAGATCAAGCCCCTACTGATGGCCCACCTGTCATAAGACAATAAAAATAGCAATACTGAGTCAGAACAATGGTCCACCTAGCCCAGTATCCTGCCTCTAACAGTGGCCAATTCAGGTCACTAGAACCTGGAAGTAACCAAAATAGCAGCAACATTCCATGCTACCAATCCCAAGGTAAGCAGTGGCTTTCCCCATGCCTATCTCAATAGCAGGCTATGGACGTTTCCTCTAGGAACTTGTCCATACCTTTTTTAAACCCAGTTATGCTAACCATTGTTAGCACATCCTCTGGCAATGAGTTCCAGAGCTTAACTATTCGTTGAGTGAAAAAAATATTTCCTCCTATTTGTTTTCAAAGTATTTCCATGTAATTTCATTGAGTGCCCCCTGGTCTTTGTACTTTCTGAAAGAGTGAAAAATCAATTCACTTTTACCCATTCTACACCTCTCAGGATTCTGTAGACCTCAATCGTATCTCCCCTCAACTGTCTCTTTTCCAAGCTGACCTCTTTAGCCTTTCCTCATATGACAGACGTTCCGTCCTCTTTATCATTTTGGTCGCTCTTCTTTGAACATTTTCTAATTCCGCTATATCTTTTTTGAGATACAGCAACCAGAACTGAACGCAATACTCAAGGTGAGGTCGCACCATGGAGTGATACAGAAGCATTATAATATTCTTGGTCTTATTTTCATCCATTTCCTAATAATTCCTAGCATCCTGTTTGCTTTTTGGCCGCCGCCGTACACTGGGCAGAAGATTTAAGCTTATTGTCTACAATGACACCTAGATCTTTTTCTTGGGTGCTGACTCCCAAGATGGACCCTAGCATCAGGTAACTATGATTCAGATTATTCTTCCCAATGTGAATCACTTTGCATTTGTCCACATTAAATTTCATCTTCCATTTGGATGCCCAGTCTTCCAAAGGTCTCCCTGTAATTTGTTCACAGTCTGCATGTGTTTTGACAACTTTGAATAGTTTTGTGTCATCTGCAAATTTAGTCACCTCACTTGTTCCAATTTCCAGATCATTTATAAATACGTTAAATAGCACCAGTCTCAATAAAGATCCCTGCGGCAGTCCACTGTTCACCCTCCTCCATTAAGAAAAATGGTTATTTAACCCTACCCTCTGTTTTCTGTCCAATAACCAATTCCTAATCCATAACAGAACATTGCCTCCTATTCCATGACTTTTAATTTTCTCAGGAGTCTCTCATGACAAACTTTGTTAAAAGCTTTCTGAAAATCTAGATACAATATACAGTATCAACCAACTCACATTTATCCATGTTTATTCACGTCACTCCCAATCCCATCCCTGGTAGTCTAGTGGGAACAGACGCAATCCCCAGTTGCTCTTGCCAGTCCAGGTTCAAAATGGTTCCTTCCCCAAGCTGTAATCTTGTGCTACTACTGCTAAAGGTCAAATCTGATGTAAGTGGTGTTTTTTTTTTGGGGGGGGGGAGGGGGGTTCTAGTGACTGCCTTGATGTGGGAGGGTAGGGGAGAGTTTGGATGTCAGGGGAGTTGATTGGTGGGGCTGACCTCAGTCTTTACAGCTGCCTATTCAAGCAGGCATTTATGCCTGCCTCAGGGCAGATGTAAATGCCAACATCTACAATTCACATTGATATTGTAAGCCCACCCAAACTATTCTCCATGACCTAACCACGCTTCCTTGACATCCAGAAATAGTGTGAATCATCACATCTAAAAGCTGTCTTTCTAAAATCACTTTTACACTTGTATGAAAGGCATAGGAACAAGCTGCTATTTGCACATGGAGAGCCTTCTCGGTCTGTGAAGCATTCAGATGTAGGAAACTATAAACTCTGCACACTGAAGAACTCTACATGATGACATGCCGCTACTTTTTTGTCTTTCCAGTTGCATTTCATATAGGGGTCCTTTTACTAAGCCGCGGTAAAACGTGGCCTGCGGTAGTGTAGGTGTGTGTATTGGGCGCACGTTGGGTCAGTTTTTACCACATCTACAAAAAATGGCTTTTTTAATGAGACGGGAAAAGGGCCTGCGGTAAAAATGAAACCTGCACACTTCCAAAACCAGCCTGAACCCTTACCACCACCCATTGATCTAGCGGTAAAGGCTCACACGCAACGTGTGCAGTGACTGGTCAGCACGTGTCAAATGCCGATTACCTCCAGAACTGGCGCATGTAGGAGAAAATAAATAATTCAACCATGCATTATGGGAACGTGCCAAATCTGAAATTATCGCCAGGAGGGCGTGCTGGCCTGGCGGTAGTCTCATTTGGGCATGAGCTGCATGCACATAGAGCCTACCGCAGCTTAGGGCCCCACAGAGCAGGAGCAAGTTACTGACCTTAGAAACTTGTTATTGTAAATGGGGCATGCATTTCTTGTTAAATGGTAGACCATGGTGCTATTAGCACTGACAAAAATCATGTAACCCAGATAATAGAATGTTCCCAGTACACACAGTGCCTATCAAGAAAATTGTAGCTAAAATCCAAATGATGAGTCAAGATTCCGGTGAGACAGGCAGACTAAACTGCATGTGGCACTGTGATAGCTAGCAGCGGAATAACCTCCTTCCCCAGTGCATCCCAACTCAATAAAATAAATACTTTATCTGGGGAGGATCCCCAAGCTCTGCTAGCTGAAGACCTCCTCCGAAGGTAACCAGAACTCCCCTTTAACAAGCTTGGCAGTCAACAGCAGAGTCCTTGAGCTACTAACACCAGCACCCCGCACATGCTCAGCTGTTGGCTTTGGTGGCTCAAGGACGATGCTGAGCTTGATAGAAAGGAGTTCAGGCTACCTTTGGAGGAGGTCCTCAGCTGGTGGTGCTTAGGGGTCCTAAGCAGCTACAGTAAGGTCAAAGCTGGTGTTAGAAAATAAGGACTGCATTAATAAGGAGCACACCCGCCTCCCCCCCCCCCCCCATCTCCGCAACTGTCATTAATACAATAAACTGGCAGACCCTCACTAATCTAGACCAATGGCTCACAAATTAGATATAAAAATATGTAGACAAATATTGAACTGGGAACCCCAAACTCAGCATGTAATACAACCTTTTATTACTCTTGATGCATTTCCTTTTCTACTGAACACAATACAGAGTCATCTGCTAAGCATATTCCAATTAATAAATTCAAAATAAAACATTTTTCTACCTTTTGTTGTCTGGACATTTTTCGGTTGATACTTAAAACGATTTAAGTGAGTATGAGAGGTTCCTGCCTGCTTAAATTGTGCCCTGCAGGCCAGGCACTGATATTCAGCAAAATTTAACCGGGCAGGGTTGCTGAATATCAGCTCTGACCAGCCATTTTGTAAGTAGACCAGAGGACTGTTCCAGAGGCATTGAGGAGGAGTTGGCTGCTACGTGGGTGATGGCAATATTCAGTACCAGTGCCTATGCCCAAATAGCTAAATGACCAAATAGGACAGCATAAACTTTGGTCATTTAGCTACGCCTACGCAGGTGCTGACACTGAATATCGGCCAATATTTGCAAAATTTTCAGGTTCCAGTTTGAAGTGTGCTGATCCCCCCCATCCTAAACTTGAACTTCCCGAACTCTCCCAGAAGCCCCCTCCCTTTCACTCCCCCCAGAACATCAAGACCCCCTTCAGTAGAACATGAAGCCCCCCCAGACCTCCCCACCCCATTGAAACATCAAGACCTCCCCTCCCAGGATTGCAGCAGGTCTACCTGCATGATCCTTGGTGGTCTATTGGGAAACAGGCAGGAGCAATGCCTACTTGCTCCTGTCTATTATTATTATTATTTATTATATTTGTATCCCGCACTTTCCCACTAAAAGCAGGCTCAATGCGGCTTAAATAGTAATAGGTAACACAGAATTTTGTTATGTAAAGTAGGAAATTAAGTATAACATAATAGAAGGATGGATGGGAGTAAATGGATGGGTAGGTAGGTAGAGACAGGTGATAGAGGAGGGTAAGGTGGGAGATAGATTCTGGGTCAATGTCGTTTTCTCTTCAGTATATGTAAGGTAGATGGGTTCATGAGATTAATCTGGGTCTTTTGGGTAGGCTTGTTTGAATAGATGGGCTTTTAGTGCTTTTCTGAATGGTAGGTGGTCATGGACTGCTCGGATAGGTCTAGGGAGAGCGTTCCATAGACGGCTTCCCAGGAAGGAGAAATTGGATCCATAATAAGTTTTGTACTTGAGACCTTTACAGCTGGGGTAGTGCAGGTCGAGGTACTTTCGTGAGGATACAGACATGTTTCTTGCTGGAAGGTTGACCAGATTTATCATATAGTTCGGAGATTCTCTGTGTATTATCTTGTGGATTAAAGTCTGGGCTTTGAAATTGATACGTTCTTTGATTGGGAGCCAGTGCAGTTTTACACGGAGAGGAGTTGCACTCTCAAAACGTGATCTGCCAAAGATTAGTCTTGCTGCTGTATTTTGGGCGGTCTGAAGTTTTTTTAGGATATAGGCTTTGCAGCCTCCTCAAAATGGCTGCCATGACCTCTAGCAGCTGCCTTATGGTACTTTGGAAGTTGCGTCAGAGGGAGGCGGGACGTGGCAGAGGGAAGGCTTCTGGGTCAGCTGTAGACAGCATGAGTAAATCACTGCTGCTGCAAGTGACCCCCATGAAGAAATACACCTGTTAAGATAGACTGGGGGGGGGAGAGAGGGAGATTCCAGACCATGGCGGCCCACCATATATATGGAGCCCAGTTTGACTCCCTCCAATGCTGCCCCTGACAAAGGTGCACAGCTGCTGGATGGGCTTGAGCCTAAACTGGGTGGAACCCAGCTGCACCTGGCTACTAGCTAGTCACGCACACAAGGACTAACATCTGTTGTACATACTAAAGCAGGACTGGCTTATTTACTCCTACTCTAGCTGAAACCATTTTCATACACTTTTCTGATTTTACATGCAATTTTTCCTTAAGCTAGACACCCTTACTTTCTATCTAACTCCTGCTACTCTATCTTATCTATCTATATGTTCCATTTCCTATGCTGTCTATGGTGTTTTAATGTATTTCATACCAACCTTGTAAGCAGCATACTATGCCATAGTGTGTGCTGTTATTTAAATATTGTTACTGCTATAATTATCTATTGCCTATGTCTGGCTTATTCTTGCTGTACACTATCAGGTAAATTTCCTCAAAAAGGCAGTAAATCGATAAATAAATACTATAATTCAGTTGTCAAATTAATAAAGGCATTCACCTACAGAAACATGTTAACTCAGCCTGATTAACTATAAAACTTTTATGTATTATGCTTATGTCTGCACTTTTAGCTTTCTGGGGGATTTTTAGATTATTTATGGTGAATTTATTTCTCAGGAAAGTAACTGGACTGACAATACTGAAACTTAAAGCCCTCCATTTACGCATAGGCCAGCTATAACCAAAGAGCAGCAGTGACACATTCTTGCACCGCAGATACTGGCAGAAACTGTGGCAATTATTCAGAGCTGTGACAGAGAATTTAGTGATGGAACAGATTTACTAGGGCCTGAACTGCGTGACTGGTGAGACTATTCACAGAAGACACAAAAAACTGTCTAACAGAAGGACTTAGGATTTCAACCTGTGACGTGGGGTAAACTGGCAAATTCTGTATAGGTCACCCAAAATTGGGTGCACAATTTTAGATGCAAATCATAGATCCATTAAAATAATTAACCAATTAGGTAATAACAATTATTGGCAATAACAAACACTTAACTGGCAATAATTAGGAGTTATCCCCCGAATTTTATATAGCGTGCCTAGAGATCTGTGCCAAAATCCAAGCGTATTCTATAACAATGCGCTTAACTTAATTGGCTTAACAAGCTAATCAGCATAACAGCTAATAATGAGCACTAATTGGTAATAATTAGAATTTATGCACACAACTCGCTAAGCACATTCTGAAATTTGCCTAATTTCTAATGCACATAGGCAAAAAAGGATGTGTTAATTGGTGAGGAAATGGGCGTTTCATGGGCGTTCTGAAATTTATGCACGTAGTTATAGAATATGACCCAGAGTGCGTAAATGTACATGCTAGGATTTATGCCATGTTTTTGTTGATGTAAATGGAGGCACGTAGTTTTAGACACTGGGATATCATCTAAGCTTATTCTAAATATTGTGCCTAAATCAAGGCGCCACTTATAGGACACACTTAGTCAGCATTGATTTCCATGTCAATTTTTTAGGTGCCATATATAGAACCTCCACCTATGCGTGGATCTGCCCTATGCTCTATTCCATAACATGCGCGCCTAAATTTAGTAGCATGGAACTCCAAAGGGGGTGTGGCCATGGGAGTGGCTTGGGCGGTCAGTGGCATTCCTAGAAATTAGGTAGGATGTTATAGAATACCTGCATTTGCATGCCTAATTGTCATCAGTTGGACGCGAGCATTTACACTAGCTTTTGCTTGGAGTAAATTCTCACGCCCAAGATTAGGTGTGAAATGCACACACTAAGCTAGAATTTTGTAAAGGTCATTTAAGGGCCCTTTTTTATGAAGCAGCGGTAAGCCCAACACGGGCTCACTGCTTGATAAAAAGGAAGTACCGCCGGGCTACCGCAGCAACCTGGCAGTAGTGCCCTCCCCCAGTGTGCTCCATTTCCAGCGCAGCAAAAACAATTCAATTTTTGTAGCGCTGGTGTGTACCTGGCAGTAATCACTGCCCGGTTACTCCTGGTTACCGCAGCAATCTCAAGGCAACTACGGGTGCTGTTCAGGCACAAACAAGAAAGACAAGTCTGGCAGCCTGGAAGATCCGGACCGGACTGGGCTGAAGCCTGGAACAGGAAGGGACAGCAAGACAGTCTATGGCAGCCACCGGTTCTAGTCACCAGAGGACGAGGGGAGCACAAACCAAGAAGCAGGCAGAAAACATACTGAAGCATAGAGAGGCTCAACACACACAGGTGCAGTATAGTGGAGTAATCAGAGCCATGCTGGAAGCAAGCCAGCACACAGAGACAGAACTAACTCAGAAAGGACAGACAGAAACCAGCTCAGAAGCTGACCCCCAGAAATAAGGTAAGTCTGAGAGGGATCACGACCACAGACGTGACAATATGCTTTGTATTTAAATTTGGCAACAGTGCAGGCTAACAAAGGATCCTGTGTAAGTTAAGTGTAGTAGTACACTGTTAGTCAGTAACACTGTAGGTGTTCTCGTCTCTGGTTAGAAGTTAAATAAAAACTAAGGGGCCCTTTTACAAAGCTGCAGCAAACTAGGACAACCTTACGTGGGTCTTTCCCACGCCCTAAAGCCATTTTTACTACAAGGGTAAACCCCCAGTTTCTATATTTTGCGCCAAGATTTCTGTGCAGAAATCGAAGTGTATTTCGGAACAATGCGCATAACCTGATTGGTTAATAAGCCAATCAGCGCTAATTGCCAATTAAGAATTATTGACATTAACTAGAATTTACGCACAAAACTGTCTAGATATATTCTATAACAAGCTGCGTGTAAATTCTAAGTTGCAAAGCTGACAAGGGGGCGTGGCCATGGGCGGGTCATGAGTGTTTCTAAAATCTATGCGTGCTATTATAGAAAACACCTAGTCTGCTCCTAATTTATGCGTTAGCATTTAAACTAGGTTTTACTTTGTGTAATTGCCCGCAATTAAATTTAGTCGTGCATACAGGTGCTCGGCGTATTCTATAAACCACGTATTAATTTAGGCTTATTCTATAAAGTACACCTATATTGAAGCATACATTATAGAATGCACTTAGGCGAATTTCATTTCAGCACCAAATTTTTAGGCGCGATATATAGAATCTAGTCCAAAATGTCCAAATTTCCGATTTTTCTATTAGCTTGTGAGCTCCTATTGCCACCAACGCCTATGTTTACTAAGCAGAGCGCTAGCATTTGTAACGCATGTAAATGGTTTACGCACGTTAAACGCTAATGCGTCCATAGAAATGTATAGGCACGTTAGTGTTTAACGTGCCTTCAATTTACAGGTGCGTTAAAAACGCTAACACACCTTAGTAAACATACCCCCTACTTTGTAAGCAGTAGGGACTCGTGCTCTAATGCCAATGTACTAACCGATCTGCACAGCACTGAATTAAGGCTATCTAAAATGGTGGCTAGCCTTTTAGTGTTTTGTTATTCTGATGAAGATAGTATAAATGCATGTGTTCCATATTTTGGAAGGAGTCTTCTGGCCACTGTTGAAGTGTGATACCTGTAATGATGAATGCAAATGGAAAAAGTGGGATGACAAATGTCACAATGCAGTGGGATGCCAGTCCATTTATGAGAATTGGCAAGGTCAGGGGATCAGAAATGAGGAGGCCTACTGATTACTGTGATGGCAAAATCTTTGAAATCAAATTGATAAAAATTAAGGATGCATCGTTCAGAAAGAAGGCTGAAATATAAAGAGAAGAGCATAATTATCTGTTTACCTGTATGCCTGACAGCAGCCATATCCATTTAACTAAACTTCAATGGATAAACTTACCCATTTATAGTCAAGACTACTATTTGAGTACCTCCTTTTAGACACTTTTTGATAGAATTCACTCAAGGCAGTGTAGAGCAAGAATAATCAAACATAAGCAAATTACCGCAGTAAAATATTCAAATAGCAATGCAATGTATGACACAGTATGCTACATTCTAATATTTAGCAGGAGAAAACAAACTCTTGAAATAATCTAACTCTCTAAAAGGAGTTTGCAAAATGTATAGTTAGTTAGTATGCTACATTACAATGTCGACACAATATGAAATTTAACATGTTACTAGACTGCATAGGGTGTAAGCAAAGATGGAACATATGGATAGATAAGATAAAGTAACAGGAGTAAGAAAATTGTACATGAGGTCAGAAAGGTGCTTGAACATTATCTTGGCTAGGTAAGAGTGGATAAACATGCCTTGCAAGTTAGTTACTTCCATTAAAGGCCTAGTTGAAGAGCCAAGCTTTCACCTGCTTCCTGAAATTGTGTTAAGCAAAGCCTTTCAGGGAGTGAATTCCAGCGTGTGGGGGCTACTGCAGAGAAGACTCGTTAGCAGGTATCACATCGGGTGATATCCTTTGGAGAGGGTGTGGTTAGGGATACTTATTGGGAGGACCTTAGGTCCATGGAAGTGTGTAGAGGGCGATCCTGTTCTTTAAGAACTCTGGGCCATTTCCTTTAAGGCTCTTGAAGATCAAAGATAGTTTTAAATTTAGCCCTGTACTGTACTGGCAGCCAGTGAAGTTTTTGCAAAATTGGTGTGATGTGGTCACGTCACTTACAACCTTTTATTACTCTTGATGCAGTATTTTGAATCAATTAGAGCTAGTGCAGACCCTTTGTAATCAGGCCACTGTAGAGTGCATTACAGTAATCCAGTCTCAATGTTATTATGGCTTGTACAACTGAGACATGATTTGCTCTCTTAATGTAAAGAGAGAGGCAGAGTAGTTGTTGCAAATGACAGAAGCAGCTCTTGAAGGTTGCTTGGATTTGGGGGATCAGAATAAGTGTTGAATTGAGCTGCTTTCCAAAGTTCCTGACTTGTGATTTGAGGGACAGTTCATATTTACAAGATTTTATGTACGTATTTACATGATTTTATATATATACTTGTGTTAGGGACCACGAGAAGCTCGGTTTTACTTGGGTTCAGGCAAAGTTTGTTGTGTTTAGCCCATTTTTGAACTGATTTTAGACAGGTAATCAGTTTATTCAAGGCTGTAGGTAAGTCAGGTTCAATGGATATTAGTAGCTGAATATCATCCACGTAGATGTAGAACTGAGTATCCATTGACCAAATCAGATCAGCTAGTGGCTTGAGGTACATATTGAACAGAATAGGTGACAGTATCGATCCCTGTGGTACCCCACAGATTAGTGCCCATGGTGGCAATGAAGTACTGCCAAAAAGTATGGACTGTTTGACAGATAGGATCCGAACTAAGCAAATACTATTCCATTGAGACCGGTTTCTGCCAGTCATACTAGCATGATATTGTGACCTAGAATGTCAAAAACTGCTGAGAAATCCAGCAGTACTAACTTTGAGGCAAATCCCCTGTTTCTATGAAGATAATAAAATAGGGATACAAGGATTGTTTCTGTTCCATAGCATCTTACAGAAAAGTGCTTTGGTGTTTTGCTACCATTTATGTACTCTTACATGCTCAAGTGGCACATAACCGTGGGTGCCCTGTTACAGAATTTCCCTCTAAATGAATTTGTATAGTGTCTAAATAAGTAAATATCACTGCTATATTGATGCACCTTGGTTCTGCCTCTAGAACACCCTCAGCCCCTCCTAAATCTAAATGGATGACTTTCAGCCCGACATTGAGTAGTCCATTCAAAATATATCCATTAGATGGCACAGAATGTTTTTTTAAGATCGTTATGTGATTAGCATTGGATGCTGACCACATAAGTGCTTTTGAATATTGACCAGTATTTTAAAAAGGCTGATACATTGTACAATTTGTTCAGCCAGCATATTTAAAAATCAGGTTGATGTACAAAGCACACTCCAATATGAACTGAATGAAAGAAGACATAAAGGGACAAGAAAAATCAATCATGTTTGTTCACTCTTGAATCACAGTATAAGTCCTTCTCAAACAGAAGACCAGCTTAACAAATAACTGAGGAAAACAGGGCTAAAAATGGTCACAAGTTGACAGACTAAATAAGCACCCATTTGAAACTCCTGGAACATCTGTAGTATTTGTACAGAGATGAAAAGCTTATTCCTCAAACAAAGAACTTCCAGAAGTGAATTGCACTGCAAATCATAATCTACCCAGTGGAGAACATAAAGGAAAAGGAAACAAAAACATAATGCAGAATATTGTAGTATACAATGTTGACAAGCAGAAAAGTTAATTGTCTTTGGTATAGTTGGTTTAATGGAGACTAGCCAAGATCTACATTACAGTAAACATACTTTTAAGTTGATTCCTGCTATTGGACTATGTTTGAAATCTGATTGTATTTTCATCTGCGAAAGTAATTAATTATTATATCGCTGAATGCAGTTTATACAGAACTAGAAGCTCAGATTGTATACAAGGAAGTTAGTAGCAGGACTAAGGCCAAAAGAAAACTATACAATCAGCTCATGACGTGCTGTTTCTCCCTGCCTGGCACTTTCATTGCCAGTTAATCAATGCTACTCATACTCTGCAGCTGCCTGTCCTCAGTAACATACCTTGCTGATAATGTAGATGGCATCACCACGTTTAAATGTCAATTCATCAGGGTGATCTCCTGAGCAGTCCCACAAGCCTTGATAGAAATTACCATAATCGTCATTTTTATTTCCTATAAAGACAACAGAAAAGCATACATTAAATATCTGAGAATGTAATATTTACATTCGCTATGAATTTAAAAAAAAAACCTGTATAATTGGTTACTCTGTTTTATCTTACAGCAAATAGTATACCTCACTATTGATAGGTGCTCTTCAAGCCCCATTTGGCAGGGGTTGATGCAGTCTGGGGCTCTTTTACTAAGTGGGGCTTACTGCTCGCTAAAGCAGAAGTACCGCCATTTCCAGAACTACAAAAATATTTTTTATTTTTGCAGCGCCTGTGTTTACTCGGCGGTAATCGGGCAGTACTGTGAGCTACCCGGTTATCGCCAGGTAAGTGCTCCCCCCGAAATGGCCACAGATTAGTAAAAAGACCCCTCTATTTTTTAAAGTATAATACATTTTATTGATTTTTTTCAAAAGAGGCTGATACCATGTTAAAAACCCAGCAAGAATAATTTCTAAAAAGATAGCAGCACTTGAAATGCACTGAATTTAGTTTTATCCTAGTGTCATTAGTTGCAAGACTAGGTAGGTGTTGAAGGATCTGTGTGCATACTAAATGCTGCAAAATGAGGGTATATCACATAAATGAAGAGTCATCCATCAAATTGCTCTGCTCTGTAGATGCTAAAGATTATGGAGCAATGCTACTTGAATTTTACTTTAACTAACTTTTCTTTCAGTGTTGTGCTTCTATATTGTCTTGTGGCTGGACTTCCAACACTACAGGCTGTAAATCAGTTTAAGTTGGGTGGGCAAACAAAACTATGAATGTAAAAAGTATTCTTACGGTCAACTCTTTCAGACAGCTATAAATTACTGATAGGAATAAGATCCAAGACTGAACTTCTAGTGAATATGGTTATTTTTACTTGTGTAGACACCCCATAAAGTTCTGCTTTAGGTGGATAACTCTAGTGGCTCCACTTAAAGTATTCTACTGTGACCTGTTTGTACCCCCACAGTTTCCAGACCAAGGGGAGGGACTGGTTAAAAAAGAAAAAAAAAATTGTAAGCCAAGTTTGTGAGAGTTGGTGCACTAATTCCTCTGAAGCAGCTTTATCGTGAAACAGGGGGCCCCTGTTGGGAGTTTAAATCAAGTCTCAAGCTTCAGGTTTTGCCATATGAATGAAGGTTAAATGGGTTTCTTTATCAGATAAGTAGAACTTTAATTCAGGTTATATACACAGTGCATGTTGATGAGCAGAAGACCAGTACTCTTTCACTTTTCGAATGTCTGGTATCATGTTGGTCCTTGAACCTCTGATTTTGAAGCAAATTTCAACAGGAAGTTTTTCTGACCAGTGATTAAATTGAGCACATGTTTGATGCAGGTAATGAACACTGCTCTGCTTCTGAGATCTTTTTCTCTACATGTTTGCAATTTCTTAAGATCAATCAAGTAATCAACCCAGTGCCTGTAGATTCATTCCAAAAACACTTTTTAGAAAGAGTGCATAAAGCTTGTCAAAATCATCTTCGCCTTCCCTATTCTATGACTTTTTACTACTTCTTAATTGCAGAGGAGCAATGTGGATGCCAAAATGATGCAACGCTTTAAATGAGGACCTTTTGCCCTGATGCAGCATGGCGAAACACAGCCCATGTTGGTGTGGGTCCAGTTTTATTACATAAAACACAGATAAGTTTTATGAGTAATAATTGAACTTCGCGGGATGTTTTGGGTGCCCCGTTCGATTATGCCCCTCCACAGGGCCCTTTTACTAAGACTCAATAAAAAAGTGGCCTGCGGCAGTCTAGGCGCATGTATTAGGTGTGCGCCGGGCCAGTTTTTACTGTGTCTGCAAAAGTTATTTTTTTTTAATGTGATGGGAAAAGGGCATGTGGTAAAACTGAAACCAGCGTGTGTCTAAAGTCGGCCTGAGCCCTTAATGCCACCCATTGATCTAGTGGTAAGGGCTCACATGCTATACGTGCAGTGACTGGTCAGCATGCGCCAACTACTGATTACCACCGAAAATGGTGCGCATGGGAGGAAATAAATAAATAATTCATCCAGGCATTATGGGCATGCACCAAATCTGAAATTACTGCCAGGGGGTGCGCTGGCCTGGCGGTAGTCTCATTTGGATGTGTTGCATGTGCGTACCTATCACAGCTTAGTAAAAGTGCCCCTAAGTGTTTTATGCTACTGTTTGCTCTCTGCCTTCAATTTTCTGAGCCTGTCCCTTTTTGCTTGAAGCTTTTTTTTTTTTTTAAGTAAACACAGTTCAGAACCCCCCCCCCCCCCCTATTTTGGCCTGGACCGAGTTATAGAGTGCTGGTGAAGATTGGAGAGAGTGGATTTAATTGCTAGCAGCCCCCCCAGTTATACTGGTCCTGACCTGGACACAAAGAGGATCATAATCGAAAGGGGCACCCAAGTTTTTCTGAGGACGTCCTCGCAGGACGTCCCGGCAAAGGGGCGGGGAAACCCGTATTATCGAAACAAAATGGGCAACCATCTTTCATTTCAATAATACGGTCAGGGATGCCCAAATCTTGACATTTAGGTCGCCCCTAGAGATGGTCGTCCTTAGACTTGGTCGTTTCTGATTTTTGGCAATAATGGAAACTAAGGACACCCATCTCAGAAACGACCAAATGCAAGCTCTTTGGTCATGGGAGGAGCCAGCATTCGTAGTGCACTGGTCCCCCTGACATGCCAGGACACCAACCGGGCACCCTAGGGGGCACTGCAGTGGACTTTAGAAAAAAGCTCCCAGGTACATAGCTCCCTTACCTTCGGTGCTGAGCCCCCCCAAATTCCCCCAAACCCCACAACTGTACACCACTACCATAGCCCTTACGGGTGAAGGGGGGCACCTAGATGTGGGTACAGTGGGTTTCTGGTGGGTTTTGGAGAGCTCACATTTATCACAAGTGTAACAGGTAGTGGGGATGGGCCTGGGTCCGCCTGCCTGAAGTGCACTGCACCCACTAAAACTGCTCCAGGGACCTGCATACTGCTGCGATGGACCTGAGTATGACATCTGAGGCTGGCGCAAAATATTTTTAAGTTCTTTTTTGAGGGTGGGAGGGGGTTAGTGACCACTGGGGGAGTAAGGGGAGGTCATCCCCGATTCCCTCCAGTGGTCATCTGCTCAGTTCAGGCACCTTTTTGTGCCTTGGTCATAAGAAAAACTGGACCAGGTAAAGTGGTCCAAATGCTCGTTAGGGACACCCTTTTTTTCGATTATGGGTCGAGGACGCCCATGTGTTAGGCACACCCAAGTCCCGCCTTCAGTATGCCTCTGACACGCCCCCGGGAACTTTGGTCGTCCCCGTGACGGAAAGCAGTTGGGGGGCACCCAAAATCGGCTTTCGATTATGCCGATTTGGGCGACCCTGTGAGAAGGATGCCCATCTTCCAATTTGTGTCGAAAGATGGGCGTCCTTCTCTTTCAAAAATAAGCCTGAAAGTAATGTATCCAGCAAGAGTAACTCTGCAAGTCAGTGTTACCTCCCTAAACATGTGCCACCAGTCTGCCTAGCAACATATAATAACCCTGTTAGGACCACTCTGGACTGGCTAAGGTTACATTTATACAAATCAAGATCTTGGTTATAAACTGTAGTTCTGAAACTGGCACAGATCTGCACAGCAATATGTAGATTAACTCCATGAAGTTTTAATATGTTCTAGCATGTATGTTTGGAAGTGTTCATCATCATCAAAAAAATTCTTTCCAGCTGTTTGGTTAGTGGGCAAATTAAGAAAAAAAATAAACTCAATAACTTATATATGTCAATTATTTTGAAAAAGTACAGATTGCAAAGTAACTAGATTACCAATTTACTAGTGACTGTTCAATTTACTTAGTCAATGTGATAGATCCCCTTCTAAAAACTCAGATTTTAAAATATATTATTGTTAGTTTCAGCTTGGGATAGGAAGCTCCAAATCAACAGCGACATATACTTCATCTGTAAACTCATCCTTCTAATAGCATAAGCACAATGGATGCACTGTGTTGAAACTGCCATACAGACCATTAACTGATTGATTATTTAACGCTTCTTTTTCTCCGTAATGCCACAGTAACTGAGTAATAAATTCTGTGTTGTATGCTCACCATACAGCATGCATCTTTTGAGAGGCACAAAACAGCTGAGGACACTGGATGCTTTTGTTACAGTTAGAGCCATTTCCTGTTTTTAATTCTCTGATAATTGGGTTATGATGAGTTAACTCAAAAAGAATGTCAGGAACACTAATAAGATAACCAATTCCCATCCTATGTACAATAACCAGATAGCATGTGTACACACTCATAATTTGCATTTAAATGTCATTTTTTTTTCATCCTGATTTGAGCATAAATATTACTGAGGTATCTTGGATCAAGACTGTCATCTTGGTTTTGTTATATGATCTTTGAACAGCAGGCTCACTGGGTATTCCAGCACTTCACTAGTCATATTTGCATATCATTAGCAAAGCTAAAAGCATTATGTTTAGTTTACAAATGATTCTGGATTGATTATCTTGCTCAGTTACAAAATACCATTTTATATTTTAAATAAAAGCTATTAGTATTATTGTAGCTTAAGAAGTGGTGTCATGGCTTGGGGATGCTTTAGGTGTGGTATGGGGTATCTTGATGTGTGTGTATGGCAATATGTGGGGAGATGGAGGGAATGTGTGTACGGGAGGTGTTTGGGGTGTGTGTATATTTGGGAGTGTATGTGTGGTATGTTAAGATGGGGGATATGTATTTGAAGAGTGGATATGGTTTGAGGTATATGTTTTGGTAATTTAACAGCTGTGTATCAGGGAAGATTGTAGTCTGTGTCTTTTTGGGTCCCATGGTTGTTTGTTTAGGTGAAGATGTGATTGTGGGGGTGTAAGGGGGTGGAGGTATAGCTGGGGCAGGTATGTATATAGAGGGGTATGTGCGTGTGTGCATGTAAATGTGTGGTTTGGGGGGTGATGAAGTAACTTCAGAAGTGTTGTGGGCAGTGGTGTAGCCAGACAGCCAATTTTGGGTGGGCCTCAGCTTAAAGTGGGTGGGCACAAAAGTTTCTCTGTTGTGCCCAACCCTGACCTTAAAATATAAATACATAGCTAATAAGGATCCCCCCGGCTCTGTCGGCTGAGGACTTTCTCAGAAGGTGGTCAGAACTCCCTTTTACCAAGCTTCGCAGGCAACAGCAACGTCCTTAAGCCACTGATGCCAGCACCCCACATATACTTAGATGTCAGTGGCTCGAGAATGCTGTCGCCGACTGCACAGCTTGGTAGAAGGGAGTTCTGGCTGTCTTTGGAGGAGGTCCTCAGCTGGGGAGGCTTGGAATCCCTACCAGCTATACAGCAAGGGTCAGGAAAGGTGTTAGACATGTTAGAGCCCAGATCAGAAAATAAAGGAGGGCCCCTCCTCCCTGCCTCCCCTCCAATTTCTCCAAATGCCATTACTATCACACTGACAGACCCTCACCAAATACAGAACAAGGGATCACAAATTAGAAATACAAGTATTTAGACAAAAATTGAACTGGGAATTCCAAGAAGTTAAACTTTTTTATATTGTGGACTTTCAACATTGGAATGTTCTACCATTGAGAATAAAGGAATTACAAATCATAGGCGCTCAAAACAATTTTATTTCAACAGGCATATGTAGATGTCTGATGTAGTTGTGAAAGGTGAGCGTATATCATCTATACTAAGAAGAGATACTTCATTTTATAGTTTTTAATGTATAATTGTTTTGTGTGGTGTACATTTGATCATGTATGTGACAGTTATAGTCCAAATACATTTTTAAAATAAATACTTGCAACACTGGAGAAATAAAACCAGAAATGAATTTCCTCTTCTGCCGAACACAGTACAAAGACATTTGCTATGCACATTTCCCAAATCTAACATATTCAATTTAAAACATTCAAATTTAAAATGCTTTTTTCTACCTTTGTGGTCTGGACATTTTATTTTTCGATCATGTTGGTTCCAGTTTCTCTTTTCTGCTTTCCTGTCTGTCGTCTGCTAATTCTCCTTCAAGTTGCTGCTGTCTATTTGTCTTTTCTCCTCTGTCCTGTCTATTCCCTCTTTACACCTGCCTCTGACATATTGATTGTTTCTTTTTACTTCTTTCCTGTCAGGTTCTCAGGTTCAGAGCCCGTGGGGCCGGGCTCTGGAGCAAACGTGAGCCCTTGGGCTGCTGACGAGGAGCGACAGCAGCAGGCAAAACCCACCAACCAACGCTGGGCAAGCACACCGGCACCGGCAGGGACTGCAGGCACCGCCCAGCGAGCCGGAACACATGGACTGGAATCCCCCGGACTGGAGGACACAGGACTGGAACACTGGACTGGAGCACACCGGACTGGTCCACACAGCTTCACCTGCACTTAGCTACTAAGCCCCCCAGAAGTTGAGCTCCTGGGTTCGAGTAGCCGACAGGACTTACTGGATACCGGATGACATAGGGACCAGGACTGGAAACAGAAGTGCTCCTAAACCTAAACTGATCTACGTGCTCCCAAGCCCTAAACCAGCAGGAGTGTTCCTAACAGTAAACTGACAAAAGGACTTCCTAAGCCCTATACTAAACAGGAGCTCCTAAGCCCTGCTCAAGCAAGGGACTTCCTAAGCCCTAAACTAACAGAGCAGGGAACTAAACACAAAGCTAACACAGGTGCTACTAAGCACCAAGCTACAAGCAGAGCTCTACACTAATAAGCTAAACACAAAACTAACAAGCTACCTAAGCACTGCTCTAGCAAGCTAGATACAACTAACAAGGTGCTTCCTAAGCACTACTCTGGCAAGCAACCAGAAGAGCTCCTAGCACTAAAAGGGAAGACAGGGGAGCCACAAGGAAAAAGCAGTGAAGCTAACACATAAGCCAAAAGTGCTTCTAAAGCACCAAACACCAACAGCAAAGACTGCAATGCTCCCAATAGCACAAACACCAGAAGTACTTCTAACAGCAAACTCTGCAGTGTTCCTAACAACACCAAACCCTGAAGTACTTCTATCAGCAACAGAGCTTCCAAAGCCCTACACACAGCAATGCTTCCAAAACCAAGAGGGAAAAGCAAGAAAGCTAAGCACACAGTCACCAGTGCACACTGCACTAACACTAACCTGGCCCTTAGCAAAAGCAAGCAGGGAAACTAGACACAAGGTCAGAAGTGCACACTGCACCACCCTACCTAAAGCAAACACCACTGTTGCAAAGGCCCTGAAGGAAACACCACCACTTCCTTATCAAGGCCCTCCCTGATGATGTCACACTCCCTAGACCTAGGCAAAAGCACACTGACCCAGAGAGGCCCAACCCACACCAATGCAAAACCGTGAAACACTTGAAGCCAGTACACCCAAAGAGAGGTAGAACAACTCAGGCAACACACACACAGGTGCAGTATAGTGAAACAATTAGAGCCATGCTGCTGGAAGCTGCCAGCACAGAGAGACAGAGCCAGCTCAGAAAGGACAGAGAAAAGAAACAGAAACCAGCTAAGAAGCTGACCCCCAGGAAAGAGGTAAGTTTGAGAGGGGTTCAGACCCCAATCATAACATTTCCTCTCTTTTCTTTTTCTGCCTGTCAACTCAAATTTCACCCTCTCACCATTCTTTTCTTTTTTTACTTTTCACCTACCTATCAAATTTCCTTCTTCTCCTCTCACCCACTAGCTCTCCCACTCCCCATCTCACTTCTTTCTCAGCCCTCCATTTCCTTTCATCTTTAACCTACTCCCCATTACCATATTTCTACCCTCTGTAATCACTATCCTTTCATTCATTTCCTTGATACCCCCTCTTCTTCCTCCTCTTGACCTCTCCCACATGTTTTCACCATTCCCTCCACCCTTCTAGTCCAGAATCAGATCACTTTTTCTCCCCTCCCCACTCTATTAGCTTGACATCTCCTTGTCCCTCCTCTCTTCCCTCCTGCCCTCTCCCTCCTGGCCCATCATTTCTCCCATTTTATTCCCATGGACCCTGCTGCAGATAACTCGAGCTAATCTTTAGTAAAAGACCCCCTAAATGGGGAATTTCAAGAAGAAGCATGCTCAAGGATGAGTTAAGGAACTGATTGAGACTTTATCCACCGACATTGTGTTTTTTAATATATTTTTCTTTTGTCTTTTCCACAGTATATATTTATGGGAGCATCACCATATAAAGATGTTTTTAATTAAAGATTCTCGAGGTGTGAACTTGTAACTTTTTCAGGATTTTGAGTGCTCTTATTTTTATGTGTCATTCCAATGAAAGCTTTGGGCATTTTGCCAACCCCCTTCCACCAGAACCCCTTCAATTTACTATCTTTGTATCTTTTTATCTGTTTTTTATGTACTCCATCCAGGGCCAGTCATACCTTGCTATAGGTGGGCTGCCATACTAGTGCACAGGTCCATCAACCATGAATTAAAGTTTCATTTTCCCCATACTGTTTCCAGCAAAATCTAATGCTAAGACTGCAAATTTGAAAAGAACTTGGAAAACCTGTATATGGGGAGTACTAATATAATCAATAACTCATCTCTGCAGCTACAGATATAAATCTTATGGACAGACCTTCATATATTTTTTCAGTTCTCCTCCTTCTCAAGCTCAAGATTCAAGTCCTAATTCCATTGTTATAGAGGAACAGGAGGTTGCTTTTATACAGATTTGCATAGTTGCCTTAGAGTATTTCTATTATCTTACCATGTTCTTCAACTTGTATTAATAATTTTCTGTACTGAGTGAACAAACTGAGAATCTAGCCTGTTACTTCCATATGTACGTTATAGCTGTCATTATAAGTGCACATAAAATTAATGAGATCTCCTTTATTCCATGTTTTTAAATAGCTCCTCAAAAATAAATATACCATCCTCATCTCAAAGTTGTCCTACCAAGCAAAGCTCTGATTCCCACCATCCACTTATCTCTGAATGAAACACGTGCATTGGGATATTAGGATTATCCCTCACATGTGAGATGGGGAAAGAAGAGCACATTCTCTGTACAGTGACCATTATTCCTTAATCATGTAAGCCAGTACTTAGCATTTGTCTTTGAAAGGAGGCACTAAGGTGGAAAAGCTGGGAGCCCCATAAACCCACATGATGTTCTAACTGGTGCCTGGCTAACAAGGAAGAAATATTCATTTATGCATGAACATTTTCTATTTCAGCCACCCAGTAATATCCTGTCAGCCAAGGGAGAGCCATTTCTCCTCTTATCTTAGGGGCCCTTTTACTAAGGCACGTAGGCACCTATGCGCGGCCAACATGCATCAATTTGGAACTACTGCCCGGCTACCACGAGCCCCAGGCGGTAATTCAATTTTTTACGCACGTCCGATACGCACATTCAAAAATATTCTTTATTTTCTACCATGTGGCACTAACCGGGCGGTAATCGGCAGTGTACGCACGCTGACGATTACTGCCCGGTTAACATGTGAGACCTTACCACTAAGTCAATGGCTGATGGTAAGGTCTCAGTCCCAAAATGGACATGCACCAATTTTTATTTTGCCGCACATCCATTTTTGGCAAAAAAAGGCCATATTTGCAGGTGCGCTGAAAAGCGGACCTGCATGTGTCCAATACATGCGCCTACAACAGCGCAGGCAGTTTTTTTGTGCACCTTAGTACAGGGACCCCTGAGTCTCTAAAGAGTGTTCAGTTTCATTCATGGCACCATAAATTCACTATTGATTTCACTATTAAGTTTCATAAAGAATCTGTTGGGCAGTGTGTAGTGTATAACTGAAAAAGGTATATAAGTCTTGGTAATAAATTCATTGCTAGCATTGTTATGTGCCCCACCATGAGAGCAACAGGCCTGACCATCTCTTCATATCTTTGCAAATTTGCCCATCATATTGGCATAATTAGCCCTGTAAAGCTCTCCAATCTCAATATGGATCTCTGATATTTAAAATCCTTATTAACTCATGCAACTCACGCTCTGAAGTGCAGCATTTATGCCTGCCATAGACATGGCATATGTGGGTGCATCTGAATGTATCTAGAACAGAATCTGGGTGCACAGATCCCAATAAAGAATTCCTGCTTAGTGGCTAACATTTTGGCACCTTTTGGCACACTTTATAAAAATACCCCTCATATGACTGCTGTACATTGTTTTGAAGATTTGTGACAGTCTGTAATTGATTTGTTCTCTAAAGATATACTAAGAACATAAGAATAGCCATATTGAGGCAGACCGGTGGTCCATCTAGCCCAGTATCCTGTTTCCAACAGTGGCCAATCCAGGTCACAAGTACCTGGCAGAAACTCAAAGAGTAGGAAGATTCCATGCTACCAATCCCATGGACAGCAGTGGCTTCCCCAGCAGACTATTGACTTTTTCTCCAGGAACTTGTCCAAATCTTTTAAAAATCCAGATAGGCTAACTGCTGTTACCACATCCTCCGGCAGCAAGTTCCAGAGCTTAACTATTCATTGAGTGAAAAGATTTTCTGCTTTTTGAAAGAGTAAAAAATTGATTCACTTCTATTCATTCTACACCACTCAGGATTTTGTAGACCTCAATCATATCTCCCCTCAGCCATCTCTTTTCCAAGCTGAAAAGCCCACACCTATTTAGTCTTTCCTCATATGAGAAGAGTTCCATTCCCTTTATCATTTTGGTCACTCTTCTCTGAACCTTTTCTAATTCTGCCATATCTTTTTTTGAGAAATGGTGACCAGAATTGAATGCAACACTCAAGGTGCGCTCGCACCATGGAGTGATACAGAGGCATTATACTCCAATCCATTCCATTGCTTATATACTGCTTAAATCAACCAAGGAATCAAAGCAGTTTACATAAAATGTACTAGATTAATAAAAAAAATTCTTAATACCTATCAAACAAATACACTTTAAATACTAAACTTTAAATAATTTGGAATTATTTGGATAAAAACAGGAATAGTATTCCAAATCTTACAAGACTGATAAGCAAAAGAACTATCGTGTATACTTTTATATCGCACACTTTTGGCAGAAGGAAAACCGAGTCTTAGAAAAGAGGTAGAGTGAACTATCGCGCTACCAGAAGGGTTCATTAGTAACTGACTGTGAGAAAGTGGGAAACTACCTGTGAAGATCTTATAGACTAAAAAAGCCACTTTAAAATCCACCCACACTTTCACTGGCAATCACTGAAGTTCTCTCAAGATAGGTGACATGTGATCATATTTCTTACATCCAAATATCAATCTAGCTACAGCGTTCTGCAGTTAATTGTAATCTATTTAATAACTGTTGATGTATACAAACATACAGAACACTACAATAATCTATGAGAGAATTATCATTTGTACTAACATCCAAAACTGTTCTGAAAAAAGAAAGAATGCACTGCCCGTAATTAAAGAAAATTGTTTTACATAGGGTATTTATCTGATTTTTCATATTCAATAGTGTATCAAGTACCACACCTAATACCCTTGAGGATGTTTCAAATTTTAGGTTCTCTCCTGAATCTCAAGTAATAGTTTTGGCATAGCCAAGAATGTCTCGCAAAAATAATGTAATTTTGTTTTATCTGTATTAAACTTTAAATAATTTTCAGATGCCCAATTTTGTGTTTTAGTTATACAGCCCTATATCAATTTGTACCCCTCTTCAAATCCTAAAATGATAGGCACTAATATAAAAATGTCATCCAGATAGGATACGTGGAGGGGCATAATCGACGGAGATGACCATCGCTAAGGGCGCCCATCTCTGAGGACGTCCCCGCGAATGGGCGGGGTATCCTGTATTGTCGAAACAAGATGGGCGTCCATCTTTCTTTTTGATAATACGGTCGTGGAAGCCCAAATCTCAACATTTAGGTCGACCTTAGAGATGGTTGACCTAAATGTTGAGATGGGTCAACCTTAGAGATGGGCGACCTCGGTTTTCACCGATAATGGAAACCGAGGACGTCCATCTCAAAAACGACCAAATCCAAGGCATTTGGTCATGGGAGGAGCCAGCATTCATAGTGCACTGGTCCCCCTCACATGCCAGGACACCAACCGGGCACCCTAGGGGGCACTGCAGCGGACTTCACAAATTGCTCCCAGGCCCATAGCTCCCTTACCTTCGGTACTGAGGTCCCCAACCCCCTCCCCCACTCCCCACAACTGTACACCACTACCATAGCCCTTAGGGATAAAGGGGGGCACCTACATGTGGGTACAGTGGGTTTCGGGTGGGTTTTGGAGGGCTCACATTTACCATCACAAGTGTAACAGGTGGGGGGGGGGGGGTAGGCCTGGGTCCGCCTGCCTGAAGTGCACTGCACCCACTAAAAACTGCTCCAGGGACTTGCATACTGCTGTGATGGAGCTGGGTATGACATTTGAGGCTGGCATAGAGGCTGGAAAAAAATGCTTTGTAATTCTTTTTTTGGGTGGGAGGGGGTTGGTGACCACTGGGGGATTAAGGGGAGGTTATCCCTGATTCCCTCCGGTGGTCATCTGGTCAGTTCAGGCACCTTTTCGAGGCTTGGTCGTGAAAAAAAAGGGACCAAGTCGGCCAAATGCTCGTCAGGGATGCCCTTCTTTTTTCTATTATTGGCCGAGGACGCCCATCTCTTAACCACAACCCCGTCCCACCGTCGGTATGCTGCCGACACGCTCCTGTGAACTTTGGTCAACCCCACGACGGAAAGCAGTTGAGGACGCCCAAAATCGGCTTTCGATTATGACGATTTGGGTGACCCTGAGAGAAGGATGCCCATCTCCTGATTTGTGTCGGAAGATGGGCGCCCTTCTCTTTCGAAAATGCCCCGTTGGTCTTATTTACCATTCCATTTCCTAATGATTCCTAGCATCTAGTTTGCTTTTGGTTGCCACTGCACACTGGGCAGATTTCAGCGTATTGTCTACACCTAGATCTTTTTCTTGGGTACTGACTCCTAATATGGATCCTAGTATCAGGTAATTATGATTTGGATTATTCTCCCCAATGTGCATCACTTTGCATTTGTCCACAGTAAATTACATCTGCCATTTGGATGCCCAGTCTTCCAACTTCTTAAGGTCTTCCTGCAAATGTTTCACAGTCCACATGTATTTTAACAACTCTGAATAGTTTTGTGTCATGTGCAAATTTTAACACCTCACTTATCATTCCAATTTACAGATCATTTTAAAAAATGTTAAATATAACTGGTCCCAGTACAGATCCCTGCGGCACTCCACTATTCACCCTCCTCCACTGAGAGAAATGGTCATTTAACCCTACCCTGTTTTCTGTCCAATAACCTAGTCCTAATCCACAACAGAACATTGCCTCCTATCCCATTACTCTTTAATTTTCTCAAAAGTCTCTCATGAGGGACTTTGTTAAAAGTTTTCTGAAAATCTAAATACACTATCAGGCTCATTTTTGAAAGAGATGGATGTCTATCTTCCGACATAAATCGGTACTTGTATGTCCATCTCCCAGAGACGTCCAAATCGGTATAATCGAAACCCGATTTTGGACATCTCCAACTGCATTCCATCGCAAGGACGTCCAAATTTCAAGGGGGCATATTGGAGGCGTGGTGAAGGCGGGACTTGGGTGTGCCTAAGACTTGGACGTCCTTGAGCCATAATCGAAAAAAGCAGAGACGTCCATGCCTAACACTTGGACATTTTCACCCTGACGTGTTTTTCTTTCGAATAAGGCACAAAAAGTTGCCCGAAATGACCAGATGACCACCGGAGGGAATCGGGGATGACTTCCCGGTACTCCCCAAGTGGTCACTAACCCCCTCCCACCCTCAAAAAACATGATTAAAAATATTGATTGCCATCCTCTATGCCAGCTTCAGATGTCATACTCAGGTCCATGACAGTGCATGCAGGCCCCTGGAGCAGTTTTAGTGGGTGCAGTGCACTTCAGACAGGCAGACCCAGGCCCATACCCTCCCTACCTGTTACATTTGTGGAGGAATCAGCGAGCCCTCCAAAACTCATCATAAACCCTCTGTACCCACATATAGGTGCCCCCCCTTCACGCTTAAGGGCTATGGTAGTGGTGTACAGTTGGGGTAGGGGTTTGGAGGGGCTTAGCACACAAGGTAAGGGAGCTATGTACCTGGGAGCATTTTATAAAGTCCACTGCAGTGCCCCCTAGAGTGCCCGGTTGGTGTCCTGGCATGTCAGGGGAACCAGTGCACTACAAATGCTGGCTCCTCCCACGTCCAAATGTCTTGCATTTGGACGTTTTTGACATGGACGTCTTTGGTTTCGAAAATCGCCTAAAGTCAAAGATGTCCATATCTAAGGACATCCAAATCCAAGGATGTCCATGGTATTTTCGAAACAAAAGATGGATGTCCATCTTTTCTTGAAAATACGCTTTTCCCCGCCTCTGGATTTGGATGTTTTACAAAGATGTCCAAATCTCAACTTAGATGTTTCATAAGTACATAAGTAATGCCACACTGGGAAAAGACCAAGGGTCCATCGAGTTCACCATCCTGACCACGACAGCGACCAATCCAAGCCAAAGGCTTCTTTCGAAAATGCCCCTCCACATCAACTGGCTTACCTTTATCGATATGTTTATTCAGACTTTCACAGAAATGAAGCAAATTGGTAAGACAAGACATCTCTTGGCTGAATCCATACTGACTCTGTCCCATTAAACCATGTTTATCTATATGTTCCATAATTATATTCTTTATAATAGTTTCTGCTATTTTTCCCAGCATTAACATCGGATTTATCGGTCTGTAATTTTGTGGATCACCTCGAAACACTTTTTAAAAATTGGTGTAAAATCAGCCATTCTCCAATCTTCAGGTACTACAGACGATTTTAATGACAGGTTACAGACCACTAATAGCAGATCAGCAATTTCATGTTTGAGGTTTTTTCAGTAGGAGAAGATCATGTTAAAACTTTACTTCAAAAAGAGAAGAAGTTGATTTTGACTGGAAAGCCTTGAACCTAAAGCTTTGAATAAGTCAGTAGAATAGAGATGTTTTTTCTGAGCTTGAGAAACGATATTCCTTTAATTGGCTGGTGAAGAGGAACAATAATTGGTTTTGTATCTGTAGGCTTCTTCTTAACTTTTGCTGCTATTTTTCAGTGTTGTATAGTAACTAAGTAAATGTAACTAATTACTTCACTTAAGTAAAAGTTTTGTCATTTTTACTTGTAAAGAAGTATGGGAAATATGTGTTACTTTTATTTTTACCGACATAATAATTTCACCAATTTTTACTACTTTTAGTCAGTTACATCTGATGCTTGCAGTTAAAAGTAACAAGTAAAAGTAGAAATGAGATGTAAATGGCGATTCTTCAGTAAACCAAATGAAACAGCAAAATCTGGAACAGGATTTTGCTATTACAAAACCTTGTCACTGAAACAATGGATCATCTCAAGTTATATTTTGCTGTTCAGGGAATACAGTCTATGAGAACAGTGGAACTGCCTGTGTTTGTTGCAATGGTTGCTGGTCTCCAGTGAAACAATAATCAGTTGGATCACTTTGAAGCAGAGATGAAGCTGGTTGCAATTCTTGGTGAACAGACACATGTCTCTACCACAACAGACTGTGGGTCATCCCATAGAAACTTTTACATTGGGGTGACTGTCCACTGGATTGATAGTCTTTTACAGAGGAAGTCTGCTTACATGGCCTTAAGACTGAAGGGTTCCTAGAACTTCCCAAACATTTAACATTCTTGTACCAGTTCTTGAAGTTATTCAAACAGATGAAAAATTGTTAGAACAACAACCGACAATGATTACAATTTTGAGAAAACCTTCTTTGATTTGGACAGCATGACAATGATAACTGAAGATGCAAGTGATGAATTAGACAGCACTACAAATGCAGATGATAATGACAATGATGACAAATAAAGTATACTTTGCTATATAGAATTCAAGTGTTTCAGACAGAGATTCCCTTGATCAATATGTGCAGACCTAGTCAAAAGACATCAGTAATACTGCAGCCTGGCCTGATTTGAAGGGACTTCTTATCAGATTGAACAATCCACTTTCTGCTAGTGAAGTTGCTGAATGCCTTTTTATCTATGCTGGATTATTGACTCGCATGAGTGACAGCCATTTTAAAAATGTTGTTTTACTAAAAGCAAAGTGGATTGAATTGTAGAGCAATAAAGTTGGGATAAAAAAGTTAGCAATAGTTGCATTCACCGTAGTTCTGGTACTTTTACTTTTTACTCAAAAGGCAGTATATTAGGTAATAACTTTTTTACTTTCATGTAAGTACATTTTTAATGTGTTCACTGTACGTTTACCTTTACTTAAGTATTAAAATATATATTTATTATTACTTTTACTTAAGTACTTTCATCTAGTACTTTGAACAACACTGCTATTTTTGAGCAAGGAAGGCAGTAAGGGACGTGGCTCCTTTTATGAGTTTGTTTGAAAGAAATACAAATATTGATTGAGATATGTCATAAACATATTGATCATATGGAGGTTGGTCTATAAATGCTCACTGGGGTCATACCTGGATTTTTAGCAGCACTATCCAGTTTCTAGTTACCTGGTTAGTAGTAACTTTTAGTTCACTAATTGGGAGTGGAGTGGAGGAGTAGCCTAATGGTTAGGGCAGTGGCCTGAAAATCAGGGGAAACCAGGTTTGATTTCGACTACAGCGCCTTGTAACTCTGGGCAAGTCACTTAACCCTCCAATCCCCCGGGTACAAAATAAGTACCTGTATATAATATGTAAACTGTTTTGACTGTAATCATGGAAAGGCAGTATATCAAATCCCATTGCCTTTCCCTTTACCCTTTATGGAGAGGCACTGGTTCTATAGCATTGGGCTGTAGGGGATAATTGAATTTTCCTGTAATAGAATGGTGTGGGCTTAAGAGTCATTGGGTGGCATACCAGCTTATTTTTAAAGAAGATCGCCGGCCATCCTCCGACACAAATCAGGAGATGGCCGGCGATCTCCTGAACCTGGCCAAATCGGTATAATCGAATGCCGATTTTGGTAGGCGTCAACTGCTTTCCATCGTGGAGCCGGCCAAACTTCAAGGGGGCATGTCGGTAGCGAAGGCGGGATGAGGGCGTGGTCACGAGATGGCCGGCTTCACCCAATAATGGAAAAAAGAAAGCTGGCCCTGACAAGCATTTCGCCGGCTTCACTTGGTCCCTTTCTTTTCAGGACCAAGCTTCAAAACGGTGCCCCAACTGACCAAATGACCACTGGAGGGAATCGGGGATGACCTCCCCTTACTCCCCCAGTGGTCACCAACCCCCTCCCACCAAAAAAAAAATATATATATATTTTTTTGCCAGCCCCAAATGTCATACCCAGCTCCATCACAGCAGTATGCAGGTCCCTGGAGCAGTATTTAGTGGGTGCAGTGCACTTCAGGCAGATGGACCCAGGCCCATCCCCCCGCTACCTGTTACACTTGTGGTGGTAAATGTTAGGCCCTCCAAAACCCCCCCAAAACCCACTGTACCCACATGTAGGTGCCCCCCTTCATCCCTAAGGGCTATGGCAGTGGTGTATAGTTGTGGGTAGTGGGTTTTGGGGGGGATTTGGGGGGCTCAGCACCCAGGGTAAAGGAGCTATGCACCTGGGAGCTATTTTTGAAGTCCACTGCAGTGCCCCCTAGGGTGCCCGGTTGGTGTCCTGGCATGTGAGGGGGACCAGTGCACTACAAATCCTCTCATGACCAAATGCCTTGGATTTGGCTGGGTTTGAGATCGCCGGCATAAGTTTTCACTATCGGCGAAAACCGATGCCGGCCATCTCAAACCCGGCCATCTCTGACATTTGGCCGGCCCCAACCATATTAGCGAAATGAAAGATGGCCGGCCATCTTTTTCGATAATACGGTTCGGGACTGCTGTTTGCGACGCCGGCCATATAGATGGCAGCCCATATAGATGGCCAGCGCCGTTTGATTATGCCCCTCATAGGCACTAACATTTCAAAATGATTGGAGGTGTCAAACATAATTTACCCCTCCCTGGCCACAATGAAAGAGCCTGCCCAATATTGTAAGTGTTCAGCACCCACTGGCACCCACAGAGCTAGTTTTTATGTGGCTGTCTAAAAAACCTTAGCAGTCTTTCTTTACTATACTGAGGACCCAGGAATCCATGGTAATTTGCTCCCACTGTTAAAGAAGTGAACCTGTAGGGGACAGTTAGGGCAGGGTATAGTTTTTGAAGAAATATTGGATACAAAAGAGGTCTGAATCAAAAAGGCTAAAGGTAAACGGTCAAGGATTTGATATATACTGCCTTTCTGTGGTACAGCCAAAGCAACCAAAGCAATTTTACATTTTATTTTATGCAGGTACTTTCAGTTGTTTTAGTTAAGTGGACATGGTCTATTTTGGCTGGCCTCTATCTTGTTGGCCCAGCTTAACAAAGATAAAGTATTGAATTTGCTGTGTTTGTGTCTGAAATGGGCAGAAGGACACTTTTATAATAATAATAATAACATCGTTGGCAATACTGGGAACTACTAGTACATCTAGAAAGACAAAGAAGTTGGTTGAACCACTGAGAAGTGCTGTAAGGTGGAGAGTGGTCTTTTCTGATATCCATGGTCTCCTTTACTTTCTCTCCAAATCAGAAGTAGCCAATGCATAGAGCATTCCCAGTTTTGTGTGAATATTCTCAAGTATGCCAGAGGTACATAACCAAACTAGATGTCTGTGGGGCAATTCTAAAACTTAGGCAAACACATTTATGTGCATGTTACATGTGTATGCATCTACATGTGTAAGTTCTATCACAGCGCCTAAGTGTTATTCTGGAAATACGTACTTAGTGGGCCTTTCACAAAGAGGCACTAGCGTTTTTAGCACATACTAAAATAAGCGTCCACTAAATGCTAGAGATGCCCATATAGTCCCATGGGCGTCTCTAGCGTTTAATGCATGCTAAAAAAACTAGTGCACTGACCCCCTTAATTTACATATCACATATTTGCAAGGGGAGCATACACAGGGCAGGACATATGTGGTGCTCCCACTTATGCAAATAACTCACAGAATACTGTAAGTTATGCATAACCCTGCCATACTTAGGCTCATGCACTTACACCAGCTCTATGGCTGGCTTAAGTAGAAATACCTAAATGTTGGGAATGTTAATTATTTATTATTATTTATTTATTTGTAGCATTTGTACCCCACATTTTCCCACCTATTTGCAGGCTCAATGTGGCTTACATTTGCCGTAATGGCGGTTGCCATTTCCAGGTAACAGCATTACAAATGGTATTGCGTTAAGGTGCACACATACATGGTAAATAATAATACATTATGGTATTGCATGAAGGTTCCTGAGTAATAAATTGGATTATAACCTACATTAGGTCATCGACTACATACTTGGCAATGCTAGTATTCTATAAAGGAAAGTAGGTGACTAATTTCCTTAATAGAAAACATTCTTCCTGTGCACCCTCCGTGCACTGAATTGGAGCCACCCAGTTATTGTCCCCATGGTAGCTATGGCAGAAGCTGAGATTCCTGAAAACATATCATAGAGACCATATACCATTTGCATCAGATGAGTTCTGCACCCAACATCTTCTGCTAAGTTGGTTGTGAGCTGTGACTGTGCGTGAGATGATAATGTGAGGACCTTTTGGGAAATGATATGCATATACTGTACCATGTAAAGCTGATGATCAGCAATGCGAGCTGACAAGATTGCCCGTTATCGAAATGGTCTAAGAGGCACAAGTCTATTAGGAGGACCATTAAAAAGCTCCCTGCACCTTTTGGCTTTTTTCATAGCCACGTTGATTATTATTGAACAGTGGGCAAGCTGTACTTTATTGAAACCAGATGCTGGTTGGACTTTATAGTTCACACAAAGTTTTTTGGAAACTGAATGTATGATGAGTGGAATTTGCCCCAACTTAAGTTGTTGATCTTGGAGAAAGTGATGTATAGGAAATGCCACAATGGACTCTGGGGCATCTATAAACTTCAGGAGGCCAATGATATCAGAAAGTGGTTCCATTTCTTGTTGAAGGGGAAAACAGCACTTTTTTTCACCATGTACTGCATAAATATCATAAGACGACTTGTTCCTCTCTGGGGGAGAAGGGTCAGACAGAGTTTCCACAGAATATTCCTCTGCCTCAAAAGAGGTTTCAAGCAGAATGAAATCTGGATCTAAGAAGTTTTGTAGCACACCTGTGAAAATGTCAGATCCTGGGGAAGATTGCAGTAATGAATGCACTTCTTCAGCCTCTGAACTTACACTAAGTTTTGAGCTCTGGGAAAGCTGTTCTGTTCCAGAAACATATAATGATGTCACCCACTTGTGTGTCTCATTCAATTGTGTTTGGCGACAAAAAAAAAAAAAGTTTCCATCTACATTACTTGTAAATTAAATCAAAAGATAAGTCAATGACTTTATTTTGTAGGGACAATCCCTAAAATGCACTTTCATTTCAACTAACCTATTCATATCCAAAACTGAAGATGCTACCAGGTTGTTACATAAAACAATGAATAAAATCTCAGTTTCCCTAATTCTACCTGGACATTTTTTTTCTTTTGTTGAGCTGAAATATGTTGTCAAGAGGTATAATTATGTATGGGTTATTAATCATGCTTTGGTATTATAAGAGCATATTTTACAGCAAGAAATTGCCATATATTTTAGAGAAACCAGTGTGCTCAACTACCCACTATTCTTTATTATTCCCTCTCCAGAATGAGTTGTGACAGTTTGATCATGACACGCTTCTGACAGAACTGGCTTTCAAATTTTATTTGGATTAACCTGTCCTAATGTCATATCTGAATTGTCCCTGCATATGGCACAGAAAAAACACAGCAGTCTGTCACTTGTCACAGCGACAAAGATTGCACAGAAAGCTCTTACTGCTACACATATCCTTTGCATGAAATCAAAGTAAATACTTTGTTTTATTATGACATAAAAACCTTGATTTGAAAACAAATCACAAGGAGTACATCCTTGCAGCCTATGAGGAATATCTACTGAAGATACATCCCTTTTTATGTCTAAGGGAAATAAGCTTAGAACAGAGTTTACTATGACCAGGGTGTCTGGTCTTCTATGATTCCATAGGAGTGGTGTAAGTTTAAGAGATATGTCTCAAGCAAAATTGTGCTCACAGACACCCCCCCCCCCCCCATAGCAGCAGTGGCAGCATTGGAGGCAGCAAAAGAAGGGACACCCTTCCCTCCCTACCCCCCACCCCCACAAAATGTAAAGAATGTAGATCGTGGCAAACATTATTTACCTTCAAATAAGTTGCTATGCCGTCTCCCTACTTTCTCTCCAATAAAAATACTCTCTTCTAGCAGCTAGAGAAGCGCATAAGCACCTTACTTCCTGCTTCTGGTCTAAAGTCTTGTAGTAAGAGCAGCATAATTTCATGGCTGTTATCTCAAGATTTCAGTCTGGCAGGAGGGAGGTAGAAAGACAACTTATTTAAAAATAAGTAGTTTGCTATACACTGTCTCCTCTCCATCACTGATATGCTAGTGGTGTAGCCACAGGTGGGCCTGGGTGGGCCGGGGCCCATCCACTTAGGGCTCAGGCCCACCCAACAGCAGCACATATTTAGTGCAAGCTAGTGGGGATCCCAAGTTCACCAGCTGAAGACCTCCCCGTGATGGTGCTGAAAACACTGCTCTCCACTTCAGCAGTCTAAGCTTCCTAAGCTGCTGATATTGGCCTAATCACATTGGGGGGGGGGGGGGGGGGGGGGGGAGGGGGGAGAACACTTGGTGCCCACCCTCTTCTTGACTAGGCCCACCCAAAATCTGCTGTCTCACTACACCCCTGTGATATGCAGGCTTACTGGGCAGAATTTACAAGGAACCAAAGAGCAGAGGTGGCCAGAGGAAAAGTAAAGGATCTTCATTAATAGCTGACCTGACACGGCAGAATGTATGCCACTTTTCTACAGCCACGGCAAGGATTATAAAATTTGATCTTTGTTGTGCAATTCTGCAGGCTCTGAGAACTGCAGAAAATCAAGAAAGAAAGTAGATGCTGAGGCAGGGGAGGGGTGCCTCTTTTGGCCTCTGCCAATCTGGTAGCAGGAGGAGAAGAATGGCAGCACTTCATCCTATAACTGTCTTTTTCTAACATGGAGGACCAACTGAACCACACGGCAGTATGGTGGTGACCTACACAGTCAAACCATAGGTATGGCCCAGGCAACAGTAGAAAGCAGACATGAAATAAAATACCACTCCGTTTATCTCCTGTCACCTGGGGGAAAGGATCGGTCCAGGAAGGGTGAAGATTGGCCTGAGTAGGGAGAACTGGGGAAGGGAAAGGATATAACTTAAAAGAGGAAGAGGAGATGACTGGCCTTGAAGAAATAGAGAAGACGAGGAAGGAAAAGAAAAGGAAGAAAGAGAAAATAAAAAGGGAAAGGAGAGGACAAAGAAAAGAAAAACAGACAATGGTGAAGAGAAAGAACAGGGAGAGAAAGAAAAATGATTAGGGAAAGACAGAGAGGACCAGGGACACTTGGGACCAGAGGAGTAGAATGAGAAGAAAGGCAGGGGTGGTACTGACAGGAGGACACAGACTGGAAAGGAGAATAAACTTCAGGAAGGACCAAATATGACAGAAAGGAAACGTGAGTCTTGGGAGAAAACAAGGAATCTTGGAGTGGCTGAGGCAGGAAAGAAAAGGCACATCTCGGAGGGGGAAACGCAGACTGTAGCATAAGATGTGACAGAAGACAGAAGTAGAGTAAAAGTAAAAATAGAGATAAAAATTGAAGAAAAGAATTAAAGAAAAGCAAATAAAAGTAAAATAAAATATGCAAATACAGCAGAAATTGTGGGAAATTGTTTTTGTAATGTAAAACTGTTTTACATATTTAAAAATGCAAATGTTATGCAAATTCACACAAATATGCAGCAGAATTTCCCCAGGGTTAAAATATCTTTTTCACAGAATTTCTACTCTGACTATAGAATTTATCCCTGAGGTACCACAGGAAACTGGGGGCTCCGTTGGAGGCTAAACTTCCCTTTCATTTGGGAAAGTTACGGTGAGCTATTGATGCAATAAACTAATCTTTCTTCCTGTGTCTTGTTCTCCCCATAGTTTCTCTCATTTCTGTAAATACAGCCAAAAAAATGCTAGGCTGCATAAGGAAGGGCATAACCAGCTGAAAGGAAAGAAGCAATAATGCCCATGTGCAGGTCTCATTGGGGGTTCTGTGTTCAGTTTTATTGTTTATTTAAAAACTTGCTACACTGCCATTCCAACAAAGTCAGAGCAGTGTACAAACTAAAATAAAGTCAGAAAAGAATGAGATAATCATTAAAGAACTGAATCACATAGTGCAATTATACTAATTCAAAAATTATTCAAACAAGGAGTGCTGTAACTCGTTCACAGGTCAATATGCCCAGTGACCTCAAAAATCAACTGAGAGAAAAGGCCTGCTCAAACAAATATGTTTTCAGAGCCTTCTTAAAAGAACAAAAGATTCAGGGCTTTTTTTTGAGGGGGGTACTTGGGGGTCCTGAGTACTGGCACCTTTTCCATTGTCTGCTAAAATTGACCCACGGACCCCAAGTTCTAATGAAAGAACTCAGGCTCTACACACCAATTCTGCCTTGTCATAGGTTCAGTGACTGGTTGCAGGGGGCCTAGCTATTGTGGGGTGGGTCCCTCAGTGATCACCCCATCCTTGAAGGGTGGCCTAGCATTTGAGTACCGGCACCAAAAGATTAATAAACAATGAATATCATGGGGCAGCAAATTCCACAGGTAGGGAGCCAAAAAGTAAAAAGCAGTGTCTTGTAGCTTTATAATGTGTGTTTCGTGGAGAAGGAAGATCTAAACAGTGTGCATCTACAGAGCAGAGCTGCCTAGAGAGAGAATAGAGAAGAATCAAATTTGCTAAGTAAGATGGAGTACCAAGGTCTTGAAGGCTAAACATAAAACCTTGAACTGTATTTGTTAGCAGACTGGGAGCTAATGTAAAAATCTCAGCAGAGGTGAACAGTGATCAAAATGGTAGCATTAGAAAGAAATCTAACAGCTGTATCATGTTTTTGCTTGTAAAATCTTAACTCCACTTGAGAAAGACCCGCATAGACTACATTGTGGGAAATATCAAAAGAATGAACTAATGTATGAAACGTTGAAAAATCCAAAATTCTCTTCAATGGGTGCAGTCTATGAAATGCTGGGAAACTAGACTGTAATGCTTTGGAGACTTGTTTATGGAAAGAAAGTATGGAATCAAATATCACCCCCAAATATTGAAATGAGTCAACTGTAACTGGAGTACCAAAAAAGAAAAGGTGCTATTGCTGGGCTAGTCAAACCACCTGTCAACCAGCGTGCAGTAGTCTTATCCTGATTCCAAACTATTTTATGAGAGGGAAACTAGGTTGCCATATCCTTAAGGTAACCTTGGAGAACATGAAAGTCTGGGGAGGACAAAACCAAAGGAAAGATTAAGAGGATATCACCAGCATACACATAAGACAAAATACCATGTTCCTGGATAGTTGTGAGCAATGAGCTAAGAAAAATATTAAACAAAAGAGGGGAAAGAAGGGAGCTCTGAGGGACACCAGAACTCAGAGAACAGGGTGAGGATATAGTATAGCTGTCTTGACAAAGAAAGAGCACTCAGAGACTCAGAGGTCTACAAAATAATGAGTGGGGTAGAGCGAACAGATGTGAAGCATTTGTTTACACTTTCTAACAATAATAGAACCAGGGGACACAAGATGAAATTAGAATGTGGTAGGTTTAAAACAAATCGGAGAAAGTTTTTCTTTACTCAGCGCGTAGTTAGACTCTGGAACTCATTGCCGGAGAAGGTAGTGACGGCAGCTGGCCTTGCTTAGTTTAAAGGGGGTCTGGACAGATTCCTGAAGGAAAGGTCCATTGATCATTATTAAATTTTGGGGTTTTGCCAGGTTCTTGGGGCCTGGATTGGCCGCTGTCGGAGACAGAGTGCTGGGCTTGATGGACGTTTGGTCTTTTCCCAGCGTGACAATGCTTATGTACTTATGATCCTTTTAGTGCAAAGTATTTAGTAGGTGGTCCCTTCCCTGATGGGAACTCAGCTACTGGGTTCTCTCTCTTTGTAGATCTTTGGGGACTCCTCTTGTTTCTTTCAACTTTTTCTCCCTCTCTCCTTGATAGGGTGTAGTGATGGCCTGGTTCCCCATTCCAACAATCACCAAAGCCAAGAGCAGCAGCTGTACAGCTGTTAAATGCCTTCCACTCCTTCTTACTTCAGGAGCAGTGGCTATGCTAGCCAGAGACCCTCTTCCCTCTTAGAGGAATCAGTTAGAAAGGAAAAGGCCAAGTCCCTTCCCCTCAAAGAAATGGTACAATGGTTAGGAAAGCTGGCTTATACTGTGTTTATACCAGCACAGTTTCCTTCTAAGAGATGTCTTTTCTCCTTTGCAATCACTGATAGGATAAACAACCCGTTGTTACCAAAGCTGTGAAAATATTCTACGGTCAAAAAGGGAACAGGTAATATTATGGAAGAGCCACTAGAAGTCTCTGAAAAGTGTTTAAGGGAGTATATATGCATAAATGATGTGATATAACATATGCATATTTGATCTTAATCTGTCCTTGCCATTTTTGGGTTATAGACCAAAGTAGTCTGCCTGGCACTGATCTTACTCTTCAGCTACTGGAGTTGATGTCGAAGCCCACTCCAGCCAATCCAGATCTGTTTAGCCATAACTAAGGCACAGACCATAGAAGTCAGCTCAATTACTTTTGTTTTGATTCTATTTTCTTTCCATATAGGAATCCTTTATGTTTACCCACACATTCTTGAATTCTGTTACTGTTTTCATCTGTCGCGGCGCCCACGCTGGCCGCGCTCTCGAGGTCCTTTGCATACCTTCAGGCATCTTCCCCGGGAGCGCGGGGTTTGTGAGTCCTTAAGGCAGAATCACCCTCCAGGTAGAGAGGAGATAGGACTGGACCGGAACTCCGGACTGGAGTACTACACCGGAACACTCGGAACTGGAACGCACCGGACGGGTGCGCACTGGAGTGGGGCCCGCTGGACTGGACACCCTGGAGTGGCCCCACTGGACTGGAACATACCGGAGAGAAACCCGCTGGACCGGAATACACTGGAACAGAACCCGCGGAGCTGGAACACCCTGGACCTAGTCTTCACCTACACTTGGCTGTCTTCCCCCTCGGGTTGAGCCCTCAGGTTCTGACAGCCAGTAGGGCTTACAGGAACACCCGGAACTGGAGCTTGCAAGCAGGAACAGCCGGAATGAAGATCCAGGAGAGCCCCCTGGCCCCTAGGCGATGGCAAGGCAGACGGGCCGGGAATGTCCGGGTTCTGGCGGTAGGCTGGTTCAAAGCAATGGTAACAGAAGGGCTGAACACCCACAAAGCAAGAACCACAGAAGGGCAGAAACCCCACAGGACAATAAAACACAGAAGGGCTGGAAACCCACAGAACCATAAACACAGAGGGGCAAAAACCCCACAGAACAAACTCAGGAGACCTGTAAAGCTATACACCAGCTAACAACAAAGCAGTGCCCAAGCTAACAAGTCAAACACCAGGAACATATACAGAGCAAACTCAGAAGACTTGTAAAGCTGTACATCAGCTAACAACAAAGCTGTGCCCAAGCTAACAAGTCAAACACCAGGAACATATACAGAGCAAACTCAGAAGACTTGTAAAGCTGTACATCAGCTAACAACAAAGCTGTGCCCAAGCTAACAAGTCAAACACTAAGAACAAACACAGAGAACTAGCAGAGCTAAGCACAGGCAACAAACCAGACGGAGCCTAAGCTAGCTAGTCTAACACTAGGAACAAACACAGAACAAACTCAGAAGACTTAGTAAAGCTGCACATCAGCTAACAATAAAGCTGTGCCCAAACTAACAAGTCATACCCTGGAAACATACACAGAGCAAACACAGAAGACTTAGAAAGCTGTACCTCAGCTAACAATAAAGCTGTGCCCAAACTAACAAGTCATACCCTGGAAACATACACAGAGCAAACACGGAAGACTTAGTAAGCTATACACCAGCAAACAACAAAGCTGTGCCCAAGCTAACAAGTCATACCCTGGAAACATACACAGAGCAAACACAGAAGGGCTGGAAACCCACAGGTGATAAACACAGAAGGGCTGAAAACCCACAGAAGGGTAGGAGACCCACAGGGCAAATAACAAGGAAAGCAAATGGTGCTAACCGCACACTAACCTCGGGACCTAAAGCACTGCGGAGCGAATGGCAATGCAAAGGCCAGGAGTGTAGTCTTCAGATGACTAATAAAGCCCAACACCAGAGCCACAGGTGCAGCAATCACCTTGCAACCAAACAGAGGCTTGACACTCAGAGCAGGCATCCCATAGAAAGTGATAGCGGAAGCCATCTTGGATCCTGGCAGAGACGAAGAGGCGGCAGCCATCTTGGAAGAGGCAAAGCCCACACAGGTGAGGTTCAGTAGTGCAATCAGCACACAGAGCCAGAGAGAAACTAAGGCAAAGACAAACACAGAGACAAGCAAAAGCCAGCACAGCCACTGACTCCCAGAAACAGGGTAAGTAGGCGGGTGGTCACGGCCACAGACGTGACAGTACCCCCTCCTCAAGACCCCCCTCTCGGTCTCCCTGAGGAGGTCAGGTGTCCAGGGGTAACTGTGGTGAAACCTTCTAATCGGTTTCAACCCCCAGACATGGATCACTGGACTGGAAGTCACAAAGAAGTTCAACACTGGCAGACAGGAGCGAAACTTGTCAACAGGAGGCTCCTTCCAATCACCGCTGGGCCAACTCAGGAACTTGGATGCATCAAGAGGGACCATGTTCAAAAGGAACCCTTCTCCGAGGGAACCCAGACTGAACTCAGGAAGCAAACCGGGACTGGGACCCGGACTAGAGTCAAAAAGCAAACTGGGACTGGAACCCAGGCGTGCGTCAGGAGCTTGACTGGAACTGGAACTCAGAGCAGGCTCAGCATCTTGGCTGGAAGTGGAACTAGGAACGGACTCAGCATCTTGGCTGGAACTGAAGCTTGAAGCAGGGTCAGCATCTTGGCTGGAACTGGAACTTGGAACAGACTCAGCATCTTGGCTGGAACTGAAGCTTGGAGCAGGGTCAGCATCTTGGCTGGAACTGGAACTTGGAACAGACTCAGCATCTTGGCTGGAACTGGAGCTCGGAGCAGGGTCAGCATCTTGGCTGGGACTGGAACTTGGAAGGGACTCAGCGTCCTGGCTGGAACTGGAGCTCGGAGCAGGGTCAGCATCTTGGCTGGAACTGGAGCTCGGAGCAGGGTCAGCATCTTGGCTGGAACTGGAGCTCGGAGCAGGGTCAGCATCTTGGCTGGGACTGGAACTTGGAACGGACTCAGCGTCCTGGCTGGAACTGGAGCTCGGAGCAGGGTCAGCATCTTGGCTGGAACTGGAGCTCGGAGCAGGGTCAGCATCTTGGCTGGAACTGGAGCTCGGAGCAGGGTCAGCATCTTGGCTGGAACTGGAGCTCGGAGCAGGGTCCGCATCTTGGCTAGAACTGGAACTTGGAAAAAATTCAGCTACAGGGCTGGACACACCCCTCTGGCCGGACTGGGACGTCTCTCTAGCATTAGCTTCAGGCGGCGCCCGCCGAGCAGGGTTCAAGAGGAAACGGCCCTGGTAACCCCAGAGCATGCTAGCAGGCTGAAAAGCAGAAAATGGGTTTCTCCGGGCCCCAAGCCGTTGAACACCCCTTCTCTCGGCTATTGCTTCGGAGGTCTTCTCCCAGGCTGAATCAAAACAAGGTCTATCACAGTCCTCTTGGAACGTCATCTCATCTTCAAGAGCAGACTCAATATCTTGGCTGACCTCTGCACTCGATGCAGATTCAGCATCTTGACTGGACTTGCAACTCGGTCCAGACTCAGCATCTTGGCTGGAACTGGAACTTTGAACAGGAGTTGAGCCGGGACTGGGACCCGGACTGGAATCAGAGTCTTGACTGGCAGGGCCCCTCAAACTGGACTCAGGAGCTTGGCTGGGAGCGCCCCGCGAACTGGACTTTAACTGAGGCTTGGCAGAACACACCCTTAGGGCAGGGATCGGCGGCTCGATCTGAAGCGCCACTCGAACTGGCCTTCGGAGCTTGATTGGAGGTACCCTGCAGCCTGGAAGCGGAGGTGCCACCTGAACCACCCTGTGGACTGGCATCGGAGGCTTGGTTAGAAGCCCCCCTCGAACTGGACTCAGTGGCTTGACTGGACGGGTCACTAAAACAAGAACCGGAGACTTGACCCGAAGCGCCACTTGCACAGGAATCTGAGGCTCCATCGAAGGCTTCCCTCGGACTGGACTCGTGGACTGTAATGGGCGTGCCATTTGAAGGAGGACTGGAGGCTCGACCCGAAGCGCCACTTGCACAGGACTCTGAGGCTCCATCGAAAGCTTCCCTCGGACTGGACTCGGAGACTTCAAAGGGCGTGCCATCTGAAGGAGGACTGGAGGCTCGACCTGGAGCGCCACTTGCACAGGAATCTGAGGCTCCATCGAAAGCCTCCCTCGGACTGGACTCGGAGCCTTAAGTGGCATCGTTACTTGGACTTGAATTGGAGGTTCAGTATGAAGCATCCCCTGGACTGGACTCAGTGGCTTAGGAGGCCGCGCTACTGGAACTGGGGTCAGGGGTTTGGTCCGACGCCTCACTTGGCCCGTCCTCAGAGACCTGGTCAGGACCGTCCCTCGGAACGAACTCAGAGGCTTAACTGGCGGCTTCACTCGAGCAGGATTTGAAGACTCCACTTGAAACTCTCCTTGGACTGGACTCAGCGCCGGTGGACTGGAATCCCGAATAGGAACTAACCCGCTATGGTACCGCAGGCTGCTCTGCTGAGGAGACCAGAGCGGAGGAATTCCCCGGCGTCTTCTTTCGGCCTCAGCTTCAGGAGTATCCCGCAGAGCTGGGTCCTCCAGAAGTCTGAGGCGGTACTCACAGAGCGAGATAGCAGGATTCATGTCAGAAACTGGGCTATGGCGGACCAGACGCCACCAGAGACGCTTTCTTTCAGCTGCTGCTTCAGGAGTAGCCTTCAGGGCTGGATCAGACAAAAGTTTATCTCGGTACTCCTGCAGTGTCATAAAAGGCCCCAAAAAAGAAACTGGGCTAACATAAGGATCAGAGTCAAAATCAGAAACTACACCCGGATTGTCCACAGGGAACGAAGCTGTGGACAGGTAGCCAACCTGGACGGCTGATCTTGCCGGACTCATGGCCTTTGCATTCTGTCGCGGCGCCCACGCTGGCCGCGCTCTCGAGGTCCTTTGCATACCTTCAGGCATCTTCCCCGGGAGCGCGGGGTTTGTGAGTCCTTAAGGCAGAATCACCCTCCAGGTAGAGAGGAGATAGGACTGGACCGGAACTCCGGACTGGAGTACTACACCGGAACACTCGGAACTGGAACGCACCGGACGGGTGCGCACTGGAGTGGGGCCCGCTGGACTGGACACCCTGGAGTGGCCCCACTGGACTGGAACATACCGGAGAGAAACCCGCTGGACCGGAATACACTGGAACAGAACCCGCGGAGCTGGAACACCCTGGACCTAGTCTTCACCTACACTTGGCTGTCTTCCCCCTCGGGTTGAGCCCTCAGGTTCTGACAGCCAGTAGGGCTTACAGGAACACCCGGAACTGGAGCTTGCAAGCAGGAACAGCCGGAATGAAGATCCAGGAGAGCCCCCTGGCCCCTAGGCGATGGCAAGGCAGACGGGCCGGGAATGTCCGGGTTCTGGCGGTAGGCTGGTTCAAAGCAATGGTAACAGAAGGGCTGAACACCCACAAAGCAAGAACCACAGAAGGGCAGAAACCCCACAGGACAATAAAACACAGAAGGGCTGGAAACCCACAGAACCATAAACACAGAGGGGCAAAAACCCCACAGAACAAACTCAGGAGACCTGTAAAGCTATACACCAGCTAACAACAAAGCAGTGCCCAAGCTAACAAGTCAAACACCAGGAACATATACAGAGCAAACTCAGAAGACTTGTAAAGCTGTACATCAGCTAACAACAAAGCTGTGCCCAAGCTAACAAGTCAAACACCAGGAACATATACAGAGCAAACTCAGAAGACTTGTAAAGCTGTACATCAGCTAACAACAAAGCTGTGCCCAAGCTAACAAGTCAAACACTAAGAACAAACACAGAGAACTAGCAGAGCTAAGCACAGGCAACAAACCAGACGGAGCCTAAGCTAGCTAGTCTAACACTAGGAACAAACACAGAACAAACTCAGAAGACTTAGTAAAGCTGCACATCAGCTAACAATAAAGCTGTGCCCAAACTAACAAGTCATACCCTGGAAACATACACAGAGCAAACACAGAAGACTTAGAAAGCTGTACCTCAGCTAACAATAAAGCTGTGCCCAAACTAACAAGTCATACCCTGGAAACATACACAGAGCAAACACGGAAGACTTAGTAAGCTATACACCAGCAAACAACAAAGCTGTGCCCAAGCTAACAAGTCATACCCTGGAAACATACACAGAGCAAACACAGAAGGGCTGGAAACCCACAGGTGATAAACACAGAAGGGCTGAAAACCCACAGAAGGGTAGGAGACCCACAGGGCAAATAACAAGGAAAGCAAATGGTGCTAACCGCACACTAACCTCGGGACCTAAAGCACTGCGGAGCGAATGGCAATGCAAAGGCCAGGAGTGTAGTCTTCAGATGACTAATAAAGCCCAACACCAGAGCCACAGGTGCAGCAATCACCTTGCAACCAAACAGAGGCTTGACACTCAGAGCAGGCATCCCATAGAAAGTGATAGCGGAAGCCATCTTGGATCCTGGCAGAGACGAAGAGGCGGCAGCCATCTTGGAAGAGGCAAAGCCCACACAGGTGAGGTTCAGTAGTGCAATCAGCACACAGAGCCAGAGAGAAACTAAGGCAAAGACAAACACAGAGACAAGCAAAAGCCAGCACAGCCACTGACTCCCAGAAACAGGGTAAGTAGGCGGGTGGTCACGGCCACAGACGTGACATCATCCCTACTACCTCCTGTGGGAGGGTATTCCAGGTATCCAGCCCATCTCTCCATAAAAATAATTCCTGACATTATTCTTAAGTCAACCCCCCAGAACCTCAATTTACATCCTCTAGTTCTAGTTCCCCATCTCTAGAAAATAATTTGTTTGAATATTAATAGTTTTCAAATAAAGTCTGTATCATATTGCCCCTATTCCTCCTTTCCTCTTGGGAATACATACTCAGGTAATCAATTCTCTTCTCATATGTCTTATGGCGCAAACACCATACCTTCTTTTTTCACTTTACTCTGAACAGCTTCATCTTTTTATGTCCTTAGCAAGATACAGCTTCCAAAACATGAACACAATATTCCAGATTGGGCCTCACCAATGACTTGCACCAGGGCATTAACACCTCCTTTCTTCTGCTGGTTATATCTCTTTCTATGCAGTCTAGCATTCTTTTGGATGTGACCACTACCTTGTCACATTGTTTCACAACCTTGAGCTCCTCAGACACTATCACTCCAAGGTCCCTCTTCTAAAATGTGTTTATCAGTCTCTCACCTCCCTATCTCATACATCTTCTTTGGATTTCTGCATGCTAAGTTCATCTCTCTGTACTTCATTCATTGCTTTGTGAGTCGATCTGAGTTAGGTTGCTGACTGTGGTTCCACGCGATTCCGTTCTCCTGAAGACGCCGCTAGGCGAAACATGTGAGCACATGTAGAGAAGTTGAAGAGGCAATGTGAACATTTCATCAGCATTTTAAAGCACTTTGCACTTTCACCTGAGCAGAAGAAAAATATTTAAAAAGAGGATATATCACTTATGGAGTGAGCTGATGCTACAGCTGTAGCATATTTATCGGTTTATTGTTTTTGTGTTTTTAGACTCCTGATGTAGGCCTATCCGGCCAAAACACAATGTTGTGTCGAGTCAATTTTTATGTGCAATTGTTTTATTATCATTTGTTTGGAAATTAATAAATGCTGGTTATTTTAATTTCGGTTTGGTTCCAATCTTTGGATAGCCTGGCTTTTATATTCCCACCTTTTTTGTTTTTGTCTTATGCCTCGTGGGATCTATTGAGTTCTCCACTTTTGTGGATTCTCTCTAGCATATTCTACTCGGACAGCACCCAGCACTCCCCAGCTAAGTACCAGCTTATTGAACTTTTTTAGAACATTGATTTCAATCATTATTAATAGAGGTAGGTAGGGAGGGCATGCAGTGCTATGATGTGGGTAAAAGTGTCAACAGCTCAGCTGTAGCTCAGCTCTTGCACTTAGTTCTGAGCACTGTCTAATCATTTAGCTATATTAGCTATTTTGCTGATGTATAGTAGAATGGTATTGTGATTTGTTAATATATCACATGAGGTTTCTGCTCTTTATTAGATTAAATTTGAACTGCCAGACCTTAGACCATTCTTCTAATTCTTGGAGATCTCAAGTTTTCTACTCCTTCCAGTATGTCCATTCTATTGGTAATCTTTGTGTCATTCACAAAAGAAAACCAAACTTTTCCTTCTAACCCTTCAGCAATGTTGCCCACAAATATATAATACTGATCCCTGAGGCACTCCACAACTCATCTTACATTTCCCAGAGCAGATTCCATTTATCACCCTCTGTCAGTCAACCAGTTTTCAATCCAGTTCAGCCCACTCAACTTATTCATGAGCCTTTGTGAGGAACCACATCAAAGACTTTGCTGAAATCCAAGTAGATTATATCTAGTGCATGCACTCTATCCAGTTCTCTGGTCACTCAGAGGCATATTTTCAAAGCACTTAGCCTTCCAAAGTTCCATAGGTTTCTTTGAAAATGAGCCCCTCAGTCTAAGAAATCAATCAGATTTGTTTGGCAGGAATTTCCTTTGGAAAAACCATGTTGCCTCTGATCTTGCAACCCGTTTGATTCTAGAAAGTTCACTATTCAGTCCTTCAGCCATGTTTCCATTATTTTCCCAACAACCCATGTGAGGCTTACCAGCTTGTAGTTTCCCACTTCTTCCGTGTCTCAGCTTTTGTAAGAGGGGCCACATCCGCTCATCTCCAATCCTGCGAAACCTCTCCCTTCTCTAAGTATCTATTAAATAAATCCCTAAGAGGTCCAGCTAGGATTTCTCAGAGCTCCCTCAGTATTCTGGAATATATCATATCTAGCCCCATAACTCTGTTCACTTTCAGTTTTTCAAACTTGTTCATAAACACTTTCTTCTCTGAATGGTGCAATATCCACTCCAATCTCATATACACCCTTGGCAGTCAATCATGGCCTTCTCCAGGATTTTCCTCCATGACACAGTACAGAAATAATTGTTTAGCATGACTGGTTTTTCCTCATCATTCTCCACATAGCAGTTCTCAGCATCTTTCAGTCTTACAATTCCAATTCTAGCCTTCCTCCTTTCACCAATATATCTGAAAAAGGTCTTGCCCCCTGTCTTTATGTCTCTAGCCATTTTAATTCCACCTGTGTTTTTGCTAGCCATATTTCCCTCTGCTTCTTATTTTATCCGGTAATCTTTTCTGTGATCCTCTTGTTGCATTCTTCTGTATTTCTTGAAATCCGCCTCTTTTGCCTTTTATTTTTTCATCCACTTGTTTGGAAAACCATATTTTATTTCCTGTTTCTCTTGTTTTTCTTTACTTTCCTTATATAAAAATATGTTGCCATATTTATAGCTGCTTTCAGCTTGGACCGCTGTCAGCTTCTTCTTCAGGTACTCCTCCATTCTACTAAAGTCAGCACGTCTGAAATCCAGTACTTTGAGTTTTGTGTGTCTGCACTCCATTTTAGCTCTTATATCAAACCATACTGTGTGATCACTATTGCCTATATGAGCACCCACCCAGATGTTATAAACACTTTATCCATTCATAAGCACTGGATCCAGCATCACCCCTTCCTTCATGGGCTCCATCACCATTTCTCTAAGCAAAGTACTCTGGAAGGCATCCACAATCTCTCTGCTTCTTTCCGTTTCTGCTGATAGGACGTTCCAATCCACATCAGTAAAACCTAATACCATTGTCAGATCTCTGTCATACTTGGCTAACACATTTTTAGTGTTAGATAATTAGTAGGGATGTGCACTCTTTAGTGTGCACTTGGTTTGTTAGAGTGTCTGATAAATTTAGTGTGGGTTAAAGTGACTTATCGTGTGTAAGTCCTGTTTGCCTAGGTGAACACCAAGTGGGTTATTTTAAGTATATCTGTAATGTTTAAAGGAAAGTCAGGGCTGGGGCCAGTTGCACTGGGAAGCCAACTGGAACAGTAATTTACTTGCTCATCACTCTCCTCTCATACAATGTCAGCCCAGGCCAAAAATTTCTGAACCAAAAGGTTTACTGAAACTTGGATTCTTCAATGCTTGCTAGCAACTATATATAAGGAGAAGTAAAAAGGAAAAAAAATAGATGAATTACTTAAAGTTTCTTAGAAACACTCTGGGCTTTAGGAGGTTCCTGGTGAAAATCTATTAGCAGACTTACTCCGTCTCTCTTCCAGAGGGAAGCTGCTCTGTAACTCTATTTCCCTGATGGGGAACTCAGCTACAGGGCTTTTTTTCTCCTTGCAGATTTTTAGGGGGACTCCTCTGTCCCCTCTTGGTCCTTCAGGATTGTTCTTTCAATATCTCATTCCTTTTCACCTTGGCAGAATGTGGTGGTGGATGGTTCCCCTTTCCAGCTTTCACCTGTGACCAGTGCAGAATCGGTATAGTTTCTGTTACTGTTTTCCATGCCTTCTCTCTCCAGGTGTAGTGGCTGTGCAAGCCAAAGTCTCTCTTCCTTTGGTGATAAGGGTGCAATGGCCATAGCAGCAAGGATCCAAAGACAAGAAACTCTCCTGGGCTTGGTATTATATTACTCTGGTTTTCCTTCCAAAGGGAGACACCTTTCAAGGCAAAAGGGCTATCCCTTGTTTCAGATTAGAGAAAGGCAAGAAAAGGTCAAATTACATTATCATGGCAGAGCTCGTAGAGGTCTCTCCGGTTCCCTAAGGGAGCAAAATCTGTACATATGCATTAACATACAAAAAAAGGTCTAACTTATGTTTAAAAAATTGTTAATAAAACAAATATGTGAAAAACTGAAAAGTCAGAAAATCAGGGAATGAAATGAATTTATTTTTCAGTGCATATCTCTAATAATTATCTGCTCAAAGAAGTTTGAACGTACAGTAATAGTATAACAAACACTGAAATTAAGTACAGATCAAGGATGATAAAAATTTCCACTGAGCTCACAGAAATATTTTTCTGGAATATGTCACCAAAGCCAGATAAGCCTATGGTGCTATCTGAAGACAGGTTTTAATTTTGCTAATAACATCACTGATGGTGCTTGTAATTGTGTTTCTAAATCTTCCAGAATAGTCTGGGAGTGTGCTGCTAAGAAAGGAGATGAAGAAGGAAAGGAACGGTCCCTTCTAAGGATTCATACACCGTGGCCTCTATTATGCATTGGCTAAGGTACAGGCATTTTACTTGTTCTTAACCGATGAATTGAGACTAACTGAGATAATCCAGTGTGACAAGCTGGCCCATTTCTTACAGTGATATACTGCTATATTCCAGGGAATTGGAAAATTAAAATGCAATCAAATTAAGTTACACATAGATAAAATCATTCAATAAGTTGATCAGTGAATCCCTTTCTACAGCTGCAAGTTTCAAGATAAGGAACTAGAAGAGCCTCATTCCCTTTGGATGCATAAAATATTTCTAGCTCATGAAGATCATTGATGTATTGTAAAGCCAAAGCAGTTACTCAAAGAGAAGGTCTGGTTCTAAAGAAGGATTCATCAAAGAGAGCTTTGCCTCAGTCCTGTTATTTGTGTTAAGCTGAAGTACCTGCAAATTTTGCAGCAATGCTGCATTTCTCTCATGTGACATCAAGGCAACAAAGAACAGAATGGATGACATCTCTATCGGACATTATCTCCTTGTTGCAATGGATGACTATGAAAGCTTTCTAGAAATGGAATTTCTCACTATCACTTTTTAAAATGAGATTGATACCCAAGTTAGATAAATATTTTCTTTCTACGTTATTCCAGATGACAAATTAGATAACACCCACTCCCTCTCCAAATGTGCTGAGCGCTTGGGTTTCAAATATCAAAAATGTACCTTGTATTGAATTCAGGCTAATGGAAAAGTTGAACATTTCATAAAAACACTAAAGAAAACATTGCAGATTGTCACTGGAACTGGATATGGTATTCAGCAAATGTGCCATTTCTGCAACAAATGCAAACTACACTTCATAACTCCACTGGTGCCAGTGTGGGGCCTGCTCCTTTTGGCCAACCCATACAAACAAAACTGCTTTGCTTTGCAATATGCTGTCATGATGACTCAAAAGCCCTGATAAGGTACACATCGCTTTGCTGTTGAACACAAAATAAAGAGTTATATGAACCACTCTAGGCATGCTAAAACTCTTATCTCTTAAGATGAGGGTAATGCTTTACTGAGGGATTTGATGCCACAGAGTAAACTGTCCATCTATAACTACATCAATCCTTATAAAATTACTACAATAAATATCACTATAATTACAGCTCAGAAAAGTGGCCATACAATTAAACGAATGGTGGATATTTTAGAAGCTTTATTCTTGTTTTGGATGTCTGAAAGCTAGCACTTAGCTAGGATTTGGACATCCTACTGCATGGATGTCCAAATCCCAATTAAATAAAGTCAGGCTATGGATGCCTAACATTGCAGTAGGTCCATATAGCAAGGGTTTGTGGTCTGGGCATGTTTTGGGTGGTACTAGTGTGGAGCCACAATAGGGACATCCATCTCTGATCACAGAAGGGGAAGGGTCATAATTTAGACCTGGTAATTGGCATGTGCAGTATATAGAAAGGTGCTCTGATTGAGCATCTATCCACTGGAGGCATTCAGGTACGAAACCACCTTAATCCCCCAGTGGTTTATGTCCCCCTTCCTCTCCCCTGCATATGAAACTGGCAAGGGATACCAAGTTCTATGACAGCTTCAGGCACTATGGATATTCTTAACAGAGCAACATGTAGATCTGAGGAGTGGCCTAATGGTGGGATTTGAACCTGGATCTCTTGATTCTGAGCCCACTGCTAGGCTATCCCTCTGCTCTGTACAAATGTCTGTATGGCAGTTTTAAAAGATGGACAATCCTATGCTGCCACATAGATGTCCATATCACTTGTTTTCTACATTCGCAGTTTGGACATTAGAGTTTGTAAAATGGATGTTCATGCTGGACATTTGCAGTACATGAATGTCCACCTCACATGGCTATATTCTGTTCTAAAATATATGCAAGATGGATATCAATTTGTGACATACTGGCTTTGACATCCATATTCTGAGTTGGATGTCTTTCTAAAATCCTACTCCACATCTCTCATTTAAGAGTGCTGCATGGACCTCACCCCATAATGCAGAGCTCTCACCTAAGAGAACCTGAAGATATCTAGGTTACAGCCCCATGGTCCTGCCTCCTATAGAACTGTTTTCACTTTCACCTCCATTGACACATCCAAAACCAAGACAACTTGAGCTCAGCCCATCCTTTTTCAAATGAGGGATTTGAACCAAACTGACTACTGAAGCTAGAGGTCAGTAGTGGAAGCCTTGATAGAACAGTGACTTCTGCTTCAATTTCAGTACTAACATTTCAGCTATACAGTGGCGTATTTTCATTTGTTGGTTGGTTCCTGCTTACATCAATCTGTTGTTTAAAGAAAAGGATGAAGATAATGTCCTTGAGATACATATTCTGCTAGTCCTGACCAAGATTTGTTTGTTTTTCCCATTAGTTTTTGTTTTGCATGCTCCACCCTATTTTTTGGGAATAATACCAAGAGTCAGAAGTTATTTGGTTCTCTGGTAGCAAACTCAAAAAAATCAAGGCTGGAACAATTAGTGTAGTCCTTGTGCAAAGAAGGTAATGATACTGGGCTAAAAATAAAAAGGGATGGGGATGGGGAAGGCAAGAGCTGGGGGTTGGGCAGGGAGGAAAGAGTGGGGTTGGGAGATCAAGGGACAGGATGGGCACTAAAAGTCAGGTGGAAAGGTTGGGGCCAATCTGGGGAGGGGGTGGGGTAGGGGAGGAGACAAGCCAGAGTGACAACAATTTAAAATATACGTGCCCCAGAGGCAACCAGATTCTTCCCCCCCCCCCCCCACCTTTGATATGGTCTCATTCAAGGATGTCTTAAGTGAGTAGTCTAGGAAGCCTTGCTTGTTGCAGTACAAGGGCGGTAACCCAAAGAGCCCACAAAGGTATTCTGGGGGGACATTTAAAAAGGTTGTTTCAAGAAAAGTGCCCTCTAGAGTGAAAACACCTGCACAGGTTTGAAATAGTAGCCCCCCTAAAACGGAGGGGGAATGCCCAAGCTACATGCGACAAATTCCCCTGGCTTGGACAGTTGGGGAATGGGGATGACAAGCAGCAGGGGACCGGGTAAACTTGTATGGCAACTTGGGCCAGAAAAAGGATGCAAGGGCCAACAATCTTATACAGCGGTGCCTATTTGTCACAACCGTGCATTACAGTTTTTAAAGTTGTTTGGAGTTGAAATGTTTGGTCTTGAAATTGCCCCCACACTGCAAGCAATGTGGCTTGGGGTTACCCTAAGTTTAGCAAGTTACTAGGTGGAGTCTGCAAACAAGCCTATCCAAATGACCTGTCCTAACTCTCAAACCTAATTCCACACCACTAGTATCACCCATACTCCAATCCTTTCCCCACATCTATTACTAATGTCCTACTCTATGTAATTATGTCATCTCTGTGATACTTTGTTCCATACTTTGTATTATCTCTGCGATACTCTGTACCATACTTTGTAAGCCACACTGAACCTATCGAGCGGGAAAGAGCGGGGTATAAATGCCACAAATAAATAAATAAATAAATTAGCTCATAGTTGGGATATTCAATTGTAACTAAATAAGCAATGTATCTGTAACCATGCTGCGGCCTTTTTGATAAACTTTCCTTTTTGGAAAAAATGTTTGGACATGGTCATTGGAACAGGAAACGAAGCTGGAAGATGAAGAATGGGAGGAGGGGCAAGGAAAATGGGGAGGGAGGGGCAACTTGTCAGCTGCTCAGTTTGAGCAGGAAGCAGTTATCTTCTTGACTGTGAGCTCAGTTTTACATATCAATATTATCTGTTTGATTCACTCACACGTCTCAGTTTTGATTTCTGTTGCACACTGCAGCTCATTCTCCTCTTGTTTAATTATGTATAAAAGAGATATCTGCTACAAAAGAGCAAACAGCATTACTGCTTTAAAGTTGAGATCTACAAATTGTGGCCCACTGCACTGCAAATCCCTAGGATGAAACTTGTCTTTTGAAAGACTCTGTCAAAGGGATTCAACCCATCTCCCCTAAGGAACAGCCAGTCTCATGAATACATTCATGAAGCCAGCTGTACTAATGCCATTGTAGCTCTGAGGTTTTGCATTTTAGATGCATAAATACGCAAAGGAGTATTTCAGAGCAGCATAAGTAGTTCTGTACTGACATGTGGCTCATCTACACACACACTGGCCTCTAAGTATTTATTCTGCCTTTGTAAATCCCAGATGATCTGATTGCCTTAAAGCCCTTACAGAGTTAGGCTGACAACCAAATATCAGTAAGACTGTAAAGTGTGATCTGTATACATAATAAGGTTTGATTGGGCAGCACTGAGCAAATCACATATCAACGTGCATTTGGTTATCATTTTTCTAATTCTAGTACTAATTTGGATGAATAAATAATCATGCAGTTGAATTCCTCCAATTCATTGTAATCATTTTTTATTATGTCTTCATTTTGGTGTGTCATGGGGTTCATACTGGATGACCCTGTTCCTACTTCCTTTCCGACAAAGGCATGCAAGAAATGTAACAGCAACCTGTTCCTGCTTTCCTGTGTGGGGCCTGAAACAAGTCCTCTGTTTCCTGATCATATGTGTTGGTAGGAAGAGCTCTGGAAAGCTACTTCCTGAACACACTCTCCCTAACTACCCTTCCTCTGACAGCACAGGGGGGAATGATATATATGGTATATATTACAAGGGAAGGTGATCCAGACCACATTTCCTTACAGAGCACAAGTTAAGTTATAGTGCAGCTTGCCTCAGCTGACTAGGTCACACAAAGGTATAAAGTCACGATAAGAAGTAACTTGTCCATAGTTTGTGTCAATTAATTGCTGGTTTATCGAAAGTGCCACAGCCGTGAGATAATGATATATCTTCTTGCTAGAATAGCTAGCAGTGTCTTGTAGTCAAGAAAAGTTGTCTATGTCACGTGACTTTATACAGGCAGTTACTTTTCCAGGTTCACTGTTGATTAGCACAAGGGCAGTCTGCCAAACTGAAGCAGGAAGCTGAATATCCCTCCTTGCCTTGCTTCCTATTGGTATCCTTTTGAGGTGCGCATGCTGTTGTCACTGGACTCTTGGCATTTCTTCCCTCAGTTCCTTCACTTTCTGTGGTAATCATATGCAATGAAGATATGCATGGCCAACATTTAAACAGGCTGCAGATCAATTAGCGGTCTTAAGTTTATCTGATTTTTATCAAAGAAGACAGAACTGTGGGTCGATTGTCAGAGCCTGTGTCAAGTTGACCTTTTCAGAGACGTCTACATTGCTAGTCCCACGGGTAACTTGTTGTCCCTTGTCAGTCTCTGAATGGCAGAAGTCTGTTCTGCTCAAACACAAAGTATACACAGATGTCTATATTACATTCTTATAGGTGTGACAGCGACTGCATGTTGTATCTATAAACTGTCCTTTAAACAGTGACACTTCCTCGATGATAAGCTAATTTATGCAACTAAATCTCTTTTGTGCAGAAATGAAAGCTAATTGAGTCATTACAAAGTAATTCAGGAAGGAATACCTTGGATAAATTGGCTTACTTTATAAATCCTCCTCAAGTGGTTTTCATGCATTCTAAATGGTGGTGGTGAAGTTTCTTGCCTCACAATACCCATCTTACACAAAGGTGAAAATATAGGATGAAAGCATGCACTCTAGAAAACACTTGTAAGCAAATATTCAAAGAGAAGACAAGGAAGTTTAATTACCTGAGGTGCTACTAACACTGTCTTGTCTCATTTTCTTGAACTCTTCTTTATTTCCAGGAGCTTTCTCATCCTCCTCTGAAAACAAAGAATCCCAAGTTAATGCTGAAAAGATCATTTAAAGGCAAGAACAGCAGCACACATGGCAGATGAGTGAGCAATTACATGTTTCCAAGACAGTCAGCTTACTAAGTACTAGTTTTTCAAACTTTTAGCTAATGAGCACACCGATGCTTGTGGCACAGACAACAGTACAATTTAGGGATAATTTTCGAAGCTATTTCTGTGCACAACCCATTATTAGTCTTCACCATGTTTTTATGCTTCATGTTTCTTTTGAAGATCTCAGTATTGACTGTGGAGAGTTTTTGTAATAGATGTTTTTTTTTTTTTGCAATATATGCTGCTTTGTTGGCTAATTTGATGCTTTGTTTTGTTAACCTTAAGTCATCAACTTTCAGTGGTATGTTATCTTTTATTCTCTACTAGCCGTTAAGCCCGTTAAAACGGGCGAGATTTCCAGCTACCCTCCTCGCCGCCGCTCCCTCCCTCCTCCGTGCCGGGCCCCCTGCACTGACCTGACAGTGCCTCTCACCTCCATGTGAAAGCGCTGCAGGCAGCAGCAGATCTCTCTCCACACGGAGGTGAGAGGCGCTGTCAGGTCAGTGCAGGGGGCCCGATACGGAGGAGGGCGGCAGCAGCGGCGGGGATGGGGGGGGGAGGGTGGAGGTTGGTGCGCGAGATGTTCATTTCCAGGCAGCAGCGTCCGACGGTGACTCCGACTCCGTTTCCCTCTCTGTTCCGCCCTCTGATTTCATCACGTCTTGACGCGAGGGCGGGACAGAGAGGGAAGTCTCTACTGCGCATTTGCAGGTGAGTCGGTCACTTGCCGTTTATATGTTTGATTATTTCTCTTACTCATACTTAGATATATGTGTCTCTGGTGCAGATGCTCAAAACTGGTGGTATACTGAACAGCACCGGAGAAATAGCGCTGGAACAGCACAGAACAACAACTCCCTAATGCTCAATGCTAATGAGTTGCAAATATAGGTGTGCTCACAGCGTTGAGCATTAAGGAGTTCAGTGGGATGATACTGTCTGGCACATGCGCTCAAAAGTTGTGCATTAAGTACAGATCTTAAGGTCCAGTGGACCCCAGACCCCCCAACCCCCAATATCAAAACTCTGGTGGTCCAGTGGGATCCCTGGCCAGGACCCCCACTGAAGACTACCCCCAGTGGCCTAGCATTGGTCCCCCCCAAACCCCTCCTACCTTGAAGAAGGAGGACAGGAGGAGTCCTAGTCTCTCCTCCTGCTGGGCACGTCATCAATGGATGTACTTGGTGGGGGTCTAACTATCATATAACTCCCTGCCATTTTGATGATGCGGCCAGCAGGAGGAGGAACTAGGACTCCTGCCCCCTCCTTTTTCAATGTAGGAGAGGGTTTGGCGGCCCAACAGTAGGCCATCAGGGGTGGTCTTCAGGGAAGTGGGTCCTGGGCAGGGGTCCCACTGGACCACCAAGAATTTGGTATTTGGGGCTGGGGTATCTGCGATCCACCGGATCACAAGTTGGGAGTGACGGTCTGGAGTCCACCTGATCACCAGGGCCTTATGTCTTTGGGGGGTAGTCTGGGGTTCACTGGACCACCAGGGAATTAAGTTTTTGTGGGGGTGGTGGGTCTGAGGTCCACCAGACCAACAGGGACTTGTCTTTAGAGGGTGGAGGGTCTGGGGTCTGAGCTAAAGAGGTCATCCCCTCCCCATGGCTTTATGTATGTAACAGCCTAATTCATTTGTTAACTTATTTTGCTCATTTTTACCATTTTTCACAATATATGTTATATATATGTGTTGTATTATATTGCAGCAATTACTTGACTCCTGAGGCAGGCGCACTACTGCACAAAGTTGATTAACTATTAATAAATATCCTGTGTTGGAACCCCTTTGGTCTACTTCCCTCTTTTTATCTTTTTTTTTTTGTCAGATATGCATGTATTTACAGAATAGTACTTAGGCAGAAGTTTGACTTTACACATTATAGGCTACATTCTATATATCACGCACAAAAAATTGGTGCCGCTTATAGAATATGCCCAACACCTACAATATTTAGTTGTGGCCATTTATGCCAATGGAAACCTGGTGTAAATGCAGATGCCTAAATTAAGCACTGTGAGGAATCCCTGAGGGTCAGGGAAGAAGGGATCTGGGAGAGGAGCAAGATGGGTAGGTTTCATACCCGGGATTCCAACTACAAGTCCCAGGATCCTAGGGGCTGGGAAGCCACGCCCCCATGGAGACATATGTTTCCTAAGAGCCGGAGAAGGGAGGAGGATTACAGTTCTCAAAAACCCCTGCAAAGCCCTGGGGGCAAGCAAAGTGAGCAGCAAGGGAAATACAAGTCCCAGGATCCTGAGGGAGAGGAGGGGGATTGGCTGAGGTGGAATAATCAGGAGGGAGAGGACCAGCTGGGGACCATAAAGGGAGAGGAGCCCATGGAATGGGAGGTGGAGAAAGAGATCGGAGAGGAGATCCAAGCCCAAGATGACTGGGGAAGTGAGCCCATGGAGATTGCTGCTCTAGCTCAGGTACAAGGGAAGAAGTTGAAAGGCTTCATAACAAACCTTCTTCAAGGCTGGGGAAAGCTTGGAGGAAAAGTTAAGCAGCTGTTCCACTCAAAGGGGAGAGAGGTGCCGTGCTGTAAAGCAGTGAATGATTTCAGCTGTGGCTAGAAGTCGGACCCGGCTGGAAGAACAGGTAGTGACTTGAACTGTGTCCAGGAACCTGGCCATGCTGGGGAAGCAGTGAGTGATTTGAACTATGTCCAGAAGTCATGCCATGCTGGGGAGGCAGTGAGTGATTTAAAACTGTGTCCAGGAATCAGGCCATGCTGGGGAAGCAGTGAATGATTTAAACTGTATCCAGAAACCGTGGCCAGCAGGGGGGGGGGGGGGGGGGGGGGAGAAACAAGAGGGGATATGTGCTGTAACCAAGGACTGTGTCTGAAAGAGGAAATGTCTTGGCCTTGCTGATGGAATAAAGTGGTTTTAAGCATATTTTGAGGAGTCTGCTTCTGGGAGTGCTGTGTCCAGGGAAGGGCCCTTCCAGGGTCAGCCAAGTTCATACCTGCAGAAGGCCTGAAGGTGGTGGCCTGCTGACAACACGGAACGGGCATATTCTATAAGAGTGCATGTAAATGTAGGTATGCCCACAATCCGCCCATGGCCACACCCCCTTTTCAGATCCAAATCCTAGAATTTACGCGCATCACTTTATAGAATACACTTAGACACGTGCGCGTGTAAATTCTAATTAATTTCAATTAGTGCCAATAATTGCTTGTTAAGTTCAATTATCAGCGTTGGTTGGTTAGATAACATAATTAAGTTGACTACAAATCCAGAATACAACCAGATTTGCATGTGCAACTCAAGTCGCACTATATGGGGGGTATGTGCATGATTGTAGCCCACTTTATACTGTTTTTTAATCAGAATTTTCAATGTATTTATATGAAATAAACTCAAGAAATCATGAAAATCATAAAATGAAGAAAAAATACATAACACAAATTTTGCCAGAACATAATAATAATAACGAAACCGAACAGCCCACATTACTGAGGAGAGAAAGAAGAACTAGCCTGTTTGATAGAATCTACCCCTATGTGTGCTGGGAGGAGGAACTAGAATTTTAAGAAAACAAATGTGAACCATAAGAAAACTCATCTGGGAGATGATATTGGTCAGTATTACCAAGAGTTATCACAAATGACATTGCAGTAAAAAAATTGAAGTAAACAAACTGTCAAATATATCTTGCAGTTATAGTTATTGCTTTAAAGGAGATAATTTTATAAAGGATTTTTCATCCATACATGCTAGTAAAATGCTTCATAAAATTACCTTGTATGCAATACATGCCTTGCCAAGTAGGGTATATTTATATACAACCCAGATGTAGGCATGTTTGGGCAGAGGGTGGGCAGAATCATGACATACACAATCAGGGTATAAAATGCACATGTATGTGCACACTTCAGTCACAGAAATATTCATCAGCTTTCAGGCTGGTATAAAATGTACACAGCTGCGTTTTAGCTGCTTTTGTGGTGGTATTTTATAAAGATACAGAGGAACTTATCTGCCTTTATAAAACAGGTGCCCTACTTGGCCTCCCAACATAGGCAACCTGTTAAAAAACAACAACACTACCATCAAAATGTCTATTTATTGGTTAATCTCATAACAGTATAATACTTATGTTCTACAAGATGATAGAAATAACTCACAATAAGAATTAAATTCTAAATGAGTCTAATCCTTTCATTAAAAAGGAGATTAAACACTGTCAACTGACTAGAGAGAGAAGTTTTATTAGTTTATGATAAGCAGTCATTTTAAAACAAAGGTATTCAGAGAGATTTATTATTCTGGTGACATGCCCATGCTATGTTAATTGTTATAGATGAGAAAAGTGAAAGCACAGTAATACTTTCAGGTGCAGAGCTCATTATACCTTGGGAGCTACAAGTAGGACTGTACCGAATATTTGTATTTGATTCAATTCAGCCCCCGAATAGTGCCCCAAATACATTATTCGTATTCCGCCAACTAGTGATTTAAATTCGAATACAAACAATATAGGGCTCTACTGTGCTAAATCCTACTGAAATAAACACTTGCCCCCCTGTTTACTAATACAGCGAAACAAAGTACAAAAGGGCCTCCAAGATTGGAACAACGGTACAATCTTTAATAAAATGGATCCGACAAGGGCCGTGTTTCAGTGCAATGTGCACCTGCTTCAGGGGTCAAAAGCCAATGTCCTTAAAAAAGAATGGATGTCTCAAAAATGTCCTTTGTAGACTTTCCACAGCAGATCGTACCAAACGCTTCAAAGCGTAGCAGCTGATTCCAATGAACCGCCAAAGACGTTGGAATCAGCTGCTATACTTTGAAGCATTTGGTATGATCTGCTGTGGAAGGTCTACAAAGGATGTTTTTCAGCCATCTATTCTTTTTTAAGGACTTTGGCTTTTGACCCCTGAAGCAGGCGCACATTGCGCCGAAACACAGCCCGTGTCGGGTCCCTTTTATTAAATATTGTAAAATCGTTCCAGCCTTGGAGGCCCTTTAGTGCTTTGTTTCGCTGTCTGGACTTGTGTAGTTTTGGACCCTTTCTTCTGTTACCCCTGTTTACTAAGCCACACTAGCAGCTGCCACACAGCAATGCCGACACAGCCCATTCAAAGTGAATGGGCTCTGTCGGCATTAGCGCACGGCAGGTCACACAGACATCCCAGCACAGTAGTGAGGCACCCCAGGGGGCATTTCAGTACACTTCACAGGTACATATCTCACCATTACCCCTTTATATTGTACGTGAACCCTCCAAAACCCATCAAAAACTTATTGAACTCATCTGTGCACCACTACAATAGACCTTATACCTGCAGTAGGTTTTTGATAGATTTTGGAGGGCTCACACATTCCACCACGTGTGTACCAGTTAGAGTGGGATATGGGTTGGGTCCTCTTCTCTACAGTCCACTGCACCAACCAGTAGGCTAATCCAGGGACCTTTTTGCTGCTCTAAAAGGACTGGCTATAATAGCTGAAGCTGTAATAGAGGCTGGTATGTAGTATTTCTTTCACATTTTGGGGGCGGGTGGGAGGGGTCAGTGACCACTGGGGGAATAAAGGGGGGGTTATGCCTTAATCTCTCCAGTGGTCATTTAGGCACCTTCTGGTCACTTAGTCGTCACTGAAACAGTTCTAGTGAAAAACATCTTAATTTTGGCCTTGGAAGTTTTCATTTTGTTCCACTATTGCAGAAAAAGTTTATCTTTTGGTGCCTCCTATATCCTGCCCAAAACACCCCCCAACACGCCCCCTTGAAATCTGGATGAATTGTGCAAACTCAGATAAAACCACACAATAAGGGGCATTTTCGATATGACGTCTAAGTCCAATTTTGGACATTTTTCACAAAACGTTCAAAATCCAAATAGGAAAGAAGGTCATTTCCAAAAAAGAAAAATGTCTATCTCTTTTTTCGAAAATACTGTTTTGTACAAGGCTTTGTGATTTGGACATTTTGTTCTCTGGTCCATTTTCAAAAAAACCCCCAAAAATGAATAAGTGTAAAACATAGAGATTCATGCCATTGGGATATTTTAGTAGACTGGTCCTCCAGATATCCCAGGAGAGTAATGAGGCACCCTAGAGGACACTTCTGTGCACTTCCTAAAAATGTTCCCAGGTATATATCACACTTTTGATCCATCTTGTCCACTGAGCTCTCCAACACCCAGCCATAATCCACTGACATCCACTACAATAACCCTTATGGGTGAAGAGGGCACCTATATGTGGGTACAATAGGGTTTTGGTGACCTTAGGAGGGGTCACAGTTTCCACCACAAGTGTGACAGGTAGAAGGAGATAGAGACCTGGGTCCCCCACTGTGTACTGCCCTGACCACTACACTACCCCAGGGACCTACGCTAATAGAGCAAACTTTAACATCTGAAGCTGTCATTGAAGCAGGTAAGTCATATTTTATTCACATTTTGGGGGGGGGGGTGGGAGGGGGTCAGTGACCACTGGGGGGTATTGGGGGTCACCCCTGATTCCAGTGGTCATCTAGTCAATTAGGGCACCTTTTGTGCCTTATTCGTTCTGAAAATCTAGATCAAAATGTCTTGATTTTAGTCCTGGATGCTTTTGTTTAGTGCCATTATGCCTGTAAAACATCCAGGCATTAGGCACACCCTAATCTCACCTTAGAAACTCTCCTGACATGCCCCCTTGTGATTTGAATGCACTTCTGATGGACTTCGTAGAAAAACATCTAAAAATAGGTTTCTAAAATATATTTATTTATTTATTTATGGAGACCCTCACTGTTTTGACAGTGGGGGTAATAACATTGGCTGATGCCGAAGGAAGTAAGGGATGGAAAAGAAAGGGGAGGGGGAAGGGTTGTGAGAAGTGCAGGGTAAAGTTAGGCAGGATAGCAACAAGGGGAAGAAAGGGGATTGGTTGGTAAAAGGCAATGGGATTGGTGGAAATAGAGAAGGGATAAGATTGGATAAAGGGTTTGGGCGGTTAAAAAAGAGAGGAAAAAGTATTAGGTGGGTGGGTAGGTGAGGGTGAGGTTGGATAGGAGGAAGTTTGGCTGAAATTGGTTTGGGGGAGAAAGAATTGGTACCTGCTAGTCGGGGGCGCGTTGTGTCCTTGCAGTTTTCTGATGCGGAACGGCTGGCGAGTGCACTTCCGGTTTCGCGTTTTTGAGACGGAGTGAAAGCGAATGGAATCGGGAGGAAGAAATTGTGGAAGCCTGAGGTACATTTGTGTGGGTCTGGGAAGGGGTGAGGGGTGACGGTCAGGTGGCGTGATAGCTGACGAAGTGGAGCGGGCTGACGAAGTGGAGCGATGATCGTGAGGGTGGGGTTTTCAGTAGCGTGAAGCGGATGGGGACGGGCTCGAGGGGCAGTGAGGGTGTTTTGTAGGTTCGTTAGTGTGCAGGGCTGAAGGGTAGTGGGGAGACGTTAATGAATATTGTCATGGGGCCTGAGAGGTGAAATGGTGGAAGGTGGCATTTCGGCAGTGCAGGAGAGGCCAGGTGGTTTGCAGATGAGAGAGGTGATGTTACAGTTATTGAAGATGCTGGCAAGGATCCATTACTACTACTACTACTGCTACTACTTAACATTTCTAAAGCGCTACTAGGGTTACGCAGTGTGGTACAGTGCAACAAAGAAGGACTGTCCCTGCTCAAAGGAGCTTACAATTTAATAGACAACATGTGCAGTCAGCTTACAATCTAAGGGACAACATGTGCAGACAGTCAAATTGGGGCAGTTCAGATTTTTTTTGGATAGAGGTGAAATGGTTAGGTGCCAAAGGTGACATTGAAGAGGTGAGCTTTGAGCAAGGATTTGAAGATGGGCAGGGAGGGGGCTTGGCGTGTGGGCTCAGGAAGTTTGTTTCAAGCTTAGGGAGAGGTAAGGCAGAAAGGGCGGAGCCAAAGAAGGGAGGTTTGGGAGGGTGCAAGGGAGAGGAGGAGTCGTGCTAATGGGGTGAGTGGTGGAGGTTTAAGGAAGAGATTGAGGAATAAGAAATTGTTGTGTAATGTGTGTTATGTGGTAAAGAGATTGGATAGTAACATAGTAGATGATGGCAGAAAAAGACCTGCACGGTCCATCCAGTCTGCCCAACAAGATAACTCATATTTGCTGCTTTTTTGTGATTTGTACCGGTGCTCTTCAGGGCACAGACCGTATAAGTCTGCCCAGCACTATCCTCTCCTCTCCTCCCCACCACCAGCCCTGCCTCCCAACCACCGGCTCTGGCACAGACCGTACAAGTCTGTCCAGCACTATCCCCACCTCCCAACCACCAGTCCCGCTTCCCACCACCGGCTCTGGCACAGCATAGATAGTGAAAAGAAGCAGAGGAGGGAGTGACAGGCGACCCGATGCAGGTTTGGGAGTCATCGGACTCATGATAGTCATCTGGGTCAAAGTCATATTCTTCTGAGGAAGAGTTATGGGGACTGGGGTAATGGGTGTGTGGAATACTCAGATGGGGAGTGAATGCGGGTTCAAGAATGGGTCATACATTATTCACTATTGCACCTTTGGATTGTGGTAAAGTGGCGACAGAGAATTTTACGGGGTGCATATATAGATTTATTTGTCCTGCTGGTGCAGGATTAGGATGGTAAGGCAGGGAAGGATGGGGGGAAGAAGGAGGAAAGGGAGAGTTCCTCAGACGATTTTGAATTGGTTGCTGAGTTTTCATGTATTTGCCAGTGTTTTAGGGCAAGGAAACCAGGTCTTTTCCGAGATTGTTCAGCTATTGGGATTTAATCTAAGAGCATACAAAATGTATGGGGGTTAGTGTGGCAAGTGACAAATCAGACAATTATCCCCTTTCGTCGGGAGACTATGCTGGATGTCCTGGATATGGTAGGGGTACAAGGGCAAGCATCGGGGGAGTTGGGGGGTTGCGAGTGGGTAATTTTGGCCCAGCAGGAGGAATTTGAAGGCAATTTGATTTTGACACATGTTTGCCTATGTTTGCTCGATTTCCTGTAATTACTTGAAGCATTGGCTACATATTTTACATTGGGTAGTGGAACAAGTGTGTGGTTTGGATACTATTGTTATTACTTGAATGATTTGGTATTTGGGGGTTTGTAGAATTTGGGTCAGTATGCTGATTTGATGTCAGCATTTAGTATAGTGGCTAAGGAGGGGATAAAAGTGAGGGAACAGTTACTACTTTAGTGTTCGGGGGAATGGAGTGAGACTTTGTGAATGGAGTGGCATCTGGCCAGGCAATAGATTATTGCTTTATGAGAAGAGATTGATAGGATTTGCAGTAAGCGGAAAGCGACCTTGAGGGAGATTCAATCTTTGCTGGGTCAATTCAATTTTACAATGAGGGTGATTCCATTGGGAGGAGTATTTTCAAGAAGGTTAGCATTGTTGTCAGTCGGTTTGAGGAGGGCGTATTTTAGACTGTGTTTAACGCAGGCAGTGCAGGCGCATTTGCAGATCTGGAGGCAATTTTGGCAGTGTTTAATGGAATGTGTATATGGCAGCAGGTAGTGGTTCCAATGTGAACCGGGAATTGTTTGCTGACGCCTCAGGGGAGATAGGATTGGGGATCTATTTGGGAGATGAAGGGTGTGCGGAGGTTTGGCCGCAAGGGTGTAAGGAGAGTGGTTGGTGTGCGAATATGGCTCTGTTGGAATTATTTCTGATAAGGATTGTCTTGTGTTTATGGGGGAATAGATGGTATAATAGGTGGATTGCTTTTTATTCGGATAATATGTTAGTGGAATGGGCGATCAATAAGAAATATGTGCGTTGTCCTTTGTTAGTTGAGCTGTGAGGTTAATAGTGTTCAACTGTACAACTGTATGTTATTGGCTAGACATGTGCCTGGGGTGTGGAATGACATTGTGGATGCTTCTCTTGTATACAGTTATATCGTTTAGAGGCTGGGCTCCATTAGCCGATTGGGAATCTACGAGGATGTCGGAAGATTTGTGGTACAAGTTTAGCACTTGTGAAACGTTGTTGATGAGGGCGTTAGCTACGGATACTTAATGACAATACTTCACCACTCCACTCTATTCTGATAATTATCTCTCTTTAACTTTGTTCAGATCTTTTCGTTTTCTTCATCCATGATCTGGTTGTTACACCAACTATATATCTTTCTCTGGGACTGGCGATGACATATCAGGTTTTGTAGGCCACATTGAGCCTGCAATCAGGTGGGAAAATGTGGGATACAAATGCAATAAATAAATAAATACTTGGAAGGCTTAGGAGTTGGCTGGAGTCGCTGTTTAACCTTCTTGAAAGAAAAGAATAGGGAATTGGTTTTTCCGATTGTGGAGGAGAGAGTGATCTGATATATTGCTTTTGTGGTTCATAAAAAATGGTCGTTTGGGATGGTTTCCCAGACAATGGCCGCGATAGCATTTGTTTTTAAATTGGTGGGTTGGACAGATCCAGCTGTGACATGCTTGATAAGCAAGTTATTTTGTGGGTATTCAAGAGCAGCGGTGAAACCACGGATTAAGAGGGTGAGGCGGCCTCTGTTCTATGTACAGGTGGTGCAGTTGTGTAAGGTGTGACCGAGGATTTGTTTTGCGAAAGATGGTAGTGCTCAAGTGGCATTTGTGGTGGCTTTCTTTGCAGCTTGCAGAGTGGGGGGAATCGGTTGTTTCATCTAACCAGACAGGAGATGAGGAAGGTTTGCAGTGAAGGGATGTCATTTTAGGAAAGAGAGTGTTGCATTTATATTTACGCAAGTCAAGAATGGATCAAGGAGGGAAGGGCACGTGGATTATTTTAAGGGTATCTGAGTGTTTGGAATTCTGTCCGGTTCAATGTGCAATTGATTATAATGTGGTAAGGCCAGTGGGTAGGGAGGTTTGGTTGGTTCACAGAAACGGGATGCCATTGACTCGTTATCAGTTTGTAGCAGTGTTTCAGAAAGGTTTGGGGTATATGGGTTGGAGCCTAAAGAATATGGAACACATTCGTTTAGAATTGGAGCAGTTTCAAATGCAGTGCAGGAGGATGGTTCGGTGGCTGTAATTCAACGTTTGGGGAGATGGCGTGCTAATAGATATAAAGGGTATATTTGTGAGGGGAACTTGAATACTGCATGTTAATTGTTATAGTTTCTTTTGCAGATGCATTGCCACCGGACATATGTGTGTGGAGTGGTGGACATTCATATGTGTTTGGCACATAAGCATGCTCAGGAATCAAAGTGGGATCCAAATTGGGATTGGTGGAATATGGTATTTGAATCCGCTGGTTGAGCATACGAGACATTGACTTGGAAGCTGATGTTACCAGCATTACTGCAAGCTTGTAGATTTTCATCACCAGTTTTGATTTGTATTCATTTGGGTGTAATGATTTATGTAATGTAAAGGGTGTTGATGTAACTCGTTTAATGAAAACAGAATTGTTAGCTGTGATGTGTCATTTCCTGAGGCACTCATGGTATGGTCACAGGTAATTTCAAGAAGAGTTTGGAGGGGGGCAAATAATACAAAGAGCATTGAACGTTTGCGGCGTTGGGTGAATGGGGAAGTGTCAAAATTCATGGGAAGAATGGGGGGTTTGGTGTTAGTGCATGAGCGGGTTATATAGAAGGGATGGAGTGCATCTTTTGGAGATTGGGCTTGATATAATATTGAGTACAATCCAAGATCTGTTGGAGGATTGTTTAAAAACAGGATCTGGCGGCAGCTTCGCTTATGGGGAGCGGTGACAAGATATAATCTGTCACCGCTTGTGGCCTGTTTGAGGGGAATAAAGAGGCACCAGAGGCGGTTAAGTGAACAGTTGTTAACGATATGGAATGGAAAGAACTCGGGGGCGGAACCGCCACGAGTAAGATGTGGCTTGACAGAACCGTAAGTCACATGGGTAGAAGGGGGTAAGGTGGGGAACGTCAGAGCCAGTTTCGTTACCGAATGGCTTATCAATCTTGAACCGCTGTGGGAAGTTGTAATGTGGGGAAAGTCAGAGCCAGTTTCGTTACCGAATGGCTTAGCACTATTAAACCGCTCTGGGAAGTTAACAGGGTGATAAAACTTTGATTGTTGCTAAAGAAAAGTGAAGTTGCGAAGCTGAGTTATATATTGTTATTTGTTGAATAAAGCTGCCGCCAAATTTTATTCCAAACAAGGTGTTGTGGTGTTATTTAAATCTCTAAAGAGGTGTGTGGTGATAGACTGACTGAAGTGCGAATGCCAATGTTATGCATTTGTATCCCACATTTTCCCACCTATTTGTAGCTCAATGTGGCTTACAATGTGTCATTAAGGCAATTGCCTTACCAGATTAGATAACATTAGTATTGCATAGAGAACATGTCTTGCATAGTAAAATGAGATAGACAAATATGAGAGGGTCACAATTTCAAGTTATAGATAAGTGAGAAGTGTTACATTTACAGTTGTTGATCATTGTGGTATGCCTTGATGAAAAGGTAGGTCTTTAGAGATTTCCGGAAGTTTGTTAGTTCGTAAATACTGATTAGGATGCTTTTGTGAGAAAAACATCCAAATGCTACTTTATGCCACTTTTTAGACATTTTTCTCTTTTGAAAATGAGCCCCAATGTCTACAACTGAACAAAACTACTACTACTACTTATCATTTCTATAGCGCTACTAGACGTACGCAGCGCTGCACACTTGAACATGAAGAGACAGTCCCTTCTCGATAGAGCTTACAATCTAATTAGGATAGACAAACAGGACAAACAAGAGATAAGGGAATATTAAAGTGAGGATGATAACATAAGGGTTCTGAACAAGTGAACAAGGGTTAGGAGTTAAAAGCAGCATCAAAAAGGTGGGCTTTTACCTTAGATCTCACATCATGAGTGTCCAGAATGGGCAACACAGATCTGATCAGGTTCTGGTAAGGCTGAAGGTACCAATCTTTCTTTGAGATTTGTATTGCAAGTATAGGCAATTATCGGTCTCTTATTCCTAAAACAGGTTTGTGCTTCCAAAATATGCCAATTCCTCATAACAATCTGTCTAATATCTCTTGCATAATGTGAAAATAGACACATAATGTCAGGCTTAATCTTAGTCTGACTAGAGATAAAAGGGACTCCCTAAACTGCATTCTAGCCTTATTTAAACATCCAATGATGCAGCGGTATTTTTAACACAGTGACATAAATGTAGTAAATGAAGACAGATAACTTTTCAAAAATGCCCCCAAGTCAGAATTGGGATATCCTGCTCACAACATCCAAAAAAAACCTTTGTCTCTCAGCGATTTTCAAAGATGTTTTTGTCCTCGGAATGTTCCAAATGAATAGCCACTTTCCAAAATGAAACCTCTAACTTATAAACAGCAAAAAAACAGGGATAGGGACGTCTGTCTGACATCATTTTGATAAAAATGACACACAGACATACAGGCAACGCAGAGGGGTAGACTAGTGGTTACTGCAATGGACATTTAAGCACATTTATATCTTTAATGTTACGTATTGCTATTGAGGCTTCAAAGCCATTTCTGTCCTGTTGCATGGCACCTGTTTTGGAATATTTCAGCTCTCTTTTAAATAATCATAAAGAAATTTTGTGGGGGAGAGAACTTTGTATATATGCGATTATGACATTTCTTGGATGTATAACACTCCACAACAGGCAAGAGCAAATTTTTTATGTTTTTTTAAAAAACTGGATTATCAACAAATAGCAATAGATAGTAGTATAGTCCAGTTTAAATTTTCTTTATGCCCTCTTAATCTTTAAGAATAGTAGAATCTTTTTTACACAAACACAATTTATAGCACAGATACTTCAGCATCAGAAGTTAATCATATATATATATGTTTTCTGAACCTCAGTGATGTAAATCGCCATCCTTTAGATAGAATCGATTTAATAACATCAAATTCTTCACTGGTTCTTTTATTTTCTTTCTAAGTTTCTAAATTTCGTATTCAATACATATAAATTTTTGAACTTATCACTTATCTTTTCAATTTTTCAAAGTTTGTCGGACCCAGGGGATCATCTGCCCGACATGCACGTTTCGCCCATAGTGGGCTGTCTCAAGGACATTCCCCTGCAATATAGATAAGAGTTAATTAATAGTCTCCCCAGATATTGGCGGTAAGCCTACATTCAGAGAGTACCCAAAAACTAAAGGTAAACTCACCCCATGTTTCTTTTAGCGTCAGCTCAGCAAAAGTTATTAGCCAAGATGGCGCCAGCTTTTTTTAGAGCTAATTAAATAGACGCTACGTTATGACGTTTTAAAGTTTGTAAGCCCCGCCCCCCAAGGCGTTCCACCGGTAGCAAAAAAACAGCAATGCTACCGGTGGAAGACGGGTGTAATTCAAATAAGAGATGTCCATTCGATTTCAGCGTTCAGTCCCTTAGGTGAAACAGTTTGAAGCATAAAGATATTAAATTGCTCTCTATAATTCAGCAATTTCTTAGTTGACCCACCCTCCTCCCGATCATCTAGACATTCAACAATCCTCCATCTTATATCCTCCCATGTATGATGTTTCTGAAGCCAATGATCTACCAGTGGAGCTTGCAGATTTTGTGTTTGAATTTTTGATTTATGCTCATTAAGGCGTGTTTTAATAGATCTAGAGGTCCTACCAATATATACTAAATCGCAAGGGCATATAATGGCATATATCACATTCTTACTTTCACAGTTAGTTTTTGAAATACTTTTCATAGTCCTATCTCTGTCTGGTACTGACCAGCTTTCCCCAGTTATCGCAGACGGGCACCACTGACAGTGTCCGCAAGCAGTTTGACTACCCTGCATGTCAGCTGTAGGACGCTTAGTAAAGAATTTATTTTTACTAAGGCGTTCTCCCAATGTTTTACCCCTAGTAAAAGAGATAAGAGGCATATCTTCAAAGCATGAGTACAGTCTCATAATATGCCAGTGATCTTTAATAGCTTTGGCTATTTTCTGGCTAGTCTCGGTGAAAGGCAAAATACAAGTGAGACAGTCCTCTTCCACTTTATCAATTTCTTGTATCAGAAGTGATCTCTGAGCAAATCTTGCTCTAGTATATGCTCTTTTTATAGCCAGTTTTGGATAGCCCCTTGCCCGAAATCTTTCTTTCAACTCTCTAGCTTGTTTTTTAAACTCAGTCAAAGAGGAACATACTCGCCTAACACGCAGAAATTGGCTAATGGGAAGATTATACTTCAAATGAAAAGGATGGAAACTGTTGAATTGCAAAAAAGTATTTCTACTAGTTGGTTTCCGATATAAAGAGGTACATAGTCTCTCTCCTTCTTTGTAAACTAGAAGATCCAGAAATTCAGTAGCTGTTTCCCTAACAGTCATTGTAAAAGTAATATGGGTGTCTATAGTATTGAGCCAATCTATAAATTCCTTTAAAGCGGATTTTGAGCCCGTCCACAGGAAGAAGACATCATCTAAAAATCTTCTCCAGAATTTCACATATTTAAAATATGGAGATGGATAAATCCATCCAGACTCCATATTTGCAATATACAGGGTTGCTACCGAGGGAGCTAACGTAGCTCCCATCGCTACTCCCTGAGTCTGTAAATAGAACTGTTTATTAAACCAGAAGTAGTTTTTGCAAATAACTAATTCTGCCAGGCTCATAATAAACTCTGCAGAAATTCTTTGACCCCCTGGGCGCATCTCCAGAATCTCCTTGATAATTCTTAGAGCACCAGTCTGTGGGATCTTAGTGTATAAAGATACAATATCTAGCGTGACCAGGCATGTATCTGCCGTCAAGCCATCAAGATCTTCCAGATGTCTCAGGAAGTGGGAGGAATCTTTGATATATGAATCCATTTTCTTCACATGTTCCTTTAGAAATTGATCAATAAAATAATTAAAGAACCTAAAATATTCGCTACAGATAAAGTCTTTGTTGAGAAATGGTCAGCAATTTTGAATAAATGTAGCCATGATCTCATGGCTTTAATTGTGGAAATAACTATTCAAGTGCAAGCTGACCTACGGATTGAGATTAATAATATGGAAGAAAATTTAAAAGTCACAGACACCGTGGAAATTTTTGATAAAAAGATGGAGGATCTGAAGAAAACGGTGCAAACAATGAAAGATTCTATAAAACAGACGAAAATCAAGAAATTAAAAAGGAATGAAAGGGATTACCAACATGGTAGAATTTACGTATGGCATAAAAAAGATTATGGAAACATCTCTAATAAAAGAAGAGTTGCCTTTGAAGAATCATCTGAGGATAGTGGTGACTTGAGCACCGGGAGTGATCGTGAACAAGAAATTCAAATGGATGAACAACAATATGATCTTCGAGACCATGGTAATACAAGAACAAGAACGATTAAAACGCAACAGAGACAGCAACAGCAACAACTAAGAGGACAAAGCCGATCGGGGGACTTCAGGGGACGCAAAACCCGGAAGCAATAGTCAATATATCATCATTCCATCTTACTGAAGATCAGTTGTGTTTTAAATCTTGGTTTGGGTTTTGTGCCTACTACTCGTCATGATCCTTTTCGCTTGAGAGTGGCTCTATATAAGTTTTTTAGGAAATTGCAGTGTAGAATTTTCTTCATCGATCATCCATCCTCCCCAGATATCTCGATTGTGAAACCTTCTTCGAGATGGTACCCTCCAGGACCAATAAACCCGATAGTGTTAACCTTTAAAAATCTAATTTTTCGTGAGCTAGAAGAAATAGAGAGACATGCAAAAACTACTTCTGGTTTAATAAACAGTTCTATTTACAGACTCAGGGAGTAGCGATGGGAGCTACGTTAGCTCCCTCGGTAGCAACCCTGTATATTGCAAATATGGAGTCTGGATGGATTTATCCATCTCCATATTTTAAATATGTGAAATTCTGGAGAAGATTTTTAGATGATGTCTTCTTCCTGTGGACGGGCTCAAAATCCGCTTTAAAGGAATTTATAGATTGGCTCAATACTATAGACACCCATATTACTTTTACAATGACTGTTAGGGAAACAGCTACTGAATTTCTGGATCTTCTAGTTTACAAAGAAGGAGAGAGACTATGTACCTCTTTATATCGGAAACCAACTAGTAGAAATACTTTTTTGCAATTCAACAGTTTCCATCCTTTTCATTTGAAGTATAATCTTCCCATTAGCCAATTTCTGCGTGTTAGGCGAGTATGTTCCTCTTTGACTGAGTTTAAAAAAACAAGCTAGAGAGTTGAAAGAAAGATTTCGGGCAAGGGGCTATCCAAAACTGGCTATAAAAGAGCATATACTAGAGCAAGATTTGCTCAGAGATCACTTCTGATACAAGAAATTGATAAAGTGGAAGAGGACTGTCTCACTTGTATTTTGCCTTTCACCGAGACTAGCCAGAAAATAGCCAAAGCTATTAAAGATCACTGGCATATTATGAGACTGTACTCATGCTTTGAAGATATGCCTCTTATCTCTTTTACTAGGGGTAAAACATTGGGAGAACGCCTTAGTAAAAATAAATTCTTTACTAAGCGTCCTACAGCTGACATGCAGGGTAGTCAAACTGCTTGCGGACACTGTCAGTGGTGCCCGTCTGCGATAACTGGGGAAAGCTGGTCAGTACCAGACAGAGATAGGACTATGAAAAGTATTTCAAAAACTAACTGTGAAAGTAAGAATGTGATATATGCCATTATATGCCCTTGCGATTTAGTATATATTGGTAGGACCTCTAGATCTATTAAAACACGCCTTAATGAGCATAAATCAAAAATTCAAACACAAAATCTGCAAGCTCCACTGGTAGATCATTGGCTTCAGAAACATCATACATGGGAGGATATAAGATGGAGGATTGTTGAATGTCTAGATGATCGGGAGGAGGGTGGGTCAACTAAGAAATTGCTGAATTATAGAGAGCAATTTAATATCTTTATGCTTCAAACTGTTTCACCTAAGGGACTGAACGCTGAAATCGAATGGACATCTCTTATTTGAATTACACCCGTCTTCCACCGGTAGCATTGCTGTTTTTTTGCTACCGGTGGAACGCCTTGGGGGGCGGGGCTTACAAACTTTAAAACGTCATAACGTAGCGTCTATTTAATTAGCTCTAAAAAAAGCTGGCGCCATCTTGGCTAATAACTTTTGCTGAGCTGACGCTAAAAGAAACACGGGGTGAGTTTACCTTTAGTTTTTGGGTACTCTCTGAATGTAGGCTTACCGCCAATATCTGGGGAGACTATTAATTAACTCTTATCTATATTGCAGGGGAATGTCCTTGAGACAGCCCACTATGGGCGAAACGTGCATGTCGGGCAGATGATCCCCTGGGTCCGACAAACTTTGAAAAATTGAAAAGATAAGTGATAAGTTCAAAAATTTATATGTATTGAATACGAAATTTAGAAACTTAGAAAGAAAATAAAAGAACCAGTGAAGAATTTGATGTTATTAAATCGATTCTATCTAAAGGATGGCGATTTACATCACTGAGGTTCAGAAAAAATATATATGATTAACTTCTGATGCTGAAGTATCTGTGCTATAAATTGTGTTTGTGTAAAAAAGATTCTACTATTCTTAAAGATTAAGAGGGCATAAAGAAAATTTAAACTGGACTATACTACTATCTATTGCTATTTCTTGGATGTAAGCATTTATATCTGTTTTTATTCACTTTGCACATATAATTTCTTGCCTTGGAACTATTTCTATTACGTATTTTTTTAAAGCCGGTTCAGGGCTTGCACAGTACTGCACATTTATTTCTTATACACACCTTTCATTGTTTGGTGGGCAATATTTGTATTTCACACAATTTGGATCATATATATCACGGCCAGTGTGATATGCTCCATGCAGGTCTTAGCGCTTTGAGTTGGCATTTGAACGTTTCAATATTCATGCATGTACCTCCATCTCGTCTTTAAAGTGGGTTCCTTGAGTATGTGTGGCATTCTTACGTCAGATTTTTTTTGGGGGTGGGTAGGGGGGGGGGGTAACATTTTACAGTAAGACTTCTAGTTTTACGTTGGTTTTGGGATTATTTGATTCCGTGGGTGAGGACTGTTTTGTGCCGCAGGAGCAATTTTTCTCGATATGTATAGGTTGGATTTGTGCTTTAAATGGTACCTTTTTCTTTTCAGCCGCCATGGTCACATCCTTCACTTGTTCCAGTTTTAGCGCTTTAAACACAATTTCCTATTAGGCACCCACATATCAGGTTCTAAGTCTTTTGCACCTTGTTTTTAATCATGGGCATTTTAAAGATATGTGACATTTGTATCACACCATGTGCAGTATCACTGTTATTGTGTTACATTTTTTTTCCATAATTTTAGTCTGTGGGTAGTCTGTTCACTAGCACCACATATTGTTGTGATTTACTTTATATTACATTACACGAGGTGTTACGGCCACCTGGGTTTTTAGAAACATAGACACATGACAGCAGATAAAGACCGAATGGCCCATTCAGTCTGCCCATCCTCTGCAACCCTTAATTCTTCCTTTTCCTAAGCAATCCCATATGCTTATCCCATGCCTTCTTAAATTCTGACACAGTCCTCGACTCCACAACCTCCACCTTTCTGTGAAATAATACTTTCTTAGATTACTCCTAAGCCTATCCCTCTTAACTTCATCATATGCACCCTCGTTCCAGTGTTTTCCTTCAGTTGAAAAAGGCTCACTTCCTGTACATTAATGCCCTTGAGATATTTAAACGTCTCTATCATATCTCCTCTCTCCCTCCTCTCACCCAAGCATCTTTCTGGCTTTGACCGTCGCTTTTCCTACCTGTTTGGAAGCTTTAAGGTCATCAGACACAATGACCCCCAAGTCCCGCTCTTCCTTCGTACACTGAAGCACTTCACCCTCTATACTATACCATTCCCTTGGATTCTTGCGACCCAAGTGCATGACCCTCATTTTTTTGCATTAAATCTTAGTTGCCAAATATCGGTCCATTCCTCTAGCTTCGCTAGGTCCTTCCTCACGTCATCCACACCCTCCGGGGTGTCCACCCTGTTGCAGAGTTTGGTATCATCTGCAAAGAGACAAACCTTACCACACAGTCCTTCTGCAATATCGCTAACAAAGACTTTAAAAAGAGCCAGTCCAAGGACTGATCCCTGCGGCACTCCACTGATAACATCCCTTTCTTCAGAACAAGCTCCATTTACCACTATCCTCTGTCCCCTTCCAATCAACCAATTTTTAACCCAATCAGTTACTCTAGGTCCCATACTGAGGGCACTCAATTTATTTATCAGTTGCCTGTGTGGAACCATGTCAAAGGCTTTGCTGAAATCCAAGTATACTGCATCATGCGCCCCTCCCACATCCAACTGCTTGGTCACCCAGTCAAAGAAGTCAGTCAGATTATGACAAAACCTGCCACTAGTGAAGCCATGCTGCCTCAGGTCCTACATTCCATTCACTTCGAGAAATCTGACAATTCTCCGCTTTAGTAGCATTTCCGTTAGCTTACTCACCACTGAGGTCAGACTGACTGGTCTGTAATTCTCAACCTCCTCCTTACTTCCACTTTTGGGCAAAGGAACCACATTCGCCCCTCTCCACCTGCCGGGACCACTCCAGTTTCTAAGGAAGCATTAAACAGGTCAGTCAGCTCAGCTGCCAGAACTTCTCCAAGTCCCTTGAACACCCTCGGGTGTATCCCATCAGGCCCCATCGCGCTGTCTACTTTTAGTTTAGCTAGCTCCTCAAGAACACAGTCCTCTGTAAACGGGTCTTGGTCTACCATATATCCATCCTCTTTAGCCTTTGTTTCCTGCAGCCCTACCCCTGGCCTTTCATCCATGAACACAGAGTAGAAATAATGGTTAAGCAGTTCAGCTTTATCCTTATCATCTTCCACATATTTCTCTCCCTCAGCTTTGAGCCTCACAATGCTCTTATGGCACTTCCTCCTGTCACTTACTTATCTGAAAAAGGTCTTATCCCCCAATTTTAACATATTAGCTATTTTTTTCTTCCATTTGCCATTTTGCTTTCCTGACAGCTTTTCCAATTTCTCTTAGCTTATCCAAGTATTCTCGCATGTTTTCATCTTTCTGAGTTGTCTTATAACGTGTGAAGGCTAACCTCCTTTCCCTTATCTTTTCAGCTACTACATTCGAGTACCAGAGCGGCCTTCTTTTCCTCTTACTTTTATGTAGTTTTCTAAGATAAAGGTTAGTTGCCTTTAATATTGTTGTTCTACATCTTTCAGCCAAAACGGTTCCTCTCTGCCTAAGAACTAGGGCTTTCCACAGGGAGGCTATTGTTTTCTACATCCTGCAGACTTCTATCAATTCCATTATTCTGGGTCTACCCTGGCTACAAAAACATAATCGTAGAATTGACTGGGAGAATAGAGAGCTTACCGCATGGAGCGCTGCCTGTCTTCACTGTTGCTTGGATGTGGTACAACCTACTGTTAAGCTGATCATGACGGACTTGAGGGCCTTGGTTGGGCTTCCCCGAACATAGGCAGCCTATGCTGATGTATTCTCCAAAAAATGAGCTGAGACACTCCCTCCTCATCGGTAGTATGGTTGCCCCACTGATCTTCTACTGGGCAAGATACCGCCTCAAGGATTAGTGTACCTCCTCCCATTTCTGAGACCTATGCCATGTCGGAATACTTTGTTGAAAACCTATAGAAGGGATTTATTCATCCCTCCACCTCTCTGGCTGAGGCACGGTTTTTCTTTGTAGGGAAAAAGGATGGTACCCTTTGCCTATACATTGACTACTGGGGGCTGAATGCCATTATGGTGAAAAACAGATACTCACTTCTGTTGATATCCAAACTATTTGATCGCCTTCAGGGATCCCAAATCTTCACTAAATTGAACCTGAGAGGGGCATACAACTTGATATTCATTCGTGATGGAGACAAATGGAAAATAAGTTTCAATATGAGAGATGGCCACTATGAATATCTGGTCCTGCCATTTGGCCTTTCCAACTGCACGGCTGTCTTCCATAACTTTGTCAACAACATCTTCCGAGATCTCTTACTGAACTATGTTCTAGTCTACTTAGGTGATATATTGATATTGTACAAGACACTCACCCGACATCACGAGCATGTGAAATTGGTCCTACAACAATTGCGAAAGAACCATCTAAACGCGAAGCTGGAAAACTGCAACTTTGAGCAGACGGAGTTACCTTTCCTAGGTTATAGCATTTCGAATCGAGGGCTGAAGATGGATTCTGCCAAACATTCTGCTGGAATCTGTATTGCGCTTCACATCTCGTACCAGAGAGGCTTGTGGTTACCCACAGATGCTACACATACAGTAAATGTACTGCTCAAGGTCTCTCATTTTACATGTAGAAGTTCTGGCTGGCACAATGGTTTCATGGTTAGGGCAACAGCTTGAGAGCTAGCGAAAATGGACTCAATTCCCACTTCATGAGCATACTAGGACAGATTGAAGGTCCATCCAGAATAATATCCTGTTTCCAATAGTGGCCAGTCCAGGTCACAAGTACCTGGCAAGATCCCAGAACAGTAAAACAGATTTTATGCTGTTTATCCTACAATATGCAGTGGATTTTTCCAAGTCCACCTTAATATCAGCTTATGGACCTTCTTTTAGGAAATTATCCAAACCTTTTTTAAACCCTGCTAAGCTAACTGCTTATGCCACATTCTCCGGCAAAGAATTCCAGATTTAATTATATATTGAATGAAGAAATATTTTCTCCGATTCATTTTATATTTACTATTTAGTAGCTTCTTTGCGTGCTCCCTAGTCCTGGTATTTTAGGAAATTATTCAAACCTTTTTTAAACCCTGCTAAGCTAACTGCTTTTGCCACATTCTCTGGCAAAGAATTCCAGAGTTATTACATATTAAGTGAAGAAATATTTTCTCCGATTCATTTTAAATTTACTATTCAGTAGCTTCTTTGCATGCTCCCTAGCCCTAGTATTTTTGGAAAGAGTAAACAACCGATACATATTTACCTGTCCCACTCCGCTCAGTATTTTTTATACCTCTATCATTTCTCCCCTCAGCTGTATCTTCTCCAAGCTGAAGAGCCCTAGCCACTTTAGCCTTTCCTCATAGGCAAGTAGTCCCATCCCCTTTATCATTTTCTTCGCCCTTCTCTGTACCTTTTCTAATTCCACTATACCTTTTTTGAGATGCGGTGACCAGAACTGCATACAGTATTCGAGGTGCGGTTGCACCATGGAGCGATACAAAGGCATTATAACATTCTCAGTTTTGTTTTCCATTCCTTTCCTAATTATACATAACATTCTATTTGCTTTCTTAGCCACCACTGCACATTCAGAGGGTTTCAATATATTATCAACGATGACACCTAGGGCCTTTTACAGGACAGTGACTCCTAATGTAAAGCCTTGCATCGCATAACTATGGTTTGGGTTCCTCTTTCCCACATGCATCAGTTTGCACTTGCTCGTAATAAAAGTCATCTGCCATTTGGATGCCCAGTCTCCCAGTCTCGAAAGGTCCTCTTGCATTTTTGGCTCTGTCTCATTAATCCATCCATTCTTTAAAATAGTCTCTACCATTTTGCCCTGCACCAACGTCAAGCTTACCGGTCTATAATTTCCCGGGTCACTTCCGACACCCTTTTAAAAAATTGGTGTTATGTTGGCTACCCTCCAATCTTTTGGTACCATGCTTCATTTTAAAGATAAATTCCATATTATTAACAATAGTTCTTCTGTCAGTTCTCTGGGATGCATACTATCTGGTCCAGGCGATTTACTACTCTTCAATTTGTCAAATTGCTCTATTACATCTTCCACGTTTACAGAAATTTGTTTCAGTTTCTCTGACTCCCACATCTTCCTCGGTGAAGACCAAAGCAAAGAATTCCTTTAATCTCTCCTCTATGGCCTTGTCTTCCCTTATTGTACCTTTTATTTTTATTTATTTATTTGTTACATTTGTACCCAAACAAAAAAAGCAACACTGGGCCTTCAAGACTAGGACAACAGGAGTACTTTATTGATATGTGACCCAACACGGGCCGTGTTTTGGCGTCAAATGACGCCTGCCTCAGGGGTCAAACATGTTTCTGCAGTGGATAAATTGTATAGGTCAAATGCCTCAACACATTAAGGTGTTATTATACAAAATATTCATTACAGCGCGAAAAAGTGGGCTCTTGTAAAAGCCTTCTCCTGTGCACAAATAGGTTTTAATCGGCTATTTGTTAATGTGTTGTGTCTGCCACAAACCCTCTCATTCTCAGCCATTGGGGCTACTTCAACCTCTCCTGATACCAGAAGCACCTTGGATCCAAATAGTTATGGATTTTGTAACAGATCTGCCTGATTCTGAAAGTTTCTCCACAATTTGGATGGTTATTGACCGATTCTCCAAGATTACACACTTCATTCCACTATCTGGCTTACCTTCAGTCTAGGCACTGGCATGTCATTTTCCTACGGAGATCTTCCATCTACATGGGTTAACAGTATCCATTGCATCCAATCGATGGATCCAGTTTAGATCCAAATTCTGGTGAAAGCTATGTAAATCCCTGCATATTACTCAGACCTTCTCTTCTGGTTATCATCAACAAACTAATGTCCAAACTGAATGTGAAAACCAGATTTAAAAGACTTTTCTGCATAATTACATATCAGTTCAGCAAAACGATTGGTCTAAATTGTTACCCTGGGACGAATTCAGCTATAATAACCATGTAAGTGAGTCCTCTGGGTCGTATCCATTCCAGATTGAATTTGGGCAACATCCCAGGATACCTCTGCCTATATCGGGTGTTGTTTCAGTACCAGACACTAAAGCTGCGACCATATTTATTTATTTATTTGGATTTTGCTTACACCTTTTTCAGTAGTAGCTTAAGGTGAGTTACATTCAGGCAGGGGTGTAGCCAGACTTCGGCGGGAGGGGGGTCCACGTTGTATGTGCAGGACGTCAGACTCACAGAAACAGAACGAAGCCTTGCGTGCAGGACGTCAGACTCGAACGAAGTCTTGTGCAGGATTGGGGGGGGGTCGTCAGGTCATCGTCAGGGGGGTCCTGGGGCAAATCTATGGGGGCCCAGGCCCCCGTGGCTCCATACTGGTTACGCCCCTGCATTCAGGTACACTGGATATTTCTCTGTCCCAAGAGGACTCACAATCTAAGTTTGTACCTGAGGTACTAGAGGGTTAATTGACTTGTGAAAGATCACACGGAGCAGCAGTGGGATTTGAACTGGCCACCTCTGGATTTCAAGACGGTTGCACTAACCACTAGGCCACTCCTCCACTAAATAGAGGAAGAAGATGAGAGAACTTTCGATTCAAGCCACCGAATGCTATAAAAGGCAGGCTGAGAAGAAGAGATGTCCTGCTCCTCAATTCCAGCCTGGAGATATGGTCTGGTTGTCCTTCCAAGCTCACACCCAGGTTTATTGAACCATTTGCTATTCCTTTGTTGGATGGGTCTAGTCTCCTATCAAGTGAGGCTACCACCTACATTATGGGTGCATAACACCTTCCATGTATCTCTTCTCAAACCTGTTATATTAAATCAGAGAAGGAAGAAGCCACCAGCTCCTTCTGCAGTCTCCGCAGATCCAGATGAAATGTATGAAGCCCTGGACATTTTGAACTCTAGGAGGGTTCAGGGCAGACTTCAATACCTCATTGCTTGGAAAGACTACAGTCCGGGCATGTTCATCGCTGATATCACATTCTGGGGCCCTTATTTGCTGCCACTGCACACTTACTCTTCACCTTGCTACAGGTTGTCCTGCATTCTGCTTAGATGCTCCAGCTTCTAGCCTTGATTCCAGCTTCCAACCTTGGTTCCAGCTTCCAGCCTGTATTCCAGCTTCCAGTCCTGTTTCCAACTTGCACTCCAGCTTCCAGCCTCCGCTCCAGCTTTCTGCTCCCACTTCAGCTTCTAGCCGAGGTTCCTGCTTCCAGTCTTCAGTGTGGCTCCTGCTGTCTTCACCTTGCTTCAGCAAGTCTAGTTGGTCTTAGCTCTTTGTTTCTCCACCCGGGTCAGGTGACTCACCTACTGCTGGTTGGGGCCTGCCTGACCTTTGACCAGATAGGCAGCACAAATCCACCACGGTCCAAAGGCACACCAACCCTGGAGCATGACACATTTCCCCTTGTAAACTATTATACATTGGTAAGACTATGAGGGGCCTTTTTACTAAGCCATGTAGGTGGGTATACGTATCCTACATGCATCAATTTGGAGTTACCATCCAGCTACCAAGTGGCCCGGTCGGTAATTTCGTTTTTTACGTGCGTCTGCTATGCATGCCGGAAAATAATTTTTATTTTCCAGCATGCAGCGGAAACAGGGCTGTAATCATCATTCTATGCATGTAGACGATTACTGCATGGTTACTGCATGAGACCTTACCACTAAGGTCACGCGTGCCAATTTCTATTTTGCCACACGTCCATTTTTGTCAAAAAGATTTTTAAAAGGCCCTTTTTACAGGCGTGCTGAAAAATGGATCTGCTTGCTCCCAAAACATGCGCCTACACTAGCGCAGCCCATTTTTCAGCGCACCTTAGTAAAAGGACCCCTGAGAGCTTTAAATAAATTCATTATTAAACATAGACATGCTATAAAAAGAACTGTACCTGAGAAATCATTTGTGGAGCATATGCAAGCTAAGCAACACAAATTTGATGATTTAAGTTTCATTTTATTATATAAAATAAATCCACACTGGAGAGGTGGAGACATTAATAGCCAGCTATTGCAGGCAGAACACAGGTTCATATTAAAATATGATACTGTTACACCAAAAGGCTTGAACTAGGAATCAGATCTTTCTGTATTTTTGTAGTCACCAAATAGAACACTGGCTCTGAAGTAGTGACTACACATTTAATTAGTTTATGCAATTTCTGTGGTTTAACACGTTATTTTGTGTATTTGGCTGTTAATAATTGTTTTTATCCTTATTTATTGGTGTTTTAGTAATATAATTCATATGGCTGTTATTTATAATTCCGGGAATAACATGTATAGAATGTTTGTACGTTTGGGAAGCTTGCCAGGTGCCCTTGGCCTGGATTGGCCGCTGTCGTGGACAGGATGCTGGGCTCGATGGACCCTTGGTCTTTTCCCAGTGTGGCATTACTTATGTACTTATGTACTTATATTGCAGAATGTTTGTATTTATTAATATATTTATTTGTGTGGTCATTCTTCTTCATTTTTATGCAGATTTTACCATTTTTAATCCTTTTGGAGTGATTCTTGAGTTTGTACTTCATTGTTATGAGATTCCCTAAATTGTACAGAACTTCCTTGTTCCAATGACTTCATTTGCATCATTGGAACGCATCCAAGATAGACACTGAAAAACGTGGAGGGGCATAATCGAATGGGGACGACCATCTCTAAGGGCGCCCATTTCTAAGGACGTCCTGACGAAGGGGCGGGGGAACCCGTATTATCGAAACAAGATGGGTGTCCATCTTTCGTTTTGATAATACAGTCAGGGATGCCCAAATCCCAACATTTAGGTCAACCTTAGAGATGGTCGTCCTTAGGTCGTCGTTATCGTCGTCCCCGGTTTTCAGCAATAATGGAAACCCAGGACGCCCATCTCAGAAACGACCAAATCCAAGCCATTTGGTTGTGGGAAGAGCCAGCATTCGTAGTGCACTGGTCCCCCTCACATGCAAGGACACCAACTGGGCACCCTAGGGGGCACTGCAGTGGACTTCAGAAATCGCTCCCAGGTGCATAGCTCCCTTACCTTGGGTGCTGAGCCCCCCAACCCCCTCCTCCCCAAAACCCACTCCCCACAACTGTACACCACTACTATAGCCCTTAGAGATGAAGAGGGGCACCTACATGTGGGTACAGTGGGTTTGTGGTGGGTTTTAGAGGGCTCACATTTACCAGCACAAGTGTAACAGGTGGGAGGGGCCTGGGTCTGCCTGCCTGAAGTGCACTGCACCCACTAAAAACTGCTCCAGGGACCTGCATACTGCTGTGATGGAGCTGGGCTGGCATAGAGGTTGGCAAAAAAAGTTTTTAAAATTTTGTTTTATGTGAGGGAGGGGGTTGGTGATCACTGGGGGAGTAAGGGGAGGTCATCCCCGATTCTCTCCAATGGTCATCTGGTCAGTTCGGGCACCTTTTTAGGCTTGGTCATGAAAAAAAATGGACCAAGTAAAGTCGGCCAAGTGCTAGTTAGGGACGCCCTTCTTTTTTCCATTATCGGCCGAGGACGCCCATCTGCTAAGCACGCCCCAGTCCCGCCTTCGCTACGCCTCCGAAACGTCCCCGGGAACTTTGGTCATCCCCGCGACGGAAAGCAGTTGAGGGCGTCCAAAATTGGCATTCGATTATGCCAATTTGGGCGACCCTGAGAAAAGGACGCCCATCTTCCGATTTGTGTCGGAAGATGGGCGCCCTTCTCTTTCGAAAATAAGCCTAAGATTTTAAAATAGTTTTAGGCTTTTTTCCACTTTTTTTTTTTTTAACGAAGAATAGTGATTTCAGGTCAGCAGACCTAGCTGTATCTAGCTCTATCATCGATTTTAAGTTCTGACGTTTCTAAAAAGATCAATGTAATTTGATATTTCAAATCTTTTAATTTACATTTTAGATTCATATAACTGTTTTTCAGGTAAAATTTCTCACATTCCTTCTGAGAATCCATTTCTTTATGACAGATGGTTTGTAAGTTTTTAAGAATCTTTGCATTGCTAATACTATTCCACAGCATGGTTGAGTCTTTATTTCTGCCTGTGGAGTAGAAGTGCTGCTGCTCTGAAGAGAGAGTGCTGTATTTGTGAGTACTTTTTAAACCAACAAACTGTTAGTGGGTTTTTTTAAACAAGCTATTCATGCTTTCTAACGTTAAGGAGTTCTTTGGAACTTTTATTTTTAGGCTGTTTTGGATAGAATTTTGCTATTAGAGGGAAGTTTGTTCTAGTTTCCCTTTAGGTATGTGTCCTTTTTGGTGTGACTTTTGCTTGTCTATAAAGATATGGCTGAGAACCATTTAAAATTCACTCTTTCCATATTCTACTACTACTTACTACTTAACATTTCTAGAGCGCTACTAGGTTTACGTTGTGCTGTACAGATTAATAAAAGGACAGTCCCTGCTCCAAGGAGCTTACAATCTAATGGGAGAAATTTCAAATAGGGGCAGTCTAGATTTCCTGCTTAGAGGTATGGTGGTTAGGTGCCGAAGGCGACATTGAAGAGGTGGGCTTTGAGCAAGGCTTTGAAGATGGGCAGGGAGGGGGCCTGGCGTATGGGCTCAGGGAGTTTATTCCAGGCATGGGGTGAGGCGAGGCAGAAAGGGCGGAGCCTGGAGTTGGCGGTGGTGGAGAAGGGTTCTGAAAGGAGGGATTTGTCTTGAGAACGGAGGTTACGGGTAGGAATGTAAGGGGAGATGAGGGTAGAGAGGTAGGGAGGGGCTGTAGATCGAGTACATTTGTAGGTTAAAAGGAGAAGCTTAAACTGTATGCGGTACCTGATCGGAAGCCAGTGAAGTGATTTGAGGAGAGGGGTGATATGAGTGTACCGGTTCAGGCGGAAGATAAGACGTGCAGCAGAATTTTGAACGGACTGAAGGGGGGATAGATGGCAAAGTGGAAGGCCAGTGAGGAGTAGGTTGCAGTAGTCAAGGCGAGAGGTAATGAGAGAGTGGATGAGAGTTTGGGTGGTGTGCTCAGAGAGGAAAGGGCGAATTTTGCTGATGTTATAGAGGAAGAAGCGACAGGTCTTGGCTATCTGCTGGATACGCGCAGAGAAGGAGAGGGAGAAGTCGAAGATGACTCCGAGGTTGCGGGCATATGAGATGGGGAGGATGAGGGTGTTATCAACAGAGATAGAGAATGGAGGGAGAGAAGAAGTGGGTTTGGGAGGGAAGACAATAAGCTTGGTCTTGGCCATGTTCAGTTTCAAGTGGCGGTTGGACATCCAGGTCGCAATGTCGGCTAAGCAGGCCAATATTTTAGCTTGGGTTTCTGCAGTGATGTCTGGTGTAGAGAGATAAAGCTGGGTGTCATCAGCATAAAGATGATATTGGAACCCATGAGAGGAGATTAGGGAACCCAGGGAGGAGGTGTAGATTGAGAAAAGAAGGGGTCCAAGGACAGATCCCTGAGGAACTCCAACAGAGAGCAGGATGGGGGTGGAGGAAGAACCCTGAGAATGTACTCTGAAGGTACGGTGGGAGAGATAAGAGGAGAACCAGAAGAGGACAGAGCCCTGGAACCCAAGTGAGGACAGTGTGGCGAGAAGTAAGTTGTGATTGACCGTGTCAAAAGCGGCGGATAGGTCGAGGAGGATAACGATGGAGTAGTGACCTTTGGATTTGGCAAGGAACAGGTCATTGCAGACTTTAGATAGTGCCGTTTCCGTTAAGTGTAGGGGGCGAAAGCCGGATTGAAGTGGATCGAGGATGGCATGAGAGGAGAGAAAATCAAGGCAAAGGCGTTCAAGTATCTTGGAGAGGAAGGGTAGGAGAGAAATGAGGCGGTTGGAGGGACAGGTAGGGTCAAGTGATGGTTTTTTGAGGAGTGGTGTGACTACCGCATGCTTGAAGGTGTCAGGGACAGTAGCAGTGGAGAGAGAGAGGTTGAGGATATGACAGATGGGGGGGGGTGACAGTAGGAGTGATGGTGTTAAGTAAGTAGGTGGGGATGGGGTCTGAGGAACAGGTAGTGCATTTCGAGGAGGAGAGAAGATAAGTGGTTTCCTCTCCAGTGATATCGAGAAAAGAGGAGAAGGAGGCCTGGGTTGGTTGGTTGAGGGAGTGTATTATAGGGTGAGGAGGAGGAGAAGATGGTTTGGTGGTGAATTCTAGGTTGATTTTCTGCACCTTGTCGCGAAAGTAGTCTGCCAGTGATTGAGGAGAGAGTGAGGGGGGGGGAGTGGGAGCAGAGGGCACTTTGAGGAGGGACTTGAGGGTGGCGAAGAGACGACGGGGGTTAGAGCTGAGGGAGTTAGTCAATTGGGTGTAATAGTCCTGTTTGGCGAGGAATAGGGAGGACTGGAAGGAGGATAGCATGAATTTATAATGAATAAAATCGGTATGGGTGCGAGATTTCCTCCAGAGGCGTTCAGCATATTCAAGCACTGTTGCTTTCATTTCACACCAGCTTGCTCTGTTGCAATTATAGTCATTTTTCCTGGGATTCTATATACCGCACCTCAATTTCCACATGGAAATCAAAGCGTATTCCATAACGTGCATAACTTAATTAACAAGCTAATCAGCGCTGATAATTGGATGCTAACAAGCAACTATCAGCACTACTTGCTAAGTGTATTCTGAAATGCGGGGCACGTAAATTCTAAGTCGCATAGTTGAAAAGTTGGCGTGATTATGGGAGTGGAATGGGTGAGCTGTGGGCATTTCAAAAATCTGTGTGCATTGTTATAGAATACACCCATTCTGTGCCTAATTTAGGCATTGGGATGTACACCAGGTTTTAGTTGGCCTAATTGACTGTGACTATATTTAGTCACGCAGAGCAGCCTAATTAAAGCATACTTTATAGAATGTGCTTTGATTTCCACGCAGAAATTGAGGCGCAATATACAGAATCTAGCCCTTTATTCACTATTGATGTAGCTTGTTCTTTTGCATGCCCCACAATTGTGGTTGTTTTATTTATGGTGCATTTTATAACTGCACTGTTATATTATTTGTATTTAATGTTTCATTTAATTTGTATGTTTTATTGGAATGATTTTTGATATGATTTAATATTTTATTAAGTGTAGAGCACTGTGTAATCTAGTAGTGCTCAGAAATGATTAGTAGTACTAGTTAATATTCATTCGTATGTTTTTAATTTATATGTCTGGACTACAGCTTTACCCCTGACACAACCTGTCTACTTCTACGTCTGTTGGTCTGCTCCATGTTTTGTTGCTCTGTATGATGCAGCCTTTCCTCTCTCTTCCCAAGGATTTTAGGGCCTCTCCAATTTCTCAAGATCTCTATGCTACAAGGATGTTGTTTTTGGCCAGGTCATTTGCACCCGGGTGAATCAGAACATCAATTTTGGAATCCTTACTTTCTTCTCTGACTGCGTTCAGTATTTGGTTTGTATTCCTGCTAGTTGAGGATCCTGGAAGGCATTACAACTTGCTAGAATCCTTGGACTGTGTTCCCAAGTTACTGCATCTTATAATAGAATCTTTTAACCATAAGAATTTTCTGTTTTCAGATGTTTTATCAGTGCTTTAGGGTTGTCTTTTGCATTGAGCCACTTTTTATCTGACTCCATCTCAGATTTCATTTCATGGGTATCATAGTCTTTTAGTGCAAAAAAGGAATTTTGTAGATGCAGCAATTGAGAAGGCGTAAGCTTGTGTGTCACAGATCACAATTTACCTCAGCCCAACCCTTCTATTCTTGGGTTGTTTTATTCTCTCTGGCAGATAGGATAAATTGTATGGATACTTGTCGCGTGCACGAGGACCTTGGCACACTGTCAGGCTTCTTCCCCGGGAGCACTGGTTTCGTAAGTCCTTGGACCACTACCGTGGAGCGGCAGTGGCAGGCAAGATCACCTACAAGGTAGAGATAAGACAAGACTGGACCGGAACTCCGGACTGGAGTTCTACACTGGAACACTCGGAACTGGAACGCACCGGACAGGTGCGCACTGGAGTGGGGCCCGCTGGACTGGACACACTGGAGTGGCCCCACTGGACAGGAACATACAGGAGTGAAACCCGCTGGACTGGAACACACTGGAGCGGAACTGGAACACCCTGGACCTAGGCTTCACCTACACTTGACTGCCTTCCCCCTCGGGTTGAGCCCTCAGGTTCTGGCAGCCGGTAGGACTTACAGGAACAGCAGGAATGAAGATCCAGGAGTGCCCCCCGGCACCTAGGAGAAGGCAAGGCAGACAAGCAGGAACTGTCCGGGTTCTGGCAGTCAGCAGGAATCAACACAATGACTAGTAGACTGTACCCAGGCTAATAGGAACGCTATACCCAGGCAACCAGTCATACACAGGAACATACACAGAGCAAACTCAGGAGACTTAGAAAAGCTATACACCAGCTAACAACAAAGCTGTGCCCAAGCTAACAAGTCATGCACTGGAAACATACACAGAGCAAACTCAGGAGACTTAGTAAAGCTATACCCCAGCTAACAACAAAGCTGTGCCCAAGCTAACAAGTCATGCACTGGAAACATACACAGAGCAAACTCAGGAGACTTAGTAAAGCTATACCCCAGCTAACAACAAAGCTGTGCCCAAGCTAACAAGTCATGCACTGGAAACAGACACAGAGCAAACTCAGAAGACTTAGTAAAGCTATACCCCAGCTAACAACAAAGCTGTGCCCAAGCTAACAAGTCATGCACTGGAAACAGACACAGAGCAAACTCAGAAGACTTAGTAAAGCTATACACCAGCTAACAACAAAGCTGTGCCCAAGCTAACAAGTCATACACAGGAAACAAACACAGAGAACTAGCAGAGCTAGACACAGAAGGGTAGGAAACCCATAGAGCAATAAACACAGAAGGGCTGAAACCCTACAAGCGATAAACACAGAAGGGCTGAAAACCCACAGAAGGGTAGGAGACCCACAGAGCAATAAACACAGAAGGGCTGAAACCCTACAGAGCCATAAACACAGAAGGGCTGGAAACCCACAAGCGATAAACACAGAAGGGCAGAAAACCCACAGAGCAAAAGACAAGGAAAGCAAACGGTGCTAACAGCACACTAACCTCGGGACCTAAGGCACTGCGGAGGAAATGGCAATGCAAAGGCCAGGACTGTAGTTTCCAAGTCACTAATAAAGCCCTTCAACACCAGAGCCACAGGTGCAGCAATCACCTTGCAACCAAACAGAGGCTTGACACACAAAGCAGTCATCCCATAGGAAGGAACAGCGGGAGCCATCTTGGATACTGGCAAGCAGGAGGAAGCGGCAGCCATCTTGGAAGAGGCAAAGCCCACACAGGTGAGATTCAGTAGGGCAATCAGCACACAGAGCCAGAGAGAAACTAAGACAGAGACAGACACAGAGACAAGCAGAAGCCAGCACAGCCACTGACTCCCAGAAACAGGGTAAGTATGAGGGTGGTCACGGCCACAGACGTGACAATACTGTGTATTCCTGGAGACTCTTAATTTTAGCCAATTCCTGTTTGAGTTGGATGAGCAAATTTTTCATATCAGAGAGTTAGAGATAGATGGGGAAAATTCTAAGCCTAGGAATGGTCTGCCTTGGGACTATTGCACCATAGTTATTGTACTGAATAAAAGTCATGATAATTTAAGAACATAAGAATAGCCATACTGGGTTAGACCAATGGTCCATCTAGCCCAGTAACCTGTTTCCAACAGATGCCAATCAAGGTCACAAGTACCTGACAGAAACCCACATAGTAGCAACATTCTATACTAGCAATCCCAGGGCAAGCAGTGACTTCCCCATGTCTGTCTGAATAGCAGAATATGGACTTTTTCTCAAGGAATTGTCCAAACCTTTTTAAAACCCAGATACATTAACTGGTGTTACTACATCCTCTGGCAAAGAGTTCCAAAGCTTAACTATTCGTTGAGTGAAAAAATATTTCCTCCTATTTGTTTTGAAAGTATTTCCATGTAACTTCATTAAGTGTCCCCTAGTCTTTATACTTTTTGAAAGAGTAAAATATCGATTCACTTCTATTCATTCTACAATTTGTTGGAATGAGTTAGAACAACTGTACTTTGATAATGAATATCAAATAGCAAGATTACTTGATTGTCACTCAGTTGAAGAATATTGAATATGTATATTGGGAAGACTATGTAGGAAAGGCAAGCTAAGGGGTTGGTGGGTGAGTGAGGGGTAGTAGGGGACAGATTATATGTGACAAAACCTGCTTGGACCGTCAAACAATTATTGAAACAACATGTTAACAAGCTAAAAAGGAGGAGGAGTGGCCTAGTGGTTAGGGTGGTGGACTTTGGTCCTGGGGAACTGAGGAACTGAGTTCGATTCCCACTTCAGGCACAGGCAGCTTCTTGTGACTCTGGGCAAGTCACTTAACCCTCTATTGCCCCATGTAAGCCACATTGAGCCTGCCATGAGTGGGAAAGCGCAGGGTACAAATGTAACAAAAAAAATTTATAAGGGGCACCTAAATTGAGGTGCTATTTACATGCATCAATATATAGAATAGGCACACCTATGTGCGTAGATGTTGCTAATTGGCATTTATTCACATAGGTAGGTGCTAGAAGCTATTTTATAAACAGTGCACCTAGGTCGCACAGAACACAACAGTATGGAGGGTATTACTGTGGAAGGAGCATGGGTGTGTCACCTAGCAACATGTGTAACTTATACAATACCGTCAGTTGTGTGCATTACCAGGCACACTTGGACATGCCCACTTATGCCTGCCACATAAGTGAATCTGCCAGAGTAGACTTATGCTACCATTCTATAATGACTTAGGTGTGCCCCAAAGCCATTATAGAATTGGTTCTAGGTGCACTCATTTGTGGCACCTATATGAATTTCTCAGCCAGAGAACCCTGCTGGGCAACTGTGAGCTACCTGAACCCAGCTCAAGTTATTATCAAGTACATGCCAAGGTTGTTTTTTTTTTAAATTACTATGTAATAAAGGCAGAATTTCATTTTTTACAGATACAGATTAATCTCAAGCAACAAAGGGGGTGTTTTACTAAGCTGCGGTTGCGTTTTTAGCTCACGGTAGAAATAAGCTGGCTGTAAAAGCTGAGATGCCCATTAAATTCCTTTGGGTGTCTCAGTGTTTCCCTCCAGCTGATTTCCACAGCGAGCTAAAAATGCTACCGAGAATTTAGTAAAAGACCCCCAAAGCTACGTTATTTTCTAAAAAGTAACAAAAATCTAAATCAACAGACTGACAATTATTTATAAGAGACATTTTAAAAAGAGCAGACTGTTAAGCACATTTCCAAAAGAGCAATCTTAAGCAGTTTGGAAAAAGAGCAAGCTTAATCAAAGACAGAAACTAAGGCAATCTATTTTTTTTTTCTGGAACATCTAATGCAAAAAGATAGAGAATTTAAGCAATCAGAAAAGTTTCAAAATTAAGCAAACTTAGGGCCCTGTTTACTAAGCCATGCTGTAGGTGCGCTAGCATTTTTAGCGTGCGCTAATGCTAGAGACATGCATATATTCCTATGGGTGCTAGTGAACCTTAGTAAACAGGGCACCTAGACTGATTCTCCTAGTACAATTGAGCAGGAAAATTACTGCAGGGTTGATTAACTCTCGTAGCCACAGTAACATGCTTTGCATTGCTGTGGTTAGTAATATCATGCTTTCCCAGTCACAGCAATAGACAATAGTGAGCCTCAACTCTAGGTACAATTTTTAAAGCAGCTTGCCTTAAAAAAAAAAACACTCCTCCCTTTGTCCACTCTACTGCCCAATCCTTGGTGGCCTAGTGTCATGACCATGTCCTCCTCCCATCCATACACCTATCCAGTGCCTGAATATTTAAACAAAAATTACCCTTCCACCCTCAATCCCTTTTATCAAAAAGCTCTTATTCCTCTGACCTCCTTTACCATCCTGACAGTTTCTGTCTAGAATCTGTTAGCACTGCAAACCTACCCCTATACATCTAGATTTTGCTTGGCAAATACCAGAGCATCCCTGGTTTGATCCCCGCATTCTCTCTTTCACAGCAGAAGTTGGGGAAGAGGCCATCTGCTCTTCTAACACATTATTCACTTTCCCAATCTTTAAAATATTAACCCATCCCAACCCCTACTCGAATTCCTTAGAAATCCCAAACTCACCATTAGTGAGCTTCAGTAAGCCAACAGGAGGAATCATTCTTCCTGCTGGCCTGGTGTCCAGCATTACTCTGACAGTAACATTAGTAATGATACTAGGATAGAATTATTGTCAAAGCAGTGCTGGACACTGAATGGGAGAGTGAGTCTTCCTGCTGGTTTGGCTGGGACTCACTATGTGTGTTTGGAGATTTCTAAGGCATACAGAGGCATCAGAAGTGAGTAATGGAGGGGATCAGAAGTGAATAATGGAGGGGAAGGCAAACCAAAGGTTTGTTCATTAAGAGCTTCTTTTACAAAGACACACTAGCGATTCCCGTGCAGCAAATGAGAGGAAGCCTTCTCATTTGCCGCACAGAGAATCAGTAGCGCGGCTTTGTAAAAGAGACCCTAAATACATCGAGGCTTTAAAAAATCAGATTGTACATAATTCAACAATTAAAATAATTCTACACAACAGCCTTTGAATAAAATAATACAGTAATGTACAGAAAGTATCACACTTCAACAAGCAGTTCACTTTCAGAGGTCTATTCCATCCACTCTAGATTTTTATACAACAGATTTTCTAAAGGTGTTCAGGTATGTTTGTTAATGCCATACTACTCAAAGCCAGCTGTAGGCAGATATAAATAATGCAACCATAACAGGCCATATGACTGGAGGAAACAGCAGTATTCACACCCGCACAAGTTGAAAGATGGTTCTCCTAGTCAGACATCAGCTAATGAAAAAGCTTGTTCCCAAAAGAAGCCAGCAGAAAAGGAGCAACATTGACAGCTGACTCCTGCTCCAGCATGGAGCTGACAAAAGTTAAGAAGAGAAGCAACACCGCTAGCCAGTTTCAGTGTAGAGCTATTGAAAGAAGAGCATGAAGGGGCACTGAGAAGTTAGTTCTCATGTAGGATTCCCCCTCCAACATTACCAACTATTTGAGTACAGAAAGACACTGCTAGGTAGAAAGAGCACTTAGCCGTGCCCTACTGCTTTTCCCGCTTCCCATGGCTCTTTGGCTCACATTGCTCAGTAGAGCCAATAAAATGAAGGTGGCAAGAAAAGCAATGGTATACTGAGAAACACTTTTTCCCATCTCAATGACCAATGCTGTCTTTCTGCCTGCTCACTCAGTGCACACTGATTGCTCTTTTAACACATTGCTGGCATGAGAAGCAGAGAACAGGGTAGGGAAGGCAAGCTGAAGGTGAAGAAATATAAGAAAGAAGTTAGGAATTATCCTCACTTGGTGTATATTCTCTGTGCCACAAAAAAAAAAAAAAAAAAAAAAAAAAAAACAGATAAAAAAAACCAGTCATACCAAGATGGGCAAAATTCAGGTATAAACAGGGGAGCAGGAAAAGAGAAGGGGAGAGAACAGAAACTAGTGGGGAGAAAACAGCACTGCTGGGGTGGTAGCAGCAGTCACAACTGTAGCCAGGTGGCCCAATGAATGAGCTTACAGTGCAAGGGAGACACATCCCACATTTCATTACCATTCTGAATCCAATTTATGCCTACTGACAGCTCTACTGTACCCACAACATTGTTTGTGTTATACCTTATTGTAAAACATGGCATTGCTAAACCAAAGTCCTGAGAGCTGCTATGTAGCAAATACATGTATGCTGAAGTTTCTGCAATTGTATTATCTATACTAGTATAATAAAACCATGCCTGACTTCTGGATACGGCAGATCTGGATATTTTTCTTTTGTTGTGCAAATGTTCAGGCAGTGTTTTTTGGTTTTTTTTTTTTAGATTACATGACTATAAAAATGTGCTAAACTTTGCCTTGTATAATGCATTTATGAAATAGACCTGGCAATCTCCAAAATAAATATGTATCAGGTCTGAGTCTACCAAATCTGTCATTAGTCATCTATATACTTATATTAGTTATCAGAGAAACATAATTAGTAAACAATATTTCACTTTGTTGTGTCGTAGTATGAAATAGGCACATCATCATCATATAGCATTAATTAATATTATGACAGTCGCTAAGGGTTAATATATTCTATTCAGCATTTTAATAACAGTAAACAAAAGCAGCTCAGCTATGCAGCAAAATCCATCACACCACACAGATGGTTATAAGGTTTTCATTATGTGGTTTCCATAGCAATCATATTCCAGTTCTAGAAGGTTCTTCCAAATAAGCAGCTTGTATTTACATGCTTCTCAGTGGCAGCATGAGATTCTTGAACATGTGAGGTTTTGTTTTTTTTAATTGCAATCACATATTGTTTGGACTCTCAATTGAATGCTTTGCTAAATCTGTGAAGATACAAAAGAAAATGCCATACCAAACACACTTTTAAATGTTTAATTTCTAAACACTACTGTATGCATCTGTAACACTCTGCAACTTGTGGGGTATGTTTACTAAGGTGCGTTAATATTTTTAATGCACCTGTAAATTTAAGGTGCATTAAACTCTAACGCGCCTATATATTTCTACGGGCGTTAGCGTTTAACGCACGTAAACCATTTACACACATTAAAAACTCAAACGCGCTCATAGCACCGCTTAGTAAACATAGGCGTGTATTTGTAATGGGGTTACAAGCATATATATTGACTTTTAAAATATTATATTACAAAACCATGAATTATCCTCACTTGATGTATATTCTCTGTGCCACAAAAAAAAAAAAAAAAACAGATAAAAAAACCAGTCATACCAAGATGGGCAAAACTCAGGTATAAATATACACGCACCATCAAAAAGCTGGACTCAGCATTAAGGAGGAAGCAACTTCACTCTTCAACCATGAGGCTGGATTAAGCTAAGTTTTTAGAAACATGAGTTTCTTCGAGCTTTGCCTACCTTCTGAGTTTTTGAACCAGTTTCTGGGTAAACCTACTCTGAGACTGGTCAATCCCCACTGCAGTATATGTTCTCATAGTCTCATGCTTTACTGAGATTTAACTGCCCGTGCTAGTACACAAGACAGGAAAACTGTAAGCAGGAAAATAAAAAAATGTTACGGTGACTGTACAGGCATAGAACCAATGCAGCAGATGCAGCAAACCAGAGGCTGGTACTCTTATCTCCCAGATGTTGGTATGTCCGGCCCATGCTGGATTAAAGGCCTCAAAACTGTCTCTGCTTCCAAACTTTCTGTGTCCTTCTCTGAGCCTGACACGGATTTTGTCTGAAGTACATCAAACCAGGCTACTGGCTCAATGCAATTAAAGGGGCACATTTATATAGTCTTGTTTTAGTTTTGCTCTAATGTAAAAATTGCTCCAGTTTTGCATCAATATTTTTAACTTTAATTTTTATTGAGACATGTTTAACTTCTAATACAATATAGAGAACAAACAATAAAGATGCTACAAGTAAATACTAGGCCTTTTTTAATCAAAGAAATTGAGAGTGTTTTTTGAAATGGTGCAAACCCATTGATTCAGCGTTCAGCAAGCATCTGACTGCCAATGGCCTAGATTAGTCCCAGTTCTGACCCTCACTATGTTAAGTCTTGAACTGACAGTCTGCTTCTTATCTCTGTTACCAATTCCAGTAAGAAATCAAGAGGAAAACAGAATCAATAAGGGGAGCAATGATGGACTGTACTTATAACCTATGTGATGTGAATAAAAGAGTGAGCACAAGTTGAAAAAAAGATTTACCCTGTTCCCTTTAGACCCTGGGGCTAGTAAGCAAACTGGAGATGGGGACTTAAGATGGTACAGGCAAGCTGAAGGGAGAGGGGGAACGGGACATTTTAACATGGGGATAGGCTTTGGAAAGTAGGAGTAGGGTTGTCAGGGGGCAGGGTTTACTTGTAAGTTATAGGGGGAGGGGGCCTGCCTCCTGCCCCTACCAAAGCTAGCTTCCAAAATGGCACATGAAACCTAGTGGTAGTACTGCAAGGCTAGGATTGGATTTGAGAACCCCTGCCTTAGAGTACCTCGGACTAGTACAGTTAGGCCCATGCAGGTCTGGGGGGGGGGGGGGGGTTGTTTTGAGTATGGAGTTGGGCTTTTGAGTGGGTAGGGCATGGATGAGCATCGGGGGGGGGGGATCTTGTGAGGAGGTTGTGGGTGCTGATTAGAGGGGACTGGGGAACAGTATTGCAGCCTTTTTAAAGATGTGGCCCAGGAGCATTGGGCTATGTTTTGATGCCCGATATTCCTGGGTCACTGGAATAATGCTGCTTATGAGGTGGCTTGAAAGCAGCATTATTCCTTTACCACAGGAGTCAGTAAGCTGCGGTACTGAGATACCTCAGGTTGATGACTCCAGTGATAAATCAACGTGTGGTAAAAGCAAGCCTTTTATCGCACCTTGATAACTCCCCAATTAAATGTAGGTGCACCTTTTTTAGTACTGCTCTCATGGGCCAATATTCAAAGATAATTATCTGGTATCTTCAGGAGACAACTAGCTAAATAGCTCTTTCCAAATTTGAGAGGCATTAGAGGCCAACTGAAACTGCTTTTTTCAGTTTCAGCCGAAACCAAAACTGCCACCAAAACTGTTTGAAAGCTTTCGGCCAAACCTGAAACATCAGCCAAAACTCATCACCTGGTTTCGGCTGACAATGAAACCTCAAGTTTGGTTGTGTGAAATGTGAACCAGCGAGGTTGCTGGGGATTTTCAGAGCTTGCAGTCTGCATCCCTTTGCTAAACCCACAGTTTCCAAGCTAGAATATAATTTAAATAATAAAAGACTGTATTTTACCTCCAAAATAGCCTCCATATACATGGACTGCAGCTAATTAAAACTGAAACTAAAAGTCATAGTGCTTTTACAGTGTTTCACTTTGTGCCACACTCAGAGTGATAGCTGACATAACTCCACAGACAGGCTAATTCCTAGGAAGCTTATCATCCTAAATTTACAAATTCCAGCTAAAATTTTATATCAAAAGCATTTATTTAGAGCACTCCATTCAACATAAATTATTGTGCAAGATCATAACTTCATTACTTGCAAACGCAGCATGAAAAAAACAAAGTACTAAGAGCAGCCCCCTCCCCCCCACCTGGGACTACACTACAATCCGTGATGGTGTAATGGTGTAGTCAGGACAGGAGCAATGCCCCAGGCATGGCAGACATTTTGAGAGCAGTACCAGAATGGGCAAAATAATATAAGCATTACCATACTGGGACAGAATGAAGGTCCATTAAACCCCGTATCCTGTTTTCAACAGTGGCAACTCCAGGTCACCAATACCTGGCAAGATCCCAGATTTATGCTGCTTATCTTAGAAATAATTAGTTGATTTTCCCAAGTCCATCTTAAAAACGGCTTAAGGACTTTTCTTTTAGGAAATTAGCCAAACCATTTTTAAACCCTGCTAAGCTAACTGCTTTTACCACATTTTCTGGCAACGAATTCCAGAGTTTAACTACATGTTGAGTGAAAAAATATTTTCTTTGGTTTGTTTTAAATTTACTACTTTGTAGTTTTATTGCAGGCCCCCTAGTCTTAGTATTTTTCAAAAGGGTAAACAAGCGATTCACATCTACCCGTTCCACTTCACTCAGTATTTTATAGACCTCTATCATATCTCCCCTCAGCCGTCTCTTCTCCAAGCTGAAGAGCCCTAACAGCTTTAGCTTTTCTTCATAAAGTCGTCCCATCCCCTTTATCATTTTCGTCATCCTTCTCTTTACCTTTTCTAATTCCACTACATCGTTTTTTAGATGAAGTGACCAGAACTACACACAGTATTCAAGGTGTGGTCGCACCATGGAGCAATACAAAGGCATTATAACATTCTCATTTTTGTTTTCCATTCCTTTCCTAATAATTCCTAACATTCTATTTGCTTTCTTAGTCACTGCTGCACACAGAGCAGAGGGTTTCAATGTATCATCAGTGGTGACATCTAGATCCTTTTCCTGGGTGGTGACTCCTAATATGGAACTTTGCATCAGGTAGCTATAATTTGGGTTCCTCTTTCCCACATGCATCACTTTGCACTTGTTCACATTAAATACCATCAGCCATTAGGATTCCCAGTCTCGTAAGGTTCTCTTGCAATTTTTTACAATCCTCTTGCGATTTAATAACTTTGTGTCACCAGAAAAATTAATTACCTCACTAGTTATTTACATATCTAGATCACTTATAACTATGTTATAAAGCAGCGGTCCCAGCACAGACCCCTGGAGAACCCCACTATCTACCCTTCTCCATTGAGAATACTGACCATTTAACCCTACACTCTTTCTATCTTTTAACCAGTTCTTAATCCACAACAGGACATTACCTCCTATCCTATGACTTTCTAATTTCCTTAGGAGTTGTTTATGAGGGTACTTTGTCAAATGCCTTTTGAGTCGTTCATGAGGTATTTTGTCAAATGCCTTTTGAAATCCAGATACATAATATCAACTGGCTCATCCTTATCTACATGTTTATTTATCCCTTCAAAGAAATGTAGTAGATTGGTAGGGCAGGAGTAACTGGGGATTGCTCCTACCCCAACTTTACCCCTAGACCACCAGGGTTTGTAAAATAGGCCCAAGGGGGACCCATGGGTGGGGGTGGGATTTTAGGCCGGTTTTGGCACCATAACCAAAAATGAAAGCAAAATTTGGTTAGACTTTAACTGGCACACACATGGGTGGTTATTTGGCCAAAATGTAATCAGTTAAAAGGGGGAGAAGGGTTTAGAGGTACAGTTAAACTGACAGCACCAATATCTAGTTGGCTTTAATAGATTAAGTTGGACACATAAATAGCAAATTTAATTTAACCAGGTAAAGATATCTAGTTAACTTTAACTGGGCAAAATGTGACTGAATATTGACCTCAGAAAAACAGAAGTCAACATGCAAGAAAGCAAAAATATCAGCACATACAAAACCTCTATTTACCTATAGTTCTAAGACATTGAAAAACCATTGTGCTGACAATTGTTTCAATCTGGCTGCTCTTTCTCAGTGGATTAGACAGGAAATGAAACAACAGTCCCTTTGAGTAGCTGCTTAAGACATCAATCACCCAAATGTCACATCTCTAACAATAGTGTTTGCAGTGACAACTACACTAGGCAGGTGATAGTGTCTTCTGAAATGACATACACAAACCAGGAAGATACTGACTCCATTCACACAAACTCATTTGATCAGAAGGATGTAGAATAATATTTGTGCTATGTAGAGACTAGTGGTGGAAGAATTAAAATAATTACTTTGCTAATGCCATCAACTTTGGCAGTAGTCTTGATGCTTGAGATGAAGTCAGTGAAACAGATAAGTTCGATTTGTACTGCTCGAGGAGCCCTCAGAGTTATCCTGCTACTCAAGAGACTCACACAACAGCCACATGAATACACAATATAATTATACAGAAAAATCTGCCTCCACATCAATCACTAACAACTGTTGCTCATGATACATCTATATTGTCAGACCATAGCAATGCTTGTGATTCTGGTACAGGTCAGATGGTTTCCTAGGAACCAAGTGTTGCAAAAGCTTCAGAATTCTCCTTCCTATAACTCAGAGGAACGTTTTGGGGCCCTTGCTCTTTAGTAGAGCTCTGGACAGTGTAATACAATGAGGGAGGGATTGCCCTCCCCCTCTCATCAGTCAAGGGGCAAGTGATGTCTCCTTGCACATTTTGGAGGGAAGCAAAAAAGGGCATGCAAGCTAATGTCTAGTGTCATTTTCCCTTAAGGAGTCCAAGCAGGAGTGAGGAGAGGTTGTTTGTAGCCCAGCACAGCTGGCGTGGAAGTAGGGGCTGCATCTGCATGTAACCAACTAGGCTGTGAACAACAGAGAGGCACCCCAGGCATGTCAGGCTTGACCTGCATAGAACTGCACACAAGGAAGAAAGGAGCATCTCATGCATAGGAGGTCTGAGAAGACCAGGAGAGAGGAAAACCACTTTTCATCGAGCAAAGAGAAAAGACTCAAGGGAGCAGGAGGAAACCTGACACTCAAGTGTATCTCTATTCCATTCTTGAAAATTCAGACTCTGATGTGAAGAGGGGCATCTTTTCCAGGTGCATCCACAGACTCTCAGAGTAACTGAACACATTTTATTAACTAACTGTATGTAATCCCCCATTATATGGGGGTTTACTGAGAGACAAGGTCCCTCTTAGAGTCCCTGGGGTGGGAGGAAGCCCAGCCCATGGGGGGGGGGGGGGGGGGTGATATAAGTTGTAGGGAGATAAAGGTTCCCTGGGAGTGAATGACAAGAGGGAGGAGTTACTAAGGGAATAAAGGTTAGAATTATACCCAGGAGGGGGTCTTTGGTTGCCTGATGGTCCCCTGCAAGAGACCAGGATGAGTAAAGGGGAATCCTACAGAGCAGCATGTCTTCTGGCTGTAGATGGTGGGGGGGGGGGGGGGGGGGGGGGGTTGTAGCTCCAGAAGCAGCAACCATTCAAGTGTGTGAAGTACGGGTGGATGTAGGACAGACCCAGCCCAGGAGCAAGAGGATTAGAGCCAGGAAGAGCTCGATCCCAAGACCAGGGTGGATCTAGAGTGGGGGGTCACCACTGGAAGAGGATCAGACCAGAGGAGAGTCTGAGCCTGCAGAAAATTGAGCAGTACTGAAGGGAATCACACTGCCCACAGGATAGACATGAATTTATATTTTGCTAAAAAAAAACTTGCTCTTGCAAATACACTTGAAGGAAAAGTGGCATGGGAGTTCTCCTGAGTAACATCAGAAAAATTGGAACCTAGTTTGAGTTTACCTGGAGTTGGAGTGCTGAAACTGTTTGATGTTGTTACTGTTAGAGAACAACGGTTAGAGTTGTTGCATAAACTGTTGCCTAAAGAGTGTTTTTTGCATACAGTGGACCAAAGGGGTTGCCCCGTTTCTCAACCCCCCCCCCCCCCATCGCAATTTCGGAAATTTAACCCACTCCAGGCTCGTCATGAGTGTGGACTGGAACTAAGAGGAGTGATCGTGTGTAAGTGGTGGAATTGTCCCCGTGAGCCCGGTCCGGGGAACTGAGCCTAGCCTGGGAAGGGAACACCCAGGCTATATATATTTTTGCACTTGCCCTTTTTGGGAGAAGAGTTGACTTTCTAAGCATACTTCTTACTAGGTGGTATACTTCTTTTTGTTAGCAGGCATAGAGGAGAGTGTTGACATTTTGTGTCCAGAGGTGCTATACATTGAAAAGAGGTTAAAAGACTTTGTGTGTGCAGGAATTTTGCAATCTCAAGAAAAAGGAGTGTGATGTACCCAAATAGGGATTGACTGAGATGTTTAATAGATATTGTTTGATGGCAAAATATTCCCAGTAGTGTAGGGCAGGGATTCTCAACCAGTAGGTTTTTCAGGATATCTACAATGAATATAGATTTGTATACAATGGATGCAGTGCATGCACATTTCTCTCATACACATTTATTATGGATATCATGCAAACCAGGCTGGTTTTTAGTTTTGCTGTAATGTAAAAAATGCTCCAATTTTGCATTAATATTTTTAACTTTAATTTGTATTCAGAAATTTTAAACTTATAATACAATACCGAGAATAAACAATAAAAATGCATGGTGTGAGCTCAGGATTGGATTGAGAACCCTGTAGGGGCTTATCCAAAATAATGAGAAGAAAAGATATGTATGAATCAGATTCACTTTCCTGACTTCCCTCCAACCTAGAAAATGCTTCTTTCCTCACTGGCCAATAATATTTGCATACTGTTTTGCACATGTCCAGCAGATAGATGGATATGTGCAAAGCTAGCATCCACTGTACACTGTAAGCCACTTTGCACCAAAACTTGTTTTTGGATAACAGTGGGATACATGAATGCATAAATAAAATAAATAATACATGTTTCATAGTCATCTTGTGATTTGTTTCGGTTGGAATCTTCCACTTCTTGTGCTCATTTGGTTTCTCTTATGGAAGTACTGGTCTTCTTTCCATGGCTTCGGACCACTCATGCTCAACCATATGACCCCCCTCCCTGCATTTACTTGCTATGTCACTTATATGAACACCTATAGAATAGGCATTAGGTGCCTTGCTGGCACTTTTACAGGTACGTGTACACTTATGTACATACGTGCTTGTGTTCTATATGTTTACACATGCAAGGGGTGCGTTTTATGGGTGTCTAGATTATAGTATTGCTCTTTATATGTCAGTATAGTTTTTGGAGTGTGACTGACAGAGTTACCTAAACACAAACGTAGCAAATTATATAGAAAGCGAATTGGTGACAAATGTGGTTTGCAATAACATTTGCATATGCAGTATCAGAAAGAATGCAGATGGTTTAAATTATCTCCTATAGCCATCTCTGAACTTGCAGCAGATTATTCAAATTTATGGTCTGTCTGATTTCTGTGCAGCAGAGATTGATTTCTGGAATCAGAAGACACGAAGGCAAGTCACCAGTGTGGCTCATTTCAGAAAAAGGAAACGCAATATAGCTCTTGGCATATTTCCACAGGAAAAGTCTGCCTTCCAGATGCTTCTCTGCAGACCACAACTGCTTCAACAATATTCACACACAGTTACAAAAATTCTTCAGAAGCATGAAGCCTACAGGCATTCTTGTTAATGGGGAAGTGAAAATCCTTTTTATTGTTTCTTAAAACACAAAAAATGAAGTTATCTGAAGGTAATTAAGCTACTTCGTCAATGTGGAACAAAAATGATAACAGCAGAAACACTGTAAAGTAGGCCATTGACTGGGTCAACCCACTGAACTCTGTGCTATAATCACACCAAATGAAAGATGACTTTATATTTTTCAAAGGCTTCAAACAACACAATTCACCCACAAATGTAGAATGTCTGTGTATACTAAGCGGTCTTACAAAGGAAGTGCAAATTTTTTTTTGTGAATTTAGTGAATGAAACAGACAGCAGTAGATATGTCTCATTTTACCAGCACAGAAGTAGGTTTGCACACTGTAAGAGATCCCTCTTTGTAATAACAATTGGGATGTTAACATATGCTGAGAAGAAAGCAACTGTTCTTATACCAACTTTAGAATAAAGAGAATTCAAAAGAAGCCTGTGTGCTCCATTTACATTTTGGGTATAAGCAGTACTAAAATGTGCACAGAGACCACAAGCTAAAACAATGTTCAAATATGCATCTTTTGCCTGAGGATTTACATGTCTGCACCTTTTGGCAAGGAAAATCGCCACATGAAAACTATGCAAGCTGACATGTGTACAAAAAGAAAAAAATCTTCTTAAAGCACCGTGGGACTTTTCCCCAATTCTTGAAGTTATCACTATGGGCTAAAAGTCCCAGAGTGCTTTAGAAGGAAATTTTTACTACATTATGGGGTTCATTTTTGAAAGAGAAAAATGTCCAAAAGTGTCATAAAGCAAAATTTGGACATTTTTCTTCTCTAAACGTCCAAATTGGTTTTTTTGAAACCTATTTTGCAGGCATTTATCTAAGCAATTCCTCTGCAGTGTATCCAAATCACAAGGGGGCATATCTGTGCTTTTCGAATGTGGAATTAGGGCATGCCTAACACTAGGGGCGTAGCTACAGGTGGGCCTGGGTGGGCACAGGCCCACCCAATTTTGGCCCAGACCCGCCCACCCAAGAGCACACACTGCAGTAGCCTAGCGTAGTGTACCACGGCAGAGATGGCACCACCCTCTCAGCTCAGCTGATCTCGAGTCCAGGCTCCAGCCCGCCTACCTTTCGGGCTTGCAGAGGCAGAGTGGCAAACTCGGCAGTCAGCTCGGAGCTAATGCACTGCCACTTGCAGGTCTGTTGCATCGTGGCGTGCAGCTCGTGCTCGGCGGCCTCGTCGTCGTTGTAGTTGTTGTTCCATCAGATTTCCAATCCTTTGCGGTAGTGGTATGAGCATATGATGATGTGGCTGTGCATGGTGGCGTGCTCAGCCTCACTCTCGCTCCGCTCCATCCGCTCACTCGCTCGTGGGATCAGGGGAGGGCAGGCTAAAAAAATAGCTGCATGTGCACGCAGGAGGGTTGAGCATTGAGCTAGTGCACTGCGAGCCTCAGCCTGGTCCTGCCCTGGAAACATGGGAATTGGGAAAAAGGTCGAGAAGATCATTTGAGAATCGAGTGCAACTCTAATACTGCCAGGCAGCTGCCAGCCCAGCCCAGCAGGTAATAAAATTGTAATTTAATTTTTTTTTACATCATAATTTTAACTTCATCATGTAAATGTTTTTTTTTAATAAGCTAGCTGGGGCCTGGGCACTATTAAAATTTATTGTTGTGGTTGTGGAATTTCTGGGTGGGGTAAGCACTTCACTCACTGCCTAGGGCAAAAAATGTATATATTTAATGATTAAAATATACTTTTTTTTCCCCTGCAGTGAAGAGCCCACCCCCACCCAGAAGCCCACCACCATGACCAGCCAGCATTTTGATTACTCTTTTGTAATCAAACTCATGGCTGTGGTCTGGTAGTGGGCTTCTGGATGGGGGGGGGGGGGGGGGTAGACATTTCACTGCCTAGGGCAATGAGGAGCCCATCCCCACCCAAAAATTCCCCAACAATAAATTTTAATAGTGCCAAGCTAGCTTAATTTTAAAAAAGTTGTCTTTCTCTCATTTTGGTGGGTTTTTGGGTGGGGATGGTCTCTGCAGTGCCTAGTTTAAAATTAAAAAAATAATAAATAAAAGTGTAGGCACCGGCGGTTTTCTCTGGGTGGACCGGTGCGTGCAGAGGTGGGCATGAAAAAAGTATTTTTTTATTTAATTCCATAGGGGGGTGGGGGTGGGCAGGGAGTAGGACAGGGCTGATGCTACGCTACAGGGAGGAGTGGGGTAGAAGGATAGAGCTGATGTTTAGCTTTGGGATGGATGGTGGGGAAGGGAAGGATTGATACTGGGCTACATGGATGGATGGGGGGGGGGGGGGTAAGGTAGAGAAGGGAAGGGCTGATGCTGAGCTATGGGGATGGATAGAGAGTATTGAAGGGAAAAGCTGATGCCAGGCTGCTGGGATGGATGGGGTAGGGTAGGGAAGGTCTTTATTTTTGTAATATGTTTTAAAATTAATGTGTGTTGAATTGTGATCTGTTTAGAATTGCAGAGATAATGTGGCATAAAAATTTAGAAAATAAATCAATACGTTTCTGATTTTTGGTCCTTTATTCTGTAATTGATGAGGGTTGGTCTGTGGTCTGCATGTGACCGAGCAGGTGAGAGTTTCTGCTGGCATGTAGTTTGTATGGGGATCTATGAGTCTGACTTTTCTGGCTTTTCCAATGGGATGCGTATTGCTGTTGTGTATATTCACTGCTGCCTTTTTAAAGGTACTGTTATTGACAGTTTGCAATATAGGCTCTAAGAAGCTTCCTTGCAGGATTTAGTGTTACTTCACAAAGTACTGGCAGTGACGGGATTTTGTTGTCATTATTGAGATGCTACCAGAATTTGAATGCATTGTTATATGTCATTGCTGTAATTATAATGCAGGATCCTGTCATGTGCGTTGAGATGTTTGCCATTATTGTAGACTTATGTCTGATCATGTTTGATATGGCATAATGTAACTATATTTACAAATATTGTTTTTTTTCCATTAAGTATGTATGTGGTTTATATTGATGCAGGGCAGCTGTTGGGCAGCATTCTAAGGCATTATTTTGTAGTTTTGTAGTATCCCAAGAAACACTACTCATACCTATATACATAGTGCCCACCCATATTAGCTCTGGCTATGCCACTGCCTAACACTTGGACGTTTTACAGTCATAATGGAACAAAACAAAAAGATCCAGGACTAAAACTAAGATGTTTTCATCTAGACAAGTTTTCAGAATGAATAAGCACAAAAAGGTGCCCTAAATGACCAGATGACCACTGGAAGGAATCAGGGGTGACCACCCAATACCCCCAGTGATCACTGACCTCCCCCTCCCAAAAAATGTGAATACAAATTTGACTTACCAGCCTCTATGACAGCCTCAGATGTTAAAGTCAGGTCTATTAGAGCAATATGCAGGTCCATGGAGTAATGTAGTGGTCAATGCAGTGCACCATGGAGTGGAAGACTCAGGTCCCTATCTGCCTCTACCTGGCACTCTTGTGATGTAAACTGTGACCCCTCCCAAAGTCACCAAAACCCTACTGTACCTACATATAGATGCCCCCTTCACCCATAAGGGCTATTGTAGTGGTGTACAGTGGGGGGGGGGGGGAGTGTTTTGGGTGGGTTTGGAGGGCTCTGAGGACAAGGTAAGGGAGCAAAGGTGAGATGTGTACCTGGGAGCATTTTTATGAAGTGCACAGAAGTGCCCTCTAGGATGCCCCATTGCTCTCCTGGGATGTCTCGGGGACCAGTCTACTAAAAATGCTAGCTCCTCCTACATCCCAATGGCATGAATCTCTACGTCTTGCACTTATTCATTTTTTTATTCGAAAATAGACCAAAAAACAAAACATCCAAAGCAAAAAACCTTGTTCGAAACAATGTTTAGAAAAAAAGAAAGATGTTTTTCTTTTTAAAAAATGACCTTCTTTCCTATTTGGATTTTGGAAGTTTTGTGCAAAACGTCCAAAATCGGACTTAGACGTCATGTCGAAAATGCCCCTCCACATTTCTGAATCTGCAGAGCCACACATTCAAAAGGATGTATTTGTACATTGGCTGTTACTATACAGATACATCTCCTATTCAAGAATTTTCAGCAGTACTATGTAATAGTGCTGCTGAAAATTCTTATAGACCGTCCCAGGAAAAAGTGGTTCACGGACAGCCACGACTGGGATATAGTTATACCTGGCTATAATCTATTCAGGAAGGATTGGGTAGGAAAAAAGGATGGAGGAATGGCATTATATGTTAAGAATAGTATTAAAATGACAGAACTGCAGGATGTATGGGGTAAGGAAGAAGCACTGTGGGTTAAACTGGTAAAAGGGAAAGGAAAATGTATTTATGTTGGTGTAATATACAGGTCAGCTTAACAGTCAGAAGAAATGGCAGTGGCGTACCAGGGGGGGGGGGGGCGGTAGGGGCGGTCCGCCCCGGGTGTACACCGCTGGGGGGGTGCCGCACGCCGGTCAGCGTCATTCGTTTCCATGCTCCCACTGCCCCGGAACAGGAAGTAACCTGTTCTGGGGCAGAGGGAGCATGGAAACGAACGACGCTGACCGGCGTGCGGCATCCCCCCAGCGGCGTGCACCCAGGGGTGAGGGGGTTGTTTTGCCGGGGTGGGGGGTGTCCTTTCGCCGGGGGGGGGGTTGCGCTGCACGGGGGGGGGGGGGGGGGGGGGGGGGGGAGGGCGCTGCACCCGGGGGGGGGGGGGGGCGGGGCGCATCGGCGATCCGCCCCGGGTGTCAGCGCCCCTAGGAACGCCACTGAGAAATGGACAGAGACTTAACTGATAAGGATAAAGCTGAACTGATTAACAATTATTTCTGTGTTCACGGATGAAAGGCCAGTGGTAGGACTGCAGAAAACAAATGATAATGGGGATGGATGTATGGTAGACCAGGACTGATTATCAGAAGACTTTGTTCGGGAGGAGCTGGCTAAACTAAAAGTGGACAAAGCAATAGGGCCTGATGGGATACATCTGAGGGTACTCAAGAAACTGGGAGATGTTCTGGCAGCACCGCTGTCTGACCTCTTCAATGCTTCCTTAGAGTCTGGAGTGGTCCCAGAGGACTGGAGAAAGGGGGATGTTGTCCCTCTGCACAAGAGCGGAAGCAAGGAGGGAGTTGGGAATTACAGACCTGTCAGTCTGACCTCGGTGGTGAGTAAACTAATGGAAATGCTTCTAAAGTGGAGGGTAGTGAGGTTTCTCGAATAAAATGGACTGCAGGATCCAAGGCAGCATGATTTCACAAGAGGCAGGTTATGCCAAGCAAATCTGATTGATTTCTTTGACTGGGTGACCAAACAGTTGGACAATGGAGGGGCACTAAATGTGGTGTACTTGGATTTTAGAAAATCCTTTGACAGTCCCGTACAGGTGACTGATAAATAAACTGAGTGCCCTCAGTATGGGAACTAAAGTGATTGACTGGAAAAACTGGTTAAGTGGAAGGAGACAGAGGACAGTGGTAAATGGAGCTTGCTCTGAGGAAAGGGCTGTTATCAGTGGTGTACCGCAGGGTTTGGTCCTTGGGCCGGCTCTTCGTGAGTGATATTGTGGAAGGACTGTCTGGTAAAGTTTGTCTGTTTGTGACTGATACTGTAATAAGCTGAACACCCTGTACATAAGTACATAAGTAATGCCATACTGGGAAAAAGACCAAGGGTCCATCGAGCCCAACATCTTGTCCACGACAGCGGCCAATCCAGGCCAAGGGCACCTGGCAAGCTTCCCAAAAGTACAAACATTCTATACATGTTATTCCTGGGATTTTGGATTTTTCCAAGTCCGTTTAGTAGCGGTTTATGAACTTGTCCTTTAGGAAACCGTCCAACCCCTTTTTAAACTCTGCTAAGCTAACCGCCTTCACCACATTTTCCGGCAATGAATTCCAGAGTTTAATTACACGTTGGGTGAAGAAACATTTTCTCCGATTTGTTTTAAATTTACTACACTGTAGTTTAATCGCATGCCCCCTAGTCCTAGTATTTTTGGAAAGCGTGAACAGACGCTTCACATCCACCTGTTCCACTCCACTCATTATTTTATATACCTCTATCATGTCTCCCCTCAGCCGTCTCTTCTCCAAGCTGAATAGCCCTAGCCTCCTTAGTCTTTCTTCATAGGGAAGTCGTCCCATCCCCGCTATCATTTTAGTCGCCCTTCGCTGCACCTTTTCCAATTCTACTATATCTTTCTTGAGATGCGGCGACCAGAATTGAACACAATACTCAAGGTGCGGTCGCACCATGGAGCGATACAAAGGCATTATAACATCCTCACACTGTTTTCCATACCTTTCCTAATAATACCCAACATTCTATTCGCTTTCCTAGCCGCAGCAGCACACTGAGCAGAAGGGTGTGGATGGTATGGTGTAGGGTGTAGGGTGTGGATGGTATGAAGAAGGATCTAGCAAATGCCAACTGAACAAAAAAATGGCATCTTCCATTTCCTTTCAAAGTCAGTTAAAAGAAGCCTCCCAGTGGAAGGCCATTGGACTCCACCTGATCAGAGTAGTCTTATGGCCTATAGGCAAGACCCCAGCAGCTCTAGACTCTAAGTCTGAATTGTATTGACCTGGTAAAGTATGAGTTTACACCAATTTAGCAGGCAAGGCCTCTGAGGACTCAAGATTGACAATATGGTGGTTTGCACCAAGTTCAAGACCCTTCCATGCCTTGGTACTGTGGTACTAGGTAGTACAACAGTCTCCAGGGTAGGTTCAAAGTCCTTCTGCATTGGTGTCAATATAGTCAGTGTCAGTGTTATACTGAAGCAACAATGGTTTGAATGTCTCCAGAAACCTGCTTGCATCAAAATATATTTACTGATGCCAAGTATTACTGGGTTTCATGAAGAGAGATGATATCCTCTTGATTCATATGAGGTTGAATGATGGCTGGACCTCAAACTTTCCGAGACTGTTCTATGCCCCAAGATGTTGTTGGGAGAGAGTAGCCCTTTCTTCAGGGGTGCTTTGAAGGGGCAGACAAAATTTGCTTCTCTCAACTTCCAGTATTATGCACCAAGAACAAGTGATAATACTGCTTCTTCAAATGATTCATGGCCAGTGCTAAGGTACCAGAATCTTTCAATGGCTGTGGCCAAGACTTTAATGTTCTCTTAATGTCAATGTGTCCCCAGCATCCAGTGAAGCTCTATTGTCCTTAAGGGTTGATGCTTTCAGTGCTTTTGTACCAGACTTAGTGGTGCCAAAGAGGTTTTCTTATGCTATTGACATCAACAGAGATCTCTAGGTATCATTTTCTGACAAGTGGGACATGTTGAAATTTTGTGATTAGGTTCAATATAGGACAGACACAAGTTATGGGTGTCTGTCCTATATTGAACCTAATCACAAAATTTCACTGGGAGTTATGGGTGTTTATGCCCAACATTATCTTAGGACGCTTCCATCATCTCTTAAAATGTTGGGGGCTCCGTTCCTCCGAGACATCAGATAAAAACAGCTGCAGCAAGATCAAATGACTAAGTCAAAAATTCCTGATCAATGCCATCTGATGCACCAATAATGAAACCAATGAGAACTGCAGCAAACTCTAAAAACATATAACTGTGTCCAAAAACCATAACTAGGAGTCTCTGTGAGGGAAAGGCTTTTTAAAGCGGGAAACCCAGAGCAAATGGTAAAAAGATTACCAAAAACGTTTACCTCATCACAGGAGTGCAGCAAAATGCATCCGATGGGCTCTGGAAGAAAAGTGAAACTGAGGTGGCCCTGCACCTCGGAATGTTATAATGCCTTTGTATCGCTCTATGGTGCGACCACATCTCAAATATTGTGTTCAATTCTGGTCACCGCATCTCAAAAAAGATATAGTGGAATTAGAAAAGGTGAAGAAAGGCGACGAAAATGATAAAGGGGATGGGACGACTTCCCTATGAGGAAAGGCTAAAGCGGCTAGGGCTCTTCAACTAGGAGAAAAGGTGGCTAAGGGGAGATATGATAGAGGTCTATAACATAATGAGTGGAGTTGAATGGGTAGATGTGAAGCGTCTGTTTACGCTTTCCAAAAAATACTAGGACTAGGGGGCATGCAATGAAGCTACAATGTAGTAAATTTAAAATGAATCAGAGACATTTTTCTTCACTCAACATGTAATTAAACTCTGGAATTCGTTGCCAGAGAATGTGGTAAAGGCAGTTAGCTTAGCGGAGTTTAAAAAAGGTTTGGACAGCTTCCTAAAGGAAAAGTCCATAGACCATTATTAAACGGACTTGGGGAAAATCCACTATTTCTGGGATAAGCAGTATAAAATGTTTTGTACTTTTTGGGGATCTTCCCAGGTATTTGTGACCTGGATTGGACACTGTTGGAAACAGGATGCTGGGCTTGATGGACCTTTGGTCTTTCCCAGTATGGCAATACTTATGTACTTATGCATGATTAACCAACATGAGAACCATACATATTCTCTGTGATTGCTTGAGTAGCCCAATATTGAGCAAACTCCTTCACTGTATCCAGGAAGAGGTAATCTGTGATGAGTTTAGAACCTTGAATTGTTTTTGAAGCATTGGCTCCTATCCGTGGTAAACAGTTCTGGAAAGCTCTTGAATATCTTAGAATTTTACAGCACTGCCATATCATTAGATATAGACAACACTTTCAAAAGAAAATTAGTTTCCTTCATAAAAAAATAAATTAAGCTTTAGAAAGACTACCAATCCACTGTCAGAAATATGCATAAACAAAGCACTGTTGATACTTACCATGAAACCAGCTGTCAAAAATCAAGTCAACAGAGAGAAAGCTATGATGCAAGTAAAATTAGTTTGTGTGATTTTGTCTCTTCAGCTGACAAAGCTTTCTGAGATGGGATTCTATCTCTTAATAACAAACAACCTCTGTCATACTGCTCACATCATTTTGGTTTCACAATCAATAGTGTCAAAAGTGGTTTAATGCTGGTACAAAGAAAACGCTAAAAGAATGATTGATCAGCACTGGTAATAAATGTTTTATTCCATTATAAGGAAATACATGTGACTGTGATTGTTATTAATTCTTGATTTTAAGAATGATTTTGATAATGCACACATAATTTTAATATTTTCAGATTTAAGGAAAAAAGTAAGGCAATTTTCAAAGAAATAGTTTGATGAAAGATTTATCAATTTCCAAGTTAATTTGCATATTCAGAGTTAATTTGCATATTAATCTCATCCCTAGTTTTATTACAATTCTTAGTAAAAGTGAATGCTTATTATAAGATCTAACCCTTTACAAAATATTTGTGGTTTTCGTCAAGAGCTTACATTGTACAAGTATTGCTAAAAGAAAAAAAAAAAGCAGAATAAAGGGACAAGGAAAAGGGACTTGATATACAGCCTTTCTGTGGTTTTTGCAATTACATTCAAAGCTGTACTTATTTGTACCTAAGCCAATGGAGGGTTAGGTGACTTGTCCTGAGTCACAAGGAGCTGTAGTGGGAACTGAACCCAGCTCCCCAGGATCAAAGTCTGCTGCACTAAACACTAGGCTATTCCTCCACTCCAAGGTACAACAAAACTCCATCAGGTCTTTTCTTTATAACTTCAGAGCAAACAAGACTGCACACAACAAGTAATTAAAAACTATGAGGCCATTTTCAGCAAGATGGCTCATATAATGTTCATGGGTAAGGTATGTGAACATTCAATGGAGCTATGTGTTTAAGTGTGAATGCTGGAGTTGCCAGCACAACTTTAAATGGATAATTTATCCATTTAACATTAGTTCTAGCTAGGTAAATTAGAGAGCAGCTGAATTTCACCATATATACTCTCCATATAGCTTTAGCCTTGCACCTGGACTGCTCCTAATCCTGTCTCAATTGAAAATGGATAAATTCTGACTTTATAATGACTTACATGGCAGAAGTTGAATGAGAGGTAGCCTAGTGGTTAGAGCACTGGGCTGACAACCACAGAAGCCCTGCTCAAATCCCTCTGCTGCTCTTTGTGATCTTGGGCAAGTCACTTAACCCTCCATTACCTCAGGCCCTCTAGGGACAGGGAAATACCTAACTCACCTTGAGCTACTACCAAAATGGTGTGATCTAAGTCCAAATAAATAATTAAAAAAGGTTATCTATATAAGTGCTGTCAATTTAAAAAATTGAGTGGAGGAGTGGCCTAGTGGTTAGGGTGGTAGACTTTGGTCCTGAAGAACTGAGTTTGATTCCCACTTCAGGCACAGGCAGCTCCTTGTGACTCTGGGCAAGTCACTTAACCCTCCATTGCTCCATGTAAGCCGCATTGAGCCTGCCATGAGTGGGAAAGCGCGGGGTACAAATGTAACAAAGAAAAAGCAAGCACTTATATGGCTGGCATTTGGAAATCATTGCTTTATTCTGTATGTCACCTTGAGCATTCTCTTGTGACTGGGAAGGTGATTGAAGAATTTCTTAAATAAATAAGTGCTTTGATATCAGGTACTATATTTACAGTAGCAACTTAAAGGGAAGCACGTGCCAAACTATGTTCCTTCTGGTCTTCAGATCCATAAAAAGCACTTAAACAGGGTACACTACTTACTGTAACTAGGTAAAGTGCACTTAATAAACTCTTGACTTTTCAACTTTATATTTCCCATGCTGGATCTAGATACAACTTTTACAAGTTCTGCACTTATGCAGGTACCCTAAAGATGTGTTGACTTACAGTAACCAAGAATGTAATTCTACATTCCTAAACTTGAAACTTGTTTTGTAGTTGTGACCTGTGATATGAACAATGTTATATCTTCTATAACAGTGTTTCCCAAGTTCGGTCCTGAAGTATCCCTTGGCAGTCATGTTTTCAGGATATCAACAACGAATATGCGTGAACTTGATTTGCATACACTGCCTCCATTATATGCAAATCTTTTTCATGCTTATTCATTGTAAATATCCTGAAAAGCTGATTGGCAAGGGGTACTCCAGGACCGGACATGGGAAACACCGTTCTACAACACTGAATTACCTGGTGCTGCGATAGCAGATTCATGTCTCAGTATATTTTAGGCTGATTTAAAGAAGCAGTTTCTCTGGCTCCCTGCAAAATTTACCTTTCCATAAGTTGGAGGTCAATCCTTAAAGTAGTAATGTGAAGTTACTTAACTGTAACAGGAGTTCTCCAGAGACAGCATGATAAATCAGACCAATAGTGGGTGATGTCATCCAATAGTGTCAAGTTGAATATAGATCCTGCTCTTTCAGACCTCAGAAAGATCACAAGATCTTTCTGAGCAAGTCCATCTGTTCCTACGCATCAGTTACCTTTCTGCTTCTCTCAGTCTGATACTAGAGCTCAGAGACTGTTTCCCTGGCATGGAAGGTGGGTTTGTGTTTCTGATTTATCTTGCTGTCTAAAAAGAACCCCAATTACAGTAAGCAATTTTGTTTTGTGTTTCCACAAGCAACGTAAAATCAGCCACACTAGCATCTACAGTATCCAGTTGTGGAGGCAACCCATGTATGAATGAGGGGAGGTTGACCATAAATTTTAAAAGTCATTGAAGAACTGCCTGACCAAACTCACTGTCCCTCTGAGATCGAATGTCCAGGTAGTAGTGCGATGTGAAAGTGTGGACTGACATTTATGCAATCATTTTACAGATTTCCTTCAAAAGAACAAAGCAAAGGCAGGCAATGGATGAGGCCATCACCCTTATTTGATGTGGTTTTCGAAGCCTCCTGGAGGGAAAGGCGTGCTGAGGATTAACTGTGAGCGATAAAGTCTGCTAGCCAGTTCAACGGTATATTTCAGCACTGCTTTTCCAAGATTATTGGGCTTGAAAGAGAGGGATAGCTGTAATGACTGGCAGTAGGGCTACATTCATTGCAGGTAATAAGCCAAAGCCTGTTTACAATCCAATTTATGAAAGGCTTGCTCCCTCTTCCCATAAGGATGTGGTTTTGTAAAGATGGTGGGAAAAACTATAGACTAATTTATATGGAAAGCTAAGACCAACAGAAAATTTTGGATGTGCTTTCAAGACTACGCCATACCAAATGGGAATGACAAGTGAGGTGATCAAATTTGCAGATGACACTCGCTACTCACTATTATTCAAGACCACTTCTGCATGCCATTCTTTTATGCAGATGATATCCAAATCTTCTGCAGGGTGTCCGACATCTCTTCCATGACCCGTCTCAATGACTGTCTATTCAAAGTCTCCTCTTGGCTTAAAACTAATCTTCTTTATCTGAATGCCATCAAATGTGAATCCATTCTTTTTCCCTCATCCCATAACATTGTCTATCCTGCGCCATTGCTCAGTGGTCATTTGCTCACTTTCAAAGACTCTATCAAAATTCATGGCATCACCTTCAAAACCTATCTCATCTTTAAGCCTCAGATAGAGACTGTCCTCCACACCTTGTTTTTTGCGCTCCACCACATTCGCTCTATTCGTCCTTATCTTCCTGCCACCCTCCTCTGCCCACTTATTCTTGCCCTTGTCATTTCACACCTCAACTACTGCAACTCCCTTTGTGTTGGTGTTATACTCCATTAAGCATCTACAACTTGTTCAGTCTACTGCAAACCTTTACAGAATGCTCCTCAGTTTGATCATGTCACTTCCCTCCTAAGAACTAACACTCGCTTCCTCATTACTTGTTTTAAATTCAAAATCCTTCTTCTAGTTTACAAATCCTGCCTTCCCTCAGCCACTTATCTAAACAACTTCCTCATCCTTTATGCTCCCCTCCATTGCCTCCGTTCCACCAAAAACAATCTCTTGGCTCTCCCCCTACCCACACTCATCCCATGACTCTGCATTTATGTACCTCGGCCCTAAATTTTGGAATGACCTACCACTTTACATCAGAAACCAGACAACAGTCTCTGCCTTTAAGCAAATCCTAAAATCCCATTTGTTCTCCATCTCTTTCTCTAAGCCTATCTTGATCCCTCTTCCTTCTACCTTCTTCTATTTTTCTTTCTCATACTTCTTTTTATGTTTGTAAACGACTTTCATGCCTATGTGCAGGGCTTTGGCAGTAGATCAAATGTGTTTACATAAATTTATAAATTATTTATTTATTACATTTGTACCCCGCGCTTTCCCACTCAAAGCAGGTTCAATGCGGCTTACATAGTAATTGGGATTACAAAGTATTGATGGAGAGAAATAAGTTGAGTATTATCGGAGTAATAAAAGAAATAAGAATGTAGAAATGCAGGGATGAGGGGAGTAGGAGAAGTATGAGCAAGGGTAAGTGAGCAATTGGAGGGTAGATGAGGCGGAGGGGAATGGGCAAGAGTGAAGGGAGTAGGAGAGGTGTGAGTAAGGGTAGGTGAGCATTGGGGGAGGGGTCGATGAGGCGAAAGGGGATAAGCAGAGGAAAATGAGGCAGGAGATGTAGTCTAGGTCGTTGTCATTGTCTCCTGGATATGTGATGAATAGATGGGTTTGAGGGAATTAATCTGGATCGTTTGGGTAGGCTTGCCTGAACAGATGGGTTTTTAGTGATTTTCGAAAGGGCAGATGGTCACTGAGTGATCGGATTGGTCTGGGGAGGGCATTCCAGAGTTGGCTGCCTAAGAAGGAGAAGTTGGATCCATAATAGGTTTTGTATTTGAGTCCTTTGCAATTGGAGTAGTGTAGGTTGAGGTTTGTTCGTGAGGTTGTAGACATGTTCCTGGTGGGGAGGTCAATCAGGTCGAGCATATAGCCTGGAGATTCACCGTGGATAATCTTGTGGATTAGTGTGTGGACTTTGAAATTGATTCGTTCTTTGATAGGAAGCCAATGAAGTTTTTTTCGAAGAGGTGTTGCACTTTCAAATCGTGGTTTGCCAAAAATGAGTCTAGCTGCTGTATTTTGGGCAACCTGAAGTTTTTCAGAATGTGGTTCTTGCAGCCTAAGAAAATACTGTTGCAGTAGTCAGCGTGGGTAAGTACTGTGGATTGCACCAAGTTCCGGAATGTTTTCAGGGGGAGATATGGTTTTACGTGTTTCAGTATCCACATCATGTTGAACATTTTCTTTGTAGTGGATTTTGAGTGATCTTCGCGCAAGAGATGGTTATCTAATGTCACTCCAAGGATTTTTAAGTTGTCAGATATGGGGATTGTGGTGTCGGAGATGTTAAGGTTGGTAGGGAGGGGCACGGAGTGTTGGGAAGAGAAGATTAGGTATTGTGTTTTTTCTTTGTTCATTTTCATCATAAAGGCATTGGCCCAAGCGGTTAAGATGTGCATGCCCAAGGATATTTTGTCGGAAATTTCATTTAGATTAGATTTGAAGGGAATAAATATGGTGACGTTGTCAGCATATATGAAAGGGTTGAGACCATGTCTGAATAGAGCTTTTGCTAGTGGGATCATCATAAGATTGAAAAGGATCGGGGATAGAGGGGAACCTTGAGGTACACTGTAGTTTGGTGACCAGGGAGATGAGATAGTTGAGGTTGATTTGACTTGGTAAGATCTTGAGGTGATGAAGCCTTTTATCCAATTAATGATGTTTCCGCCGATTCCAAGTTTATCCAGTAGTTTGGTTAGGATATTGTGATTTACCATATCGAATGCACTGGATAAATCAAATTGTAAGAGGAGGATGTTGTTTCCAAGTGAAATTTCCTGTTTGAATTTGGATATTAGGGTGAGTAGGACGGTTTCTGTACTGTGGGCTGAACGGAAACCTGATTGTGATTCATGTAGAATGGAGAATTTTTGTATAAAGTCGTTTAGTTGGGAGGTCACCCTGTTTTCCAATAATGTAATTAGCAAAGGGATGGATGCGACTGGACGATAGTTTGTGACATCACTTGCTGGTTTCTTGGGGTTTTTAGGTATTGGTTTAAGTAGTATATTGTCATGTTCTGCAGCAGTTTCTATTATATATATATATATATATATATATATATATATATATATATATATATATATATATATATATAAGTCATTAACTCACATTTGAACTGTGAGAAATTCCAGGAGGACCTTATGGGATTGAAGACTGGTCATTCAAATAGCAGATGAAATTTACTATGGACAAGTGCAAAGTGAAGCATATTGAGAAGAATAATCCAAATTATAACTACTTGATGCTAGGGTTACACATTAGGAGTCACCACCAAGGAAAAGGATTTAGGGGTCATTGTGGACAATACATTGAATTTTTCTGCTCAAAAACAGAGAATCTCATAATGCCTCTTAATGCTCCAAGGTGAGACCGCATCTTGAGTATGTGTGAAATTCTGGTCACTGCATCTCAAAAAAGATGTAGAAGAACTGAAAAAGGTACAAAGAAGGGTAACCAAAATGACTGATGGGATAGAACGACTTTCATATGAAGCTACAGAGGTTGGCGCTCTTCACTCTGGAGAAGAGATAGCTGATGGGAGATACAACAGGGATCTATAAAATCCTGAATGGAGTGGAATGGGTAAACACAAATCAATTATGTACTCTATCAAAAAATACAAACTCTGGGAGACACTCCATGAAGTTACATGCAAAACAAATAGGATAAAAATAATTTTTCACTCAATGTACAGTTAAGCTCTGGAACTCATTACTAGAGCAAGTGGTAAAAGCAGTTAATGTAGCTGGGTTTAAAAAAAGTTTGGACAAATTCCTGGATGAAAAGTCCGTAAACCATTATTAAGGAAGACCTAGGGGAAGCCACTGTTTATCTTTGAGGTTAAATTGCATGGAATCTTGCTACTTTATGGGACTCTGCTAAATACTTATGACCTGAACTGGCTACTATTGGAAACAGGATATTACGCTAAATGGACCCTTTTTCAGACCCAGTATAGCAACTCTTATGTAGGATACCTTAGTTCACTGACCCAGTATGGCAACTCTTATGTAAGATACCCTAGTTCACTAATTATGTGCTGAGGTGACTTCCAGATAAGGAGTTTCGTGGATGCCGACTCAATAGATTCAAAAGAAGCCTTCCAGATGAGTAGTTGAGCATTCTAGAGTACCTTCATGAAGTTGGCGATTCAGGTGAAGTGACACAGAGCAACCTTGTATCTGAGAATGATACACTGCCAGAGCATTCAGGTGTACCTACTGAGAAACTATTCATGCCAAAGACAAACTGGTGGTAGAAGACAGACAACAGCCTTGGTGTGTGTCATGATTGTGACTGTTTTCCTTGGCTGTGCTCGCCGGTGGCTGCCATGGACTGTCTTGATATCTCCCTATAATTCCAGATTTTCTTTCCAGTCCGGTCCAGATATTCTAGCCTTCCAGACTTGGTTTGAAGTTTGGCAGCTAGCCTCACCCTTAGCTGCCTTGAGATTGCTGCAGTTGAGCCTCAGCTGCTGATGGGCTTTATTAACCACCTGGAAACTTTCTGCTTGGTCTTTGTAATGCCAAAGGTCCAGGTTGGTGTTTGTGCAGTTAGCACTTCTGCCTTGTCTTGCCTTGTTTCTTAGTTAATGTTCCTAGTCTGTGTTTCTTGCCTGTTTGAGACCCTGTATCTTCTATCCTGTTCTAGCCAAGCTTGTGTTTGTATCCTGTTTGTTTGAGACCTTGTATCTTCTATACTGTTCAAGTCAAGCTTGTGTATGTATCCATGTCTGTTTGAGACCCTGTACCTTGAACCTTGTTCTAGCCAAGCTTGTGTTTGTTTCCTACCTGTTTGAGACCCTGTACCTTGAACCCTGTTCTAGCCAAGCTTGTGTTTGTTCCCTGCCTGTTTGAGACCCTGTATCTTGTACCCTGTCTAGTCTAGCTTGTTTCTCCTCTCGGTCCAGTAAGTCCTGCAGGCCGCCCACACCTAGGGGCTCAACCCCTAGGGAACGGCGGTCAAGCGCAGGTGAAGTCCTGTTCCAGTCACGCTAGTTCCTGATTCCTGCTTGTGTTTCCTGATCCTGGTCCCTGCCAAGCCAAGTCCATTCCTGTTCTGCTTATTCCTGCCTCGCCTGCCTACAGCTTCTACTCCAGTCCTGTTGGTCCAGTCCTGGTTGGAGGGTTTTGCCTGCTGCTGCCGGTCCTCGTCAGCAGCCCAAGGGCTCACGATTCCAGACTACCCTTGAGTTCCTGACAGATTGCAAAGGCCATGAGCTCGGCAAGATTATCCTACCAGCTGGGCTTCCAGCCTAGGACTCTTTCCCCTGTTGGCAATCCGGGTCACCACCCGGGTTTAGCTCCTGTTTCCCGTGTGAAGCTCGGTTCCAGTTTAATTATGGTTTTTGATCCTTTCATGACACTTTATAAGCATCGTGGAACACTTTTGTCTGATCCAGCTTTGAAGAGACTTCCTGAAGCGGCAGCAGAGAGAAAGCGTGTCCGGGAGCTTATGATCGCTGAAAACCCAGTTTCTGCTATTGACCCTTCTACCCCACTCTGCGAATACTGCCACCTACTTGTCTCCTGTCCAGCCCTGTGGAATACTCCAGAAGCTGCTGCTGAAAGAAAGCGTCTTGAGAATCCCAAGCTCCAGACTTACCTGCAGTCCAGCCTGAGGGGCGTGTCCAGCCAAGTTTCTAAGTCCAGCCTGAGGGGCACGTCCAGCCAAGCTGCTGAGTCCAAGCCGAGTTCCACTAAAACTGCTCCAGGGACCTGCATACTGCTGTCATGCAGCTGGGTATGATATTTCAGGCTGGCATAGAGGGTGGAAAAAATATTTTTCAAAATTTTTTTTTAGGGTGGGAGGAGGTTAGTGACCACTGGGGGAGTAAGGGGAGGTCATCTGGCCATTTAGGGCACATTTTTGTGGCTTGGTCGTAAGAAAAAAAGGACCAGGTAAAGTCGTCCAAGTGTTCATCAGGGATGCCCTTCTTTTTTCCATTATGGGTTGAGGACACCCATGTGTTAGGCACGCCCCAGTCCCACCTTCGCTATGCCTCTGACACCCCCCCCCCCCCCCCCCCCGGGAACTTTGGTTGACCCCACGACAGAAAGCAGTTGGGGGCGCCCAAAATCGGCTTTCGATTATGCCGATTTGGGCAACCCTGTGAGAAGGATGCCCATCTTCCAATTTGTGTCGAAAGATGGGCGTCCTTCTCTTTCGAAAATAAGCCTCACTGTAACAAAAGTAGAACTGACAAGGCATTCTGATTACATAGAGCAAAGCAGATATGTAAATATATATAAAGTTACTAATAACAGCATAAAATGAAATCCTGATCATATAACATGTTTGTAATACATAGGATAGAATCTGAATATAGACAGAGTTGTTGTTATTTTAAGTTTAGTTAGAGGGTTAGTTATTTCTATTGTTAGAGGTCGATCTTATCAAGTGAGTTTTCAATAGTTTATGAAATAAGAGATAGTCTTCAGTTTGACGGGGTTGTTTGGGCAAAGAGTTTCATCTGGTTGAACTCTGGTATGAAAATCTAGCATTGTGGATAGTTTTATATTTGATTTTATTACATTGAGGGAAGTAGTGTCTGGATGATTTTTTAGCATTGCTTGTTGATAGCTCTATAAAATTCTGCATGTAAGATGGGGATGAATCATAAATTATTTGGTGGGTGAATGCACATAATTTGAAAGCAATGCGTGAATTTATAGGTAGCCAGAGTAGTTTGAGTAGAAATTTTGATAGTACCAAGGATTGAGCTAATGATCTGAAAATTGTGTTTTGAAAATAAGGTCTTAATCTTTTTAGTTTCCATAATGATTTGAATACATTAGACACTAATTTTGGGCCTCTTTTACTAAGCGATGGTAAGTCCAACACGGGCTTACCACTCGTTAAACAGGAAGTACTGCTGGGCTACCGCAGCTGCTCGGCAGTACTTCCCATCCCTAGTGCACCGTCATATCCAGAACTAGCGCCGGAGTGTACCTAGCGGTAATCGGGCAGTGCTGTTCTCTGCCTGGTTACCGCTGAGTTAGCGTGGGAACCCTTTCCGCCACCGCAATGGGTGGCGGTAAGGGCTCTCCCCAAAATGGCTGCGTGGCAAGTGCTTTACTTGCCATATGGCCATTTCCTGCAGGAAAAAGAGACTTCCCTTTTACCTGCTGCAGTAAAGGGGCCCTTGGTGCGCATGAAATACACGCGCCGATGCCTGCACAGGCCCCCTTTTTCCGCAGCTTGGTAAAAGGGGCCCTTGGTTACTTGTGGTTCAAATGAGAGATGTTGATCTATTATTATTTTAATAAAAAAACTTGGACAGCAGGATGTGGAAGTTGGCTGCTCCTAAATAATTCTGCCGACTTTCTCTTTCTTCGATAACTATGCTGAAAAGGAAGAGTAAACTTAGGGGACCTCCTCTCCCTAAACAGATCCCTTCCTTACCTGGACAGTTACCAATTTCCCCATATTTGGTGTCGACCCCAACTCCGGGCGTTTCCGCTGACGAGGCTGGGAAGAGTCTTGTCCAGGAGAGCAATCTTTCGCTCAGCCCGTTGGGACCTTTGACCCCACTGCCTCCGCAACTCGACGGGGTTTCTGTTCCGAGGCCCGAAGCTGGAAGCTCGAAGGGGTGGCGAACCCTGTCGGAAGGAGCAAAACTTGCAAAAACAACAGAGCAGGCAGTGGGTGACCAAGGAGCACCAGAGAAGGCAACTGGGGAAGTAACGGAGGACGCGACTGGGTCAGTAAATCTACAAGAAGCTTTCCTTTGCTCTTCTGCGATCCAACCGTTAATTAAACCCCAAGAGGTGTCCTTGGATTCTATATGGACGGCCCTAGAAGCTATGCACAAGGTCTGTAACGCTTTTATTTCTGTATCTTTAAATAATTCCTCTCAAATAAAGACTTTAAAAGATAAGATGGAAGGACTTTCAGTGAAACAAACTAAACTTGAGACTGCTAGTGCTAAATTACAGGATCAACAAGCACAAATTTTCGGAGATAGAATAGTACTACATCGCAAGATTGAAAACTTGGAAAATCTTTCAAGAAATTTAAATCTGCATCTTTTAAATTTTCCAAAAGACCAATTTACTACGCTTAGAGATATGTTTGTGAAATTCATGAAAGAGGTGTATAAGTTCTCAGATCAAGCCCTTCCACCTACTCTGAGAATATATTACCTAAAAACTTTGCCAAAATTGAGTAAGAATGCTTCTGAAATTCCAGATAGGACTCTTGAATCAATGGATTTAACAAATATCTTGGAACAATTGAATGAAAACATTGAGGCCAGAGCTACTTTAATTGTCTCATTTGTTTTTTTACAAGACAAAGAAACTCTGTTGAGACTTTACTTTAAGAATATACACCCAGAATTTAAGGGTGCTAAAATTTCAATTTTTCCAGATATATCTCGTTGGTCTCAACAGAGGAGAAAGAAATTTCTAGAGATGAAGCAAGAATCCCTGGCAATAAAGGCAAAGTTCCAGTTGCGTTTTCCGTGTAAATGCATGTTGACTATGAATGATAAAAGATATATTTTCTTTGAGCCTGAACAATTACGTACGTTCCTTGATGCACAAGTCGATAAGGGTTAAGTACATATAAAGAAAGGTTGTATAATTAAGGGGTAACCTCCTGCCGATCCTAAGGTTTATGATTGTTTAAATCCCAACTTCCATGGGTTTTCTTTAAACTATCTTGAATCCCCAATTGATTTTGTGGACTATAATGTAACTAAGGTTATTATTATTATTTGGAAAGATTTTCTTTTGTAATTATATCCTATGGCTGTATCTTATCAAAGATTGTATCTTTGTATTTAATGAAATTAATAAATAAATAAATAATAAAAATAAAAAAAACCAAAACTTGGAAAGAAGTAATATAGTAAGCAAATATGAGTATATAAGGAGGAAAAACCTCTAGAACCACCTTTAACCCACTGACAGGGCGGGTAAAGGGCTAGGGCTTCTTCATCATCGGAAAAACCTCCTGGTGTTCTTAGCTTGCCTTCTTCTCAAAACATCAGAAAATATATACGCTACTTTACTGGGCTTTTTCAGATGTTGAAAAAATAGAAGGAGGTACTTAACTTAGCTTAAGAGACCTTAATCTTCTCTGGGGCTCCTCCGTTACTAAGCCCAGTAAAGTAGCGTGTATATTTTCTGATGTTTTGAGAAGAAGGCAAGCTAAGAACACCAGGAGGTTTTTCTGATGATGAAGAAGCCCTAGCCCTTTACCCACCATGTCAGTGGGTAAAGGTGCTTCTAGAGGATTTTCCTCCTTATATACTCATGTATTTGCTTACTATATTACAGTTCCCTGATATCACTTTAGTTTATGATCTATTATTATTCCCAGGATTTTCAAACCATGCTCCAGTGGATACATTTGGTTACCAATAGTAAAAGTAGAAGAAGTAATTGGTTGGTGAGGGTTTGTTAGTATTAAGAATTTGGTTTTCTCTCTGTTAAGTTTCAGCTAAAATTGTTTGCCCATGATTCCATTAGGTCTAGGCATAATTTTATATTGGTTAAGATTTCTTCAATATCATTGTCAAAAGTTACATAGATTGTTACATCAATGGCATTCATGAATCAGTCGAAACCATTTGATTCAAGTAGATAACCTACAGTGGGGGAAATAAGTATTTGATCCCTTGCTGATTTTGTAAGTTTGCCCACTGACAAAGACATGAGCAGCCCATAATTGAAGGGTAGGTTATTGGTAACAGTGAGAGATAGCACATCACAAATTAAATCCGGAAAATCACATTGTGGAAAGTATATGAATTTATTTGCATTCTGCAGAGGGAAATAAGTATTTGATCCCCCACCAACCAGTAAGAGATCTGGCCCCTACAGACCAGGTAGATGCTCCAAATCAACTCGTTACCTGCATGACAGACAGCTGTCGGCAATGGTCACCTGTATGAAAGACACCTGTCCACAGACTCAGTGAATCAGTCAGACTCTAACCTCTACAAAATGGCCAAGAGCAAGGAGCTGTCTAAGGATGTCAGGGACAAGATCATACACCTGCACAAGGCTGGAATGGCTACAAAACCATCAGTAAGACGCTGGGCGAGAAGGAGACAACTGTTGGTGCCATAGTAAGAAAATGGAAGAAGTACAAAATGACTGTCAATCGACAAAGATCTGGGGCTCCACGCAAAATCTCACCTCGTGGGGTATCCTTGATCATGAGGAAGGTTAGAAATCAGCCTACAACTACAAGGGGGGAACTTGTCAATGATCTCAAGGCAGCTGGGACCACTGTCACCACGAAAACCATTGGTAACACATTACGACATAACGGATTGCAATCCTGCAGTGCCCGCAAGGTCCCCCTGCTCCGGAAGGCACATGTGACGGCCCGTCTGAAGTTTGCCAGTGAACACCTGGATGATGCCGAGAGTGATTGGGAGAAGGTGCTGTGGTCAGATGAGACAAAAATTGAGCTCTTTGGCATGAACTCAACTCGCCGTGTTTGGAGGAAGAGAAATGCTGCCTATGACCCAAAGAACACCGTCCCCACTGTCAAGCATGGAGGTGGAAATGTTATGTTTTGGGGGTGTTTCTCTGCTAAGGGCACAGGACTACTTCACCGCATCAATGGGAGAATGGATGGGGCCATGTACCGTACAATTCTGAGTGACAACCTCCTTCCCTCCGCCAGGGCCTTAAAAATGGGTCGTGGCTGGGTCTTCCAGCACGACAATGACCCAAAACATACAGCCAAGGCAACAAAGGAGTGGCTCAGGAAGAAGCACATTAGGGTCATGGAGTGGCCTAGCCAGTCACCAGACCTTAATCCCATTGAAAACTTATGGAGGGAGCTGAAGCTGCGAGTTGCCAAGCGACAGCCCAGAACTCTTAATGATTTAGAGATGATCTGCAAAGAGGAGTGGACCAAAATTCCTCCTGACATGTGTGCAAACCTCATCATCAACTACAGAAGACGTCTGACCGCTGTGCTTGCCAACAAGGGTTTTGCCACCAAGTATTAGGTCTTGTTTGCCAGAGGGATTAAATACTTATTTCCCTCTGCAGAATGCAAATAAATTCATATACTTTCCACAATGTGATTTTCCGGATTTAATTTGTGATGTGCTATCTCTCACTGTTACCAATAACCTACCCTTCAATTATGGGCTGCTCATGTCTTTGTCAGTGGGCAAACTTACAAAATCAGCAAGGGATCAACTACTTATTTCCCCCACTGTAGGGGTACCATCATTATATTATATTAAACAGAACGGGGGAGGAGAGAAGAGCTTCTGGCACTCCAAAATTAGGGGACCAGGGAGCTGAGATGAGGCCTGATTATTTTATTTGGTAGAATCTAAAGATGAGAAATCCCTTGAACCACTGATGAACATTGCCGGATATACTAATATAATCTAACAGATTGAGTAGAATGCCATGGGCCACTGTATTGAAAGCGCTGGACATGTCAAATTGTAAGACAATGATCTTTCCGCCTTTTCTTAGCTCTTTTCTGAAGTCTGCAATAAGTGTGGTTATGACTGTTTTGGTGCCGTAAGAGAACCTGAAACCTGATTGGCAGGCATGTAATATTGAGAAAGAGTTAAGGTAGTCCATGAATTGTTGAGTAAATAGGCCTTCCATTACTTTAACTAATAGTGGGATAGAGGCTACAGGCCTGTAGTTTTAAACTACATTCAAACTGGATTGTGGATTTTTGGGAATAGGGGTTAGGATTATTTTTCCATTTTTTGAATGAAAAATTCCATGATATAGAATGTTATATTTGATTGCAAACATTATAGTAACTGTTCAAGAGCTGATTTTAAGAGGTAGCTGGGACATGGGTCAAGTATACATTGAGAGGATGCATATTTTAGTAAGTATTGCTTGACTGAGTCTAATGTTGGTTTGGAGAAGGAAATCCATATTCTGTCTGCAGGAAGGCAATTGGAAGATGAGGTAAGTATATTGAAAAGATTTGTGACTGGACTTGTATAACCTTTCAGGTTATTCCTGATTTTGACAATTTTATGTTCAAACGAATTTGCTAGTTGGTCAGCAGAAGGAGCTGATTCATTACCAATAGTTAGGGGTTGTGTGTTTAGTACATTGTTAACTAGGGCATAGAGGTTCCAAGTATTTAGAGAGAATTGGCCAATGTATTTGGCATAGTGAGATGTTTGGGCTTTTTAAATTTTATTTTTGTACTCTCTTAATGATTCACTCCAATTTTTCCAATTCATTTTGGTTTTTGCTTTTGACCATAATCTTTCTAGGTATCTGAAGTTTTTTTTTTTTTTTTTGCGTTAAGGATGTCCTCTCAGAACCAGGATGAGATTTTCTTGGTAAGTCTGAATTTTGTTTTCATTGGTGCTATATCATTAAGCACAGTTGTACAAAGGTTGTCCCAAGTGTACTTAAAATCATTACTGAGTGACCCCCTCCGAGAGACACCACGTTGCAGTGGTGGAAGGGCTTCTGTGTTTCAATGACTCAGAGGGCTATGCTGAAGGGATACCCATATCACACAGGCCTCTGAGGAGAAACCAGACAAAGACTGTCCCAAACTAGGGAGAGTGGAAAGATGGCTACCTGAAGCTCGTATGCTCAACGGCCCAGCTGTCCTCTGAAGTTCTGTATTTGTTTACTTGAAATTTACTCTCTGCAACTACAGTTACCTTAACTGTGAGGAAGGGGACAATCGGGGGTCAGCCACCGATGGCCAGAGTTTTGTCCCCTGTCCAGCAAGTGTGGGACAGTTGCGCGACAAGCTGCCCACAGATGACTGGGTTGGTGAGTCTTTTGATTAGCGCCAATGAAGGAGCATCAACGCTCTTGGACCTGGAAACAACTTCATCGCTCCCGAATCACTTAACCACCATGTCCAAAGGAGTGGAGGAGTGTTAGGAGTCCATGCTGACATGGAAGTCGTTTATAGCTGAATCCGAGTCAGCAGTGCCACTCCTAAACCTGTAAGAGCTATCAGCTTGGAGTTTTTGGCTCCCGTGGAGGTTACATTGAATATCATCTGGAAGGCGTTCCAGGACCTAATGGTGGTAGTAAATAACTTTGCTTCAGATATAATCTTATTAGTGAGCTACATGGATAACCTAAATCAAACCCATTGAGAAAGAAAAATTGATACAGCAAATGAAGTTCTACAGGAGTAGGAAAAGGTAAAGATTTTGAAAATTATAATAGACCAGAAATTTGAACAAAACGAATATTATTACAGATTATTAATACTGAGATTGTTGTTTTCCCAGAGTTCCGGGTATGACTCCTAAAGATTTCCTCAGAAATATTTCCTGAAAATTTTGTTATTTTCCTTTGTAATGATTCCTTTTAGTAATATAAATTATTACTTAGCAATATTAATTCAAAAGGAGTGAAGCCTGTGAAACTGGGATTACCTTAATCAGTGGGAATTGGATTAGAGACTCGTGCTCGCATTGTTAAATAATTCTGGGTTTAAAAGAGAAAAAATAAAATTAGTTGTATTATTTCTACTAATATTGGACAATAAGTATGTTTCCAACGAAATAAATTGAATATACACCGTTTGGGGTTTGAAGAAGCCAACCAGACAATCAATGTGGTATAATGATTCAGATAAATAATAACTGGGGATAATCAGGTTAATACCATGTTTTTTTTTCTGTGTACTGTTTCTCCTTGTCTTGTTTCACACTCCCTATTTTGTGGTCTAAGGAAGAGTATAGAATTACCTGATTGAAATAATTCTTGTGTATTACTTTCTCTGTATTTCTGCCAAGTTATTTTATTGCTTGTAAATTTGAATTCTTATAAATAAATAAAAAAAAATCATTACTGAGTGAAGATGTGAGGAGTGTGTCTAATGGAATACTGGACCAAAATTCTTCTGTTAATTTTGCCTCTTATTTTGAAAGTAGACTTTGTTTTTTATAGATGTATTCAAGTTATTTTCTTTCCAATTAAGTGTGAAATTTAATTTAAAATGGTCTGACCAAGGTGTTGGCAACCATGAGACTTCAGATATTTGAAAGTTGGTGAATTCTGTGAATCTATGAGCTAGAATGTCAAGTTGGTGACCTTTGTTATGTGATTGGGAGTTGGTAAATGAGTAAGGAATGTAAAAATTCCAGGTATTAAGGAAATTTAAGAAGCTTTGGTACTGGGATCATTGTTTGTCCGGATGTAAGTTAGTGTCTCCCACTAATATTACATTGTCTGAATTGACACATGTGTTGGATATGAATTCAGTGATATCTCTTCCACTTTATTCCAGTTTCCTGGTGGGTGATATAGTAGTAGAAAATTGATATGTTTGGATAATGATTTGTCTAAAATGTTACATGAGATTGCTTCTTGATTGGGAGATTCCAGTCTTAGAATTGGATTGACATTAAAGAAGGATTTGTAGATATTGGCTATTCCTCCTCCTTTTTTCTTGTTTCTAGAGAGATGTTGAATTTTGTAGCCTGGAGGCCAGATTCTGTGAAGAGTCAGGTTATCTGGAGAATGTAACCATGCCTCAGTTATTAAAGCTATACCAAATTGTGACTCTTCTATCCAATCTCTAATGATGTCAGCCTTATTAACAACTGACCTTGCATTTATGTATTGGTAGTGGTAAGTAGGAATCTTGGTTAGTATGGAAAGTTGAAATATTTATTAGGTGCTGTCTGTGTCGTGGCATTTTCCTATGTACTGTGTGGGTAGTTTGAGGTACTGTGTCAATGTTGTGGGAGATGTTGAGTATGGCTGGATTGTTAGAGTAGATTTTAACTCTGCTTGGGATCCTGTTGCTATGTTGTCTGGGACTGAAAAGTATTGAGACGCTATAGAACAGTTCATAGGCATGAGATCTAAAACCTATTAGCTAAATCACCACAATAATGAATGGTAACCAGTGATTCATTTAGTTCCTTGGGATGTGGGTGGATATGTGAGGACTTGTGTTCTGGTGTCCATGGAGACACCTGGTAAATTCTTTATCACAGATTGAGAATAAAACTTAAATAAGAGGCTCACTCCCTAGGAGCCAGTGTTACCCTTAGGGGGTGAGCCTCTTATATAGACAGGCGAGGTGGGAACAGAATGGAACTGCTCCAGCCCCATCACACTAGACTACCAGTGATCATCTCCAGGGTAAGTCTTAAACTTGACTAGAGGTTCATGGGGTGGGGGGAGGGATCAAGGGGATCGCTCCCTGCCCAAGTCTTCCTTTCTGTCTCTCATTGTTTTCTTTCTCCCAATTCCTTCCTTCTCTCTCAGTCAACTGATCAAGTACAATGATAGTACTATCTTGCCCATTAGAAGCTACAATATGGTCCAGATACCAAAGATTGGTTGTTAACTGTCCATTCTGGAGATAGCTATAGCTGCTCAAATTCTGCAATGGTAAAGAGCATTGAGATCCTGTTTAGATGAAATGTCTATAAATCATTATTAGAACGAGTCTCTAGTTAATTTAAATTATCTATGGCCAAGTCCAAGGATACATGACAGAGCTTATAGACCTACCACTCAGAAACATTAACCAGATCATCCGAACATACCTAAACCTCCACTATCCAAACTGCTAAAAAATTAAATACAAAACAACCTGTGCGTCCAGCTTCCCCTAGACAAGCACACAATTATGGAACACACTGCCAAAAGTTGTGAAGACAACCTACGATCACCTAAACTTCAAGAAATCATTAAAGACCTACCTGTTCAAAAAGGCATACCCCGCCAACCCAACATAAATGCCTGTACTCTGCAACACAACATAACCAAAGCTTGTACTGGACACTAAATAATCGTTCCTCTCCTTGATTCCCATTGTAACTGAAACATATGTCCCTTACTTAACCATAATACCACCTGTATTTGTTTCTTTACTGGACTGGCGAATACCTCTACGGTACTATGTAAGCCACATTGAGCTTGCAAATAGGTGGGAAAATGTGGGATACAAATGTAACAAATAAATAAATAATAATAATACTGTATTAGTAGTAGTAGTAATATCAATGAAGTTCTACATCTAATAAATGCATGAAATACAACAGAAGTATGAATCCAGTCCTAACAAGGATTCAAACATCTACTGATTTCAGATAATTTACAAATATTGTGTATTTTCACACAAACCCTTTTTTTCTTTGTTAATTCCTATTTTAGCACATTAGGACACCAACTGTCAAAAGATATATTTTAATTTACTAAACTGGCACTGGCCACATTTGAAAAATATGAACTCTAAACCCATGCTGTAATTAGATTAATGTTGCAGAACATGAAAGAAAATGACTCTCATACTTTCAGTGACTTTGTTTCCAGCAGTACTGTAGTCGGTCCAAGGCAATATGCTGTAGTATTACCATAATTGCCAGGTCATATATCAAGCAGAAGCTGATAGCATGCTGAATGTGTACAGACTGGGAATGTTAGTTGTTGTACATACCACATTCACAAAGAAAATATTAAAGGCATACTTGTGGAGAAACCAGTTCATGAGACCTCAACTATATGATTAAAATGGATTCAAGCAAAACAGTAACAAGTCAAAGGGCAATATATTTAGCCTATCAAAGGGTTTTCCCAGAGACACAGACAGAGACAAAGCCCCTGATAAATGCTGCTTTTTTTAAATGTTAAAAATGAATTTTATTGTACTGATTCCCATAACAGTACATATAGTTTAGATATTATAAACTTACATCAGTGTAAAATAAAGAAAGAAAAAACAAAGACTGCAAAATCTAAATCTTAAACTGTACTATTGAAAGAATAGATGTATTTTCCACAAAAAAGAAGGGACACATTAAAATTCATAATGCTATTCTGTTAGATGTATTCCCCCTCTAATTATCTGTTTTCTCTCTCTCTCTAGATACATAGATAGATAGATAGATAGATAGATACACATACACACTGATTTAAACCATTAATGAAGAAATGATGCTGGCTGCCTATCACTGTAGATTAAGGGAGTTTTCATCACATTCAGATATCCTTCTCAAAACCTCTGCATTGGGAAGTATTCTTCATTACCTATGGCTCCATAACTTAAAGACCTATTCTTAATGGAAATAGACTGTACAATAACATTTGTTTTAATAGACAACTTGTAACATACCTGGAAGTTCTTCATAAATGTCATCTATTGGCTCAGTGCTGATTGGAGGAGGGTATGCACCGACTCGCCCAGAACCACTGCCTAGTTCCTTTTCTTCATAGTCCTCTGGAATAGTATCAGATTCCAGGTCTATCGAACACCATTTAAAAAAGTTAGTTTGAATGCTTGCTTTAAAATAACCTTGGGACAGATAGCAAGAATGAACAGGTAAACAAGTGTTAAGTATAAGACTTTGTGCAGTACCACAAAATCCTTGCAGTTTGGAATGCATGAATACAGATCTGTAAAAGGAGGTTATAGTTCCTACATATATTTGAAACATATCATGTTTATCTTTCTAAGTTAATGCAAATGATTAAACACATCACAGTTAAATGTTGCTTTTCAAGGTAAAACAGATGAACGTGCAGAAACTATCTATAAATATCAGACACTAATGAAATACTCAAATTTCGATGCTATATTCATATCAGGTATAGATACCATACTGCTTGCCATTCTTTTTATAAAGTATGTTACGTGAGTGTTCTTACCTTGCAATACAAATTTTATTTGCTGTACCCAGTCCTCTGCTTCTTTAGGGGTAGCAGCTGCAAACTGTTGAAAACAAAAGTAAACAAATGGCCTTTAACAGCACAAAAATATAATATTCTTGTCTTCCTTTCAGGTAACCATTAGTAATTCTTTTTATGTCTTCTGATACTTTTCTTGCAAGGATGCTTCTTATAATGTACAGTTAATTTTGACAAATTTATGTAATTGAAGTAGAGGATGATGGATTTGAAACTCTGATCATGCAGCTGGCAGCTGTGCAGAAAAAAACCCGCTCTCTTCATCAATGTCAAAGCTGGGACTGATGAACGAAATTTGCCCTTGACAATTAGAAGACACCCATGAATTTCTTTAGACTGCTGGGTACAGTTTTCTTAAAAATGTTCTTGTCAGATTCCAACATACTACCTGACAACTTAATTAACTGGCTTCACTGCAATCTCAGATATTTAAACTTATAAACGTATGTTCCATATTGATGTCTAGCTGATTGATCTCAGAATTGCTCAGCTGATATGTGTTTCCCATTGAGTTTGTTGCAAACCCTTAACCAATGCAAATATGTAATTAGTACATAGATATTGCTGTTCTAACTTCTAAAAGCAAATTTTTTAGGGTGTCACAGCCTTGCTAATATGTATTAGAAGGATACTGCTTCATTAAACCAGAGTAAAAATGTATGTGAATTTACATACACTATACACATCTTCATATGACTACAGATATATCTAAATAGATAGATTACATATTTCCAAACATGTGAAATAACTGTGCGAATATATTCATAACAACTGTTTAAATGAGATGCTTCTGTCAGTGAAACAGGAAAGTACTATCTTAATCATAGTAATTTTAAGACAAATATAAAAAGTCTAACCTGATAGATGCGCTTATCAGGAGCAGAGATTTCAAAACAGCAATCTTTCTTTGCATCCTTCCTGAGCATATTATTCATTTTGACGGTGTATCCCTCTATAGCAAATTCACCTTTCTGCTGTTTGTCTGTCAGAGATAAAAAGCAAAACTAGAAAATCCTTCATTTGTCACAGTGAAGTAAAGTTTAATGTTTTAGGCACCTATTAAGCTTTAGGCTTTCTCATGGTTAAATTATGCTTCTATCCATAAATGCAGATTTTCCACAAAATCTGCTACACAATAAATGATGAAGTTTCAGAGACTGATTTGATACATCTCGACATACAATATAATAACAGAACATAGACTACAAGTTTTCATACCAGCTCTAATGTATATTTTGTAAATGCACATTCATTTGTTTCTCTGTGCATAAGTGCATGTCGTTAGGAAGCCTTGAGGGAAATGTGTACAGATGGTGGTCTTATTTGGTAGCTAGTGTTTGTTACAAAACTCTTACCTAGGGAAAGCCAGGAACTGGAACTTGGAAATGCATGATTAGTTAGTATCAATTTGCATACCAATGGATCTTTTAATTAAAAAAAAACAATGGTAAAACCTGCCAAACCTGCAAAACTTCATTACACAGTAACTTCCTGTGCCTTATAAATATTTTGCAATTTAAAACTACATAATAATAATAATTTCTAATCTCTTCCTCTTCTCCACTACTATATGCAGAGGAAGATTTTAGATAGGACGAAAAACCTGGACTTGAACTTAAACAGGATTTGCCAACATAGATCCCATTTTAAAACACAAGTGAAATGAATGTTTACATATCAATTACATGTGGTAGAAGAATCCATTTTAGAATGAAAAACATCTAAAATATGAACAGGTCAACACAGGTACATGAAAGTTTATTTTTCCAGAAGCTGTCATACAGCTTGTCATTCCTTGTCAGTTTCACATTCAGGGGATCTATCAACCACATGTATCTTCTACATATTCCACTGTGGATATTTCTTTGCTTACATCATTTAATACTCCACACAATCCAGAAAGTTTTTGGTGGCTTACAACATCACAATTTCATCAAGACGTTTGTGCACTTAGAACATAAGAGTAGCCATACTGGGTCAAAACAATGGTCCGTCTAGCACAGTATAATGTTTCACAAACAGTGGCCAAGCTAGGTCACAAGTACCTGTCAGAAAACCAAATCGTGGCAACACTCCATACTACAAATCCCAGGGCAAGCAGTTGCTCCCCGTGTATGTTTCAATAGCAGACCATGGACTTTTCCTCAAGGAATTTGTCCAAACCTATGTTAAACCCAGATACGCTAACTGCTGCTACCACAACCTCCGGAAAAGAGTTCCAAAGCTTAATTATTCGTTGAGTGAAAAAATATTGTCTCCTATTTGTTTTAAAAGTATTTCCAAGTAACTTCCTCGAGTGTCCCCTAGTCTTTGTCCTTTTGAAATGAGTAAAAAATCGATTTACTTCTACTCGTTCTACACCACTCAGGATTTTGTAGACCTCAAATCATATCTCGACCTCATCCGTCTCTTTTCCAAGCTGAAGAGCTCTAACCTCTTTAGCCTTTCCTCATACGAGAGGAGTTCTATCCCCTTTTTCATTTTAGTCGCTCTTCTTTGAACCTTTTCTAATTCCGCTATATCTTTTTTGAGATACGGCAACCAGAACTGAATGCAATACTCAAGGTGCGGACGCACCATGGAGCGATACAAAGGCAATATAGTATTTTCGGTCTTATTCCCCATCCCTTTCCTAATAATTCCTAGCATCTTGTTTGCTTTTTTGGCCACTGCTGCACACTGAGCAGAAGATTTCAGCGTATTATCTACAATGACACTCAGATATTTTTCTTAAGTGCTGACTCCTAAGGTAGACCCCAGCATCAGGTAACTATGATTTGGATTATTCTTTCCAATGTGCATCACGTTGCATTTGTCCACATTACTACTACTACTACAAATCATTTCTATAGCGCTACCAGTCGTATGCAGCGCTTCACAATTGAACATGAAGAAAAGACAATTCCTGCTCAAAAGAGCTTACAATCTAAATCAGGACAGACAGACAGGACAAATAAGGGATAAGGGTAGGACAGACAGATAGGACACATAGGGAAAAGGGACTATTGAAGAGAGGAAGACAAGATAAGGTTACGAGCAGGTGACAAGTTAGGAATTAAAAGCAGCATCAAACAGGTAGGCCTTTAGCCCGGATTTGAAGGCGGCCAGATTACAACTTAGGGTAGACAGAAAAGGGCAACAGGAGCAAAGCCTACTTTACATAATACTTGAATTACACAGCTTTTTTCCTAGAGATACAGGATGGGAGGAAAATCTGGTCCAGCAGCTAAAACAAGCTGTCACAACCCCCTCCCTTATAGTGATTTTTTAAAATTTTACATACTGAGAGGGCAATTTTATAAAAACGTTTTCAACATATCAGTCAACATTAAATTTCATCTGCCATTTGGATGCCCAGTCTTCCAATTTCCTAACGTCTTCCTGCAATATTTCACAGTCCGCAAGTGTTTTAACAACCTTGAACAAGTTTGTATCATCTGCAAATTTGATCACCTCACTCGTCGTTCCAATTTCCATATCAATTATAAATATGTTAAATAGTACAGGTCCCAGTATAGATCCCTGCGGCACTCCACTGTTCACCCTCCTTCACTGAGAGAAATGACCATTTAACCCTACTCTGTTTTCTGTCCAATAACCAATTCCTAATCCACAACAGAACCTTGCCTCCTATCCCGTGACTCTAATTTTCTCAGGAGTCTCTCATGAGGAACTTCATCAAAAGCCTTCTGAAAATCTAAATACACTACATCAACTGGTTCACCTTTACCCATATGTTTATTCACACCTTCAAAGAAATGAAGGAAGTTGGTGAGGCAAGACTTCCCTTGGCTGAACCCATGCTGACTCTGTCCCATTAAACCATGTTTGTCGTGGAGGTGTATTTTCAAAGCACTTAGACTTACAAAGTTGCATAGTAACCTATGAAACTTTGTAAGTCTAAGTGCCTTCAAAATGATCCCCTAAGTGTTCTATAATTTTATTCTTTATAATAGTTTCCACTATTTTGCATGGCACCGACGTCAGGCTTACCGGTCTATAATTTCCTGGATCACACCTAGAACCCTTTAAAAAAATCGGCATCACATTGGCCACCCTACAATCTTCAGGTACTATGGACAATTTTAACAACAGTTTACATATTACTAACAGCAGATCAGGAATTTCACACTTCAGTTTTTTGAATACCCTTGGATGTATGCCATCCGGTCCAGGTGATTTACTACTCTTTAATTTGTCAATTTGTCTCAGTACATCTTCCAGGTTCACCGACATTTCTTTCAATTCCTCTGCATCATCACCCTTGAAAACCATTTCCTGTACAGGCAGATCTCTTAAATCTTATTCCGTAAAGACAGAAGCAAAGAATTCATTCAGAGTCTCCGCTATGGCCTTGTCCTCCTTGAGTACCCCTTTTGTTCCTTCGTGATCAAACGGTACCACGGATTCCCTCGCAGGCTTTCTGCTTCTGATGCACCTGAAAAAGTGGTTACTGTGAGTTTTAGACTCTGCAACATTTCTCTTCGTATTCTCTTTTAGCCTTCTTTATTAATGTTTTGCATCTGATTTGCCAGTGTTATGTTGTTTCTTATTTTCTTTGCTTGGGTCCTTTTTTCATTGTTTGAAGAAAAATATTTTGGTTGTAATGGCCTCTTTTATTTCACCTTTTAACCATGCTGGCTGTCGTTTTCTCTTCTTTTCATCTTTACAAATATGTGGAATGCATCTGGACTGGGCTTCCAAGATGGTATTTTTGAATACTGTCCATGCCTGATTGAGTGCCCTAACCTTTGCAGTCAATCCTTTTAGATTCTTTTAAACTATTTTCCTCATTTTATTATAGTCACCATTTTGAAAATTAAATGCAGCTACAGTAAATTTCTTTTGTGGGTTCATCATGTTATGATCACTGTTTCCCAGGGAACCCAACACTGCCACCTTTCGCAGTATGCCCTGTATGCCACTAAGGACCAGATCCAAAATGGCTTCCCTTCTCATTGGCTCCTGGACCAGCTGGCTCCAATAAGCAGTTATTACATCTAGAAATTGTATCGCCCTGGCACTCCCTGATGTAACATTTATCCAGTCAAAATCGGGGTATTGAAATCACCTATTATTATAGCATTGCCCAATTTGCCAGCTTTCATAATCTCTCTAAACAATTCTTCATCCATCTGTTCATTCTGTCCCGGCAGACGGTAGTACAACCCTACAAGAATACTCCTTCCCTACACACATGGAATTTCTATCTATAATGATTCCACGCTGCTATCTGTGTCATTTTTACACACACAAAAAATCAGGCCACATAAAATCAATCTCAGGTACTGTTTGCAGTTGCTAAATGTCGGTTGAAAGGCATGTCTAAAAATGCACCACTCTAATCTAGATTAAAAACTAATTTCGTCATATTCAAAATTACAGTAAATTACTTCGCAACAGATTCAATAACAGTGGTGTAGGGACAACATCAACCTACAAGGAAGTCTCAGATGATTAAAATATTGTCTATCAAGCCATGAAGGCCTCTAGTTGCATTTGGATTCATGGCCCCTGAGATTTGTAGGGCTTCTATGAGATACTGCCCAGATTAATATGCTTAAAAGAGCGTTTGTTTGTATTAAAGAAACTCTCCTTAGATCATTTCAGCCCATTTCCAATCTCTTTTTGGGAAAATTTGATAAAAACAGAATACTGTAGAGGAGTGTGGTGGTGGTGGCTGTAGTGGGAGGTGCTTGGATCCTTTTCAATCTGGTTTCCACAGATGCCATAGTACCAAGAATCTTGTGATCCCCTAATGGACTTTGTGGCAGAATCTTCATGGAAGGGAAGTATCCCAGTGGTCTTCCTCAACATCTTCTTGGCCTTTGTCACACAAATCGGGGTATATGTAAACTGGGATAATTCATGTCTACAGCACTGGTATAGGATTAAGTGCCCAATGGCTTAAACAAATTACCTGTACTGGTGTTAATTGTAGCACTATGCAAAACTGCAGGATGAATAAATATAGGATCCCAGTATGATTTCCTACGAGATTGTGGTTCTACAGGAAGGACTGGGGCATACTGGCAAATCTAGATATGTTGACACACATTTTCAAGGTAAGCAAACACAAAATAAACAATTCATACAAAATGCATAAAATACAGTTATCCCCCAACTTTCACTTTAGTAGGACTACATTAATAACTTGTATGATAAACTACCAACATATTATAATAGCAATGTTTATTCCCCCCTCAAGCAAAATTTGTGAACTTATTATTCCTAATATATGTCTGAGTGTTACAGATAACTTACACTAGGTTAACAAAGTTCATTTTTAATTAAATTCATTTCAACCTAGAAATGCTATTGTTCATTCACTTATGACCTCAGGGAAAGACGCAACAGAATATATTAATTTAGCACTCTTCAGCACTTGTTTGTTTATCAAACCTCAGGGAGATAGCACACAAATAGGACATACAAAAATATACTAAGTTAAGAAGTCAAAAACATTAAATCAAATGAAAAAAAAATCAAATTTTCACAACATTCCTGTGATATTTATTGGAAAAAAGTGTTTTTTCCCTGTATTGTCAACACTGGCCTTAACTTCGGAAGTATATCACAACTTTACAATAACACATAAAATAGGAGGACAGTTTTATGCATTACATGGTGCTATGCTAAAGCTTTTTGCTAATATGAGAACCGTTTTCAAAGCCATTTACCTGGGTAGTTATTGACCCAGAAAAAGTGATCGCCACAAAATATTGATTAACACCGAAATCATAAAAACAGGCATCAGAGGGGAGGAAGACAGCCACTTCAGCACAAAAAATACCTTGAATGATAGGTCAAACCTTTTATACTAGTAGGAGGCTGGGTCCAGACAGTAATGACTGGTGAATGTGAGCACTGAACTCTGTGTCATAGCATTGCAAATCTCTTCTAAAGAAGTGCAACCTAGATTGATCACCAAAGACAACATAGACTTCACAGTACTGGTGTTGACAATGGCGTGCCCTTCTATGATCACACCTGCCAGGAAACCAAGAAGTATCTGAAGCAAAGAGTTAATTGTAACAGATGTTCTCTGAAGACAAAAGTTTCAGAGTTAGAAACAAAGATACAGTTAATGCAGCTGGTGCACAGAATAAAGGTGAAGCCAAACGGGAAATAGGAAAACAGTGAAATATAACAATGAGCCGTTGGGTGACATCAGCATAAATTAACATCTGTAACAACTCCACCTTTTTCCCTTCTTCCAGCTATGCACAACTTTCTACTGTAAATGTCTCACAAACAATTCACTGAGGTGGCTTTGAGGGGCAGACACTGTGGACAGGGCTTTTTTGCACATAGTTGCTGACCCTGTCTAGCATTGATGGTTGTTATCCAACAGGGCATACTTAGTAATGTACTGAGAGGTGTGCCCACAGGTTTGAGAGTCTCACTGCTTCTCAGCAGCTCCTGTGCTCACTATGTGCTATCTTTGTCTCTGTGCTGTCTTTGTAAAGCTGTTGAGACACTGATAGGTCTACATAATTGCAATGACAAAGAGGTACAACAATGCCCACCAGGTATGAGTATAGTGCAACCTTTTGAACACAGATACCTAACTGCCAACAGTCCCAACAAAGGCAAATCTTTTGCTGATATGTCACATCATAACCTAGAAACTCACCTCTTCTATTGCAATTTTCCTGATACATCTTTGAAACACAGGGTTTATATAATTTGATGAATATTGGCAGAGATGCTTTCAGTCTTCTGACATCAAGTGTTGTGCTGGGTGGTTCCCTTCTGTTGGTGTGCTCCTCCAATGCAGCTTAGCTTTTCACGTGTCTTCACCATCCCATTTTGCTTTCTTGAATAGTTCCTCACATTATCTGAGATCATTTGATCAGGTTGGCTATAACATGAAGAGGCCAACAGAAACTGCTTTTTTCAGTTTTGGTCAAAAACCTAAACAGCAGCCAAAACACATCGCATCACATAGTTTCAGCCAAAGCTGAAACCAAGTTCAGTTGTGTGAATTTGAACCAGTGAGGGCCACTGAGGATTGTCAGAGCTTGCAGTCTTCACACCTTTGCTAAACCCACAATATCCAAGCCAGAATATAATAATTTAAATAATGAAAGACCCTATTTTACCTCCAAGCAAAATAGCCTCTGTACACATGGACCGCAGCTAATGAACATAAGTACAGCCATACTGGGTCAGACCAATAGCCCATCTAGCCCGGTATCCTGCTTCCAACAGTGGCCAATCCAGGTCTCAGGTACCTGTCAGAAACCCCAAAAATAGCAAGATTCCATGCTACCAATCCCAGGGCAGGCAGTGGCTTCCTCAATGTCTATCTCTATAGCAGACTATGAGTTTTTCCTCCAGAAACTTGTCCAAAACTTCTTTAAGCCTAGATTCGCTAACTGTTGTTACCACATCCTCCGGCAACCAGTTCCAGAGCTCAAATATTCTTTGAGTGAAAAAACATTTCCTCCTATTTTATTTACATGTAATTTCATTGAGTGTCTCCTGGTCTTTGTACTTTTTGAAAGAGTGAAAAATTGATTCACTTTTACCACAGAGCCCTCTCTTTTCCAAGCTGAATAGCCATAACCTCTTTAGCCGTTCCTCATATGAAAGGAGTTCCATCCCCTTTAACATTTGGGTTGCTCTTCTTTGAACCTTTTCTTAATTCCGCTATATCTTTTTTTGAGATACAGCAACCAGAACTGAACACAGTACTCAAGGTGAGGTTGCACCATGGAGTGATACAGAGGCATTATAATATTCTTGGTCTTATTTACCATCCCTTTCCTAATAATACCTAATATCTTGTTTGCTTTTTTGGCCGCTGCTGCACACTGGGCAGAAGATTTCAGTGTATCGTCTACAATGACACATAGATCTTGTTTTTGAGTGCTGACTCCTAAGATGGACCCTAGCATCAATGATTCAGATTATTCTTCCCAATGTGCATCACTATGCATTTGTCCACATTAAATTTCAACTGCTATTTGGATGCCTAGTCTTCCAGTTTCCTAAGGTCTTCGTGTAATTTTTCACAGTCCGCATGTGTTTTGACAACTTTGAATAGTTTTGTTTCATCTGCAAATATAATCACCTCACCTGTTATTCCAATTATCAGATCATTTAAAAATATGTTAAATAGCACCAGTCCCAGTACAGATCCTTGCAGCAATCCACTATTACCCCTCTTCCATTGAGAAAAATGGCCATTTAACCCTACCCTCTGTTTTCTGTCCAATAGCCAATTCCTAATGCACAGGACATTGCCTCCTATCTCACGACTTTTTCATTTTCTCAGAAGTCTCTCATGAGGAACATTGTCAAAAGCTTTCTGAAAAGCTAGATATATCAAACAGCTCACCTTTATGCGTGTGTTTATTCATGCTTTCTAAGAAATGAAGCAAATTGGTGAGGCAAGACTTCTTTTGGCTGAACCTTTGGCGAGGTTTAATAAAGGTTTAGATGGCTTCCTAAAGGAAAAGGCCATAGACCATTATTAAAATGACTTGGGGGAAATCCACTGCTTATTTCTGGGATAAGCAGAATAAAATTTATTGAACTTTTTGGGGGATTTGCAAGGTATTTTTGACCTGGATTGGCCACTGTTGGAAACAGGATGCTGGGCTTGATGGACCTTTGGTCTGTCCCAGTGTGGCAAAACGTATGTACTTATGAACCCATGCTAACTCTGTCCAATTAAACCATAATTTTATTCTGTATAATACTTTCCAATATTTTGCCCGGCACTGACGTCAGGCTTACATGTCTGTAATTTCCAAGATCAGCCCTGGAACTCTTCAGGTGCTATGGACAACTTTAACGACAGGTTACAGATCACTAACAGCAGATCGCAATTTCATATTTGAGTTCTTTCAGTACCCTGGGATATATACCATCTGGTCCACGTGATTTATCACTCTAACTTTTCAATTTGACTCAGTATATTTTCCAGGTTCACAGACATTTCTTTCAGCTCCTCCACATCATCACCCTTGAAAACCATTTCTGGTACAGATAGATCTCTTACATATTCTATAAAGAGCAAAGCAAAAAATTCATTCAATCTTTCTGCAATGGCCTTGTCCTCCCTGAATAGCCTTTTTGCTCCTTCATGATCTAACAGTCCCATGGATTCCCTCACAGGTTTTCTGCTTCTGATGAACATAAAAATGTTGTTACTATGAGTTTTTGTCTCTGCGGTAAATTTTTCTTCATATTCTCTTTTAGCCTTCTTTATCAATGTTTTGCAGTGAACAGCATCAGACCATCCTTTAGTGCATCTGGGCAGGCAGTGTCTGGGCAGGTGCTGTGCCCAATGTTCTGTTTGTGAGGCCCCTGGGAGTTTAAAAGTCCTGCCTGATGTGGGAGGTGGCCATGGGCATGTGACCAAAGGGGCAGGTTCCACCTCTTTGGATCTCCTTCAGAGCCCACAGGAGCCAGGAGTTGGGATTTCTGGTTGTTAGGAAGTCCTCAACATAGTCAAGGGGAAGAACAAGTTCGTGGGGAGTTCAGGTGATAAAATATGTTTGGGCAGTGTTAAAGGCCTGATGGACCAGCATGTCCTGCTGTCAAGTCAGCTGACAGACCATGCATGACCAAAATCTCTTTCTTCCATTGAAGCTGCTTTGTCTTCGGTTGAATGTACCCCAACCTCTCAGCCTTTGTTAAGATTTGAAGAAGTTAAATCCTCATTGCCTGAGGATTTTTTTGGTCTTTGGGGCTGGTAAGATTCCTAAGCACCCTCCCACAAGTATTTTTGCTAAAAGATTCTGTTCTGGTTTTGGTTCCTGCTCCTGTATTGATGGATGCAGTGTTATCAGGTATGTCTGCAAATGTACACTCTTTGGCTTTGGATTCAGAAGTTACTTTGAAAGATCTTTGGACTGTTGTGACAGTACACTGAGGAAGCTTCTGCTAAGAAGGCTGACCAGATTAAAAAAAATTGACTAGTGTGGTAGGTCGTTTGGAAAAACTTGAGACTGAGACTTCCTTGATGCAGTCGGTTTCTGCTGCTGCTATTGAGGATAATTATGATATTCATATGCACTTGGAGAAATTGGAGAATGTGGCTAGGGCTTCTAACTTACGTCTGTTGAATTCTCCCATTGCCCATTATGTTTCTCCTACGGAACCTTTTGTGAAATATCTTAAGGAAGTGTTACAACTCCCACTTTTGGGATAAAGTAGTAATAGTTAACATATATTATCGTACTAAATCTTCTAGGTTTGAAAAAGATGAAGGAGCTCTAGACCCTTTTACTTCTCCAGATAGTCTAAACCTTTCTCAGTATTTGGAATACTCTCAGGATATTATTAATAAAAGAGCTACTTTAATGTGTAAAACAATTACTCTTTTGAGGATGAGTTACTCGTATGTTTCCAGATGTTGCAAGAGTTGCTCAATTGAAGCAGAAATCTTTTTTTACAGTTGAAAACTAAGGTCTTGGCTATTGGAGCTACTTTTTCCCTTAAGTTTCTATCCAAATGTTTGATAACATAGCAGAATAATCATTATGCATTTTTTTATTCGTATCTGTTAAAGGATTTTCTGAAGGATAAGGTAGTATTTGGAAAGCCTGAATAAGAATTTAAGTTGTGGGTTGTTGTTTTTTTTTTTCTCTTCCAGGTTAAGCAATATAGGGTACTTGATATTATGTTTGCCTGCCAATTGTGTGTCTATTCAAGTATGTTGTCATAGATGCCCCTGTATGAAGTACTAAGATGTCACCATGTCTGTTGCAATACAGAGTGACTCTAGCAAAAATGGTCTTAGTTGCTGCTTAATGTAAAATGGTCAGGCAGTGGCTTTTGCATCCAGAGCTCTTACCCCTTCTTTGCATTGTGTTTTTCTGCTAGTGCTTTCAACATTACCTATATGACTAAGACACAATTAATACAAAAGATAGCTGTCTTTAAAAAGCTCCTATTGTGTGCACACAAGAGACTTCAGAGCATGTTGTTGATGTTGCAACATACAGCCTCAATGTTGTTTATAAACTGATCCCCAAGATATTAGTGACACATTTAGCAGAGTCACTGCAGATAACCATCTGCAGTCCTGAATGGGTACTGAATATTTCAGAATTTGTTTGATGCAACAAGAAAACTGACATTACACAATCAACCAGGCAGATTATCTGAATGTAATGAATTTGGAAAAAGTCCCAAGGATGGCATGAGTTCTCCTGAATATAGGTTCAGTTGGTGTCGCTTAGCTGCAGGGCTGCTCTCAGTGCCAACCTCATTTTGTCTTTCAGACACATGAGATTACGTAGGCCCACAGTACAGCTGACAAGTTTGTACCATATCACTTAACCTGAGATTCACAATTTTTGCCCTTCAGTTCGCATTGCACCAAGGCACTTGAGAAAATTGCATCAGTATTGAGCAAGTCTGCATCACCTGACTCTGATCTCTCTTCCAATTCATGTGGCTTACTTGCTGTGTTTTGGTTCCTGCTTGATAAAATGATCTTGACCACTGCATAGCTGAGGTGTTTTCCTATATGTTGGCCACAGTACTTGCACGCTGCAGAGTTGGTTGCAGGTGAGTTACTCTGTAGTTGCTTGTTGTGGTAGCCATCCATGCCTCACAGATGCATCAGATTATCTGAATGTAATGAATTTGGAAAAAGTCCCAAGGATGGCATGAGTTCTCCTGAATATAGGTTCAGTTGGTGTCGCTTAGCTGCAGGGCTGCTCTCAGTGCCAACCTCATTTTGTCTTTCAGACACATGAGATTACGTAGGCCCACAGTACAGCTGACAAGTTTGTACCATATCACTTAACCTGAGATTCACAATTTTTGCCCTTCAGTTCGCATTGCACCAAGGCACTTGAGAAAATTGCATCAGTATTGAGCAAGTCTGCATCACCTGACTCTGATCTCTCTTCCAATTCATGTAGCTTACTTGCTGTGTTTTGGTTCCTGCTTGATAAAATGATCTTGACCACTGCATAGCTGAGGTGTTTTCCTATATGTTGGCCACAGTACTTGCACGCTGCAGAGTTGGTTGCAGGTGAGTTACTCTGTAGTTGCTTGTTGTGGTAGCCATCCATGCCTCACAGATGCATGTCTTCTGTATTAACATTGTCAGTCTGTCGGTCCTGTTCTACAGTTCTCAGTTTCAAGTTGGTGAGTTCTACAGTGAGACATGTTTCAATGACAGTATTCAGAGTCAAATCACATTCTTTTAAGAGACAGCAATACGTGCATTCATTGGTAATGCCAAGAACTATTGCATCCCAAATAAATTCATCTTTCAGTGGGGCTGTATTCACATGTTGCTGCTCTCTCTCTCTCTCTCTCTCTCTCTCTCTCTCTCTCTCTCTCTCTCAAATGTGTGACAAGTTGTCAATAGAATAACCATCTTCTTGATTGCAACATGTATCTTTCACATATTATATTTTTGGTGGATTTGAAATTAGGCTTACAATGCATGAAGGATAACTTTGGTATTCTTCTTCTGCTCCTCTGTGAGGCTCAAATTGTGCTTACAAACACTGCAGCATTAAGCACCCATTACCTTTCTCATTGTAGCTACTTGCACTTCAGCTGGCTTCTCACATAAGCCTGTTGCTAGAGAACAGTTACCAAACCCTTCTCTGAAATTTAAGAATTGCCACTTAACTCACCAATAACGTTTATACCCTCTGGAAGTAGAATGGTTAGCAGCTGTCATGATGCTGTAATGGGTAACTGTAAGGGTCATGCATTTGATATATCATCATTTTGTGGTACAACTAAATCAGTTTACATATTATGAGAGTGAAATGAAAAGTAATGCCTCCCACCTCCATAATTTTTATTTAAATGAAGATACAAAATTAATGCCTGCAATGATCTCTTTTATTACATATATTTAATTTTCTACATAGTAGCTACCATTTGTCACATATTTCTGCCAAAGATGGACAAAGTTTTGAAAGCCATCCTGAAAGAACTGCATATCTTGTCTCTTCAACCAGTTGCTCACAGTCTTTCCCCATCTCTTCAACCAGTTGCTCACAGTCTTCCCCCCCCCCCCCCCCCTCTTCATTCAAGTCAAAAAGATGCCCTGAAAGTATATGCCCTCACAGCACATTGCAAATCTACTCCATTTAAAATCCATTAGGTCCATAATCAAGGAGCTACTCTGGCAAACCAATTACTGTACAATTTAGCAACATCATCTCTAGAGAAGACCGCCTATGTTCTCAATTGCAAATGGGGGCCCCTCAACCAATATGCTTATAATTGTGCACAGACTTAAGCTAATAATTTTTCTATGGAGCAAAATTAATATACTGAATGCAAAGAGGGAGGATGCACACTATGGCTAGTATGTCAGTGCCTAAATTTTAGGTGTGCTGATGGCCAGTTATGCTAGCATTTTAAAACAGAGCCTAGATACCTAGGTTCCTTTATAGGAAAGGCTCCTACTGGGCACCCTCCTGAAACCTAATTGGAGGCACCCAGTCGCAGAACTGGCCCCCAAATATAGATCTGCATGGGAAAACCATTATTTCTCAATGATGCAAAAAGAATAGACTGGGGGCATGCAATGAAGCTACAAAGTAGTACATTTAAAACAAACTGGAGAAAATATTTCTTCACTCAATGTGTAATTAAACTCTGAAATTTGTTGCCAGAGAATGTGGTAAAAGCAGTTAGCTTAGTGAGGTTTAAAACAGGTTTGGACAGCTTCCTAAAAGAAAAGTCCATATGCCATTATTAAGATGGACTTGGGGAAAATCTACTGCTTATTTCTAGGATATTCAATACATAGCTAGTAGAGATAAACTGGGGAGTGAAATACAACGTTTGTTGTCATACAGTCACTGGGGTGATACTTGACACCAATACAGGTGAACCCCTGTTTAATGACGTTATAATCATGTAAAGGGTCATGATTATAAGAGTCACTAAACAGGGGTTCACCTGTATTGGTGTCAAGTATCACCCCAGTGACAACAAATGTTGTATTTCACTCCCTAGTTTATCTCTACTAGCTATGTATTGAGTATTGAAGACGATATAGTAGAGCATTGCCATTGATATTTCTAGGATAGGCAGCATAAAATATATTGTACTGTTTTGGGATCTTGCCAGGTACTTGTAACCTGGATTTGCCAGTGTTGGAAACAGGATGCTGGGCTCGATGGACCTTTGGTCTGTCCCAGTATAGCAAATGCTTATGTTTGTAGGAAACCACCACACAGATTGATACTACCTGGCCCCAGGAAGGCTCAACATGAATCCACAGGACATACTACTTTGTTTTTCATGGCCCCAAAGCTATGAAAAAATCTTCCCCTTTTCTATGTATGGAGCAATCATTTCGGAAATATAAGGCTTTGTTAAAAACTTATTTTTTTTCAAAAAGCATTTGGAGTGCAGCTGTCAAGCTAAATGCTGATTGGTTATCCAACTGACTGATGAGAATTTTTATTTAAGGATATGACTGTGAAAATATCTGCACATAAGAAATGTAAACCACTTTGGTTGTACCACAGAAAGGCAGTATATCAAATCCATGACCCTTTACATGCTTTGAAAGCTCTAGAAACACTCTCTATACTGGTACAAGACAGAGCTACAAGATTCATAGGTGTACTTTCACTGAATTTGTCAACACAGAAATACAGATTATCACACTTATTTTCGAAAGAGAAGGACACCCATCTTTTGACACAAATCTGGAGATGGGAGTCCTTCTCGCAAGGTCGTCCAAATCGGCATAATCAAAAGTCGATTTTTTGACACCCTCAACTGCTTTCTGTCGCGGGAACGACCAAAGGTGTCAGCAGGGTAGCGAAGGCGGGACTGGGGCATGATTAGGAGATGGTCGTCCTCGGCCGATAATAGAAAAAAGAAGGACATCCCTGACGAGCACTTGGCCGACTTTACTTGGTCCATTTTTTCCACGACCAAGCCTCAAAAATGTGCCCGAACTGACCAGATGACCACCGGAGGGAATCGGGGATGACCTCCCCTTACTCCCCCAGTGGTCACTAACCCCCTCCCACCATAAAAAAACAAGTTTAAAAATACTTTACCAGCATCAAATGCCATACTCAGGTCCATCGCAGCAGTATACAGGTCCCTGGAGCAGTTGTAGTGGGTGCAGTGTACTTCAGGCAGGCGGACCTGGGGGGGGGGGGGGGGGTTGGGGGGCTCAGCACCCAAGGTAAGGGAGCTATGCACTTGGGAGCAAGTTGTGAAGTCCACTGCAGTGCCCCCTAGGGTGCCCGGTTGGTGTCCTGGCATGGCAGTGCACTACAAATGCTGGCTCCTCCCATGACCAAAGGGCTTGGATTTGGACGTTTTTAAGATAGACGTCTTTGGTTTCCATTATCACCGAAAACCGAGGACGACCATCTCTAAGATCGACCTAAATATCAAGGTTTGGGCGTCCCCTACCGTATTAACGATAATACACGTTGTCCCGCCCCTTCGTGGCACCGTCCTTAGAGATGGGCGCCCTTAGAGATGGTCGTCCCTGTTCGAAAATGCCCCTCCACGTATAGCAAAATAAATCAAGTCATATGAATAGTTACATGGAATATATGTATTTAATTTTCCATAATGACTAAATTATGAATCTGTCATAGAGATATATGCACCTATAGAGTCAGAAACTCAGTTTCATTCCAACAAGCAGATTTTCCCACCATCTGTTCTAGTCCTCGAGTGGCTTCTTGACTTTGTTACAGTAGGATGGTGACTGCAGGGGAAGGGAAGAGAATCACAACTTCATGGTATATTCACTAAGACATCTGTTGACTTGTGTGTTGTTATTTATTTTTGCTTCTTTTCAAGTTCTTCCAACCTTATAAAAACTGTATTAGAGGCTTTAAAATACATTATTTAAGTTCTGAGCTGAACTTTGCATGTGGAAGCAGAAGAGAGATCAGTTACAAAGATTATACAGTTTGCTGCACAGGAGACAAATTGACATTATTCAGGATGAATGGAAAACAAAAGAGAAGCCTTAATTTTCTGCTAAATTCGACTTTTCATCTTGTTTATTAATGTTCTTCACCACTATATTTTCTTCTAGCAAAACATATTAATTTAATGAAACATACATAAAATATCTATAGAATGTTTTATAATCTACATGTGCGTATTGTGTATGCCTCAAACTATAATAAAATATGTTAATTAGTGTTTACAATTCATATATTAGCTCACAGAAATAAATGATCATATAACATTATGAGCCCTAAAACATTCTTGAGTACTTCTTAACATATGAGTGTTTAATAATTATTATAATAGAAAGGACTCATACAAGTAAATAGCCCATGTTTATAAAAAACTAGATTTAAAAAAACAAGAAAGAATTATCGAATTACAAAAATAATACCGGATGTATGGTTCACATTGGTTTCTCGACTTACTTCTGGCAGAGCAACATTCAGTCTAGAGCTGATTTAGAGACCAACAGAGTGCACCAGGGCACTTATAGGCTGACTAGAGCTCTTATTCTGAACTCTTGACAAGTGGCGAGGTGACCTCCTGTAGAGACCACCCATCACAGTTGTTGTTGTAATGTGGAAGTCATGACACCCTGCATTGTTAGCTATCAGTTTCCTATTAAAGTCATACATTCAGGGATTGAAGGGATGATGATGATGATAGAGCCTTTACTACCTTCTCAGGAACGGGCAACGGTGATAGTACTGTAAGGGAAGCAATGCTATGGGCAGCAGCGAACTGGAGAGAATTCATATATACTCATATCACCCCTCTCCTCAAGTCACTTCACTGGCTTCGATCAGATACCGCATCAATTCAAGCTTCTCCTCCTTACTTACAAGTGCACCCGGTCTGCTGCTCCTCAATACCTCTCTACTCTCATCTCCCCCTACGTTCCTGCCCGCAACCTCAGCTCACACACAAATCCTCCTCTCAGTACCCTTCTCCACCATTGCCAACTCCAGGCTCCGCTCATTTTGCATTGCCTCACCCTATGCCTGGAACAATCTTCCTGAATCCCTACGCCAAGCCCCTCCCTACCCATCTTCAAATCCTTGCTTAAAGCTCACCTCTTCAATGCTGCATTCGGAACCTAACCCTTCAAACAGATTAACTGTACATTTGTCTTTTAGATTGTAAGCTCCTTCGAGCAGGGTCTGTCCTTCCATGTTAAATTGTACAGCGCTGCGTAACCCTAGTAGCGCTTTAGAAATGTTAAGTAGTAGTAGTAGTAGTAATTCAAAATTGGCACTGTGGAGAAGGCCAGAATTAGATTCCTGCAGGCCAGGTCTGGAACATGGGCCATAGTTTGCCTGCTCCTGATCTCGTGGAACTGTACCAGTAAGCAATTATCAGTATCTGAACAGCCAGAACTAATATGATTATTGCTTACTGGTGAAAGATAAGGTGGCAAGTTTCCTGGATCCTGCCACAAATGCCATATGTTAACATAGATACCCCTCTCAGACTGCATGTGTATTTGGGATCAAGGAAAGGTTGTGCTACTAGGTAATAGATGAAATATTAATAGTTTTATTATGTAGCTGTAGTGATATCTTTATCATTTCTAGAATTTTCTCATGTCACTTGAATCTAGAGCAGACTGGCTATCTTCCAAAGGGGGCTATAAACTAGGATCGATGAGGATGGGTGGACACAACCCTCAGGTACATAAAACATTAAATCCCTCATTCTACAACAGGTAGCCTAAAGTTAAGTGCCAGTTTGCATGTAAATGATAGAATACTAGCATTTATGTGCATAAGAGCTAGCCATGCACTTGATGGTATCTCTAACTTATGCACAAAACTGCCTTAGCATGTAACTGTAAGGGAGCATTCACAGTGGAAGGCGTATGGAGGGTCCCCAATTCATTCATGTCACTTGCAAATACTATGTTATATGCTAAAGTGCTACATTTATACACACTCACTTATGCCTGCTATTGACATGCATAAAGGGGCATGCCTAAATGTTCATTCTATATAGAATCATTGACTACCCTTAAAAATTATTGGTTGGATGATCAGAGGAGCCTTAAAGCTTCAAGCTGTCTACAGGACAGTAGGTGCAATTTTACCTGGTATAAATTAGGTGAAAGAGTAGGGTGAGGCACAATTTGTTGCCCCTGACCCCTAAAGCTGTGTTGGGTGGGGGAAGGGTGAATCCACAAAGCTCAGCCTGGGGCAATGTCTCTCCAAATAAGTTAGGTTTTATGCATAGCATAACAGTAATGATCTTTGCTCCTAATCCACAGTATGAGGAATATGACCTCAGTCTCTCAAATTTAAAGCTAATACCATAATTTATTTGTAGCATTTGTATCCCCCATTTTCCCACCCTATTTGCAGGCTCAATGTGGCTTACATTTGCCGTAATGGCGGTTGCCATTTCGGGTAACAGAATTACAATTGGAATTGCATTAAGGAGCATACATATATGGTAACATTCATGGTGTATACATGCATGGTAACATATAACATATAAGGGAATAGTATCTATGGAACAAATCGTGATATATATTTATTTATTTATTGTATTTGTACCCCACATTTTCCCACCTCTTTGCAGGCTTGCATTGTGCCAAAGAAAGTTCATAGGATGTAATGAACACAACTATCCAGGTATGCTTAAAAATTTCTTTAATCAGGCCTGCGGCATCCAAAATGGCATCTTTCTGCCACATTTTATTGGTGTCGGACTGCATTTTTTGTGCCTGAGGATCTTTCTCTCCTCCAAATATTCATAGAGTAATCGCATGAGCATCACACCTCTATTATCAATGCCATTCTGGTATTTTTCCTGTTATTCCACCTATAGGCTTTTCAGCACACAACTCAGATACTCTAATAAGTTCACTATCTAGATCAGTAACTGAATTAAAACATGATTTAGGCCATGTAATATATGTAAACAGCAGGATTACATGTGTATATTTGGTGTATGTATGTATATGTATTATTTTGCTTATAGCCCGCTTAAACCTAAGTGGGTTACAATATTAAAACATACACAATAACATTACACATAGACAAGACCATCAAAAGACAATTGCTACCACATATCAATAACTCTCTTCTCCTAGCCACCCAGTTACAATACCAGACTGTCAAGAATGCATGCCCAAATAAATGTGTCTTTAACAGGTTCCTAAACTGCCTCAGTGTACTACACAAATGAAGATAACTGGCAGTTTGTTCCACAAGAAGGGCCTGCATAGAAACAGCCACTGCCCTCATTCAGCATAGTGCTTCAGAGGTAATGTTTACATTCGATAACTGCATCTCCGACTCCGATCTTAAACATTGCTGTGGGCAATACGCGACACCATTTGGATAATGCCAAGGTAATTCTTGTAAACTATCTGATGAAGACTTGACAAAACTTTGTGCTGGATGTGAAAAGGCACTAGTAACCAGTGTAGCTGTTTCAGGAACGGACATAATATATGCAAATCTAATCCCCCCCCGCATGATGAGTTGCTCTGCAGCATTCTGGATCACCTGTAAAGCTTGTATGAGATGCGCAATTCCCTCAAAAACAAGGATGCAATAATCACTCTTGATAACATGATAGACTGCCACACGTTGCAATCATACAAGAATAGCATAGGTTTTAAACGACTTAACAGTCAAAGGTAGAAAAAGGAGGATTGAATTACTGTGGTAACCTGCTCCTGCATAGTAAAGCCTGGCATCCATCATGCCCAACAATCTCAAATATCAAATCCACAGAGCAGTGGGCCGGTGCCCCATCATGAGGTAGCCCTCACTGGGGGCAGAGGACAGGACATGGAGCCAGAGCCTCGCTTGTCACCTCGAAAGAAAGATCACAGATGGAAACGGGACCTTTGAAAACTCAAAGAAGCAGACGTTACCGAACTCTGCTCCGGTCGATATATCCTGGCCTCCTTAAAATGGGGATAAGGCTGTGCTTGCCCTGAATGCTGCATTCTGCTGCTCCTCGGACAAATGTTGTGTTTTGGAGTCCCCCAAATCCTTAATTAACTTCTCCAGGTCTTCACCAAACAACAGCTGACCCCAGATAGGGAGCTTGGTAAGACAATGCTTAGGCCATGTCCACCGCCCAATGGCGAAGCCACAAGAGCCACCAAGCTGTTACAGCCAATGCCATCTGCTTAGCAGATGAACACACTAAATAATTCAAGCAGGATTCCAAGGAAGGAAAATCCGTCACTGGCTGATCATTCCCCGATGCCCTGTCTGCCTCTTGGTAGACCCAAGCAAGACAAGCTCTCGCTGCATAAGAACTGCAGATAGAGGCCTGGAGAGAAAGAGCTGAGACCTCAAAGGCCTGTTTCAAGGATGCCTCCAGCTTCCTGTCCTTTAATGCTATACCCCCCTCTACTGGCAGGGTAGTCTTCTTGATGACTGCCACCGCCACCAAAGTATCCACCTTAGGGAGCTTCAACTTCTTCCAGTAATACAGTGGCACTGGATACAGGCGAGACATAGTTTTCACCACCTGCAGGCTAGCATCCAGAGTGGACCACTGTGCCAAAATGAGCTCCTCTATGGTCTCATGCACTGGAAAAGACTGAGCAGGTCTCTTAGTGCTAGACATCTTGGGGTTAGCAGCAGCCGGCACTGGTGACTCGTCCACCAAGATACTCAGGGATCAAAGCACATGAACAATCAAGGTAGGCAACCTCCTCCTTATGAAAAATCTGGACTGCTGTCGGGTATCTGCTCTAATGTCAGGAGTTCCCTTTGCTCCAGGTCCCCATCCAGGGGAGAATGGCCAAGACATGCCGCACAGGGGCAACTCAGACAAAGGGGGAGAAAGAGGAAGCAGTGGGGGGAGAGGCCAACGACCCACTTCAGAAGCAGCATACATACGCCTCCTCTTTTCAGGAGGCACAAGAGGAAAGACTAAGGGGGATCCCAAGGGTGTCTTGCAGCAAAAATTCTGACTGCTGCTGAGATCACTTCATCAGGTAAGCCTATAAACAGACAAACTGGAGGAAAAAAGTGCCTCCCCTCCCAAGCCAATGACACCCCACCTCAGCCAACCGGGACTGGATCACCTGGGTCAAACGCCACAACCGAGGAATCAGCTGGTCCGGCAGCAAGATGGCCGCGGGTGTTGCCGCATCTATCAGTGAAGGAGGAGAGCGCGTGCAGGAACTCTCCGCATGGAAAGGCATCATATTGTCGTCCATCACTACTGCAGGGTCCCCCATGGTCAAATCAGTGCACACACCCCCCATGCAGAGACTGGACACAGCCTGCCGCCTCCCGCAGCGGAAGCAGCATTTAACAGTCTCTACAGCCCATCTCCCCAGCCTCAACAGAGAGCCATGACTGCCGGAGCATTGAAAAAATAAAAGCAATGTTCACCACCACTGGTCTGCTGCTTACTGTGGTCCCAAGAAAAAAAAAACACTGCTCGAAGCAGCATGCGAAGACATCCCTCAGATAGCCTCTCTCTTGGCTCCTGCACAGAACATCTACTGCCTATGAATTTGCTCTTATAGTATCTTTTTTTTGTTTTATTTTATTTTTTTAAATTAAGCAGCTTTCTTCTTCCACAAGCACTAACACAAATACAGAAGAAGAGACCCAAGTGCCTGGGTTCAAAACCATGCGAAACCTTGATTTTTTTCCCCTTTTTTGTCAATTAAAGGCAGTGGAACTGAGCAGAGAGGAAGCCCACAGAACAGTGGCAGGAGGACACCCTGGGCGGGGAGGGACCTGGGGTGACCAGGTATGTCCCCTAAAGATGGTGTCGAATAGGCAGAGAACCTACACACAGTGGTCAATAATAGCAATACCTCTTACCTTTATCACTTCCATAATAATAGAAAACAGTTTTACTCAGAGCACACCAACGTTTTTGCCATTCAGATCCAAAAAAGCTGTGATCTGCAATAAAAAAGACACACACACCATCAAGTTAAATTTATTGTTTAAGATGTCACATTCCCAAAACAGAAAAAATACTGCTGCCTCTTTTGAGACTCATGTCTAAAGTTAAGAAAACACAATTCCTATGTCCTCTTGTAACTGTGGGCTTAAATGTACTACATAGTAACATAGTAGATGACGGCAGAAAAAGACCTGCATGGTCCATCCAGTCTGCCCAACAAGATAAACTCATATGTGTATACCTTACCTTGATTTGTACCTGCCTTTTTCAGGGCACAGACCGTACAAATCTGCCCAGCAGTATTTCCTGCCTCCCAACCACCAGTCCTGCCTCCCATCACCGGCTCTGGCACAGACCGTATAAGTCTGCCCTCCACTATCCTCGCCTCCCAACCACCAACCTCTCTTCCCCCACCTGCTCCTATAGGCACAGGAAAAAAAAAACTAATTCAGAAAATTCACCAATAAAAAACACATAATTTATACCTCTCCACAAATGTTATTTAAACAAGTTATCATGTGAGCTCACTAAATATGTGGAAGGTAATTATATAAACCATTTTTGGTATAAAATGTTAGCTTACAGGTGTAAATGGGCTCTTATAAAATTAGACCACATCTAAAAGTATGCGCTGGCTAGCCAGCATATACATGTACAATAGACGTGTTTAGGGAAGGAATTTGGGTGAATCATGGGCAGAGATATAATTTAAGCAAAACAGCAAAAGTGGAGGTTGACAAATGTGCAAACCAATAGGGAGATAATATCAAGAAACAGTTTATTCAGAATATTCATATCAAGGACCCGACACGGTCCGTGTTTCGGCACAAAAGGAGTCACAAACAACTTTCTCTGAGACGAAGTTGATTGGCTTGAATAAATCCTTTATGTATACATGTGGTTATAAAAACAAGTTAATCCACAGAGAGAACAAAGAAACAGCCAACTGTTCAGCAAGCAACACCTTGATATGAATATTCTGAATTAAACCGTTTCTTGATATTATCTCCCTATTGGTTTGCACGTTTGTCAGCCTCTACTTTTGCTGTTTTGCTTTGATTCTCCATGGAGGCTCCTCCTGTTTTCTTGGATTTGCAGAGATATAATTTACACATGTATTCTATGCATGCTCATTATATCTGCTCTTGAGCTGGTGTAATGTCTCTGTCTTCAATCTAGAGGCAATTTCCGCAGGATTTGTGCTAGTATTTTATAAAGACAGATAGGTAGGTACCTTGTGTATTAGGCAAAAATAGGCACCGTCCTGCCCTATAAAACTAGACACCTTGTTATAAAATTATCCCCACATAGTGCTAGTTTTTATTGGAAAACTCTTCATGAGACTTTTATAACTCTTCATGTGATGCAGATCTTGAGTCCCTATCCAATGTGGTTAGGGACTACTACTTGACATCAGAGAAAGCTGCGGGACATGCAGTTGGATAAAAAGTATAGAGAATGCAACTCCCAGGGGAGATGGGTAGGATGTGGTAATCTATGTCCTACTGTCTTTGGAGAACACCTGCTACAAGTGAGTAACTACACTTTCGCCAAGGACAAGCAGGACAGAGAGATTACCACATATAGAAATCTCAACCTACTAGGCTCACCAAAATCAACAAATAATGATCAGTAAGGATTTGCAACAGACAAGGCCCTTCAGAAACCAATTAAACAAATAATAACAAACTTCTGTAGTGGAAGTGCAGCCTGAAACAGAACAGACTGGACCTAGGAGGGTGGAGTTGGATTCTAGACTCCAAAACAAATTCTGCAGAACTGACTGACCCAACTGGCTGTCACATCAGGAATGTTGATCAGGGCAGTAGTGAGATGTGAATGTGTGGATACCATGTTACAGCTCTGCATATCTCCTCAATGGAGACTGATCTCAAGTGGGCTACCAATGCAGTCATGGCTCTGACATTGTGAGTTGTGACATGGTCCTTGAGAATCAGCCCAGCCCGGGCATGTGAAGGATAAGCACTCTGCTAGCCTATTGGATAAAGTTACCAATGGCTACCCCTAGCCTGTTTGGGTCAAAAGAAACAAAAAGTTTGGCGAACTGTCTGTGGATTTCAGTCCGCTTAGATAGAAGTCAAAGGCTCACTTGCAGTGCGCTTTCGCCAGGATGGGCATGAGGTTTTGGGAAAGATGTTGGAAAGAACAACTGACTGATTAAGATGGAACTCCAACACTACCTTAGAAAGGAACTTAGCATGTGTATGAAGGACCACTCTTTTATGATGAAACTTCATGTAAGGTGGATCAGCTATTAGGGCCTGAAGCTCACTGACCACATGCTGAAGTGACCACCACCAAAAACAAGACCTTCCAGGGCAGGTATTTCAGATAGCAAGAGTCAAGCGGCTCAAACGGAGCTTTCATCAGCTGGGTGAGAATGACAAGTGAGGTCCCATGACACTGTTCAAAGTTTGATGGTGGGCTTTATCAAAAGCAAATCTCACATAAAGAGATTGATTGATTGATTGCACTAAGGTGAACTCTTGCAGAGTTGGTCTTAAACCAGACTCAAAGAGGTGTAGAAGGTACTGAAGCAATTTTTGCATAGGACAAAAGAAAGGATCTAGGGCAGTGATTTCCAAATCTGTCAATGGGGAACCCCATCCAATCAGGTTTCAGGATGTCCACAATAAATATGCATAGGATAGATTTGCATACCAAGGAGGCAGTGTTCTAACAAAGGCTATCTCCTTGGCAAGGGATGTCTCCCAATTTTCATGAACTGTAGGGTTCTAGGTCTGAGACACGCAGCCGTGATAGTTTGTGCATACCAATACCTAAAGCAGAAAACTCTGGATGCCACATCAAAGGCATTATAGGTTGCCCGGGCCATGTACTTTCAACACTCCTTCTGCGTTGACTACTAACTGACGGAGCTCTGCAGCCTTCTCTGAGGGTAGGGTGTTCACAATCTCTGCCACACTGCACACCAAGTTATTCAAGTAAAGTCTCATGTCAAACTGATAGGACGTATGCGAGAAATAAGCAAAGAACTCTGAAAACGTTCCTCTCAAGAGACTCCATATTCCGAGCATCTCTACCCTGGGGGTGACAAGACATGGGTCTTTGAACTTCTGGCTCTTTTGAGGGTGGGTTCAACCATGATAGAATGGTGGAGAAAGCTGCTGCTTCTGAATCTGGGAGCCTTCTGGACTCTGTAGAGTCCACATTCTTAGCCATAGGCTGCACAGAGAGTGGGGTTTCTCAATTATCATCTGAGCTGCCTTGAAGATGCTATGTATGGGCACAGTCACAGCTTTCTTAGGAGACGAATCATAGGTCAAGAATGGCTAACCATCCTTCTCCAAATTAAATAGGGTGTAATCCCTCAAAAAGTCAAACAAGAGTCCCTCTGGGGAGACTTCTCCTTTCCTGGGGTGGAGAGGGTCTGAAGTTAGACCAAGGGATCCCTCCTTCAAGGGTTTCTATGGTTCCACCTAACACCCCCAAGAGTGGTCCTATCTGGCTCAGCAAAGTACTCCTCATGGGATGTATGTGCCTGCCTCTAACCGCTGGACATACGACCTTGGTTTGGGCAATAGCGTCCTCTCCTGGATGCCGGGGTTGCTTCCTCTTCGAGGCGTGGGAGGAGCACCGGATCAATCAATGTTGTCTCTAACATTCAATGGGGAACCAGCATCAATGCCTGACAGACAGGGCATTTGTCTTTCAGAATGGGCTGAGGTGACACCATAGTTAGCACCAATGCTTTTAATGTCTTGACATCCTATCGAGTCAGGATGTGCTCCAGCTGTTCCTGGTACATGACCCTCGAGGGTAAGCATCGGTAAAGACAGGGCCAGTGCTGGAGCAATGATAGACTGTGAAGAGAAGGAGCCAAATAATTGGAGGCTAGGTCCCGGCTTTGGGGAGTCTGGTACATTGGCATGGCTTCCACGGAGGGAGAGCAGTCTTCTCGGTGATGACACTGTTGTCTCAGAGATCCTGACACCATGCTTCAAAGAGACTGATGGTGGTGGCTTCTCTGCTTCTGCACAATGCACATCAGGATCCTTCATTTACGAGGATGATGTGGAATCCTCACGGGTCCTCAGTGTTGGATCCGATGATGATTTCCTGAGTGGAAGAGCTATTGACCCTGATGTCAAGGCAGGGGGAGATCTCCTCGATGTCACTGAGTACCCATGTCCAGTGCAGCTCCTGAGCCATAGAGACCGATTACTCCAATGCCAATGTACCGGACTTAGGCGCACCAAAGGAGTCTTACATAGGGTCTCTTGACTCTTCTGCATTTTAGATCAGAGTTACAATGAGAGGACTGGTGATTAGGTCCAGGCAGGCAATCACCAGCTATGAGGGTCAGTAACAGACATGACTGTGGGCCCTGCACAAGTCAGGTGGGAAGGCGCACACACACATGCACAGTTGTGTCTGGAGTCTGCATTACAGGGGACGGAACTGACAAATGCTGAGTGTGGGCATGGGCTCCCAGGCCCTGCACTGCCCTCGCCTTTCACTTCGGAGGCATAAGCAATTACAATAATGGGCAGAAGCAGGGAAAGAGGCAAGGGCAGGTGCTGTACTGAAGACAAAGGAAACAGAGGGAGGATTGGCAGGGGTGGAAGGAAGTTGAAGACGATACTGGATAGGGAAGAAGAGGATGATTGACATGGGGAGGAAGAGACAGGGAGATTCTGGAAATGAAGAGGAAAAAGAGGGAGAGATATTGACATGGAGGGATAGAGAGCAGTAAAGTGATGAGCGAAGATATGCTGGCCATGGATGGTAGGGCAACGGAAAGGGATGGAAAACTAGACAGATGCAGTAAAAAAAAAAAAAAAAAGGAACTTCAAGACTGGATGGTGAGAAGAGGGGTGAAATCTGAGTGGACAGAGGCAGAAAAAATAATGAACGCTGAACGTGAAAGATCATGATGAAGATGGATATAGGGTAGCAAGTGAAAAGTGAAGCAGAGAAAAAGAAATACCAAATGGGCAGGAGGCCCTCGAAATTAAGCAGAACCAGAAACAGGGGCCAACATGGATTAGAAAAGTAAATCACCTGACAAGAAAGGTAGAAAAAATAATTTTATTTTCAATTGAGTGAATGGAATATGTCAGTTTGAGAATTTGCATTTATTATTCTTATATTTTGCACAGTACAGGAGGAACTGCATCTCCTTCTCATCCATCTTTGTTGTTACTGGTATACATACACTGGTCGATATCCAAAACGATTTAACCAGCCAGAAATGGTGGTTGACTGGTTAAATCATTTGTTCTGGGCTATCTGCTAATTTTCAGCGGCACTTAACTGGTTAGTGCAGCTGAAAATTAGTAGTTAGCATCTAAGTGAAACACAGCTATTTTGGGGGCGCTCCAGGGGCATATTCATCACTTGGTCAGTAAAGTGCTGATATTCAGCACTTAATTGGCCAGGGTAACTGCATAAATGGGACCACATAAAACACAGTCCTATCTTCATGCGACAACCTATAGCCGGTTAAGTTCTGAATATCGACTTAACTAGCTATGTTTTAGCTGGCACCGCATAAACTGGATATTCAAGGCCAAAGCCCAGACATGGCCCACCACTGAATAACAGGGAATAGTGCCAGCAGAAATCAGCAAAACACTGGCTGAATATTTTACCATAAAGTATTTTTCAAATTAATGTGGAAATGGAGGTGAGGCAGGGTGGAAGTTAAGAGGTAGAGTGGGGTAGTGCAGGGTGCATGTGCTTAAAATATCAATCTCAAAAACTGCTCTGTCTTGGCATCCCTATATAATTAAAAAAAAAAAACCGTGAGATAAACATAGAGGACTCTTAGTAGAAAGAGGATGCAATGAAGCACAATGGTGATTCTGCCCAAAACAACAGTGAAATGACTGAGCTGTGCATTCAAGAAGGTAGGGTAAAGGATTAGCTAGGATAGAATGGCTGTTACAGTACAACATTAAATCCCTTATTTGGCAGAGTGGATGGGCCATTTTTGGTTTTATCTGTTGTCATTTACTAGGTTCCAGTATAGTTTGTTTGGAAAGGCCTCTTCTCTCACTTTTTGAAATCTGTCTCATATCTGTCATGGGCAAGGTGTCTTTTTGGTTTTACCCAATCTCTCTCCAGCATTTGACCTGGTTAACTATGACAGCCTATTAAATAGGCTAAATGAGGTTGGCCTACCTGGTACCAAATTAAAATGGTTCGAGTTATTCTTAAAAAGTAGAACACCGAAAATGACAATGGGCCAGGCCTCTGGCCATAATCTAATGGTTTTCAGGGTTCCCCAGGAGTCCATTCTTCTGCTATTTCTATTTAACATTTTTATGGCACCTCTGGGGAAGATTCTACACGAGTATGACTTTTATTGTCAGATTTATGCTGATGATATCTAGCTGGCATTTTCATTTTTTTCTTGGAAATCCTGATTCTATTAATACCTTGAATCGGGCCTCCAGGAGATTGTCATCTGGATGAAATTGATCAAACTTAAGCTCAATAAAAGGCTGTAGTACTCTTTATTAATAAAACTGCCATGCTTATTTCTCTCTCTCTCTCCTTTGTGGATGATATTACACTATTATTAGCTTACAGGTCTGCAACTTGGATTTTATAACTGAGTCAACATTACTGTGCAATTCCCAAAGGACTATTTCTGATCTGCACTTGCATGTACTACAATTTGTACATCATCTGTGAAAAGATGACAACAAACCAAACAGTAATATTACTATGGGCAAACAGGCTAAGATACATGTTAAACTGTTCAGAAGAAAGTATAGAGCCCTAAGGCATTCCACATATTAGTGACAGAATCAGACACCTCCCCCTGTCAAGTACAAATGTAGCATTCAGGTTCTGCTCTCTTATGCCCAGCAGAAACCTCTATTAGAATGTTGCATGTGACCTCTTGACTTATAATACTCTCGCAGCTTCTGGAACAGAGGGTTGGCTATCCTACCTGTGATTGACAGCAGTAGGAGGAGACACCTTTTGGAGAGAAAGTGTGTCAGTATTAATACTAAGCCCAAGAGGAGTATCCTTGTCTTTGCCTCCAGCTTCCACAGCCATTGCATCTTTACTTCTAGAAGAAGCTTGGCTCTTGCTTCCCTAACTAAAAACTACTGCTACTGAAGAAAAGAGGGTCTCTGGCTAGCGCAGCCACTACCAGAAAGAGAAAGAACATAAGAATAGATATACTCAGTATCCTGTTTCAAACAGGACCAATCCAGGTCACAAGTACCTGGCAGAAACTCAAATAGTAGCAAGAATCCATGCTACCAATCCCAGAGCAAGCAGTGCCTTCCTCCATGTCTATCTCAATAGCAGACTATGGACGTTTCCATCAGGAACTTGTCCAAACCTTTTTAAAACCCAGATACACTAACCGTTGTTACCACATCCACCGGCAACGAGTTCCAGAGCTTAACTATTCGTTGAGTGAAAAAATATTTCCTCTTATTTGTTTTAAAAGTGTTTCCATGTAATTCATTGAGTGCCCCCTGGTCTTTGTACTTTTTGAAACAGTGAAAAATTGATTCACTTTTACCTGTTCCACACCACTCAAGGTTTTGTTCCCTTGGATTTTTGCAATTCAAGTGTATGGCCCTGCATTTTTTAGCATTAAATCTTAGCTGCCAATTTCTGGACCATTCTTCAAGCTTTGTGAGATCCCTCCTCATGCTATCTACACCCTCTGGGTTCTACCCTATTACAGAGTTTAGTATCATCCGCAAAGAGACAAACATTACCAGACAGTTGTCCTTCTGCAATATCACTCACAAGATATTAAAAAGAGCTGTCCCAAGGATCGATCCCTGCAGTACACCACTGATTTAGTGAATTCAATTTTCCTCAGAGCAAACTCCATTTACCGCTACCCTCTGTCTCATTCCATTTAACTAGTTTTTAACCCAGTCAGTCACTTTAGGGTCCATATCGAGGGCGCTTAGTTTATTTATTTGTTGCTTATACGGAACCATGTCAAAGGCTTTGCTAAAATCCAAGTACACCACATCTGGGTGTGACACGAACAGTGGAAGCCATGTAGCCCAGCAACCTCAACATCTGCTGAGCCAACATCTGCTGGCTGTCTTGAACCTGAGTGGTAATGGCCACTGGGATCTAGACAAATGCTGGAGGCAGGTAGGTTCAAGCATGCACCATGTCTAGCAGGACTCCCATGAATTCAAATCGCTGAACAGGGAGTAGATGGGACTTTGGGTAATTGTCAATGAACCTTAGTACCTCCAACACCCAAACAGTCTTTGGGTGTTGGAGGTACTAAGGTTCATTGACAATCTTCATTTCATTTTCATTTCAAGTTTATTAAAAGCTTATATCCCGCTCATCAAGGAATGTTTATTTCATTTATTACCATTTATAGATCGCTCTTATCAAGAGTGGAATACAAAATCAAACATATAAACGGCAAATGACCGACTCACCTGCAAATGCACAGTAGAGACTTCCCTCTCTGTCCCGCCCTCGCGTCAAGACATGATGAAATCAGAGGGCAGAACAGAGAGGGAAACGGAGTTGGAGTCACTGTCGGACGCTGCCGCCTGGAAACAAACATCACGCGCACCAACCTCCACCCTCCCCCCATCCCCGCCGCCGCTCCCGCCCTCCTCCGTATCGGGCCCCCTGCACTGACCTGACAGCGCCTCTCACCTCCGTGTGGAAGCGCTGCAGGCAGCAGCAGAGCGATCTGTGCTGCCTGCAGCGCTTTCACATGGAGGTGAGAGGCGCTATCAGGTCAGTGCAGGGGGCCCGGCACGGAGGGGGGAGGGAGCGGCGGCGAGGAGGGTAGCTGGAAATCTCGCCCGTTTTAACGGGCTTAACGGCTAGTAAACATATATAATAAGTAAAACATAGCAATTACTAACATGCACAAACAAAAACAATACAAACTCATCACTGTGCTGTGTTCTTACTATACCAAAGTCATATTTTAGCTTGCATCAAATAAATGCTGTTCCAACAGCTTTTAAATAGTCCAAAGTTCTTCTGGCTCCTAAGGGCACCTGGGAGTTTATTCTATTCTGTTGGGCCTGCTACAGAAAAAAAAAAACTTCCTTATAGTACATTCCAGTTGAGAAAGTTGAAAGTCAGGCACCTCCAATATACAGGAATTTTCAGATGAAATCAATGAAGACAGTCAGATAAATACTGGGATGACTCATGAGAGATACACACTGATAAACCATCATCATTTTATTTTTTTGTTACATTTGTACCCCGCGCTTTCCAACTCATGGCAGGCTCAGTGCGGCTGTTATCCTAGTCTTCTGCATTGACTCTTAAGCACTTTCCCTGGATGTGCTCTTGACCAGCCAATCTTCCAGGTAGGGAAACACATGGACTCCCAGTCTGCGTAGCAATGCTGTGACTACTAGAAGACATTTAGCAAAGATCCTGGGAGTGGATGCTAGGCCAAACAGTAGGATGTGGTACTGGTAGTGGCTTAGGAATATCTGAATATGGGTGTAAGCATCCTTTAAGTCCTGAAAGCATAGCCAATTGTTTGACTGAATCATGGAGAGAAGGGTCCAAAGGGAAAACATCCTGAATTTTTCCTTGATGAGATATTTGTTCAGACCCCTTAGGTCTAGGATGGGACAATATCCCCACATTTTCTTCGGCACAAGGAAGTACTTGGAACAGAATTCCATTCATTCTTCCCCTGGTGGAATGGGTTCGACCGCGTGGGCCGTGAGAAGGGAAGAGTTTCTCTACAAGCACTGCCTGATGCTCTCGGTGCACAATTTGGAGGTCTTCGATACCAACTGTGTGTGTAGCCCACATAGACTATCTAAAGAACCAACTGGTATGAGATTATAATGGGCCACCTTTCCTGGAATTAAATCAGCCTCAATCCCACTGGTAGGCCATCCGGTGCAGCTAAGTTTATGGTGGCTATGCTCTCCTGGAGCCAGTAAAAAGCTTGTCCCCTGCTTAGATTAGGGAGCGGTTGGGATTTCTGAGCCCATTGCTGCCATGGACAGGAGCGTTGAGGATGGAGTTACTGCTGAGAATGGGATGCAGGAGTATATCTATGTCTCTGAGAGTAGTAAGAACTCCCCCAGCCCCTGCCATAAAATCTCTGAGAGGTAGAGGGTATAGAAGGTGGGGAGTGAAACAGAGACTTGATGGTATGAGTACTTTTTGATGAGGTCCACAACTTTTTCCACTTTGTCTCCAAAGAGGTTACCACCCTAGCAAGGATGTCAGCAAGCTGATCCTGATCGCAGGTTCTAAATCTGAGACCCGAAGCCAGGATAACCTCCGCATCCCGTTACTCAAAGTGGAGAGCCTATTTGCCACATGAAAAGAATCAAAAATGCACCTGGCCAGGTTTTTCATGCACTATTTCTGCTTACTAGCCAACGGGGGAAGTTGAGTGGCCTGCTCCTGAGGGAGAGTGTCTGCAAACTCAAACACTTCCAGCCAAGGACTGCAAGTACATTCTCATATAGAAGTGGTAAGACTGAATGTGGGAAATGAGCATTGAGGCCTGAAAATCTTTTCTCTCAAAGGACTCTAAGGTTTGAGCATCCTTGCCTGAGGGAGCCAAGACATGGGACTTTGAACTCCTGGCGCACTTGAGAGTGGATTTGACCACCATGGAGCGGCAGGGGAGCTGCGCCTTCTCGATTCCGGGAGCCTTCTTAAATCTATACATATAGTCTACCTTCTTGGGAATGTCTCATCTATGCATCCTTCTGGATGTTGTGAATAGGAACCTTCAGGGCATCCCTTGGTGGAGAATCATAGTCCAGAAGCCCCATCAATTCAGCTCTAGGCTCATCCTACTACTACTACTATTTAGCATTTCTATAGCGCTACAAGGCATACGCAGCACTGCACAAACATAGAAAAAGGACAGTCCCTGCCCAAAGAGCTTACAATCTAATAGACAAAAAATAAATAAAGTAAGCAAATCAAATCAATTAATGTGAACGGGAAGGAAGAGAGGAGGGTAGGTGGAGGCGAATGGTTACGAGTCAAAAGCAATGTTAAAGAGGTGGGCTTTCCGTCTAGACTTAAAGGTAGCCAAGGACGGGGCAAGACGTAGGGGCTCAGGAAGTTTATTCCAGGCGTAGGGTGCAGCGAGACAGAAGGCGCGAAGTCTGGAGTTGGCAGTAGTGGAGAAGGGAACAGATAAGAAGGATTATTCATGGAGCGGAGTGCACGGGAAGGGGTGTAGGGAAGGACGAGTGTGGAGAGATACTGGGGAGCAGCAGAGTGAGTACATTTATAGGTTAGTAGAAGAAGTTTGAACAGGATGCGAAAATGGATAGGGAGCCAGTGAAGGGTCTTGAGGAGAGGGGTAGTATGAGTAAAGTGACCCTGGCGGAAGATGAGACGGGCAGCAGAGTTTTGAACTGACTGGAGAGGGGAGAGGTGACTAAGTGGGAGGCCACCAAGAAGCATATTGCAGTAGTCTAAACGAGAGGTGACAAGGGTGTGGATGAGGGTTTTGGTAGAGTGCTCGGAAAGAAAGGGGCAGATTTTACGGATGTTGTAAAGAAAGAATGACAGGTCTTGGCAATCTGCTGGATATGAGCAGAGAAGGAGAGAGAAGAGTCAAAGATGACCCCAAGGTTTCGAGCTGAGGAGACAGGGAGAATGAGAGAGCCATCAACAGAAATAGAAAATGGAGGGAGCGGGGAGGTGGGTTTGGGGGGGAAAATGAGAAGCTCGGTTTTGGTCATATTTAATTTCAGGTGGCGTTGAGACATCCAGACAGCAATGTCAGACAAGCACGCTGAAACTTTGGTTTGGTTGCAAGGTGAGATATCAGGGGTAGAAAGGTAGATTTGGGAGTCATCAGCATAGAGATGGTAAGAAAAGCCATGGGATGAGATTAATGAACCAAGGGAAGAAGTGTAGATAGAAAAGAGGAGGGGGACCAAGAACAGAACCCTGAGGTACGCCGACAGGCAGAGGGATAGAAGTAGAAGAGGATCCACCAGAGTGAACACTAAAGGTGCGGAGGGAGAGGTAGGAAGAGAACCAGGAAAGGACAGAGCCCTGGAATCCAAGTGAGGACAGGGTATCGAGAAGTATGCTGTGATTGACAGTGTCAAAAGCAGCGGAAAGATCAAGAAGAATGAGGATGGAATATTGACCTCTGGATTTAGCCAGTAATAGGTCATTGGAGACTTTAGTAAGCACAGTTTCGGTTGAGTGGAGAGGGCGAAAACCAGATTGTAGTGGGTCAAGAATAGCATGTGAGGAGAGAAAATCAAGGCAGCGGCGGTGAACAGCACACTCAAGTAATTTGGAGAGAAAGGAAGGAGGGAGATGGGTCGGTAATTAGAGGGACAAGTAGGGTCGAGTGAAGGCTTCTTAAGGAGAAGTATGACCACAGCATGTTTAAAGGCAGCAGGGACAGTCGCAGTTGAAAGTGAGAGGTTGAGAATATGACAGATAAAAGGAATAAGAGCAGGAGAGATGGCATTAAGAAGGTGGGTGGGAATGGGATCAAAGGAACAGGTGGTACATTTTGAGGAAGAAAGGAGAAGTGTAGTTTCCTCAATAGTAACTTCAGGAAAGGAGGAAAGGGAATGAGGGGAAGGAGAGAGAGGGGAACGGACTAGTGGAGGGAGAGGTGGTGAGGTAGAGAAAGCAAGGTTTATCTTTTGAACCTTGTTGTGAAAGAATTCAGCAAGGGTCTGAGGAGATAATGAAGGGGGAGTTGGGGGAGGGGGCACCTTGAGGAGAGAGTTCAATGTGGTGAAGAGAAGTCGAGGATTAGAGCCAAGAGAGTTGGTCAGTTGGATATAATAATCCTGTTTGGCACGTAAAAGAGCAGATTGGAAAGAGGTCAGCATGAACTTAAAGTGTAAGAAATCAGCAAGGGCCCGAGATTTCCGCCAGAGGCGTTCGGTGGAGTGGGTACAGGAACATAGGTAGCGGATATTAGAAGTCAGCCAAGGTTGGGGTTTTGTACGCCTTACAGGGCGGGTCATCAAAGGTGCAAGAGTGTCTAAGGCAGAGGATAGAGTATTGTTGTAAGAAGAAACAGCCTCGTTGACAGACATGGATGGTGCGACAGTAGAGAGGAGGTTTGAAACATGGGAGGATAGAGATGAAGGGTCAATATCGTGAAGATTCCTAGATAAATTAGATAAGATAGGACGGGACTGGGAGGGAGGAGATTTAAGTGTGAAAGTTATAAGATGGTGATCAGAGGAGGGAAGATCAGAGGCAAGGAAACTAGAAGGTGAACAGTTGGAGGAGAAGATGAGATCAAGACAGTGACCATTTTGATGAGTGGGGGAGGTGGCGCATAGTGGAGATTAAAGGCGGACGTTAAAGCGAGTAACTTGGAAATATAAGAGTTGGAAGGATCCTTAGCAGGAATATTAAATTCACCAAGGATGAGAGAGAGGGAGGAAGGATCATGGAAGAAGGCAAGCCAGGCGTCAAAGTCACTGAGAAAGGATGAAAGGGACTTATCAGGGGGACGATAAATGACCGCTATTCGAAGAGGCAGAGGAGAGAAAAGGCGGATAGAGTGGACTTCAAAGGAGGAAAAACAGTGAGATTGAGGTGGAAGAAGGGGTTGAAATCTGGAGGAGGGGAGAGAGAAGTAGTCCAACACCGCCCCCACGGCCAGCGGGCGAGGAGTATGTGAAAATAGATAACCGCCATGGCACAGGGCTGCGACTGAAGCAGAGTCATCAGGCAGAGCCAGGTTTCTGTTAGGGCGAGCAGATGGAGGTGACGCGAGATAAAGAGGTCCGGATATAGGCGAGTTTGTTACAGATAGAGCGGGCATTCCATAGGGCGCAAGAGAAGAGCAGAGACGAGGAGGGGAGTAGAGAAATAGAGATGAGGTTAGAGAGGTCGCGGTGAGATCTGTAGAGTTGGGATATAGTTGGTGAGGGGGCCAGGATCCTCCAGTTCCAACTTAAAAGGCATGGTGGCCGCCATCTCCCACAAAAAATATGACAAAAGAAAAAGCTTCTGGAGGGGATTTACATCTCTTCTGTGGTAGGAGGGGTCTGAAGGCAGGCCCAAGACCTCTCCTTCACTAAGTCTTCAGGTTCCTCTTTGGACACCCAGAATGATCAGACTCAGAAAATATTCCTCATGAGCCTCTTGAGTCCTCACCTGCTTTGTCTTCTGGCAGGGCTAAGCCCTACACATGGGCAACCGAGGTGCAGCCATCTGCTCTCTGAGGCAGCTTCCATACCCGATTGACTGGAGAGGGTGACTGCAAAGAATGATGCAGGCTCCGCAATCTGTGGAGGCACTGGCATCGATACCACCCGACAGGCAACAGCATGGACTCCAGAACAGGCTAGAGCACATCAAGAGACAGAAATAGGCATCCTGAATATCTCAGCACTGCATGGTCTCAAAAGGTACCCAAACTCTTCCCGGATCTGTTCCTTGAGGGTAGGAAATTGGTAAAGGTGAGGAAAGCGCTGATTTGGCCACAGCCTGTGAAGGAGTAGGTGTTGAATCAAAAATAGTGTCCCGGCCTTGGGGGATTGGCAAGTTGGCACCACTACCATGGGGGAGGGGGGGTGGAGTGGTCCCTCATGGCACTGATGCTTCTCAGGTGTCGATCTCCTGGCACCATACATTGAGGAGGACTGATGCCAATGCTTCTTTGCCTTCACTTGGTACTTGGCATCGGGGTCCTTCGGTGCCGAAGAGGACAGCACTAAATCCAGGTGCTTCCTCAATGTTAGGTTTAAATGAACTTGACCCATGGGCCCACTACTGACGCTCAACACTGAGGCAGGTGGAGACCTCCTTGATGCCGAAGCATCGACAGTGCCCAGTGTAGCTCCAGAGGCCATAGGGACCGATGCTTTCGATGTTGATGTCAAGGTATCGGACTTCTGGAGGACAAAGAGCATCTCTCAGAACACCTCCCTAGATTTCATGGTGCTCTTCTACATTTGAGCACAAAGAGGACAAGTTAGAGGATTGTGGTCCCTTCCCAGACACTCCAGACATTCATCACGGGGGTCGGTGTCCAACATGGTCTGAGTACACAAAATACACTTCTTGAACCCTTTGGGGAAGATAGCCAAAGTGAAATCAAACAACTCAATGGTACAGGGAGGGAAAAAAATGAAAACAGACCCGACCAGGAGCCCAGACCTAAAACAGCGCCAAAAAATTTGAAGTGCTAAAAAGACTAAAGAAAGGGAAGGGGTAAACAGTCATCACTCCGAAAAAGAGGCACAGAGAAACCAAAAATAAAGAGGCCAAAAAACTTGTGGAAAATGTAAGAGAAGTATAAGTCTTGTCAGGTCTGTGGAGAAAAAAAAAAAACTGGCAGTCCTGTGCAACTCTGGTGGGTTAGGAAGGCGCACGCGCATGTGCAGTATGGGCCTCCCAAAAGCTTTTAAAGTGATACAATACTGGGTAGTGTCCTGCACCAGGGTCCATTGGAGATGTAACCTACATGTGAGATTCTAAGTCCCGCTTGTCCTCTGAGAATTTTTCTTTTTTCTTCTTATCGCGACAGTTTTTGCGTTTCTGCTGCTACTTTCAATTTATTATTGCAGAATATGAATTTAAGATCTTCTGTTAATGCAGCATATTTCAATTTGCTATTTTGGAACTTTCTGAGGTGATCTGTTCCTTGAGATATCCATCTGTCTGGGACACTTCTCTACGCACGGATTCTATATATTTTTTTCAATGTGTTTTTTTTTTTTCAAAGAAGGAATTATCGTTCTCCTTATTTTCAGGCTCTGTGCCCTTTTTCGGTAGGGTTTTCTCCGCAGGTGGGACTTAATTGCTACATGTTGTTGCTATATGCTTCAGCTCATGACTAGTATAAGAGTCCAAATCCCTGGCCCTCCAATATTGTCAGCTGACCTTGCACTAGGTTACTCTCCAATTTCTCCTGAAACTTTCAGGTGATTTTTGAACACTTTCTTCTTTTAGGAAGTAAGCTATTCCCGCTGTAGGATAAACTTCTGTATACTCTGATTCAAGGTAGTTATAGCTGCCACTGAGAGATTAGCTGAAATTACTCTGACACTTCAGTCCTTGGTCTTGTTATAAATCTGAGACATATTCCTACTTTAAACACATTTGATTCATATTCTTTGGCCCACATCACTGCAGCCTGTACAGCCTGTAAAAAAAGTTTCACCATTTTCTCTCTTTTGTTGGGGGGTGGGGGGCTGTTATCAATATAAGTTACCATTAAAACGCGCTATTTTACCTTTAATGCGGGTTAATAGTAACTAGGTCTCACTGCATAAAATTGGATCTGTACTAAAATAGCATGAGTTAATGGGAAACAAACCCAAAATTGTAGCCCACATTGATAGCTTCCCCCTTTAATAGGTTGCTTTCCTTTAACCCTCAAATTTCTCTTTAACCATGATCTTCTATACAAACAGCTGGTCTGGCAAACACTCTTGCAGCCATCTTCTATAGAATGTAAGCATAAACCCCGATATATTGTCCTGGCAATTATTCTCAATCATCAAATTCATTTAGCCTTTTGGCCCCATAGCAGAAATGCAAAAATAATTTATCTTGTACAGATTTTTGTTCAGAGGTAGATATGTATTTCACCGAGTTCTTAGCCTGGTCTTTAAATGTATTCATTCAGGGCTCTGAAAACTTGTAAGGCCTCTTTAGTTTGAGAAATCTATTCCATTCCTCCACAAACAGCCTTCCCCTGGTGTCCCACCAAAAATCAAGTATTTTCCTGCCTCTAGGAATTATATCAGCAGATCGTTTCTATATTTCACTCTTCTCAAAAACATTGTTGATTAAATGGCCTGTTTAATAAAGTGCACTAAGCAGTTACCCTCCCCCCCACAAATTCTATAAATGGCGCTTTAAATTGTGCAAGCAAATTAATTGAATGAGCCAATTAGCACTGATAATTGGCCCATTATCAATAATTGTCACTAATTGGCATTAATTAAAATCTACACACATAAATTTATCAACGGATCAAAAAAGGAGACGCGGTCATGGGCAGATCGGGGTGTTCCTGCAATTTAGCTGCATTGTTATAGAATAAGGAAGATCCGAATTTACACAATGTTTTGTTGTTGTAAATGGCCGAACCTAAATGTAGTCATGGATCTTAGCGCCTATCACTATCCTATAAATGGCACCTAACTTTGAGAGCTGTTCATAGAATAGCGCTAAGTGCTTTTTTTCCAATATCGATTTTTCAGTGCTATTTATAGAAATTAGTCTTTAATGTATGAATTAGCAGATGCTATATGTTAGCACACAAGTACAGTGTCATGATAGGATACGCTAATTCACAAATTAGTTACATATAGGGGGTGAGAAATGAGTGGGTTATGGGTTGAGAACAGGCATGGACAGCATATTATAGTTAGCACATGGGACTTATAGTACTAAGGGGCAGATGATCAGAAGCAAATGCAGGCGCTAGAGGCCATTAGCGCTGGACTAGCACTCGTGTTTGCCCCCTCCCCAGGATCAGAGCCAGCGAGAGTGTGAAACGAGCTCGCCAGTTCTGACTAATAATTGCATGCAAATGCATGCAAAAAAGGGTCTCCTGCATTCCTCCCAGATGAGCAGCGGGCAGCGCACTAAACAGGAGTGCTGCTCCAGCAGCAAACCCTATGCCACCTTGGAACTGGTGTTAGGGTTTGCCAAGCAAGTGGGAGGAATGGGGGAAACTGGCAAAACTTAGCCCTGGTGGTCCAGTAGACCACAGAGATACCCCAACCACCCCAAACACCGGGGCCTGGAGGTCCGAAGGTACCCCCTCCCGAAAACAGAGCACCTTCCCCCCCCAAACACCAAAAATACCCTGGCGTTCCAGTGGGACTCTCTACAGCCCCCTGCTAATGCTAGCCCTAATGATCTAGTAGTGGGATCCCCCTCCCCCTCATTATACATTAGAATGGAGGATGGATGGATGGACTAGCACTCCCTCCCTCCTCTGGGCGCCACCTCAAAATGGTGGTGCTGTGCCCAGTGCATCATGGGATGCACTGGGCAGTGCTTTACTCCATATAAGGTGCTAAGGAATGAGGGGATGGTGTTGGGCTTGGGGAGAGAAGACAGAGTGGGGGACTCCACTGCTAGACCACCAGGGCAAAGCGTTGGGGGGGGGGGGCTGTAGTGGGTCCCACTGGACCATCAGGGTATTTTCAGTGTTTGGGGAAGACGCTTTGTGTTTGGGGGTGTGAGGGGCCTGGAGTTCTCTGGACCTCCAGGCCTTGTGTTTGGAGGGGGATTACATGCTGGGGTGAGGGGTTTGGGGGTCCACCAACCTCCAGGCCCCTGTGTTTGGGGGGGGGGTCTGGAGACCTCCATGCCCTTGTGTTCGGGAGATTAAGGTTTGACAGATCCGGGGGGGGGGGGGGGGGGTTGTTGTTGTTATTTGACAGTTCAGACCTGTCAAACATTCTGCAGGAAGACTATGCCTTGAGCAAACTGCCAGGCACAATCCTCCCCACACTTTCCCCTGATGATCAATGGTATAACACATCTAAATTTGCATGTTATTAGCATTGATCATTGGGAAGGTAATTTCCTACGCTGTTTTGATAGGTTTTTTAAGGCGCTGTTTTGGAACAGCGCAGGGAATGGATCATCAGAGCCATCTGTGAAAAAACAAGTGTTTAAAGAACTTTTCTGTGCGGTAACTACAGGGGACATGCTAGACATGCCTCCAACATAGCACACAGCCTTTGCAGTTGCAATACATTAACACTTGCAGTTAGATTCTGTTAAGTGCAAACATTTACTGCACATTAGTAAACAGACCCCTAAATATAATGCTTCTTTCTGTTCTTCCTTTGTAAGTTATAAGACTTCAGCCTGTTCACTGAACCTGGCCGCTTGATAATTTAGGTTCTTTTGTAAAGCTTCTTCTGTGGGAAAGAAATATTCAACTAGGGTAGGGTAAACAGATTATAAAGAATAAGTATAATGGAGTGGAATGGCAAGCAATCTACAAATTTATATATTGCACATCTTTTATTGACCACTCTGTAAATGTATTTTAAAACATAAAATGAATCTGATTTACTAAGATATAAATCCTGTTTGTGATGCCACTTTTAGGTTATCAACCATAGGTCATGGTGAGTGTTGTGAGTTCCCTTGTTCCAGTGGCTGCCACTGTGGTGATTATTTCTGTTCCTATGATAGACATTCTTTTCTCACAGTCCCACCATGGCAAAATCCCACTAAATTCTCCTATTTCTAGGTAGAAAATTAGAATTTTTTTTCAACCATTTGCCATAAAGGTTTAAAAAATAAAAATATAACTATGTACAATATGCAAATTGGTAAAGGATGTGAATTCATTTTTATGCTTAAAGTTTGCCTGTTAGGAATGAACTTTACAAATCATGTATGAGTTATGAATCATTTGTTTGAGTGATAGCTATGAGGATAAAAGCTGTAAGTCACTACTCACAATATATATTCTATACATTACAAGGGCCAAAATAAGATTCTTTAAAATTGCGTTCTAGATAAGTGGGTAAACTTATATGCATGCAGCTTGTACATGAATAACTTTACTCAGAATGAGTGGAAACATTTCTGGGGATGGGGTTAAGGAAAAGTTAGCATTTACATGCATGTAAACTTTATAACAGATGCCCATATTTGCATAAATTAACTCAGTGAAAATTTGTTGTGTGCCAAAGAGCAGGTGTAAATATTCACAAATACTTTAATTCTGAAAATTCCTCAATACCCACCCAGAGAAAAATATGCATATACAATTTATTCATGTATTCAGTCATAAAATTGCCCTCTACTCTGCACTGTAAACTGTATTGGGAATTTAAATTATAGTGAAGTAGGATTACCCTTTCTGCGTTTTTCAAGATAGCCTCCCTTCAAAACAGCTGGAAGATCCTGAGCTGCAACTGGAGGAAACTGATATCCTGGAAGAAAAAAAAACCCCAACAAAATAATTATTTAAAACTGAATAGTATAAGCTACCTGTGTTTATCATTAAATAAATGCATTTTCCTAAAATGCATTCAATAGTGTGAAAGTTAATTTACAAGCAAAATCAGATAGATATTCTAAACTTGATCCAGGACTTACTTGCCAGAAGTAAAATTCATTAATTATATACTCTTACCCTCTGATTCTAATTTTGTTTTTGAGGAGGAGAATAGGACAGTGAGAGTACACAGTGAGTTCCCTGTCAGACCCTGGTGCAGCCTTATTTTCTACTTTCACTCCATACCCTCTCCCTCCTCTCACCTGCTTACAGTTCTCTCTCCTTTTTCAGTCCCATGCAACCTTTCCTTCCTCTCCTCCCTCATCTTCATTTAGGGGCCCTTTTACAGAGTGGCAGTAAGCCTAACATAGGCTTACTGCTCGCTCTTTCGGGACTACCGCCAGCCCAACACGGCGGCTGCCAGCGGTATTTCTGCCCTGAGCACGTGCCATTTCCAGGGGAAAAACAAAACCCCTGGAAATGACTTGCACAGTGAGAATCCGGCGATAATCGAGCATCACTGCACGCTGCCCAGTCACTGCCAGGTTAGCACGGGAGCCCTTATCGCCACCTCAGTGGGTGGTGGCAAGGGCTCCCTCCGCAATCCATGCGGTAAGAGTTCTCTTACTGCATGGCCACATGTGCTGGAGGCTTTTTTTACTCACTGTGGTAAAAAGGGCCTTGGCATGTGGGGAAAATGGCCCCTGCCGCTAGCGCAGTGACCTTTTTCCCCGCAGCTTGGTAAAAGGGCCCCTTAATGTCCTCTTTTTGCCTTTCTTCACTTTTTTCTGTTCAGTTCCTTCTCATCTTCCTACAGCATTCTGTCTCTCTTCTCTCACTCCAGGCCCTGATGCCTTTATTCCTACCAGGGCCGCCTCCCCCCAACACTCGGGCTGCAGGTGCCACTGCCCCCTCCACTCAGGCCACTGCATCCCCCCACTCAGGTAGCTGTCTTGTAAATTATCAACCTGCAGGATGGGGTTTTAATACCTTTATCTATCAAACATGATGACCCTACCTCAGCATCTGCAGACAAGTACTCCCCTTCGGAGTCGGATCAGACAGGTTGTCTATCTCCTGCTGCAGTGCCGCTCGTGCTATGTGCTGGCCTGGATCGGGTTATCGCATTAACGCATTAATCCTGAGTCTCTGTCGCTGTAGCCAGCAGATCATTCCTGCCATACCCAGCAGTGTAGAAACAGGAAGTGAGAGAGTCAGGAGGAGGCAGGATGAGGGAAGCAGGAAGAAGAAGGATGAGGACCTGCAGCAGCACTGCGGCAGAGAAGACAATGCAAATGTGTTATATGTTAACGAGATAACCAAGGAAACCAATGAATGCATTGCAACCTTCTTTCTTCTGCCTGCTTAGCTCAGCTGCAGCACAACCTCTGACCACCAGGAAGCCTTGCCGAATGCCGACTTGGTGATACAGCAGCAGCGCCCTGATTCCTACTCCTGTGTCCCAAGACACTTCTGACAACTGCCCCCCTCTCCTAGATTTCCAAAGATGTGCTGCACCCTTCTCTTATTTCTGGACCCTGTGCAGGGGGCCAAAAATGCTTCTACTTCTTGATACATAGTAACATAGTAGATGGGGTTACTAGAATGGCACAAAATACATAAGGTGAAGCCATAAATATATTTACACTTCAAACAAAAGGAATGGAAGGCAACGGGACAAATTCCAAGATAAATCAGAATAATCCTTTTATTTCTTTAAAACCATTGGAAGTATTCTCAATACAATCTTCGCATGCAGTATACAGGATGCACTTGACATAAAATCCCAACACAGGTCGTGTTTGGCACATATGCCTTCATCAGAGGATTTCATAAAAATATGAATGTATGGAAATAATAATTAAAAACTGTAAAACCATAATGAATGTAAACATTACAACTAATTAATGATAGAAAAAAGGGAAACCAAGGGGTCCTTTTACTAAGCCACAATTTTTATTTTCAGACGCGCATATCAGATGCGCCAATTGACATATGACGCACGTAGGTCATTACCACCCGGTTACCGTATGAAACGCTAGGTCAATGGCTGGCGGTAATGTCTCAGACCCAAAATGGACGCGCACCAATTTTGATTTTGTCGCATGTCCATTTTCAGCAAAAATTTTTAAAAGACATTGGATCTGCGTGCAACCAAAACACACCTACACTACCGCAGGCCATTTTTTAGCGCATCTTAGTAAAAGGACCCCCAAGTAGGACAGTGTATCTTAATGAGCGAAACCAATAAGAAAGTGACACTGAACTGAATAAGATAAACATAAATATTGGTGAGATAACATTACCAGTGATTTTGAAGAACAGAAAAATTTGTACACAAATTATAAACTTACCAAAGGTGTACTAAGGAAAACCACAAAGTGAGACAGATGTAAGTTCGAGACCACAGTATAGACAGCATGGCATAAAAAAATGATAGAATGTGTAAATAATAATTCCTAGCATCCTGTTTGCTTTTTTGGCTGCTGCTGCACACTGATACATAGTAACATAGTAGATGACGGCAGAAAAAGACCTGCACGGTCCATCCAGTCTGCCCAACAAGATAAGTCATATGTGCTACTTTTGTGTATACCCAACTTTGATTTGTACCTGTGCTCTTCAGGGCACAGACCTTATAAGTCTGCCCAGCACTATCCCCGCCTTCCAACAACCTGCCCCGCCTCCCAACCACCAGCCCCACCTCCCAACCACTGGCTCTGGCACAGACCGTATAAGTCTGCCCAGCTCTATCCTCGCCTCCCAACCACCAGCCCCCGCCCTCCCAACCACTGAGCTACATTTATAATCCAGAAAACACATTCTTCCCAAGTGAGTGGGTATGAGCATTTTCAAAACCTTGCATATGGGATTCAATTCATCCAAGCTGAGTTTGACCTCTTAAGAAAAAAAAAAAAAAAACAGAAAAGAAAAAAACCCTGAAAAGCCACTGTCTCAAAAGCAGACAGATAAACAGAGAAAAATATCTGGTAAAACAATGAATATATTTGTCACAGTATGATAAACGATATTTAGCATTCCCAGGAAATGCCATCATAGATATTTACCCGTCGAATATTTGGTTAAAGACAACTGGATAATAGTTTTATTGTACAGTTTATAACTATTGTGAATTGTACTATTTTTTGCTTTGCTTATAACTCATCTTGTGTTTTATGATGGAACATATATTCAAATTTTAATAAACAAGTAAATAAATACATTTATAAATAAAGACTTAATCAGTTAAGGGCCATTAACACATATTATTTTACTTCAGGGCCCATTTTATACAACGGGACCTTGTTAATAATAACACACGTTTATGCCATTAGCAGCAGTAACTCTAGATCTTAGTCACTGCAGCTGAAATCAGGGATTAAAGTTATCCTGTTAAATTTAGGATAGTGATTTTTCAAATGAGATGTAGGGCCCTGTTTACTAAGCTGTGTTATTTATTTATTTATTTATTGTTCACTTATATCCCACATTTCCCCACTCATGCAGGCACAATGTGGCTTACAAACATTAAATAAAATACAGAATAGGAAAACTTAGAAGAATATACAAGGAGTATGCAGGGGGAGAAGCATCTAACAGGGCGAACTAGCAGGGTAGGAGCCAGGGAGGGTGCATCAAGCAGCGGTATAAAGTGAAGGCGTGTTAGTGTCTTTAATGTGCGTTACCCATTTACGTGCCTACAATATCCCTATACGCACCTACACAGTTAACTTATGCACTAATTGTAGGCACATTAAAAACGCTAATGCGCCTTAGTAAACAGGGCCCTTAACTAGTTAAAAGATAAATATCAACCAATGGCATTTCTCTAATCCACCTTCCGTTAACCGGTAATTGTTTCCCAAATATCAATTGTCCAGACAAAAGTTAATCAGTTGGTGGCCCCAAAATTTCAAAAGAGAAGACTTGCACTGTTAACACCCAAAATTAAGCAGACAAATTGTTTGAATATTGATCCTTCCACTGGTTGAGATGCTCATAAACACTCATTCACTTAATACATACAAGCCTTTAATTCAAATTTGGGACCTCTCAGTAGCATAACAACCTAAGATGTGCCATGTTGACCAAAGGTCCATTAAGCCCAGCATCCTGTCTCTATCAATAGCCATTGTAGGTTATCAGTAAATACCCAGTAGATCCCAATGAGTAGGTGAATTACTTGTGCTCATTCGCAAGGATAAGCAATGACTTTTCCAAGTCTACCTAGCTAACGATTGTTTGTGAGTTTTTCTTCCCAAACTTAACTCCTTCTAAATCCAGCTATGCTAGATACCTTGACCACATCCTTTGGAAATAAATTTCAAACGTTAATTGTGTGCCGAGTGAAAAAAATACTTTTTGAAACTGTTCTGCTCTGCTACACACTTGTTTCATAAAGTATTATCTAATCCTATTTGAAAAGGGAAATATAACCATTTCCTATTTATTTATTCTGTCTCACTCATGATTTTAAAAAACTTCCTATCATATCCCCTCCTCAATCATCTTGAGCCCTGACCAGTACAGCCTTTTTCATATGAGAGCCCTTCCAACCCCTTCATAATTTTTGATATCCTTCTCTGTACTTTTTCTACTTCCACTATATGTTTTTGAGGTGGGGTTACTAGAATGGCACAAAATACATACGGTGAAGCCATAAATATATTTACACTTCAAACAAAAGGAATGGAAGGCAACGGGACAAATTCCAAGATAAATCAGAATAATCCTTTTATTTCTTTAAAACCATTGGAAGTATTCTCAATACAATCTTCGCATGCAGTATACAGGATGCACTTGACATAAAATCCCAACACAGGTCGTGTTTGGCACATATGCCTTCATCAGAGGATTTCATAAAAATATGAATGTATGGAAATAATAATTAAAAACTGTAAAACCATAATGAATGTAAACATTACAACTAATTAATGATAGAAAAAAGGGAAACCAAGGGGTCCTTTTACTAAGCCACAATTTTTATTTTCAGACGCGCATATCAGATGCGCCAATTGACATATGACGCACGTAGGTCATTACCACCCGGTTACCGTATGAAACGCTAGGTCAATGGCTGGCGGTAATGTCTCAGACCCAAAATGGACGCGCACCAATTTTGATTTTGCCGCATGTCCATTTTCAGCAAAAATTTTTAAAAGACATTGGATCTGCGTGCAACCAAAACACACCTACACTACCGCAGGCCATTTTTTAGCGCATCTTAGTAAAAGGACCCCCAAGTAGGATAGTGTATCTTAATGAGCGAAACCAATAAGAAAGTGACACTGAACTGAATAAGATAAACATAAATATTGGTGAGATAACATTACCAGTGATTTTGAAGAACAGAAAAATTTGTACACAAATTATAAACTTACCAAAGGTGTACTAAGGAAAACCACAAAGTGAGACAGATGTAAGTTCGAGACCACAGTATAGACAGCATGGCATAAAAAAATGATAGAATGTGTAAATAATAATTCCTAGCATCCTGTTTGCTTTTTTGGCTGCTGCTGCACACTGGGCAGAAGATTTCAGTGTATTGTCTACAACGACACCTAGATCTTTTCCTTGGGCACTGACCCCCCAAAGGTGGCACCCTATCATCAGGTAACTATGATTTGGACTGTTCTTCCAAATGTGCATTACTTTGCATTTGTCCACATCAAATTTCATCTGCCATTTGGATGGCCAGTCTTCCAGTTTCTTAAGGTCTTTCAGCAATTTTTCACAGTCCGCATGTGATGGTAAATAAGACCGAGAATATTATAATGCCTTTCTATTGCTCCATGGTGCGACCTCACCTTGAGTACTGCATTCAGTTCTGGTCGTCGTATCTCAAAAAAGATATAGCAATAATATATATCCCCCACAAGGTACAAAAATCATTCATTCAAACACCATTCATACAATAAAACATCTTAATTGTGCTTATGTCCTACAGAAACACTCGCAAAATCAAGAAAATAGAAATGAATTCAATATTTGTCCTCCTACTGAATTGTTGTAGTAGACAACCACTTTGTTTGAAAAACCAGAACCTCAGTGTATTGTAGCATCCAAATGCAAATTATAATGATCCAGTAGAGGGAGAAAAAATATCTTCTGGCAGATTACATCTGCTCTAATGCCATCTCAAAATGCCAACCAGACCTGGTGAACTCATATTCTTGCTTTTTCATACCAGCTTCACCACTCAACATTCACTAGACACAGATAGAGTTTGGGAATCTACAATGAATAAATATTATTTTTTAAAGCCACGAACGGACTATAACTCAGATGTGTTTTATGGTATCCAATGCCCATGTGTATATTGGTATGTTGGACAAACAATTAGGAAAGAAAAAAAACATAGGTTGGGACAACATTTAAGCAATATACGTTTGCAAAGAGAACACACTTCACTGCTGGCACATTGGCTACAGTGCAGACACACCACAGCAGACTTGCGATTTGTGGATCTCACGCGAATAGACAGTTGGAGAGGCAGTTTTACCCAAGAGAAATTGTTTTTTTTTTTAATGAGAAGAAATGTATTTGTATGTGGGACACCACTACCCCCCATGGTTTAAATCTGACTGGAGCCTGTTAATTGACAATTCAAACTGAGTGCCACTATTGCAGGATTAATAAGAATGGGCTTGATTCTCATTGTGCATGTGTGAGCATCTAACAGTAACCATTGCAGTGGAAGCTCAGTGTGGGTCTCAAGCAGGTAGTGTTGCCGATTTGGGGGGTTTTAGTTGTATTTTGTGAATGTGGTATATATATTGTTTAATATAATCCTGACAGATCATAACCATATATAATATATGGTTTGTTGTAGCAAGGTCTCCTGATGAAGCACTTAGTGAAACATGACATGTTGAGACCATAGCTTATGAGCACTAGAGACCAAAGTGAGCACTCAGCAAATGGACTATCGGTGAAACTGGTACGAAAAAGCAAGAAACTTGAGTTCACCAGGTCTGGTCTGCCAGAAGATACTTTTTCTCCCGCTGCTGGATCATTATAATTTGCAGTTGGATACAATACACAGAGGCTCTGGTTTTTCAAACAAAGTGGTTGTTTACTACTACAATTGAGTGGGAGGACAAATATTGAATTCATTTCTGTTTTCTTGATTTTGCGACTGTTACTGGAGGACTTAAGCACAATTAAGATGATTTATTGTATGAATACTATTTGAATAAATTATTTTTGCACTTTAGGGGGGGGGATATATATTATTGCTCTGTTATTTGGATAAAATATGTAATTAAATGATTGCAAGATAGAAATTGTGAGAATCGACAAGTAGTAATTTATGATAAATATAGGTTGAATGTATAGTTTAGTTTATGTTATTTATGTAAAAAAGACAAAGAGGGGCATAATCGAAAGGGGCGCCCAAGTTTTCCTGAGGACATCCTCGCAGGACGTCCCTGCGAAGGGGCGGGGAAACCCATATTATCGAAACAAGATGGGCGGCTATTTTTCGTTTCGATAATACGGTCGGGGACACCCAAATTGCGAAATTTAGGTCGACCTTAGAGATGGTCGTCCCCGATTTTTGGCCATAATGGAAACTGAGGACGCCTATCTCAGAAACAACCAAATCCAAGCCATTTGGTCATGGGAGGAGCCAGCGTTTGTAGTGCACTGGTCCCCCTCACATGCCAGGACAACAACCGGGCACCCTAGGGGGCACTGCAGTGGACTTCAGAAATTGCTCCAAGGTGCATAGCTCCCTTACCTTGTGTGTTGAGCCCCCAACCCCCCCCCCCCAAAAAAAAAAACCCACTCCCCACAACTGTACACCACTACCATAGCCCTAAGGGGTGATAGGGGGCACCTACATGTGGATACAGTGGGTTTCTGGTGGGTTTTGAAGGGCTCACATTTACCACCACAAATGTAACAGGTGTGGGGGGGGGATGGGCCTGGGTCCGCCTTCCTAAAGTGCACTGCACCCACTAAAACTGCTCCAGGTACCTGCATACTGCTGTCATGGAGCTGGGTATGACATTTGAGGCTGGCATAGAGGCTGGCAAAAAATATTTAAAAAGGTTTTTTTAGGGTGGGACGGGGTTGGTGACCACTGGGGGAGTAAGGGGAGGTCATCCCCAATTCCCTGTGGTGGTCATCTGGTCAGTTTGGGCACCTTTTTTCAGGCTTGGCCGTAAGAAAAAATGGACCAAGTAAAGTCGCCCAAGTGCTCGTCAGGGACGCCCTTATTTTTTCCATAATCGGTTGAGGATGCCCATGTGTTAGGCACGCACCAGTCCCGACACGCCCTCGTGAACTTTGGTCGACGCCGCGACAGAAAGCAGTTGAGGACGCCCAAAATTGGCTTTCGATTATGCCGATTTGGGTGACCCTGGGAGGACGCCCATCTCTCGATTTATGTCGAAAGATGGGCACCCTTCTCTTTCGAAAATAAGCCTGATAGCGGAATTAGAAAAAGTTTTTTAAAAAAGAGCAAACAAAATAATGAAGAGCATGGAACTCCTCTCATATGAGAAAGGGCTGAAGAGGTTAGGGTTCTTCAGCTTGGAAAAGAGACAGCTGAGGGGAGATATGATTGAGGTGTACAAAATCCTGAGCGGTGTAGAGCAAGTAGAAATGAATCGATTTTTTACTCTTTCAAAAAGTACAAAGACTAGGGGACACTCAATAAAGTTACATGGAAATATTGTTAAACAAATAGGAGGAAATATTTTTTCACTGATTTTCTGCCAGGTACTTGTGACCTGGATTGGCCACTGTTAGAAGTAGGATACTGGGCTAGATGAACCATTGGTCTGACCCAGTATGGCTAGTCTTATTTTATTATGTTCTTAAGAAATATGTTGTAAATTGATCATTATTGGCTATTTAAGAATGTTGTAAATCTTTTATTCTTGTCTACTTCTTTGCTGTATTTTATTGCTATTCCTCGGAGTGTGTCCGGTCTCTTTTGATTTTGTGAACTGCTATGTTATAGATGATGATGATTTGATGGATTAGCTGATCTCTGAAAGCCTTTAGAGCATTCCAAACGGCTCATAGGTCCAGGAGGTTGATATGGATCTGGATCTCTTGGACAGACCAGTGACCCTGAGTATGAAGCCCACCCATATGAGCTCCCCAGCCCAGGTTGGAAGCATCCCTCATTAGCATCTTGTGTGGAGGAGAAATATGGAACAGGAACTCCACCATCAAATCATGGGAAATTGTTCGCCATAAGAGTGACTCTATGAGTTTCAGAGTAACAATGATGATATTCTCTAGGCTCACCATGGCCTGGCACGACTGGGAAGCTAGAGTCCATTGAGATGCTCTCAAATAGAAGCGTGCCATGGGTGTAACATATTCAATGGAGGCCAAAAATCTTAACATCTAGTTTGCCAAACCCAGTGGGCAATGTAGACCAGGGCATCTGCTCTTGAAGCTAGTAAACAGGCTCGAGCATGAACCATGTCTAGCAAGGCTCCAATGAACTCCAATTGTTGAGCTGGAAGGAGATGGGATTTTGGGTAGTTTATAAAGAACCCTAGTAGCTACAGCACCCGAATAGTTCTCTACACTGATTCTTGAGTAAATTCCTTTGATGTGCTCTTTACTAACCAATCACACTCAAAAGATTTGAAAAGAATTGTGAGAATTTGCAATCTTGTGAGATTAGGAGATTGGGCATCTAAATGGCAGATGAAATTTAATGTGGACAAGTACAAAGTGATACACGTAGGGAAAAATAATCCCAACTAAATAAACAAAATGCTGAGTTGTAAGTTAGAGTCACCACAGAAGGAATATACTTTGGAGTCATTGTGGACAATAAGATGAAATTTTCAACCCAGTGTGCTGTAGCTGACAAAAATGTAATAGATTCTTAGGGACTATTTGAAAATGAATAGAAAACAAAACAAAAAATATCATTATGGTGCTCATTTCTGAAGCAGATGGACATCTCACAATGGCCAAATAAAGTCCATCTGGCAAAAACATCTGAATAGTGATTTTCGAAAGGCGTAATTTGGACATTTTACACTGCAGTTCATCCAAGTAGGAAGGGGGTGTATTGCAGCTGTGTTTTGGGTGGAATTAGGGAGGGCCCAAAATTAGAACGTATTTCAATGATAATGGAATGGGAAGAAATGTCCAAGACAAAAAAGAAGGACATTTTTATATAGACCTGTTTCAATCATGTCCACGGTATGAAAATGTGCCATGATTGAGCAGCTGAACACTGGAGGGATGAAGATAGACCCCTCCTTAATCTCCCAGTGGTTACTGACCCCATTCCACCTCCCTAAAGAACTGAAAGTGACAGTGGATACCAGACTTTATCACGGCTTCGGGTTATTATAGCTGTTCCTAATAGATAGGCATGCAAATGTAAGTAGTAGCCTAATGGTCAGTGCAATGGACTTTGAACAACAGGACCCAGGTGCAACTCCTACTTTAACTCTTATTTCTGTATAAATAAGTGAGCCCTCCTGGAACACAAAGATACCTACTTTACCTGAATTTATAAGACACCTGCAAACGTAATGGCTATAGTAGTGGTGTACCTTCAGGTAGAGTAGATTTGTATCTATTCTTGGAAGGCTCACAACATATAAATGAATTAAGGTGGGATTAGTACCTAGTTCCTGTTGTTTGAAGTCCACTGCATTCATCACTGCACTGCCCCTCTACTCTGCAGGAACGTCTGTGTGGCCATTTTTGTACAAATGATGCCAGACAGAAGTGCCTGCTTTTTTGGCATTCATATTTTGGATGTTTTATTTTGTAAAATGGCTGTTCGTTTTGGATTATTTCAGAGCACAAACATCCTTCTCACTTATTTTCGAACAGGAAATTCCAATATTTTTGCTCTTCAAAAATGGCTGTGAGTTGGACTTTTTTTTTGAACATTATGAGCAGGACATCCCAATTCTGACTTGGATATTCTTTCAAAAATTCTCTTCTATTCCTCTCTTTAGGTCCCCATTGCAACTGCACCTTGAGTACTGTGTGCAGTTCTGGTCACCTCATCTCAAAACTAATATTGCAGATTCCACTGCTGATCCTTGAAACTGTCTCAGGTACAAAAACTCAGATTGTGAGCCCATTAGGAGAAGAGAAAGTACTTACATATAATAAATGTAAACTGCTTGATTATATCAAAGAAAGTCAGTACTGTATATCAAATCCCTTTCCCTAACCCCAAAAGTTTCAAGGAAGGGCAGCGAAAATGATAAAGGAGATGGAACATCTCTGTTACAACAGCAGGCTAAACAGATTAGACCTCGAACTTGAAAAGAAACTACTGGGAGGAGGATATGCAGAAGTTTGCAAAATCATGAGTAGGGTAGAATAGTTAAACAATGCTCAATGTTTCAAACATCAAATAAAGCAAGAGGACATTAAGTGCATAAGTACATATGTATTGCCACACTGGGACAGACCAAAGGTCCATCAAACCCAGCATCCTGTTTCCAACAGTGTCCAATCCAGGTTACAAATACCTGGCAAGATCCTGAAAAAGTTCAGTGCATTTTATGCTGCTTATGCCAGAAATAAGCAGTGATTTTTCTCCAAGTCAATTTAATAATGGTCTATGGATTTTTCCTTTGCAAACTCCGCTAACTGCCTTTACCACATTCTCTGGCAACGAATTCCAGAGTTCAATTACATGCTGAGTGAAGGAACATTTTCTCCAATTCGTATTCCATGAAATTAATGACCAGCAAATTGAAAACAAATCATAGAAATTATTTTTCCCACAGTGTACAACCAAGCTGTAATGTTGGTTTCTGGAGGGTGTGGTCAAGGCAACTAACACAGGAGGATTCAAAAGAGCTTCAGAAAAGTCCATTAAAAATGATTACCCAAGCTGACTTGATAAAGCCATTGCTTATCCCCTGAAATAAACTATGATCAATTTTTCATCATCTTTTTAGAATTTGCTGGGTAGTTGTGATCTGCACTGGCCATTCCAAGAGTAGGGATGCTGGGTTCATTGGATCTTGGTCTGGCTCAGTATGATTTTTCCTATGTTCTTAAGAGAAACGTTTCAGATAAATAAAATAGAATATTGGCTGCTACAATATAGCTGACCAGAATTCAGAAGGTCTAAAACTGCTTGTATTGTTCTAACATAACAGCAGTCAATATCCATATTAATTCTGGACATGTGACATTTTAGAAAATGTCAAAAAACACATTTTGTTTCTGATATATTAGAGTTTCAAGAAGAAAAAATAGACCCAGAGGATAAACAAGATTTTCAAGTAAAATCATCTAAATTAGCTTTATAACAAGAACCACTAGCAATAAAACAAGAAATATAATACAAATACAATCATTGAAAAGTAATTTTTTAAAGGACTATAAGACAATAGTAATAAAAATGAGCTTCCAGACACTGTCCTGAAGATCCATCTTGTTCAACCAACTGTGCCAAATCCCACAATCAGTATTCCAGACTACAAATAGATCCATCTTTGTGAAATGGCTGCACACACTTTATTTTCAAGTGACTGCATCTCATTAGCTAAATATTAATAAACATATTTTTCTCTCCAAAAATAACACATGGAAATGGAACTTGTTAAAATAGCCAACTTCAAGAACAATACAAAACTCAAGATCACATATGGTTCAGGATCAAAGTAAATGTTAACCTACATGAGTACCGTTGACCCATCTTATTAAAGATTTTCTCCCACAGTAAAAAAAAAAAAAATCTATAATATCCTTTCATTTGTCAGGAAAAAAAAACCAAACAAACCAGCAGTGCTAATCAATGTCTTGGTATTAGGTTTTAAGGAAATTGTGATGTTAACTTTACTCAGGATCATCTTTAACCTTAGCAATGCCATCTGCAAACAGCAGAAAACCACCCTCTGTAGCCACGAAGGTCATCTCTCTAGCACTCTGGTCAGCACCTTTCCTATAAAAGCCACCATTATGCTCCAGAAGCACATGTTCTCCATGGCCAGTACCCCTTCAAGGCCATCACAGTGCCCTTGAAGTGGTAGCGCCTTGTGCAGCCATATAGTTCTACAGCTGGATGCACTGGCTAGTGTTGTTCTTCACTTCAAAACCTATATACTTTGGGGCACACAGCATTAGACCTTTAGCCTTATGCAAAGAATTCAAACTATACTGTTAAACACAACACAGTACATAAGAACATAAAAATAGCTTTACTGGGTCAGACCAATAGTCCATCTACCCCAGTATCCTGCTTCCAACAGTGGTTAATCCAGACACAAGCACCTGGCAGAACCCAAAAAGTAGCAACATTCCATGCTACCAATCCCAGGGTAAGCAGTGACATCCCTGTATCTATTTCAATAGCAGACTATGGACTTGTCCTCAAGGAACTTGTCCAAACCTTTTTTAAAACCAGATATACTAACAGCTGTTACTAAATCCTCTGGCAAAGAGTTCCAGAGCTTAACTATTCATTGACCACGTCCTCGGTGGCGGCTCACCGAGGATGTGGTCCAGTTGATATCCGGTGCTACTGAAGATCCCTTGACAAAGCTTGAAAGCGAAACAGGCACCTGTCGGGGTCCAGTGAGTTCAAAGCACATCGGAATATCCAGATAAGTGACCACTTTAAGCCTGCCATGGTTAGAACAATGATGTGAAGAATTTGCAGTATGTGTGCACGATAGTAATCAGAAATAATTATAAAGAAAGATAGCAAACAAATACAAAAAAAACCCCAAACAGAAACACGATTAATAGTGTTCACAAGTTTTCAGCACACATTTGGATGGAAGGGGGTTTTTGTCTGTGATTAAAACAGTCACATGAACGATTTCACCCGTAAAGTGGGTGTATAATACAAGATATCCCTGTGACAATATGAGACTTTCCCCTTAAAACACATCAGTTGTACACTCAAGTAGCAACTATCTACCATTTTGTATTGAATTAGCTTCAGATTAAAGTAGATTAGTGTTGCAAACAGTTTGGCAGTGTAGCTGTCTGGCCTGGCAGGATGAGCAGCTCTGTGTCCTTTGCTGCCCTCTCTGTTTGTTTCTGACTAGTAATATCCTCTCTAATCTTAATAGTCGAGTTCTTTTCACCTTCCTTTAATTATTGTTTTTATTATTGTTAACCGCTTTGATTTTATGAAATGTGGTTTATTAAGCCAACAATAAACTAAACTATGAGTTTATATTTAAATCAATTTATTTAAGTATAAAAAGGAACATTATTCTGTGCAACTGTTGTTTATAAATCACAAATAGAAAAAATATAACAACGAGCAACTATAATAACTCCCCACACCACCCTCTAGCCTTCCAACCCCAACAATAGCTGACTTCTACTATCCCAAGGAATCCTAATCCACCCTGTTAAAATGTTCAGGGGAACATAGGTTCTGTATGCCCCAGTGGGGGAGAAATATGCCCTACGAAGCACTGTTATGATTTTTTAAATCTGTGGATGAATAATAAGTCATCAACAATCTCAGGATTCAGTCTAGCTATCCTGTCTTACACAGTCCTCCCTGCCATAGAAAATGTCTTCTCAGAAGATGTGCTGGTAGCAGGAATGCACAGGATCCCCCATGCAAATTTTGCCAGTTGTGGCCAGCACTTTTGCTTGTTTTTCCAAAAATATAAAAACATCATCATCTGCATCACTCAAACATAAATAACTGTCCAATTCATTAACAGCCTTCAAAGTACAGAATGACATGGGGACAAAGTTTGTCCCCATCCCCACCCCCCATGTCATTCTCCAATTTGCAGCAATAGCCAGCTAAGTTTAGCTTGGCATCTTAATTCTGCCTCACTAACTTTAACTGATAACATTTACATACATTTTCAACCAAATATTTATCTAACTAGGTGTGGTTGGAAATCAACTTAACTTACCAAACTGTGGCTTCCTAAGCTGTGCTAGTAAATGGGCTTAGTGTGTCTTAATTCAGGACTTTCCTGTATGCTAAATCTTTTTCTAGCACCGCTATAAATTCTTCCCTTTTCAATTATTGCATCTTCTGGTCCTGCAGTAATGTTAGCATTAGTGCACAGCCATTGAAAACAATTAATGCAGGAACCCTTACCGCCTCCTATTTAGGGCTCCTGTACTGTCAGTATTGTTGTTAGCATGTGCTAGTCAGCACACTAGCTAAATAGCGCTTCCATGTCCATTCTCCACTCCTGATTTTAAAAAATACTGAGCAGCTAGCATGCGCAAAGGCAAAACTAACCTAGAATGCTTTACCACATCCTGGGTTAGGCCATTTTCCCCTCATTAAAAATGCATTAGCTCTTAATGTAGTTTAGTAAAAGGGCCCCTAATTTAGGTGTACTGCCTTTTTTTTTCAAAAATTGGTCTATTGATTTATTAAGATGCTTTAAATTTTTTACTGCTTATAATCAGTAGCGTAGCCAGGTGAGGCGCAGGGGCAGCGGTCGCTCCCCCAAACAGCTGTTTCGAAAAAATGGCGCCTATGCACCCTGTGCCAACACATTTTTTTTTCGGCGTAAGTGAAGGAAATGCAAACTGCTAGCCAATTGGAGATGGTGCGTTTCCCGACACCGACCCCTTTCCTATTGGGGTCGAAAGAAATAAACAATTGGGTGGACTGTGTGTGGGGCTGTGTCCGCTCCAGATAGAAGGCCAATGCTCGCTTGCAGTCCAATGTGTGCCCCAATTTGACTGCCCCTATCGGACCGACCGTTCACTTGTCTATTAGATTGTAAGCTCTTTGAGCAGGGACTGTCTCTCTTTGTTAAATTGTACAGCGCTGCGTAACCCTAGTAGCGCTCTAGAAATGTTAAGTAGTAGTAGTAGTAGTAGTATGCGGTCTGGGAAAGAATGTTGGCAAGACAATTGACTGGTTAAGATGGAACTCCGACACCACCTTTGGCAGGAACTTAGGGTGAGTGCGGAGTACTACCATGTTATGATGAAATTTGGTATAAGGAGCATGAGCTACCAGGGCTTGAAGCTCACTGACTCTACGAGCTGAAGTAACTGCCACCAAGAAAATGACCTTCCAGGTCAAGTACTTCAGATGGCATGAATTCAGTGGCTCAAAAGGAGGTTTCATCAGCTGGGTGAGGATGACGTTGAGATCCCATGACACTGCAGGAGGCTTGACAGGGGGCCTTGACAAAAGCACGCCTCTCATGAATCGAACGACTAAAGGCTCTCCAGAGATGGCTTTACCCTCTACACGATGATGGTAAGCACTAATCACACTAAGGTGATTCCTTACTGAGTTGGTCTTGAGGCCAAACTCTGATAAGTGCAGAAGGTATTCAAGCAGGTTCTGTGCAGGACAAGAGCGAGGTTCTAGGGCCTTGCTCTCACACCAAACGACAAACCTCCTCCACTTGAAAAAGTAACTCTTTTTAGTGGAATCCTTTCTAGAGGCAAGCAAGACGCGGGAGACACCCTCAGACAGACCCAACGAAGCAAAGTCTACACCCTCAACATCCAGGCCGTGAGAGCCAGAGACTGAAGCATGGGGTGCAGAAGTGCTCCGTCATTCTGCGAAATGAGAGTCGGAAAACACTCCAATCTCCACGGTTCTTCGGAGGGCAACTCCAGAAGTAGAGGGAACCAGATCTGATGGGGCCAAAAAGGCGCTATCAGAATCATGGTGCCGCGGTCTTGCTTGAGCTTCAGCAAGGTCTTCCCCACCAAAGGTATGGGAGGATAAGCATACAGGAGGCCGGTCCCCCAATGGAGGAGAAAGGCATCCGACGCCAGTCTGCCATGTGCCTTTAGTCTGGAGCAGAACAGAGGCATCTTGTGGTTGGTCTGAGAGGCGAAAAGGTCCACCGAGGGAGTGCCCCACTCTCGGAAGATCTTGCGTACCACTCTGGAATGGAGCGACCACTCGTGCGGTTGCATGACTCTGCTCAGTCTGTCGGCCAGACTGTTGTTCATGCCTGCCAGGTATGTGGCTTGGAGAAGCATGCCGAACTGGCAAGCCCAACGCCACATCCCGACGGCTTCCTGACACAGGGGGCGGGATCCGGTGCCCCCCTGCTTGTTGATGTAATATATTGCAACCTGGTTGTCTGTCCGAATTTGGATGATTTGGTAGGACAGCCGATCTCTAAAGGCCTTCAGCGCGGTCCAGACCGCTTGGAGCTCCAGGAGGTTGATCTGAAGATCCTTTTCCTGGAGGGACCACAGACCTTGGGTGTGGAGTCCATCGACATGAGCTCCCCACCCCAGGCGAGATGCATCCGTCGTCAGCACTTTCGTGGGCTGCGGAATTTGGAATGGACGTCCCAGGGTCAAATTGGTCCGAATGGTCCACCAGTGCAGCGAATTGTGGCAACTGAGGGGCAGACAGATGATATCTTCTAGATTCCCTGTAGCTTGACACCACTGGGAAGCTAGGGTCCATTGAGCAGGTCTCATGTGAAGGCGAGCCATGGGAGTCACATGGACCGTGGAAGCCATATGACCCAGGAGTCTCAACATCTGCCGAGCTGTGACCTGCTGAGATGCTCTGGTCTGAGAGGCAAGGGACAGAAGGTTCTGCGCCCTTGCTTCGGCAAGAAAGGCCTGAGCCGTCTGAGAATTCAGCAGCGCTCCTATGAATTCCAGAGTTTGGACTGGCTGAAGATGGGACTTCGGGTAATTTATCACAAACCCCAGCAGCTCCAGAAGGTAGATAGTGCACTGCATGGACCGAAGAGCTCCTGCCTCTGAGGTGCTCTTGACCAGCCAATCGTCGCGATACGGGAACACGTGCACTCCCAGCTTGCGTAGATACGCCGCAACCACCACGAGACACTTCGTGAACACCAGTGGTGCAGAGGCGAGCCCAAAGGGCAGCACACAATACTGAAAGTGCCGTGTCCCCAGACGGAATCGGAGATACTGTCTGTGAGCTGGCAGTATCGGGATGTGAGTGTAAGCGTCCTTTAAATCCAGGGAACATAGCCAATCGTCTTTCTGAATCATTGGTAGAAGGGTGCCCAAGGAAAGCATCCTGAACTTCTCTTTGACCAGATATTTGTTCAGGCCTCTCAGGTCTAGGATGGGGCGCATCCCCCCTGTTTTTCTTTTCCACAAGGAAGTAACTGGAATAGAATCCCTGCCCTTCCTGCCCGAGTGGCATGGGCTCGACCGCATTGGCACTGAGAAGGGCGGAGAGTTCCTCTGCAAGTACCTGCCTGTGATGGGAGCTGAAGGATTGGGCTCCCAGTGGCTATTTGGTGGAGTGGAGGCCAAATTCAGGGTGTACCCGCACCGCACTATTTGGAGAACCCACTGGTCGGAGGTTATCAGAGGCCACCTTTGGTGAAAAACTTTCAACCTCCCTCCGACCGGCAGGCCGTCCGGCATGGACACTTTGATGGGCGGCTATGTTCCCATGGATCCAGTCAAAAGCCCGTCCCCGGCTTTTGCTGTGGAGGCGCAGGGGGCTGCTTAGGGTGCACGCTGTTGACGGAAATGAGCACGCTGGGACTGTCCCTGTGCCTGAGGAGGCCTTCGGGTCGGCTGGGTGTACCTACGCTTGTTGTAGGCGTAGGGCGCAGCCTGCCGGGCCAAGGAAAAACGGCCACCTGCAGAGGTGGATGCTGAAGGCGCCCGGTGGGAGAGCTTGTCGAGAGCGGTTTCCCACTGGTGTAGTTGGTCCACCAACTGCTCGACCTTCTCGCCGAAAATGTTATCCCCCCAGCAAGGGACATCCGCCAGTCGTTGCTGGGTGCGGTTGTCCAGGTCAGAGGCACGCAGCCAGGAGAGTCTGCGCATCACTATACCTTGGGCCGCAGCTCGGGATGCCACATCACAGTGTCCATAGATACCCCTGGACAGGAACTTTCTGCACGCCTTCAGCTGCCTGACCACCTCCTGAAAAGGCCTGGACTGCTCCGGAGGGAGCTTGTCGACCAGGTCCGCCAGTTGCCTCACATTGTTCTGCATGTGAGTGCTCGTGTAGAGCTGGTATGATTGAATGCGGGTGACGAGCATGGAAGATTGGTAGGCCTTCCTCCCAAACGAGTCCAGAGTGCGAGACTCCCGCCCAGAGGGCGCCAAGGCGGTATCCCTCGAACTCCGTGCCCTCTTGAGAGCAGAGTCCACGACCGCCGAGTCATGAGGCAATTGAGGCCGCATCAACTCTGGGTCAGAGTGGATCCTGTATTGGGGACTCCGCTTTCTTGGGGATGGTGGGGTTAGATAATGGTTTCAGCCAGTTCCGAAGCAGTGTCTCTTTGAGGACATTGTGCAACGGCACCGTGGAAGACTCTCTAGGTGGTGATGGATAGTCGAGGACCTCGAGCATCTCAGCCCTTGGCTCATCCACAGAGACCATGGGGAAGGGAATGCAAATAGACATATCCCTGATGAAGGAGGCAAAGGAGAGTCTCTCAGGGGGTGAGAGCTTCCTCTCCGGTGAAGGAGTGGGGTCGGAGGGAAGGCCCACAGACTCCTCTGAGGAGAAATATCTGGGGTCCTCCTCCTCCCCCCACGAGGCCTTTTCCTCGGTGTCGGACATGAGCTCTTGCAGCTCAGACCTCAACCGGGCCCGTCTTGACTGCGAGGAACCACGTCCTCGGTGATGGCGTCGAGCGGTGGACTCCCGCGCCGGCGGGGATGAAGCTCCCTCCATCGACGTCGACGGGGACTCCATCTGCGTGGCAGTCGACACCAGTGCCGCAAGCGGCGTCGGCGTCGAAGGCCTCGGCATCGGGCTAGAGCACGCCGGCGCCTCCATCAACGGCGCCGGAGGCACAAGCACCCCCGGTGCCGGCAGAGCCTGGCGCATCAGCCCTTCCAGAATCCCCGGAAGGATGGCTCGGAAGCACTCGTCCAAACCTGCTGTCAGGAAAGGCAGGGGGGCCGGTGTGGGCGTCAGTGCCGGAAGCTGCTCGGGTCCAGGAGACGATACCGAAGCACCCGCGGACCGACGCAGTGATACCTCTTCAACCGAGCAGGAACGCTCCTCTCGGCACTGCCGCTTCCTCGGCGTCGAGTCATCCCTCAAGGTGCCAGAGCTGGCAGTCCTGTGCGCCGTGGGCGACCGATGACGGTGCTTCTTGGTTTTCTTTTGGTGCCCGTCATCGGCGCTTGGCGGTAGAGAAGAAGAGGGGGTAGAACCCCCCCGGCCTCGAGGGTCTGACAGGGTTCGGTCCCGATGGCCCTGGGTAGAGGGAGTGGCCGGGGCCGATTGCCCGCGCGGTCGCTCACCCCCGCCGGCGGGCCAACGGTACCTGTACTCCTGGGGTCAGTGCCGTCGTCTGTGCCAACTTCACCGACATCGGTACCGGTACCGAAGACCCGGCCGTTGACAACCGATGCCATCGAGGTCGACGTCGAGGGGCCGGTGCAAGTTCCGAAAAGACGGTCCCAGAGAACTTGCCTCGCCACCTGTGTCCGCTTCCGTAAGCCGAGACACAAGGTGCACGTCTTGGTATTATGCTCCAGCCCGAGGTACTGGAGGCACCAAGCGTGGTATCAGTCTGCGAGATCTGCCGGCCGCACCGACCACACTTCTTGAATCCACTCGGGACCTTTGAGGACATCGACGTAAAAATCGTGTTGGCGAAGTCAAAGTCATCGATGGTGGCGGTGAAAAGCACACCCGAAAAAGAAACGACCACGCGGCCACAAGGCCGCAACGAAGCGCCCTCGCGACTAAAACCGACGAGGGGACTCCTTTTTTTTAAACACAGGTGAAAAAAGAAAGAAAAGAAATACGTGAACACGTACGTAGGTAGAAAAAACTTGCGGTTAGGCCACGATCCGGTTTCCGGGGGCTGACAGAGAGAGAGAGAGACGGTAACACGTCTCTCTCCAGCGCGGAAAAGGAAAAATCTGAGCGGGAACGGTCGTGCACGGGCGGGAAGACGGCCGCGCATGCGCGGTGGGCGTGTCCTGCGTGCAGGACCGCCCGCGAAGTTTGTTCCGGTTGGTGGAGGCTGCCGTGGGACGTCAACCCAGTCGTGAGAACAAGCAGCCTGCTTGTCCTCAGAGAAAATGAAAGATCACTGCCACACAGATGTAGAGAACGAAAGGAAGACAACAAGAGGGCGAGAGAAGAAATGGAAATGTCAACCTGGAAAAGAATTTGTAAGGCTGACTCTTGGAACATGGAAAAAAAGACTATTCCCAGACAACAAGGTAGAAAAATATTTTTATTTAATACTTTGTAAGCACTGAGATGTACCTGCTTTGTAAAATGTACATTTTTTCTATTTTATTTTGCAAAGTACAGGAGAAAATGCATTTCTGTCTCTCTCTCTCTTTTTTTTTTTTTTTACCAGTATTGCACTGTTTAGAGCCTGGCTTCCTTGGGCAGGGGGTCTCTATTTCAATTTTTGTTGTTGTTTTGGTGGGGGGGGGGGGGGGGGGGGTTGTGGCTCCCTATTCTGCATTAGATTGGTAGCATGGAATGTTTGTCACAATTTGGGTTTCTGCCAGGTGCTTGTGACCTTGGTTGGCCACTGTTGGAAACAGGATACTGGGCTAGATGGACCATTGATCTGACCCAGTATGGCTACTCTTATGTTATATAGATGAGGGTCTGTCCATGTTCTGCATGTGTGACTGAGGTGAATGATTCTGCCAGCATGTAACATCTGTGTAGGAATGTGTAACAGTGCAACTTGTTCCAGTTTCCCAATAGTAGGTATATTGGTGTTTTAGAGCCCAGTGTAATATATATAGCACTGTCTTCTGACAGGTGGTTTAGGGCTGTTATGGTGTGGTAAGTTTTGTGTTCTAGGGCAGTCCTGGAGTACCCCCTTGCCAGTCAGGTTTTTAGGATATCCATAATAAATATGCATGACATTGATTTGCATATACTGCCTCCATTACATGCAAATCTTTTTCATGCAGATTCATTGTGGACAGCCTGAAAACCTGAATGGCAAGGGGGTACTCCAGGACCACCTAGGGAAACACTCTAGGTCCCACTGTAATATTTATAGCATTGTCTTTTCATAGGAGGGTTAGGGATGTTTTGGTGTGGTAAGCTTTCAGTATAGGTTTTGGGTGTCTTTTTGCAGAGGTTTATGTTATTTCATGATGAGGCATATTTTCAAAGCACTTTGGGAGGCTAAGTTCCATAGGTTTCTATGGAACTTTGGGAGGCTAAGTGCTTTGAAAATAAGCCTCAAAGTGTCTAGCCATATTTGAAAGTGGGCTCTGGGGCAAGGGCTCTTGTCACCCAAAATAAAAATGCTCAAGACTAGTGTTTTTCACATCCTGTAGAGTCACCACACAAACAAAAGTCCATCTTGATTTAAACAAGGTGTCTAGCAGTGGAAGGACTGGGTGTGCTATTCCTGAGGTGATGGTCATGATTTGAATATTTTTATTTGAAGTTAAAAAGACAGGTTGCCTGCTCTGGCCAGTCCAGGGACCTCTTCTGTGTCCTGCCTACTTATGTAACTTACTGTTTCCTTGTAGGCAGGACGCAACAGAGACAGCCTGTATTAATCATTGCCCACCACAGCCCTGAGCAACACACAGACACTGCTGTCTAGCTGACACCAACCGGTGCCTATTTTATAAAAGTTTGCTCCCCCTGAGATCAAAACCTTGGCTACGCCTCTGCTTCTAATGGTTGGTCTATTTCTTTCTTTCTATTTGTTTTTAACCTGAATATGGGACTCTATTATGGTTTTTGAGAATTTTAAAATAATTGTATAGCGTTAACAAGTTAATCTTCTGGGTTTTTTTGTTTGTTCTATTATATTCAAATTCACGTTGATTTACTAGTATTAGATACTAACTTGTTGAAAACCTGCTATATAAAGGAATTGAAACAGTCATAGTTCTCTCTAGCCTGTTTGTCACTGCAGACTTCCAAGGCATTTAACAATTAATTACCACAGTGTTTCCCAAGTTGATCCTGAAGTAACCCTTTGCCAGTCAGATTTTCAGGATGTCCACCATAAATATGCATGAGATTGATTTGCATACACTGATTCCATTGTATACAAATCTCTTTCATGTATATTCATTGCAGATATCCTGAAAACCTGACTGGCAAGGGGGTACTCCAGACTGACTTGGGAAATACCGAATTACCACATGCAGTTCAAGAATACACATTAATCATATTCCTGCCAATATTCAAACCGTCAGTGATAAGCCTTTTTTTAAATGCTGATCACTGTGAGCAGAATCAGGTCCTGATATTCAATGCTGAGCCATGTCCGGCCACAAGCACTGAATAGTTAGGGATGAGTGGACTGCTTCTTGGCACCAGGACCTATGCTGATCCCAGTTAATATTCAGTCAGGACTCTCATAAGGGGATGTGCTATGTTCTTTCCTCTCCCCCAACCTTCTGATAAATAAGGTCCCTCCTTCCTTCCCACACAGGGGCCCAATATTTGCTTAAAACATTCTCTAGCAGTTTGGTAATCAATAGAAATAAAACAAAATAAAACATGGAAAAGAAAATAAGATGATACCTTTTTTTATGGGACATAACGTAATACATTTCTTGATTAGCTTTCGAAGGCTGCCCTTCTTCGTCAGATTCGGAAATAAGCAAATGTGGTAGATGACAGTATATATAAGTGAAACATCAAAGCATTCCAATGACAGTCTAACAGGGACAGGGGGTGGATAGGTGAGAGACAGGAAGATATGCATGGAGACAGGAGAGTGACAAAAGCAGTACAATTTTATGGTTTATAATGGGCTAGAAAACCCAGATCTTTGTTAAGTCCTGTCTGGTGGGTGTCAAAATATTTAATCATTCTGACTTCAAAGGTCTTACGTTCCTGTATTGTTTTAAAGTTCCCTTTCAGGATTCTCACCATGAAATCACTGGTACAGTGTTCTGGTTTTGTAAAGTGCTGCCCCAAAGAGGTGACACCCTGATTGGTACTAGCATTTTTCATATGGTAGCGATATAAATTAAATCTCTTCTTTAGCATCTGACTTGTTTCTCCAATGTAGCAGCCTTCGTTGCATTTTTTACACTGAATGATATATACCACATTGGAAGATGAGCACGTGAAAGATTCCTTAATGTTCAATATTTTTCCTTTGTTAATGACTGTGGGGTCCTGTGAAATGTTTTGGCATAGTTTGCAGCTGGATATATTGCAAGGATGTGTGCCATTCTCTTCGTTTTGAGTCTGTGTTGGGAGCTTACTTCTAATTAGCTTGTGTTTTAAGTTGGGTGGTTGTCGGAAGGCCAGCACTGGTGGGGATGGGAATATCTCTTTCAGTAATTCATCCTCCTGGAGTAGAGGCTGTAGATCTTTTATGATTTTCTTAATTTTTCCAGTTCTGGGTTGTATGTCACTATGTCTGTGGCTTTTTTTCTTTGTACTGTAGCAGATTTTCCATGGGTGTTTTGAGGGAGGAGGCAATATTCTTGGAGATTATTTTGGGGTTGTAGTCTTTCTGTTTGAAGTATGCAGTCAGATTTCAAGGTGTCTGTCTCTATCCTTGGGTCAGAGCAGATACGATGGTATCTTGTGGCTTGGCAGTAAAATGGATCTTTTTGTATGTGAAGGGTGGAAGCTGGAGTTGTGGAGGTAGCTGCATTTGTCTGTGGGTTTCTTGTATATGGATGTTTGTATATAGCCATCACTGATTGAGACTGTGGTTTCCAAAAAATTAACTTTTTCTGGCGAGTAGTCAATTTTGAATCTGATTGTAGGATGGTATGTTTTGAAGGAATTGTAAAATTGTTTCAGAGTTTTCTTCCCCCTCAGTCCAAATCATAAAAATGTCATCGATGTACAGGTAGTATTTTAGGGGTTTGGTCTGATATATATTCAAAAATGTCTTTTCCAGCTCAGCCATAAAGAGGTTGGCATATTGGGGTGCTGTCCTGGTGCCCATCGCAGTGCCCATTATTTGTAGATTGTTAAAGCAGAAATAGTTGTGAAAATAGTTAAAATAAATTTGATTAATTTTGTAATCGTTCTGGCGAGTATTGATGGTCCAGTGTGGATGTTTTTAGGAGCTTCTCACATGCAGCTATCCATCCACATGATTAATTTTGTAATCGTTTCTGGCGAGTATTGATGGTCCAGTGTGGATGTTTTTAGGAGCTTCTCACATGCAGCTATGCCATCCACATGATTAATTTTGTAATCGTTTCTGGCGAGTATTGATGGTCCAGTGTGGATGTTTTTAGGAGCTTCTCACATGCAGCTATGCCATCCACCATGGGGAATGTTGGCTGTATAGTGATTCTACATTCATCGTGACCAGAAGGGTGTTTGGTGGTAATTGCTTGATATTTTTCAATTTATTCAGAAAGTATGTGGTGTCTTGTATGAAGCTGTTTGTTTTGTGCACGAGAGGTTTCAGAATCCCCTCTATGAGTACAGATATTTCCTCTGTGAGTGTGCCACTACCCGATATGATTGGTCTGCCAGGGTTTCACATTTAATTTTAGATAAAAATACACCAAATTAAAATATTCACATAGACAAGAACATGCAACTAGAATATACAATATGTATAACGTTTGTAATTCAGGCAGAATCGCCCCTTATATGGATGATGACCCCTGCTAGGAGTCATCTGTGTCATTTTGAATCCGATATAGTCTCAGGATGGGAAAGAAGGAGGGCTTGCTCCTTCCTGGCACCAACCTACCAGGGAGATCCCAAGTTAGGGTTGCCAATTGGATTCAGATTCACCTAACAGGGTTGATCCTGTCCAAGATATACTCCTTTGCATGTCGGGACCTGTAGTTCGGATTTCCTCATTGGATTCCCCAAGAAAAGTAAGACAACAATTCCCTATATTCAATAGGGTAAATTAAGGACTGGAATCAACCTGTCAGGAAAATCAGGATCCAGCTGGCAACCCTATCCCAGGTAAGCCTCGGGGGATGGGAAGAAGAGAAGGTCAGGCTCTGTGCCAGTGGTAGATTTGTGCTCAGGGGTTGGTTTATGTGCATCGGTGGTAGGGAGGGGATGGACTGGGTGGGAGAGATCAAAGCTGGGCTGAAATGTCTGTTTTGTGCAGTGGCTGTGTTACCAGGCTGTCCTGCGTTCTTCCTCTGTCTCTAAAACTTAAATGGAATGGCATCTGCCAGCAAACAAAATCAATATAGTGAGTTCCTCGTGAGGGGGGAGGGAGCTGTCTTGTTTCACGGGGGAAGAGTTGGATCCAACAAGTTAGTTGAGCCTTCCTCTTCATAAAACTGTAAACATGCTCAAAGTCAGAATTCCAGGAATGCCTGGCATCTGACCCAGAGAAAAATTACAAGGATGAAGAGGCTCTACACACCAATGCCCTCCTATACCTCAGTGAAGCTTCTTCCTGTGATGCACTGAAGATTGACATCTGTGCAGCAAACATCAGGTCTGAGGTTTGTTAGCATCAATGAATCTCCTCCAGGAAGTGCTAGGTGCACTGCAAGATGGAGGAAGAACCAGAGATGATTCATGCTGCTACTTTTGCTTGGGTGGTGGGCCGAAGATGATCCAGCTATCTCCTCTCCAAATCTGTCCCCTCCACTTAAGAGAAACCATGCCGTAACAGTTCTCTGGTGGCTTCTAATTTTGCAGCACCACCGGGCAGTCAAATTGCAGAGTTTTATTAATTTTAAGGTTATCAGTGCATAGCAGCCAGCACCCTTCTGTGGGATAATTTGCAGCCTCCCCTCCTCTTTCCCCAATCTGTGCACCTCTGTTCTAGACACAAACATAGTCAAAGCCTAATCACAGATACATAGCCTTTGTCATTACTTCACCTTCAAACAAGCAAATTCACATGCACAGCACACACACACACATATGCAAACCTAGGCATGCATGCGTGCACACACATTCCCCTATGCAGATCTTTAAGCAGTAACATTCTGCCCCCATTGGCAGGGAAGTGGGTTGTGCCCTTGAACTACAAATCCCTGTAATCCTGTAGTTCACTGTAATAGGCTCTTTCAGAGAACATGTCCAGATCCCTTTGTTTTATGAGACATGTTCTATTTGCTTGCAATTGTTTTCTGTACATGCTGTGGTAGTTGCGGTCCCCCCCCCCCCCCCCCTTCTCTCTCCATCTGGTCTGGAAAAGTCAGTCTGTAAGCATATCTCCTCTGTGTACTGAACTGCCTGTGCTTTATTCTGTGTATGATCTTTTCAAGCTACTGTGATTCCATTTTTAAAATGTATTTAAAAATTTGCTATACCACCCTTCCATCATAAGAAAATAAGATAGCCATACTGGGTCAGATCAATGGTCCATCCAGCCCAGTATCCTGTTTTCCAAACAGTGGCCAAGCCAGGTCACAAGTACCTGGCAGAAACCCAAATCGTGGCAACACTCCATACTACAAATCCAGGGCAAGCAGTTACTTCCCATGTCTGTCTCAATAGCTGACCACGGACCCCTCTTCCAGGAATTTATCCAAACCCTTTTTAAACCCAGAATACACTAACCACTGTCACCACATCCTCCGGCAAAGAGTTCCAGAGCTTAACTATTCGTTGAGTGAAAAAATATTTCCTCCTATTTGTTTTAAAAGTATTTCCATTTGATACGACGGAATACAGACAACACACTCATACCAGAGGATAAAAATATAACCATCTGTGTAAAAGTATAAAAACAGTATTGCTATCCAGTGTGTTGCTGAAAATCTCCCCAGCCTTTTTTGCTTGAGAGACAGAGCTAGTGGAGAACAGCCTCCCAGTTTGCAAGGCAAAAACTCTTGTCCAGCACATCTGAACTGTAAGTTATTTTTCCTTGTTTAATTACTGTATTAATTAAAACATCTGGGGACAGTGCACTAGATCATCAGAGAACTTAAAAAACCAAGCCACAATCTCTCACTCACATAGTTTTTCCTTGCACATGCCTAGAACATAACCACAGAGGCACAGCCTATTTCTCTCAAATATAAATAAGGAGCCAGACAACAAGTATATACTCAGACAAAGCCTCTCTCACACATGCCTTGTCACATTAAAAAAAAATCAATCTCTCATAAATGGAAAAATATTTAGAAAATGTAGACACCAGCCAAAATTTGAGAAGCCAAGAATGTAAACTTTTTATTTGTTTTTTGGTTCTTTTATATTTCAACTATTTATTTTTTAATTGCTTTAGGTTTGCTTTTTTTTTTTTTTAATCTTCCTTTCCTCCTTCCCCTGAAGCCTCTTTATGCTCACCATTCCTTTCCCACACTTCTCATCCTGCTCCTCTTCCTTCTTCCCCTTCCTCTTCTCCTATTTTGTTGAGCTAGTGACAGGCTGTGGCTGCTCCGCATGTCCATTTGGTGGTCATAGTGGTGATTTCTCTTGACCCTTGTGTGGAGTGCCTTCAGTCATCCCTGAGGTGGCCACAGAGACAACTGCTCTTGACCCTGGCTAAGCAGAAAAACTCCAGGTGTCACAATTAGGTCCAAAGTCTTCTCAGCACAAACATATCTACTATAATAAAACTCACCCTCAATGTTCTGAAGACAACGTTCTGAAGTCACTCAATCACTCCCTGAAGGGTTCGTGGATTCATGGTGGTGAAGCCAGCCAGCCAGCCTATGCCCCGTCCTCGCGTCAAACGTCGACGGAAGAAAACATTCACATTGCCAGGCAACGGTAATCACGTAGGAGGCATGAAGGACCAATCAGAAAATACCACACACAATGTGAACCGTTACCAGGCAACGCAATGCGACGTTAGGCGGACCAATCACAGGAAAGTACAAGGCAAGAAGGGAGGAGCATTCAACAGCAGAACGCCACATTATTGTGCAGCACAGAGAACAGAGGAGCAACGCTAGAACGATAGCACAATATTCCTACTGTGGGCATTGAAGAGCAGATCAGAATGGAGAGTAGAGGACCACCGCTACCTGTGGGTATGTGCGAAATACTTGCGGTCCATCACGTGGACTAGGTGGAGCAGAAAAACAAAAGCATGCCCCTCACCATCAGGGACGTCGCCGCCAACAAAAAGCTGCTGCTAACAGAAACCTGTCGCCCAGCTGGAATGATTAGCCATGAGCCAGCCAGTACCAAACAGCGACCGACACAGGGGGAGGAGTAGGGAAACACACGGAGCATGTTTCCCTACTCCTCCCCTGCCTCAGAATCACTGGAGACTGGCTTGCAAACCTGCAAAACCAACCCCACACCGACGCACTCCCCCCCCAATTCCCACACCGACGCACCCCCCTTCAAGCGTTTCCCTCCAGCGGACTGCAAAGGACAAAATGTTCCGGTTCACCCCCCGACGCCCCAACAACGTGCTCCTCTCCCTTCCGACTCCGGCAAGTCGTTTCACAAATCCACGATGCCAACAAACCTTTCACAAGACGTTCCGTTCACTCCCCCCCTCCCCCACACCCCAACAACGTGCTCCTCTCCCTTCTCACCCGGGGAAATCGTCAAAAAAATCCAGGATGCCCACAAACCTTCCAGAAGATGTTTCGGTTCACTCCCCCCCCCCCCCCCCCCCGACGTGCTTCTCTCCCTTCCACCTCGGGAAAATCATTTCACTAATCCAGGATGCCAAAAAACCTTACAGAAGCAAAGCACTTCTCTCTTCCTGCCTTACCCGACACAAAATAACATGCTCCTCTTCCTTCAAAAAATATAAAACAACAATGCTCTTCAGCAAAACAAAGAAAAAAAACAACTTATCCAACAATCAGGAAAGGATAACCCCAAGACACACATTTACATTTCTGAAAAAAAAAAAACCTCCACAACCCCCCCCCCCCAAACACAAAAGCACACCACGTCCCTCAAACCCCCACCCCCCAAAAAAAAATCAGAACAAACACTTATATCCCTTAATATCAAACAGGAAAAACAAAGAAATAATAACCTAAACCATATGCTAGCGCCCGTTTCATTCATTACGGAAATTGGCCTTTTTTACTAGTATATAACTAAAGGTTTCTTTTATGGTGTTTTTTTTTTTTTCTTTAACCTAGAACTCCATGGGTTTTAATTAGGTTCCTGGGAGTCCTGGGAGAGTGATGAGTGGCTCCTGAGCAGTGCTGTTTGCTTACATAGTGGTAGGAGTATTGCTAGGGCTTGAATTTGATTAAAATTAATTCTAAAATTCTAAAGAGCTTAAATTGTGGGAATATTTTGCATACAAATTTACTGTCTGCTGACATGTATAACTGATGTTTAATGCCAAAGCAAAGTCATTATTTTAAACTAGGGCTGCATCGTGCTTAAAGGTATGTTGTTTATCTTCTTTCCCACTGCAGCACCTTGTAGATCTGGGCAAGTCACTTAACCCTCCATTGCCGGAGCTGCATTGGGGGGGGGGGGGGGGGGGGGGGGGACGGGACGACAACAACATACCTTTAATAGTGCTAAATTAATTACTAAATTAATCAAGATCACAATTTTTTATCAAAATACCGCCCCAAATAAATTAAATAACAAGTAATGAAAAGATAAGAAATACAAAATACAACTTGACAAATTACAAATTAAAGAATCTAAAACAGCATACAGAATAGCTATAAACACCTTTACAGTTTTCACAACCTACTTCAGAAATGACCCTTTGTAAACCTGTAAAATTGGGACCTGTAGCTATGCCTGAGGTAATGAGAGGTGAATGCTGATTGGCTGGCATGACTCCCAGAGAGAACCTGTGTCACAGAACTTTTTTTTTTTTTTGTAGCATGGTCAGATAGTCAGATAAGAACATAATATGGGGGAAAGAAGGAACTGAACAGCTGAACAGGCAGGAAGTGCTACATATCAGTGAGCTATGTGAGTTGTAGAAGCTTCTATAAGTGACAGAATTTGCTTATCTGCTATTAAGAGGCAGTATTTGCTTGACTGTTGTTAAGAAGATGTTAATTCTTTGAGTGAGAGAATTGTGTTAACATGCTTGAATCCTTTTATTATCTAAAAAAAAAAAAAAATCTTTCAGCACATTCAGGGCCTCTTTTACAAAGCTGTGCTACCAATTCTCAGTGTGGCAAATGAGAGGATTTATTGCTCCAGCAGGAGTTGTAGTCTGCTTCAGAGCAACTGCTGGTATTATGTCATAGGACTTAATGTTATATCAAGAAGAAAAACTATTCTGATAGGAAGGAAATTGTACTCTTGCAAGGAAGACTCAGAAAGCAGATTTTAAGCCTTTAACTGTAACTTAGTTACAGTGACCTTAATTGTGTGTAATTAAGAGGCAGTTACACAGCCTCCAATCATAGCTGGTTCACTCTGTAAGAGGACAAGAATCCTGTTCTGAAAGGAATTAAACCAGGACCATTTTCTATAAAAAACTAATTTGCATAAGAATGAAGTCTGAATGCTAATCTGAATGTTGTGGACCCCCCCCCCCCCCCCACTCAGAGGGTCTCCCTAGTAGCTAGAGCAGGGAAAGTAATCAGGACAGATATGCTTTTATAGAGAGGGATCGTGAATCATCTTTTGATTCCCTTGTTTAGATATTCTATAGTCATTAAAGAGTCTATAGACAGGAATTCAAACAACTGCACACACTGATAGTTTCTTTCCCTTTTATTTGATTAAAGCTAGCACAGGTATCAAAGGCAAAGCTGGAAGAAAGCAAACGATGTGCATGTAAAGACTAGATAAATGAATTAAAACAATCCCCTTAATATGTAATACTTGTTAGCAATAATGAAATAGTGATTGAATATTCACATAACAAGCGGCCAAACATGCGTGGGATAAGCATAAAGGAATCCTGTGCAGAAGGAATGGAACCTCAGGAGCTTAGTCGAGATCGGGAGGCGGGGCTGGTGGTTGTGAGGCGGCGATAGTGCTGGGCAGGACTTATACGGTCTGTGCCACAGCCGGTGGTGGGAGGCGGGGCTGGTGGTTGGGAGGCGGGGATAGTGCTGGGCAGACTTATATGGTCTGTGCCAGAGCCGGTGGTTGGGAGGCGGGGATGGTGGTTGGGAGGCGGGGATAGTGCTGGGCAGACTTATAAGGTCTGTGCCCTGAAGAGCACAGGTACAAATCAAAGTAGGGTATACACAAAATAGTAGCACATATGAGTTGTCTTGTTGGACAGACTGGATGGACCGTACAGGTCTTTTTCTGCCGTCATCTACTATGTTACTATAACAAGCGGCCTGAGCCAACAGATTTATTTTCCACTGAACATAATTAACTTTCTATGAACTTGGCTGCTAATAGTGTGCTGAACTCGACAATGTTGGACATTAGACTGACTCTGGACAGTTCTGCACAAAGGAAATCCTTCCCTCATTAATCAATACCTTCTCTGTGAAATAGTAATAATAAAAAAAAGGCAAGTGCTTTTTTATAATATACCACTGCATTCCACAAAGCAAAAGGAGCAAGTTCCCCCACATGCCATCTTTTTTCCTTTTGATGTAGGCACAGGAAAAAAAAAGATTTTAAATGCTCCCAGGTTTCAATCTAATTCATGTTTAATGTGGGATAAAATGCCATAATAAGTAAATAAATAATAGAACCTCTGAAATTTGAGCCCCTGATTCTCATAGCATTGTCTGTTTAGTGGGCCCTTTACTAGGAGAAAAAAAATCTCTACATGAAAATAAGTACTAGGGTGTCCCTTTTAACCAGCCTCTCCAAATGACACAGATATTACCTTGATTTTTTTTTAACAGTATCCCCCCTCCCCTCCCTCCAACCCACCCACCTATTCCAGGACTCCCTCTCCGCTCCTCTGAGCCACAGAGTGCCCTCCTGGACATACCTGAAGACAACCTGGTGGTCTAGTGTAGTCTTCAGGGCAGGAAAGATCCCCAGACTTTCCTGCCTGCTGCCGGCCGCTGACCCTCTTGCTGTCGCATCTGGCTGCTGAGGACTTCCACGGTGGCCCTCGCAAGACTTCAGTGGAAGTCCTCGCGAAGCCGTCTCTGGGAAGTCTCAGCAGCCATTTCTAAAGAGCAATGCAGCTGTCAGCACCGGCAGTGGGCTGGAAATACTGGGAATTTTTTCCTGCCCCGAAGACTCCACTAGACCACCAGGGTGGCTTCAGGTATGTGCCGGGAGGGTACCCTGTGGCTCGGGGGAGGAGAGGAAAGAGTCAGATAGCGGCAATAGCAGGGAGTGGGAGGGAGCGCAGCGGGGCCCCTGGAAGCATGAGGCCCTGTTGCGCCCGCCCCTGTCTAAGATCGGCCCAGATATCTAGTTGCCTGTACTGCCTCCATTGTACGCAAATAATATATTGATTTCTGTTGTGGCCCCTTGAGGACTGAGATTGGCCACCCTTGTTCTAGATCATAACAATGGCCATCACATTATTGGCAAAGGGTAAGTTATTCAATGATATATGTTTTGGAAAAGTTAGCACATTTAGCTTTTGGCTTTTATGTCACCTGCACTTTAAATTGGAAGATTTTTATGATCTATGATGGGAGTTGGTGACCAAATATTTAGCCACTATCTGGATAGCTATCACCAACTATCTGTAGAGTTAGAAAGAACACACACACACATACTTCACCCTCACTCTGTCCCGGCACTATCCAGATACTGCAGATAGTGCCTCTAAGAATTTTCAGTGACACTATAGGGGGCAATTCTATAACCAGGTGCAAACACCTACAGATACAGCACACTGATCGCTAATTCTATAATGGCATCTGGGTGTCAAGATTCCATTATAGAATATTAGCATAAATCAGCACCAACGTGCCTACATTTAGGCACACCCACTTATGCCATGTCAATAGCAGTCGTAAATGTGTATGCCTTAAATATGGCACTTTTGGCACGCAAACTTACAGTATTCTGTGAGTTATGGGCATAAATGTTGGTCCTACCCATACTCCTTTCCTGTGAATGCCCCCTTGCATTTATGCACTAAGCATTTCATTTCACATTTCATCTTTATTTAATACTAGTAAGAAAGGCCCGTTTCAGAGACTAATGAAACGGGCGCTAGCAAGGTTTTCATCCCTGGCACTGCAATGATCAAGCTGGCTCCCTCCCTCCATTCCACCCACATTCAGGCTGGCTGGTTGTTTGGTTGCTTCGCTCCCTCCCTCCCTTCTTCAGACGTTCAGGCTGCCTGCCTGCCTGCTCATCTCCCTCCCTCTCACCTTTAGGTTGTGTCTGTTTTTTGCAGCAGCAGCAGCAGCAGCAGCGGCTGGACAGCGAGGGAAGGGTGGCAAGGGGGTTGATGTTGCTGTGGGGGGGGGGGGGGGGGCGCGGGCAGAGCGTTTCGGAGCCTGAAAGGGGCGCCACTTCGTCTGTGTCTCTCTGTCGTCGTTCCGTGGGTGGCAGGCTGGAGGGATGGCGTGGGGCAGGCATTGCAGAGCGCAGTACATTAGTTTTTTTTCCATGACCCGCCCTCGACGTCATGAGTGTAGACGCGAGGGCGGAGCTGCTGTGCGATGTGATTCGTTGATTGTCATAGCTCCGCCCTCCACGTCACGATGTCGTGACATGAGGGCGGGGCAGACAGTCCTATGAGAAAAATCCAAATTTCGATCTACACCACCATGCAAGAGCGGAAGTTGCAGCTTCATTTAGAATGTTGAGGTTGCAAATTATGTCCGGAAGGGTCGTGGCTGTGGGTGGGTTCTCTGACTGAGAGTGAGTGAAGTGGTGCATGAGGTGACTGGTGCTGACAGCCTAGCCTACCAACACTGCAGGGCTTCAGTGTGTCCCTGCCACAGTGTGAGCTTCAGAATATTCAAGGTGAGGAATTATTTATATAGATACTGCAAATAGTGGGTACACCTAAGCAGTTTACAAAATATAATATATAGGGTCAGGAAGATACAAAGGGGCTAATTTTCAAAGCACTTAGGGGTCCTTTTACTAAGGTATGCTGAAAAATGGCCTGCTGTACTGTAGATGTGGGTTTTGGGTGCGCGCAGACTCATTTTTAGCGCACCTATAAAAAATGCTTTTTAAATTTTTTGCCGAAAATTGCCGCACATCCCATTTTGGGTCTGAGACTTTACCGCCAGCCCATTGACCTAGCGGTAAAGTCTCACGCGGTAACTGGGCGGTAATGACCTACACACGTAGCTGACATATGCCAGAAAATAAATATTTTTCGGATGTACGTAGCGGATGCGCGCCAAAAATGAAATTACCGCAGGGCCATGCAGTAGCCAGGCAGAAACTCGGAATTGGCGCGCATTGGGGCGTGTGTAGGTGCTTATGCAGCTTAGTACAAGGGCTTCTTAAACTACAAAGTTTCATAGGTTACTATGAGGTGTATTTTCAAAGCACTTAGACTTACAAAGTTCCATGGTAACCTAAGTGTTTTGAAAATGAACCCCCAAAGTACTTTGTAAGTCTAAGTGCTTTGAAAATATGCCTGCAAGGGAGCTAGGTTACAATAAATATAAGGAATGGTTGAAGAAATGACCAAATTACCTATGTAAGGATACAAAAGGGAGGGAGGAAGTGCAAAACACAACACATAGTGAAACAGGGTTAAAGAAAAGGAAAGCTGCTGCATGACCTAAAAGAGAAAGCTACTACAAGACACGAAGGGGTCAAGCCGTGGTGAAGGGAAAAGCACAGTGAAAATAATAATCTTTCTACAGAGTTTTTAATTTCAGAAAGGATAGTTTCAAGGCAAAAGATATAGAGGTAAAGAATTTCATAAGGTAGGAACAGAAGCAAGAACACTAAAGCAAGCGGAAAGACACCAAGCAGAGCGAATCTGAAGGTGAGAGGGAACAATAACACCTATCACAGAATAGCGCTGAGTGCTCACCTAGCACTTACACGAGTGTGCACTTACCTGTGGAACTGCTAGTATTCTATAAATTTAAGCACACAAATGGTGCTTTATATTTAGGTGCCGATTTACAGAATGAGGAGGTATCTGTATAGTACTGCTGAAAATTCAAAGATAGGCCCTAGATAGTACACTTATCTGGTTCGAGGCAGCAGCTATTCAGATAGGTACTTTTGTATATTGGGCTGAGGAATTTTAATCTAAGTTATGTTTTAAATACATCATTAATGCTTACATTTACTGTTTGTTGCTTAGGATTGTATAAAATGAACGTGAAATTAATTGAAATCTGCAATTGTGGAAGCAAAAGCAAATATAACAGACTACTGTGATAGGTATATAATTACAACTGATATGCACACATTAGATGCCAAATCTAGACAGAAAACCTTTTGGATTGTTTGCACCTTAAAGATTAACATATTTTAGCTGTGGAGCAGAACTGTAATGGGGGAAACCACTCGTTTCCTAAGAAACTGTTATCAGTTGTCTATGAAAAGGATGGGGGTGGGAAGGGAAAAAAAAACTATACGTTAGCTGGTGTGCTTCTATGAATTGGTCATTGGGAGGCATTAGAGTTCAGCTCTTTCAGGTTTGCTTCATGCAGTCATAACACTACTAAGCAGACCAGATTATATTTAGGTGGAGGAGGGGAAGACTCTATAACTTGGATATTTTAGCAGTCTTACTTGATTTCTTTAAATTGGTTAACTGGGTGCAGCTTTGTCAACGGCATCTGAACTGAGCTTATATTCTTTAGTGTTCTCTACCCATTTTCAGATCACTAGCTTTTATTGAACCAATATGAACTATGCAAAGATGACATATGAGCTTTCAAGACCTTACAGATGCATTTCAGAGAAAACCTTTTTTTCTGACACTTGGGTCAAAACATTCAAGATTAAAAATTGTCTTCTTCTCTAATGCACAGAAATAAATGCAACAAATACCCTCACAACATTTTGCACAGGATGTCTAGGTAGGAATTGGGCTTCAAGGTCAGAACGTTTAAAATTCCCCATATATTTTAGAAAAGGTTCTGCCGAACATGAAGCCATTTGTAAAATGCATATACTTGAAAAAATATATATATATATTTGCTGACATATATAGCAGAAGCATTGATTTCACAAAACTACTAATCCTAAAAAGAAGCACCATCATGCCAGTAAATATGGGTATAGGTGCTGATTTTACAACATACCTGTGTATTCACCAACACTTACATGCTTAAGTGTGAGACTTCACAAGACTATGGATAGGAGCAGCTAATTAATGATCTAACTGAAATAATTTTTTTCCAGGTGGTTTTAGACATCACTGAGGAAAGCAGAACTGCCCCCTCAATCACTGGTGGAGATCGCAGGACAAAACGAACAGGCAGCTGATACTTATGCCTGCTTCAGAGCAGGTGTAAATGGTAATAAGGACACTTTTAAAATATATATATACTTGCATTCCTATTGACATATGAGAAATAAACAGTTTTTGGACTGTCTCTACCACACCTAGAACATGTCCCCTGTCCTAAAATCTATGCAGTCCATGATACCTACACACGTAAATAGCACTATTATAAAGTGGGTATTTACAAATATAAAGGGCACTTGACTGTGCAAGTGTTTAGATTAGCATTTATGCACATATGTGTGCACATATTCCGTCTGCATACTTTACAACCCACTGGTCTTAATACGCGCATCGAGTGGTGCCACTTTTTTTTGATTTGACAGATGCCTAGCCCCTCAGCTGATAAGTCTGACAGAAGCCCAGCCTCTAGCGGATTGGGTGATTTTGCTATCGGCGTCTGACGTCACCGACTCGTTATAAGCCAGCCATGTTTGAAATATTTTCAGCGCTACATTGTATCTTCGTTCCAACTCTGTTACCAGTACTGTTGTTTTGAGTCATTTTGATTTTCTTTCCAGCACTTCCGATGCAGCGATTACCATGATGTTAATTGTTCTTTTTTATGCCCGTAGAAGCAGTTCCGCCACCAAGACCCTGACGCAGCTAAACAAAATGCTGGCCATCATTGGCTTGGGGCGAGTGAGTGAGGCTTGGGGCAAGAGCGTGAAAGAATGACAGCGCACAGTGGAGCACCCAAGTGCTGTGTGTTTGAAAGCTAAGTATCTCTTTCAATCCTTCTACACATATTCACAGTGTTTTTGCTGTGGTATGTTTTAAAGTTTTTGATCAGTTTTGACCAGTGTGTGAAGAACGTTATACTTATCGCAATACACTTTAGGTTTTTGGCCAATGATGAACAGAGGATCTTTTTCAAGACCCGTTTTAGCTCTGTTAGATGTGTATCATGGAGGAGCTCTGTGAGGCCTTTTTTCCTATGAAAAAATTATTATTACACTCACAGCTGTAACACTACTGGATACGTGTTTTATTTTCATTCCATAAAAATGATTAGCCAGGAAGACTTGGAAGAGACATTGCTCATCCCTGGAAATGAGCTACTTTTTGGGATCTGCTGGATACTTGTAACAATGGACCTTGGTCTGACTCCGCATGGCTTATCATGGCATACTTAACTGGAAATTTATGGAAAACAATCTGTGATTGATTTTTTTTTTTCATTTTCAAGCAGCTTTATTGAAAGTCATCAAAAAATACATCTAAATGAATCTGAATATCAACAGCTATAAAATATAAATCCCCAACCCCCCACCCCAAAGTAACCCAGCAGGATCGCCCTTCAAAGACATGATCACTCAAAGTCTCCACATATATGCTACAAAGTGGTTTACAAAAAATTTTTAAAAAAACATAGGAAAACAGAAAATAAAGATCACAAAATTAATACGACTGATGAAAAGGGAAAAAAGGGGAGAGAGAAGATAGATGGAAGTGGGAAGGAATATTCTAGGAAGAGTGAGGGGGTGGAGGATTACTGCTGGGTAGTGGAAGACATGGGAGGGGGGAATTATTGAAAAGCAAGGTGAATAGCCAATTTTTCACTGCCCTTTAAAATTTAGTGATGTCTAATGGAATGCCCTCTTATTTGTGTTGTTCGGAAGGTTAAACAAACATTTCATAATTAACTGTTCCACCCCACTCCTCTTTTTATAAATTACCATATCCACTCTCAGTTATCTTTACTCTAAGCAAAAGAGCCTGAACTTGCTTAGCTTGTCTGGTGAAAGGATTTGATTTTAAAAGCAAATTATTTTCAAGAACAAAAAGGAAAGCTACTCCAAATAGATTTCATTTGAAATGTTGATACTAACTTAGAAGGAGATCCCTCCCCCGCCCCCATCAAACACACACACCTATTTCCTGTCTTGATTGCATTTTCATCAACCTGGTTGATATTAAAAGATGCAGCAGTAGAGTTTAAATATTGACTTGACAAATGTCTGTTATAGCATTTTAAAATTGAATCATCCTTTTTGTTGTATCTGCTCTCAACAATCTCCATACCAGGCTTGTCCAAGTTCAGTCTTCGAGGGCTGCAAGCTGACTAGGTTTTCAGGGTATCCCTAATAAGTATATAGAGATCTGCATATAATGGTTTTAGTGGGCATGCAAATTTTTGTTATGGATATTCATTAAGGAGATCCTGAAAGCCTGGCCTATTTGCACCCTCGAGGGCTGAGCTTGGACAACCCTACTCTATACCATAGCCAGTGTTCTTTCAGTCTTTCAATCTTGTGAGTGCCTGTTGGCCAAGTCCCAAGTGTTTCCACATTTCCCTCCCTTGCAAGCAATTTCTGATAAAATATACTGACATCACTTTTAGTCTTTCCTCTCCTTTAATATCATATCCTAACATCACTTTACCCTATTGCATGTAAATAATATTACTTGTACCACTCTCTACCTCAAAATAACTTAATCAGCATGCATGGGTGAATAATAGTAATAAGAATGAAAATAAAAGGTTTATGCTGATAACGGTTATGAGCTATAAGATCATGTTTTTCATTTTGCATTAATACTTCATAATCTCACTGTGGTCTTTGTACTGCTTCTTGTATTTGATGCATTGAAGTCTATACCACTGATGCTCTAACCTGTATTAAATTATTTTCTAGTTCCACAAATCACTAGAGTACTGCCCTATTAACTTTTTTTTGCAATGTATTGGCACATTAACTTGCTTAAGACAGGCTAGTTCATAAGTTATCCTAAGAAGGATGAGCTGTAATTTTTATGGATGCACTGTATTGTTTTTTGTCCTGTCTAGTTTGGGTTTATGTCAGAGGATTAGTTTTCTTATGTATTGCACATTCTTTTTATGCTTGTGTTTATTGTACTCCACCTAAAAGACTATGGATAGAGCAGAATATATGGTTTTAAATAAATAAATAAAGGAACAAGTTCCATAACTCAAGTGTCTATGGTGCTCATTTTCAAAGCAAATGGATGTCTCAAAATGCCAAAAAAACATCCGTCCTACACAGCAGTTCATCCAAAGAGCAAGGGGGCATATTGTGGGTGTATTTAGGGTGGAACTAGGGAGGGCCCAAATTTAGGATGTCCAACAGCAATAACTAAACGGGAAGAAAAGTCCAAGTCAAAAACAGATTAACGTCCACTGCACTGACTTCTAGGCTGCTCTGCAGGGATGTCCGTGTGGCTATTTTTGTACAAATGCTGCCAGATATCCTTGTCCCTGTTTTTTTTGGCATTCATAATTTGGACATTTTATTTTGGAAGATAGCTGTTCATTTGGATATTCTCATGTATTTTCAAACATGAAACGCAATGTTTTTTCCTGTTCAAAAATAGCTGTGAGATGGACGGGGTTTTTTTTGATGTTATAAGCAGGATGTCCCAATTCTGACTTGGATATTCTTTCAAAAATGCTTCTCTATATCTCGTAACTCACTTACAGGCTTATTTTCGAAAGTGATCGCCGGCCATTTCCCGACATAAATCGGGAGATGGCCGGCGATTTCTTAAAAGCGGCAAAATCGGTATAATTGAAAGCTGCTTTTTTGACAGCATCGCCGCTTTCCCATCGCCTCGCCGGCGAAAGTTCAAGGGGGCATGTCGGCGGCTTAGCGAAGGCGGGACATGGGCGGGCATGGACGTGGCTACCAGATGGCCGGCTTTCGCGGATAATGGAACAAAAAAAAAGCGGCGTTAAGCAGTATTTCGCCGGGTTTACTTGGTCCTTTTAGTTTCATGACCAAGCCTCAAGCCGCCAAAATAGATCCCGGCGACGTTTGATTATGTCCCTCCATGGGACTCATTTTAAAAGCAGAAAAATGTCCAAAAAGCAGTCAGAACAGCAGATGCATGGGGTTTTTTTTGTCCAAAACATCCAAATCACACTATTTTCAAAACCCATTTTAAAGAAGTTTTTCTATGCAATTTGTCTGCAATGCATCCAAATCACAAGGGGGCATGTTGGGGGTGGGATTTGGGCATTCCCAGAACTTGGACTTTTTTCTGCCATAATGGAACAAAGCAAAAACATCCAGGGCTAAAAAGTTAGACGTTTTTGAGGGGGTAAGCAAACATGTGGACAATGGGGAGCCGGTTGATATTGTATATCTGGATTTTCAGAAGGCGTTTGACAAAGTGCCGCACGAAAGACTCCTGAAGAAATTGCAGAGTCATGGAATCGGAGGTAGGGTATTATTATGGATTAAGAACTGGTTGAAAGATAGGAAGCAGAGAGTAGGATTGCGTGGCCAGTATTCTCAGTGGAGGAGGGTAGTTAGTGGGGTCCCGCAGGGGTCTGTGCTGGGTCCGTTGCTTTTTAATGTATTTATAAATGACCTAGAGATGGGAATAACTAGTGAGGTAATTAAATTCGCCGATGACACAAAATTATTCAGGGTCGTCAAGTCGCAGGAGGAATGTGAACGATTACAGGAGGACCTTGCGAGACTGGGAGAATGGGCGTGCAAGTGGCAGATGAAGTTCAATGTTGACAAGTGCAAAGTGATGCATGTGGGTAAGAGGAACCCGAATTATAGCTACGTCTTGCAAGGTTCCGCGTTAGGAGTTACGGATCAAGAAAGGGATCTGGGTGTCGTCGTCGATGATACGCTGAAACCTTCTGCTCAGTGTGCTGCTGCGGCTAGGAAAGCGAATAGAATGTTGGGTGTTATTAGGAAGGGTATGGAGTCCAGGTGTGCGGATGTTATAATGCCGTTGTATCGCTCCATGGTGCGACCGCAGCTGGAGTATTGTGTTCAGTACTGGTCTCCGTATCTCAAAAAAGACATAGTAGAATTGGAAAAGGTACAGCGAAGGGCGACGAAAATGATAGTGGGGATGGGACGACTTTCCTATGAAGAGAGGCTGAGAAGGCTAGGGCTTTTCAGCTTGGAGAAGAGACGGCTGAGGGGAGATATGATAGAAGTGTATAAAATAATGAGTGGAATGGATCGGGTGGATGTGAAGCGACTGTTCACGCTATCCAAAAATACTAGGACTAGAGGGCATGAGTTGAAGCTACAGTGTGGTAAATTTAAAACGAATCGGAGAAAATTTTTCTTCACCCAACGTGTAATTAGACTCTGGAATTCATTGCCGGAGAACGTGGTACGGGCGGTTAGCTTGACGGAGTTTAAAAAGGGGTTAGATAGATTCCTAAAGGACAAGTCCATAGACCGCTATTAAATGGACTGGAAAAATTCCTCATTTTTAGGTATAACTTGTCTGGAATGTTTTTACGTTTGGGGAGCGTGCCAGGTGCCCTTGACCTGGATTGGCCACTGTCGGTGACAGGATGCTGGGCTAGATGGACCTTTGGTCTTTCCCAGTATGGCACTACTTATGTACTTATGTACCTGTTTCAATCACAACTAAGTCACAAAAAATGACCTAAATGACCACTGGAGGGATTAAGGCATGACACCCCCTTACTTCCCCAGTAGTCACTGACCCCCTCCCACCCACTCCAAATATGTGAAAGAAACAGTATATACCAGTCTCTATGAAAGCTTCAGATGTCATAGCCAGTCCTATTGGAGCAGCAAACAGGTCCCTGGAGTAGCCTAGTGGTAGGTGCAATGCACTGTGGAGAAGTGGACTCAGGCCCATAACCCAGTCTAACTGGTACACTTGTGGTAGAAAGTGTGAGAACTCTAAAACCCACCAAAAACCTACTGTACCCACATATAGGTGACACCTGCAGCCATAAGGGCTATTGTAGTGGTGTACAGTTGGATACAGTAAGTTTTTGGTGGGTTTTAAAGGGCTTGCCATACAATGTGATGGGGTAATGGTGAGATGTGTACCTGGGATCTTTTATGTGAGGTCCAATGTAGCCCCTCTTAAGGTGTAGGGATGTCTGTAGTGCCAGCCTACTAAGAATGCTCCCCGCCCCCAATGTCCCAATAGCTTGTTTTTGTGCGTTTTTCCCTTGGACCTTTTTTTTTTTGTTTTCTACAATGGTCACAAAAGTAAAATGCACTGAGCACAAAACGTCTAGGAAATGGCCATTTTGAAACAAAAAGAAGTTTTTCTGGTTCAAAAATGGCTATGATCACCACTTGAATTTTGGACGTTTTCAGTAAAACGACCAAAATCAGATTTAAACATCAAATTGAAAATGCCCATTTTATTCTCTTTCACTTACGCCATCCTTCTAAAAATTTCGCCTTATTAACTTTAGTTCAAAACAAGATTACACAGACTGGGTTTCAGCATTGTGCCTGCAGCAGGAGTTTATTACGTATAAAAACTTACTTACATATACTTGCCAACATTTCAAAATGACTGAGGGTGTCAACACACACAGCAAATTACACTTCCATGGTCACAATGAAAGAGCTTGCTTAATGCTGGGTGTGCTCAATGGCACCCACAGAGCAGATTCCTATGTTTGTAAAAACTTAGGGCCCTGTTTACTAAGCCACGTTGTAAGCGCTCTAGTGTTTTTAGCGTGCGCTGTGTAGGTGCCCACAATATTCCTATGGGCACCTACACAGGTAGCTCGCTGTCTTGGTACAAGTGGGTACCAATAACATAGGAAAATGTGGGAGAGAGGTTCTCAAAGCCAAATTTAGGCTCTTAGGTAGAAAGCTCAAATCCAGAACCTCTAGGGTAGCATTTTCTGAAATGCTCCCCATTCCACGGCGCAGGGCCCAATAGACAGGCAGAGCTCTGGAGTCTCAACGTGTGGATAAGACGATGGTGCAGGGAGGAGGGTTTTAGATTTATAAGGAATTGGGCAACGTTCTGAGTAGGGGGAGCCTATTCCGGAATGATGGGCTCCACCTTAACCAGGGTGGGACTAGGCTGCTGGCATCAACATTTAAAAAGGAGACAGAACAGCTTTTAAACTAGAACCTGGGGGAAGGCCGACAGTCATTCAAAAGCACATGGTTCGGAACAAGGTATCTTTCAAACATATCACCAAAACAGGGAAGATAGGGTATCCCGAGGTTGCAATAGAGACCACAGTAGACCAGGTATCTTAAAAAAAAAAGGGGGGGGAAAGGGAAAGGGAAATGGGACTTGATATACTGCCTGAGTTTTTTTTGCAACTACATTCAAAGCGGTTTACTACTACTACTACTACTACTATTATTAAACATTTCTATAGCGCTACTAGACTTACACAGCGCTGTACAAATTAACATGAAAAGACAGTCCCTGCTCAACAGAGCTTACAATTTAAATTGGACAGTTTACATATATTCAGGTACTTATTTTGTACCAGGGGCAATGGAGGGTTAAGTGACTTGCCCAGAGTCACAAGGAGCTGCAGTGGGAATTGAACTTAGTTCCCCAGGATCAAAGTCCACTGCACTAACCACTAGGCTACTTCTCCACTCAAAAAGCAGAAAAACGATTGCATATTAACACTGTCAACTGCTGAGTAAGATGTAAATAGGAGCAACAAACAATTTGAAATGTCTATATGCGAATGCCAGAAGCCTAAGAAATAAGATGGGAGAGTTAGAATATATTGCACTAAATGAAAAATTAGATATAATAGGCATCTCTGAGACCTGGTGGAAGGAGGATAACCAGTGGGACACTGTCATAACAGGGTACAAATTATATCGTAGTGATAGGGTGGATTGAATTGGTGGAGGGATAGCATTGTATGTTAAAGAGGGCCTTGAATCAAATAGATTGAAAATTCTGCAGGAAACAAAACACATCTTGGAATTCCTATAGATTGAAATTCCATGTGTAAAGGGGAAAAGGATAGTGATAGGGGTGTACTACCGTCCATCTGGACAAGATAAACAAACGGATGTAATCAGAAATTAGGGAGGCTAACAAACTGGGGAACATAATAATAATGGGTGATTTCAATTACCCAAATATTAACTGGGTAAACACAACATCAGGGCATGCTAGGGAGGTAAAATTCCTTGATGAAATAAAAGACAGTTTTATGGAGCAGCAGGTACAGGAGCCAACAAGAGGAGGAATAATTCTAGACATAGTCCTTAGTGGAGAGCAATGATCTGATGCAGGAGGTAATGGTGATGGGGCCACATGATAACAGTGATCATATGATCAGATTTCATATCGGCTTTGGAGTAAATACACACAGGAAATCCAATTCGTAAGCATTTAACTTTCAAAAAGGAGACCATAGTAAAATGAGAAGAATGGTGAAAAGAAAAACTTAGAGGAGCAGCTGCAAAGGTCAAACATTTACATCAGGTGTGGATGCTGTTCAAAAATACCATCCTGGAAGCCCAGGCCAAATATATTCCATGTATTAAAAAAGGAGGAAGGAAGATCAAATGACAGCCAGCATGGTTAAAAAATGAGGCAAAGGAAGCTATTAGAGCTAAACGAAAATCCTTCAGAAAATGGGAGAAGGATCTGAATGAAAATAATAATAAACAGCATAAGGAATGGCAAGTCAAATGCAAAGGAAGGCAAAGAGGCATTTTGAAAAAAAAGATTGTGTTGGAGGCAAAAACACATGGTAAAATTTCTTTTAGGTATATTAAAAGCAAGAAGCCGGCAAAAGAACCAGTTGGACCGTTAGATGACTGAGGGGTAAAAGGGGCACTCAGGGAAGACAAAAGCCATAGCCGAGAGATTAAATGAATTATTTGCTTCGGTCTTCACCGAGGAAGATTTGGGTGAGATACTGGTGACAGGAATGGTATTCAAAGCTGGCGAATCAGAGAAACTGAATGAAATCTCTATAAACCTGGAAGATGTAATGGCGCAATTTGACAAATTGAAGAGTAGCATTTCACCTGGACTGGATGGCATTCATCCCAGAATACTGATAGAATTGAAAAATGAACTTGCAGAACTATTGTTATTAATACAGTATGTAATTTATCTTTAATGCTGATTTTTTAAAAAGGTTCCAGAGGTCATCCGGAAAATTATAGACTGCTGAGCCTGACATCGGTGCCAGGCAAAATGGTACAGATTATTGTAAAGAACAAAATTAATGAGCATATTCAAAAGCATGGATTAATAAGACAAAGCCAACATGGATTTAGTGAAGGGAAATCTTGCTTCACCAATCTATTACATTTCTTTGAAGAGGGTGAACAAACATGTGGATAAAGGTGAGCTGGATTAACAGATGTGAGGATATACTGTCCTGCTTGTCCTCGGAGAAAGCAAAGTTACTCACCTTTAGCAGATGCTCTCTAAGGAAATCCTCCCACCTCCTCCAGGAGTTGAATTCTTCATGCTTTTTTATACAATTGCAGATCCCGCGCGAGTCAGGCAGGAGAGGGGGCATTTGCGAATGCATGGTAAGCCTGCTAAAAGCGTCCAGAAAATGAAGGAATGCTGGGTAGCATCCATACCAGGGCTCCGCGATGACATCATCCAGATGTGAGTACATATGCCCTGCTGTCCTCAGAGAACACCTTCTACAGGTGAGTAACTTTTCTATACCTGTTGGGACATGGTATTTTGAAATTGATGTATTCTAGAGCACAGTGTAAAGTAACCCTATTATTTTTGTTTATAAATTACAAAATGTTGTTTGTTTATATATCTGTATATTAACTTTATGTTTGCAAAGTAGGATTGGTGTTTACAAAGATTTCCTTAACAGTACTATGCAGTGTCAGTTGTCAAGCCATGATTAGTATGTAGAGATATATTAATCTGATATAGGTAACACTGTAAGTGGTTAGAATAAATGGCACAAAACAGATGGAGAGGGATTGATGCTGCAGACCAAGCAAACTCTTCAATCACTGAACCAGTGATTTCACAAAGGATTAGCCTGCTTTTTCAAATATTGATCGCTGATTTGCCAGTCTGAATAAATATGATATAATTTTCTATTGTCATGTAGTGCTATGTGAAGTGTGCTTCATTCATATTAATGTGCTTGTTGTAGGCGTTATATAAACTGACAGATTCATTGTGTTTGACTGATCCAAATTCACTTTGGACGTTGGCAGAGAAATAGCCTGAAATATTTGATTTTAGCTAAGCCGGCAGTTGGAAAAGCAGAAGTTTTATCAAAAGCTAAAATATTTGACTAAAACAAAAAGATATTTGCACTTATTTGTGCACATAAGCATTGAATTTAGTTACCCTGCACTTAAGACAGTTACTTTATCTGTCAAAAAATGTTAAAAAGTCAATGTTCAGCCAGTGGCGGTCAGCGTGTTTTTAAACACTGACCACCGCTAGCTAAGTTAGACCTGGATATTCAACACCAGATGAATATCAGCTGGAACTAACATAAGTGCCTCTGTCAGTTTCTGACACCTCTGCTCCCTCCAGCTGATTCTGACCCCCTTCCTGAACCCTCTCCCCTAAAATCAACTCCTGGCCAAGACCAGCCCCCCCCCCCCCCACTTCGGGGCCTACTTGCATCCCTGGTGGTCCAGTGGGGGTATCCTGGGCAGGATTAATCCCCATTTGCTCCTGTCCCTTGCAGCTCCATGTGTTAAAATGGCTGCTGTTAGCTCTAGTGGTAGTCTCGTGGTATTACTGCTAGAGGTCAGCCTTCCATATATGTAGGTAGACCCCGAAGGGTTGGGGCTGATAAGTACATAAGTATTGCAATACTGGGAAAGACCAAAGATCCATCAAGCCCAGCATCCTGTTTCCAACAGTGGCCAATCCAGGTCACAATATACCTGGCAAGATCCCAAAAAAGTACAAAACATTTTATACTGCTTATCCCAGAAATAGTGGATTTTCCCCAAGTCCATTCAATAACGGTCTATGTACTTTTCCCTTAGGAAGCTGTCCAAACCTTTTTTAAACTCCGCTAAGCTAACCGCCTTTACCACATTCTCTGGCAACGAATTCCAGAGTTTAATTACACGTTGAGTGAAGAAAAAGTTTCTCCGATTCGTTTTAAATTTACTACATTGTAGCTTCATCGCATGCCCCCTAGTCCTAGTATTTTTGGAAAGCGTAAACAGACGCTTCACATCTACCCGTTCAACTCCACTCATTATTTTATAGACCTCTATCATATCTCCCCTCAGCTGTCTTTTCTCCAAGCTGAAGAGCCCTAGCCGCTTTAGCCTTTCCTCATAGGGAAGTCGTCCCATCCCCTTTATCATTTTTGTCGCCCTTCTCTGCACCTTTTCTAATTCCACTATATCTTTTTTGAGGTACGGCGACCAGAACAGAACACAATATTCGAGGTGCGGTCGCACCATGGAGCGATACAAAGGCATTATAACATCCACATTTTTATTTTCCATTCCTTTCCTAATAATACCTAACATTCTATTTGCTTTCTTAGCCACAGCAGCACACTGAGCAGAAGGTTTCAACGTTTCATCGACGATGACACCTAGATCCCTTTCTTGGTCCGTGACTCCTAATGTGCAACACTGCATGACGTAGCTATAATTTGGGTTCCTCTTTCCCACATGCATCACTTTGCACTTGCTCCCACTAAACGTCATCTGCCATTTAGATGCCCGGTCTCCCAGTTTCATAAGGTCCTCTTGTAATTTTTCACAATCCTCCCACGATTTAATGACTTTGAATAACTTTGTGTCCTCAGCAAATTTAATTACCTCACCAGTTACTCCCATCTCTAGGTCATTTATAAATATGTTAAAAAGCAGCGGTCCCAGCACAGACCCCTGGGGAACCCCACTAACTACCCTTCTCCATTGAGAATACTGACCATTTAACCCTATTCTCTGTTTTCTATCTTTTAACCAGTTTTTAATCCACAATAGAGCACTACCTCCTATCCCATGACTCTCCAATTTCCTCTGGAGTCTTTCATGAAGTACTTTGTCAAACGCCTTCTGAAAATCCAGATCCACAATATCAACCTGCTCACCTTTATCCACATGTTTATTCACCCCTTCAAGGAAATGTAGTAGATTGGTGAGGCAAGATTTCCCTTCACTAAATCCATGTTGACTGTCTCATTAATCCATGCTTTTGAATATGCTCTGTAATTTTGTTCTTAATAATAGTCTCTACCATTTTGCCCAGCACCGACGTCAGACTCACTGGTCTATAATTTCCCGGATCTCCTCTGGAAGCTTTTTTTAAAAATCGGCATTACATTGGCCACCCTCCAATCTTCCGGTACCACGCTCGATTTTAAGGATAAATTACATATTTCTAACAATAGCTCTGCAAGCTCATTTTTCAGTTCTATCAGTACTCTGGGATGAATACCATCCGGTCCAGGAGATTTGCTACTCTTCAGTTTGTAGAACTGCCCCATTACATCCTCTAGGTTTACAGAGAATTTCATTAAGTTTCTCCGACTCGTCAGCTTTGAATACCATTTCCGGCACCGGTATCCCACCCAAATCTTCCTGTTTCAAAAATATTTTCTACTAAGACAGCATTACGTTTGCTACTAGTATGTCTTTTATTTTGTATTAATCTGTAAATTCCTTTATTATATAATCTAGTTGTCTTGTTTCTAATCCACTTAGAGCCATTGACAGAAATTAGCGGAATATAAAAGGCATTACTGTAACTGTATGTCAACAAGTGGGGAGGGGTGTATGGAATCCTACCCCTTGTGTCAAGAGGCAGTTGGGGGTGTGGCTGTGGGCCTCCAGTTATGGCATGGTGCTCAGAGCAACATAACTGGCAGGCAAGGACAACAGTCTGACAGACAGGCTGAGCAGTGTGATGCAACCGCATGAGCGGTTTCTTAACATGGGTGATGACAGTTCTTCCGAGAGTTGGGCACCCCTTCGCTGGATCAGAAGTGAAATGTCTATAGCTGAGAGATCCAAGAAAACTGCCAGTCACCTGGCCTCTGTCTGACATTGTTATGGTTGGGAGTGAGCCCCTGGACAAAGACCGAGGCCTATGTCGGACTGAAGCCACGTTAGCAAAAGGAAACTAAAAGGCCACAAGGCCGAACACGCACAATAGGACCAGAAAACAAGACACAGGAAGAAGAGGCAAAACACTCATATGGGCTGCAAGGCCGAACTGGAACACATTGTGGATTGTTGCATACAGGATTTGCAATGGATGAGACTCTCTCCTTCCCGAGAGACCATAGTCGCCGAGAAGGGGGGGGGGGGGGGCAGGGGGGACAAAATTCCTGGGGCCCGGCACCACAGTCCCACCTGCCCTCCATCGTCGACCGTCTGCCACTGGGCCGGGCCCCCTGCATTGAAATCACAGCGCCTCTCACCTCCATGTGAAAGCGCTGCAGGCAGCAAGGCAGCAGATCGCCTCCCTTCGGGCCGGGCCCCCTGCATTGAAATCACAGCGCGTCTCACCTCCGTGTGAAAGCAATGCAGGTAGCAGGGCAGCAGATCGCCTTCCTTCGGCCCGCCTTCCCTCCTTGTGTCCCGCCCTCGCGGAAGTTACGTCAGACAAGGGCGGGACACAGGGAGGGAAGGAGGCCCGAAGGGAGGCGATCTTCTGCCCTGCTACCTGCAGCGCTTTCACACGGAGGCGGCAACCTCGGGGGGGGGGGGGGGAACGGCAGGGGCGACCTTGCCCCGGGCCGGGCCCAGTCTCTCGGCAGCCCTGCCAGAGGCTAAAAACTCTACTTCTACAGCATTCCCAGCCTTAGTTGGCCCAAAGCATATAACTCTATTTCAAGAACCAAACCCAGATATCCAAAATATCAGTGAGTTGCCTTTAAGCTAGCATTTCTAAGAAAGGTATTATTAAAAGGATTGTGTCAACAATTTCACCATAATAATCTGGAGCTTGCTTATTATCCTAAAAATAACTCCTCTAAAAACTGCAGCGAAGTGGGAATGGAATGAGAAATATGCAATTGGTGGTATGCAGTACAAGGGAAAACATTCCAATGTGTAGATATATTCATGCCCAAGGTACTAGCTGCAACTAGAAACCTGGAAACAAAGTACAAGAATGGGATATGTGAAAGCTGCCTTAAAGTCCTGTCCTCTAAAAAAAATTTCCTTAAAGTCTATAAACAATTACAGGTAATACTTTTTGTGGGATTAACATAATCGCTTTGTAACTAGCTTTTGATAATTAAATTCATTTCTAATCAGATCTTTGCAAAGAAAGCAAAAAGCAGTCTGTTTTTAAAGGTACTAGAGCACATATGCATATGAAAGGAAATTCTATAACTGGGGATGTGCAGTGAATTGCTTGTTTACACGTTCCAAAAATACTAGGACTAGGGGGCACGCAATGAAGCTACTAATCAGTTAATTTAAAATATACCTGGGAAAATATTTTCTTCACTCAACGTGCAATTAAATTCTAGAATTTGTTGCCAGAGAATATGGTAAAAGCAATTACCTTGGCAAAAAGTAAAACCAATTTTTTAAAAAGGTTCCAGAGGTGATCCAGAAAATTATAGACCAGTGAGCCTGACGTCAGTGCAAAATGGTAGAGACTATCATAAAGAACAAAATTACAGAGCATATTCGAAAGCATGGATTAAGGAGACAAAGCCAACATAGATTTAGTGAAGGGAAATCTTGTCTCACCAATCAATTACATTTCTTTGAAGGGGTGAGCTAGTTGATACTGTATCTGGATTTTCAAATGGCATTTGACAAAGTACCTCATAAAAGACTCCAGAGGAAATTCGAGAGTCATAGGATAGGAGGCAGTATTCTATTGTGGATTAAAAACTGGTTAAAAGATAGAGAACAGAGAGTATGGTTAAATGGTCAGTTTTCTCAATGGAGAAGGGTAGATAGTGGGGTTCCCCAGGGGTCTGTGCTGGGACTGCTGCTTTTTAACATTTTGATAAATGATCTAGAGATGGGAGTAACTAACGAGGTAATTAAATTTGCTGATGACACAGTTATTCAAAGTTGTTAAATCGCAAGAGGATTGTGAAAAATTACAAGAAGACCTTGCGAGACTGGGAGACTAGCAGGCTTATTTTCGAAAGAGAAGGAATACAAATCGCAAGATGGGCGTCCTTCTCACAGGATCACCCAAATCGGCATAATCGAAAGCCAATTTTGGACATCCCAACTGCTTTCTGTCACAGGGATGACCAAAGTTCACGGGGGCGTGTCGGAGGCATAGCAAAGGTGGGATTTGGGCGTGCCTAACACATGGGCATCCTCAACCCATAATGGAAAAACAGAGGGCGTCCCTGGCAAGCACTTGGACAACTTCACATGGTCCCGTTTTTCTTACGACTAAGCCACAAAAAGGTGCCCGAACTAACCAGATGACCACCATCAAGAATCGAGGGATCACCTCCCCTTACTCCCCCAGTGGTCACTAACCCCCTCCCACCCTCAAAACACATCTTTAAAAATATTTTGTGCCAGCTTCTATGCCAGCCTCAAATGTCATACTCAGGTCCACTGCAGCAGTATGCAGGTCCCTGGAGCAGTTTTAGTGGGTGCAGTGCACTTCAGGCAGGCGGACCCAGGCCCATACCCCCCCCCCCACCTGTTACACTTGTGGTGGTAAATGTGAGCCCTCCAAAACCCACCACAAACCCACTGTACTCACATCTAGGTGCCCCCCTTCACCCGTAAGGGCTATGATAGTGGTGTACAGTTGTGGGTAGTGGGTTTTGTGGGGGCTCAGCACACAAGGTAAGGGAGCTATGTACCTGGGAGCAATTTATGAAGTCCTCTGCAGTGCCCCCTAGGATGCCTGGTTGGTGTCCTGGCATGTCAGGGGGACCAGTGCACTACGAATGCTGGCTCCTCCCAAGACCAAAAGGCTTGCATTTGGTCGTTTCTGAGATGGGCGTCTTTCGTTTCCATTATCGCCAAAAATCAGAAAAGACTAAGTCTAGGGACGTGTCGTTGTACCCCCCTCGTTCCTCAATGTAAAGTGTCCCTGAGCACTTAAAATTTCTTTCAGTGCCCAGAACCACCTCACCAAGGACGGAGAGGCCGACAGTTCACTAACCTCGCCTCAAAATCTCAAAGAAAATGAGGGGAAAATAAACTAAAGTTGGATTTGTCCTGTTTTGAAATAACCAAACGGGAAAATGCTTAATCAACAACAACAATATTTTAATTCAATTTAAATACTAAAAGGATAATTAACTAACATACTTTAACCACTAAATTTATAGAATTTGATTACAATAGTATATTTCCTTTTTCAATACCCCAAATTTCCCTCAATTACAATAATATATCAACTTTTATTTTTTATTGCAAAACAAATGTACAACTTTTTTTCTCTTTTTCAGAATTTCCCTCTCTGGTATCGATACCAAGAGTCTTATCAGATAAGTATTAATTGTAAATTTTTCTTTCTGAATAATTTCTTTCTTAACTCTCTTGTATCTCAACTTTAAAGAATTGATACTTTGTGTCCTTTTTCTTTTCCCCTTGTCTCACAGGTCCTCGTAAAGCAACCCCAGTGACCCAACTCAGGTAAGTAAAAAAATATTTCTCTGTCCTGTCACTGTGTTGTCACTTAGCTGCAGTTTTTTTCTGATGCAGAATCCTTCACGGTCTTTCTTGCGTGGGAGCTCAGGTTTTCCAGACTTCTTTTCCACTGTCTTTGACACCGTCACCCTACACCTCACTCTTAATAAAAATAAATGGAAGGAAAACCCTATCTTCTTAACCAACCCCTTCCCACACTAAATGACTTAAATATGTATAATTTATAACACTGGGCAACACTTAACTAAGAAAATTAAAATAACTATACCCTCGCTAAACCCCCTAAACTTACTTATTTTTTTCCTAAACTAATGAGCACCAACATATATACACCTCCTACACCTTTCACCAGGACAAAATTACAAAACACTTCCAACTCACCACTTTCCCCTCACACACTGCCCTCCTATCACCAAACTCAGTCAAAATCCCACTTCCAACCTTCTCAAAATCACTCCAAACTCACCACATTAGCCACACCACCAAACACACTTCCTTCCACCTCCACAGTCACCAGCGCTCTGCCAACTGTCCCACTGACCGTTACCTAGGAGACGGCTGCTTGGCTTGGGATTCCGCCCTCAGCCAGCCAATCCCTAGTCCTGCTCAACATTCCAACTCTCCCTGCTGACAAGCGGAATGTTGAGCAGCACTGCTCAATCCCCATTTTAACTGAAAAATCCCCATAGAAATCAATGGGAAATTCTTCAATTAATAAAAAACCCCTATAAATTTCCATCAAATTACCCCAAATTTCCCATGCCAATTAAACCTTCCATCCTCTATTAAACGGTGTTTTTAAAATTTAAATATCCCAACATTTAACCCCGCCACGCAACAATCTTCTAAAAACCCCTGAAAAAATTCCCAAAAAATTTAAAACCTATTTCAAAAATTTTAATATTCCCCTCTGAACCTACTCCGTCGAATTTAACCAGTTAACCCTTTCCTAACCCCTTAAAACTAGACCCCCCCCCAAATGACCCCCTTAAATTATTCAAATTCAAAAACTAATATACCAGAAAAATCCCAAAAAATTCCCCGACCCCAAATCCAAAAACAGAATTTAAAAATCATTAACCGTTAAATTTCTAAAAATCAAAAACCGCATTAATACAATTTAAAAATAAACTAATTTAAATTCTGGGTTAAAAACCCCTTACCTGCTTTCCTGATTTCCTTACACACGTTCACTCCCGTTGGATCCGGTCCCGGACGTCAAATAACAAAATCGGATGCAAAAACAAAAAACCTCCGAAGCCGGCCCGAAATTTAGGCCCCGGCTTCGGCCTAGTCGGAAAACCGCGCGTTCCCGTTTCGTGCATGAGGCGCGCCGCCTCATGCACATTCGCGCCGATGTCTTCTCCGGCCCTCTCTCCCCAGAACCGCTCTTCACTCCCGGGCCTCGCTCCTTCGGCCCGGGAGCAAAAAAACTTCAACGCTGCTTATTGCAGCGTCTCCACTACCGCCCCAGCGCTCTCCCCCCTCCGGTTTACATCTTCTGGCCCGGGAACGTGCTCCATCGCTCCCGGGCCCCGAAACTCGTTGTGCGGCCTCAAATCGGCCCGCACCCGGCCCAAACATGCCCCGGACCTCTTCTTCACTCCCGGGAACGTGCCAATCGTCCCGGGAGCAAAAAAACAAAACAAAATCGCGGCGCTTCCACAGCGCCTCACGGACCAGCCCCCCTCGGAGCCCAAGGTGGACCGCGGACCCGGAGTAAGTTTTTAAATTTATTTTTCCTTCTCTTTCCCCTTAACCCCTGTTACAGACGACCATCTCTAAGGAGGACCTAAATGTCAGGATTTGGGCGTCCCCGACCATATTATCAAAACAAAAGATAGGCGTCCATCTTGTTTTGATAATACAGGTTCCCCCCCCCCTTCGCCAAGACGTTTTGCGAGGACGTCCTCAGCAAAACTTGGGTGTCCCTTTCGATTATGCCCCTCCACATATCCAAATGGCAGATGACGTTTAATGTGAGCAAGTGCAAAGTGATGCATGTGGGAAAGAGGAACCCAAACTATACTTGCATGATGCAAGGTTCCACATTAGGAGTCACCGACCAGGAAAGGAATCTAGGTGTCATCGTTGATGATACATTGAAATCCTCTGCTCAGTGTGCAGCAGCAGATAAGAAAGCAAGTAGAATGTTAGGTATTATTAGGAAAGAAATGAAAAAGAAAAATGAGGACATTATAATGCCTTTGAATCACTCCATGGTGCAACCGCACCTTGAATACTGTGTGCAGCTCTGGTCACCGCATCGCAAAAAAAATATACTGGAATTAGAAAAGGTACAGAGAAGGGCAACGAAAATGATAAATGGGATGGGATGACTTCCTTAAGAGGAAAGGCTGAAGCGCATACACTGAAGCTGCTAGGGCTCTTCAGCTTGGAGAAAAGACGGCTGAGGGGAGATATGATAGAGGTCTATAAAATAATGAGTGGAGTGGAATGGGTAGACGTGAATCACTTGTTTACTCTTTCCCAAAAATACTAGGCCTAGGGGGCATGAAATGAAGCTACAAAGTAGTAAATTCAAAACAAATTGGAGAAAATATTTCTTCACTCATTTATTTATTTATCTCTTTTGAAAGAATTCTCTCAATGCTAGAATGATATCATGAACCACATGATTCACGGTTTCTGTGATGATCATCTAGTAGGGATACAAGAATCATTTCTGTTCGATAACCAGGTCTGAATCCAGATTGACATGGATCTAGCCAGTTTCTCTCTTCTAGCCAATCATTGAGTTGAACACAAACTGTTTGTTCTATAAGTTTCCCTAGAAATGGAATGTTGGATACTGTAATTAATGTAATTAATTAATTACATGTAATTAAATTCTGGAATTTGTTGCCAGAGAATATAGTAAAAGTAGTTAGCTTAGCAGGGTTTTAAAAAGGTTTGGACAGCTTCCTAAAAGAAAAGTCCATAAGCCGTTATTAAGATGTACTTGGGGAAAATCCACTGCTTATTTCTAGGATAAGCAGCATAATATCTGTTTTGCTATTCTGGGATCTTGCCAGGTACTTGTGACCTGGATTGGCCACTGTTGGAAACAGGATACTGGGCTCGATGGACCTTTGGTCTGTCCCAATATAGCAGCACTTATGTTCTCATGTAAAAGAACCACATACACATGTATGTACACTACATGCTATTCTATAAAAGGGAGTAAGAGCTATAGTGCATAACAGCAAGGGGACATACACGTGGGCAGAGCATGGGAGGGGTGAGAGTGCCTCTCTAACTTACAGAATACTATTTATGCACTTTGCATGGTTCACATAGGAGTACCCATTTGTATCTGGTATTGAGTTACAGTAACTGGTCATGCCTAAATTTTTGGCATGCTGATTTAGGTTTATGTTAGCATTCTATAATAGTATCTTGGCACACAGATGCTGTTATAGAATTGGTGCTCAATGCATGGCATCATTGCACCTAACCGGAGGTGCCAAGTTATAAAACTGCCCCCTAGCATTCTTCCCATAGGCACAGAATGGGAAAACCTCTTTAGTATACTAAGGAGGTCTTTTACTAAGCCGCGGTAGCGTTTTTAGCTTGCGGTAGAAATCAGCTGAAGGTAAACACCGAGATGTACATTATATTCCTATGGGTGTCTTGGCACTTACCAGCTGATTTCTTCCGCGAGCTAAAAACACTACCGTGACTTAGTAAAAGACCACCTAATTGAAATGGTATCTTTTTTCTTTTTCTATCATGCTCTTCCACTGATATTTAGAAATTTCAGCAAAAAAAGAAAAGATTTTTGAAAAGATTTTCACTACAAGGCTGTAATATTCATCCCACAACATATAAAATACTACTCAGTTTTTGGTGTGTTATGACTTTAAAGTATTTGTTACTTTTTGATTAATTAAGATTAAACACACGAGCCACTTAAATCTTGGCAACAAAGGAATAGAGATAAGTATGGCAACAGTAACTGCCTGCTTGACCCAGTTCATTTTCAGAATGCTTAAAACATCAAAGGAAATTACATCATAGCTGCTCTTCCTGACCTCTGAGTAGTAAGTCTTATGCAGTTATCATTACACCCTATTGTTTACACTAACCCTGTAAGCTTCAAAGGCCAAGGAAACAAATTATCTTTGTTGCAGGATGTAGCATACAACCCTTCTATGGCCAGATATGATAAAAACTCAGCATTCATCATGTAAGTTTATTTTTCTACAGTCAACGTACTGTGACATATTGATACTGATACAGTTCTGTATATAGCAAAGGAATGCTTACTCTGTAAGTAAACTTGGTAAAGCAAATCTACAGCACTTTCTATTATCACACAAAATGTGCTAATTAGTGTGTAATACTTTAAAAATTATTTTATTCATGTGAAAGACAGCATTCTTTTGTTTTCCAAGAAAATATTTGATTAGTAGACATATGATCTCAACACTCTCTGCCCTTTAGGAACCTAATTAGTAGCTACGGCATTAGAACCGAAACTTTCAGATCAGCAAATACCTTAAAACCATTTTAGAGGTAAATTACTTAAACAGTAGCAAAATCAGAAAATATTCACCCTAGGGCCTAGGCTCTTCATCAGAAATTCATCTTTATTTTAATATTCCAAGAGATAAAAGAGCTTTATATATATTGCAAATTAAGTTAGGGTTAGCCGGCTTAAACTAAGTTGTGGAAAGTTGTTTTACCTTATAGATTCCAAAATAAAAATGAATTTATAATAAAGAACCTGAGGTAATTACCTTCTGATTTTTCTACTGTTGATTATGTTTCAGAGGAGAAAATGAGCCACCTATGCAAATTCACTCTAAGTCAAGAATGAGACTAGATAGAAAAAAAAACAAGATGACTGTTCAACACTGAAAAGCTCTGGAAGCAGGCCCAATTCCTATTTATACAGCTTTAAACATGGGAAGGGCAGTTCTAAAACTGCACGCCAGGGCCACTGAGAGGGGGGGGCAGGGGGGAATTAAAATTCTCCCAGATAATCATGTCCCAACAGGAGCAGGAGAGAGAAAAAACTCTGGTGCCAGCCCCCCTTGGAGGCTGGGGAGGACCCGGAAGAGCAGGCACTGCAGGTCTTCCTCCAGCACTGCTCTTCACTCTGCCCATTACTTGCCAGGTGGCTGCTTTTCCCTTCAGGCCGCGCATGCTTGGTTTTGAAACCGAGCATTCGCTGAGAGAAAAAAAAGCCGCAGGGGTAGACAATGGGCAGAGTGAAGAGCAGCGCTGGAGGAAGATCTCTTCTGCTGGCAGGGCCTCAGGATCCCCATCACCCAAGGTACTTGCATTGCAGTGGCGATCCGGAGTGGTGACAGCGGCAGCGATCTTGGGGGGGGGGGGGGGCCGTGGCGGCCTTGAACCGGGCCGGCTCAATCTCTCAGCGGCCCTGCTGCATGCATGTAGTTCCATGTGCTATGCACACATTAAGCACCTTAAAAATTGGCACTTATGCATATGTGTTTACTACAAACTATTCTATAGTGCAATACCATGTAACTGCAAAGGGGCAAAGGTGGGACATGGGCATACTCTCCCACTTATCTGCATAACTTACAGAATACTAGCAGTGACTAGTCTTGGTTGTAGTTCAGTACCGTAGTATTTGTTACCATAGACTGTGGGATTTGTATGGTGGAATACTAAGTTACATGCGTGACATGTAGCACTTAGGAGTGCCCAGTTATGCCTACCATAAACTTGTCATAAGTGAGCATGCCTAACTTTGTTTTTTTTTTTTTTTTTTGTTACATTTGTACCCCGCACTTTCCCACTCATAGCAGGTTCAATGTGGCTTACATATTATATACAGGTACTTATTTGTACCTGGGGCAATGGAGGGTTAAGTGACTTGCCCAAAGTCACAAGGAGCTGCCTGTGCCTGCAGTGGGAATCGAACCCAGTTCCCCAGGACCAAAGTGAGTTTTCATCTATGTTCTATAGTGGTATCTGTGCACACAGTTGCCATTATAGAACTGGCACCCAACGAGAACCACTGGGGCACCTACCATGTGGCGTCCAATTATAGAATTGCCTCCAAGCAACTAAACACAGCATTGGGACAAATAGGGGACTATATTTATTTTCAATTTTAACCAAAAGAAGAACATGTAACATTCAATTAACAAAATACACAGTGACTAGTGTGAAGGGCCTCATTAAAAAGAGGTTCCAGTTCCCTTGAGCTGATAAGGAACTGAGTATTAAACTTACAAAATCCTGGGATTTTCTTTCCCTGGTTGGAGTAAAATCAGAAATAGAGGTATTGCTGCTTGTTGAGGGACTCACGCAAATCTTTCAGGCAGCTTATCACAAAACTAGGCTTGGATTCATTTAGACTATGCCAGTGGAACTCACAGGAAGTTTGTTGGACTCTGTCACTGCCAGCAGTGACAGAGTTAACTCCCAGGTGTTGTTACAACTCTGGGATACTGTTCATGCAATTGGGTTGTAGGAGTTGAGAGAGCCAGAGGCGACTACTGGTGTGTTGAAGCTGAGATTCATGCAAACCACAGCAGGAAGCCCTGATTCCCTGGGACTCAAGCCAGCAGCAGGATTTCTACAGCAGAAAAAGGAGTTGAAAAGCCACAGAGTTTCCAAAGAAAGGAAAGGTGTCTGCCTGCATTTTCAGTCAAAAGGCTCTCCTGGGTCCAGATTTGAGCCACACCCTGCCTGAAAGCCAGGACAGACAAAAAGGGACTTCTGAAGGGGGAAAAAAAAAATCCCACCACTGACCAGACATAACCTGTACCAATTTCACTCAGTGGCTGTACAGAAAAGCTGAGTTTGGGACCAATCAGACCTTAGCAGCATAAAGTCCCTGCAAGGCTCTGAGAAAAGGGTTGTTATCAGCAAAACATACAAAGACCATGTGATTGAGAGGTGTTTGAAGCTACTTTGAATGCTTTGTATGTTTACTGTTTAACCTGATTGTTTATTTTCCTGTAAATAAACCATTACCTGTTATAGAATACAGTACAGTTAACAAGTTTTATGTGAAATAAGCTGATTACTGTTGAACAGTCTGTTCTTTGGTAAATTTTAGAATGCAAGGGGCTGCTCAGTCATTTTTGGTACGAGTTATCCACAGTTTAGCAGGCACAAGTCCCTAATTCCAGGTTATAGAGGACTCATCCAAAGCACAATATCTAGAAACCTGAAGGTATAGGGCAGGTCACAGGGTTACAAGTGGCACCTGTACACCTGACACTGACAGAAAAATTAAAATGTGCTACTGAGGAAAAAAAAGCTGTGATTTGTATGCTTGAATTTTTATTCCATTGCTCCACAGTTGAGCATAGTTTGTATCACCATGTTTCATAACTGGTGTTGAGGTCAGGGAGTAGACCTTGCTAGGGTCTTCATGCTGCAAGAAGTTCCCCTGAGGACAGAACCCAAGAAATTCTGGCTGCGGTGGAAAAAAGGGCAGAAACAGAAGATATAAAAAATCCTTACTAGAATAAGAGACTTCACACAAGTAATAATGATAGTCAGTGGCTTACCAAGGGGGGGGTGGGCGGTGGGGGCGGTCCGCCCCGGGTGCACGCCGCTGGGGGGGTGCCGCGCGCCTGTTGGCTGAGTCCGCTCGTTCCTTCCCTGCTGCTCCCTCTGCGTGGAACAGGCTACTTCCTGTTCCGGTGCAGAGGGAGCAGCAGGGAGAGAATGAGCGGACTCGGCCAACAGGCGCGCAGCACCCCCCAGCAGGTAAAAATGCACCCGGGGGGGGGAGTGTAATTTCGCCAGTGGGGGGGGGGGAATTTCACTGGTGGGGGGGCTGCACTGCACCCGGGGGGGAGCGCATCGGCCATCCGCCCCGGGTGTCAGGCAGCCTAGGAACGCGACTGATGATAGTGCTATGTGTGAACCCAGATAATGCACATCCTAGGTAGGACACTTTCCAGAATATTCTGTGGCTTAGGCATGTCTCCCACTTAAGTACATAAGGCTCACTTTGGCGGTTTTTTGACCGACAGCATTTTTACAGACATCTATGACTTTTTCTACGCTGGGAGTTATTAACCTAAGAATTTGTTCTCACTGTGCTCTCTGCTTATATATCTGATACTGAATCTGGACCCCTGAGGCAGGCGTGGTTTACGCCAAAACACGGCCCATGTCGGGTCAGACTGAAATAAAGGACTTCTGTTCTCTCAATCTTGAAGGCCCAGTTGTGCTTTTTTTCTTTGTTTTGCCATAATGGAACAGACTGAAGGTCCATCAAGCCTAGCATCCTGTTTTCAACAGTGGCTAATCCAGGTCACAAGTACCTGGCAAGATTCCAAAATAGTACAATACATTTTATGCTGCTTATTCTAGAAATAAGCAGTGGATTTTCCTCAAGTCCATTTTAATAATGGTCCTTTAGGAAGCCATCCAAACTTTTTTAAACCCGGCTAAGCTAACAGTTTTTACTACATTCTCTGGCAACGAATTCCAGAGTTTAATTACACGTTGAGTGAAGAAATATTTTCTCTGATTTGTTTTAAATTTACTATTTTCTAGCTTCATTGAGTGACCTCTAGTCCTAGTGTTTTTGGAAAGAGTAAAACAAACAATTCACACCTATTTATTTATTTATTTATTTATTGCATTTGTAACCCACATTTTCCCACCTCTTTGCAGGCTCAATGTGCTTACAATACATCATGAATGGTGGAAATATATGAGAAAACAGACATTTAGTATTACAGTATTACAGTATTTAGTATTACAGTATTCCACTCCACTCATTATTTATAGACCTCTACCATATCTCCCCTCAGCTGTCTTTTCTCCAAGCTGAAGAGCCCTAGCTGCTTTAGCCTTAGCTCATAGGGAAGTCGTCCCATCCCTTTTATCATTTTTGTCGCCCTTCTCTGTACCTTTTCTAGTTCCACTACAGCTTTTTTGAGAGGCGGTGACCAGAACTGAACTGAAGGTGCAGTCACACCATGGAGTGATACAAAGGCATTATAGCGTCCTCGTTTTTATTTTCCATTCCTTTCCTAGTAATATCTAACATCCTATTTGTTTTCTTAGCAGCAGCAGCACACTGAGCTGAGGGTTTCAATGTATCATCAACGATGACGCCTAGATCCCTTTCCCAGTCGGTGACTCCTGATGTGGAACCTTGCATTACATAACTATAATTCAGGTTCCTCTTTCCCACATGCATCACTTTGTACTTGCTCACATTAAACATCATCTGCCATTTAGACGCCCAGTCTCCCAGTCTTGTAAGGACCTCTTCTAATTTTTCACGATCCTCATGCAATTTAACAGCTTTGAATAACTGTTTATCGTCAGCAAATTTAATTACCTCACTAGTTACTCCCACCAGTACAGCACATATCTCCCACCCGTGCTCTCCTCATGTGTGTGTGTGCCCCCATTGCATTTACATACCATGCCACTTACACACGCCCTTACAGAATAATGTATAGGTGCCCTGCTAACACTTTTTTCATATAAGCGTAGACTTACCTGTCAAAGTGCTAGTATTCTGTAAATGTAATGTATAAGTCGTTGGTGAGGCCCCACCTGGAGTATTGTGTGCAGTTTTGGAGGCCGTATCTTGCTAAGGATGTAAAAAGAATTGAAGCGGTGCAAAGAAAAGCTACGAGAATGGTATGGGATTTGCATTACAAGACGTATGAGGAGAGACTTGCTGACCTAAACATGTATACTCTGGAGGAAAGGAGACACAGGGGTGATATGATACAGACGTTCAAATATTTGAAAGGTATTAATCCGCAAACGAACCTTTTCCTGAGATGCAAAGGCGGTAGAACGAGAGGACATGAAATGAGATTGAAGGGGAGCAGACTCAAGAAAAATGTCAGGAAGTATTTTTTCACGGAGAGAGTAGTGGATGCTTGGAATGCCCTCCTGCGGGAGGTGGTGGAAAAGAAAACGGTAACGGAATTCAAACATGCGTGGGATAAACATAAAGGAATCCTGGTCAGAAGGAATGGATCCTCAGGAGCTTAGCCGAGATTGGGTGGCAGAGCCGGCAGTGGGAGGCGGGGCTGGTGGTTGGGAGGCACGGATAGTGCTGGGCAGACTTATACGATCTGTGCCAGAGCCGGTGGTGGGAGGCGGGGCTGGTGGTTGGGAGGCGGGGATAGTGCTGGGCAGACTTATACGGTCTGTGCCAGAGCCGGTGGTGGGAGGCGAGACTGGTGGTTGGGAGGCGGGGATAGTGCTAGGCAGGCTTATACAGTCTGTGCCAGAGCCGGTGGTGGGAGGCGGGACTGGTGGTTGGGAGGCGGGGATAGTGCTGGGCAGACTTATACGATCTGTGCCAGAGCCGGTGGTGGGAGGCGGGGCTGGTGGTTGGGAGGCGGGGATAGTGCTGGGCAGACTTATACGGTCTGTGCCAGAGACGGTGGTGGGAGGCGGGACTGGTGGTTAGGAGGCGGGGATAGTGCTGGGCAGACTTATACGGTCTGTGCCAGAGCCGGTGGTGGGAGGCGGGGCTGGTGGTTGGGAGGCGGGGATAGTGCTGGGCAGACTTATACGGTCTGTGCCCTGAAGAGGACAGATAGAAATCAAGGTATACACAAAAAGCAGCACATATGAGTTTATCTTGTTGGGCAGACTGGATGGACCGTGCAGGTCTTTTTCTGCCGTCATCTACTATGTTACTATATGTTACTATGTAATGGTGCAGGAAGCATGTAAATGTGGGTACCCAATTATAGAATTGCCATTTATATGTTTAGGACTAATTCTGTCTTCATATGCTTTATGACAAAGACTGTCAACTAAACTAGTTAACACCCTCTTGACTGACACCATCTGGTTTGTGTCTTTTTGAAGATGTAGTCTCTAGAACTGCACATAATACTCCACCTGAGGACTCACGAAAGACTTTATACAAAGACACCATCATAGCCTTTTTCCTGCTGGCCATTCCTCTTCTAAAGCATCCAAGCATCCTTCTGATTTTTCTTGTCACCCTATCTACTTGTTTGGCCATCTTATGATCATCCCCAAATAGCACTCTTCTTTTATACATAGAACTGTCTCTTGGGTAATCACAGCCCAAATGCATGATCCTGCATTTTTTTTTTACTATTAAATGTTGGTTTCCAAACTCTTAACCATCCCTCAAGCTTCACTAGATCCCTCTTCAAGTTATCCATACCTTCCATGGTGTCTACTGTGTAAAAACGTTTGATATGATCCACAAAAATGCACATATTCCCTGGCAGCCGCTCTGCACCATCACTTTGAAAAACACTGAAAAGAGCTAGGCCAGGGACTGACCCATGCAGCACATAAATACTTACACTTTGAAAATCTGGTCAAATCCATACAGTGAAAATTATGTACATATTTTATATGTATGCATGCACTTGTAAAATTGCCATCTTAATAGAGCATTGTGTCAAAGTCTGGAGATATTCTTTATAATAATTTGTCATATTACCAACGTTGGAGTTGTCAAAGTATGACACAGAAGGTAAAGTATGACAAACCATAAGGGTATTTTAGAGTGAAGAGCATCTATTAATCAGTGTGTTAAAAGCACTTCTGAAGCATCAGTTAATAAATGTATTGAAAAATTCACAAGAAAGTTATCATATAAAATGCTGCTGTGAATTATAACAGAGGCCCTGGAGGACTAATGTTGAAAAGCCAAGCAGCAAAGATCTTATAATCATTTACCCTTAAAGCTCATATATAACTGTGTCCAAAAGTTAGCGAATAAACCCAGCAGAAGGTACAATTCTAACAGTTTGTTTGTGAATATCCCAATTGTACAACCCAAATCATAATACACTTATCTGAAAATGTATGCAATAAGTACCATCCCCAGGATTCTATATATGGTACCTTAATTTCCACGTAGAAATCAAAGCGTATTCCATAACCATGCGCGTAACTTAATTGGTTAACTACCTAATCAGCACTTTTAACTGCATGTTAACAAGCAATTATCAGAACTAATTGGCATTAAGATTTACGTGCACAGCTCGCTAAGCGCATTCTGTAACACAGTGTGCCTAAATTCTAAGTCGCATAGTTGAAAAGGAGGCACAGCCAAGAGTGGGGCAGGGTAGGGGCACTTCTAAAATTTGTGTGTGTTGTTATAGAATACACCCACTTGTGCCTAATTTAGGCATCGGGATTTACACCAAGTAAAACATGGTGTATGTGGCAGTGACTACATTTGGTCGCAAGAGAGAGGTGCTCGTCATTATTTTATAAACCATTTGGAAATTTAAGCCTATTCTATAAAATGTAGGTGTATTTTACAGAATGTACTTTTTTTAAAATGTATTTGTTACCTTTGTATCCCACATTTTCCCACCTATTTGCAGGCTCAATGTGGCTTACAGAGTACCGTAATGGCGTTCACCAAAGTCAGTAGATAACACAAGCTTATATTGTGGTCTAATGTATTTAATCCAACAAAATGGTATCTTATTTTCCATTTTTAATTTTATTGGAATTTGTAATATAGTGATTGGAATATGTCAGTTTTTGAAATTTACATCTGCTGTCTTTACATTTTGCACAGAGCAAGGGGTCATGCGTCATTGTTTCTCTTTCTCTGGTGTACTGTGTGCAGAGTCTGGTTCCTTGAGGGTTCAGTTTAATTTTTCTCTACATATTTCTATTTTTAGTTTGTGGTTACCTAGGGCCCTGTTTACTAAGGTACGCTAGCATTTTTAGCACAAGCTAAATGCTAGAGACACCTATATATTCTTATGGGTGTCTCTTGCATTAGCACACACTACAAACACTAGGCGCCTATAACACATTTTAGTAAACAGGGCCGTTAGTCTCCTTCTATACTGGGTGAGGGCCTATATGTGTTCTTTGTGTGCAAAAGAGACATGGTTTTCTGTTAGCACTGACTGTGCAGGATTGATCTGTACTAAGCTGGCTTGTTTAGTTTTCCCAACAGGTGCACTGATATTCTATTGCCCCCTTCAATGTTTATGGTGCTGCCTTTTCCTAGGTAGGCCCTTATTATGTGACTCGTGGAAGTTACTGCTATTATGGTATGGTAGCATTCTCTGTAGGTCCTGAATAACATTTGTAGTGTTTTGTATTACTTCATAGTATGTCTGGTACTGGATTTTGGATTTGGGTTTAGATCACAGCTTTCTCAGCAGTAGATCAAGGCAAGTTATATACAGATACAGACTCTTGAGGGTTTACAATTTAGGTTTTGTACCTGAGGCAATAGATGGTTATGTGTCTTGTCCAAATTCTCAAACAGCAGCAGTGGGATTTGGTACAACTAATACAGCTAATACATATTGGGTGGAATACTATAAATAGCGCTCAAAAATGGGTGCTGAAAAAGAAAGGCACTAAGGGTTAGATTCCATATATGGAGCCTAAAAATTCTATGCGGAATACATTTCCGTCTTAGCGTATTGTATAAATGGTGCCTAGATGTAGGTGCGGTATATAGAATATGCTTAATTGATATCCCAGTGCGCTAGAACTATGCGCATCTATTTATATGAAGGAAAACATGGTGTAAATACTGGCACATAGATTTAGGCACATACGTTTTGGAACACCCACAAAATACCCAAAATCACGCCCCTTTTGGCTCCACGTATTAGAATTTAGGCACTGTGCATTACAGAATACACTTAGTGAGCTGTACACATAAATTCTAATTATTGCCAATTACTGCACATTATTGCTTAAGTGCTATTAAAAATGCTGATTGACTTGTTAAGCCAATTAAATTACGCATGTTGTTATAAAATATGCTTGGATTTTGGTGCGGAACGCCAGGCGCGATATATAGAATCCGGTGGTAAATGCTATTCTATAAAGCGTGTACACCCCTTATAGAACAGTGTGTAGCACCAATTCCCACACCTAACTTTAAGTGCCAGACTTATGCCTGCTGAACCCTGGTGTAAATGTTGGCACCCAAGTTAGGCAAGCTGAAGCAGCATTCTATAATTATGCACTAAACTTTTCAGAATGCCCCTGACATGCCCATGGTCACACCCCCTTTTGAGTTGCCCGCTAGTAGAGTTAGCTGCCTTGCCTTATAGAGTAGTGCACAGCCAGATATGCGTGCAAAATTTAACGAGTGTCAATTAACTTCAATAATTGGTTATTAGCACCCAATTATTGATAGTCAAGGGCTCATTATTTAATTTGTGCGCGCATCTTGGGTGCACAAATATGGGCGCCATATACAGAATCCAGGAAATTGCCCATATTAACTGTACCTGTTTGGCAACTCAAAGGCTAGCACAGCTGAAGACTGGTGGCCATTTGGCAATGTGTCAAAAATATTGATAGGAAGTATTAAAAACTATATCTGCCCTGGGTGTCAAATATACTAGGCATGCCATGAAGGGGAGGGGAGAAAGGAAGGAGAAAGGTGCTGATGACTATTGGGGAGAAGGGAGTAAGAAGGAAAGAAATGCTTGACCCATGTGTGGGTTGGGTTAGAGGGAGGGAAGGAAAGAGACACCTGGATGCCATGGGAGAGAACTAGGATGGTATGGAGGGACAGGATTAAAGGCAGAGCTGGGACACCCCCAAACAATAAAGCATTCGGCTGCCCCTGCTCAAAATTATTTAGGATGCCAAACACTATAAGTTACTGCTCCCTGAACACAAATGAAGAAACTCCTACGGTTGAGGTTGATATTGCCAATGCATGCCTGTCCTCACTGGTAAAGAATATGTAATAAAATAAATATCTAGGACATTTCTTTGTGTACTGCCAGGAAAAGAATATCATATAGCCAGCTTTATACATTCAAGGTGGAGATATATCATTTAAGCTGACCACCAACCACTGCCTATTTCTGTTCATATTCAGACAGAACACTTTCAGGTCTTTGCTTTTCAGGCAATGGGCAAGAGAGATTACCAAGGAGCACATAAGTGAGAGAGGTACAGCTAAAATGAAATCTAGCCCAGAATGTGATAAGGCTTGTCTGGATTATCAGAGCTCCTTTGGATGCTTATAAACAAACCACCAGTACAGAGCCAGCATGAAGCTAAATACTATAAAAACATTATAACATTTCAGTTTTGTACTCCCCTTCCTGCTTACTCTTTTAAAGGCAAAAACTTGGAACAGAAAGCACTTCAATTATTTCAACATCCTATCTCAGATTCCTAGAGCATCTACTAATATAAACACTACATTCTTCTACAATCTTTTGCCCGGTTATTAAACGCACAGGTAAGAATTATTGTCATTCTACTGCTTATCCACATGGTAGCAATGTATTTCAGAGCTCGTCTACCATTGGAGAAATATAATGAGTGCAGAAATGACTAAAAATGCAGCTGTCCCCTATCATATTTATGCGAATAGCAGAATGCTAAATAATGAGGACAACTATGTGTCAGGACAACAAAGTGAGTAGAAACTAAGGGGGGCAATTCTATAAAATCAGCGCTAACATTTATGCACCCATTAACCCCTAGCTTCTATATATGGCGACTAAAGTTGTACGCACAAATTGTGCACATAACAAGTAATTATTGACACTAATTGGCACTAATTAGAATTTACATGCACAACTTTCCAAATGTATTCTGTAAAGTGGTACGTGTAAATTCTAATGCATGGATCTCAAAAGGGGGTGTGGCCATGGGAGGGGCAGGTCATACGCATTTCTAGAAATTATGCACACTGTTATAGAGTATGCCTGATAAATGCCTAAGTTAGGCGTGGACATTTACATTACAAATGTGGACATTAGAAAACAACAAGGCAAGCGATCTGCAAAATCCAATGTGGAAAACAAACTGGCAGATCAATATAATATCCAAACCACTTTATTGAAGATACCGTATGGTTTGGATATTATATTGATCTGCCAGTTTGTTGTCCACAAATGTGGACATTTACATTACAAATGTGGAACGCATTACCAAAAGCAGTGAAAACCATGTACGACCACCTGAACTTTCGGAAAGCACTAAAAACCAACCTGTTCAAAAAGGCATATCCATCCGACCCAACTTAAGTGCTTAAACCTCGCAACACAACGAAACGAAAGCTCGTAATAGACTCTATGCAACTCTTCCCCTCTACGATTCCCCAATGTGCCTATAACACATGAACCTTATTCGTCTACCACAACTCTCTATATTTGTTTCACTACCGGAAATGGCGATTGTCTCTACAGTATTATGTAAGCCACATTGAGCCTGCAAATAGGTGGGAAAATGTGGGATACAAATGTAACAAATAAATAAATACACCTAGTTTTACTTGGTCTAAATTTAGTCATGGGTCTGGGCGCTACAAATATTCTTTAAACCGTGCCTGTTAGGTGTGGGTTATAGAATAATGCTAAGCATGGCTTTTTCCATGCCGATTTTTCCAGCCCCATTTATACAATCTAGTCCTAAGTGCATAACTGTTTAGAATAATGGCAGATACGCATATATATATGTGCACACATACATGTGTAAGTGCCAAAAGCTGGCCTAAGCACTTTTCACAAATACCTGCTTAACTTACATAGTAGGTATTTGCAAAGTGGCCATACACATGGGGGGAGAGAATAAACGGGGCTCCCATTTATGCACATAACTCAACATTTACTCCAGCTCTATGGTTGGCATTAAGGAGAAGATTCTATTTCTGATGCCTAAAAAAAAAAAAAAAAAAAAAAAAAAATCGGCAATGAAATCAGTGCCGACTAAACGTATTCTATAATCGGCACCTAGATTTAGAATAAGTTTAGTTGATATCTCAGCGCCTAAAACTACGGGCATCCATTTACATTTATGAAAATGTGGCATAAATCCCAGTGCGTAGATTTATGCGCATTGGGCCATACTCTATGCATGTAAATTTTGGAATACCCAGGAAACGCGCTTTTCTCTGCCCATAACCATGCCTATTTGTGCACATTACAAATTTGGTGCACTTCATTACAGAATACGCTTAGCAAGTTGTGTGCATAAATTCTAATCAGTGCCAATTTGGGATCTTGCCGGGTATTTGTGACATGGATTGGCCACTGTTGGAAACAGGATGCTGGGCTTGATGGACCTTTGGTCTTTCCCAGTATGGCAATACTTATGTACTTATCATTAGTGCTCATTATTGTTTGTTTAAGTGCTGTTATCAGCGCTCATTAGTTTGTTAAGTTTATTAAGTAACGCGCACTGTTACAGAATCCGCTTGGATTTCAGCACGGATCTCTAGGCACACCAGGTAGAATCTGGGGTAGGTGCTCACACTTAACTTTTTTAGCACATATATACTCCATGAAACTGGTATTATTGGCAAGCACATCCACATACCCTGGTTTAGGAATGAGGCTCATTCCTGTCACAGTCTGTCAGATACTATATAGCACACCTAGTGTTCCATGCTGAAATTTAAGCACATTTCATAACAACGCATGTAAGTTAATTGGCTTAACAAGTTAATCAACGTTAATAACAGCATCCAACAAGCAATAATGAGCACTAATTAGCAATAATTAGAATTTGCATGCACAACTTGCTAAGCATATTCTGCAAAGAACTGCACCTAAATTCTACTGCACGTAGTTCAAAAAGGGCGTGGTCATGGTGGAGAAATAGGTGTTTCATGGGTGTTACTAAATTTACCCACGTAGTTACAGACTATGGCCCTATGCGTGTAAATCTACAAGCTCGGATTTACACAACGTTTTCATTGGTGTAAATGGAGGCGCATAGCTTTAGGCACTGGGATATCAACTAAGCGTATTCTATATACCACTCCTAAAACTAGGTGCTGCTTATAGAATATGCTTAGCCGAAAATGTTTACCGTGCGGATTTTTTAGGCGCCTTATATAGAATCTGGCCCAGTATGTGAAAAACTAACCCTTTTGGAGAAACAGCCCCCCCCCCCCCCCCCCCCCCACCGGTATTATATAAAGAAAATAGGCATCTATGTCCCGTTATAGAATAGGCTTTTGCCAGGCACTCTGTTGTAGAACTGCCCTCAAGTGGGATACAAGAGTAATAATTAAAATTAAAAAAGAAGATATGACCATTATATAACTATAATCAAAGCATTATGCTGCTGAAATAAACACATAGCTGTTTTTAAAAACATCCCTCGTATGAAATAAGAATGTTCAAATGCTAAGATACATGTGGAGGAGTAGCCTAGTAGTTAGTGCAGCGGACTTTGATCCAGGGGAACTGGGTTCGATTCCCACTGCAGCTCCTTGTGACTCTGGGCAAGTCACTTAACCCTCCATTGCACCAGGTACAAATAAGTATCTATATATACTATGTAAACCACTTTGAAGGTAGTTGCAAAAACCACAGAAAGGCAGTATATCAAGTCTCATTCCCTTCCTTCCTTTATCAATAATTTCTACAAATAAGTAGTTGTTAAATAATAAAGCTACAAGTATAATTATTCTGCTAGCGCTAGCTGTAAAGCAGAGCATTTATGATTCTTCCTGGTAATTCCTATTGGAGCTATGAGAAGTAATGGCTTAGTCAGAACATTGCTATGCCGAATAAAAAACTTTCCAGATGTTGATTGTTCTAACAGTAAGCAAGTTATTTGGCCGTGTGGAGTCTGGTTGTTCTGCTGTGCCTTATGAGAGAACGAGAGAATGTTTGCAAAGGAGGCTGGAGGGTGGGAAAAGTGAGTGTATCTGAAGGGAAGCAGAAATGCTTATGTCCTCACTGGTTTATCTGTTCGAGAAACAGACCTGCTCTATAGCTTGTTTCTCATCAAGTGGTACATTGTATTCATTTAATAGCAGTTTGGTTTAAGTGATCTCTTGTTTTCCATACCAGATGTCCTTCAACAAACACGGATATTCTCTCTGTTTTTAGGGAATTAGTCTAGATGTCCAGAAGCTACACATCTCTTAGTAATACAAATTGATACAGAAAAGGCCATTGTATTCAATTTTCCCAGAAAACTGTTGAATGTGCTGTTCATATATCCCTGTATTCACTGATATTGTTTGCTTCAAAATGCATATCCAAGTTATAATTAAATATTTCTATCAAAGTGTGAAATATCCTTTAACGACGTAAAGAGTTGTGTTTTACTTATCTAATCGTTTTCTTCATAGGCATAAAACTGTATATCACATCTAATATAATAAAACGCACCCTCAACGTTCTGAGGACAACGTTCTATGAAGCCTTGAAGCCTGAAGCCTTGAAGCCTGAAGCCTGAAGCCTTGAAGCCTGAAGCCTGAAGCCTTGAAGCCATCTGACGTCACTCCCAGGCTGAGGCTGAAGGGTTCGTGGATTCGTGGTGTGAAGCCTTCAAGCCAGCCAGCCGTCTCTGCCCCGCCCTCGCGACAAAACAAACAAATCCGGAAGCGAAACGTCAGGGAAGGAGGCGGCGCTCCCGACGTCTAGCCTTCCCTTCGTTGTGTTCCGCCTTCAAAACAAGGCGGAACACAGTGAAGGGAAAGCTAGACGTCGGGAGCGCCGCCTCCTTCCCTGACGCTTCGCTGCACGAACCGCCACGGAGGTAAAGTTAAAAAGAATAAAAAAAAAAAAAAGGGATGCATGGATGCGAAGGGGTGGGGGGGCATGGATGCGAAGGGGGGGGGCATGGATGCGAAGGGGGGGGCATGGATGTGAGGCATGGATGCAAAGGGGGGGGGCATGGATGCGAAGGGGGGGGGAGAAGAGGGCGGGCCAGGCTGGGACATGGGAGAGAGCGTAGCATGGATGCGAGGGGGGGGGGTCATGGAAGGGCGAGAGGGGACTTGCTGGAAAAGGATGAATGGAGGCGGCAGGGGACAGAGGAGCATGGATGGGTATGGATTAGGAGGGCAGGGCACAGGGAGAGAGGGGAATTACTGGAAATGGATGAATGGAGGGGGCAGGGGACAGAGGAGCATGGATGGGCATGGATTGGGAGGGCAGGACTCAGGGAGGGAGGGAAATTGCTGGATAGGGAAAAATGGAGGGGCCAGGTGACAGATGAGCATAGATGGGCATGGATTGGAAGGGCAGGACTCAGGGAGAGGGGAATTGCTGGATAGGGATGAATGGAGGGGACAGATGGGCATGGATGGATATGCATTGCAGAGCAGGCCTCAGGCAGAGAGGGGAAATGCTGGATAGGGAAAAATGGAGGGGCCAGGTGACAGATGAGCATGGATGGGCATGGATTGGAAGGGCAGGACTCAGGGAGAGGGGAATTGCTGGATAGGGATGAATGGAGGGGACAGATGGGCATGGATGGATATGGATTGCAGAGCAGGCCTCAGGCAGAGAGGGGAAATGCTGGATAGGGAAAAATGGAGGGGCCAGGTGACAGAGGTGCATGGATGGGCATGGATTGGAAGGGCAGGACTCAGGGAGAGGGGAATTGCTGGATAGGGATGAATGGAGGGGACAGATGGGCATGGATGGATATGGATTGCAGAGCAGGCCTCAGGCAGAGAGGGGAAATGCTGGATAGGGAAAAATGGAGGGGCCAGGTGACAGATGAGCATGGATGGGCATGGATTGGAAGGGCAGGACTCAGGGAGAGGGGAATTGCTGGATAGGGATGAATGGAGGGGACAGATGGGCATGGATGGATATGGATTGCAGAGCAGGCCTCAGGCAGAGAGGGGAAATGCTGGATAGGGAAAAATGGAGGGGCCAGGTGACAGAGGAGCATGGATGGGCATGGATTGGAAGGGCAGGACTCAGGGAGAGGGGAATTGCTGCATAGGGATGAATGGAGGGGACAGATGGGCATGGATGGATATGGATTGCAGGGCAGGCCTCAGGCAGAGAGGGGAAATGCTGGATAGGGATGAATGGAGGGGGCAGGTGACAGACAAACATGGATGGCCATGGATTGGGAGGGCAGGGCTCAGGGACAGAGGGGAATTGCTGGAAAAGGATGAATGGAGGGGGCAGGGGACAGATGGCCATGGATTGGGAGGGCACGGCTCACACTCTCTCTCTCATATACAATGTCTTTCTGACTCTCACTCTCACACACTCTGTCTCACACTGTATCACATTCACTCTCTATGTGCCACACAGTCACTCACACACTCGCTTGGTCTCATACACTCACGCAAACAGAGAATCTGTGTCTCACACACACTCTCTCTCTCGCCCACACACACACACTCTCACTCACACTGTGTCTCACATACACACTTTCACACATTCTCATTCTCACACACACACTCTCTCACAAACACACTCACACCCAGACTCACGCTCTCTCTCACACAATCACACTTTCACTCTGACTCTCAAACAGTCACTCTCACATACACTCTCCCAAACATACACACTCCGAGGAAAACCTTGCTAGCGCCCGTTTCATTTGTGTCAGAAACGGGCCTTTTTTTACTAGTAGTATTATAAAGCAATGGATTCAGAAATTCAACACAGAAATTCATAGAAGCTTCAGTTGCTATATGCAGAGGTGAGCCAAGTTAGAACCAAGCAAAATCAGAACACACAAAAAACAGTTCTAAATTGCATCTTTCATATATTTCCATCTAGTATTCAAAATACTATGAAAAAAAAAACCCCATGATTACATTTTAACAGCAGGGTAAGATTCAAATCCTTCTACAAGAGAAATGAGGAGACGGAGTGGACAGAAGAGGAGAAGACAGACTGTCACAGGAGGAGGCTCAATCTGATTTGGAGAACTTAATTGGTCTAGCCCACATACAGTTTATTAGGACTCTTATTCTGGATGAGATATATCACATTGTTGGATCTGCAAATCCCCCACTCAAATTATCAGAAAAAAAACTACCTTAGGACCTGCAACAGGACCAAGAGGAACTCTACTACCTGATAAGAAAAAATAAAAGCCTTGCAAAACAAAGTTGCTTAATTGTAACAGATATTCTCTAAAGAAAAGTCACATTGTTGGGTGATATTACCGACGCATCATTCTTGCAACATATTTCCAGTGCTTTCTTTTAAGAACCAGAAGTCCCCTCAGCATGCACAGTAGTTCCCACATCCTTACAGTTTGCAGTATGCCCCAGGTCTCTTATCGATCAAATGAGCCCTACTTCAGATGGGGAGATAGAAGTGTACTATCCCCAAATTCTATATATCGCACCTTAACTTCCGTGCGGAAATGGAAGCGTATTCTATAACAATGCGCGTAACTTAATTGGTTAACTAGCTAATAAGCACTGTCAATTGGATGTTAACAAACAATTATCAGCAGTAATTGGCATTAAGATGTACACGCATAACTCGCTAAGTGTATTCTGTAATGTGGTGCGCGTAAATTCCAATTCGCATATTTGAAAAGTGGGCATGGTTATGGCCATGGAATAAGCGAGTCATGGGCATTTCTAAAATCTGTGCTCATTATTACAGAATATACCCATTCTGTGCCTAATTTAGGCATCGGGGTTTAAGCCAAGTAAAACATGGCCTAAATGGACACGACCAAATTTGGTCATGTGGAGAGATGTTTGGTGTAGTCTATATACCATGCGGAAAGTTATGCCTATTCTATAAAATTTAGGCTACTTTAGAGAAGAAGCCTAGGAATATTTTTTTTACTATGCAGATTTTTCAGGCGCCATATATATGTACACAATTGGCAAATCTTTCTTCTGTCTTCAGAGAACATCCTAAACTTACCTTGCCTGCGAAATTTTCAAAAACTTATAGCAAAGATGGAGCAATATATTTCAATTTTCTTCTGAATTGAAAGAGATGGTGATAAAAATAGCTGAGAATTTTGTGGTTTCACAGCTATCTCAATTCCTTTAGAGTATTAATGCCCTGCACCTCAGATAGACTGGGTTTAGAACTAATTTCTTTAATGAATGAACTTTCATTTGTAGGCTCTCAGAATTCCACATCACAGGTAAAGCCCTTGATTGGCTTTATTTAAAACTCACAGATCCTTTACAGTGCATTGGCATGGTAATTTTGACTCTTCTCACTCTTTATGTTGTGGAATTCCTTAGGTCTCTGCCTTAGATTGATTATGTTTGTTTTTCTTGCTTTCCTTGCTTTTTTCATACAACCCCTAGGGCTCTCCTTTTTTATATATGGAGATGATATTCAAATACTAGTTACTGTTCACTCAATATCTCCTGAATTTCTTTCATCGCTTTCTGCAAAACTTAACACTATTGCCACTTGGATTGTTGATAATGGCCTTAAACTAAGTCCTACAAAGACTGAAGGGACTGTTTTTCTCCTAGCACACAACTCAACATGGAACATTCATCCCCACTATCCTGGGGAGCCCTATCCTCAGAATTTTAATTGATCTTGGGAGTTACCATTGGTAATCATCTCACCTTACATAAACAGATTTCTAATCTTGTAGAAAAGTGATTTTTAGCTTAAAACAACTACATCATTCTGCCTCCATGTCTTGATTCAGTCTCTGGTAATATCATATCTTGACTACTGTATTTCTCATACTCAAATTAGATGACTTCTATGTATACAGAATACATCTGTGAAACTACTTTATGGTACCACAGATTTGAAACGGTAATTCCTCACCACCCAACACTGGCTCCCTACTACTTTTCTTTTACCAGTTCACTGTGCTGTGGGGGGGGGGGGAAGGATAGGTAGAGTTCTACCAGGCATGATTGACTCTGCTAAAGGGGTGGTGGGGGGTTGTGTGTGCTATAAGGGGGTTGGAGAATCTGGCATTGGGGTAGGGGTTCCCTATGGAGGGGAGCAGGATTTCTCAATGCTGGGATTACGGCCCTTGGCAGAGGAAGCAACGATTTTAGAAAGCTGCTCCCATGTCTATGTGGAAGGGGAAAGTATGTTTTATTTCTTTATTTCCTGCTTTCTAAAATCGTTGCTCCCTCTGGATGTGAAGGGGCTTGGACATGCAGGCCTGCTCCTATTTAACAAGAGGCTTTATATGTTTGTCAGAGCTTCTTGTAAAATGGTATGGGAATTCCACACATCCTGACTTGAACATTTGAATTCCCCTCTGCACACCCTTTCTAAAAATCTGCCTCAACATGGTACAGCACCTTATAGTAATTCCTTTAATATTTTTACCATTGAACACTGCAGTCACTAAGGTTTCAAGTGCCAGAGAAAAAAGTAAAAATGAGAGTAGGAACTCTTGACAAGCACATCATCCTACTAAAAAATAAATAAATAATAGTCCAAGGCCCACCCATTGACTATAAACCTAGCACTAGGAGCTTAATAAATAGCTTCAATCCACCTCAAAAAATTAAGACCAAGCTGAAATTTATCCAGATGTGCAAACAGGTATTTATAGTTTATTAAAACTTGCTGTACCACCCAAGCTCACTCACAGAAAAGGGAGGTTTACAATCCATTTGATCTGAATGAATAATTTTGGGATATTATTTTCAATTCAAATACTTAACATTTTGATGTTTAATAAAGAGATAGGTCTATAATTTGCACAATTTGGGCCAGACTCGGTAAATGGTGCTCAGATTTAGGTGCCGGGAAAAATCCATCCTAAATGCTGTTCTATAAAGGGTGCTCTGGGCTGAATGCCGAGTGGCCTAGTGGTTGGAGTGGTGGACTTTGGTCCTGGGGAACTGGGTTCAATTCCCACTGCAGGCACAGGTAGCTCCTTGTGACTCTGAGCAAGTCACTTACCCCTCCATTGCCCCAGGTACAAATAAGTACCTGTAATATGTAAGCCGCATTGAACCTGCTATGAGTGGGAAAGCGCGGGGTACAAATGTAAGAACAATAAAAAAAAATGTATAGAATTGTGTCTGAGGACTTACACCACCTGAAACCTGGTGTAAATCCTGGTGCACAAGTTGGGTGCATAACCCCAGTATTCCACACAGTGTCCGAAAAAAGTGACCTTTTACATAGTTTCAAAATAATTTGAAATTGTTTAAACATTTAGTATGACCTTTAAAAATACATTAGTTAATTCATAATTTGTATTCAAAGTGTCTTCCTTCAATCTTGATACATTCACAAAGTCTTTGATACCACTGAGCTGTTGACTCAATGAATTCTGGGGTTTCATTAATTAAGAGCTCAACGTGCCCATCCTGTTCAAAAATAAAGTACTCAGAAATGTCTTAAATTTCAGGCAGAAGTTTCAGCTTCAGGATGTTTTGCGGTTTATTTGGAAAAATGTTAGGGGTCCTGTTTTTTTTCCAGACAACATATATACCACTGTGCCTAAATACCTGGAATGTCCCTGACCCACCCATGGCCATGCCTCCTTTTGGGTTGCACACTAGACACTTTGGGTGTGCAGTAATATAGAATAGAACGAAAGCAGATGGTTTATGGTTTATTTATCTTTATATATTGTTAGGAACTGCATTAAAAATTGAAAACTTGAAATAGAAAGGAACATTATATAAAAAAAAAAGGAAAGAGAACATCCATACTAAAAGCCTTCAACGTAATAGTAATAAAAAAAAGGGGGGGGGGAATATAAATGAATGGAATCGCTACATTGCTGATAAGAGTATGGTCACCAAAAGCCTTACAGAATAATGCATCTTCAGAATTGATCTACATTTAGGACAGGATAATTCTAGTGGAATATCAACTGGAAGAATTCCACAGAGAAGGTGAAGCACAGTAGAAAGTGCATTGCTATGTAGCTTCTAATCTAGCATCACAAGTTGCAGGTATTCGTAAATAGTGATCATTCAGAGACCTCAATAGTCTCAGAGGAGCATAAGGTACAGTAATGGAAGCAAGATACAAGGGGAAACCAGAATGTAAAGCTTTATGCGTAAGAAGAATTTTGAACTGAATACCAAAAGAGATGGTTAACCAATGATGTTGAAGGAAAAGTGTGGTAATTCGATCAAAGCGTTTTTCACAAGTAAAGAGTCTTATTGCTGTGTTCTGCATTATTTGAAACCTTTGAGTTGAGGTATTAGATAAACCAGAATAGATTATATTGCAGTAATCCAAACAGGTAGTAATTAAAGAATAGAGAACAGATTTTGAAAAAAGGCATCCAAATACGAACTTCACAAAACTGCCAAAGAAAAAACTGATGATATATGAAATTAATGTATGATAGTTCCGCATTCCTATAAATGTTAGATTTTTACTGGAAACTGAATCCCCTGAACTTGCAGATATAAGCAGAATATAATCTAGCCAATGATTTTTCAAAGTTTGTGTCCCTTGATTTGTCATGTACATCCCAGAATACTGATAGAACTGAAAATGAACGTGCAGAGCTATTGCAATATGTAATTTATTTTTAAAATCAAGCATAGTACCTGAAAATTGGAGGGTTCCTACTGTGACTCCTGGATCGTGGTCCCAGCTGAACTTGATGCTCACAGCAGCGCAATGCTCTCTTAGCTCCAGGTACTGGCTCACATCACAGACTAGGCCACAGGATTCTCAGCGGGAACTGTGGAGGTGGGTGCAGCAGGATGATGTCTTGTTCCAGCAAGTACTTAGCTATCTCCCAGATCTGGCATCATAGCCTCTACGTCTCTAAGCTCCTGGCTGTGTCTGGGTCTTGTAGACGCTCATGGCTCTTTTAAATGTTGCTGAGTTCTTTCCTGACTGTACCTAGTGCTATTGTGTTGAAAGGCTCCAGTGACGCTTTCCAGCTGTCCTAGTGAGTGTGTTCCAGTGACGCTTTCCAGCTATCGTGCAAGTGAGCTCCCGAGGCATTTTCCTGCTACTGAGTGGGTTCCAGTGACGCTTTCCAGCAGTCTGAGTGAGTAGGTTCCAGTGATGCTTTCCAGCTATCGTGTGAGTGGGATCGTGAGACACTTTCCAGCTGTCGTGTGAGTGGGTTCCCAAGACACTTTCCTGCTACTGAGTGATTGGGTTCCAGTGACACTTTCTGGCTGTCTGAGTGATTGGATTCTAGTGACGCTTTCCTGCTATCGTGTGAGTGGGTTCCAGAGGCACTTTTCAGCCATTTGTGTGACTAGCTTTCAGAAACGTTTTCCTGCTATTGTGTAAGTTCCAGAGACACTATCCCATTATTGACAGTGATAATCTGCAATTTTAAAATCTATCTATTCTCTATATAAAGACACCTGGTCTACTATGGTCTCCACTGCAACCTCACTATCACAGGATGCCCTATATTCCCTGTTTTGGTGATATAAATATACCTTTTTCCAAACCATGCATTTTTGAGCGAATGTTGGCCTTCCCCTAGTTTCTAGTTTAAAAGCTGCTCTATCTCCTTTTTAAATGTTGATGCCAGCAGCCCGGTTCCACCCTGGTTAAGGTGGAGCCCATCTTTCAGGAATAGGCTTCCACATTCCCAGAATGTTGCCCAGTTCCTAACAAATCTAAAACCTTCCTTCCTGCACCATCGTCTCATCCATGTATTGAGACTCCACAGCTCTGCCTGTCTTTTGGGTCCTGTGCGTGGAACAGGAAGCACTTCTGAAAATGCTACCCTGAAGGTTCTAAAAATCAGCTTTCTACTTAAGAACCTACATTTGGCTTCCAGAACCTTCATTCCACATATTCCTATGTCATTGGTACCCAAATGTACCAAGACAGCAGGCTCCTCCCCAGCACTGTCTAAAATCTAGGTGGCACATGAGGTCTGCCACCTTTGCACCAGGCAGGCAAGTGACCAATACTCATGTCCACCAACCATCCAGCTATCTAAATGCCTAATGGTCAAATCTCCAACTACAGCGGCTGTCCTAACCCTTCCCTCCTGGGCAGAAACCCCTGGAGACACATACTCAGTACGAGAGAATATTGCATTCCCTAGAGGGCAGGTTGTGGTTACAGCATCACTTCCCGCCTCTCCACCTTGATGCTCTCCCTTCAGAAAACCTTTCTCCTTAGGATTTCTATGCTATGTCCCTATAGGCCTCCTCTATAAAATTCTCTGCCTGTCTCAGCTCCTCCAAGTCTGCTATTCTAGCCTCCAGACATTGGACCTATTCCCTGAGTGCTAGGAGTTATTTGCAACAAGTACACACATACAAATTCTCACCAACTGGGAGATAATCAAACATGTGATACTCAGTGCAAAAGACTGGATAGCCCCCATCTTGCTGCTGGATTGCTGCCTACATCTTATTATTGATGAATTCTTAATTAAGTTGCTAATGGAGTGGGAATATGTACACTAAAGTCCCCTAAGACTGCAGTTATATGCTAGGCTATGCTACTATTTAGTTTTATTATTATTAATGTTATTAGTAGGTTCCCCTCTGTGGAACTAAGTAGACTGTACTTCTAAGAGCTAATTACTACCTGATTGAGATGTCCTTTTTAAATCTGTAGCCTCCTAATTGGTTCAAAGCCTATAAATCAGAGATCAGGCCAGGGCTGGGCAGGGCAGGCATTGATTGGGGTGGGTGGGAGTGAATTAAAGTCTAAACTGAAGTTTCCTGTGCCTATTAGCTGTGCTTTATATAACTGATACTATAGCAACTGTAAAATAGCCCCTTAAATAATAACCTATGGAACTGTAACAGAGAATTTGGAGCTCATTTTCACAGCACATAGACTTACAAAGTTACATGGAAGCATATTTTCAAAGCACTTAGACTTACAAAGTTCCATAGTAGCGTGTGTAAATTTGCAAGTCTATGTGCTTTGAAAATGAGCCTCATTAAATGCTAAGAAAAACTATTCCTTGAACTCCTTTGCTAAGTGAGCACAGTAACTTAAAGTCCCTGAGGTTACCTATTTAATTCTAAGTCTACCTTTCCCCAAGTTTAAAAACAATTTCCCTACAGATTCTTGCAAGTCAAATGGGCTCATTTTCGAAACAGAAGGACACCCATCTTTCGACATAAATTGGAAGTTGGACGTCCTTCTCCCAGAAATGTCCAAATCGGTATAATCAAAAGCTGATTTTGGACATCCCCAACTGCACTCCGTCGCAGGGACAGCCAAAGTTCAAGGGGGCGTGTTGGAGGCTTAGCAAAGGCGGGACTTGGGCGTACCTAACACTTGGACGTCCTTACCCCATAATCGAAAAAAACAAGGACGTCCCTGACGAGCACTTTGACGTTTTCAGCCAGACGTGTTATTCTTAAGACTAAGGCACAAAAAGATGCCCGAAATGACCAGATGACCACCAGAGAGAATTGGAGTTGACCTCCCGTTACTCTCCCAGTGGTCACTAACCCCCTCCCACCCTCAAAAAACATCAGTAAAAATATGTCATGCCAGCCACAGATGTCATATAAGTACATAAGTACATACGCACTGCCACGCTGGGAAAAGACCAAAGGTCCATCAAGCCCAGCACTCTGTCTCCGACAGCGGCCAATCCAGGCCCCAAGAACCTGGCAAAAACCCAGAATTTAATAACGATCAATGGACTTTTCCTTCAGGAATCTGTCCAGACCCCCTTTAAACTCAGCAAGGCCAGCTGCCATCACTACCTTCTCCGGCAATGAGTTCCAGAGTCCAACCACAAGCTGAGTAAAGAAAAACTTTCTCCAATTTGTTTTAAACCTACCACATTCTAATTTCATCTTGTGTCCCCTAGTTCTATTATTGTTAGAAAGCGTAAACAAACGCTTCACATCTGTCCGCTCTACCCCACTCATTATCTTGTAGACCTCTATCATATCATTCCTCAGCCGCCTTTTCTCCAGGCTAAAGAGTCCTAGCCGTCTTAACCTCTCCTCATAAAGTAGTCGTCCCATCCCTTTTATCATTTTCGTCGCCCTTCTCTGCACCTTCTCCAATTCCTTTATATCTTTTTTGAGATGAGGCGACCAGAACTGAACACAATACTCCAGGTGTGGTCGCACCATGGAGCGATATAACGGCATTATAACATCCTCATGCTTGTTTTCCATCCCTTTTCTAATAATACTCAACATTCTGTTTGCCTTCTTAGCCGCCGCAGCACATTGAGCGGAAGATTTCAACGTTCTATCCACGATGACTCCCAGATCCCTTTCTCGGTCCGTAACTCCTAAAGCGGAACCTTGCATGACATAGCCGTAATTCGGGTTCCTCCTTCCCACGTGCATCACTTTGCACTTGTCAACGTTGAACTTCATCTGCCATTTGGAGGCCCGATCCCCCAGTCTCATGAGGTCCTCTTGTAATCTTTCACACTCTTCCCGCGACCAGACGACCCTGGATAACTTTGTATCATCTGCGAATTTAATTACCTCACTAGTTACTCCCATCTCAAGGTCATTTATAAATATGTTAAAAAGCAGTGGTCCCAGCACAGACCCCTGAGGGACCCCACTAACTACCCTTCTCCATCGAGAATACTGACCATTCAACCCTACTCTCTGCTTCCTGTCTTTTAACCAGCTCTTAATCCATAATAATACACTGCCTCCGATCCCATGACTGTCCAGTTTCCTTTGGAGTCTTTCATGAGGCACTTTGTTAAACGCCTTCTGAAAATCTAGATATACAATATCCACCGGCTCCCCTTTGTCCACATGCTTGTTCACCCCCTCGAAAAAATGCAGTAGATTTGTGAGGTAAGACTTCCCTTCACTAAATCCGTGCTGACTTTGTCTCAGCAGCCCATGCTTTTGTACGTGCTCCGTAATTTTATTCTTAATAATAGCCTCCACCATTTTTCCCGGCACCAACGTCAGACTCACCAGTCTATAATTTCCAGGATCTCCTCTGGAACCCTTTTCAAAAATCGGCGTTACATTGGCCACCCTCCAATCTTCCGGTACCACACCTGATTTTAGGGATAAATTGCATATTACTAACAGCAGATCCACAAGTTCATTTTTCAGCTCCATTAATACTCTGGGATGAATACCATCCGGACCCGGCGATTTACTACTTTTTAGTTTGCAGAACTGCCCCATTACATCCTCCAAGTTTAAAGAGAAATCATTTAGTCTTTCCGACTCGTCTGCTTCAAATACCATTTCCGGCACCGGTATCCCTCCCAAATCCTCCTCGGTGAAGACCGAAGCAAAGAATTCATTTAATTTCTCCGCTACAGCTTTGTCTTCTCTGATCGCCCCTTTAACACCACCGTCGTCCAGCGGCCCTACTGATTCTTTAGCCGGCTTTCTGCTTTTAATATACCTAAAAAAAAAAATTTTGCTATGTGTTTTCGCTTCTATCGCTAACTTTTTTTCAAAGTCCTCTTTAGCCCTCCTTATCTCCTTTTTGCATTTGGCTTGACATTCCTTATGCTTTATCTTATTGTCTTCCGTTGGTTCCCTTCTCCATTTTCTGAAGGATTGTTTTTTGGCTCTAATAGCTTCCTTTACCTTATCGTTTAGCCACGCCAGCTGACGTTTGGTCTTTTTTCCTCTTTTTCTAATACGCGGAATATATTTGTCATGTACTTCTAGGATGGTGTTTTTGAACAGCATCCACGCCTGATTCAAGTTTTTTACCCTTTCAGGTGCTTCCCTCAGTCTTTTTTTCACCGTTCTACTCATTTTATCGTAGTCTCCTTTTTTAAAGTTAAATGCTAGTGTATTTGATTTCCTGAGTTCACTTACTTCGTAGCCAATATCAAAACCGATCATATTATGATCACTGTTATCAAGCGGCCCTCGCACCGTTACCCCCCGAACCAGATCATGAGCCCCACTAATAATTAAGTCTAGTATTTTCCCTTCTCTCGTCGGCTCCTGAACCAGCTGTTCCATGAAGCCGTCCTTGATTTCATCAAGAAATTTCACCTCCCTTGCGTGTACCGATGTTTCATTCACCCAGTCTATATCCGGATAATTGAAGTCACCCATTAATATTACATTGCCCTTTTTATTCGCTTCCCTAACTTCCCTTGTCATTGCCGCGTCCGTCTGTTCGTCTTGGCCAGGCGGACAGTAGTACACTCCTATCACCATCCCTTTTCCCTTTTCACGTGGAATTTTAATCCACAAGGATTCCAGTCGGGGTTTTGTCTCCTGCAATATTTGCATACATACAGCGCTACCCCTCCTCCAATCCTATCCACCCTATCGCTGCAATATAATTTGTAGCCCTGTATGACTGTGTCCCATTGGTTATCTTCCTTCCACCAGGTCTCAGAGATGCCTATGATATCCAGTTTTTCATTGTGCGCAATGTACTCCAGCTCTCCTATCTTATGCCTCAGGCTCCTGGCATTTGCGTATAGACATTTCAATGTATGCTTGTTGTTCTGATTATTATTACGTTTAATACGTGGCATTATTAATATGTTGTCTTCCGTCTGGTCATTATTAATTTTATTTAAGTCTATCTGATCCTCTACGATTTCTTTGTTGTCCTTACTCACAAGTAACCCTTTTTTCCCTATCTGGGTGATATCCTCAAAAGATATCATCTTCCGAACCATGCAATTTTGAGCGACTGTCAGCCTTCCCCCCGTTTCTAGTTTAAAAGCTGCTCTATTTCCTCCTTCCTTTTCTCTCCAAATTACTTGAGCGTGCTGTTCACCGCCGCTGCCTTGATTTTCTCTCCTCACATGCTATTCTTAACCCACTACAATCTGGTTTTCGCCCTCTCCACTCAACCGAAACTGCGCTTACTAAAGTCTCCAATGACCTATTACTGGCTAAATCCAGAGGTCAATATTCCATCCTCATTCTTCTTGATCTTTCCGCTGCTTTTGACACTGTCGATCACAGCATACTTCTCGATACCCTGTCCTCACTTGGATTCCAGGGCTCTGTCCTTTCCTGGTTCTCTTCCTACCTCTCCCTCCGCACCTTTAGTGTTCACTCTGGTGGATCCTCTTCTTCTTCTATCCCTCTGCCTGTCAGCGTACCTCAGGGTTCTGTTCTTAGTCCCCTCCTCTTTTCTATCTACACTTCTTCCCTTGGTTCATTAATCTCATCCCATGGCTTTTCCTACCATCTCTATGCTGATGACTCCCAAATCTACCTTTCTACCCCTGATATCTCACCTTGCATCCAAACCAAAGTTTCAGCGTGCTTGTCTGACATTGCTGTCTGGATGTCTCAACACCACCTGAAATTAAATATGACCAAAACCGAGCTTCTCATTTTCCCCCCCAAACCCATCTCCCCGCTCCCCCCGTTTTCTATTTCTGTTGATGGTTCTCTCATTCTCCCTGTCTCCTCAGCTCGAAACCTTGGGGTCATCTTTGACTCTTCTCTCTCCTTCTCTGCTCATATCCAGCAGATTGCCAAGACCTGTCATTTCTTTCTTTACAACATCCATAAAATCCGCCCCTTTCTTTCCGAGCACTCTACCAAAACCCTCATCCACACCCTTGTCACCTCTCATTTAGACTACTGCAATCTGCTTCTTGCTGGCCTCCCACTTAGTCACCTCTCCCCCCTCCAGTCGGTTCAAAACTCTGCTGCCCGTCTCGTCTTCCGCCAGGATCGCTTTACTCATACTACCCCTCTCCTCAAGACCCTTCACTGGCTCCCTATCCATTTTCGCATCCTGTTCAAACTTCTTCTACTAACCTATAAATCTACTCACTCTGCTGCTCCCCAGTATCTCTCCACACTCGTCCTTCCCTACACCCCTTCCCGTGCACTCCGCTCCATGAATAAATCCTTCTTATCTGTTCCCTTCTCCACTACTGCCAACTCCAGACTTCGCGCCTTCTGTCTCGCTGCACCCTACGCCTGGAATAAACTTCCTGAGCCCCTACGTCTTGCCCCATCCTTGGCCACCTTTAAATCTAGACTGACAGCCCACCTCTTTAACATTGCTTTTGACTCGTAACCACTTGTAACCACTCGCCTCCACCTACCCTCCTCTCTTCCTTCCCGTTCACATTAATTGATTTGATTTGCTTACTTTATTTATTTTTTGTCTATTAGATTGTAAGTTCTTTGAGCAGGGACTGTCTTTCTTCTATGTTTGTGCAGTGCTGCGTACGCCTTGTAGCGCTATAGAAATGCTAAATAGTAGTAGTAGTAGTTAAAAGTTGACGCCAGCAGCCTGGTCCCACCCTGGTTAAGGTGAAGCCCATCAGATCGGAATAGGCTCTCCCTTCCCCAGAATGCTGACCAGTTCCTGACAAATCCAAAACCCTCCTCCCCACACCACTGTCTCATCCACACGTTGAGACTCCAGATCTCTGCCTGTCGCTTGGGCCCTGCGCATGGAACAGGAGGTATTTCAGAAAATGCTACCCTAGAGGATCTGGCTCTGAGCTTCCTTCCTAAAAGCCTAAATTTAGCTTCCAGAATGTCTCTCCCACATTTTCCTACGTCGTTGGTACCCACGTGTACCAAGACGGCTGGTTCCTCCCCAGCACTATCTACTCAGGTCCATGACAGCAGTATGCAGATCCCTGGAGCAGTTTTAGTGGGTGAGTGCACTTCAGACAGGCAGACCCAGCACCACCCCCCCCCCCCCACCTGTTACGTTTGTGGAGTTAACAGCAAGCCCTCCAAAACCCACCACAAACCCACTGTACCCACATCTAGGTGCCCCCTTCACCCTTAAGGGTATGGTAGTGGTGTTCATTGGGGGTAGTGGGTTTGGGGGGGGTTGGGGGGCTCAGCACACAAGGTAAGGGAGCTATGTACCTGGGAGCAATTTATGAAGTCCACTGCAGTGCCCCCTAGGGTGCCTGGTTGGGGTCCTGGCATGTCAGGAGGACCAGTGCACTACAAATGCTGGCTCCTCCCATGACCAAAGGGCTTGCATTTGGTCGTTTCTGAGATGGACGTCTTTGGTTTCGAAAATCGCCAAAAATCAGAAATGTCCATGTCTAGGGACGGCGAAATTTAAGGATTTGTACGTCCCTGACGGTATTTTTGAAACAAAAGATGGACGTCCATCTTGTTTTGAAAATACGGGTTTCCCCGCCCCTGGATCGGGACGTTTTGCAAGGACGTCCAAATTGAAACTTGGACGTCCCTTTCTCTCTGGTCCTCTCACAGTACTTCTTCTTGATGTTTATTTACTCCAGAGTGAGCCTATAGGATGAAAAGGTAATGAGGGCTAGAGGAAAAAAAGGAGGCAGAATGATGTCTCTGTGGGCTGTATCTTACTACGAATTTGAATGGGAACAACTATTTATTTAAATTTCCATATGTGAAATGCCAACGCTAACAAGGATCAACCTAGACAGAAACCCAAAATAATAAATTTACACAAGGTTGGTCATTTTAGATGGACAATTTTAGTTTGAGATATGCATAAACCAGCAGTTATTTTGTAATTTGTTTTAATCTTTTGTATTCTATTCTATGATGTTCTTTGTTTTATTTGTTAAATGTTGATGGAGGAAAGCCATAAGCAAGTACAAACACATCATAAAAAGAGCCAAAGCGGAATACTACAGCACATACGTGCGCCCAGAAGATATAAACATGAAAAAAATATGAACTAATGAAAAATGTACTGAACACACAAGCTCTGCTAATGTCAATAAACCATAGCAAACTCGTCTGTTGTTGATGGTTTATTGACATTAGCAGAGCTTGTGTGTTCAGTACATTTTTCATTAGTTCGTATTTTTTTCATGTTTATATCTTCTGGGCGCACGTATGTGCTGTAGTATTCTGCTTTGGCTCTTTTTATGATATGTTTGTACTTGCTTATGGCTTTCCTCCATGTGGTTTTGCTCATGTCTGATTTGTTTTTGGACCATTTTCTTTCCAGTTTCCTGTACAGTTTTTTCATCTCTAATAGTTCCTCGTTGAACCAGGGGCACGGTTGTCGTTTCCTGTTTGTTTTCATTTTGAGTAGTGCTATTTCATTTCCACTTAGTTTGTCCCAGTTTCTTATGAAGTGAATGTTAGTGGGTATTATGTTTGTTGGATCATTCATCACCGTTGACCAGACACTATAGTTGTCCACTTTTCCTCTGGTTAGGGCAGTGTGTGGTGTCCTTGGTTCTCTGTTTTTGCCATTCTCTTTCCATTGAAGTGTGAAGGTGAGTTTGTTATGGTCTGACCATGGCACCTCTGCCCAGATATGATTCTCTATTATATGGTTGTAATTGGCTAAGAACCTGTAAGATAGAATGTCTAATTGATGACCTTTTACATGAGATGAGGTGGCTGGTGCCGTTTTGAAGTTCCATTGGTTCAGGAAGTTTGTTATAAGCCTTGTATTGGCATCATGTTGCTTGTCTATGTGTAGATTGATATCATCCAGTAGAAGGACATTTGAGAAGTTTGTGCAAATGTTTGATATGAAATCCATGAAGTCATCTAGGGTGTTGGACCATCTTCCAGGCAGGCAGTAGAAAAGTATACCGCATACTTGATCAGTTAATTTTGTGTCTGTGATTCTGATTGGCATGATTTCAGTCACACGATATATATGTTCAGCTATGGTTTCAACTGTAAAGAAGGATTTATATATTAAGGTGACCCCGTGTCCTTCCATTTTAGTTCTGTTGATGAGTGTTATTTTATATCCCAGTGGGCAAACGTCAAGCAGTACTGGGTCATCTTGCATTTGCAGCCACGTTTCTGTTATGAATAGTATACCTAATTTCTTGGTTTCAATCCAGTCTCTAATTATGGCTGACTTGTTAACCGCTGATCTCGCATTTATGTAACCTATAGGAATGGGTACATATGTATCGATGTTGATGTTGGTGATCAGAGCAGCATGCAGGCCCTGGAGTAGTGTAGTGGTCTGTGCAGTGCACTATGGAGTGGGAGACTCAGGTCCTATCTCCCTCTACCTGCCACACTTATGGTAGAAACTGTGACCCCTCCCAAAGTCACCAAAACCCTACTGTACCCACTAATAGGTGCCCCTTCACCTATAAGGGCTATTGTAGTGCTGTATAGTGAGGGGGGACAAATCTACTAAAACTGCTGGCTCCTTCTACATCCCAATGGCATGAATCTCTATGTTTTGCACTTATTCAAGGGTCTTTTCGAAAATGCAAAAAAACAAAAACGTTCAAAGCACAAAACCTTGTTCAAAACAGTATTTAAAAAAAAAAAAGAAAAGACATTTCTTTCCTATTCAGATTGTGGATGTTTTCTGCAAAACGTCAAAAGTCGGACTTAGACGTCATATCAAACATGCGCCTCTACATATAATAAATGTCTTCTGGGACGTTTACCAGCTAGTTGGGTTTCCTAAGTTCCATCTGCAGATTTATCCTCTGAATAGAGCTAGCATAGCAAGTGATTAGAAATGATTAGCAGTAACTGCACACAAACCTTAAGCAAATGGTGTCAAAGCTTTTATATACTTTATTTTGAAAACAGTGTTAACAGCTGCCTATTTTCAGATCTACTTGCCTGTTTCCCTTATTTACTATTCATTTGTATATATATATTTTTTCCTTCTGTCCATCCCTTCATATTTGTGGAACTCTTCATTGTCTCCCAATTGTGATTTTCTTTGAGTAGGTTACCCACCATCCCCATATTACTGTACTGAAATCTTTTGCATTAATTTATTGCATATTAAGAGATAAAGATGTTGCATTGTTCTCATCTGCCTTTAAGATAATTGGTGATTTGGAAGAATAGATATACTTTAAGCAACATATCCAACGTTTGCTGTCATTACAGAAGCTTTTTCACAATGTATGTGCACAGTGCTGCCATTAACACTACATACTCTTCAGTGATAAAAATAACTTTTACTACAATATTTTCTGGACTGTGTGCAGGGCTTATTTATTATCCCCAATAGGCCTTAACTACAGCTAGGACCTACCAGAGATCAATTTGCAGGGCACAAGCTGTCTGAGAGGGGTTAGAAAACTGCTCAGGAGTGCAGGGAGAAGGAGAGGTATATGGAATACAAAAATAATTATGGTGGTAATAACTTTTTCACTTTGTTACTTTTATCTCTTATGGCACACAGCGCCATATGACAAAGCTTATAGCTCTGTGTCAATGTTAAAACACTGTTTTGAAGTCTCTCTCCCCTAGGGTTCCTCATTTTCCTGAAACAATAAGGAAAAGAGTAGTTGGAAGTAAGCATCCAAACTTTTTTAAAATGGTTATTTGCAATAGTTTCCTTCCAGTTCCTATAAATAGGTTTTTAATTTATAATTTTTATGTGTACACTGAGACCGTAATTCTATAAAGATGCAACTATTTTTATGTACCAAGAAAATACCTATTTGGAATCTGTTCTATAAAGAAAAGTAGATGCTAGAGGCTGACCAAAACTGCTTTCTTCTGTTTCTACTGAAACCAAAACTGTCTGAACGCTTTCGGCAAAAACTGAAACTGCAACTAAAGTTTACCTAGTTGCAGCCAAAGCCAAAACCAAAACCGATCTCAAGTTTGACTGTGCATACACATAGGAGCAGCATTGGGCAGGGATGCCATTATGCAAGTAACTTACAAAATACTGCAAGTTACATGCATCTCTGCCACATTTAGGCACCTGCATTTATGCCAGGTCTATTGTTGGTATAACTATGAGTGTAGCAATGGTAGGCATGCCAATGCCGGGTTATGCTAAAAATGTATAATGGAACCTGGGCACCCAAGTGCCATTACAGAATAAGCTCCTACTGGGCAGCCTCAGGACACCTAAATGCTAGGCAGCAGATTCTGGGGGCAATTCTACAAGAACCGCCTAGATTTAGAGTGAAAAAATGTATGTAAAGGACTAGAATACTGGCATGTATGCTGGTATGTGAGCACATAAATGCATAAATGTCAATATTCTGGCTACACACTATTCTCTAAAATAGGGCCTAAAGTAGCGGCACATACAGTACTTCGCAGGAGGGCATTGACATAGGTGGGGTCATATATGGGGTGCACATTTACATATATGTACACATGTTCTTTAGTGACCTGGCATGAGGTATATTTATGTTGGGTCGGTGGGGTATGCTCTTCTGAACAGGTCTGTCTTTAGTGCTTTCCGGAAATTTAGGTGGTCGAGCGTAGTTTTTACTGCTTTTGGCAGTGCGTTCCATAGTTGTGTGCTTAGGTAGGAAAAGCTGGTTGCATAGGTGGATTTGTATTTAAGACCTTTTCTGCTTGGGTAGTGGAGGTTTAGGTATGATCATGCAGATTTTGTAGTGTTTGTGGTTGGCAGGTCGATGAGGTCTGTCATGTATCCCGGTGCCTCACCATAAATAATTTTATGAACAGTCGTGCAGATTTTGAAAGTGATGCGTTCTTTAATTGGTAACCAATGAAGTTTTTCTCTGAGTAGTTTGGCACTGTCGAAACGTTTTTTTCCAAATATAAGCCTGGCTGCTGTGTTTTGGGCGGTTTGGAGTTTCTTTATGATTTGATCCTTACATCCCGCATAGATTCCATTGCAGTAATCTGCGTGGCTTAGTACCATGGACTGTACCAGGTTACGAAATATTTCCCTCGGGAAGAATGGTTTTATGCGTTTGAGTTTCCACATTGAGAAAAACATTTTCTTTATGGTGGATTTCGCTTGGGTCTCTAGTAATAGGTTGCGGTCGATTGTTACTCCGAGAATTTTCAGGCTGCCTGAGACAGGGAGGGTGTATCCTGGGGTGTTAATGTTTGTGGGTTGGTATGTATTGTAGCGGGATGAGATGATGAGACAGTGTGTTTTTTCTGTATTGAGTTTTAGTTGGAATGCATTTGCCCAGGAGTTCATGATGTTTAAGCTTAGCTTGATTTCGTTGGTGATTTCCGCCAGATCATGTTTGTATGGGATGTATAATGTAACATCATCAGCGTAGATAAATGGGTTGAAGCCTTGGGTGGATAGGGTCTTGGCTAGTGGAGTCATCATGAGGTTGAAAAGGATCGGTGATAGTGGTGATCCTTGCGGTACTCTGCAACTTGGTTTCCACGGTGACGATATATTAGTTTTTGATTTCACTTGATATGTTCTTGTGGTTAGAAAACCCTTAATCTAATTGAGAGTGCCACCACTGATCTCGAAGTAATCTAGGAGTCTTAGTAATATGTTATGGTTAACCATGTCGAATGCACTTGACATGTCAAATTGGAGGAGGAGAATGCTCTTGCCTATTGCTATTTCCTGCTTGAATTTGGTTAGGAGAGTGAGTAGTACTGTTTCGGTGCTGTGTAGGGGTCAGAATCCTGATTGTGACTCACGTAGTATAGTAAATTTGTTTATGTAGTCATTGAGTTGTTTGGTCACCAGTCCTTCCATTAGTTTAACTGCTAATGGGATAGATGATACTGGGTGGCAGTTGGTGATGTCGTTTGTTTTTTTTCTTGGTGTCTTTTTCTTGAGGGTAGATACCCTGTTGAAACATGAAGTTTAAGTGGGATGTGAGATCTGTTATGAAGCGGTGGGGGGCAGATTGTATTAGGTAGCTGGGGCAGGTGTCCAGTTGACAATGGCTATTTGAGTATTGTTTAATCGCCTGGGTAACTGTGTCGGCGCTGAGTAGAGTGAACTTTGACCATATTCGGTCAGCAGGGTATTTACCAGGGGTTGGGGTCTAGACCATTAATGAAGTTTTCTATGTCCATGTTGTTCTGAGGTAGGGTTTTGTGTAGGTTTGAATTTTTCATTGAAATATTTAGCGAGGCTGTCTGCAGATGAGATGTCAGTGTTGGTGTCCAAACATTTTTTAAACCCAGATTCACTAACTGCTGTTACCACATCCTCCAGCAAAGAGTTCCAGAGCTTAACTATTTGAGTGAAAAAATATTTCCTCCTATTTGTTTTAAAAGTATTTCTATGTAACTTCCTTGATTGTCCACCAGTCTTTGTACTTTTGGAACAAGTAAAAAAATTGATTTACTTCTACTCATTCTATACCACTCAGGATTTTGTAGACCTCAATCATATCTCCATTCATCCATTTCTTTTCCAAGCTGAAGAGCCCTAACCTCTTTAGTCTTTCCTCATACGAGAGGAGTTCCATCCCCTTTATCATTTTGGTCACTCTTCTTTGAACCTTTTCTAATTCTGCTATATTTTTTTTAAGATACGGTGACCAGAACTGAATGCAATTCTCAAGGTGCAGTTGCACCATGAAGCGATACAGAGGCATTACAGTATTTTTGGTCTTATTCACCATCCCTTTCCTAATAATTCCTAGCATCCTGTTTGCTTTTTTTTTTGGCCACCGTAGCACACTGAGCAGATTTCAGCGTATTATCTACGACAGCTAGATCTTTTTCTTGAGTGCTGACCCCTCCCCCCTCCAAAGTGGACCATAGCATCAGATAACCATGATTTGGATTATTCTTTCCAATATGCATCACCTTACATTTGTCCACATTCAATTTCATCTGCCATTTGGTTGCCCAGTCTTCCAATTTCCTAAGGTCATCCTGCAATATTTCACAGTCCACACGTCTTTTAATAACCTTGAATAGTTTTCTATCATCTGCAAATTTAATCACCTCAATCGTTGGTCCAATTTCCATATCATTTATAAGTATGTTAAATAGCATCGGTCACAGTACTGATCCCTGTGGCACTCCACTGATCACTCTCCTCTGTTGAGAAAAATGAAAATTTAACCCTACCCTCTGTTTTCTGTTCAATAACCAATTCCTAATCCACACCAGAACCTTGCCTCCTATCCCATGAATCTTTAATTTTCTAAAGAAGTCTCATGAGGAACTTTAGCAAAAGCTTTCTAAAAATCTAGATACACTGCATCAACCAGTTCACCTTTATCTATGTGTTTATTCACGCCTTCAAACTCATGAGGTAAGACTTCCCTTGGTTGAACCCTTGCTGACTCTGTCCCATTAAATTATGTTTGTCTATGTGTTCTGTAATTTTATTCTTTATAATAGTTTCCACTATTTTGCCTGGCACCAAATTCAGGCTTATTGGTCTGTAATCTCCTGGATCACCCCTAGAACCCTTTATAAAAATCGTCATAACATTGACCACAATCCAAACCAGGTACGGCGGACAATGTTAACGACAGGTTACATATTACTAACAGCAGATCAGCAATTTCATGCTTGAGTTCTTTGAGTACCTTTGGATGTATGTCATCCAGTCCAGGTGATTTTGAGGCTCATTTTCAAAGCACTTAGCCTCCCAAAGTTCCATAGAAACCTACGGAACTTAGCCTCCCAAAGTGCTTTGAAAATATGCCTCTTACTACTCTAATTTGTCAATTTGGTTCAGTACATCTTCCAGGTTCAACAAGATTTCTTTCAGTTCCTCCACATCATCACCCTTGAAAACCATTTCCGATACAGGTAGATCTCTTACATCTTCTTCTGTAAAGGCAGAAGCAAATAATTCATTCAGTTTCTCTGCTATGGCCCTGTCCTACCTGAGTGCCCCTTTTGCTCTTTCATGATACAACTGTCCCACAGATTCCTTCGCATGCTTTCTGCTTCTGACGTACCTGAAAAAGTTGTTACTGTGAGTTTTAGCCTTCTTTATTAATGCTTTGCATCTGACTTGCCAGTGGTTATGTTGTTTCTTATTTTCTTCATTTGAGTCCTTTCTCCATTCTTTGAAGGACAATCTTTTAGCTGTAATAGCCTCTTTTACTTCACCTTTTAACCGTGTTGGCTGTCATTTTATCTTCTTTCCACCTTTGCAAATACGTGGAATGCATCTGGTCTGAGCTTCCAAGATGGTATTTTTGAATGACATCCATGCCTGATTTAGTATCCTAACCTTAGCAGCCAATCCTTTTAGCTTCTTTTTAACCATTTTCCTCATTTTATTATAGTCGCCTTTTCAAAAATTAAATGCAGCTACTGTAGATTTCCTTTGCGGGTTCATCCCAGATAGTAGCTCAAACTTGGTCATGTTATGATCACTGTTTCCCAGGGGACCCAACACCACCAACTCTCGCACTATGCCCTGCATGCCACCAAGGAACAGATACAAAATGGCTCCCCCTCGCGATGGTTCCTGGAGCAGTTGCTCCAGGAAGCAGTCATTTATTACATCTGGAAATTTATCTCCCTGGCACTCCCTGGTAACATTTATCCAAATATCAAAGAAAAGCACCAAGGTCCTTCAAAATCAGGCCAGAGTTTCTTTATTCGTACACCTTGAACATCAATTCCTTCCTAAATGACCCGACACGGGCCATGTTTCGGTGCCCAGCACCTGCATCAGGGGTCAGTGAAGTGGTGGTTTCTAGGAAGAAGCTAGGGTTTTCTTCTATGATGCTGACAAATTAGATGATTGTCCCGCTTCTTATTTATTTGTAACATTTGTATCCCGCATTTTCCCACATATTAGCAGGCTCAATGTGGCTTAAAAATACCGTAATGGTGGACGCCAAGTACGGTAGGTTTTAAACAAATACAATAATTAAAAGGGTCAGGTAAGGTAGGGGTAAATGGATACAATAAGGGACAAGGAGATTAGAAATAAAATATTCATTGCAATGTATATATAGATGCTTTGTAGGGTTGAGTTAATTAAGTAGAATCAATAGGGTAGGCCTTGCGAAACAGGTATGTCTTTAAAGTTCATTTGAAGTCTTGATGGGTGGACGTTATTTTAATGCTCTTTGGTAATGCATTCCACATTTGTGTACTTAAGAAAGAAAAATTGGATGTGTAGGTTGACTTGTATCTGAGTCCAACGCAGCTTGGATAGTGAAGGTTTAGATAAGGACGTGATGGAACTGATTCTGTTTCTGGCTGGGAGATCTATTAAATCAATCATATATCCTGGGGCCTCACCATAGATAATCTTGTGGACCAGAGAGCAAATTTTGAAAGTAATGCGGTCCTTGATAGGGAAACAGTGTAGTTTCAATTGAAGAGGTTTTGTGCTATCAAACCTTACAAAACTAATGCACTGGATTGTCCAGTAAGACTGAAGTCAGAACTGTCCCGTTGAGCTTTGATAAATGAATCAAACTGTGTCCCGATTTTGAAGGCCCTTGGTGATTTTCTTTGATATTTGGACTTGTTCTGTACTTCGGACCCTCTCTGTGCTGTTTTGTAACATTTATCCAGTCAATACTGGGGTAATTGAAATCACCCATTATAGCGTTGCCCAATTTGCCAGCTTTCCTACTCTCTGTAAATATTTCTTCATCTGTCTGCTTCTGATACAATGCATACTAAATATGTTTCCCTTAAGATATCCAGCTAATTTTTATACACAGGTATATTGTCTATTATTATCCTTTCTATGGAGTAAGAAACCTCCATAGATCTTACTTAAGAAACAAACTATCCAAAGAGGAAGATGGGGTTCTTAGACTTTGATGCATATCACTGGGCTTTTATTCTATATCACTCTAGTTTGCTGTATGTTAAAGAGGAAAGTATTATTTCCGATCTGACGAAGAAGGGCAACCTTCGAAAGCTAATCAAGAAATGTATTAAGTTATGTCCAATAGAAAAGGTATCATCTTATTTTCTTTTCCATGTTTTATTTTGTTTGATTTCTATTGATAACCTTAAAGAGGAAAGAAACCCCCCCTCCCCCCCCCAAAAAAAAAGATCACTCATGGTCACCCCTTTACAACTACAGTGACTCTGTAGTTGTAAAGGGGTGACCATCTCACATTCATCAGAATCTCATAAAAATCTCTAAGGAAATTAGACACTAAGCTAGATATACATCGGTTCCAATCCATTTATGTATAAATATGTTTAACCCAGCCCTACAAAGTGAAAATACGGCTCTTTGTTTTATTTTATTTTTTGAAGACCTGATATAATGAGGAAATAGTTTCCATAAAAGTTATATGGATTGCGGACCATTTGTGCCTTTCAGCTACCTTATACTGACCTATTTTGTTACTTGCAATTAAACATACTCTTTCCTCTTAGACAACTAAGACTAAGAATAATTTGAAAAGGTATAAACCTACTCTGCATACTGCCAACAGTTTCTGGAACTAGAACACTTTGTTCCCCATTTCTATAAAATGTTGCATAAACATTTTGGGAACCCTACTGTCCATAAGTACATAAAGTACATAAGTATTGCCACACTGGGACAGACCAAAGGTCCATCAAGCCCAGCATCCTGTTTCCAACAGTGGCCAATCCAGTTCACAAATACCTGGCAAGATCCCAGAAATCTCAATACATTTTATGCTGCTTATCCCAGAAATAAGCAGTGAATTTTCCCCCAAGTCAATTTAATAATGGTCTCTGGACTTTTCCTTTAAGAAGCCATCCAGACCCTTTTTAAACCCCGCTAAGCTAACCACCTTTACCACATTCTCTGGCAACGAATTCCAGAGTTTAAGTACATGTTGAGTGAAGAAACATTTTCTCCGATTTGTATTAAATTTACTACTTTGTAGCTTCATCGCAAGCCCCCTAGTCCTACTATTTTTGAAAGAGAAAACAAATGATTCACGTCTACCCATTCCACTCCACTCATTATTTTATAGACCTCTATCATATCTCCCCTCAGCCGTCTCTTCTCCAAGCTGAAGAGCCCTAGATGCTTCAGCCTTAGCCTTTCCTCATAGGGAAGTTGTCCCATCCCCTTTATCATTTTCGTCGCCCTTCTCTGCACCTTTTCTAATTCCAATATATCTTTTTTGAGATGCAGCAACCAGAATTGAACACAATATTTGAGGTGTGGTCACACCATGGACCAATACAAAGGCATTATAACTTCCTCACTTTTGTTTTCCATTCCTTTCCTAATAATACCTAACATTCTCTTTGCTTTCTTAGCCACCGCAGCACACTGAGCAGAGGATTTCAATGTATCATCAACTACGCCGCCGCCGCCAAGATCCCTTTCTTGGTCGGTGATTCCTAATGTGGCACTACAAAATTATTATCAGCAGAAATTGTGAACCCATTTAAAAGATCAACAATGGGAAAGATTCAGGTTAAAAGTGAACAAGCCTCTGGCCTCAGCAGCTATTACACAGTTCTGATTTTTCATCACGCAAAAAGCCATCTGGAGTCTAGTGAAGGTGCATAGAATCAACACAGGAACATCTAATTGCTGTACATTTTGTCATTTTGATCTGGAAACTTTTCAAGATATGTTATCATTATGAACTTTTGGGAACAATTCTGGAACAGAATCTCTTCAATATTGGGGCTGAAATGTAAGATGACAGGCACAGCTATTTTTCTCCACATGCAGAGAAATTGTATAATATCCTTATTGCAATTGGACTGAAAACCATACTACAAAATTGGAAACATGGAGCCTTAATTAATTTTCACTTCTAGTTATGTCACACTGACAAATATGCAGTTACAGCACTTAGATGCCCCAATGCATGCCTGAGCTACATGTCTTTGTGAGCACCAAAACAAAAGTTCTGCAGCTAGGCACTATTGTTGGGACATGGTCAGTTCTCTGGAAATTATAGTAAGCTTCCGCCTATTTGGTTTTTTCTTAGACTGGCGTCATGTATATGTGTTATTCATCTAGGGGCCTTTTTACTAAAGTTTAGCACACGCTAAATGCTAAGAAGCCCATACGTATAAAATGGGCTTTTTAGCACATTATGAAGCTTAGCGCATGTGGCATGGTTCACTGTTTTGAGTGGATGGGGGTTGGTGATACAAGTATTTTTGACTCATTTGTATTGTTACTTTTAAAATTTACAAATAAAACATTTTAAAAAAATGTATTCTGTTGAAATGGATTGATTAAAAAAAAAAACCTCATACTGTTAGCTGTTGAAGACTGCAGATGTATGATCTCTTGAGAATGGAGAACTTATCAATGCTTAGGTCCAGTATATCCAAACACAAGACATTTCTTTAAGTTTGGCAGCCATTCATACTGTTTTTGACGCCAGGGCTCAGAAGTGCGATTGTTAATGATCAAAATGTAGATACCTGATACAGTCCACTGTTTATGTTCGACCCACTTAAGATTATGGGTTTGTATATGTAAAATGTCAACACATGCTGGTTCGTGTTATAAAATTATTGGCTGAAAAATGTATTGGCCTATCCAGGCTGCATAGTTCATCCAAGTTTAAAGAGTTTACATTGTACTTGCCGTTAAGGGATTCTATAGTTTGAAAGGAGGCAGAGACCAAGGAATGGAGAGGGCAGATCTTGGAGACAAGTCAGGGCAGCGTGAAAGGCAATAATGGACTGAAACTCAAACTCCTTTGACACCTTTGCAGGTGGTGGCCTTCTATTTTTTGAAAAAGGTTGCGACACTGTCAGTGTATTGAGCCTTTCCATATGCTCAACGTTGTTGAGATGAGAGAGCCTGATGAGTACACAGATTGGGAGGAAAAACAAAGTAATCCACATCTAACTTATTACTTGGGATCTGAGGGGGATAAAATGGATATAAGGCCAAAACAAACAGTGACAGAAAAAGAACACATCACACTGGTTCCAAATACAATTTTTATTGATGAAAACAAAACTCCACATGGTGCAATATTGCAGACAGCACAAAATCATGATGAGTATGTGAGTAAATAAAGCCAAAGAATAATAGTGCAATCTTTCAGTGGTTATGTCTTAAACTCAGATATAAGTGTTCCCAAAAGGAAAAAAAAACAAAAGACTTGTGAAGGCATATGAGTAACTCAGACACAGTAAGAAAGTCCTCTAAGCTCTATCAAAGACAGTCCTTAGGCCACAGCAGCACAGTAGTCTATGTACTATAATTTAAAGAAAGCAGACAGATCTGCCACTAACAACTACAGGAGGGATGCCCAAAGAGTTGACAGACACCAAATTCAGATGAGATACCTATTCTTTAGTGAGCATTATAAAGACAGCATCAACAAAATTTTTCAGCATCTGGAAACTACTAAGATGGTAGCAGAGAAACATAGACTACTTACCAAGCAATTCTCAAAGAAGCCAGCATGGTGCTGCAAGCATTTTCTTTGGACAACAAAAAGTCTTTTAAAGAAAGCATAATCTCTGAAATATATGACTATGGGGACAACCTTAGAGATGCCATCCAGCACCATCTCCTTTGGTCACCAGCACCTCCTGCCATGTTTGCGATTAAACTCATCATCTCCTGGAAGATGAGTATTAAGAGAAGCAACTCAAGCATAGATGCACCAGTCCTGTCTTTTTCACCAACTTCAACTCTCTAGTGGTATTTGTCCTGCCTTTGGCCATACAACACCTTCAGAAACACTCTTCATCTAGGACCAGGCACCCAAAGCAATCTTGCTTCAGGTAAGCCTTTCATCCAGGATAGGGTAAGGAAGGGCTTTTGTGGCTACAAATAATTGTTGGTAAAGGGACAATCTCATTTTGCCCACAGGCAATGGATACACCTGCCAAGCCTGACCTTTCCTTTTTGAGTCCTGAAACAACTCTGATGGGGGCTACTATAGGGTGGAGACTTGGTGGAGGACAAAGAAGATGTTCCTCCTGTGGGCTTAACACCTCAATGAACGTCAGCAGGATATTGGTGAAATCAAGAAGGCCAATGTTGATTTCTCAGAATGTACTAGTCACTTGGTCTACAGAAGCCTGGACTTTCACCCTCTGGGCAAATACTCCCTTCTTCTCCAGGATGACCTGGCATGTCAGCACCTGTTCACTTCAGAGGTTGTGTAATTCTCACCAATCCTCTATGTGTACAATTGTTCTTCATGGAGTTCTTGATGAGTTAGTAACTCCATCTCCAGGTTAGGGAGGTACCTGCACCTTGACACTCTGGACTTCAAGAGAAGTAACATTAGTATATAAAAGCTGCCATGTTAGGTCAGACAAAATCCATCCAGCTCAGTACCCTGTTTCTAAACAGTGGCCAATGCAGCTCACAAATACTGGGCAAAATCCCCAAAAGTACTGTAGATAGATTCCATGCTGCTTATTCCAGGGATAATCAATGAATTTTCCCAAGTTCCCTTTAATAATGGTTTATGGATGTTTCCTCCAACAATTTGTCCAAGCCTTTTTTTAAAACCCAACACTAACAGTTTTTACTACATCCTCTGGCAACCAAATTCAGAGCTTAACTATACATTGTGTGAAAAAAAAATCTTTTCTCTGATTTCTTTAAAATGTGCTACCTAGTTAATTCATTGCATGCCCCTAGTCTTTGTACCTTTTGAAAGAGTAAACAACTGATTTGTATCTATCCATTCCACTTCACTCATTTTATAGACCTCTATCACATTTCACCTCAGTCATCTTTTCTCCAAGCTGAAGAGCCACAATCTCTTTCACCTTTCTTCACAAGTTGTTCCATCCCCTTTATCATTTTGGTCACTCTTCTTTGTACCTTTTCTAATTCAGCTATGTCTTTTTTTTTTAATATGCAGTGATAAGAATTGCATATAATACTCAAGGTGTGTGGTTGCATCATAGAGTAATACAGAGGCATTATGATATCCTCTCTTTTATTCTCCCATTATTTTCCAACTGAGATGCAGATGGGTGTATTCCTATTTGGCCCTTCAGTTCCCCAATAGCTTCACTGGTGTCTTGAGTGATGCAGCTCTTTTTTTTGTTGTTGTTACATTTGTACCCTGCGCTTTCCCACTCATGGAGGGCTCAATGCGGCTTACATGGGGCAATGGAGGGTTAAGTGACTTGCCCAGAGTCACAAGGAGCTGCCTGTGCCTAAAGTGGGAATCTAACTCAGTTCCTCAGGACCAAAGTCCACCACCCTAACCACTAGGCCACTCCTCCACTCTACAGGCCACTAGGCCAATCAACTCTACAGTGATCAAGTTAAGAGATGTTTTAAATATAATACAAATCCTTCTTCAACATAGAGTTATTCTCTAGTATCACCTCCTCAAACCTTGAAATACTTGCTTGCAATGTTACTGACACTACATTATCAGAACAACTTTGTATTTGTCTATTTTATTGTCCACTTGGAAACTGGCATCTGGCAGAGGATGACCTCTTTGATTTTATTTCAAATATCTGTGTCAACCACCCTAGTATCCTTCTACTAGGAGATATTAACTTGCAGTTAGATAACCTAGCAAACCCCAACACAAAGGCCTTTTTGAATTTCTTATTCTCTTGGAATTTCTTACACCCATACACTCCTGTCTCTCATTTGAAAGGCCACCTTCTTGGTATTTTTGCTTACAGATTTACCAATTCATTAGCCTTATCCATATCTGATGCTTCATGGGAACCAACTCTAATGTCCAAAATCCAAATAGGTCATCTTTGAAAAAAGAAAAATGTCTTCTTTTTTTTTTTTTCGAAAATACCATTTTGAACAGGGTTTTGTGCTTTGCACAGGATTTTGTTTTTTTGGACCATTTTAAAAAGCATCCAAATGAAAACTGTAGAAAATCAAGACACTAGGATGTAGGAGGGGCCAGCATTTTTACTAGACTGGTTCCCCAGACATCTCAGAAGAGCAATGAGGCACTCTAGGGGGCACTACAGTAGATGTTAAATGCTCCCAGGTACACAACTCACCATTGCTCCTTTAGCTTGTCTGCTGAGTCCCCAAAATCCACTATCCCCAACTCTACCCCACTACAATAGCCCTTATGGGTGAAGGGGGCACCTATATGTGGGTACAGTGGGTTTCTGGTGAGTTTTGGAGGGCTCACAGTTTCCACCACAACTGTAACAGGTAGCGGGAGGTATGGCCTAGGTCCACCTGTCTGCAATGCACTGCACCCACCACTAGAGTAGTCCAGGGACCTGCATGCTGCCCTAATGGATCTGAGTATAACTTCTGAGACTAGCAAGTAATGTTTTAATCACATTTTGGGGGTGGAGGGGTGGGAGAGGGTCAGTGACTACTAGGGGAAGTCATCCCTGATTCCCTCCAGTGGTTATCTGGACATTTAGGGCACCCTTTTGTGCCTCATTCATTCTAAAAACAGGTTTAACTCAAAACGTCTTAGTTTTAGTCCTGGACGATTTTGTTTTGTTCCATGATGGCTGAAAAATGTCCAAGTTTTAACGCCCAAATCCCACCTTTAACAGGCCACCGACATGCCTCCTCTTAAGATTTGGACGAACTGCAAACAAACAGCATAGAAAAACATCTGAATATAGGTTTTGAAGATTTCGACATCTTTGTAAGACACTTTATGCCACTTTTTAGACGTTTTTCTCTTTCGAAAATGAGCCCCTTGGTATAATAATTGATTCCTACATATTATTCAACTTCCAAGTCCAAGCAGTCATCACAAAAACCTTTAAACCAATGTGGAAACTAGAAAGGTTCAGGCACCTCTTCCCTAATAATATGTTTAGAATCTTAGTACAAACATTAGTATTATCACACTTCGATTACAGCAATGCCATTTCCTTGGAAAAAACTACAGACAGCTCAAAATACAGCAGCCAGATTAGTCTAAAAGACTATGAAATTCGAAAGTAGAACCACTGCTTATAAAGTTACACTGGCTCCCAATCAAAGCCAGAATAGCATTCAAACATTTTACATTTGTTTTCAAACCTCCATGGGGCCCTTTTACAAAGGCGCGTAGGTGCCTGTGTGTGTCCAACATGCATCAAATTGGCGCTACTGCCCAGCTACTGTGTGCCCTGGGTGGTAATTCCATTTTTGGTATGTGCCCAAAACATGAAAATATTTTCTATTTTCAACCGCGGGGCTCTTACCTAGGGGTAATTGGCAGTTGGCATGCGCTGCACGCTCACCTCCCAGTTAGTGTATGAGACCTTACCGCTAAGTCAATGGGTGGCGTTAAAGTCTCAGGCCGAAAATGGACGCAAATTGGTTTTCATTTTGCCACATGGCCATTTTCTGGAACATTAAAAAAAATCCACTTTTTCCAGGCACGCTCAGGAAATGGACCAGCACATGTCCAAAACACGCGCCTATACCAGCGCAGGCCACTTTTGGGTGCACCTCAGTAAAAGAGCCCCTCCATGACTTAACCCCTGATTATATGCAACCTTTAATTGATCTCCCTCTTCGCAATGCTCTCCCTTGTTCAAGAGATTATCTAACCCTCCACTATCCCAGTTGCAAAAATGTGATTTACAAGGCAGTCTACATGTCAGGATTCCCTTACCTCTGTATCAAATAGTAGAATTCTCTCCTGAAATTCATCAGATGGGAACCTAATTATTTGATATTCCAGAAATACCTAACAGCTTCTTTGTTTAAGCAATTTCTCATGGATGGTCATAATTAATTTAAACCCCTAATTGTATAATTATTCCAATTTCTCAGTTCCATTCTTTAATTGCTATTATACATGGATGACTATAAATTGTTACCTTTTTGTGTCTAGCATTCGTTTCCATATTACATATTGTAATACTCAATCCCCATTTACTTTATTAGCACTTAATATATACGATCCCACATCACTTTTTGTACTGTTAATTAAAATAAGCTGTTAGCCACATTGAACCATTTATTGGGATAATGTGGGATACAAAATAAATAAATAATAAAAGGCACCAATGGCTACACACTGCATGCAACAACAATTTTCCAATTTGCATTTCAGTGCATTGGAGGTGGTCTTCCCCCATGCACGAGGTAGGGACAATGATGCTGTGTTGCTGTCTAAAGTAGGATGGTGAATTTTACTTTGAACCTGAATGGGTTAAATAAAAAACGCAATTAGTTTTGATACTCAAAGTTTATTGTGCATATGCAACAATGAAACCCGGCATTGATTTTTAAGACATTGGGTTCATCGTCACCCATTGCCTTTTGAGTAAGAAACTTTTGTGTAGGCATGTTTTGTGCCACTCATATGTAAGATATTTGTTTCTTTTCATATATTTTTTTGTCAGAAACGTGTTTTTTTTTTTTCTTTTTGTTGATTTTATTTAAGTGTTTTGGCAACTAGTCTTTGAATGTGACAACCCTGGAAGTAGGCGAGGGGGCCACCAAAACACCCAAAAGTTTGCGTGCTGGAAGACATATGGCGAGACTATAGCACCAGTGGTGTCATATTTGAAAGGACATTATACACTGGAATTTATTATTATTCACACATAAGAGAGTTGAGGGAATGACCATTCCTTATTTGTTTTCACTATGCTGATGTTCTCAAAATTTTAAATCTAAGGGGTCCTTTTACAAAGGCACACTGAAAAATGGCTTGCGGTAGTATAGGCATGGGTTTTGGCCACACCGATCCATCTTTCAGTGCACCTGTAAAAAAGGCCTTTTTTATATTTGTGCCGAAAATGGCCGTGCGGCAAAATGAAAATTGCCGCGCGTCCATTTTGGGTCTGAGACCTTACCACTAGCCATTGACCTAGCAATAAAGACTCACATGATAACCGAGCAGTAATGACCTACATGTGCCAAATACCACTCGGCGTGCATCCATTACGCATGCCCAAAAAAAAAAAATATTTTACAGACGCACGTATTGCCCGGTCAACCGCTTCTGGACAGCCTTTAGTGATGTTCCAGTTGAAGCTGTATCCAAAGCATTACAAAAGTTTTCTGGTAAATACTGTGGCCTGGATGCTTGTCCCAATCATTTGTTAAAAACTGCACAACACTGTTTTGTAGTAGACTTGACAACTAATCTCAATAATCTGCTAACTAATGGTCTGTTCCCTCCTGACCATGGTCGCATACTTCTTACGTCCATTCCTAAGAACCCTAAGGTTAAA